>NC_136063.1:531325772-533725772 GCF_964261635.1 Lissotriton helveticus | reverse complement strand
GTCCAGAGTTCCTTAGCCTGAATGGTTGTTCCATTGAACTGCATGCTGTCACCAGTTATAATGCTGTCACATGAGTGACAAGATCCACACCGTGAGGTACCTCTCACTGCATTAGTTCCATTTATTGATTTCTGGACAAAGGTGGTGCTCTGTGTCTCTAATTTATGACGGGAATGAACTATCTGATCCTTCAGATTCCGATTGCGTCTATGTGCATACATAGGTTTCTGGATTGTCAATTGGTCGTCTGAGGAATTTAGTAGATGCCAGTTGGAATTAAATATATGTCTAATTGTGGAATCCATCGTAGAGTGTTTTGTTACGCACACTAATTTGGGGTCGCTTTTTTGTTTCTGGGAGTTCAACAGAGTGTCTCGGTCATAAAAGCGAGCTCTTTTATAGGCTGTCCTTACTAAGCGATGCGGATAGCCTCTTTGTATGAATTTCTCTTTCATTTTTACTGCTTGGATGTCAAAATCTTTGATATTTGTGCAGTTCCGTCTGACTCTCAAAAATTGAGAGAACGGTATACTGTCTTTCTGACACCGCGGGTGGTAACTGCTAAAGTGCAAAAGTGTGTTTCGAGCAGTGGGTTTAGAATACAGGTCGACCTCAAGGGAGCCACCGTTGTTCTGTATATAAATGTCCAGGAATTCAACTTTTGACTCATCTATATGTGCAGTAAAGTGTAGATTATTATCAGTGAGGTTCAACCAGAGAAGGAATTCCTTCAGAGTCTGTTCCCCATCGGTCCATACAAAAAAGATGTCATCTATGTACCGGGACCAATGGGAAACAGACTCGAAGAAAGGTGCTATTTCATTTTGAATGAATTTGCTCTCGAAATAAATCATGTAGATATTGGCTATCGAGGGCGCCATTGAAGCGCCCATGCTTACACCTTTGATTTGCAAGAACAGGTCACTTCCAAATTCAAAGAAGTTTTCCTTTAAAACCATCGTTAGGCATTCTTCAATGAATGTCTTACTGCAAGGGATTTGATGTAGGTCAATAAACCATAAGGTAGCTTCAATGGCTTCTTTCTGAGGTATGTTACTATACAAGGACTCTATGTCTAGGGTCACAAGTAGATCTCTGCCTTCATTAAATGGCAAGTTCTCCACTTTTTTAATGATGTCGCCTGTATCTCTCACGTATGATGGTGCCAAACAGATATATGGTCGTAAAACTTGGTCTAAGTACTTAGAGATTGCTTCCAGTGGAGTTCCAATTGTAGAAACAATTGGCCTGTAGGGTGGATTTGTTTGATCCTTATGGATCTTGGGTAGTCCATATATGCAAGAAGTTTTTCTTTCTGAATTGTTTAAATACTCGAATTCCTTTTTATTTATAATACCTTCTTTAAAAGCTTTTGTCGTCAGTTTATTAATAGTCTTGACTATTCTTTCCGTCGGATTCGAATGAATCCTTTTGTAGAAATTAGTGTCATTAAGCATCTTCCGCATGTTTTCTTCATACATGGTACAGTCCAAAAGGACTATCCCTCCACCCTTGTCGCTGCTCTTTACTACGATCGTGTTGTCATTTTTTAATCTTTCCAGGGAGTTATGCTCATCTTTAGACAAATTGTATTTTGGTTTAGGTATATATTTGAGAGCTTGTTCTAATCTTTTTAGGATAACCTTTTCAAAAACAGCTACTTCAGGGCCTAGTTGTTGTAAAGTCGGGGTGAAAGTGGAGGGTAAAGATACAATATTGGAGCTTATATTGTCTAATTCCATTGAGTCATTCATCACAAAAAACTTTTTAAGTCTGATTTTCCGTAAAAATGAATGAATATCGCGATAAAGTTCAAAAATATTAACTTGAGCATGAGGGACAAAAGTTAGGCCTTTAGTAAGAAGAGATACATCTGAAGGGCCAAGGACATGGGAGGATAAATTGAAGATTGGGATCACATCCCGTTCCGCCAGTATTGTTTGTTCCTTGTTTCCAGGTATCTCTGAGGTTCCGGGGTGTATTGGGCTTGTTGATAGTTGCCTCTCGAGTGGTTTTGGAACCTGACTCTTTGGCGGTTCCCCCTCCCCCCTCGGTGACCTAAAAAAGGTCGACGATTGTTTCTCTGTCCATTCCTGGGATCAAAAGGTCTATCATATTGATAACCCATAGACCCTTCTTCTTCCGAGTCTATGTCTGACCCTGATGAATTTGAGAAGTTTTGGACCTTGTGTTGGTAGGTATGTGTCTGGGCACCTGAGGTAGGATCACAGTTGAAAAAACCTTCCACAATGTAGGGATAAGTTTTCTCAACAGAATAAAATCTTTTATCTTTTATAAACTTGTCTTCCTTTCTCTTCTTTAGGTAGTCAGAGAATGATACTATATCCTTTTTGATAGAGTCCAACTGTTTATCTGCTTCATCCAGAGTAGTGGACTTTTTTAGTTTATCCTCAAGTACCTCTATTTCCTTTCTAATATCTGCTGCTAGTTCTTTTGAGGTGGAGATGATTAGAATCATCAAATCCCTTGAGCAGCGGCTCGCTATCATACTCCATTTTATTAAAAAGGATTTGATGTCTACAAAGAGTCCTGGGATAATTAGAATCCTTAAACCCATGGGAATTACGCCGTTTTTAAGGTAGTTTAGCATAAATTCACCATGGGCTTCTATTCTGACTAGTTTTTTCCGAAGGTCCAGAAGTTTATTATATTCGCTATGGTTATGTTGATTACCTGTTAGGTTATCACCAAAATTGACATTTGTGCCTACTAAGGTGGCAAAATCCTCGTCCGAGAACCCGAAAGTCTGGAGATTTGCCATTCTATAATTATTATCACTTGCGATGTAATTTAACCTATTTTTATGAGATGGAATCACTAAATCGGTATTAATCCTAGTAGGGATGGAATAAGTTTAAATTCATTTAGCGAAACGCTCTATCAGTGGTTTCTCTGATTCTCTGTGCGAGGAAACAAGGATAAACGGAAAAAGCAACAGCCCCACACGGATCAACCGTGGGTAATTTTGGGTAAATATCAGGGACCCCCTGTTAAGGATCAACTCCTGGGTCAGGGAAACAACAATTTTGAAAGAACACACCCAGGCAGACTTAGGCTAACACAGAACTGGCTAAATCACAGAATAATTGGAAACAAAAATGTTCATATGAACATATTAGGATGAATATATAAAAAGAACAATAGATACAACAGACTGTTATGATATCAAAAATATATTTTTAATTTCTAATTCATTTAAAACATGATAAAAAGATGAATTGATAAGTATGACTTGAATCTACATGGAGTATGGAGTTATAAATTTGATGCATCGATATTGAATAACAATTCCATAGTCAAACTGATAAAATCAGAATCAAAATCAAAAAAGACAAAAACAGTTAAGATTCAATTTTTAGAGATGTTTTTCTAAAGTTGTGTTGGACTTGGGCTGTGTCAACGCGTTTCGACAATCACTTGTCTTCATCAGGACTTTCTACAATATGCAGCCACTTTTTTTCTTCTAGATAAAATAAAACAGTATTTAGATAAATATTTGGCCACAATTTCTAGGTTACAGTAAACAATTCTTCTTATTAATAACCAAGAATGACCACTCCATTACAACAATACATAACAGTCCATTTATAATTATGAAATCAAAATTCATTTCCTTAGCCAGACTTGTGTTTATATATATATGATACTGCAGAATCGTAGAAACCAACTGAGCGTATTAATTTTGTAACCGGTACCTATATTCCTTTATATCCCCCTATGTCAAAGTACTGGAATGACTAGATGGGGTAGCCTATTGCTTCAAGATTCTAGAAGAGAAAGGGGGAGTTTCAGGTATGTGGCAAGGTAGGAGTATCGTTATTTACATAAGTTTATCTAAACATTTGGAGTTTGTACTTCATAGTCAAGATCAAGGAGCGTTGTAGAACTTGTCTTCCTAGCCTATTCAAGATTAATTAATTAAACAATTCATAGTATATATTCACCATCAATTTAGTCGCAGATATTCAGGAGAAATGGAGTAGGGAGTGAGGCACCTTCTCTTCGTTGGATGAAAACGGTATGTGATATCTGTTTAATGAAGATGTACATCATTTTAGGATTTGGATGGTTTCTGATACATATTTAAGTTTTCTTAAGCTAAACCGTTTCTCAGACTTAACCCTTATTTTCTTTGACAGATATATCTTTGTTGTTAGTTTTACCTGGTATAGCAGTATTCACTGCAGACTTCTTACTCCCTCCTCTGTGCAGTTTTGAAGTTTAGTGAGTTTTCAGCGTAAAAAGATGCCGCGACTCAGGTTCTGTAGCCGTAGGCAAATCCGTTACTTATACATTAGTTCCTGTATTAATACAATAAGCAAGGACTTAATCTATTTATTTCGTTATTTATGTTATTTAATAGTCTCGAACCCTGTTTACTTCTAACATTTCCTAATCTTTCATAGATTACCTTTAAATGACCGCCTTAGGTGATGTAGATAACACAGAACGAATAAGCGCCTCTGTGTCTGTCGGGAGCTGCGGTGCGTAGGGGCGTGGTGCAACTCCGTCCTACTCCGCGTCTCACTCGAAGATTCGGTCGTAGTTTAGAAATATTAATTATTTCACTTATCTGGAGTAAAGAAAAGGGAAGAGTAGAAGTTATTTATTATTTATCCCGTTATGGTTGGTCAGCGATCGATCCAGGTGCTTCTAAAACTTTCAACCTATTTCCTTGGCGTTTTTGTTTACCTTGCTAATCCAGTCCGGATTGACAAGCGGAGGCGGAGACGCCCGTGTGTTTACACCCGGTTCAGAGTCCTATCGTTGCACGTTGAACCCGTGTCGGTGTCAATTACGTAGGCTCGATACCGGTTACAATGTAGAAATGGTCCAGAACTCTGGGAATAATATAACAAAAGAAAGGATATTGTCCAGCGTAAATATTGTCTCGTTAACAAAACGCTAGAGCAACCTAGAGGTGTTGCCTTGCTACAACGGCCTCTAGTTCAGAATAGATCCCGCTAAATTGCAAGGAAGCAGGTCTAACACAGAGTCGAGTCGGCTCTTACCGTGTCCAAGGTAGCGGGATACGGCACGTCTCCTTCCGTCAGGGTTTCAGGCGATTAAGTGAACGGGAATAAGAAGTCCTTCTTCTATTCCCTTATATATGATCCCAAGACGGGGGGCGGTCTTAAAAATTTAAAAGAACATTGCCTAATTAGCCGTTCAGTTTCAAGATTGGAGAGGGCGGGTCTTAGACTCCAAGGCGTAAATATCCTTAACCCTTGACCAACAGTTAAATGTTAAGTTGTAAACATTTAAAATGAGGTTATGGGCAAACTACCTGAAAACAGTTTAAATTATAGCGTTCTCCCAGGGTAAATCTTGGTTCAAACCCCGATTAAACGTCCCAAGGGTAAAGCTCCAGAAGACCTCACGTTTCTTTCGAATCTGGATGCCACCTTGGTTATCTGATAAATTTATTCTCTCTAACACGCGCCATTTAATATCCTCTGGTTTGTGTTTATACTCGACAAAGTGACTGACAAGCGGGGCTGCCAGTCGCTTTGTCTTCACTGCAGACCTATGTTCTGTAAGTCTTGTTTTGATCATTCGTGATGTTTCACCGACATAGCCCAAATTACAAGGACATACGATTAGGTATATTACGTTTTTCGTATTACATGTCCAGAGTTCCTTAGCCTGAATGGTTGTTCCATTGAACTGCATGCTGTCACCAGTTATAATGCTGTCACATGAGTGACAAGATCCACACCGTGAGGTACCTCTCACTGCATTAGTTCCATTTATTGATTTCTGGACAAAGGTGGTGCTCTGTGTCTCTAATTTATGACGGGAATGAACTATCTGATCCTTCAGATTCCGATTGCGTCTATGTGCATACATAGGTTAAAATATGTACTATTAATGTGGGGGATTGAATGACTGGAAGAAAAGGCAGAGATTGGCTTATTTAGTGAAGCATGAGAGGATTGATATCCTATGTATACAGGAGACGCATCTTCCATGGGCAAAACGGAATCAACTTCTCTTTAGTGGCTTTGAATTAGTTGCCTGTTCGACTCAGACCTCAACTATTCGTTGAGTCGAAATTTTAATTCGAACATCATTGGGAAAGGCAAAGAAAGCCAAAGCAGATAGCAATGGAAGATGGGCAATAGTTGAACTTGAACTGGGCCTTACACTTTGTGTAATTTATGGGTCAAACCAGGATGATCCCGAAATATTCGACTTCCTTGAAGTAAAAATTAGTTGGGTGGCCAGCTCCCTTAATAGTAACAGGGGATTTCAATATCTCGGCCGACTGGGATAATTCAATACCGTATACTGGGCGGAAACCTAAGGTGTTCCGATCTATACAAGCCCTTATGTGTTCTCATGGCTTGCTTGACGTCTGGGGGAGCAAACTACCTCTCAATGATGGGTATACATATTTTTCTAATCTTGCCCAAAGATATACTAAATTGGATTATTTCTTTATTTCCTCATCTGCACTTTCAAAGGTAGGAATCACAAAACTCCCCAGATTAGTTTCAAATCACAATCCTCTAATATTATCTTATGACTGTGGTGGTATGGAAAGGAAAAGAAATCCTTGGTCCTTTGAGAAGAAATTACTTATGGATAAAAGGTTTACAGACCATCTCAAAAAATGGATTACCGATTTCTTTGCAGCAAACAGATACAGCACAACCCGAAACATGGTGTGGGAAACATTTAAGGTGGCCCTGAGAGGAGAGACCATTAGCTGCTCAGCAAGGTTTAGGGAACAGATGGATGCCCTATTGATGAAACTCGGAACAGCGGAAGAGCAGCACATAAGGGATATAGCCATTGGAGGGGAGAGTGAAGAAAGCCAAAATATACTTTTAGCTGTTAAAGCAGCACTCCAAAAAGAGTTAACCCACAAAGCTATAGGGGAGTTCCAGACCGCTAGGGCAAAGAGATACGAAACCGGGGAACAAGCAGGGAGAGCCCTCTCCCTTCGGCTAAGGCAGGTAAAGGCTAAGAACGCAATTGCTCGCATCGAAGAAGATGGGAAAGACTATACAGAAATTAAAGAAATAACCAGGGTCTTTGAGAGTTTTTATCAAAGGCTATATGATTACGAAATGCCAGATAGTAAAACAGGGGAGGGATGGCCCAATAAGGGCCCCCGATTGGATGAATTAACGAAAGAAGACCTAGAACAAGATATCTCATCTAAAGAGGTTAAAGCAGCTCTGCGGGAATTAGCCTCGGGAAAGGCCTCAGGCCCAGATGGGATTCCCCTCGAAGTCTATAAGGTTATTGAAGCTGAAATTCTACCACTTTTAGTAGATTTATTTAACGGGATTTTATATTCGGGGGTGGTTCCGAACTCATGGAATGAAACAAATATTATAATATTTCATAAAAAAGGGAAACTGAAAGAAAAACCAGGTTCTTATCGCCCAATAACCTTGATAAATTCTGATACAAAACTATATTCAAAAATCTGGGCTAAAAGATTGAGCCGAGTCATTGGCGGTCTTGTTTCTACGTGGCAGCATGGGTTTGTCCCTGGCCGTGATACTACGGACCATATTAAAAGGGCAATAGCATTGTTTGACGCCCAGGCTGCTGCGGGGGGCGGGATGGCCATGATCCTGCTCGACGCAAAAAAGGCATTTGATCGCGTCACATGGAGCTTTCTCTGGGATGTCATGGCTGGGAGAGGCTTTGGCCCCAGAATTATTGGAGCCCTCAGGGCAATGTATGTCGACCCTGTAGCAAAGGTAACAGCCATTGGTGAGAAATCTGGGGTAATTAACATCAAGAGAGGGACACGCCAGGGCTGTCCTTGCTCCCCGATTCTTTTTGCTCATTATATCGACCCCCTTATTCAGAAGATATTGGCTAGTACAGAGATAACTCCGGTGATCTGCAATGGCTACTATAATAAAATCTTGGCCTATGCCGATGATCTTGCAGCGATTACCACCAATCCACAACAGGCTCATCCTATCTTGGGGCAGATGGCTAAAGTTTTTGGCACAGAATCAGGCTATTTTCTAAATGAAACCAAAACGCAGATCATCTGCTCTAAGAATATTGCTAAATCTGATTATCGTTTTGTGGATTCTGCCACTTATCTAGGGGTCAAGATCAACGCCTCGGTGGAGAAAATAGTTGAGGAGAACTACCCCCCACTTATAAAATATATAGATAAAGAACTCAAGAGAATGGATGTGCTGCATCTTTCCCTAATAGGAAGGGTGAACGCCCTAAAAATGTTAATGTTTCCCAAAATGTTATATCTGTTTCGCGCCATCCCACTCATAACAGAGGATAAAGTTATGAAAAATATAGAATCCACCTTTATAAGATTTCTATGGCAATATGGCAGGATAAGATGATCTACTAACCTTATGTCCCTTCCCAGGGAAAAGGGTGGACTGGGCCTTCCGAACCTAAGGCTATATCATTAGACCTGTCTTTTGATTCAAATGGCTATTCTGGTTCAACAGGAATATGATGACGGGTCCGAGACTCAAGATGGAGCGTACCTGCCACCGATTTTTAGAATGCTATTGGGTGATAAGGCATCCGGTCTATTGCTTTGTGAGACCGAACGACGATTTTACAAAAATGCACGCTTAAAGACTCTATCCGCTGCTTGGCTAGTTTGGAAATCGATATTGAGATTTTTCAATGTCCGTAAATTAAATCCTTACTTACTTCTGTGTAACTCCAAAATTTTTCCTCAACTGAGAACAGATAGAAACTTTCAGGTTTGGAAAAGATTGGGGATTAACACCTTGGGAGATATCCTGGAGGATGATAGGATACTGGGGTTCGAGATATTACAAGATAGATTTGGCATCCCCAGGAGCCATTGGCTCCTATATGGTCAGATATCTCGTAAAATTGCGGCTCAAAGACCCAGAGTGTCGTCAACAATCGACTTCCCCTTGGCTCAGTTATTAACAAGAGGTTGTAAGAAGATCAAGATTGTATACAATTGTTTAGTTGAGAGAATCCAGGATGACATTGAGAAAACGGAATCTAACTGGGCCTTAAAACTGGGTGATCCTGATGTTGATTTAGACCTGGCCCTTTTATTGAATAAAGAGGTCTTTAGAGCTTCTAACCTTCGGGCACAACACTATAAAACAATATTCAATGTGTACTATACCCCGGCTAAGCTATATGCTTGGGGATTAAGGGAAAACGACAACTGCCCCAGATGCAATGAAGGTCAAGCAGATATTGTGCATATGTTCTCTCAATGCAATCGGCTGGATCCTATCAAGAGAGAGATAGCAACATTTTGGGAGGGGCTGCTAGATCTTGTCATCGATCTATCCCCAACTTTGATGTTGTTTGGTACAGACTCAAAACTAAGTTTGGGGAAAGATGTAGAAGCATTAGTTTTCATATCAGTTGCTGTACTCTGGATCCTGAACTCTGCAGGGTGGAAGGATGTTGTTGCCCCGTCCTTTCAGATGTGGCTCTCCAGATTGTTGGGGATTCACAATATTGAATTATGCCTATATGAATTTAAAGGAATCAGGAAACGTGAGATGGGTGAACATATCTGGGCCCCTGTAACAAACTGGAGGCTGGCTAGAATTTAATGTGTATGATATGTTTTCATGAATTCAATCATAATATCTCTGGGTTCCTAACTGGTGTGATGTAATGCCCTACTTTTATTCTCCCCCCGAAAAGAACTTTAAGAACGATTATCCTCGAATTTTTATTGCAGATTACTTGTAATTATATGAATTTGTATTGTGAGCTATTAGCATTCTGTAATTGTGTATGAACTTTATATGCCCTTTTACTGTACCTTAATCCCAATAAAAATATATATAAAAAAAAATACAGACTAGAATGCAAATGCTTACGTCGACCGCATATCAACAGCAAACTCCCAATACCTCACTCAGCTGTGAAAAAGCTACCTAGCTGTTCAAATTCCCTCAGTTGATAATTCCTTTTAGCATATACAACTGTTTTACCAATCATCCCACCCAATGGACCTGGAATGCCACATCTCCGACAATAGCACCCCCTGTCCCACAGCCTCCCCCAGAACAGAATCATCCATCCAATCACCTCTTGACACAGGTAATCATGTCATTTGTCAGCCATGGTCCAGCAATTACTGCAGTATTACTTTCAGTGATAATTATTTTTAACAAATCTTTGAAATTATTTGGACTTCAAAACTAAGATTACTTACTGAATTCTTAGCTGCCTCTTTTTCCATTACTACTATATACAAAATGGAGGCATAAGACAGGATGAACAAATAATTGATGTTACAAAATGCAACGCTAGTAATGATGAAAGGTAATGGACCAAACACATTCCAAACCATAAAGATTAATGATCAGTTCAAAAATACTTGAATCATGGATTTATACATGGATGTATACATAAGCTAGTTGAATTGCCATGAATCAATTACTTAACACTCAGAACTCACAATTGACATACAAAAATTTAGAACAGCAAATAAAACACCATAAAGTAGTGACTAGAAGTTTGAAAAATGTCCCTCCAGAAATGTATCCACAAAGAATCTTGGCGAAACCTATGTATTGACATAGGCATTTCCGCAGCCTTTGCTGGTGGAGGCCTAGTATGATACCTATAAATATTTGTCAATATATTCAGAAAACATTAGCGCAGATATGTATGATGTATTACAAATGAGAGGAATGCCCAATAGATTTGTGTGATGTGCATGCACAGCGAAACAGACATGTTTGCGTGGAACTAACAGATGTAAAATGACTACAAGGGACATTTTGTGATAGCACTTTTATTAATGCAGAGGACTGGGGTTGGGGTGGGTCTACCAGTTCCATTTTTCATTCACCTAACACATATAAATAGGTAGGAATCCCAGCAAGAAGCAGCTTCTTTAGTATCTCATGACTATGCTGCGATGAAGGCCAGATCAGATTAGAATAAATTACTCTGTGATGAGTTCCAAATTGGATCAGAATAGATCAGAGATCTCTATAATAGAAGATAAAGGTCACTGAGAAAGAGTCTGGAATCAGATTTTTAACAAAGTAGCATGTTGAGTTTCAAACAGTGGGCATACAATCTTTAAGTGTACTTGAAAAACAAGCAATTTCAGTGGATGACACAGCAAAGAACGCTGCTGTCCCATATTCTGTTTTCTCCTTTTTCTCCAGCTCATGCTCCCCTGTTGCTGTGCCTCTGTCTCAATGTCCCTTATAACTCTAACTTCTTGATGCTTTGTATCAAAGTCTTCTGCTTTGCCTATTTCCACCTTCACTGTTCCTTCTCTCTATGTCAACTATTCCCATTCCCCTCTTCCCCTCTTCATTCCCATTGCCCTGCTTTTGTATCCACCTACCCTCTTTTTCCATAATACCCTCTACCTGTGTTCCACACCCTCCCTCCTCCTGTTCACATGAAATCCTATCCTCCGGTTCAGCCTATCCTGTCTCCAAGTTCCCATGCCCTACTATTGTACGGTTTGTACGTCTCCCAATCAAGTTTGATCCTATTGAACTTTCTCTATGACCCGTGTCCACCAGAACAACTGCCCATATAAGTCATGACTCCATGTCTCACAGCTCTCCTTTCACCATGCCCCCCTTTCACACTGTGCCCATCCCCCACCCATTCTGGCTCCTTTGACCATGTGGAAGGTAGATTATACTTCTCTAAAACTCCTTGCAGAAAATAATTCAACAAAACCAGTGGGGCATCAGCAATTCACCCATTTAGCTTATGTAGCATACTTAATCCTTTATCCTGTTGGCTTACATTTTGTGGGCAGCCAAAATTGAATGTAATTGGCAAGCATAGCCATAACCAAGCATTGTCTCATTAAGTGAAAAAATACACTAAAGGCCTGATTATGAACTGTGCGGTTTGGCATGGTGGTAAATATGAAAATGACATTACTGTGCGGTAACAGTAGTATCAGAACTATTCATTTATGAGTTAAACTCCATGTTTTCATCTCATGACTTACCACAAGGGGCTGGATGTATTAGTCATATAAACCCACACAGAATTCCATAGGGTTTAACACGTACATTACCCACCTGCTCTGAGCAGGTGGAAAATGTATGATGTGACTTCTGAGACGGCTGGGAATAGAGGAAGGGGTGTGTTAAGTGTAGGGAAGAGCCAGGAATGTTAAATTCCTTCACGGGAGTGTTGTGTGCACTCCCTTGCCAGAAAAAGTGAACTGGGAAAGAGGCTTGACTGTGTTACAGCCAAAGTCTTGCAAACATTTCCGGGCAAATATACCACCTGGTAAAGTTTGGTCTTATGTTCCAATACCTGGAAAAACTTGGTACATGAACACTAGCCCATTCAGAACGAGGTGGAGTGGAATCAATTTTCTTACGTATAATCATAAACTACAGAGAAGGACACTGTTATACATTTCTGTTAATCAGATCTATAAAGATGTTTGTTTCAAGGCATCACCTGTTGAAATTCACTATCATTCCTTTAGCGTACGCACTAGTGGGGGCAACTGTCTTTGCTGTGGAAGAATCCAATACTTTTGAAGGGCACCATTAGCCAGCAGGAGAACATAAAGGAGAAGGCACAGGATCATTTTCCAGCTTCAGACATGTAGGAGACAAAATTAGTAAACTGATCGAATGTGCAACAACTAATTGCTCCACATTTTGCCTTTTGCCTCTCTTAGCAACACCTATTACAGGCATTGATGCAAACAATTCTTATGATTGTGTTTGCAACTGATGACTCACCAAAAAATCTAATTCTTTCACTTTGTCTCAAAACTTCTTGCCAAGATCAGCCCATCAACCTCTGAAGCACCTTCTAGGCAGTAACTATTTTCTTCTCTTCCAATACTCCTCAAGACATGTTATGGGAACACATTTGTCTCTTTCCCACTTATTTTACTTAGGTTTGTAACAATCTGAAGGCACAGACACACATGATGAAATAAAAGATCAAGATGCTATGTATCTGATAGGATCAGGATGACATTTTTCTGTTTGGTGTATCCGTTTGACTCCATTGGAGCCATGCAGCATATTTCACAAAGAAAGACCTACACCTCACTATATGTATTTGCCTCAGCATATACTTTACCCCTAACAACACAACCCCTGGAGCAATCGAATCATGAGTATCCTAACTGTTCAACTGGCCCATAAAGCTGACAGTAGCCTACAGTCAAGAGATGTAGGTCAGGTGGGAGTCTTTGCAGTGTCGCTTGGTTGATTTCCCCTTGCTCCCATACCTACAATTTGTTCATAGGGGGGGTACCTCTTTTTGTTTATTAATATCCTAACAGTTCAAATCATAGCCAGATTTGGCTAGGCTACTCACTAGGTGCAATACCGTACCACCTCTCGAAGTGAGTCCATATTGCATCAATTCTGCTGCACTAAAACACCACTCATATCATAGGACCTGCACCACCCATCACTGCCACATCCACCATGGCTCAATGCTAGTTATCTTTGGTCACAACAGTTTACAAGAGTAAGTCCTTGAAGACGGTGTTTCATAAATACATGTACAGTTATTTCGTGATACAACCTCTAGAAGAATTATTTCCAGTGTTGAGAACTACATTCAGCAATAAGGTAATGGGAGGAGCATTTTGGTATCATGCCTGAATACAATTTCCTATTTTTAAATTAGTGTAATAAACTGTATATATGTACTGAATAATGTACATTTTTAACCAGAGTTCTTTTAACTTAGCTATGTGAAATGATTTTCAGTGTTGATCAATAAACTTTATTGAATTCCCCAAAACAAGACAACCCACCCCTAGTATTTATTCCTTAATGGGGCCCATAAAGAATAATCTTCCAAATATGAAGTCTCTAGTTTCAACATTGGTGTCTTTAAAAGATGAATGCAGGAATTGTAATCTTATAGCTCATTAGCCCTGATTACATACACAATGCTGGACTGTCATGCTCATTTGATAAAAACGGGAATAGAACAATAACATAAACATTATACCCTCTACTCAGGGTGAAAATAAACAGGCATTTTGCCTAATTTCTCACTTGCTTCTGTAATTTGTGCACCTGGTGCCACCAGTGCTTAATTTGAGCCAGTGGTTTCCGGTGCTCGACACAGCACTTAATTGTGTGCACTGGCTCTAGCAAGAGTCCAACAAATGGTGTCACTGTCTGTCAAATTTTAAGATAAGCACAACAACAGTGTTTAATAAGTCAATATACATTAAGAGGCATATTTACAAGGCCCCTGCACTACCGGACCGTCACTTTTTTAACGCTCTGGTGGTGAAAAATGCTGAGCCATATTCACAAGGCAACACAAAACCACCCTGCGTGGCTTTGTAAATATGGCCCTTTTTCACGTGTTACTCTGCTAGAAAGGAGCATTCCATAGATGTTGCTGTGGGTGTTTCCCTGCAACACCCATGGATTCTGATTCATTCCCGAACTTACACGGTTTCATAAACCTGGAAATGCTTCCGATTCTAATAGCACCACAAAGGATGCGTTAAAGTCACGCAATGAGGAGAAATACATTTTTCTCCTCGTTTCATACTCTTTCTATGTGTGCTACATTTTGCAGCACACATACAAGGAGGAAAGGGCCATCAATAATTGTTTTTCTGCAGGAAATTGTCCCTTCATGCACAAAAACAATAATCCCTGCAATGCAGGCATGCTTGCACCATGGTGCAAGGATGCATGCGTTGGTGCTAGACAGCCAATTGTGTGCCAGTGCTGGGGAAAGCACAGGGATGTGTCATATTGCTGCAAATATGACACATGCCTGCACTTTCCTAATGACGCAACTCGGCCCATGGGTATACGTTGCGCTTAATAAATTGCAAAAAATAAATAAATAAATGTTCTAGTAAATATACCCTTAAAATGAACTAAATCTGTCACCCAAACCATTATTATAGTCTTGGGAGGTGTGGGATAATTAAAATTGCCTCACTTGTAGCAGTGGAATGGTTAGTACTTGTGGTGGTTCTGTCAGTGGAAGCAGTGGTGGCTGATAGGGAACCGGGCAGAGGGGCATTGGTGGGAAGGACATTGTAAAAACAAAGAAAACTTACCTGCGGTCGCAGCCGCTGCCTCTCCTCTGTCTCAGGAAGCACCCGGGCACTCGTAAGCTAATCACATCTCTGCAATGTGCTGTGATTGGTTCCCCTAAACCAATCACAATACTGCAATGCAGTTTTGTGATTGGTCTGAGTGCCGTGGTTCAGTGCTCAGCTGGGGACAGGGAGCCTGTGCACATTCCTCACCAGGCTGTGCATTACAGCCTGGTGGGGAACATCGAAAGTATGCATGACTGTGAAAACCACTCCTCCCCCATGCCCCTGCTCTGGCCAGCCCCGCCCACACCTAGGACAACATTCAGTTATTATCATTATTATTATTTATTTTTCCTCTTCACTGCTCTCAAAGCAGTAGGGCAATGCTCCTCCGCCCAAGCAGGGGAGCAGCCACTGAGTGCCAGTGCACAAGAAAGCCCTGGCATTTAATTTTTTCAAATTAAGCACTGGGTTACTGAGTACAGTGAAGGCATTCACAACAAAAGCCTTCCACTCGTACATCTAATCAAGACCAAGGTTTGCTTCACAGTTATACCCGGCCATGCTAACACATCTGAATGAGGATGATGTGTATCAAATCTCAACCAACTCCGGAAATCCGAAACGTATGTCTCTATACAGCAAAAACCTAGCTAGATAGTGACAGTGAACTGTATGTTAGGTGGGAAATGGGAAACAGCCTACAAGATCGCTTACATCAAGCGAAGATTAGATTATACAAACACATTTCATTTCAAATTTTTCGGTATAGGGAGATTAAGTAATTTGTCCAGAGTCACATGATCAGGCTGCCAAGGATAAGATTTGAACCTGGGTTCCCAGGATCCTAAGTCAGCAGTTCAAGCCGTTAGAACACATCTCCTCCTTGTCAGCAGAAGGTGGAGTTCGATTTCACAGGACACGTCCCCATGCAATTGGAACAGAGTACTTGAAACTATTGCCATTTTGTGCTCTACGTCCGATAACAACGTTTCTCAGAGAAAAACTCACCAAGGGTTCGACTCTTCCTGTTCCATATCGAGAAAACAATGGTGCAAAATAATTATTTTCCTGCATGTTTTTATTCCTAGTTAGTTCCAATTTTGAATGGGTGGCGCCAGCATAACCAACAAAAAGGCAATTGAGACTTACACTAGTAGAAAATGTGTAAAACACAAAACTGTTAATGATGCTATGTTAAGAGCAACAACTTTTTGAACTACAAACTATGCCGTCTTAATTTAGCCACATGGGAAACACATGAATTATTAATTAGGAGCATTTTGTATTCTGCAGTTGGCAAGCGGCCAAATATATTGGAATAACCTCACAATGGAACTGTGATGGCTCTGTGGGCCCAATTACCAAAGGCATTTGGTAAATCCCGAGATGGAATCCGACTTTCTTGTAGCTTAAAAAGAGTTACTCTATTTTATTTCTTGTGTGAAAGAGCCTAAGGATAAGAAATGCATTTTAAAAGTTTGCATAAGCTTTCCAGAAATTGCAAACACCTGTTTGTGAACTGACTTTAAGATAATTATACCTGCTACCTGCGAAATATTTTGCCCAAGTCCCAGATGTTTGCAGGTAATTATCCAACTAACTTATCCTAGGAAAGTGCACATTCCTTTTCTGTCTGCAAGGAAGAATGGAAAGCAGATGCTTCAGATCTGCTCTGGATTAAATATCAGTGACATAATGAAAACAAATGATTCTGTGTGAAAAAAACGGGCTCCAGGACTCATCAATATCAATGAAAGAAACATTGCAACTGAAATGTGAGTGCTTCTAATGAGGGTGTATGGGTGTCAATGCCTAACACTGCAGGATCCAAGAAATATTAGTGTTTTCATGTTGTAAGTGTATGCTGAATAAGTGTGTGCAAATACCCAAGGCCATGGTAATGCATATTTATTTAATGCTAATGGCAAAATATAGAAGCATGTGGGCATACATGTTTTGCAATTTGCAGCTTTTTGCATATTGCACGTTGGCCTCCATTTTTTCAAATCCAAAATACTATTTTTTTTATGGATCCGTGTTTCTGGATGAAGAGTCAATTCGCTGTTTTGTTTACAAAGAACAGTAACAGTTCTCAAGGTGTATTTTAAAATGTTATCCAAATAAAAGAAGCCACTAGGATCATGCTTTAACATCCCAACCAAGCCAGGAAGGTGCTTCTGCAGCATTGTCCTAAACACTAAATGGTAACAGTTCCTAAGTGAGAAAAAAGAAAAGAGAAAAGCACTCTACAACCCTTTATGGTTGTGAGTGATTGTGAAGACAGTCTCCAGCGAGAGATTGAGTGTGCGTCAGTAGGTAGGATTCCTCTTGTGCGTTCTTGTGCCATCGCAAGCGTAAAGCATCTTCACCGGGGTATGCTCCTCGTGGGGGTGGATCTGCAGTCCCCCATGGGCCCCGCAAGAGGGCTCTTTGATGGAGATCTTTTCAGGAGGTGTCGCACTTGTGCATGTGGGTGTGTGCAGCATCTAAAACAGTGTAGACAGTGCCTTCTTCTAGATTCACGTGTGTGGTTCCTAATGCAGATTCTTCCATGTGGTTCCTAATCTAGAACTCTACGGCTCAAAATAAGCTGCTCTGACTGCGACGTGTTCTAGCACCAGCCTAAATCACCGTGGTCCACGCAACACAACGTACTTCGGCACTTGTCCGTTCACCGTGATTTTTAATTACCAACAGCCAGCACTATGACGTGTTTTCCGCCACTGTTGTCAACAAATGTACACGCAGTCTGTTGATGTTTTATGTGGTGTTGCTGAATACAGAATTAGAGACAAGCATGTGGTACACTTATGAAACTGGCTAGACATATGGAGCACGTTTTAAATAATCCCTGCATTCCGAGATTTCTGCCTTATATTGTTGTTTCTTTCTTTCCTCTCGTCCCTTATCTCCACAGGCGCGTCAACCTAAAACAGGCAACTAATCACAAAGTCCTGATGATGATCCCGGTTCATTAGGAGCCAGGGGATCGAAACGCCGTCGACAGTTTAAATAGTTCTGCAATATATCCACTGCGTTCATTGTTATTGCAGTTACTGTTTGTCTAAACTTGCTGTATTATTTAACCATTTGCAAGTGACAGGTGGCTCCAACGTTTTTTGCCTGCTATTTCTTGTCTCTACATTCTTGACCTTTCTCTAAACTTTATGTTGGTTCACTCTTGGATAGGTACAGGCTTGTACCCTATCAAATGCTTACATTTGGCCCCCTTCAAGGTCATTTAATTTTCTACTGTATTTAATAAAAATTTCCTTACCCGGCTGGGTACAGGAATTGCAGATATAGTACTGATTCAAGTCTATAACTTCATTGTGTGTTTAATCAAGTCAGCCTTAGGACCCTTGTTTTCTATAATAAATGTATACGGAGAAAGCATCATATTGGTTGAGCTATCTAACACCAGTATTTAATTACGCTCTCCAATCAAGAACAGTCCCTGAGTCATGGAAGGGATCTATAATTTCTCCTATATATAAAAGTGGGGACTGGTCCCTTCCATCCAATTACAGATTAATAACGCTCCAAGATATTGAAGCCAAACTATTTGCATCGGTTCTACTTAACGAGTTAATTGATTGGGTTAACGAAAACCATTTAATTCCACCAAACCAATCGGGTTTTGTACCAGGTCAAGGTACTACAACGAATGTGCTAACATTGGGAATTTTAATGGAAATATATAAAACAAAAAAACAGCCATTATATTTATGTTTCGTAGATTTTAAAGCTGCCTTTGACTGCGTGAATAGGCAGATTTTATGGAGGAAACTGGATCGTTATGGCATTAGCCCCAGCCTTTTAAAAGCAATACAACTGTTGTATACTGATACTTGGACAAGAGTCCGCCTAGGGAATGGCTCAAAGCTGTCGAGGAAAATTAAAACAACTCAAGGCCTAAAGCAAGGGTGTGTTTTAGCCCCATATTCATTCAATTTATTTTTATCAGACTTTACCCTTGCAATGAACAATGAGTTAGCAGACTCACCGAAGCTGGCTGAAAAACAAATATCCAATTTATTATACACTGATGACGTCATTCTGCTAAGCCAAACAAGGATAGGGCTGCAGCGATTAATAATGAAGACATCATTGTACTCAATTGAGAATAAAATGACTATAAACGAAACAAAAACAAAAGTAATGGATGTCAGTACCAATAAACGGAAGGGCAGTCAGTACAAATGGTACCACCAAAAGCGGGAGCTAGGAAAAGTTCATTATCATAAATATCTGGGGATATTATTCGACGAGAAAGGATCTTTTTCATACCATAAAATGGAGATGAAGAAATGAGCCAAAAGTCTACAAGGTGCCTTTTGCCTACTTTATACCTCCTTGGAAGGTTCAACCTATACCCCATTAATAAAAGTAGTAAAAGCGAAATTGCTTCCGACCCTTACATATGTAAGAAAAATACTCAGTGGTCTGGATTCTGCATTATTTAATAATGCTATTATAAATACATTTAAACATCTGGTTTGGCTCCTACTTAATGTATCTCCTGCTCAGATAAGGTTGCAATTTGGTTTTTGTAATCAACAATATGCAAGATTGGGTCCGTACGTTAAGACTTGGAGACAAATTAAAACAAATATCAATAACCCAATGTGTACCCTTTTGTGGAAAGAAATGCAACAAAATGTAAATTGTCCTTCCATAAATATCTGCTAAAAGCTCTCGAAGAATTGTCAATTGCTGAGATTTGGGAAATGTCTTTAACAGTACAAAGTTTTAAGAAATTAATTAGCAAATCAGTTACATTTTTGTCCCTTTTAAAAGATAAAGAACTTTTTATTAAGAGATCCTATGCATGAATGTTAGTCCAGGAATATACAACTCTCAAGGTTCAACCATACCTAGAAATACCATGGTCTGTACAAACCAAAAACACATTCCTCGAGGCAAACAACTCGCTCGACCCATCCCAGTCCGGAATTCGAGCCAACCACAGCACCGAGACAGCCCTCATCGCAGCCACCGACGACATTAGGACCCTGATGGACAACAGAGAGACAACCGCCCTCATCCTCCTAGACCTCTCAGCCACCTTTGATTCCGTCTGCCACCGCACCGTAACAGCCCGCCTCTACAACACTGGGATCCAAGGAAAAGCGCTGGACTGGATCACCTCATTCCTCTCCAACAGAACCCAGAGAGTCCGCCTCACGCCGTTCCGCTCCGCGGCCACCAAGATCATCTGCGGCGTACCCCAAGGATCCTCGCTCAGCCCAACCCTCAACAATATCGACATGAGCCCCCTCGCCGCCATCGCACGCAGACACAACCTCAACATCATCTCCTACGCCGACGACACCCAGCTGATACTCTCCCTCACCAAAGACCCAACCACCGCCAAAACCAACCTCCAGGAAGGAATGAAGGAAGTCGCGGAATGGATGAAACTCAGCCGGTTGAAACTGAACTCAGACAAAATGGAGGTCCTCATCCTCGGACAATCCCCATCGCCTGGGACTACTCCTGGTGGCCCACTGCGCTGGGCACCGCACCGTCACCCACGGACCACGCACGCAACCTGGGATTCATCCTGGACTCCTCGCTCACGATGACCAAACAAGTCAACGCCATCTCATCCTCCTGCTTCAACACCCTGCGCATGCTCCGAAAGATTTTCCGGTGGATCCCCACAGAAACCAGAAAGATGGTCACGCAGGCCCTCGTCACCAGCCGACTGGACTACAGAAACGCCATTTACGTAGGAACCACAGCCAAACTTCAGAAACAACTGCAGCGAATACAGAACGCCTCCGCACGACTCATCCTCGACGTCCCTCGCCACAGCCACATATCGGCCCACCTGAAAAACCTGCACTGGCTCTCTATTGGCAAGAGGATCACGTTCAGGCTCCTCACCCACGCACACAAAGCACTCCATGACATTGGGCCCCGAATACTTCAACAACCGCCTCTCATTCTACTCTTCTACCCGCCAACTACGTTCCGGCAGCCTCGCCCTCGCAACCGTCCCACGGATCCGCAAAGCCACCACTGGAGGACGATCATTCTCCTACCTAGCCGCCAAGACATGGTACTCCCTCCCCGCTCACCTACGACTGACCCAGGATCATCTCACCCACAGAAAACACCTCAAGACCTGGCTATTCGAGTAGTAGTGCCCCCCCCTCCCTCAGTGCCTTAAGACCCTCGCGGGTGAGTAGCGCGCTCTATAAATGTATTGATTGATTTTATGAAAGCACGATTTGGGAATTGACCAGGCTAAAACATGTAGTGCCCTGGTTGAGACCATCTAAGCCGACTATGTGCAGACTATGCAACCTGTAGGACGAAAGTATTTTACATTTGGTTTGTATATGTGCAGTAATGATGGAGGAAAGAAAACGATACTTGAAAATCTGCTTCATTGACAGAGGTGTTCGAACCTGCAGACATGCCGTGGTAGTTTGTTTTAAAGCAACGGATATTAAAATGAACGCCAATTTTACAAAATGTTTAATACTTGTAAAAAAGAAGTTAGATACTTGTAAGTTGCGCACAGGAAATCTAGAAGCCTAAAAAAACTAAAAATGTAGGACTATTTTATGATATTATACATGAATTATTAAATATAAATTGCTGCGATTTATATTAAGTTCTGGAAAAATGACGGTCAGATGTAACGTCTAGAAACTATCTTATTTGGGAAAACCTATTTTAGACTATTAGAAATTTTAAAATGTATTGCTCTGTATTTTAAATAAGTGTACTTTCTTTATGAATGTAGTAATTGTAAGATTTTTGTTAATCATGCGAATAAAATTTACCTTACCTTACTTCCTCTGAGATAAGCCTGTCTGCTCGTGCCAAGCTACCAAGGAGGTTAGAAGGAGTTATTTTAGAAGAGTATCCCCCTTACACTGACAAGGAAGAAGGGTCCCTACTTGGGCAATGGAATCTACCTTTGCCAGCGAGAGACCCCCACTTCTAACATTGGACTCCTTAGACAGAAAGTCACAGAGAGTGAGATGAGGCAAACACAGACAGAAGGAGTAAATGAAACAGAGAAAAAAGATTCAAAGCACTCTTTTGATGTCAACTTATAAAAGGAAGAAAAATTCCCACAGCAAAACCAACTCAAACAGATATAAGTGGCAAGAATTTCTACTAAATATGCCACAAATACACTTTTCTTCAATAATAAATGGGCAAAAACACTGCTCTCCAGCACATGAGAGGTCACAATAGTTCCCCAGACTCTACAAGAGTTTCTGGTTGCAAGACCAAATAATGTCTATATTCAAGTTGAAACTCCAGTTCAGCCGTTGAGTCCTCCTGATGGACTTTATGATTTGGACATCCACATCGAGGGTGATATACCGTATACTGTTAAAGTAATATTTTGGCAGAACTTGTCTAATGCTTATGATATTCTTTAGGCTGGAGCAGATTGGCCGCCCAAGTGGAGGCAGTAATATTTCCATCTTTTTTAGTTCTTGTTTCCGAGGAAGTTAAAGAAGCACATGCCACAGAATGGGCTCCTGCACAAGTCTCTGTGTTATATTGCAATCAAGCAGGCTGGGATAAGGACTCAACTTATCACATTATACCCATAGGACCACAATTCCTTATTAAACATAAAGCTAACTGCCCTGTTAGGGAAATTCTATCACAATTAGAATATCAAAGCGTGATTGAGCCTTTCTTTTCTCCTATGAATAATCCTTTATTTCCTGTAGCCAAACTGCATCATTCCTATTGTATAGTCTTATACTATAGACATTTATTTAAGCTGTTATACATGCACCTCTGCAATACAGAATTCCCACATCACAGCTTTAATGAACAAAATTGTTCTGTAAAAATATAAAACTGCATTGGACATTTTCAATGGCTTTTTGTGTACATATATATTGTGCCTGAAAGCAGTGATTTGACAGCATTTACCACTTTAAGGCTCAGAGAAGATTTTGTCAGCTCCAATAAAGGTAGAAGAACAGTACAGTTCTGTTTGCTGCTCGAGTAATGTAAATTTTACAAGAATTTGACTCAGAAGCGTGGTCTTACATTGATGACATTTACCTCAAAGATGAAGACTTAAATACACATGTGGCCAGAGTGGATCACACAATTTTAGGATTCACTGAGCCTGGCCATTTATTACATTAAAAACAATCTAAAATTGCTTTCTTAATGTCCTATTTTTAGGATATGAATTACCAAATGAAGGAAGAAGCCTTGCCCTACCCTTCTTAAGGAAATATGCTCTTATCCAACCACCAAATACATAAAAGAAAAGCTGCTGTTGCTTATAGGTTTTCTGAACTTTGGTACAACACACATGCCAGATTATGCACAAAAGGTTAAACCATTGAACAATTAAATTCAACCTGATTTTTCAGACAATCTTTGGACTACAGAATGTACTACTGTTCTCAGAACATCACAAACAGACATGCTTGCATTCGAATCCAAAAAAGCAGTGACTAGTACGTCCAGGAAAACAGCCTAAAGCGGCGTGCACTGATGTGAAGTAGTCTATGTCTAACACTCCGTACAGCATATTGGCCTTGATAAGCCTGGATACCATAAAGAGCGGCTGTGTGAAGTAGCTTTAGGGACTCACGTTGGTGCATTCCGCTTAAGACTCTTTTCTTGGACATGCTTGTTACTGCTGTGCACTCAGCATGAGACACTACTCCTGGATGCACTATATTAGCGGTTCAGATACGTGGAACCTAATGTTTCCACAGTGTGACTACAGTAATGGAGAGTGCTGTTGCAACAAATGATGGATGCGGCTTGGTAGCTCTGGCTGACCTGTTCCCATGAGTAGCAGGGTCATGACTGATTTGCCCATGGATGGGTTCAAACTTGGGTGGTGTAGTGAGCAAAGGAATGATGGATTTAATCCAGATCTCTTGCCTGGGCATGAATGCTTGACTCATTTGCATTCCTCCCATCATTTGTTGCCGTAGCACTTTTTGCCCTAAGTGGGAAGGGTATGGCCTGACGTGGGTCCCTTACTTGTTGTGCCACTGGATTGAAGCTAGCCTGGCTAATGAGGGATGTTAAACCGAAACCGGTCCCAGGATGCTTGTTTCCTGTCCAGGGTGGGTACGGCTTGGTAGTTCAGGCTAGACTATCCCCATGAGGAGTAGAGTCAAGACTGATTTGCACATGCCTTTGGCCAAACTGGGGTGGTGTAGTGATCAAAAGAATGATGGGTTTAACCGAGATCTCTTGATTGGAGTTGGATGCTTGATTCATTCAGCATTTAGTTTATCTTTTGTTAGCTGCAAGAATAATAGAGACACACTTTGCCTCTCCAGCCAGCTTTTGAGACTATATCTCGTCCTTGAGGTACAACATTGCTATTTTCAACCAGAACCCAGATGAGATTCCCATAGTGTTTTTTCAAACTGCTTTGGCCATTGCCCATACTATGGGACACTCAGACTTGAAAAAAGTCCAATGGACGAAACACATGTCAGCCGCTTCAGCTTGTACACACCAAGATATTGTGAAAACCACAAATGGAATAAACAATTCACAAGAAAAAGTTCTTTATGGATTTAGCAGTTTTGATCACTTTTAGACTACTCATTTTGAAAAACCTCAACTAAATGGAGTTTTTTGTGTGCTTCTGTACATGTCATTTTACACAGTTCAAATAGTTGTTCTAAAGGAACTTCCATTGACTTAGGGGAAACGAATAATTGTGATGTCTCTACTTCCAGCCTTAGAGGCTGTTAAAAAGGAAAGCGTTTCTGTTGCCAAATCCTTACATGTGTGTATACTTGTAAAGCACACTGCCGCCCCATCTCAGAGCATCCTGGCGCTGTATACCGCTGTGGAACCCATCCTGGCTTTCCTTGTGAGATGCCCCCTCCAGGGCACCCCCAAGGTGAAGCCAGGCATCCCAGCGCTGTTGGGGCCGTTGTGGAGATTAGGCAAGCTATTGCCCAGAGTTGCAGAGTGGGACCCATGATTAGAGAAGGCACCGAGGCGAGAATTATCGAGTCTGCGGACATTGAGCCCAAGACCCTGCCGCGTCGGGAATTGAACCCTGGTCCCGGACCTGATCTCTGCTTCAGGGTCTGCCGCTTCTAACCAGTGAGCCACACTTCTCCACGATGGATCCAGTGGGCCACTTCATTGACACCTACTGATGTAGATTCTGGTTTTGACCATAAACTAAGAACACAGGAATGTCTCCAGTATGAACAAAAATACCCCATGTTGAATTAAATGTCTCCTCTAGATCTCTATGAATTCATAATATATACTGATGGTTTAGTCCAGCCCATGGTTGGTACTAAGCATAAGTGCTCAGCAGCATGTGTTGCAGTTACGGGTATCATGAAAGATGGTGAATTCGAGGCACAAAAAAACACCTAAACATCAGCTCAATAGATGCCTCAAAGTGAGACTAAAAACAATCTTATATTGGCTGGAAAACATGGCTGGTCCATGAGCTGGCATGCTCTAGGAATGGATTAAAGGATATTTTCTTAACCCCCAGCAGTGTTCTGAACTTTGGCATTACCCAGAGTGCATCTCTGCTTCTTCCGTAAAAACGGTCAATAGATGCCAAAGTGAAACTAAAACCAATCTTACATTGGCTGAAAACATATCTGGTCCATGAGCTGGAATGCTTTAGGAATGGATTAAAGGATATTTTCTAAACCCCCAGCAGTGTTTAGAACTTTTTTTGGGTGAAACAAACATATCAACATTGCCACGTATGGTTATCAGGCCGATTACTGATCTTCTGAACATTGTTAAGCACTTTATCTTTGCTGCTCTTAAAAAAAAGAAAATTGCTGGTCAATTGAGGAATATACTATATGCCATTCGTTGAAAGCCCTGAAGAAGACTCTCAAAGAGACGAAACATGTTGGCTATGATCAATGGAAATGTGAAGCGAGAATCTGTTTGTGAAAAATAAAAGTGAACACTGCATCAATAAAGACATACCGTGGACTTGGATACTTTCTCTTTGTGTGCTATTTATTTTTTTGTGGACTGTGATATGAAAATATAATTGTACCATGTAGAGTGCTGAAACCTTTTTTGTGTTGTATTGTTTATAGGACACTCTCCTATTCTGTGGGGAGTGTAGAGGGGAGCGCTCCCTGGTTTTGTGCACCATCAGTTAATTAAGGGACAATATTCACGCGTTAGATGCGGCTTTTATCAGCCTCTGCCCTCAGTCTTGTTGGTCTTAGTGTTCAGTACTTTGGCATTTCCCGGAGTGCATCTCTGCTTCTTCCGTAAAAAGTGGTCAAAGACACTTTCTGGACTAATGAGTGGAGTACGGAACTGACATCTCCTAGTATTGGCAGTCTATCTGATTTTCTATTGAACCACAAATGTGAGCCAAGGATCAAAACCTACCTGGATGAGATTGACCCACCATTCACCAGGTCCTTGTATTTAAAATTCAGGCTGGGTACCCTGCCCCTCGCATCTTTCACCTGTAAATGGAGGTCCACTACAGTGAATAGCACAGCATGTCCGGCCTGTGGAGCAGCGCAGGAGACAGATGCTCACTTACTTTTTCTTGTCCAGTATATACCAGACAAATAAGATGCTGGATTGAACCCTTACGCAGACTTCTTGGACCAAGACTCAACAAACAAGCCTTGCAGATCTGCAGGTCTGATACTGGGTCTTGTGTTGTCTTTTCGATAGCTAAATGTTTAGAAGCAGTCTAGCCTGTTCGAGCCAGACAATTCTGCAAACACTAGAGTCCAAACATTGAGTAGAATTGTTAGATCTGGGGGTCTCTAGTTGGCAATGGTATTCACCTTTGTCCAAATAGGGACCCTTACTTCTAAGTCAGGATAAGGGGATTACACTCCTTAATAACCCCTGCTCACCCCATTGGTAGTTTGGCACGAGCAGACAGGCTTATCTCAGATGCAGTGTGTTAAGCATTTGTGAATATACACAGTAATACAGTGATAACACTACAGATGGACACAACACAGGTTTTATAAAAATAAGTATTCTTTATATAGACTTAACACAAGACCACAAACAACAAATATCCACAATACTACTCTTAAGGTTGCTTAAAAAATGATTAAAGTCTCTTAGTTCAAGTTGTTGGTAAATGCGACAAAGTTCTCAACAAAGTACCTGGATGCGTAACGCAAGTGGACAAAAGGCTCACAAAAGGGGAGATGCGTCCATTCAGTGACCCGGGGGAACGGTTGCCTCCTTCCTCAATGCTTGCGCAGAGTAGGGGACTCGTCGTGAGCCTTACCGGTGCGGAGGTGTTGCGTAGATTCTCGAGTTGCGGGCCCGTTGCGGTGCGCAAGATGGTGCCTTGATGCGATGCGATGATCCAGTTGCGATGCAAGAAGATGGCGCCCTTTATGCGGTGATGCGATGACAATGACGCCCTGGCAGCCTTGCGACGACTCTGTACTTTAGAGCCGCGACAGGCCCTGCGACGCGCTTCTCCAGTGATGCGATGGTGACTCTCACGATGGCGTCACGCTTCTCCGGGGATGCGACAGCAGACAGCTTCGATGAACACACGCTTCCAGGGAGATGCGGTGAAGGCTCGCTTCTCCGGCGTTGCGAGGATTTCAGCTGCGGCGGCGACACGCTTCTCTTCGATGCATCGCGCTTCCAGCTCCCAGCAGCACGCAAGTGACTGGAGTCAGAATTCCCAGCAAGGAAATTCAGGAGGGTGATGGAGGTGAAGTCTTTTGTCCCTGAGACTTCAGCAGGAGGCAAGCACCGTTCAAGCCCTTGGAGAATATTCTGTAGATGAAAGTCCTTACAAAGTTCCTTCTCCTTTCCCTTGGCAATGAAGCAACCACTGCAGGCCAACCCAGAAAACACACTGGCAGAGGGGCAGTCCAAATTCCTGCAGATTCCTTGGTTCTTCTCCTTGGCAGAAAGGTTTCTTGTTCCAGAAGTGATCTAATTTCTTGGGATCAGGGTTCCAATATTTATACCCCAAAATCCTTTGTTCTCTGAAGGCAGAGAGGCCTCTGCCTAGTCCAAACCAGTTCATGAGCACTTTGTTTACATGACTCTCTTCTTCCTTTCACTGTGCAGGGCAGAGACATCAGTCACCCCACAGGAGGTGGAGTCAGCACAGGGGAGGGGAGACACAGCTCTGGAGCACTCTGCTGAAATGAGTCCTCCTCTCCTTTCACAGTGCAGGGCAGAGACATAAGATAAGCCACAGCGGGTGGAGCCAGCATTGTAGAGGGAACGCCCAGCCCTATTCAGGTCCCAGGTGCACTCCTCCCTCCCATCTGGATGTAAATCTCTCTATTCACCACTGGGCTGTCCCAGCCTGTCTCCTGGAATTCCCCAGCCCTGTCACACACAAACCCAGACAAGGAAAACACAACCCAGCAGAGGCAGGCTCAAATGGTTAGGCAAGCAAATACCTGCTTTCTAAAAGTGGTATTTGCAAACACAGAATAGTAAAATAAACTTTACTAAAAGACGTACTTTATTCTTCTGAGTTCAGGCATACTAAATTCGAATGTCTACCCTGTTCCCTGAGTCAGTTAGTATTATAAGAATGTAATAATCTAACTGCCCATTTTAACCTATGAGAACAGGTAGCCTTCAACAGTAAAAAACGAAAATGGCTGTACTTCCCTATTAGAACATGCTACACACATCAAAGTATGTCCTACCTTATACTTACAATGCACCCTGCTCTTGGGCCTACCATAGGGGTGTCTAATATGAAGCAAAGGGAAGGTTTAGGGACTGGCAAGTGGGTGCACTTGGCCAAGTCGACATGGCAGTGCTAGACTGCACACAGGCCTTGTAATGGCAGGCCTGAGACACACTTTACAAGCTGCTTCTGTGGGTGGCACAACCAGTGCTGCAAGCCCACCAGCAGCATTTGATTTACAAGCCCTGGGTACACATGGTGCACTGTACTAGGGTCTGACAGATAAATCAAATAACCCAATCATGGAATCCAATCAGTATATCAATTTAACATGGGGAGTACTTGCACTGTGACACTGATTAGCAGTGGCACAGTGCCCAAAGCATAAATCCAGCAAAAAAAATATCAAAACAGAGGAGGCAATCCATCAAAACTGGAAGGGAGACTCACGCCAATGATGCCAGATCTAACAAAAATTATAATAGCTGTCACTGTACATCCTTGCCCAGACGATCATTAAACATAACCTGCAAAGAAATTTTTAATTGTATAATGTAGTTATGATTTAAACAGTTCGGTATTTTAAAATTGTGTTTTAAACTTTAAAATTGCCCTGGAGCAGAGATTTTATCTAATCTAAAATCTTTTATTGTGATCTTTTATCTGGAAAATGTTTATTGTGTATTTAGCCATTTAACATGGGCCTCCTATTTTACGTTGCTTTTATGGTCGCTGACCGAAATAAAGTATTTAAATAAATGTCTTGGTTCTGACACTGCAGAATACTGATCCAGATTTCACAAAGCTTACTGTATGTGATTCCTTGTACCGCGTTCAGTCCTATAATGATAATTTAGAATAATGGTGCTTGAATGGATTCAGAGACTCAAACTGAAACACTATCAAGCATAAGTTGCTTTGGGAAAAAGTGGCAGCTTTTAAAGATGCTCTTCCATGGGCTCATGTCATTCAAACTTTGGGCCAACAACATGTTGGAATACACAGTGTAGAGAATTCATAGGCTGATGAAGCTGCCAAAGAGGTGGTTCAGACAGTCATAGTACCTACAAATACTCATTCACATACAAGAATAGATGATGACATTATGGCTGTGGTCACTGCCTTGACTAGTCATATGCTCTCCTGCAAAATTTTCCTATCTGTTGAATGTCTAAAACATTCCTTTTGCCTGCATTCCGGGGGGTGGTTGATCAAGTCATACCCAAGCAGGACCGCAGGTTAGAACTAATAATTGCAGCACATGAAGCATTTGCATCTGCCCATGCTGTTGTGGGGGCAACAGTGCCCTTATGAAAGAAACACTACTGGTTACAGGGTCTTTATAAACAGACTAAACAATAATTTCCTTTGCTGTGAATTTTGCCAACAAATTAAATGTCTGAATTAACAAAAATAATAAGGAGTATCACCAGAAAAAAGGCTCAGAGAGCGATTTCTGCGGGATGATTCACTATCAAAGAGAAGAAAGTCCTTCTTTGCTTATTAGTAACCCCTCACTCACCGACCTGGTCGGTGACATGCTTCATCATCGGGGCCACCCTGATGGCCGAGTGCCATCAAGGTGTGCTTCGACACCTGAACTACAGTGGAGCTGGTATGTGAGTGATGAATGTGAAAAAAAGATGTAGGTGAGTTAAAAATTGTCCTGGTATGACTTATATGAAAAAACTTTATTCTTAAAGCTACTGGACAATACTAAAATATAAGTGTTGATACAGTTAATGGTATAGTTATGACCAAAAGTATCTGGGAAAATGTGTGGTGGGTCTACATGTTTCAAACTGTAATGGGAATTACCGGTTTTTCTTCAGGACCAAAACAAGGAATAGGGTGGTCAGGGTACACTAACGCCCTGCCGTGCCTGCAATTCCTTGTGCCTTAGCAGCAAAATTTGTGGTGCTAGGCAAAAGAATGAAAGTATAACCCAAAAGTGGTTAATCAAGAAAAGACCTGTGGAGAGAAAAGAATAATAATCACAATCAAACTAGTTACAAGCCTGCAACGTAGTGAAGTGACGGTGTCTCGTGTCTTCATATCTCTTGAATCATCCCATACTGAAAGATATATGGTCTGTGCAGAATTTCCGGAGTGCACAGTGCAGCTCAATGAGTATCGTAACTGATTGATGGCGCAGAAGAGCCCTCAATTATAACCAAGCACACCTATCAATTGTAGCGTGCTATTGTGGTATTGGGCGTACATTTATTATTCATTCACACGCATCCAGAACTATCGGTGCGTGACTATGCAACACTCGTACCATATTTAGGTGGGGGGCATAGCGAAGTGATAACTGTTTCTTAACTAAACATATGACAATACCAGACACACACGACAAAAAACACACAAAGTAGACCATGCTTACTCCTAATGGAGGGTCATAGGGCAGCACGGGATTTGGGAGGGGCGGCCTGGTTGAGAAACATATTCTGAAAAAGAGATCATTGGAGTAAAAATAGTTAGCCCGTTAGGGAGACATCCGGGGAATGGGGCCGTGCCCCGACCAGAGGCACAGAGCTCCTTCTTGCCCTACTGTTCGTCGAGTCTCTACTTACAGTTTCGCAGGCTAACGGTATCAGTGTACCTACGAGGTCCCTCCACGCGCCCGTAAACGAAGTGAAGACGGGGCCGGGGATAAGAGGGCTGCCAACGCGGAAGTTGGGGGCGTGGCTAGCCTCACGCGCTGACGTAGTGACGTCATACCATTGCGCTACGGAGGCCTCCCGGGGACATTGGTTCCCATAGTAACAGCGCTCGTTTTGTTGTTGTTCTTAGTGGGGATACAAGAGGAGCGTGTCAAATAATTAAAACAAAGGGAAACGAAATGTTTAAGTGAAAAAACGAAGACATGAATTTTAATAGTTACATTGCCCTTTCCGTGATGGGTTCATATAATTAATTTGCCCATTCAGTGGTTCATTACTAGAGAACCTACATTTAAGTTTGTACACAGGGTGACAGATTTTTGGGAAAAGAGTTATTCAAAGGTAGTCAGTTTCAGGACATTAGAGGAACGACTGGTCCTACCAATCAAAAAGGCTGAGGAAAACACAGCCCGGGCTACTGAGGGCATAGGGGGGTCATAGAACGTTGGCCCATTGTATATTATCGTTAAGACCATTGATGTGTGTTGACAGTCTATACACCCATCTTTGCTCTTTTTCATATAGGCGTTTTTGTAAGTTTGGCCCAGTTGGTAGTTGTTCGATGACAGTCCATACCATGTCGTTTGGTGTATGATTTTTCTCCAGGAAATGGTCAGTTAATCTCGTTGCACTTTTTTTGCAGCGGATGGTGCTGCGGTGCTCGCAGATCCGTTGCTTGATCTTCCTGGTGGTCATTCCAATATACTGTTTTTTACAGGTGCATTCAATCAAATAGACAACATTGCAGCTATTGCAGTTTGTGTGAGCAATTTGTCTCCATTCTTTACCTTCTTCCAGCTTCAGTGTCTTTGTATTCCTGGTTAGGTGGCAAACGCAGCAATTGCCACACCGATAGTGACCTGTCACATTCGGGAGGCCCCAAATTTCAGTGATAGATTGGGTAGTTGGGGCTGTCTTAGCTTTTGGTCTGGTTTTTACCAGAGTGTCCTTTAGACTCTGTGATTTTTTAAAAGAAAAAAGGGGTTTTTCCCAATGTAGTTTTCCAGAGTTTATGATTGCCCAATGTTTATTTATGCTCTTAGTCACCTGGTTTGATATTGCGCTGTATGTTGTCACGCAGGTCAAAGGTATGGGGTTGTCAGTTCTTGATCTTTCTTTCAGGAGTACATCTCTCGGCTGATTTCTGGCCCTTTTCTGGCATTTCTTTAAGATCTTGTCGGGATAACCCCGACTCTGTAACTTCTCTGTTAGATCAGTGGCTTGTTCCTTATATTCAGACAGTTTACTGCAGTTCCTTCTTAGCCTGAGGAACTGTCCATATGGGAGATTTTCCCTAAGTGGACGCGGATGAAAGCTCTCAAATCTTAAGAGGTTATTTTTTGCAGTGGGTTTGTAATGAGTCCGGGTCTCTAATTTGTTGTTCTCCTTGCTAATCACAACATCAAGGAACACAATTTTTTCTTTATCATAGCAATGGGTAAATCTTAAGATGCCATCGCAGGTGTTAATCCAGGAGATGAACAGGTCCAATTGCTCAGTGGGTCCCTGCCAGATTGCTAGGACGTCGTCGATATACCGTTTCCAAAAGATCAGGTTATCGCGACAAGGGTTAGTGTCATTAAGAATGAATCTCTGTTCAAAGTCATGGACATAAAGTCCGGCCACGCTGGGAGCAAAGACACTTCCCATTGATGTCCCCCCTGTTTGTAAATAGAGGGTGCCTTCAAATTCAAAATAATTACATTTCAAAGCCAGACGTGCACATTCCAAGATGAACGCTCTTGGGGTATTGTGTGGCCAGTCAGTGTTTGCCAGAGTTTCCTCAAGGACTCGGATGGTGTCATCCTGGGGTATGTTTGTATAAAGGCTTTCTATATCAAAGCTCAAAAGTACTGACTGGTCGTCTACCCTTAGGTTTTGAAGTAGGTTGAGTAGGCTTTTAGTGTCTTGTAAGTAAGTTGTTGTGCTTTGTACAATGGTCTTCAAGAAGAAATCGCAGAATCTCGATAGAGGTTCCAACAGAGACCCAATACCGGATACGATTGGGCGTCCAGGTGGTGGTAATCTACCCTTGTGCATTTTCGGAAGGATATAGAAGTAGGGAATTTTTTCTTCAGTGTTGCAGAGATAGTCGGCTTCCTGCTTTGAGATTTTGCCAGTAGCTTCTGCAGATTCCACTAGTTGTATGATTTCTGATTTCAGATCACTAGTGGGGTCCGTTTCCAGCCTCTGGTAATGTCTATCGTTACTTAGGAGTCTGAGGCATTCTTCACGGTATGTAGTTACATCCATAATCACCAGGCCTCCACCCTTATCTGCAGGTTTTATTATGATGTTTTCACAACTACGCAAGTCACTGAGAGCTCTGTTTTCAACATTGCTCATGTTTTGAAATTTTGTAGTGTTCTGCATCTTTTTAACATCGTTGTAAACAGCTTGTTCAAACGTAATTAATTCCACAGGTGTGGTATGTGTGGGTGGCGTGAAGGTAGATTTCATTCTTAGTCCGGTTTCATTTTCAACCTCATTCTCTTTTGGAGGGCCCTGTTTTTCAAAAAAGGATTTCAGTCGTAATTTTCTGAAGAAACCGGCCAGCTCACAATGTAGTTGGAACTTGTCCACACGTGCTGTCGGGACATAGCCTAAACCCTTGTTCAAGACAATCTCTTCGGTTGTTGTCAAAGGTCTAGAGGAAAGATTGGTTACTAAGGTTTCATGCTGCTTGGGCCTGCTTTGCTCTTTGTCCGGTTGCTCACTGGGTCTTCTTCTCCCCAGTGTACTTGATTTGGTTGTCTGTTTCTTCCTCTTCCCCGTCGTCCCCTGTGAAAAAAAGGGTTTTGAAACTGGTTCTGTTGAAACGGGGGTGGTTGGAAATGTGGCTGGAACGGTGGTTGCCATCCATACATGGGGAAATTAGGTGGGTGGTTGAACGGGTCTTGAAACATAGCAGGATTGAAGTTGGGCCAAGTATTTTTGCCTCTTCTCCCCCCTCTGCCTCGTTGTCTATTACTGCCAGTGTTTGACCCATTGCTACTGTTCGATGAGTTACTAGAGACATCTGAATCAGACTGTGTTTTCTCTGGTTGTTTAAATTCTGGGTCTGAATAAGGATAGGTGTTCTTGAACGTAAATTTTTTCAAGTCTTTTTTGAATTTGGTAACTTTTTGTTGAGTCAGATTTTCTTTGTATTCATTGATTTCCTTATTTACTTCATCAAGCTTCTTTTTATACCCAGTAATACTAGTCTTGATGTGCGATTCAGTCTTTTGGATTTCGATCTGGATAGCCTCCGACAATCTCAAAGCTGTTTTTAGGATTAATACAATCCAATCGTGGGTACAGTGCCAAGCTATTAGTGCCCAATCTTTCCGGAAGGTGGGGTCATTAAGAAATATCCGTGGAGCGTTTGTAACCAGCAACCCTTTAGGTGCCATGTCATTGGTTAGGTATTCTTTCAAGATAGTGCCATGTAGAATGGTTCTTATACGTTCTCTATTCATTTCTGACAGCTTTTCCCAATCATCTGTCTGTGATATAGTTTGTTAGATATTTGCATCTGAAAAACCTGAGATTTCGCCCATAATGGCATCTATCTCTTCAGTGGAATATGTGAGGCCTTGGTTTTCTCCCATAGTGTCTACTGTGTGTTGAGTGTGAGGGTTGGAATGACACAGTTAGAAAGAAGGACAGTAAAAACTCTCGCAGCTGTGCGCTGCCAAGATATGTCAAAAACAATGGGAGAGAGTTAAGGGATTTTATCCACCAACGTGGACGGAACAATACTCCTAGTCCCCTAGGTTAGGTATCTGAATTAACAAAAATAATAAGGAGTATCACCAGAAAAAAGGCTCAGAGAGCGATTTCTGCGGGATGATTCACTATCAAAGAGAAGAAAGTCCTTCTTTGCTTATTAGTAACCCCTCACTCACCGACCTGGTCGGTGACATGCTTCATCATCGGGGCCACCCTGATGGCCGAGTGCCATCAAGGTGTGCTTCGACACCTGAACTACAGTGGAGCTGGTATGTGAGTGATGAATGTGAAAAAAAGATGTAGGTGAGTTAAAAATTGTCCTGGTATGACTTATATGAAAAAACTTTATTCTTAAAGCTACTGGACAATACTAAAATATAAGTGTTGATACAGTTAATGGTATAGTTATGACCAAAAGTATCTGGGAAAATGTGTGGTGGGTCTACATGTTTCAAACCGTAATGGGAATTACCGGTTTTTCTTCAGGACCAAAACAAGGAATAGGGTGGTCAGGGTACACTAACGCCCTGCCGTACCTGCAATTCCTTGTGCCTTAGCAGCAAAATTCGTGGTGCTAGGCAAAAGAATGAAAGTATAACCCAAAAGTGGTTAATCAAGAAAAGACCTGTGGAGAGAAAAGAATAATAATCACAATCAAACTAGTTACAAGCCTGCAACGTAGTGAAGTGACGGTGTCTTGTGTCTTCATATCTCTTGAATCATCCCATACTGAAAGATATATGGTCTGTGCAGAATTTCCGGAGTGCACAGTGCAGCTCAATGAGTATCGTAACTGATTCATGGCGCAGAAGAGCCCTCAATTATAACCAAGCACACCTATGAATTGTAGCGTGCTATTGTGGTATTGGGCGTAAATTTATTATTCATTCACACGCATCCAGAACTATCGGTGCGTGACTATGCAACACTCGTACCATATTTAGGTGGGGGGCATAGCGAAGTGATAACTGTTTCTTAACTAAACATATGACAATACCAGACACACACGACAAAAACACACAAAGTAGACCATGCTTACTCCTAATGGAGGGTCATAGGGCAGCACGGGATTTGGGAGGGGCGGCCTGGTTTAGAAACATATTCTGAAAAAGAGATCATTGGAGTAAAAATAGTTAGCCCGTTAGGGAGACATCCGGGGAATGGGGCCGTGCCCCGACCAGAGGCACATAGCTCCTTCTTGCCCTGCTGTTCGTCGAGTCTCTACTTACAGTTTCGCAGGCTAACGGTATCAGTGTACCTACGAGGTCCCTCCACGCGCCCGTAAACGAAGTGAAGACGGGGCCGGGAAAAAGAGGGCCGCCAACGCGGAAGTTGGGGGCGTGGCTAGCCTCACGCGCTGACGTAGTGACGTCATACCATTGCGCTACGGAGGCCTCCCGGGGACATTGGTTCCCATAGTAACAGCGCTCGTTTTGTTGTTGTTCTTAGTGGGGATACAAGAGGAGCGTGTCAAATAATTAAAACAAAGGGAAACGAAATGTTTAAGTGAAAAAACGGGGACATGAATTTTAATAGTTACATTGCCCTTTCCGTGATGGGTTCATATAATTAATTTGCCCATTCAGTGGTTCATTACTAGAGAACCTACATTTAAGTTTGTACACAGGGTGACAGATTTTTGGGAAAAGAGTTATTCAAAGGTAGTCAGTTTCAGGACATTAGAGGAACCAATCAAAAAGGCTGAGGAAAACACAGCCCGGGCTACTGAGGGCATAGGGGGGTCATAGAACGTTGGCCCATTGTATATTATCGTTAAGACCATTGATGTGTGTTGACAGTCTATACACCCATCTTTGCTCTTTTTCATATAGGCGTTTTTGTAAGTTTGGCCCAGTTGGTAGTTGTTCGATGACAGTCCATACCATGTCGTTTGGTGTATGATTTTTCTCCAGGAAATGGTCAGTTAATCTCGTTGCACTTTTTTTGCAGCGGATGGTGCTGCGGTGCTCGCAGATCCGTTGCTTGATCTTCCTGGTGGTCATTCCAATATACTGTTTTTTACAGGTGCATTCAATCAAATAGACAACATTGCAGCTATTGCAGTTTGTGTGAGCAATTTGTCTCCATTCTTTACCTTCTTCCAGCTTCAGTGTCTTTGTATTCCTGGTTAGGTGGCAAACGCAGCAATTGCCACACCGATAGTGACCTGTCACATTCGGGAGGCCCCAAATTTCAGTGATAGATTGGGTAGTTGGGGCTGTCTTAGCTTTTGGTCTGGTTTTTACCAGAGTGTCCTTTAGACTCTGTGATTTTTTAAAAGAAAAAAGGGGTTTTTCCCAATGTAGTTTTCCAGAGTTTTTGATTGCCCAATGTTTATTTATGCTCTTAGTCACCTGGTTTGATATTGCGCTGTATGTTGTCACGCAGGTCAAAGGTATGGGGTTGTCAGTTCTTGATCTTTCTTCCAGGAGTACATCTCTCGGCTGATTTCTGGCCCTTTTCTGGCATTTCTTTATGATCTTGTCGGGATAACCCCGACTCTGTAACTTCTCTGTTAGATCAGTGGCTTGTTCCTTATATTCAGACAGTTTACTGCAGTTCCTTCTTAGCCTGAGGAACTGTCCATATGGGAGATTTTCCCTAAGTGGACGCGGATGAAAGCTCTCAAATCTTAAGAGGTTATTTTTTGCAGTGGGTTTGTAATGAGTCCGGGTCTCTAATTTGTTGTTCTCCTTGCTAATCACAACATCAAGGAACACAATTTTTTCTTTATCATAGCAATGGGTAAATCTTAAGTTGCCATCGCAGGTGTTAATCCAGGAGATGAACAGGTCCAATTGCTCAGTGGGTCCCTGCCAGATTGCTAGGACGTCGTCGATATACCGTTTCCAAAAGATCAGGTTATCGCGAAAAGGGTTAGTGTCATTAAGAATGAATCTCTGTTCAAAGTCATGGACATAAAGTCCGGCCACGCTGGGAGCAAAGACACTTCCCATTGATGTCCCCCCTGTTTGTAAATAGAGGGTGCCTTCAAATTCAAAATAATTACATTTCAAAGCCAGACGTGCACATTCCAAGATGAACGCTCTTGGGGTATTGTGTGGCCAGTCAGTGTTTGCCAGAGTTTCCTCAAGGACTCGGATGGTGTCATCCTGGGGTATGTTTGTATAAAGGCTTTCTATATCAAAGCTCAAAAGTACTGACTGGTCGTCTACCCTTAGGTTTTGAAGTAGGTTGAGTAGGCTTTTAGTGTCTTGTAAGTAAGTTGTTGTGCTTTGTACAATGGTCTTCAAGAAGAAATCGCAGAATCTCGATAGAGGTTCCAACAGAGACCCAATACCGGATACGATTGGGCGTCCAGGTGGTGGTAATCTACCCTTGTGCATTTTCGGAAGGATATAGAAGTAGGGAATTTTTTCTTCAGTGTTGCAGAGATAGTCGGCTTCCTGCTTTGAGATTTTGCCAGTAGCTTCTGCAGATTCCACTAGTTGTATGATTTCTGATTTCAGATCACTAGTGGGGTCCATTTCCAGCCTCTGGTAATGTCTATCGTTACCTATTACCAGCGGTAGCGCTTACCTGTAGCGCTTGTATTCGGCAGCATTATTTTTAACTTCCCGTTTTTTGGTCTATTTATTTAATTTTGTTTCTTGCACTTACCCCCTGTTTTTATCTCAGCTTGGCCCGCATACCCTCACGGCTGTCAACTCACCCGCATTTAAACTGTGAATTTCACCGCACTTGGCGGGTCCCTCTGCCCCTTGCACGGGTCGGCCATACTGGGTGAGTGTTTCAGGGCGCTAGTCCTCTTTCTACTCGCCTTGCGAGTATATAGGTAGGCTGATTTCACCAGCGCCTCCTATTACCAGCGGTAGCGCTTACCTGTAGCGCTTGTATTCGGCAGCATTATTTTTAACTTCCCGTTTTTTGGTCTATTTATTTAATTTTGTTTCTTGCACTTACCCCCTGTTTTTATCTCAGCTTGGCCCGCATACCCTCACAGCTGTCAACTCACCCGCATTTAAACTGTGAATTTCACCGCACTTGGCGGGTCCCTCTGCCCCTTGCACGGGTCGGCCATACTGGGTGAGTGTTTCAGGGCGCTAGTCCTCTTTCTACTCGCCTTGCGAGTATATAGGTAGCCATGTTGACGCGCAGCGGTAACGCGCAGCGGAGACGCCGTAATGACGCCAGAGTTACGCCAGAGTTCAGCCCGTCTGTGCCCGTCCGGGCCCAGACGGGCCCTGGGCCGGTCCCCATGCCCGTTTCATCGGAGCACTCTACTATCTGTGTACGGTATGGGAGGGAGGAACTCATGTCTTGGCGTCCGGTCCATCCTATCTTATGCAAATTTGCTCGGGAGGGGACTCCTCCGTTTCTACCTTGCAGAGCTTGTACTGCGGGTCAGGTTTCTGCTCCCGTCATGTCTGTGCTCTCCATGGCGTTATTGAACTGTCGGTCCTTACCTAGCCACGCTATTGAAATTCACTCACTCATTCTGGACCACAAACTGGATGTGTTATTTCTTACTGAGACCTGGCTCACCCCCAGCTCAGGCCCTGACATGGTCAGAGCACTCCCTCCAGGTTTTCTCATCTCTCATCTGGACAGGCCTGCGGGGAGGGGAGGAGGAATTGCGATCCTCTATAGAGATACGCTAGTTTGTAAGGTTCAGAATGGAGGGGTAAGTGACTGTGAGAGTTGCCATTTCTCTTTCCGCTTATCATCGACTGCGTCCATGGCAGGACTGTTGATCTATCGCCCGCCCGGAGCCCTGGGAAATTTTTCTAAATCTTTGTTAGAAACAATTGCTCTTCTTGCCTCCTCAACGGCCAACTTCGTGGCGCTAGGGGATTTTAATGTCCATCTTGACGACCCCGCTAATTCTCTGGAAGCAGACCTGCTAAGCGACCTTAAAGCTTTTGGGATCAACTTGGCCAACTCGGGCGCTACCCATGAGAAAGGCCACTTGTTGGACCCTATATTTTCTAACTCGGATCATCTTAAATCATTTCCAGCGCTGGCTCTGCCCTGGACAGACCACTTCTTGGTACCTGCATCGTGGCAGCTTGACATCTCGGCTGCGCGGGTCCCTAGGGTTCACATTATTGAAAGAGCTTGGTCGAGGCTACCTGTGGATAGTTGGGTGGATTATCTGGAGGTGACCCGGCCTTCCCTCGGGTCTACTCCGCTAGTAGCAGATGTGAATTTAAACACCTGGATTACTAACTCGTTGGATGCCCTCCTCCCCCAAAAAAAACAACTTGCTAGGGGGAAGAGAGTGGGATCGGCGCCTTGGTACACTACTGAGCTGAGAACACTGAGGAAGGGGTGCAAGAGGTTAGAGCGGACCTGGAGGAAAGATTGGAGTGAAATGAGCCGGAAAGAATATCGGGCGGCTCTGAGCACTTATAAATCTGCCATTCGGGTAGCAAAATCTGGTTTCTTTGAGGAGAGAATAGGCTCCGCGGCCAACTCCTCGAAAGAGTCATTTAGGGTCATTAAAGATCTATTGAAACCTCCCGAACCTCAGGTCACTCACGAGGACCCACGTGAGAAATGCGCAGAACTGGCCTTTTTCTTTAAAACGAAAATTGATAATATCCTTGCATCCCTTCCCCGGCAATCGGAGGAGGTCGTCTCCGGTTGCATTGTAAGTACTCAGCCAAGGGTGCGAACAGCAGAGTTGGTTTCCTTTGGTCCTGTCACGGTGGAGGAAGTCCTTTCGGTTTTGGCGACCATGAAAAGTGGTTCTCCGAAAGACCCTGCACCCATGAAATATCTAAAGCAGGTAGCCCCTACCATCGGCGGCCCTGTGACGGACCTCATAAACTTGTCTCTCACCCAAGGAGTGGTACCCCCCAGTTGGAAAGGGGCGGTCGTCAAGGCTCTCATCAAGAAGCCTAATTTGGACCCTGGCGACCTTGCCAACTTCAGGCCCATTTCCCTGCTGCCTGGCCTCAGCAAGGTGGCGGAGAAGTTGGTAAATAGTCGCCTTTCGGGCTTTCTGGAGGCCAACTCCCTCCTGGGCGACTCCCAAACGGGTTTTCGGCCCGGTCAGGGGACTGACACTGCCCTGCTGGCAGTCGTGGAGAATGCGAGGAGCATTCTGGATTCAGGGGGATCGGTGGCAGTGATCCTCCTGGACCTCAGTGCTGCTTTTGATACCGTAGACCATCAGGTACTTCTCCAACGGCTGTCGGGGGTGGGAGTCTCTGGGTTGGCCCTCAAGTGGTTCGCTTCCTTTTTGGAAGGCCGCACATTTGAGGTGTGGGAAGGCCAGGAGAAATCACCCTCCATTCCTCTCCAGTGTGGTGTGCCTCAGGGCTCTTCGTTGGCCCTACTTTGTTCAACATTTATATGGCCCCTCTGGAGAGTGTGGTACTGCCTCTGGGTATTAAGATCATCAGCTATGCTGATGATACCCAGCTGGTGGTAGGCCTTTCCCAGTCGGATTACCAACTTGACCGGCTCCACTTGTGTCTGGATAAGATCCACACCTGGATGTGCAGCTCGGCTCCCAAGCTTAACGGCTCCAAAACGGAACTGATGCTGCTGGGGAATTCTGTTCCATCTTTATCTCCTAGCAGCTGGCCCGACTGTTTGGGACCGGTACCTTCCCCCAAGCAGGAGATCAAGAGCTTGGGGGTGTGGCTCGAGCAGGATCTCTCTTTTAAAACGCACGCCAAAAAAACAGCAGGCGTGTGTTTTGGCCTGCTCCGATCAGCTCGGAAGATTCTGCCTCTCCTTCCAGTAGCTGCCAGGAGGTTACTTATCCAGGGGCTTATCATCTCGCGGCTGGATTTCAGTAACGCACTGTTCCTGGGTGCGCCAGAGTCTACCCTGAACAAACTGCAGCAAGTGCAGAACGCGGCCGCTAGGCTCTTGACGGGCCTTCCTAGGCATCAGTCGGCTCGCCCTGCGCTGGAGGCGCTGCACTGGCTCCCTGTCAGGGAAAGGGTGAAATTTAAGTCACTCTGCATCGCCCACAAAATTTTGCATGGGGCAGGCCCACCCATTCTGGGAGATATGGTTCAGCCTTATAAGGCATCCCGCTCGCTCCGTTCCGACGATCTACATCTGTTGCAGGTTCGGAGGGTGAGGAAGGCAAGAACCGGTGGCAGAAGGTTCTCTATAAATGTAGCCACCTTGTGGAATTCCCTCCCTTTGCACCTGCGAGCGGAAGCGAGTCTTCTACGGTTCCGTAAACTTTTAAAGACGTTTTTATTTTCTGTCTAGTGCCTGCACCTTTGTGGTAACGTTTCTGTCTGGTTGAGCGCGGGGATGCCCAAGGGTAACCAGGCGCTATATAAAATTCATTAATAATAATAATAATACTTAGGAGTCTGAGGCATTCTTCACGGTATGTAGTTACATCCATAATCACCAGGCCTCCACCCTTATCTGCAGGTTTTATTATGATGTTTTCACAACTACGCAAGTCACTGAGAGCTCTGTTTTCAACATTGCTCATGTTTTGAAATTTTGTAGTGTTCTGCATCTTTTCAACATCGTTGTAAACAGCTTGTTCAAACGTAATTAATTCCACAGGTGTGGTATGTGTGGGTGGCGTGAAGGTAGATTTCATTCTTAGTCCGGTTTCATTTTCAACCTCATTCTCTTTTGGAGGGCCCTGTTTTTCAAAAAAGGATTTCAGTCGTAATTTTCTGAAGAAACCGGCCAGCTCACAATGTAGTTGGAACTTGTCCACACGTGCTGTCGGGACATAGCCTAAACCCTTGTTCAAGACAATCTCTTCGGTTGTTGTCAAAGGTCTAGAGGAAAGATTGGTTACTAAGGTTTCATGCTGCTTGGGCCTGCTTTGCTCTTTGTCCGGTTGCTCACTGGGTCTTCCTCTCCCCAGTGTACTTGATTTGGTTGTCTGTTTCTTCCTCTTCCCCGTCGTCCCCTGTGAAAAAAAGGGTTTTGAAACTGGTTCTGTTGAAACGGGGGTGGTTGGAAATGTGGCTGGAACGGTGGTTGCCATCCATACATGGGGAAATTAGGTGGGTGGTTGAACGGGTCTTGAAACATAGCAGGATTGAAGTTGGGCCAAGTATTTTTGCCTCTTCTCCCCCCTCTGCCTCGTTGTCTATTACTGCCAGTGTTTGACCCATTGCTACTGTTCGATGAGTTACTAGAGACATCTGAATCTGACTGTGTTTTCTCTGGTTGTTTAAATTCTGGGTCTGAATAAGGATAGGTGTTCTTGAACGTAAATTTTTTCAAGTCTTTTTTGAATTTGGTAACTTTTTGTTGAGTCAGATTTTCTTTGTATTCATTGATTTCCTTATTTACTTCATCAAGCTTCTTTTTATACCCAGTAATACTAGTCTTGATGTGCGATTCAGTCTTTTGGATTTCGATCTGGATAGCCTCCGACAATCTCAAAGCTTTTTTTAGGATTAATACAATCCAATCGTGGGTACAGTGCCAAGCTATTAGTGCCCAATCTTTCTGGAAGGTGGGGTCATTAAGAAATATCCGTGGAGTGTTTGTAACCAGCAACCCTTTAGGTGCCATGTCATTGGTTAGGTATTCTTTCAAGATAGTGCCATGTAGAATGGTTCTTATACGTTCTCTCCTAATTTCTGACAGCTTTTCCCAATCATCTGTCTGTGATATAGTTTGTGAGATATTTGCATCTGAAAAACCTGAGATTTCGCCCATAATGGCGTCTATCTCTTCAGTGGAATATGTGAGGCCTTGGTTTTCTCCCATAGTGTCTACTGTGTGTTGAGTGTGAGGGTTGGAATGACACAGTTAGAAAGAAGGACAGTAAAAACTCTCGCAGCTGTGCGCTGCCAAGATATGTCAAAAACAATGGGAGAGAGTTAAGGGATTTTATCCACCAACGTGGACGGAACAATACTCCTAGTCCCCTAGGTTAGGTATCTGATTTAACAAAAATAATAAGGAGTATCACCAGAAAAAAGGCTCAGAGAGCGATTTCTGCGGGATGATTCACTATCAAAGAGAAGAAAGTCCTTCTTTGCTTATTAGTAACCCCTCACTCACCGACCTGGTCGGTGCCATGCTTCATCATCGGGGCCACCCTGATGGCCGAGTGCCATCAAGGTGTGCTTCGACACCTGAACTACAGTGGAGCTGGTATGTGAGTGATGAATGTGAAAAAAAGATGTAGGTGAGTTAAAAATTGTCCTGGTATGACTTATATGAAAAAACTTTATTCTTAAAGCTACTGGACAATACTAAAATATAATACTAAACACTGGCAGTAATAGACAACGAGGCAGAGGGGGGAGAAGAGGCAAAAATACTTGGCCCAACTTCAATCCTGCTATGTTTCAAGACCCGTTCAACCACCCACCTAATTTCCCCATGTATGGATGGCAACCACCGTTCCAGCCACATTTCCAACCACCCCCGTTTCAACAGAACCAGTTTCAAAACCCTTTTTTTCACAGGGGACGACGGGGAAGAGGAAGAAACAGACAACCAAATCAAGTACACTGGGGAGAGGAAGACCCAGTGAGCAACCGGACAAAGAGCAAAGCAGGCCCAAGCAGCATGAAACCTTAGTAACCAATCTTTCCTCTAGACCTTTGACAACAACCGAAGAGATTGTCTTGAACAAGGGTTTAGGCTATGTCCCGACAGCACGTGTGGACAAGTTCCAACTACATTGTGAGCTGGCCGGTTTCTTCAGAAAATTACGCCTGAAATCCTTTTTTGAAAAACAGGGCCCTCCAAAAGAGAATGAGGTTGAAAATGAAACCGGACTAAGAATGAAATCTACCTTCACGCCACCCACACATACCACACCTGTGGAATTAATTACGTTTGAACAAGCTGTTTACAACGATGTTGAAAAGATGCTGAACACTACAAAATTTCAAAACATGAGCAATGTTGAAAACAGAGCTCTCAGTGACTTGCGTAGTTGTGAAAACATCATAATAAAACCTGCAGATAAGGGTGGAGGCCTGGTGATTATGGATGTAACTACATACCGTGAAGAATGCCTCAGACTCCTAAGTAACGATAGACATTACCAGAGGCTGGAAACGGACCCCACTAGTGATCTGAAATCAGAAATCATACAACTAGTGGAATCTGCAGAAGCTACTGGCAAAATCTCAAAGCAGGAAGCCGACTATCTCTGCAACACTGAAGAAAAAATTCCCTACTTCTATATCCTTCCGAAAATGCTCAAGGGTAGATTACCACCACCTGGACGCCCAATCGTATCCGGTATTGGGTCTCTGTTGGAACCTCTATCGAGATTCTGCGATTTCTTCTTGAAGACCATTGTACAAAGCACAACAACTTACTTACAAGACACTAAAAGCCTACTCAACCTACTTCAAAACCTAAGGGTAGACGACCAGTCAGTACTTTTGAGCTTTGATATAGAAATCCTTTATACAAACATACCCCAGGATGACACCATCCGAGTCCTTGAGGAAACTCTGGCAAACACTGACTGGCCACACAATACCCCAAGAGCGTTCATCTTGGAATGTGCACGTCTGGCTTTGAAATGTAATTATTTTGAATTTGAAGGCACCCTCTATTTACAAACAGGGGGGACATCAATGGGAAGTGTCTTTGCTCCCAGCGTGGCCGGACTTTATGTCCATGACTTTGAACAGAGATTCATTCTTAATGACACTAACCCTTTTCGCGATAACCTGATCTTTTGGAAACGGTATATCGACAATGTCCTAGCAATCTGGCAGGGACCCACTGAGCAATTGGACCTGTTCATCTCCTGGATTAACACCTGCGATGGCAACTTAAGATTTACCCATTGCTATGATAAAGAAAAAATTGTGTTCCTTGATGTTGTGATTAGCAAGGAGAACAACAAATTAGAGACCCGGACTCATTACAAACCCACTGCAAAAAATAACCTCTTAAGATTTGAGAGCTTTCATCCGCGTCCACTTAGGGAAAATCTCCCATATGGACAGTTCCTCAGGCTAAGAAGGAACTGCAGTAAACTGTCTGAATATAAGGAACAAGCCACTGATCTAACAGAGAAGTTACAGAGTCGGGGTTATCCCGACAAGATCATAAAGAAATGCCAGAAAAGGGCCAGAAATCAGCCGAGAGATGTACTCCTGGAAGAAAGATCAAGAACTGACAACCCCATACCTTTGACCTGCGTGACAACATACAGCGCAATATCAAACCAGGTGACTAAGAGCATAAATAAACATTGGGCAATCATAAACTCTGGAAAACTACATTGGGAAAAACCCCTTTTTTCTTTTAAAAAATCACAGAGTCTAAAGGACACTCTGGTAAAAACCAGACCAAAAGCTAAGACAGCCCCAACTACCCAATCTATCACTGAAATTTGGGGCCTCCCGAATGTGACAGGTCACTATCGGTGTGGCAATTGCTGCGTTTGCCACCTAACCAGGAATACAAAGACACTGAAGCTGGAAGAAGGTAAAGAATGGAGACAAATTGCTCACACAAACTGCAATAGCTGCAATGTTGTCTATTTGATTGAATGCACCTGTAAAAAACAGTATATTGGAATGACCACCAGGAAGATCAAGCAACGGATCTGCGAGCACCGCAGCACCATCCGCTGCAAAAAAAGTGCAACGAGATTAACTGACCATTTCCTGGAGAAAAATCATACACCAAACGACATGGTATGGACTGTCATCGAACAACTACCAACTGGGCCAAACTTACAAAAACGCCTATATGAAAAAGAGCAAAGATGGGTGTATAGACTGTCAACACACATCAATAGTCTTAACGATAATATACAATGGGCCAACGTTCTATGACCCCCCTATGCCCTCAGTAGCCCGGGCTGTGTTTTCCTCAGCCTTTTTGATTGGTAGGACCAGTTGTTCCTCTAATGTCCTGAAACTGACTACCTTTGAATAACTCTTTTCCCAAAAATCTGTCACCCTGTGTACAAACTTAAATGTAGGTTCTCTAGTAATGAACCACTGAATGGGCAAATTAATTATATGAACCCATCACGGAAAGGGCAATGTAACTATTAAAATTCATGTCCCCGTTTTTTCACTTAAACATTTTGTTTCCCTTTGTTTTAATTATTTGACACGCTCCTCTTGTATCCCCACTAAGAACAACAACAAAACGAGCGCTGTTACTATGGGAACCAATGTCCCCGGGAGGCCTCCGTAGCGCAATGGTATGACGTCACTACGTCAGCGCGTGAGGCTAGCCACGCCCCCAACTTCCGCGTTGGCGGCCCTCTTATCCCCGGCCCCGTCTTCACTTCGTTTACGGGCGCGTGGAGGGACCTCGTAGGTACACTGATACCGTTAGCCTGCGAAACTGTAAGTAGAGACTCGACGAACAGCAGGGCAAGAAGGAGCTCTGTGCCTCTGGTCGGGGCACGGCCCCATTCCCCGGATGTCTCCCTAACGGGCTAACTATTTTTACTCCAATGATCTCTTTTTCAGAATATGTTTCTAAACCAGGCCGCCCCTCCCAAATCCCGTGCTGCCCTATGACCCTCCATTAGGAGTAAGCATGGTCTACTTTGTGTGTTTTTGTCGTGTGTGTCTGGTATTGTCATATGTTTAGTTAAGAAACAGTTATCACTTCGCTATGCCCCCCACCTAAATATGGTACGAGTGTTGCATAGTCACACACCGATAGTTCTGGATGCGTGTGAATGAATAATAAATTTACGCCCAATACCACAATAGCACGCTACAATTGATAGGTGTGCTTGGTTATAATTGAGGGCTCTTCTGCGCCATGAATCAGTTACGATACTCATTGAGCTGCACTGTGCACTCCGGAAATTCTGCACCGACCATATATCTTTCAGTATGGGATGATTCAAGAGATATGAAGACACGAGACACCGTCACTTCACTACGTTGCAGGCTTGTAACTAGTTTGATTGTGATTATTATTCTTTTCTCTCCACAGGTCTTTTCTTGATTAACCACTTTTGGGTTATACTTTCATTCTTTTGCCTAGCACCACGAATTTTGCTGCTAAGGCACAAGGAATTGCAGGTACGGCAGGGCGTTAGTGTACCCTGACCACCCTATTCCTTGTTTTGGTCCTGAAGAAAAACCGGTAATTCCCATTACGGTTTGAAACATGTAGACCCACCACACATTTTCCCAGATACTTTTGGTCATAACTATACCATTAACTGTATCAACACTTATATTTTAGTATTGTCCAGTAGCTTTAAGAATAAAGTTTTTTCATATAAGTCATACCAGGACAATTTTTAACTCACCTACATCTTTTTTTCACATTCATCACTCACATACCAGCTCCACTGTAGTTCAGGTGTCGAAGCACACCTTGATGGCACTCGGCCATCAGGGTGGCCCCGATGATGAAGCATGTCACCGACCAGGTCGGTGAGTGAGGGGTTACTAATAAGCAAAGAAGGACTTTCTTCTCTTTGATAGTGAATCATCCCGCAGAAATCGCTCTCTGAGCCTTTTTTCTGGTGATACTCCTTATTATTTTTGTTAATTCAGATACCTAACCTAGGGGACTAGGAGTATTGTTCCGTCCACGTTGGTGGATAAAATCCCTTAACTCTCTCCCATTGTTTTTGACAACAAATTAAATGTTCCACCGTTGGCCACCCACTGCAGACACCCCTTCTAGTTTCTAATAATCCACTACAATGTGTCTAACCGGATATTTGTTTCTTTACTGAGACGTGGCTCCACAGCCAAGCCTCACCAGATATATTTATCGCATTCCCTCAGGAATATCACCTGATTAGGCTAGACAGAGAAGGAAACCGCGGAGGTGGCATTGCAGTAGCAGCTAAAGCCCCCATTGAGATCACCTTACTAGAATCTTTTTCCAACCCTATGTTTGAAAATCTGATGATTAATATGGAGCTTAATAAGCTTGCTTTTGGGAGAGTAGGCTTGGTAAATGGGCCCCTGGTGCAAAGTCCAAATTTGTTAATCATCTTCTAGAAACAATAGCCTCACACGTATTAGCAACTAACCATTTTATCCTACCAGGAGATCTTAATCATCATGCTGAACTATCCTCAGCTCCTGATACCAGGCACCTGATAAACACTATGGAAACCCTGGGTTTAACACAAAGGGTAACAGGACCAACACACCAGGCCGGCCACACGATGGATTTGATCTTTACCAATCTGCCCAACTTAATCAACGAAGCCCTGCTCCCCATGATATGGACTGATCATTATCTTTTAAAATGTAGTTTTCCCAAACCCAGAGGGATGACTTTTAGAAATCATAAAAGTAAAACTGTTCTAGTCTGACCGTGTCGTAAAATGACTTAGGAGGCCTTTCTGACGCATTTTAAACCTCTCATAGAACAATCAAACAATGTTGAACAAATGTTAACCCAGCTAAAAAACCTCCATCAGGGAAACGCTGGGCAAAATAATACCGGAAACCAGTGTGAATGTGAAAACCATTGCGGTTCCCTGGTTTACTGCTGACCTAAAAAAAGAAAAGCTGATCAGCAGATCTGCAGAACGCCAGTGGAGAAAAACGAAAACAGGGGAGGACCGGGAGAATTACAAACTAGCACAATCCAATTATATTAAAAATATAAAAGCGGCGAAAAAACTCTATCTCACTCAAAGAATAAATAAAGCGGCCCACTCTAGTAAAGAGCTTTATGAAATTCTGAATGAATTCACTGCCCCTCAGATAGAATAATCAGTATTTACTCCCTCTGTGGAATGGGTAAATTCTTTGTCTTCCTATTTTGATAGTAAAATTAAGTTGATCTATTCCGCATTTCCGGACACTAGTTTAGACTCATCACCACTTGTTGATGGCGATCCCTCGCTCACATTCACTACCAATGTAGCCTCGGATACGTCATATCTTTCAGAATTTGATCCCATTACCTCCTCTGAAGCTCTTGAAGGCCTTAGGAAAATTAAATCCGGCTCTTCCACTGACCTCTTGTCGCCCCGTAATTGCTCGGAGATACTCCCGCTACTGGCTAGCTCTCTCACTAGTATCTTTAACACCTCCTTTGAGCTAGCCCGTATACCCAGAGGTTGGAAGCACGCCCTGGTTAAACCTATTTTTAAAAAGCCATCCAGTGACCCCACACTCTCGACTAATTATCGACCTATTTCTTTACTGCCCTATTTTGGGAAGGTATTAGAATATTTGGTGAACAAGCGTCTCACTACCCACATTGAAACACATGAACTCCTAGACCCCTCTCAGTCGGGCTTTTGAGCTGCCCATGGCACTGAGACAGCTGTAATGGAGATTGTGGACAATATTAGACTCACCCTAGACAAAGGCGATTCCGCAATTCTTGTCCTATTGGATTTTTTGGCTGCTTTTGATACCATCCCCACAACATTTTGAAAAAACGGCTCTGGGAGATAGGTGTCAGAGGCACGGCCCTATCCTGGTTTGAAAATTATTTGGCGGATCGCTTCACCTCCATTAAGGTTGATACTCTCGTTTTCAGTAGTCTGCCTCTTATTGTAGAAGTCCCTCACGGGTCAATTCTAAGCCCCATGTTATTCAATATATAGCTTACACCGTTAGCCAATATAATAAAAGCCCATGGCTTCACAACAGTGCCGTATGCTGACGACACTCAGGTTCTTATCACCTGTAAGGCTGATTTTCATGAAAAATGTATTAGATTTAAAAAGTGTATGATTGACATCAGTAAATGGATGTGTGACAACAAGCTTCAATTGAACTACAGCAAAACGGAAATCATTTTGTTCGGTAAGGCTAATGAAGTTTGGTCACAGGACTGGTGGCCCCAAGAACTGGGACCCTGCCCCGCAACCAAGGAGGTGGTTCATAACCTAGGAATCATGATAGACTGTTCTCTCTCCATGAAGACCCATATTAACCAAGTATCCGGTGTCTGCTACGGGATCACGCATAAATTGCGTAAATTTTTTAAATGGCTACCTCTGGAAACCAGAAAACCACTGGTGCAAGGTTTAATCATAAGTCGCCTGGACTACGGCAACGCCATATTCACAACAATCAATGAGAGCTTACTCTCTAAATTACAAACGCTGCAGAATGTTGCGGCGAGACTGGTGCTTGGCCTTCGCCCCAGATCAGCTGCCATTCCGAATCTTAAGCAACTACACTGGCTGCCAATTCGCCAGAGAAGCCATTTTAAAGTTCTTAGTCTGACTCACAAACTTCTTTACAGTACCGGGCCAGCATATCTTGCAAAAAAACTGGTCTGGTATCGTCCCACCAGAACATTAAGATCTAGCTCAAAATCCCTCCTAGTTCAACCACGGGCCCGGACGTTGCGTAATGGATGTCGGTCCTTTTCCTATGTTGCTCCTCATCTCTGGAATAAACTCCCCCCCCATCTTTTGTCAATCACCAACCACCAGCTGTGTCGAAAAAACTTAAAAACCTAGCTCTTTCTGAAATAATTGCTACCTAGCAGTCCCAGCATATGTCAAGTTCGTTGTTATTTACTGCAAAGCGCCCTGAGACCTGAAGGTGATTTGTGCACTCTATAAAAGCATCTGACTTATGACTTTTTTTATGAATTATTTGGATCATTGCCAACTACTCCATTCTGATGGTATGTTTACATATATTATATTGGTAGCTGATTCATGCTCTTGATTTTTAAGGGTGTGGCCACAGTGATCAGCTATTGCTCAAACTGTTACTTAAGATTTGCTGGGCTTTATCGGTTCATATGCAGTAGTGGCATTCCACACGGATCGTGTACTGGCTTTCGCCTTTAAGGCTTAATGGGATACCACGGGAAACCTGGGTGCTGCTGTGCATTATTCCTCTCCTTATCATCCTGAGGGACATTTGATAGTGGAGCAGAAAAGCCATGACTTATAGCAGTCCTTAACAGCTAGAGTATCAGGTTCAGATTGTAGTTGGACCCATCACCTTTATGAAAAAACAGAGAGCTTAAATATTCTGCTTAGAAGATTTTTGGGTGGTCGGACCCCATTTAAGTTCCTGTTCAGGGTTCAGATATATGTTTCAGATATTGCTATGGCACAGTGGCGGCTGATGTGTACTTAGACATCAGTGAAAGTTTAATTGTCCTACAGGAATTACAAGACTTCCAAATTGAGTGCTCGAATGTGAATATTAAACGTTCTTTCACTGACAAAGTGTAGGAGCAACCAGCAACTGCTGGCTGGATTTCAAAAGTTGTGGATCTAGTCTGGGAGAATATTACAGATAAGAGGGAATTAGGCCGATCCCAAAGTACCACGATGCCTGTGCTTTCTGTTCAAGGTAATCGAACTGTGATTTTGCCACCATTTGCTGGTTGTAATAAAAAATTACAAGGTTCTGCTGAGAAAATATAGTTCCATCATGCGGCTAGTTCTATAACGTAGCCCACAGGGGTATGTGGGAAGTTCCTTACCTCCTCTTACTACTCTGAAAGAGATTTCTCTACAGGCACTAAGTAGTCCTATTTTAACTACCTCCCTGGCTGGGGACTTCTTATGCTGCGTAGTCCCTGTTTTGACTGACATACCAAACAGTGTAATAATATATTATCAACCGCCTTTGGAGATACCAACATACCCTCCTTTGCCTAATGAGGTTCCTGTTTTTGTTGAGACTGCCTCCAGTCATTTTACCTACATTATTGATTTTCTTTGCATACTTCCTTGCATGGCACATGCACACTGTTTTCTTGGTTTAAACAGCCTTATCTGAATCCTCCATGGTACTAAATTTGGATTTTTCTTTCCTTGGTTTTTCTCTTTATCTGGTTTGTATTTGTAACAGTGTTTTTTCTGCTGTTAAATGAACACTATCTCACAGACCATTCTTCTCCAGAACTGGTAGCTGAAGTACTTATGACCCATTTATCCTCACATAAGGTCCAAAGAGACTAGTCCCCTGTGACCAATATTTTATTTCCCTCCCATGATGGATTGTCTTTGTTAATGGAGCTGAACGACAATTGATATTTGTCTTTCTGGCCTGTGTGTTTTCTGAGTATACAGCCTGTGTTTAGCTTCCTCTAGTGCTCTTTTGAATGTGCTCTAGACATTTGCCTTGCTACACAATTGGCACAGTCCAGGGACATGGTTTTGCTAGCATAACCATTGAGAGTGCATTTCCGATGTTGTCCTATGCAGTTACCATTGCTTCAATATGCATATTATGAGGTGCCCGTGCAAGTCTGGATGAATGCTTCTGTTCCTGGATCTATGGCGACTAGCTCCTTGTCTAAGGCTACACTTCTGACACATCTTCCCTCAGCTTTTGCTGATGAGGCTGGTACTGGCCAAGATTGTTCTTTGGAATGTGCTCTCTAGGCTACTGTGGACCTGTCGTTTGGGAATGCGTGCTTCCTCCAGGACCCAAATGACTTTATGGACATGGTGGACCTTTATGGACTACCGTCCTGTAGTACGGATGCCTCATAGACCATTGTAATGCTGCATTATTTTGCTTTTTGAAAATGATTTTACATTTTTTTTGTAGTTTGTGGGGGTTTTTTTAGTTGTTTTTTTATGGATTTCTATTTAGCTTATATTGTTCAGGGTTTCTAGTACATAATGCTATTTTTGGAGTAGCTATTTTTTATTGGCTGAGTCTCCTTCTGACTAAGAGAATGGTGTTGCATGGCTCACTTGTAGTCTCCATTTTAAATTCGACTCCTTATGTTTACATCTCTTTCTCGTGGTGCTTTTTTCCTCACTTTTCTGCTAACACGTGAATATGTTGTATTGCTTCTCTGATAGGCACTGACGTCCTATAGTCTGTTAGTTCTAGGGTGGAACATTAAGAACACAATGGCATTGTTTTCCTTTCTTTCTGTGCTAGTTAGGAGATACTTCATTTTAGCTAAATGGAACCAAATGAGTTGCTCTGCACCTCGGTCACAGTGTGATAAGAACAGTACGTTGTTTTATAAAGAGCTTCCATGGAAAGGACCGGAGAGAGGAGCATTTTCATGCTTGGATCATCACAGAACCACTGCAAACTGTGTCTGAGCTGCAGCCCTGCTGAATCCAAACTGCATCCTGCTGAAGAAGATAACCTGTGCACTGCAACTGGATTCCTGACACCTAGCACCAAGGAATGGGGGTTAGACTATCCCAAGTGATCTGGCAGAAGAGTTCTCCTGCTATGCTCCCTTTAGTGTAGGATTAGATACAGACAGGAGAAAGCAAACTTTAGTAACAATTAACCCCTTAAGTGCTGGCCACGTTCAATGGACGTCGCGTGCACTACCTCGGTAGTGCTGCGCACGTCCGTTGAATGTCGCGGCCCCGCCCGCGCAATAGAACATTCTGCACCAGCGCGGAACGTTCAGCGCAGCGGAGGGGTTAACATGATTGAAATGTTCATACTGTTTACCATTCAATTAAAGCTGATTACAGTAATGTCTCATCTTTTTATTAATCACAACTCATGCTTTCTTTGCAAGAATACAATAATTTCAATAAATGTTTGAACATGCATTGTTGTATCTTTTTTGTGTTTACCTTGGGCATGCAAGAGTGACCAAACGAACGGGTTATCATATCTGTTTCCACAGAATCCTTGAGAATTAGAGCGTAATGTTCTAAGATGCCAATAACATCTGTTACCCTGGCCAGTTTAGGGGTTGGATGTGGCACTGTGAGCTAGCCGAAACCACCAACACTTACTGATTACTGTCTTAGGTATTCATTATTTAACTGTACCACCACCCCCATTGGTCTGGGTCCTACATCTTACATGAATTGCAAGCCTCCGGCTTTGATATTTCCTTGGCCTGCAAGGCAGGCAGTGGTGATTTTCTGTAGTATTTTCAGTCACTTATCACCCTTGCCTGGGAGGCTGTGCGATTCAGGACGCAATGGAAGAGGGAACCACATGCATTTACAATGACTGTTAGGGCTCAATGGCGCTTGGCACCAGAGGGCATCACATAAGCTATTGCTTGGCAAGTCCAGTTTGACTAAGGCAGCGTTGGTAAAGACTTTATTAGCTGGCATCGATCCCCATCACTCTGCCATAAGTTTCTGAAGCTTTCTCATAGTCACACAGATCTGTTCACTGAGAGGGGAAGGCAAAGTCACTCAGTGAGGTGTTAGGAAGCCTCCTGTTAAAAGGGAGTTTGCAAATACAGCAAGAAAATTCTATGGCAGGGGCTCATGCATTTTCCACGCCACCACAATCAATAACCGGGAAGCCTTTACCAAGCCAATTTCAAGCCAATGCACCTCCTCTACAATCCAACATCCAAATAATAATGAGAACGCTCCTTGATAATCTAATTACAAGAATGCCCATAACTAATCCAGGCTCATCATGTACCATCACCATTACTCAAATATAGATCCTCCTACATCACTTGTTGAAATGTCTGACTTTCGGTGATCTGGCTCTACATGCTGTTATAACAAGACACCTGGTGCCTCCGTGCAGGTGAAATTCCTGGCGATGCTAAAAGTTATGATGAATAACAAGATGTATAATTTCAGAGCAGTGCGTGAAGTGGATGACTTTATAAGATCTTGTAAATAGATTTGTAAATAGATTTAGAAATGAGGCAGCTAGCTAGGAAGAGTAATATATAGCGGTTTGGAATGTAATTTTCTAGTTATAAAGGCTGAGATAGAAACACACTTGGGGGAAAACCCATAGGCTAAGGCAATTAGAAAGGGGGGAAGGTTCTCCATGGGGGAGGGAGGGGAAAGGGTAGGTGTCACTGAGTGGGGAGCATTAGGGAAAAAAGAAAAAATCCTCTGAAGTCTCAGATTTGCTAGTTGAGAAGGTTTCTAAGATAGGAACATTGGAGAGGGACAGAGATTGAGCTTGAAGATTTTATCTTGGAATTTTATTGGGTTACAGGTGAGGCCAAGGAGAGAGCGTATCTGCAATATATACAAGATTGTACTGCCTAGATCTGTGTGCTTCAGGAGACGCATCTGTCTGAGAAAGAGTTTAAGGAAGTATTTAAGTCCCAAAAATGGGTGCAACAAATTGTGTGCACTAAGCAAACCTTCGTAACTAAAGGAGTGATGATATTAATAAAACAAGACCCAAAGATTTCTATTATAGAAAGTAATTCTGATACATGAGGTAGATGGGTCATAATAAAATTAAAAGTAGGGAGGCTTGGTTTCACATTAGCAGGGTATTATGGGTCCAATGTGGATGATAAGGCACCACCGCAAGAGTTATTGGTGGAGTTATCTTGCTCCTCAGACCCAATTATTTGGGCAGGTGATTTTAGTGTGACATTAGATAGTACCTTGGATAGATCAGATGGTATTAGAGTAATTGCAAATCAAAAAATGAAGGGGCAATTAAAATCTATGATAATACAACTGGGATTACATGACAGTTGGAGATGGCGGTGAGTGATAAAAGAGGATATACGTACGTAAATAAGAACTATCATCACCAGTCGAGGATAGATTATATTTTGTTGGACTGAAGCTTATGGGAACAAGTCAAGAATGTTATACATATAGGGATTCACCTGTCAGATCATTCAGTAACTTTGTTGGAGATTTGTCTTAAGGAAGATAGCTCACCACCCAGATGGACGTTAGATCGTACCCTGTTGTTGGATAAGGAAATTATGAGGAGATTAAAAGAGGATACAGTTGAATTTTTTTTACTTTAATAGGGGTTTGGGGCGGGCAGCGGGGTGTGGTATTCCTACAAAGCGTACTTGAGGGCGAAGCTAATATGTTATGCTGTCGGGAAGAGGAGAGTCTTTTGGGAAGAGATAAGAGAAATGGAGGAGAGGATAAGGGTACTAGATGGAGAGCTAGCCAACAATACTCAGAGAGAGTCAAGACAGATTGAATTATCAAATATGAAAATTAAACTTGCCGCCATTCTGGTTAAGATAGTAAGGGAAAGGTGGAAGACAAGCAAGTTGAGTATGGGGAAAATTGCGGAAAATTGTTAGCTTGGCAGACAAAGAAATATCAGGTGAAAATCCTAATACAAGAAATTAAGTGTCAGAAAACTGGTAAGGTTTTAACTAACAGAAAAGAGGTTGAGGAGGTTTACTATAACTATTTTGGAACTTTGTATGAAGAGGATTTGGTGTCATCCGAAGAAGGTGGCTAAATTAGGGCGCGACAGTGGCATTGGAAAAGGAAAAAACTGCTTTTTTGAATACTCAAATTCAGGAAGGGAAAGTGGAGCAGGTATTGAAGAAGGGTTTTTTGGGGAAAGCACCCGGTCCAGACAGCCTACCTTTAGAAGTGTATAGTGCACTAAAGGAGGTATTGACTCCAATCCTGACTAGATTATTCAATGAGGTGTTCCTGCAAGGGAGTCCTGGACAGAGGCTACAATTTCCCTAATCCTAAAACCAGGAAAGAGAAAAAACAGATGTGATTCTTATAGGCCAGTGTCAGTCCTAAATTGCGACGACAAGATCTTTTCTAAAATTCTGGCAGACAGATTCAAGGGCCTTATGCAAGGAAGGGCATTACACGAGCTAACTTACTCCCTGATAGGGGCGATTGATTTGGCAGTAGCGAATAATGCACGTTTAGCGGTTATAGCCTTGGATGCCACCAAGGCATTTGATCGTGTGAACTGGGCTTTTTTATCATCAGTTATGGAGCGGCTAAGTTGGGAGACAGATTTTGTAGAATAATTGTGGGGTTTTATAGTCACCAAAGGCAAGAGTCTTAGTGAACGGAGCATTAACATCAGCATTCAGAATTAGGAGAGTGATAAGACAAGGGTGCTCGTTATCCCCACTTTTATTTAACTTGTACATGGAGCAATTGTCAAAATTGAGGGCAGAGCTTGGGATAATACACTTTCAGTGTAAAGATTGGGTTAAGAAACTGGCATTATATGCTGATGACTTGTTGATATATACGGCGGACCTCGGAAATACAATGGCTCATGTAGTAAAAATTGCGGAAGACTTTGGAAGAGTATTAGGGTACGAGATAAACAGGGGGAAAATGGAGATTGTTGTGTGGAATTTAGATGAAGGGTAGAAAAAACTACAACTGAAGTGAAATGAGATATCTGGGAGTTAGAGTGACTCAGGACATTAATAAGCTGGCGGAAAGCAACTTTATCAGGGTGAAAAAAGAAGTCTGTGAATGAATGGACATTTAGATGCACCTACCCTTGATGATTTTTGGTAGAGTAAATCTAGAGAAAACTATACCTCTGTTGTTTAAGGAAGCAGAGCTTATGAAGTTACAGGGCACAATTGGCTTTTTTATCTGGGCAGCAAAAGGACCCCATATCTCATGGAAAAAAATTGCAGAGGAGAAGAGAAAAAGGGGGCCTGACTCTTCCGGACTTGCAATTATATGCATGGGCTTTCCAGCTTAAGAATAGCAGGATGCTTTTAGATAGACCCCCAGATTCAGAAATAAGTAAGCTGTTTACTGGATTGCTAAAAGATGTGGAAGAAGGGGCTTCTGGATTTATGATGAACTATGCAGACCCTAGATTTTTAGAAAAGTTAGATTGAAGATTCTTAGAGGTGCGGCAGAAACCTGGTACAGGATCAGAAGGAGACTGAAATGGCTATATTATAGCAATATGGCTCCTATTTGGGACTCACCCGGATCACCGGAATGGACGAAGGACAAATTGGCAGGGCCATTAAGGAAGGCTGGAGTAGAAAGATGGGAGGACCTACTAGAGGGAAATGTGTTGATTCCATGCGAGAGATACCAAAATAAAACAAATAATCAAGTCTCAAGGTTTAAATAGCTTCAAATTCAAAGTTGGTTTCAATCATTAGAAAATACGATAGGCGGTGTCAACGAACTTGAAGAAATATTGATCTTAGATGGCCCAAAGAAGAAGGAAACATCATATTGGAATTGGCGGATGATGGAAGAAGTGGAGGGGGAGTTTATTCAGTCACAAGAACTATGGGGGACTGACTTGCAAGGAGCAATGCTGGAAAAATTATGTCAAGTATCCTTTTCTACATTTCATAAAGTGATCAAGCCCCCTTTGTTTTTAAAGAGAAAACACCTTTTTTCTATCTATAGAGTATACTGGACTCCACATATGCTGTCCAAAGTTGGGGACAGAGGAGAGGTGGCGTGTACCACATGCAGCTTAAAGCTGGCGGATGACCTGCATATGTTTTTGAGGTGTCGAAAGATTCAGGTATTTTGGGGAGATGTGTACAGTGCCTTGGCTGACATCTTGAGAATACAGATTCAGGTAAGCCCTCTCCTGGTGTTCTTTGGGGTGGACAGCGAGTTTGATACCGATAACCAAAAACTAATTTTCTATGCTAATTTTCTATGCTATGTTGTCGGCACAAAAATAATTGTTTGTAAAATGGACTAGTCCTAATCCTCCTACATATATAAAGTGGAAATCATCTTTGAAATTTATTTTGAGTTTGGATGCAATCTCCCTGGAAAATTTAAGGTACGCCTTTAGGCGCCCATTAGCGGAATGGTTGGAGAGGTAGGACGAGTCTGTCCAACGATTATGCCTAAAACTAGACCTCGGTATAATGCACATGTCACTCCCAGAATTTTCGTATCTCACTTGGTGGATCCTATTTGAGTGATGGCTTATGGTTGGGAGAGTCGAAGGTTAGGGAAAATGGCTATTGAAGTGCAATTGGCAGGTCTCTGATAAGTAAGGCAGTATCAGAGTCGTTGGGTGCTGGCACGTCCACTTTGCTCGAATGCATTATAGGTCTAGCAGTGCTTTTTATTGTACAAATCTATCCCTCATCAAGTGGTGTCATCTCTCTCTTTTTTCTAGACCTTCGAATCATACATTGAAGATATACCCTTATAGGATTTATTTTGAAATCCATCGTAACACAACCTGGCAGTGTTTGGAATTCATCATTGTGGGAGGTGCTTTGTAGTTATCTTTTGGTGTGGCCTTTATATAGACGGCTATACATTTCTGGAATTCAGAGCTGGGTTATACCAAAAACTCACAAGAAGACTGCATACCATTCAGAACTTGGGTGCCAGAATCACTCTCAACCTCTCATGCCACATTCACATCCCACCATACCACACCTGAAGTAGCTCCACTGGCTCCCCATTCACAAATGAGCACAATTCAAACTCCTCACCCAAACTTTCAAAGTGCTACATAACACTGGCCTAGCATACTTCAGAAGTTACGTTTGCTTTCCCAAACCTTCCAGACACCTTCACTCGTCCAGACACCCAATAGCACAAATACAAGACATACAGAAGACCAGATGTGGTTGTCAAGCCTTCTCCTTCATCAGTCCAAAAGCATGGCATTACCTGCAGCTACATATAATAGCCTTCTCACTTCTTGAATTCTAAAAATAGCTAAAGACCTGGCTTTTCGAAAGGATGCACTGGTCTCTAGGTGTGGTTAAACTCACACCTGCTCAGCGCCAGTATACCCTCCTGGGTGACAGTGCGCTCTACAAATCTGCATAAGATAACATACCATAACATACCATAACACAACACAACATAACATAGCACTCGTCTCAACATCTTTTGGGTGTTTGATTGTCAGTGGTATGCCTAGAAACCTGAGCCTCATGCTGCTTTCAAAGCCTAATATTTCCATAGTTTGTGAGTTACAAAAGTAGTGTATTTGCAGCCATTCAAAGAAAAATGTTATGGGTGCAGACTTACTACTTTTCCGGGTAAACGGATCACTATATATATTTAAGTTCTTGATACAAAAAGTGCACAAGTTAAAACCACTTAGTGAAATCAGTATGATGGGACATACCAGAACGGACACAGGGCCCTCAAACTGCGCTGCCAAGTCAAGAATGCACTTATTTGGGGGCTTGCCACACACCAAACAGTTCCCTGAAGCTACGCCTCTACATCCAAAACTTCATCATATAAACTAGTACAAATAGATAATCTCATGGGGATTTTAACTCTAGAAGAGAGGGAGGAAATGATTTCCAAAACAGCATATATATATTCTCCGAAGAAATAGGCAATTCCATCTGTAAATGTTAAAAGAAGCAGTCTGGTTGCCCATCAGGAAAATGCTCAAGTATGCCAGCAATATGGATTTTCCTAGTGGGTCTCTGCCTTCCTATTACTATTCAAAACTCAAAGTGCACCACACATCAAGATTCTGGTTGCATGGGCTCCTGACATTAAATAACTACTGCTCTAATAGGTTTTATGGTTACAGGTAATTTCATTGGTCTTTCTGAATGTAAGTTAAAGTCATTTAGACTGCAGCCATGTCTCAAAATAACCTTGTCCCACAACCCAACATACCAGAGTGATGCATATATTTTAAATTCAACTGCACAATGAGGAAATCAGCTTCAATGCAATTTCTGCACCTCAGTGTTCATTAAACCTGGATATGTTGTTCCTTCCATTGTATCACCTGGGCCATCGCTGAGACATTTCCTGGTGCATTTATAGCACAGATCTTTAATTTTACTGCTGAATAAATGATCATAGATAGATTTTTTTATATATATTTTTTATTGAGAGTTCATAGACATAAATATTACAAACATATAATAATCTCATGTATGAATACATATTTCAAAACCATTGAGGACAGAACGATTGGCATACTTCTTAAGTGCTTAAGTGATAAAAACAAGTTTTAAATACTCATTTCAGAGAGTTCAGCAATGCAATCACAATATTCCTATAATAAATAAAGAAAAGATCCTATTAATTTAATGTGCAGAGAGCTAAATCGGAATACGTACATACGTACATGTATCTTCTATCTTTTTATCCCAAATACTACGAGAGTGCAGATTAAAGATCATATTACGGTAAAGTGAAAAGTGATAACTAAGCATAAGTACATCTATATATGTTCTATTCTTTTATCCCAGGTGAAACACGATATCCTATGTTTCAAACACACTCCAATATTTCTCATACTTTCTTACTGCTCCAGATCCTATTGCATATTTCTTTTCAGGCTCTTGAATTTTAGACAGTTTTACTCTCCATGCATTGAAAGTAGGTACCTTCTCTGTTCTCCAAAGTTGCAGTATTAGAGATCTTGTTATTAATGCTGCAATAAACAGGCATTCCTCATGTGCAGAATTAACAGGGGAGCAACCCAAAACTGCTATGGATTCATCAAGTGAGATTTGGGGGTCTATTGTAGATCTGAGATATTTCTCGATCTCCTCCCACAGATTCAGAATTTTTGGGCACCCCCACATGATATGCGTCCAAGTGCCTTTTTCTGCACAACGAAAGCATTTATCTTCTATTTGCGGGTATACATATGGAGAAACAAGGGTGTTCTATAAATCAGCCATTTCAAATAGTATTGCAAACGTTTGAAATTCGCCCATCTGAATATGAGTGCATTAAACTTATTTAGCTTCTTCCATCTATCCCTAATTTTTTCGTATAACAATCAAAGATTTTAATCCAATTACTGTTCTCCCGTTGTAAGGGGCAGTTGAGGGCTTCACTGATATTAGTTTCATAAAGCAGATTTATGATCATAGATAGATGACAGCAGTTCATCTCAAAGGTCTGGAATGAAAAGGACACCTATTGAGAAAGCTTGATGCCTCGCCTTCACTTGCTGGTCTCAGGAACATGGCCACCTGAAATGGCAAATCAAACAGTGGTACTGTTACCTCTATTGGAACCTCAACAGCAAAAACCATAATTGGTATTTATACTCACTGGCCGAGTGTACATGCAAGTTCTACGTTCTTTTGGATCTCTTCAGCTTTTCCGTCCTGCTTATTACCTGTGTGTTTTTCCTACTTCTTCATTGATCAATGACATTGAAAATGTGATTCACTCTCCCACTGAAGGATCATTAAATTGGCAAAAAGAGGCATCCAGACACAAGTGACAGAATTGGATAGGGCACTGGTATACCCACCTCCTCCCCCCTAGGATGAAGGTGTGCCTGTTTATTGTGCTTTCACTACAATGAAGCACAATTGCATAGATCTGTATGTCAAAGACAAGGTTATCAGTTCAGTGGCTATGCATTTGATACCTCCTGTAATTTTTGGCATATGACTGTATTTTATGTGTCTCCCCAGAAACTGATGTTATGTTCCGATATCTATCCAAAGACTGGTCTACTATCCCCTCCTTGTTGTTCATGGTGAAGAGAAGCATGAGGCGGGGAAGACTTTGAACTCTCACTTCACCAGAGATACTCTCTAGAGTGTTAGAGGTAGGGTGTATGGGACAGGGACTTGAATCTTTCCTTCAGGTTACATTCCCAGAGGACTGGAAAATATTGTTATTGATCAGTCACAGGTGCATCTAAGTGTTATTCTAGTTTGTTGTGGGGTCATGATACACAGGCTGGAATTTAAAGATGGAATCGTAAATCTGGAAATGCGTATGAATGCTAAGCCTCCCCAGGGGAGGCGTGGGGAGGCACACCAAGGAGAAACGTATTTATTTCTCCTCGTTTTTGTTTCCTGTTTCAATGCATGCTGCATTCTGCAGCTGTCAAAAAGGCAGATTTCTCATCCACATTCCCATGCCACATTTTAGAGAGTGATGGGGGGCTGCCGACACAATTAGCTCTGCCTTTAAGGTCCACAATTCAGAATGTGGTGATGCCCATTGGGGCTGACAGACAGTGTCATTTAAGTTGGCAAGTCAATCCCCATTGTCAGAAGCTTTCTGTTGGTGCGATGCGACTGGGTACACAAAGGCAGTCTTGCACAGAAACCTGTGAAATTCCTATGAAGGCATGGGGAATGGGTAGGAATTGATATACTCACAGGGAATGTAATCATGGGGACCACTCAATGAGGGTTGGAGTTGCAGGTCCGGTAGATACGAAAGGGGGGCAGTGGGTGGGGAAATCAGGAAATATTTTCCCACAGCCAACTCCAGCAGAGCAGCCTGTAGAAAATAACCTGCTGCAGCAGAGGAAAGGCAAACTGTGTTCCAGTGAGTTGATGGTGTTCCATCTGAATATTTGGGAGCCTACAAGTGAAACAACTAATGCCTATGCTAAACTCCTAGTACCTATGGCTCCTGTTATATGGCCTGACAACCCACCTAGACAAGTGTCTGTCTAGGTAACGTGCAGTCATGGTGTGTAACACAAAAGCTAATCCTATTACATATAGACTGAAAATTTTCAAAGGCTTAATACCTAAACTCGGATATGCCACATCTAGGTTCTCAGTCTAAGAAAAGATATGTACTGACGAGTTAACTGAATAAACCTGCTACTGCAAATTTAGTCATTTGCAAAATGCTTACAAAAAATCATTGGTAGAGCTTACATTTAAAAAGAACTCTTTTAAATGTAAAAATTGTAGTAGACAACCATACTTAAAAACGATAGGTTTGTAACATAGAAATGAAGCATGGGTTCTTAACTTGACATAACTGAGGATGCCATTAATTAATAAATGTATATACTAATACTGAAAGGCTTGTTTTCCACAATGAATAGGTGTTTGTGCAAAATGTTTTTCTTTTCTTTGCTGCAGCCGTAATTTCAGAAACGACTGTTTATTAGCTAGTGAATAGACACTTGTTCTTTTAGACAGCTGATAGTAAGGTTCTCACCGCAAAAGATGCAGACGCCAGGGAGGATGATTCATGAAAAGAAGTTTGGAAAACAAAAAAGAATGTGCCGCAACATTCAAGGACACATGGTTAAAAGACAATTGTACTCTGGTGAGTCAATGGGGAGGAAACCTGTTCCTAGGAGTGTGCTGAAATATTATTGGTCAACATGAGGAAAAAAGAATATTAATGTTGTATCATAGAAAATGTGTATTTAGTGTGTGTTCTTAGACTAGTTTCAGAGTGACTGGGGACAGATTGAGATTTTCATTCTTTCCTTTCATTAGAGGAAGAGCAGTAGGTGTGTGTCCCTTATCCCAGACACTCTGAGAGGATATTCTTTAATGAGTTTTCTTAAACATTTCTTCATGACAATTCTTAGCTTATTTGTTTATCTGCTATTATTTGAGCTGAGAATACTTTCCAGTTTATTGTGCTAAAGCTTCATGCTTATGATTGATTCTCTCCTCAGAACCCTTCATGAGTATCTGAACTGACACCTTTATTTCTTCTAGCATTTAAACTGATTTATTTAGAATAGGGGACTTTCTATATGGAACATGCTTGTTGGATTGTTATTGTATCAATTGCATTATGGATTAATATATTGATTTACTTTATGATGAAATAGCAATTGGTTAACAATATTAACTTTTAATTATGAGACTTGGAAAATAATACCTCAATAAAAGATGACAAACTAATAGTATTGAAAATAAAACCCTTTAACTCACACTATTCTCTTTATTGAATGAACTAAAAGAAATGATCATTGATAACGCTTTCTATTGACTTCAACTCCTTAAATCTCTGTTGACATCAAAGATCTGGCGACCTGTATTCAGGGTTTATAATTGGTGAGTAAGAGATAGAGAACTCCCAAGCTCCAACAAACCCAAATGTTGCCTTTCTGCACCTGAAGCAGTGCATGCTTATAATCTTATTATCAGCATAAATATGCCTGTTCCCATTTTGAACCAAATCAGGTATGAGAGGGTGATGGGCAAGACTTCAGTAGATCTATTCAAGTGAATTTACACTGCAAAATACAGGTGCAGACACCAATGGAGCAGCAGATGCAGTGCCACAAGGGCCTATGGGTGTGAGAGACCTGCTGAGCTCCAATTTGTGCTGTCTTTTACTACCCAATCAGTGCTTAGGGGGCCCATTTTTCTTCCGTGCCGTATAAGTCTGATGACAGTTACACTATGCCACTGCAAAACTTATTACATTCATAGTGTATAAAGATGTTGAAAATGTATATAACGCAACCTTTGCAAAATCAAATATCTCAGATAACATAAAAGAGAATGTTTTTTGAATGGCACAATGATGTTGAGTTACTGCATACGTTTTGCACGACATTCTAACTGACATTTTCCATCAGCTATCCTTAAAAACGTGTGTCAATGAAATATTTATTATTGGATTCATGATCAAGATGAATTTAATACGGTATATTCACAAGAACATGTGATAACTACCGCAAGAGTAGCATAATGCAACTTTCAACATCGAAGCCATCGCGGGAAAATAACCCTGTGACAATGTGGAATTCACAACACGGAAGTAGCATGCAATAGTTTGCCGACACCATGGACAACGTACGCGAAACAACGACCTTGACAGAGATAAAAAGATAAACCCCAACGCGAAAAAACCTGAGATGGGCAAAAGAGCTAAAAGAAAACAGTGGCAATCAGCATGAGGGCAGCAGTACTCACCCACAATGCGGGAAAATAGTACAAGAAGAGCATACGGAAAATGCCACTGAAAAAAACTCATCATCAGCGGAGTACCATGGATGCAACCTAGTCAACTGCAGAGGACAACATGTAAACTACAACATCCAAGCACCGTGGAAGAACAGAACCGACAGGCACACCGCATGAAAGAGACCAGTGGCAGAAAAATCAGAACGGCAGGAGCGACACACCCACTGTGCAAAATCAACAGTTGATGGACAGAATGCAGAACAATGTCATACATTCACCCCAGTACAGAGATCTGGGCCTAAATCCATCGTTTTTTTGCTGACCACACCACCCTAGTTCAGACATGGCTATATGCAAATCAGCCTTGACCCTGTGCCTCATGGGAACAGTCCTGCCTGAACTGCCAAGCCATGTCTTCCCTTGACCGGAATAAAGCATCCTAGAACCGGTTTCTGGCTATCAGCCATCTGTAGCCAGGATAGCTTGACTCCAGTGGCGTGGAGAGCACGGGCCTCACATCTGAGCATACCCGTCCCACTCGGGTTGACAAATGCAAAAACAACAGATGATGGACAGAATGCAGAACAATGTCAAACATTCACCCCAGTACAGTGATCTGGGCCTAAATCCCTCGTTTTTCTGCTCACCACACCACCCCAGTTCAGACATGGCCATATGCAAATCAGCCTTGACCCTGTGCCTCATGGGATCAGTCCAGCCCAAACTGCTAAGCCATGTCTTTCCTGGACCGGAATCAAGCATCCTCGGACCGGTTTCTGACTCTGGCAGTTGTTGGTTGGAAGGTACCAGAGGCCAACAGGTGCAGCACAGCCAGCAGCTTTGTCTGTGGAGGGATGTTGGCTGTGTTTGGACCGTCAGCCTGTGAGCGATGTGGGTCATGATGCGGTGAATGGTTGTCCTTTTGATCCTGTAGTGGGCAATGACTTCCTCGGGCATTAGGTCTGTGAGAGTGGTGCGTTTTCAGTAGGTTCGCTGTCTTACTTTTGGCCACCTCTGTGGTGGTCCGGGGGGGGGGGGAGTCCGGGTCCTGGGAGTCGTGTCGGTCCTAGGGGTGGTGGCGGTGGTTGTTGTGGCCCTGCTGGGGCTCCGTGCTGCATGATGACTATCTCCATGGCGTCGTTCGTTCTTTGGATGTTTCTGTGTGCAGGGCCCTGGTGCCTACTGCAGGTAGTCGTCGGTCTTTACACCTGCTTGAGGCAGATGTTAAATACATACAGCTACTGCTGCTCATCGCGTGTTTTCAGTTCGCGGATCTGTCAGTTCATTGTGAAAGTAGTTTGCTGTTTTTTCATGTGTTTATGCATGGGAACACCTACTCTGCATCTCATTAGCGTTAGTTGGTGGTGTCTGCCGTGGTGTTAGGTTTTAGGGATGTTATCGCGGGAATTCTGTCGATGTCTGCTGTTTGCACCAGCTTGATGAGTTAAGGTGGTGATAAATCGGAGGCAAGTCTTTGTGAATATGCCTCTAATTTCTTTAATAAAGCACAACGTCCAAGTTGTCTCTAAAAATACCATGTATGAATTTGGCAAGTTGTGTGACTCTATTAAACAGGAACAGATGATAAAAGCCCTATAAAGTCTGCCTGAACTGAAGACCCCCAATGCCCCACATATCAACCACCCTGCGCCAGACCGACCTACTAACAAATGTCAACATCTAACAAGAGATCGGCTTGTGTAAGAAACAACACCTAATATACCACAAACAGAAACCAGCAGAGATAGAACTGATGCGGTTCCTATGCACTTAATAAAAAAGTTATCCACATTTCGGAAAATGATGGAAACAGTGGAAAAGAATGATCAAATTTGACTTCAGTATTCAAAGGCTCTTTTCTTCACGAGTGCTCAATACAAAGAGTTTAGTTTTCAGTGCTGGGATTTGACTGTATTGCATGTTAGGAACTCCGACTTCAATAAAGTCTAAAATGATCAGTGCATCAGCTGTAAGGGCTTACATCCTTGTGCATGCTAGTTATACTACAGACAGATTGGGGTCAAGTGGCTGAATGACAGCAAGCTGATAAAAATCTGTAATGACTTGAAAATCTATTTTTCAATTCAGTATCTGAAACAAAAATGAAGATTCACCTATGTATCACCACTTGTAAAGGGTAAAAATAATATATTGTAAAGACATATGAAATTAATTCTCAGTGTTTTAATCATAATTGTTTACTGTACATTTACCATGCCCGAAGGGAAGAAGAACTACATCAAGCGAGGTTTAGTATGGATGCACGTGTGCAAGGTTAATTTTTCGTAGGAGATAGAGTGAGAGAATTCTTTATTTTCTGATTAATAAACATCATTACAATCATTAAGAAAATTGGCAGCTATATGCACAGTAGTTCATAAGATCAGTTAAAGAGAAATATATAAGAATAAATAAATAAAATAAGGAAGGACCCCTAAAATGTCATCAATGTCAACAAACATGCTACTTATATTGTGATAATTTAGAGATAGCATGCTGCACTAACACATTGACACCACATAAACACAGTCTAAAAATAGTATTTCAGTTGTCAATAATCATCATTGATTCTATGGGCATTTTGGTGACCAATAAAATATCTCCATGTTTACATATCACCATTACGTTATTCCACCGTCTCTGATCCAAATCTCTAAAGTGACTATGTGCTTAGTTTACCGTACTGTACAACATTGTTAAAATCACTTTTTTAAAAAAATTAAATGATTCCCATTGTAGTTTATGTTGAATTATAAACATGCCTCTTAGCAGTAAAGTGAATTGAATTTGAATTTAAAATATTTATAAAGCGCAGCGTTCACCTAGACGGTTTCTTGGCGCTATGGAAGCAAAGTTAACAGAAGGGGAACAAAGGATGTATTACTGCGGAAATGCCTGATTGAACAAAAAGGTTTTTAGGCCTTTGCGAAAGAGCGAGTAGTGTTTGGCCGACCGCAGGTGGGCGGGAAGGGAGTTCCAAAAGGTAGGTGCCAAGAATGAAAAATTGGCCCCTCCCCATTTTTTCCGCTTGTAACGGGGAACCTGCAACAAGGACTGAGAGGAAGACCGAAGCTCTCTGGCAGGGACGTATTCCTTTATCAGGGAAACAATGAAAGCCGGAGCTGAGCCCTGACGCGCCTGGAAAACCATGCAACCGGTTAGTGCCAACGTGTTGTGTCTCGTGATGACCCAAGCTGTCTGTAATTCATTTCTATGGACAGGCAAGAGAAATCAATAAAGTGCTTCTCTGTGATCAAGTCATTCCTACTCTCCATTTGATTCCAAATTTAATTTATTATCTGCTATAAGGATAAACTTAACAAATTGTGTAGTAAGATGTATTGATATACTGGAAAGGCATACCATTATTGCTTGATGAAATATTCTCACACCATGTTCAATGAAGGTAGGGACTCAACAAAACTTGCCTTTCCTGTAGTAGATAGGAGCAAATAAACACAGTATCTATTAACGTTTCTTTGGAAAAACTATAGAGTCTATAATTTGGCATAGGCAAATTGCATATAAATCTCGGGGGTCCATCCTTTGTCGGATATCGACCACATCTTAACTTTAAAAATGGGTCTCCAATTGCTGTAGGTGGAAAATTAAAGAAGGTTTGGGGTCTTTTTATAGAAGAAATGTGACATGTGAAAAATGTCACATTTTGCCTTGTATGCTGTTGTTTGGTGACCATTCTGATGCCATGGAGTTCAGGCAATCAATAAGTAGAGGCTGGAAAGCATGACTCACAACCTGCCATGAGATGTGGGTGAAAGGAGCATATAGAGCTGATTTGAAAAAGTTGTTAATAAAACATGGTATTTTTAGATTCAGCTTAATTACCTTTCTTAAAGGCCACAATAGGAAAGATATATATTTAAAAAGTTATATAAGGGCTAAAGTTCCCCCTGGTGTACATTATAAGGCTATTACAAATCACTCAGGAGTTCCATAGCTATATAGGGTAACAAACCCAAAGGAGTTATGGAACACCAAGGTGACTTACAATATCTTCTCATGGACGCCGGGGGTACTTTATCCCACATAATATATGGTCACACCATCACCATTTCCACAAACCACTTAAACCCTTGGTGTGTCTCTCTTTCATATGCATGTTTGCAAGCATGAAGAATAAAAATAAAGCTTCTAATGCAAAATTAGACACATCAAGAACCTGTTAGATATTTGTTGCAAACAGATATTAGAAACAGTTCATTACAAGTCCATTTTTCTTTTCCAGTACAGTAGAAAAGGGGATCCCAGTAGATCAACTCTGGAGAACACACAATTAAATGCCAACAGGCATTGACTTACTTATACTCAGTAATTTATAGCTCAATATTATTAAATTATATTGAACATCGTTGGATGTTCACAAACCAGCAAACCATCTGGAAATCCTGTACAGTAAAAGTGCCCCACACACAAATGGGAAAAGGGGAAGAAGGTTGTGTGCATCAAGTGAGGGTTGAAGGAGTGAAAGTAAAGGTAGTGACAATATATCCATCAAACCATTACTTTTACCTCAGATGCTAGCTCTGGCAACAGGCATTGTGATGTCAGAACTCCACTGTAATAACTTACAAAGGTCGAGTTCTGATGTCTTTTCTTCCTAATCAGTGACTGAGTATGTCACCAGTCACCAATTTTAAAGAAATTAGAGTTGTGCATTTATACATGGATTACAGAATCCTCTGTATTATAATGAAATATGGTAAGTTTGGAAATTTTGCATTTGGTGTCTGTAACAAATAATACAAGAGAAGTATTTTTGAAATATTCCAAATTTCTGGAGATTCAGTTGAATCAAATCTGGACTTGAAATTATATGACGGGTGAGATGGAAAATGAAAAATATCAGGACTAATTAACTTGAGGCATAATTCCATTCGATCTTGTATCTGAAAAAAATAAAGCATCATCTGAAGAAAACATAGTAAAGGTTATGGTACTTAGTTGTGAAAACATACAACATATAAATTCATGGTACGTTTGTATTTAGCCACTCATCATCTGAGCAAGAGGAGGTAAAGTAATCTAATTTGCAGTTAATTGACAAGCCTGTATACCATGACCAGGATATATTCAATGGTGAGGTAATCATTTGATACCAAGATCAGTGAATGGATTTTCAGTTCATCAGTATTGTCGACTAAGAAATGTGTAGTTGTATTGTTATATTCATGAATTCTATATTGTATTGTTGTGTTATGTTACGTTGGTTACTTTCGAGATATCAACATATTTTGCCACATTGCCAGCATTCTTGATGCATTCTTTTTAGGTTCTAGGGACAAACTTTAATTTGACACTGTTTACTGCTACTTATGAGACCAGGCAGTCCAAATTGTGCCTGACACCTTTCCTAAATTAGCACTTCCAGTGATCACTCTATGTGATTTTATCGGATATAGAACACATCCTAAATTAGCACTTCCATTGCTCACTTTATGTGAAACAGTCCATGTTTCTTCATGCTGTTGCCAGTGACAAAGCTGGCTGTGAAAGTTTTAATGGTTTACATTTTTTATATGTTAATCAATTACTGATAAAAACTGTTTTTTCCACATAGCCTTTTCATGTAGCAGTTAGACAAAATCCAATTCCCTAGATCAATTGACTTATCCAAAAGACATAGCAGAGATGACTTGCTCTTTTAAATATTCTTTAACTTTTAACAGTAAATTCTGCCCATTTTTCCAAGAAACTGCACAATGATTTTGTGGATCAGAATCAGAATCAAAATAACCATTATTCGGTTAAAAAACCATAAAAGAATGCTCAATATACAAATATCATTAAAGTACATTACAATATTTGACCCTATTAAAATGAGCACCTAACAATACACAGTATAGGGTCATCATCTCAATATATCACACTGGCAAGATCTTGTTGAAATAACATGTCATGTCAGCACAAAGGTTTTGTTATATAAAAACACAATCTTCAGAGTGGCTTAAAAAGTGCTCATTTCAATGTAGATAGTTCTGAAATGTCCTTGGACCCAGACTGACCCAACCCTAGTCAGGTTATAAAGTGCATTGTACAAAGATTATTAAGGGAGTGAAGAGAACACTCAACTTTACCCAATTTTCACCATACCACATGTCAAATCATGTACAAATATATGCATTTAAAATAATCAAATTGCCCAAAGATCAAGTTAAAAAGTGGAAACTAGCTAAAGGAATGAGGGGGAAGCTTATCTTGTCACCGTTTTCCCCAAGTCAATCTTTCATAACATATCTTGTGCAAATATGTTCATTTAATATGGTCAAACAGCACAAATTACCCAGCACAGCTCGCCACAGTTATACTATTTCCCCACAAGGGTTCTCAATTTTTCAGCTGCAAAATGTAATTTGTAGATCAACAAACAGATATGTTCAGTTTGTAAAAAATTTAAATAAAACAGTGCAGGTCTGTATCTCCTAATATAAACAGATCATAACAATGGAATTAAAAAGAAAATCCAAGGAACATCATATAGCTTACAAAAAAAGAAAAGTATGCAGGATAGACTGTGCTCAACACGAAGCACACAAACAAGGTTTAAGCATTGCTGGTATATGAGGCTAAAATATGGGCTAAATTAAACCTAAACCTCACCAAATAAAATCTTTCGGAGTGTTGGAGTGGAAACAGTAGAAAGGGCTCCATAAAATCTGCAGTTACTTGCAGAAGATACCTGAACACCCTCCTCTTTTGCATCTCCACTGCTTCCCTGCATCTTTTTATGTGTGGCTAAGTTATCCTGTTTTAGCTGATGTTTGGGGACAGTGGAGATGGTCTGCTGGTTGTCAGAGCCAGCACCTCTCCCCAACAGGACGATATCTAAGCCATGAAATGCTGTCTGCATGATCAAGAGACAAACAATCATTTATTATTTATTGAATGAGTAAAGTTTCATGTTTAGTCCAGACTGAGTACAACAACATGAGGGGGAGTAATTTGATACGGCCTTCTAGACTTCATAGGCCTAGCGCTGCATGGCAGAGAAATATTGGTAAACTGTTGAATACAGCCAAAAGCATTCACAAGAACAAGTTTTCTTTGACCTGTAAATTTGAGAGTCATAGTAGCCCCAGACCCCAGCTTCATATGTCACAGTAAAGTGACAGCCAGTCTCATAGCTTTTAATCATCACATCCAAGGGTTTGCAGCCCAGCTTCCCCACAAATCTAAAAAGGGCCTTTGTTGGTTTGATCAAACAGGGATTTTCCAACATTAAGTAAGTGTGGCCATGTGCCTTTGCGGTCAAATGGAATACCTAGATAGGTGAAGGTTGGGACATCAGAACACATTTTAACATTAATGCAATGTGATCCTAGGCTAGAACATGTGTTGCAAACAACCATCACATGTGACTTAGTGGAGGAAGTCTTCAGACTCACTCCATGAATAAAACAAATTTGTTCAACAACTTCTGAAGATCCACACCAGTTAAAGCTATTAAGACACAGTCATCCACACAGAGCAAGGCAGGGAGTTTCCTAGAACTCACCCTGGTGACGTCTAACTCTCCGATGTAAAGGCAGGTGTCTAGGTCATTGATATATAGGCAGAGCAAAAACGAAGCTAACACACAGCCCTGCCTCATTCAACACTTCATTTTGATGGGGGCTGTGCCTCTCCTACTGGTCCGATATCTTCAACAACCGGTCACATCTTCATGTAGCCGGGCCAGAAAGTGGACGAGTGTCCCACCCGTGCCCATTTCTAACATTTTCCGCCATAGTTTCCCTCTATTCACCCAGACGAAGGCTGAGGAGAGATCCATAAAGGCTAGTTGGAGACAGCCCTTCTCAGCCACAGTGTTTTTGATAATAACAAGTTGGAGATTGAGACATTGTCTAAATCATTACTGGGCCTTGTAAAAACAGACCTTCCCGACACCCAAGGACTCCAACCGATTCAACAATATCCTGCCCATAATTTCGCTTGTTGAATCGATTAATGAAATAGAACTGTAGCAGTGTGGGTCTGCTCTGTCACCCTTTTTAGGTCTCGGCTAGAAGAGCATGAAGCGCGTTCTCGCCAGAGAACTGTAGTCGTCGGCTCAGCAGACAACGAGTGGAGACAAGAGCTGGCCACGCGCACAGCATCGTCAATGGGAGAGGGAGAGACAAGAGCTGGCCACGCGCACATGGGATTTGGTCGCGCGCTTGAGTCAGTCTCGGAGCTGCCGATGTGCACGCTCACGGCGACGGCATCTCCGCCGCGCGCCACAGCCCCATGATGAAGGTGACGACGAGCACGCTTTCACTTTCGCCGGTGTTGCAGAGCCAAATGACATAAGCAGCAGAGTTCACGGACCTCTGACGGGCTTTTTTTTGTCTCTCGGGTCTCACCCATCCTCAGGAGTGTCTCGCTGTGGGGACGGCAATACTTTCTCACTGTCCCCTTTTTTTATCTACACCGCTGCGGGAATCTCTTTCTATGAGCAACCACCAGATGGCGTAAGTTACTTTGTGCTCCCGCCACTGCATTTTCCTGATGCTGTGTTGCCGCTGTCCTTCTCAACGGCCCAGTTCCTTATCGGCGCCCAGCACAATGGTGCGAGTATTCCAGGGGTACCACTTACTCGCCGCACCGAAACTGCCTCAGGTACAGTGTTCTTTCCTTCTTCCCATAACTTTCTTGGCTGCATTGCTGTGTCGTGCTCCCGCCCCTTCGCAGCAGCCTCTGAACTCATGAGCTGCAGGGGGGCTGAAGCTGCCACCGGAGACTTTGGTGCCTGTGCTCTGCAGCTATGTACATGCTGCTAGTGCCGCCTCTCACTGGTGCTGGAGCATCCTGCTTCGGGTGCAGGAGCTCTACGTCACTGCCACCTGGTTCTGCTGGCCACACAGCGCTCATTTGCATGTGGTGCCTGCTTGGGGCCATGTCACTCTGACCATGCGGCCTCAGGTTAATCGGGCTGGCGTGAGCCCAGTCTGTCTCTATGGTCCCACGCACCTCCTTCTTCCCACAGTGAGGTGAGTAGCCGTGGTTTCTACTCTGTTGTACTCTGGCTTTAATCCTTCACTGGCACCGTGTGAAGGTCCGTCTCCCCTCGGGCTTCTGGGGATATCTCCACAACAGCTATTTTAACCATCCAACCACTTCCATGCACCCGCTCTGGTTCACCTCATGACCCGGGGGCAGTCAGTTTGATGCGGGGTGGGCTCCCGGTCAGCTCCTTCATGCCTGGGGCTAGCATGAACTATCGCCAGTTAGGGTCTCTAGGCGCTGGGGGCCGTCAGGAAGATTCCATTATTTATTTTGTTGTTTGTGTATGGCACTGCATGTAGCACACACGAACTACTGAATAACTAAACTGGAACGCCCTTTCTAAAGAACTAATGCGTCCCTTCTAATTGTATACATATTTCTTTCGAAACACATCAAGGGGCCTATTACGATGGAGGATTTTCCGCAACCTCCGGGCCGGCGGAAGCCACCGCCGGCCCGGAGGATGCGGAAAATCCTCTGCGGACCCACCAAAGACCCACCGCCACATTAGGATGGCTATTGGGTCCTGGTTTCCGTCCACAGCTTTTCCGCCGCGGTTGGCTTACAACCGCGGCAGGAAAAGCACTAATATGGTGACGGTGTCTCTCAGACACCGTCAGCCAGATTAGGATGGGCTCAGAAACATGCTTTTCCGCGGCGGCTTTTCCGCCGTGGAAAAGCATGTGTAACTTCACTGCGGGGGCCCGTTGCGGGCCCCCTAGGTGAAGTGGGGGGTGGGGGTGCACATGGGGGGTACTTATGGTACCCCCCTGCATTTGTATGCAGAAAGCGGCAGGCACCGCGCGGTGCCTGCCACTTTCTACATACAAATGCAATGCGTGCATTTTTAACATTGCTGCGGGTGCAGCTTGAAGCCGCACCTGCCGCAATGGTAAAAATAGAGGATGTGACCGCCTGGGTGGCGGTCACATCCTAATTGCACAGGAGGGAACTCCGCAGCCCATGCGGAGGTTCCCTCCTACTCTATGGTGGCGGACGGACTCAGGTCCGTCCGCATCATAATGTGCCCCTAAATGTTGATCACCTAAAAGAGCATGATGGGGCCGGCCATCTGCTGAAGAATATGTTCATTTGGCGCTGCCGACCTGCACTTGGCATGTAATTAGCACACACATCCTCGTGGCGCAGCCTACACTTGGCACGTAATTAGCACACACATCCTAGTGGCGCTGCCTATCTCTGGGCTTTTGTCTGGCCTTTTGTGAGGCAGTCAGGTTGTGAAACGCCAGGGACTTAAAGGAAATGTCTGGAGCTGGGCGGCATTGAAGAGCAAACTCTGAATGTCACTGCAGTTTCAAAGTTCCTCTTAATTCAAGACGCGGCTCACAGGTTTGCTCAGCTGTAGGATTTCGAACTGGTAGTGCATTTTGCTAGTGATACATGCAATGGCGTGTGATAGTGCATAGGCCCTAATTCAAGAAACGTGAATGAGTTTAGTGCACCCCTGCTGGTAAACGAGAAGAGCGAGAAGAGAGCTATGTTCGACACCCCATTGGACACTGAGGCCACTGCACATTTCTTACTACCTTTCAGGCACAAACACGTATTTATAAAAAATGTGCACTCTCTTCCAGTCTGGTGATCTCACTATGTGCTGCCTCGTGTCAACAATGAGACAGCATACATTCTCTCTCTCGCCAATAACGTGCTATAATTGTTCTTGTTCTCTATAACACTATAACAATCCTATCCAGGCCCTTACATGACCATCATAACATTACATTTTAACCAAACAAATATACAATGTTTACATATTTATTTACAAACAACAAAATAGGCACTTGCAACTCATCTTCATGCGCCAATACAGAGTTTGTAAAAAAATTCATGCAACACATTGTCATATACAATGCCAATAACTCAAACTTGAATGATGCGAGACCTATTGCATTGCAAATGCTTGTTAAATATGGTAACTATGGTGGAATTTTAGTAAGCAACAAAAACCTCAATGAAAAGGGGAATTTAAAAATGAGTTAAAGTCAATCACAATGAGCACATTTTTTTAAACTGATGTTAATGATGTTTTGTTTAGCAAGAGCACCACACATGAAATACGTCTCCTACCAACAGTTACCCATTGCCGCCTTGATCGCTGCAACAGGTACTGCAAGCTTCCATAATCCATTTGCAGGTAACAGCAGAAGTTCTCACCATCCACCCTTTCAGCTTCAGTAATTATTGTACCAACCTTGCCCCTAAACTCTATCTTGGGGACTGACGAATCACCAAGAGAAGAAAAGGATTGACTTCCATAGTTTCACACTTCTAGGGTGGGAAGAGATGTATTATGACACAATTGTAAAAATTCCCTCTGCAATTCTCTAGCGCCCTGAAAAGGAATGATGAAAACTTCCCTGGTAACAAGCTAGGTGTACGTTTTGTACCTTTTAGTATTGTTTTAATTGATTAAACCGTTTAATAACATGGGGAAGGATGGCATGACCCAGTTGAGACTTCACTTCTCGTGAGTCAATGCTCTTCTCACAATTAACAATCTTAATAAATCACATGATATACTCTGTGTTGGTATTTATATAGTTAAACGTTCCCAAGGATGAATTAACCATTCAGTTTTTTAAACAAATGATTTTGCGATATAAGCTTGTTTATGGTATTGTTGTTGAAATCTAATACAACAAAAAACAAAGAAATTAATCAGCCAGTGCTTTTATAGTTAGGAGTTTTTCTCAAATCAAATGACTTTTTTGTGGCACCACTACTCACGTCACAGTTACATATTTTTATTGCATGTGCATGCATAGGTCTCAATTACAAGTCGCACGGTTCTGAACTATTTTCTTTTTGACTGAACCTGGGGGCATATTAGCACGGGCACTATCGCCGCTTTAGCTGGACTTTTTCCCGCTAAAGCGGCGATAATCTTATCGCCCTATAACCAAGCTGTCGCTAACTACTGTTAGCGACAGTTTTCCGGCGATAGCGAGCATTTCAACTATCGCCATGCATGGAAGCGATAAATATCGCTAATGTTATGTAAAGTAGGCGTACCCTCTGATGAAAAAAGTCGCTAACACACTATCGCACTATTACCAATGATCGCCTGGACCTGCTTAGCGATAAAAAAATTCGCGTTAAGGCCCCTTAGCTGGAGATAAATAAGAACTGCTACAACCAGTTCTAAATCTGAAAAACTGGAGATAAAAGGAGTCAAATAAGGGAGACCAGCTCAGACACAAATCTGAGGACTTGCAGATACCATGGAGGCACTAATCATTCAGCTCGGAGACCCACAAAGGCAACAACCACCACTGCCACCGCCACCACTTCCTGGACCACCACCAAGGCTGCGCCAAAGACGACAGTGGCCCCTGTGCAGACGTCTCAGCCTTGGTGACCTGACACCAGAGGATGTCATAGCCCACTACAGGCTCAAACGGACATCCATTGACTACATCCTAAACCAGATATCCCAAAGGCTGACACCACCAACCCAGCGGATAACTAATATCCCCCCGCAAACAAAGCTGCTGGCCCTGCTGTATTTCTGGCCTCAGGGACTTTTCAACCTACAACAGCCAGAGTTGGAGGAGTCTCACAGGCATCCTCTTAATATTCCTCCCAACTATGTTGGATGGCATAATCAGCCTGATACCCAAGCAACTATACTTCCCCAACACCGTGCAGGAACAGCACCTGGTCAAGCAAGGATTCTACGCCATAGCAGGATTCCCACAAGTTCTGGGTGCAATAGATTGCACACATGACTGATTTGTGCCCCCTGTGGACAGTTCATACATATATCACAATAGAAAGCACACTCACTCCATGAATGTGCATGCAATAGTGGACCACCGCGGACTGTTCACCAATGTCATAGCCAAGTTCCCAGGGAGTGTGCATGATACGTACATCTTCCAACCGTCCATCATAAATTAGCGCTTCCAGGATGGGACCTATCGAAATGCTGTCCTACTTGGTAAGAACCAATCCAACATACCATTTGCATCAACATTACACCGTGCAAAACAGAAATGTGCAAATGTCCATGTCACCATATCCCATACAACAGGTCAAAGTACATCACCACACACCAGACAAACTAACATCATGAACTGTGGGAACTGTAGCTAGATACGTTGATCAACATCACTCTAAGGTGCAGACCCTACCCCCCCCATAAGCAAATGTGTTAAGAGGTGGGAAACATGCATGTGCGATGGAGAAACATTAATCTCAAAGAAAGTTGAAACACAAGTCCCACTGTGCATGTTTCATGCTGGACAGGCAAGATGAATCCCACAGCAGATGTGGTCATGTTGCCATACAGTGTCAAATGTAGCCCAGCTTGACATCACTTACTGTGTGTGACCCAGTAGCACACAACAATGTGGGAAAACATGTGAAGGCTGCATGGAGGATGCAGAGGCAGGTAATGCAGATGCCGGCCATTGGGTACACCTGTAGGTACATGGAGATGTAGGTTTCAAATACGGTGCCCATGTACCTAGCTTAGTGGTGTGTACATCTGAAGGCAATGGCCAACCAGGTGATCACACATGCTGAAGTTTATTTCACCAGGAGGATGGCCCACATATTCCCTGTGTAGATGACATACCAGCTGCAGATCGGGCAATGTTGCAAATCACAGAAAAGCCACATGGAAGAGCAGGTGTGTGTGTGTGTGTGTTGTTGATGGTGAATAGGATCCTCATGTCAATGTTGGTGGTGCTGTCCCATAATATCCCAAAGCCTGCAGAAGCTGGACCACATGTATACACAGATGCATCAGCCAAGTCAGATGTTGGTGCTGACCGAGTTGTCCTACAGTGCCTGCCGTATGTAGCACTTGCACAATGTGACAATGGTGCATGGGCAGCTGTAGATACATGTATAGAAAAATGTTGTCTTGTGACATTGCTGACAACTGCAGTGTTGTGGCTGTTGCTGTTGAAGGTGGTGTGTACCTTAGAACAGGGTGACTGGGCGTCACCAAACTCAGTGGTGGCCTACATGTTGTCAACGGTGGCTTGGGGTACAACAACAAGGTTGTGTGTGCGTAAGTGGACAACACATGTGCATTCAGTGTGCCTGAACTAGATGTAGTCCACACATGCAACAAAATTACTCTCACATTCATCCTTTGTAAAGTGTATGTTCACCCAGCTGGTGTGTCCCTGTAATAATAGCAGATACTCAGATGGTGGAGCAAGTTAGAAGAAACAGCCTGCATGTCTGCCAGTTCACAATGCCGTTTGCAAAGAGCCATGTAATTACCCTTTTATAAAAGGTGGCATCCCATGGCTCAGTGCTCAGCACCACTGGCAACGAGCCCCAATGTCTGACAACCAAAAGTCTGAGGGCTATATTATCAAGACCAGTGTCAAAATTATCACCGGTTTAGTGGCAGTTCTCAGCAACAAATCAAATGTCGTACTTGATAATATGCCCCAATCTGTGGTAGAATATTCATAATGCGAGCTGCTGCATATTCAATAGGTAGTATTTTTTTCCGGCCAACACATTCATTTGCCAAGTTACAAGAGATTCCCCAAATCAATATGATATGAACCCCTGCATGTACTACGGTTTGCTGCCCTTGATGGGAAGTATGTCCCGGACGTGCAGTGTTCTTAAACATGTCCAGACTACTTTCCAAACTTGTCTGGCATATGAAATTTGGAGTCATGCCATATAAGAAAGTAATTTCTGTCTGTTTTGTGAGTTGGGAGTTGACCAGGCGTATGAGGCCACCAGGCAGATGTCCATATGAATGGCGCTCCTCCTACGATCATTACCTCTGTTGAACTGCCATTAAATTTTAGTCCGTGATTAGCTATCCATGCAGTAACAGCCTCCATACATGGGGAAAAACGTGTCTGGCTTTTGGAACAGTGTGAAGATAAGCAGAGTATCATCAGCGTATGATACAATTGATACCCAGTACACCCACACCATGCTGGAACGTGGTTACAAATATAGATCAAACAGTTTTGTGTTCAATATTGAGCCCTGAGGTTCTCAATGTAGGAGGGGACTACTGTCAGAAGAGAATCTCGCTTGTAACACATGAACGCCCCTTGATGTAATTAAATAACTCATCCATCTAAGGGTGAAGGTCTTGACTACACATGACTCCAGCACCTGAGAATTAGCCCAAAAGAGACGGTGTCAAATGCTGCAGTGAAAAGCAACCGGATCTGTGCAACAGTCTGACCCAAGGCTGCTCGTTGTCCCAGGGTTTCACTAGGCAAGAGAAATGCAGTATCAGTGGAGTGTGCAACTTGGAAACAAGATTGCGATATGTGTAGTAGGGCATTCTCAGTGCAATTGTTGGTGAGCTCTAGATTAACTACTTGTAAAGCAACTATTCACCTGGAAAGGTAGTGTTGAAATGGGCCACAAAAACCAACGCACTTCATGGTCAATGTGAGGTCTCATCTCAATGGACAGACCATGTCTTGTTGATATTCGAAGGGGGACTGGTCATTATTGGAATGAATGGGAGAACAGTAATGACATCAATGGCATGATGCAGTGACCTACCTGCATAAGAATTTCAGTGTGTGCAGGATCCTGCAGTGAGCATGTTATGATAACAGCTGCTAACCTCCTAATCATGTCTGTTGCTAGCACTCCAAACTCATCTAAGATTAGTCCTTTGACTGCAATAACCATAGTGGTCATGGTGCCTATGCCCTGGTGAACCTCAAGAGGAAAGTTGACAGAAATTTCTGTCCCCTTTTCTGACAATAAATTGAATAATCTATTACAGGACTCCTCAGATGTATGAGGGGGCTGAGTCAATCTCACATCTCATTGTGAGACTTTCAGTAATCTAAACATGTTTGCAGATGAGTATTCTGACATAGCAATTTCTGTGTCAAATAAGTTGCGGCGACTGCCCCTATCAGTTTGTAACATTGTGATTGTACTTGCTTGTAAGCCTCCTTAACTATGATACAATAGTTTTTATACCATCTGCGTGTCAGCTGTGTGCATATTTGCTTTTGCCTCTTGTAAGTTTTAGTTGAACCCGGGTGCAGAGGCTATAGCTCCCCTGGCATTGTCAGTGGACCATGGCGCGAACTCATTGAGTGCCACTGTGAACCAGGTCAAACTTGTCTGTGAGCTATGTCAATGACCGTACCCAATATGTGTTCATTGTCATGTTAAGCCAGTCTTTGTTATTAATCATCCCACTGCCTGTGGGTCACTGTGTCATTGGGTTTGCATGTTGTTACAACTTGACCTGGGATTTCAAAATGGATACTATGGTGGTGGGACCATGGAACTGGCCACGAGCATTTAAAATGTCATGCTTGTCATGTCATTGAAGATAGTATCCAGGAAATGGCCTGATTGGTGTGTGGGAGCAATGTCTCATTTGTGTCAGGTGGAGCACCATGAGCCCATCACAGACCATTGGTACCTTGGATTTGTCAACATCAACAAAGTGTATGTTGAGATACCCTAAAATGACTAATACATTGTGTCAGATTGCTCTAAGGTTCACTGAATACCTACGGCCACTGACAAAATTTATATCCAGGAAGCATGCTATGTTGTTATCGTCAATGATGATGAGTGTCGAAAAATATCCTTCACATTTGGACAGGTCTGCCTCTCACATTTGGCATGTGAAAGATAACTTGTAAGTTAGTGCCAGACCACCCCTTCTTTGTCCCACCTGATCCTGTCTTGTGATCACATAGCCTTTGGGTACAGCATCAAGGATGTCTGGGGTGGAATTATCAACAAGCAACGTCTCTGCACTGACCATCTCATTTGGGCTTTTGTCCCTTGAGTATGGTGTGGTCTACATATTTATGTTAGGTAATAGACCGACAATTCAGCTGGAGGAAGGACAGGTGTCTACCTAGTTATGTGACCATAATCAACTGTGAGATCTCCTTGTTGCAGTGTACACAATTTAAAGTTTCCTTGTTACCCAGGATACATTGCTGCCATATATTTCCAAAGGTTGTAGTCCTGCTCTGCTGTTCATTTGCCGTGTACTCAATGCTTTGTGGGGTGTACGACTGGCAGGAATTTGGTGCCTGTTCCTGGCTGGGTGCAGACAGGTGCCAAAGTGCCGGCCCTAGGCGTGCATAACGAAATGTCTAAGGTGTGCCCTACCTTGTGGCTCAGTGTGGTGACATCCCTGGTCAGCCTAATGTCAGACAACATTTCATATGTCAACATGGACAATGTATGTTGAGCAGTCATGGCATGTGAGTTGGAGTCTGAGCCAGGAAGGAACACGTAGTACAAGGAGTGGATGGTGTTGCGTCTGCTTAAGTCGATGGTGTTGGTGAAGCGAACAAGCCCCCAATGGTCCATGCATGTAAGGGCAAGCTAACTGTTGTTTTGTGTCAGATCATGACAGGAAACAGCATGTGTTGTGTGTTGCTGCAGGCTGGCCAGCTGCAGCAGCAGAGAATGTCAACTGTGTGTTGTGTGTTCAACTGCATCCTACATTGCAAATGGTAATGTCAGTGCGTTTGGTGGATCAGTGGCAGTGGCAGTGGCAGATGGGAGAAGAGCCACTCATGCAACTAAATTAGATGTTGGGTGGTGGAGGGAGTAAGAGCAGAGAGCCAATATCCTTTGCTAACATGCACTGAAGCATTCAGAAGCAACACATGGCCAACATGAGACACAACATTACATAAATGTCAACACACAAATCCATCAACAACACATCCAGCACAACCAATGATGTATTCATCTTACCCTCATATGTCACAGGGGACCAAGGATATGCACTCGGATCATGGATGATGACACCCCTACGGAACGCCACCACCCCAGGCCAGAGGAAGTATAATGCACCACACAGACGCACAAGGTCCATTGTGGAGCGCACATTTGACGTGTTAAAGTCACGTTTTCGTTGCTTGGACATCACAGGTGGCAGCCTGCTGTACAGGCCAGAAATGGTCAACAAAATCATCATGGCATGTTGTGTGTTGCACAACATATGTGTGCGTACAAGAGCTTCATGGATACAAGTTCCTGCACCAGCAAATGAAGATTAGGATAAAGAAGAGGCTAGTGCTGTACACCCCACAGCAAATGCAGCTGGACTTGCACGAAGGAACAGAATTATAAACAATTTCTTTGACTGAGTATGTCACATTGTGACAGTCCCCCTCCAATGTATGTCATAGCAAAACACCACACACATGGCGTGTGTCAAATAAAATGTCAAAAACACATACCATGTCTCCGTGTCAATTTCTGCCATGGGCACTGTATTCATAAATTGGTTACGTGGCTCAAAGGAAAGAAAAAAACACTACTCCATTGATTTTGGGAATGTGTCCACAGTCCAGATATGCTTTGCAGTCTGTCAAATGTATGAGACTAGACTTTTCATGGTGCTACTTAGGCTAGCCAATGTTAAAATGTTGTGTCCCCTGAGTTTAATACAAGCAAACTAGGGTGTCATCTGTGACGAGGATGAGATTTAGATTCTGTTGTCATTGCCCAAATCAAGGTATATTGGAGGGTCTACGTAGTGTGAAATTTCTAATTAAGGACTGTGTGAAATGGTGTAAAGGGTGCTAATAGTGCATGCAACCTCCCAATATACAATCGGGCATATTATCCAGAACCTTGTAAAACAATTTATCTGTCTTAGCCGCAGAAAACGGTCCCAAGAAATGCAATCATGGGCCTGCTAACCTGCATGTTACAATTCCTATAGAAGCCTGGGTTAGATGTGCAGGATATCTAACCTGGGCATGTATTGGAAATATATGATGCATATTAGCAAGTCCATTGTCGCTGTATTATTGGCAGTTAAAAGCTGCTCAGATGGCGATAATGTTAATGAGGTTCTTGATCATATGCCCCGAAGATGTATGTGTGGAATCGGGTGAGAGCTGCAAAGAGGGCATGTAATGTTTGGAAATATAGAAATATGGCATGAAATGTGGCACTACATGAAAATTTGGCGTCAAGTTGGGGAGAAATTATGGAAATGGGGCGTGAAATGTGGCACAGTATGAAATTTGGGTGTCAGGTTGGGGGGAAATTATGGAAATGGGGCGTGAAATGTGGCACAATATGAAATTTGGGCGTCAAGTTGGGGGGAAATTATGGAAATGCGGCGTGAAATGTGGCACAGTATGAAATTTGGGCGTCAAGTTGGCGGGAAATTGTGGAAATGGGGCGTGAAATGTGGCACAATATGAAATTTGGGCTTCAAGCTGGTAGGCAAATATGGAAATGGGGTGTGAAATGTGGCACAATATGAAATTTGGGCTTCAAGTTGCGGGAAATTATGGAAATGGGGCCTGAAATGTGGCACAATATGAAATTTGGGCGCCAAGTTGGGGGCAAATATGGAAATGGGGCATGAAATGTGGCACAATATGACATTTAGGGTGTCAAGTTGGTAACAAATATGGAAATGGGGTGTGAAATGTGGCACAGTATGAAATTTAGGGCACATTTTGGACAAAAATGGAAAATGGGGCGTCTAATGGGGTCACAACATTTATCTGTCTGTCAGAAGACATTAGCCTAGAAGGTATTACCACATACAGATCAATAAGGTCTACCATAAGTATTTTCACCAGCTACTTGTCAAAGCTGATGGACCACCACCACCACAGACACAAGAAAAACACCAACATCTCCAAAAGTGCAGCATGCATGGGTGAAGAAACCTCCTACAACTGAACAGACAACCATATGAGGATACACACAGACACCAGGCTCATTAATAGCTACCAGTGAGACACATCTCCCATTGCATATGATCCACTATGTAACATCAACATCTGACAATACACATGCAGGTAAACACACACCTGGAAGTGTACAGATCATTACTGATGGCCCACTTGTGAGATATGCCAACATGGCGTGACATGTGTGGTGGCTAAGCCAGCAAAGAGTGCAGACATGATTGGGTACAGCGCTGCCGGGAGCAGCCTTTCTACGGGCACATTCATCCGTTGTATGCTGACCTGCTGCACTTCTTGGTGAATGGTGGCACAACTACACACCTGCTGCAACCTTGAGGCAAATTTAAAAGAAAATCAAGGCCTGTTCATCGCACCGCTGAGTCAGGGACTCCTGAACAGCAGATTGCGCTCATAACATATCTTATTCGCTGGCTATGTGAGGCCACGGATGAGCTCCGCCCCCCAGGCTGTACCAAGTGGTGCAGTTACCATTACGGTGCCACTGGGAGGAGGAGGAGGGCCACAATGCACAGGGGAGTGCTAACTGTGCCCTGGACATTTGCTCCACCAGACAAGACCATTGTATCAACTTGGACCCTTACGCCAACCCTCAGTGTGCCTGCGTGGTCCTGCGCACTGAGGCCCAATCCCGGGAGGATGACCCGGAGGGTCACACCCTATATCCTGTGATGGACCATTACACTCCCAGATTCGGGAAAGAGACCCCTAGATGGACTACGGCGTCTTCCAAGAGTCCTGCTGCTAAACGGGTGCTTGGTGAAAGTGTGGACACAGACTTTTGACAAACTGGTGGTGAGTCACAATGAGTCGCAGTGCATCTGGACATCCCTTAGGGGCTTCCCCGCACCACACTCACCCCTGACCTCTCCTGACCGTAGACTGTCTGATCCTGGCAACTGTGGATCTGGTGGTCGACGCAGGGAGACAACCGAAGCTTCTTTGTGATCCTGCGTGCTGGGGTGGTGCGGTGGTGCCTTTGCTGGCACAGCGCAAAACACAGTCTCCGCATAGCCTCACTTCCACCCACACTGCTCCCCTCTGCTGTGTGGACTAGCTATGACTGCGGCCATGTCCCAGCACTCACCAACTGCTGTGCCTTTGGCGTGGGCTCACAAGTGTGATGGGGAGGACTCGATACCTGAGAAACACTGATAGGTGCGGCAACAGACGCTCAGTACCCATGCCATACTGAGACCACACAACGAGTTACTTGTAATGGACACTTTGCCAGCCAACCCTACTCGCATTGCAGATGCGGAGCACAGTGTTGCGTCCACAGACGGGAGCTGTTGCATGTTCATCCTGACATCGTAGTGCAGGCAAGGCCTCCACCCCTGTGATACTGAGCCAAGCGGATAAGGATAAATCTCTCAAACGTACCACGCAGAGCTGTGCTTTAGCAAACAACACCGCACTCTCCAGCTGTACACTGTCCACCAACCCGCCAACCTGTTGTCCCACCTGTAATGTAGATCTCAGGTGCCCTACGCTTAAGCCTGTGCTCCCTGCTGAATGGTGCTGCCCTGGTGTGGCTGCTTCACCTGCGACGGGTGGACATTCCGAAGCCCCACCTAGTTCACACCAGGAGGCAACATGTGGCTGAGACCCCAGCAACATGTCACATGGCACTCTTGCCAGGGTGGGTGCCGGAGGCGCACTGACCTCCCCTCTGTCCTTCAGGGACAAATCAAGTAAAATGGCAATGCAAACCATAATGGATTATGTCTCTGGCAAGCAGGATGCAGTTTTAGTAGCAGTTGAAAAGCTGGGTGAGTCACTACAGCAAGTATGCTCTTCCTCAGTAAACAAAATTGTGAAGGTGGCAAAAGACCTCAAACATCTATGTGCAGATCATCACTAACTGGTATATCGCACCATTCCCGCAGAAGCTGGCATTACTGAAATTGCCCTGCATGTTACAGCTGCAGACCTACATATACTAAACTTACACAACCATGTTGAGTTGCTGGAAGACGAGGATGCCGAAGGATGGACACAACGCAACAACGTACGCATGGAGGACCTGCCGGAAGGCCAGGAGGGGAAAGATCCGGATGTGTACACTGAGACTTGCCCCGACTCTATGCTACCTGAAGGCCCTCTCTCAACTTGTGTCGTAGTGGAACGGGGGCACAGGGTGCCTACAAGACCATTGCCAATGGGTTTGAAGCCACCTACGTTCTTGATCCACATCCTCAACTATAGGGACAGGGATGCCATAATGCAAGAAACTAGAAAACAACAAGACATTCAGGTTGTCAATCATTCTAAATTTTCATCCAGGACTACACGTTACAGGTCACAAAACACAGATACACATTCATGGCAGTCAAGAAACGTCCTAGGCAATACAAGCTTCTGTACTCTATCCTGTTCCCAGCACTTCTACTTGTAGTAGCAAAGGGAAATACTCACTTCCTTCTAAATCCAGAACAGGCTGAAGAATGGATGGACTCTAACGCCTCTGCAAACACTTAGACTGTGCCCACTAATCCGCAACAGCAGTCGCACAATGCATCCTCCCGCTGCCCCAATTCAGGTAAAAGGCTGAGGCAATCTCACACCTCACAATCTGCAGGACCGGATTTGAGCCAAGCGCAGATTGAATGTCGCAAGGTACTCAAGGCCACAGGGGACATCACAGGATCTCAACTGGACCACCTTGCTCTACCATGAGCCAACAGAACCAGATCAGCCACAATCACTCCTCCAAAGACCCACAGGCATCTCAATACTCTCACAAACTGCCCAATGTCATTCCACAAATGTCCTGCTACATTGCCTAACAAGCTGAACTTGTGCGCCACTTGGGTGACACACCCTTGCTAACTACTGGGGCCAGCAGTCATGGCATGCCTATCCTGAACTGTCTTGTGTCACAATCCCTGTGAACTCCAACATACTTGCATTTTGGCTGTGTCACGATCACTGACTTTATGAAGCCCTGAGGGCCCTCTTATTCCCAAGCTGCGCTCCCACACGTTTTCCATATGTCGGTATGGATCATCGGGCTGGGATGTTGCAACGAACGGCGCATGCCCACCTGCAACTGTCTGGCAGCTGGGGACCTCACAAGAACCAATCAAGACACTTGCATAGCCTTGGGCCATCACGCAGAGCGTAGCACACACCCCTCTGTCATTGTGTGAATGTTGCCTTGATACAAGGTTTGGATGATTGACTGTTGCAAATTCGCCCTTTGGTAATTACTTATGCTTTTGGAACTGTTTGCATTGCCATCTAACATCTGTAGAGGGTCAACTTTCAAACATTTAGTGCCAGTGTAGCCAACACTGTGACCACATTTACTTATTGCAACGTCTACATGCACATGTGCTCACTTTTTGTTTACACTCTTCACCTACTATGACCTCCCTCAAAATGGGCACAAGGAATGGGTGAGGCATACACACTCCGTCATGTTGGTAGGAAATGTAATCCTGTCTCAAACAACACCTTATACAGCTAGCGAGGCTACAGGAAAATCATTTGTCAAAAACCTGAACTGCCACATTTATATCGTCGTTGGCTGTGACAGTTGGATGCCACAGGATACTCACTGTACGCAGAAGTGGAACAAATATGGGTCAGACTGGGGGTACCCTTTCAAGTAACGGACGTCACAATAGACATCAAAGACAGGTATGTAGCAGTGCATGGCATACAAGACAGCAGGCCAGTAGTACCTACCTTGCTGTATGCAAACAACATGGAACAGGGGGCGTTCTCCAATCATATTTTGCTAATACTTGCTCAATGGCACAATGTCACTAGGCTGCTGGGAGGCAATTAATATTGTGTATTGGATGCAGGGCTCTATTTCCTTGATGCTGACAATGTGGTGGGGTATGTCTTTGGTGGACATGTGCCCTTCCGTGTCTCCATCAATGGGGATGTGGTGTCCTGACTATTGGAATGTGATGTGCAATTTGCTCAAGGCAAACAGGGTCAGTCCTCCACATCATGTGTGAGTGGATGTGACAAGTCATATCAATTTACTAGTGTTACTGATGACACAAGCCGTGGGCAGGAACTGACTTTGACATGTACGTATACATGACTTTACCTGATTGGCTATTGAGATTGTGACATTGGTATACCGTTCCATTGGTGTAATGGTGGCACCACCTGTTTACACATATCGACCCAATTTTCAGCATCTCCGTATCTGTTTAGACATGTACACTGCTAGTATTTCCATTGGTGTACCTTCTGGCTGGATAAGTCTCCAGACCCTATTCGCCAACTTTCTACCTTGATATCATTGTACAAATGCACATATGTATGAATTAATTACTTTTTATTTACAATATTTACAATATTGGTAGGCATATTGGACAAGTGCAGGGCCATACAGTGCAGAGGGTGCCTGCTGGAGGGCCAGACAGAGACAATTGATGTTAACAGGGCCAAGGGAAGAGGCATCGTTCAGTCCACAGGCTGGTTGAAGTGTCAAGGAATGGAGTGATATGGCAGTCCATGGGGGTGTCCGAGGTGATTCCAGGGGACAGTGGAAGAAAGTGCAAGAAGTGTATGTGTGGCACGATACTGAGCACAGCACCACAGAAGACACTGGGCCTTTGGCACAGAGGGATGCTACCGCTTCCTCCTCAGCAGAAATGCACTGTCATCCTCATCTCCATCATCTGGTGTGTCATGTGCCTCACAGGTGTCTGTTGGTGTTGTGGGTGCAGCACTGTGAGGCACTGACACACCAGGTGGTGGAGCTGAGGATGTTTAGGCAGCAGAAGCATCCATCTGCACCAAACCTTGTGGCAGCAGGGAGGCAACGAGCAGGTGCAGGGCATGATAGATCCCAGCAACCTCGCCCATGTGGACATGTGGGCAGTCTTGGGCCTGCATCTGCTTCATGCTCTCCATGATCCGGCTGATGTTGGTCAGATCCTGGCTGACACCGCTGGAGCCACCCAGAGCAGATAGCGACTGGTGTCTCTGTATCATGACTCTAGCAATGTCAGCCATGAACTGTTTGGAGAGCATTGAAGGGGCTGTGGGTGTCTGTGATCTTTTGCATTTGGTCCCTAATGGGACTGAGACACCCACGTAGGGCCTCAAGTTGGTCTGCCAGTTGCTGAAACCCCACCAGCACCTTTTCCCCCTACTGCTCCTGGAGGTCTACAACCCGGGTGATGGGATCGGGCTCCTGGGAGCTAGCTGGGGCGGGAGGTGCCTGCTGCTTGTTGGACTGAGCAGGTGATGGGGTAGGCGCAAGGCTGCTGGGTTGTCTTGCTCCAGAGGCTGAGCGGTTGATGGTGTCGATCAGGAGTTGGAGAGAGTCCACATCGATGTCATCATCTACATCATCAGCGGATGCTGGGCCAGGCTGCTGTTCAGGAGGTGCTGTCTCGCCCTCTGAAATGTGATATGGGAGGTAAATGTATCAGTGTTTGTCAGCTACAATCATGCGCTGAATTAATTCACTTTGAGACAGCAGGACAATGTCAATTCATACTGATTTGGAGGTGAGGACATTGTTTTGCCAAATGGTGACAAATTTGATGAGGTAGCTAATGTGAAGTTGTAGTGGTACATGGTGGTCTCGCAGTGCCATATTAGCAAGAAGACCAATTTAAATGGCTCTGCTTTTGCGCAAGGAAACTGCACTTGAGCAGAGATGATGTGCTTCATGATATGTGCAATTGATGTCCTGTAGAAGGCCAGGTTACATGTGCAGGACGTCTACCATGGGCTTGTATTGGAATCAAATGGCGCATCTCATGATGCCCCTTATCACTGCTTTAGCAGCATTTTCCTGGAGCTGAAGTGGCGCGCATTAGATTGAGCCTCTTGCTATTATGTAGCACATTGTCTTAATATGACTGAAGTGATGGTACAATCTCTACACACAGGCTTCCCAATTTGTCTACCCTGTTCATTTGTTTGAGCAATGCACTTATCAACACCCTCTCATGGATCCACTCCTTCCCAACGCAAACACTCAAAATATCACACAAAGCCACTCCACCTCCAAACCCACAGACACCAACTGTGGAGTACCCCAGGGACTGTCACTAAGCCCCATGCTTCTCAACATGTATATGGCCACCCTCACCACCATTGCCAGCCAGCATGGGCTTAGCATTTCATTACACACAGCACATCCTCTCCCTCACGAACAAAGCCAAAGACACATAATGCTGGGCACAGAAAAGAATGTCGGAACAAGCTGAATGGATGGAAACCATCTGCATGAGCTCAAATCAGAGAAGTATGACCCCCTCATCCTTGGACCATCCACATGCACATGTGGAAAACCTGGATGGATTGGGCCTTGTGAGGCTGCCCCCAGTGACAGGCCACGCACGCAACCTCGGCATCATCCACAACTCCTCCATCACACTGACCTGTCAGATCTACTCCATTGCCTGCAACAGCTCCAACTGCATCATGAGCCAACGCAATATATTGCAAGGATAACACCATAATGACTAAAATATGTAAACAACGCACACATCAACAGCAGACTGGAGAACGGCAACACACTTAATGGAGGGATAAACCAAATGCCACTACACTAGCTAGAAAACACACAGAAGGCTGCTGACAAAGCCGTCATCAGAACACCATCTCACAAACCCATTAGCCAATTCATACAAAACATCCACTCGCTCAATGTCAAGAACAAAGTCACCGTAAAAGCACTCATACACGCCTAAATATCTCTCTACATAATCTGACACAAAGACATCCACGAGAGACTCATCACAACATCCCCAAGAGGGACTGCTGCTCCGCCAACCTTGACCTTGCACACTCGCTAATATTTACCCTACTAGACTTCAGAAAATGTTCCCCAATGCATCCCCCTTGTGTTGGTATTGTATTCATGCACTAGGAGATAGAATACATATTTGTTGGACGTGCCCTCTCCTGACTGCTCATTGGAAAGAAAGTCCTCAGCCATATTAAACGGGTACATGGATATCCATTACCTGAAGATACGCTCATGATCATTCTGGGCCTGAAGCCGGTGAACCTGAGAGCCATGACTCGTCATGATTGGCATCTTAGCCTTTGTATGCTGGGTCCTGGCCAAATAATCGGTTGCTCTCTTTTTGAAGAAAGCAGAAACACCTTCTATAAACGTGTGGTTAGCCGCTTATGGCACACAGTGGCAATGGAGCTGCTCACGGTGCGTCTTCTGCTACTATCATAAATTCTGGGAATATTGGAAAGCCCTGATGTACCCTTTGGGGCGACTGGAAAACGTTAGAGTACAACCACCGTGACTCCGAGCCTTACAGTTGCTTGATGATGCAGTACACCACACTGACCCAGAGGGTTCTTGGAATCCTACGGACTGACTACACGGCATATCACCCCATACACTCTTCATGACCCAGACACCCTGTCTTCCGACGCTTAGATCACTGTTGCCGTCCTATGTTCAGTGTCGCATGCTGCCAGAGCTAGTCCCTGGTGTAGTGAGAGCAACACTAATTAGTAATGTAGGGGCACATTACCAAGCACGGTGTTAACATTATAGCCGCTTCAGCAGCAGTAAACTAAACCTATAGTGGCAATGATGGGCTTGACAATACGCAGAAGTGAATTCCCATTGATGCCCATGTTCTGGTGTGAACATGGGCTTCTATAGTAAATCTCCATGGCGTATAACAAGCCCATCATCGCCACTTCAGCTGCAGTTTTCTGCCCCTAAAGCGGCGATTATGTTAACGCCTTGCTTGATAATATGCCTTGTGATGTTTCTTGACACTGGCAATAGGGTGTCATTTTTGACCCATCGTCACATATGCTCATCCTTCCCCACTATCCTCTTCCTATCCTCACCTCCCCCTTAGTGGTTGTATCTTCTTTGTTCCTGTTTTGATTCATGATGTATCACTAATGGATTAAAGACTGCCATATCAACGCACAACCGACGTGCTTAATAGGGACAGAGTCATGAAAGGCTCATACGTGCCCTGGTGTCAAAGGGCCTTTCTGCCAGCCTATAAACCATTGGGACTCCAGGATACCAGTATGTGAGTTTATTTGCGTCCAACTAGCAGCTGTGCTTATGATATGGTTGCTTGCATTACGTCGTGGCGTCCTACCAGTCTTCTTAGGCCCACAGTGTTAGACATTACAGGGCAGAATTACAAAAACTGGCGCATCCCTGCATATCAGCAGGGATGCCCCAGTTATTGTGCACGACACCTCAGCCACAAACGGAACAGATGCGTGACACATCTATCCCATAAATATGACGCATTGCTGGAGTGGGTGTGCAAGTGCAACACAATGCTCTGTGGGGCCCTATTTTTACAATGCTGCGTCATTCCTTACGCCTGCTACAAGCAAGCACATGGTTCTGACGCAGCATGGGCCCAAAAGTGAGTGAGTAAAATCTTGTAGATTTCGCTCAGCCACTTGTATGAGGCGTTCCTGTGCCAGAACACCATCCCCTGCGCAGGAATGCCTCCTTCTGGCGCAGGGCTTTGGATCTTGACATATCTCCCAGATGCGTCACGTTGTAGATACCCGGCTGCATGGCGCATCTTTTGCTCCGCCGCTGCATCACAAAAGGGACGCAATGGCGGCATCGAAGAGGAGCAAGGGGCTTGTAAATCAGCACCATGATGTATGGTCCTTGGAGTTTAAATCTTCCCTAATGGGTATTGCCTTGCAACAACTGCATGCTGCTGTATAATGTAATACGCAATGTATAAAACTTAAATGCCAAATGAAACGTATAGAAACATAACTGAAAATTGAAATGGTCTTAAAGTGAAAAAAGAACGTCCAAGCGAAGTTTTAATCATCATCACCATGAAAAAACACCACTGTATCATACAGTATCACCATTGGGCCCTTGGCGGCTTATTAGCTAGCATTATTTCATCGTATTTGAACAAACAAAATGACGCATACACCTCACAGTTTGAGTATGGACCTTTGCTGCCTATTAGCGTTTATATTTATATCGCATTTTGAAAAACGGGCCGCATTCACCTCACAGTATGAGTATAGACCTTTGCGGCCTATCAGCGTGCATATTTATATCGCATTTAGAAAACCGGGCCGCATTCACATATCAGTTTAACACTGAAGACCTTTGCGGCCTATTTGCGTCCAGATTTTCACTGCATTTGCTAAGATTTTGCCGCTAACACACAGGAAGTGATGTATTTCTGCTTCCTGTCACAGGGGTGTAGTATTCACTTTCACTTTCACTTATCAGCACATTGCTAGTGATTGTGCTGAGAGAAGGAGGTGTATGGTGGATTGTGGTGTTGGTTTGAGATTTTGAGAGTGGTGCTGTGTGCTGTGTCCTGTGAAAAGTGTCCGTTTAGTCTGTTTTAATTGTTTTAGATTGTGTGTAAATGTAAATGTAAATGTGTGTATACTTGTAAAGCGCACTGCTGCCCCATCTCGGGGCATCCTGGCGCTGTATACCGCTTTGGAACCCTTCCTGGCTTTTCCCTGTGAAATGCACCCTCCAGGGCACCCCCAAGGTGAAACTAGGCATCCCTAGCGCTGTTGGGGCCATTGTGGAGATTAAGCAAGCTATTGCCCAGAGTTGCAGCGTGGGACCCATGATTAGAGTAGGCACCGAGGTGAGAATTATCAAGTCCGCGGACAATGAGCCCAAGACCCAGCCGCGTCGGGAATTGAACTCTGGTCCCGGGCCTGACCTCTGCTTCAGGGTCTGCTGCTTCTAACCAGTGAGCCACACTTCTCCACATGTGTGTGTCTACTGTCCTCAGTCTTGTTGTATTTGTGTGGTGTTAGTTAGACTTTGTTAATTGAGTTATTAATTATTAGCTTTAAGTGGGTAACGGGGTGCAGGGGGATGCCGGCTGTCGGAAGGTCCGGGAGTATGACCGAGTGGGCATTGGGGGGCTTCCTCTGGTTGATAAAATACTATCTTCCATTGATGTTGGAGAGTGGGGGGCGTATTCTTCAGGGGTACAGGGTGAATGTGAGGAAGCTGCGCTGGGGGCGTGTGCGGGTCCAGATGCTGCGGTACTTTGGCATCAACCGGAATGTCCGCCAGTGGAAGCACCACTGGCAGGACATGTTGGCACATGAGGCAGACATCCTGGACTTCACCGGAGTGATGCCTGGCTTACAGGGTTGTAAGTACAAATACCATTGTATTCTATTACAAAAATAATGTACATAAATGAGTGACGTGTGTGACACGTAGGTATGACATCTACATGCTGTCTCAACACTGGGATACTGTGACAACGTGGTACAGACAATGTTATTAGCCAAAAACACTTACGCATTATTCACATAACTTAGGATTGCAATGACTAACTCTTCCAACCACAGTGTGTGCAACAGTAGAGTAGGTGTAGGAGTAGTGAATCCAAATATCCCTTATTGTATAGCACCATCAAGTGCCAGTTGTAGTGAGTAGTCACGTAATTAACATGTGAACACATATTTGTGCTGTGAAGACCACATATGGAACAGAGATCTCCCTTGTGACATTTGCCAAACATTTGACAATGAAATTGTGAGTGGCCACTCAGCAGTAAGGGTCACAAGGAGCGGGGGGTCTTTGCATGTATGAGTCCATCAAGAAGTGTAGTCAGTCGAAGTGATGTGTCCAGCTTTATCATCCTTGATGGTGAGCACTTTTGTCTGTCGGAGGTGGGGCAGATTCTCATCACAGGCCATGTCTGCAAGGTAGGAAACGGAGCAGACTCACAATCTTGTCTCTCCTGTGTTGATAAACACATTGTAGGACAGATGGCCTGATCATAGGTTCTTTTCATGTGTGTAAAGTAAGTTGCACACTGAGGTAAGCTGGCCCAGTGTTGAGCAGGGCTGTGTGAGCTGTGATGAACATCTTGGAGGAGGACTTGAGCTCCAATGTAGAGACAGTGGACTGTGTGCAGATGGTGGGAGATGTGTCATTGTCTTGGTAGTGTGAGGATCAGTATTGCGGTGGCATATGGGATGCCCTGTAGCTTGTAGATGTGCTTTGTCTTCATTCCAGCTGTGAGATTGGGGCTGTATTTGGGTGAATTGTTGCCCAGGGCATGAGTGACTGTCCTTGTGTGTTTGAGTGGTAATCATGTGATGGCCTAACATAGGTGGCAAAGGGTATGGAAGCAGGAGCAGGAGATGGGGTAGATCATGGGGTACATATATATATTACAGTTCATCAAGAATCACAGGTTGGTTACTTTGTCCCGGGGGGTGTTTCCAAGTGCATGGTATCACCATGTGTAAACCCATGCACCTCTGCCTTGGAGCATGATGGGAACTGACGTTTTGTTGTCGTTCAGTTGTAGGCTGCTGTCTGTCATCAATATGGCAAGGCCTTCCATGCCTTAGCAAAAGTTGTGTATGGCGAGATGTGTCATTTGAATGTAAAGAGGCTGAGTTGTTGCTTGTTGTTGTATAACACAATGTATGTTCCATAGCTTTGGAAGATAGTTGCAGGCGGAGCCATGTAGATGTTGCCAAGCCTCGGGCTGAGGGTGGTCCCCTGGTGGACTCCACAGGTTGCTATAGTGGGGTCTGAGAGGAAAGGGGGGACTCTGTCCCACATCGTTTGTATGTAGATAAAGGAGCAGATCCAGGTGAGGGCCTTCTATTGGATCCATGCGTCATGGATTTTGCACATCGGTGTGTGTTGAGGGACATTGTGTAACGCCACAGAGAGGTAAAGTATGATGAGGGCAGTACTGTTACCTTTGTCCATTTGTGTGCAGTTGTCATCCCTTGCGTTGATGATGGGGGTTCATAGACTGTGGTAGGACTTGATGCAGTATTGGGATGAGCGGATGCTGTTGTACTATCTTATGAAAGTTACAAGTAGGCTGTCAATGGATCTCTCAATGAATTTGGCTGGTATAGCTAGCAGGGAGTTGGCCATGTAGTGTTTGATGTTTGTGTGGTCGGACTTGTATCCAATCAGGAGTGACTTGAACTCATCATGTTCCATGTAGTTGGTCAACAATGCATGTGCCTGAGAACGTTTGATGTTGTGGCAGAGTTTGGCTAAAATTTATCTTTCATACAAGTAGAAAATGTTGGGGCAGCAGGGTTCCATGCAGCACCCGGAGTGGTTTGACTTCATTCACTACAGAGTGTCAGCGTTGGTGATGGGTGTCCAGTTGTTGATTTCTAGTTTGTGGTTGGTGGTTGTGTAGCTGTTGGAGATTCATCTGTGCATGTCTTGTGATGTGATGGTGTTTGTCTAGTCCTCCTCAATGTTTGTGATGGAGTACCTGAGTGATGAATGTGGATGTTGATCACCGATTCAGGTGCTGTCTGTTTGTGGGAGTAGGAGCATGTTCCTGTGGATGGTGACTGGCTTGAGGTGGAGTGGACACATCAACAGTGATTCAAATCCATTTTGGGGATGTGTCAGTAGCTCATTGACTCTCCTGTTGTGAAGGGTGGCGCGACAGTGGGTCCCGATGAGTGCCTGTGCTCAGTCACAATCTGGCAGAGTACAATGTTATGTATGTTGTGCTGGATTATATTTGTGCTGGGGTACAGTTGTTTACCAACGTGGAATTTGCGGTTCACAAATGGGGTGTAGTTGATGGTTGCAATGGCATGCAGGGAGAAGATGTTGGTGATGGAGATGGCAAGAGGCACGCGGGGGCATCATCGGTGGCCAAGACACGTGCGTGGATGGTAGAAAAGAAGGCTGAAAGGACATAAAGAGTGAGTAGCAGACGACCAGGAAAGAAAGAACATCAGTAAATGGATGAGGGTGAAAAGTTTGGGTGTTAAAAGATTACAATGATTGCAATATGGAGCTGTAAGCAGGTGACAGAGGTCCATTTGTACAACATGGATGAGGCTCAGGTGGATGGAGGAGGCCATCAGACACTCACACTAGATAGTGCATGGGCTTGTGTGAGGTCACATGCAATGTTGGATCTGTAAGCGGGTAGAGCAATTCCACAGAGAAATAGTCAGTGGTCCTGCTCCTCTGTCCCCACAGTGGATGCCATTGAGTAGTGGGGTAATTATTACAAATTCGCAAAGTGAGGTGGAGGGTGCAATGTGTCTACGCATGATGTGGTTGCATCAGTCACACAATGCTGCATCATTTTGGCAAGCATAGGGGGCTATTATGTGTGACCCGCTTTGCAGGATCAACACTTGGCACTGTAGGGCCAAAGTTTGAGCAGTTGGGCAAGGACTGTGTGCAGGATGCGGTATGTGTGTCCAGTAAGGGTAACTGTACATGTAGAAGCAGAGTCATTGTGTGTGTGACCTATGTGCAGGGCAGAACACAGTGTGACAAATGCAGAGCTACATGAGAAGCAGAACTGTACCTGACGAGCTCTGGGAGATGCCCGTGCACACCGGGAGTGGTAATTGTCCTGAGAAGACGACGGTGGCATGTCAAGCAAGCTCTGAAAATATTTTTCCTTATTGATGAAGGTTTTTAACCAGAAACACGTGTCTAGGGATATGATTTGAAAATATATGGGCACTGGCCACGAACTTTTTGAACATTTTGAGAATTTCTAACGAAAACGAAGAATATGGAACTACAATGACCATGAGGCAATGGGGCAATCCGGCAAGGATATGTTCGCGACTCTCCCGATCCCCTGGGTATAATATTAAATGGCTCCCGTGAGCCATGAGCTGACGAGCTCTGGGAGACGCCCGTGCACACCGAGAGTGGTAATAATCCTGAGGAGATGACGGTGGCATGTCACGCAACCTCTGAAAATATTTTTCACTACTGATGAATGTATTTAACCAGGAACACGTGTCTAGGGATATGATTTGAAAATATATGGGCACTGGCCACGAACTTTTTGAACATTTTGAGAATTTCAAACGAAAACGAAGAATATGAAATTACAATAAACATGAGGCAATGGGGCAATCCGGCAAGGACATGTTCGAGGCTCTCCCAACCCCCTGTGTATTATATTAAATGGCTCCCGTGAGCCATGAGCTGACGAGCTCTGGGAAACGCCCGTGCACACCAAGAGTGGTAATAATCCTGAGGAGATGACGGTGGCATGTCAAGCAAATTCTGAAAATATTTTTCCCAACTGATGAAGGTATTTAACCAGAAACACGTGTCTAGGGATATGATTTGAAAATATATGGGCACTGGCCACGAACTTTTTGAACATTTTGAGAATTTCTAACGAAAACGAAGAATATGGAACTACAATGACCATGAGGCAATGGGGCAATCCGGTAAGGACATGTTCGCGGCTCTCCCAACCCCCTGTGTATTATATTAAATGGCTCCCGTGAGCATGAGCTGACGAGCTCTGGGAGACGCCCGTGCACACCGAAAGTGGTAATAATCCCGAGGAGATGACAGTGGCATGTCAAGCAACCTCTGAAAATATTTTTCCCTACTGATGAAGGTATTTATCCCGAAACACGTGTCTAGGGATATGATTTGAAAATATATGGGCACTGGCCACGAACTTTTTGAACATTTTGAGAATTTTGAACACAAACGAAGAATATGGAACTACAATGACCATGAGGCAATGGGGCAATCCGACAAGGATATGTTCGCGGCTCTCCCGATCCCCTGTGTATTATATTAAATGGCTCCCGTGAGCCATGAGCTGACGAGCTCTGGGAGACGCCCGTGCACACCGAGAGTGGTAATAATCCTGAGGAGATGACGGTGGCATGTCACGCAACCTCTGAAAATATTTTTCACTACTGATGAATGTATTTAACCAGAAACACGTGTCTAGGGATATGATTTGAAAATATATGGGCACTGGCCACGAACTTTTTGAACATTTTGAGAATTTCGAACGAAAACGAAGAATATGAAACTACAATAAACATGAGGCAATGGGGCAATCCGGCAAGGACATGTTCGCGGCTCTCCCAACCCCCTGTGTATTATATTAAATGGCTCCCGTGAGCCATGAGCTGACGAGCTCTGGGAAACGCCCGTGCACACCAAGAGTGGTAATAATCCTGAGGAGATGACGGTGGCATGTCAAGCAAACTCTGAAAATATTTTTCCCAACTGATGAAGGTATTTAACCAGAAACACGTGTCTAGGGATATGATTTGAAAATATATGGGCACTGGCCACGAACTTTTTGAACATTTTGAGAATTTTGAACGAAAACGAAGAATATGGAACTACAATGACCATGAGTCAATGGGGCAATCCGGTAAGGACATGTTCGCGGCTCTCCCAACCCCCTGTATATTATATTAAATGACTCCCGTGAGCCATGAGCTGATGAGCTCCGGGAGACGCCCGTGCTCACCGAGAGTGGTAATAATCCTGAGGAGATGACGGTGGCATGTCAAGCAACCTCTGAAAATATTTTTCCCTTCTGATGAAGGTATTTAACCAGAAACACGTGTCTAGGGATATGATTTGAAATTATATGGGCACTGGCCACAAACTTTTTGAACATTTTGAGAATTTCGAACATAAACGTAGAATATGGAACTACAATGACCATTAGGCAATGGGGCAATCCGGCAAGGACATGTTCGCGGCTCTCCCAACCCCCTGTGTATTATATTAAATGGCTCCCGTGAGCCATGAGCTGACGAGCTCTGGGAGACGCCCGTGCACACCGAGAGTGGTAATAATCCTGAGGAGATGACGGTGGCATGTCAAGCAACCTCTGAAAATATTTTTCCCTACTTATGAAGGTATTTAACCAGAAACACGTGTCTAGGGATATGATTTGAAAATATATGGGCACTGGCCACGAACGTTTTGAACATTTTGAGAATTTCGAACGCAAACGAAGAATATGGAACTACAATGACCATTAGGCAATGGGGCAATCCGGCAAGGACATGTTTGCGGCTCTCCCAACCCCCTGTGTATTATATTAAATGGCTCCCGTTAGCCATGAGCTGACGAGCTCTGGGAGACGCCCGTGCACACCGAGAGTGGTAATAATCCTGAGGAGATGACGGTGGCATGTCAAGCAACCTCTGAAAATATTTTCCCTACTGATGAAGGTATTTAACCAGAAACACGTGTATAGGGATATGATTTGAAAATATATGGGCACTGTCCACGAACTTTTTGAACATTTTGAGAATTTCGAACGAAAACGTAGAATATGGAACTACAATGACCATTAGGCAATGGGGCAATCCGGCAAGGACATGTTCGCGGCTCTCCCAACCCCCTGTATATTATATTAAATGGCTCCCGTGAGCCATGAGCTGACGAGCTCTGGGAGACGCCCGTGCACACCGAGAGTGGTAATAATCCTGAGAAAATGACGGTGGCATGTCAAGCAACCTCTGAAAATATTTTTCCCTACGGATGAAGGTATTTAACCAGAAACACGTGTCCAGGGATATGATTTTAAAATATATGGGCACTGGCCACAAACTTTTTGAACATTTTGAGAATTTTGAACGAAAACGAAGAATATGGAACTACAATGACCATGAGGCAATGGGGTAATCCGGCAAGGACATGTTCGCGGCTCTCCCAACCCCCTGTGTATCAGAATTTAATAACACATCTTTTAGGAAAGGTTGTTTTTAAATCCTGTGTTTGAGAACAGCACTTTTAGAAAGTTGCTGTTCTCTTTTCTGACCTTTCTGTGTGCCTTGGCCTGTTTGTGGATTGACTGTCTGGTTTGAGAGTGACAGGGGCTGGGGATGCCCCAGGAGGCTGGCTGAGTCAGCCCTAGGCTGAATGACTGCATTTGCAACTGGAGTGGTGGGAGGAGTTAGCACCTGGGCCTGAATAGGGCTGTGCCTGCCTCTAGAGACCCCCAGTTCTAACAGTGATGACACACTTGAACTGTTGCAACAGATTCACACTTGATGTTAAATGCAGTACTACAGATATCCATGGTCACATTGGCCAATATGAAGACATTGTGCACAGCATGAGAGGGCTCTGTATTTATTTGGCATTGTTTGTGCACAGGTAGTGACAGTATGACAGTTAGCAAATGTGCTACAGTCACTATTAAGGAGTCAAATGTAGTGTTGCAGACTTTGCAGTACCATATATGTATTTTACAATGTGACCTTAGCTCACCTCATCAATGTGAATCTGCTGTGCAACATCTAGGGATGTGATATGCAATGCTCAACGTCACAAAAAGCTTCGTCCACCACTTCCAGTGTAAGGAGATATGGCAGTCGAATATGGTTTTCAATCCTTCTGGGGGACAGTACTTGTGTACTACGACTGACTTGTAAATGTTGTCACACATGCATTTATCAACAATGGGCGTGGGTCAGAGTTGGTACATAGCTAGATTGCTATATCTAATAAATGTGGGCACAGCATCTTAGCCCGTGTACTGTTGTTTTAACCCCTGTGCACCTTCTCCACTGTCTGCCTTCTGAAGTTTCTTTGGCACCTTTTTACAGATGTATATTCATTTTGAGCACTGTGGCCCGTCACCTTGAAATGGTAGTATACCTCATGTTCTATATTTAGCCAAGTATTGTTTCTATCTTTGTTCCGCTCATCTTCACCCTCACTTCCCCCTGCAGCATCCCCTGCATCCACGCCTCCACGCAAGGCAATTTGACTCACTACCCCTTCACAGATGGTCTTCCCTCCAACGTCCCCTTCCAATGGCAGACACTGTGTATCCACATTGCTGGGACACCAAAGGCGCCCATGATGCTGGCCTGTATGTGCCCATCTCCACCTGGACTGCGCACAGCGCAAGCATGCCTGGCACACACAGATTCCACATGAAACTATGCCACTACGATGCCAGCAGCCTCCACGCACTCAACAGGGAAAATCACACACCTGCTTCCGAGCGTCCCCGGAACACACACAAGGACCCTCCTCACATTTGATATGCAGCTCATTCTGCTTCAGATCCACTGATCCACCAACTGTGATGTCAACCCAACTTCCTCAGATCCATTCTTCTCAACACACACTCTGCCCACAAACACGCCCTTGTAGTCTGGGACCAACTTTTCACAACATCCCCAGATGTTGCCTTCCTGCCGGAGACCTGCCTGAGCCCCTCCACAGCACACAACATCGTCATTGACATCCTGGACAGCTACAAGTGCATCCGCAGGGACCACACCAACGGAGTAGAAGTACGAAATGCCATCCTCCACAGGAGCACTCTGTGAGTCTCAAAGAACAGCAACAACATCCTCAGCAATGCAGAACACCTGTACTTCATGATCCACACCAATCACAACACACCCCTCAGAGTGACAATCATGTACAGACCCCACCCAACCCCGATTACAGTTCAGCTACTGCATTGCCTACTTCATCAGTACACATGCCCTTGCCTCCACAGACTACATCCTTCTCTGGGACCTGGAGTTCCACCTCAGGACGGACCCCACCACCACATCCACTGCACAGATTGACAGCCTCACAAGACTCTGACTATTACTCACAACACCCACCCACTCTGTCTGCAAAAGGCTTGAGCACATCTTATCCACTTCGTCACACGTCTCCTTCAAACACACCACCCAACTACACTGGACTGCCCATGTATGCATCCACTTCACCACCCGGCACCCCACCACACACCAACACACACAACAGATCCCCCACCACTGCTGGGGCACAGTCACGGTAGAACAGGTAACCACCACCCTCACCCATAGCCCATACGCAAACCCCTCCCCCACTGCCCATGACCTCAGACAATGGCTCAATGACTGTGCCAACCAACCGTCCACAAACACAAAAGCCTCACACAGACACACCAGCAAGTGAGCCATCATGTTCATTGAGGAACTCCAGGACTCCAAACAAACGTAACAATTGCCAGAGGAGGAATGTCACCTTGTACAGACAATGAACAGCTATGCAGCACCCAAGAACGACACCGGCAGACACCATCACCTCATCTGATCCTCAAGAGGGCCTCATTCCAAGAACACCTAGGCAACTACAGCAACAAAGTGCCATCATCACCACCAACAATGACATCAGGGCACTGCAGGTCAACATATAAACCACATCCCTGATCCTCCTGGACCTGTCATCTGGCTTAGACACTGTCTGCCACCGGACACAACGCACATGTCTCCACAATGCAGAATTGCAAAACTGAACTCTGGAGAGGAACACCTCCTTCCACTCCGGCATGACCCAGTGCTTCTGCCTTCCCCTTTCAGCTCTGGATCCACCACAATCATGTGTGGTGTACACATGGCTCATCCCTCAGTACAACATTGTTTAAAATCTACATGTCACTGCTTACCCACATTCCCTGACAACACGACCTCTACATCATCTCTTACAACAACGACAGCCAGCTGATCCTCTCCCTCACCAAGGACCCCCCTCACCGCCACTACAAACCTCAATGTAGGAATGGGAATTGTCACTGAGTAGTTGTAGTACAGACAACTGAAGCAGCACTTTGACAAGACGGAAGTCCTCTTCCTCCGCTCCACATCCTCAGCTAGTGACGACTCCTGGTGAACCACTGCACTGGTAACAGCTCCAACAACACCCATCCACGCACAATACCTGTGCTTCTTCATCAAATCTACTATCTCAGTCACAATGCATGTAAAAGGCCATCTGCTGCTCCGGCTTCAACAACCTCCACATGCTCCGCAGGAGGTACAGGTGGATGCCCCCCGTAACAAGGAGAAGGTCTCCCAGGTCCCGCAGCAGCAGCAAGTTGGCAAAAGATAAGGCCCTCTCTGCAGTCCCCTTAACCAAACTCCTGAACCAACTTCTACACATTTGAAACGCCTCTGCACACAAGTTCAACAACATTCCACGCAGCTGCCACATCACACCCCACCTGTGAGACCAGCACTGGTTCACTGTCAACAAGAGGATCACAATCAAGCTCCTCACACACGCACACAAGGCACTCCACAACAAAGGCCCAGCACGGCTCAAACAACTACTCAGCTTCTACCCCACAAACATGCCATCTCTGCTACTCCAACCTCGCCCTCGTAACACTTCCCCGCATCCAGTGAGCGACCTCCAGGGCAGAAAATTCTCCATCCTCACCACCCAGACCTGGAGCACACACAGGACATGCGAACCTTCAGGTGACTCTGCAAGATGTGGCTTTTCATGCAGTAGCAGCATCCCCCCCAGCGCCTTGAGACACTCACAGCTGAGTGGTGTGCTTTACGGAAGTGCTGCTTGATAACTTGAGAAATATATTTGGCTCATACGCAGTCATCTCACTGCCTATCCATGTCAGATTACACATGTTAATTCTATTTCCCTTGGTGAACCTTCTTGTGGATTCACAGCCCCTTACTTATTGCCTCAGGTGGAAACTTGCTTGGTCATGTAAACGGATCACTGAAAGAATATCGACTACCAAAATATCGACTACCCAAAATATCGAGGAAAAAATATCTACAGCAAAAATATCGAGTTTGTATGTACAAACAGGTAAGTACAAAAATATTGAGTACAAAATATCGTTTACAAAAATATAGTTGTAAAAAATATCGTATTTCCTAAAAACAGTGTTAAATTAAATTAATATTAATAATTAATTACTAAAATATACTTAAAATTACTTAAATTAACTTATAATAATTAAATAATTAATGAAAGTTAAATAAATATTTTTTTATTTCATATTTATTAAACATATGTATATAGTAATAAAATATAATAAAATAATACCCAAAAACTGAAAACTGACCCTGAACCCTAAAAATACCCCTTTACCCAAAAACTGAAAACTGACCCTGAACCCTAAAAATACCCCTTTACCCAAAAACTGAAAACTGACCCTGAACCCTAAAAATACCCCTTTACCCAAAAACTGAAAACTGACCCTGAACCCTAAAACTACCCCTTTACCCAAAAACTGAAAACTGACCCTGAACCCTAAAAATACCCCTTTACCCAAAAACTGAAAACTGACCCTGAACCCTAAAAATACCCCTTTACCCAAAAACCCAAAACTGACCCTGAACCCTAAAAATACCCCTTTACCCAAAAACCCAAAACTGACCCTGAACCCTAAAAATAAAAACGATATTACTTCACTTACCTTAAAAACGATATTACTTCACTTACCTTAAAAACGATATTTTGGCTGTCGATATTCTGTCCCGTCGATATTTTCTCCAAACGATATTTTGGAGTCGATATTATGTCCAAACGATATTTTGGAGTCGATATTATGTCTGTGTACCCATGTAAACACGCATCTGTGTGAATTAAGTGAATTTATTCACAATACAAGGGAGAGACTGCACCAGTGCTGGCCCATAGAACACATGATTTGATGGATGTTGGAGTGGCAATCATAGTCCATTGTGAGTGTCAGAGCCAAGGGAAGAGGCTAAGTTTGCTGTGCCATTGTCAATGAAATTCGCTGCAAGTCCATGCATGGGTCCCGGGTGAGTGTTTGTGGACGTTGCAAGACAGTGGAAGAAGGAGGTCAGTGGAATGAGGTTAAGAAGAACACTAAGGTGAGACAGGCCTTTGTACGTCACTGTCTGCAATTTGTTGTTGATATGCCCCCAAATGAGCCTAGGGTCACACCAGACACTGGATTTTGGATGCAATTCTATGGGGGATTTCATCACGCCTCTTGCCACCACTTTACCTGCATTTTTCTACTACAAGGCAGTGATGATTTTGTCACCAATCTGGGTAATATGGCCCCACATCTTATGGATAGGCAAGGAGGCACAATAAATGAGATTGCAGGTGTTGTCTCGATTTTTGATTATGCTCATCACCACACACATTTCCTGCACATCCACAATGTGGCATCCGACTGACATGTGTAGTTGTGCAGTCAATTTGTATGTGCATGGTGATGTGGCAAGGTGGCCATTTGGAAACTTTTCCACATGTCACATTTTTGTGGCACTGTGTGTTTTGCAGATCCACATGTGGGGTGCTCTGGCATTGTAATTGGACTATGTTTGCCTGGCTTTTCTGTGCACATGTTATGGTCAGTCTGGCCACCACAATGGGCCATAATATCAAATATGTCACCAACATTGTAGTCACTTTTTCAGAAGGGTAATGCTGCTTCAGCGACAAAACGGTGCTTGCTGATATGCACTATTGGATTCAAATGGCAAATGAGCTTCTGGTGTGCACCTGGCCTACTATTTAAATTCAATTAATCATATTAACATGCCCCTCATCAGTGCTTTGGCAGCAGGTTCCTGTCGCTAATGCAAAATTTACCCTGGCGTCATTCCTGTTACTATGGCCCTGTGTGTTGTGTGATGTGCTATTTGTGAATGGTGATATGTCGCTATGCCAGCATGCACAGGGGTAGCCAGGACTTGTTGGGCAGTACATGAGGGTATGCAATACAATTACTTTCATAGTACATGGGTGCCACTGTGTCCATCCACCCCCTTCCCCCCGTCCCTGGTTGATGCTCACCCTGGTGTTGTTGTGGGCATTCAAATTCAGCACTATCCTGGCCGCCGACTCCAACAACAGTCTCCTCGCTGATGACGCGGGACACCTGCTCCTCCAGATCATCCAGCTTCTGCTGTGGAGCTGGTCTGCCGCCTCTAGTCTCCCTCGCTGACTTAAGGTTGGATCCCAGTTTCTTTTTGGTCTTTTTCTTGGTATCTTGCCACCGCTTCTTGCACTCATCCACTGTCCTCCTCCTCTCTCCCACAGCATTAACTTTGGACACGATGTCCTGCCACATCTCCTTTTTCCTTTTCCTTGCCAAGGTGACTGTGGAACTCACGAAGAGTTCCTGTTGGTGTTTCATCACCTCTTCAACCAGGACCTGGTTCTCCATTGGACTGAACTTGGGGTTCCTCTTCCTCTTGGCCTTTCATTGTGTCTGTGCCTGGCCTTCCAGGGTGTTGTTGGTGTTGTTTCTGGCCTCTGCACTTGTCCCAGGTTGTTCACCATCTTCTACAGTGTTCTGCATTTTAATTTCGATTTTTTCCGGCTTAGCGGGCGTTTTCAGGTGCTTTTTTTGTCGCTGGAAGCGCTAAATGAAAGCCTGGGGCCTATTGGCTTGCAATATTTATCGCTGATTAGCCCACCATAATTTTTTCCACGCCAGCATGCGTTTCTTTAGCGACGTCACGCTAAATCTATCGCCGCCTCTTTTTGCCTGGGAGGGAAAATATCGCCGGCTACCGAAGTATTGCTAATACGTCCCTAACGCGGCAATAGATTCTGGCGATGCGCAGCGATAAAAAAAGTTGTGCTGAACCAAGTTTGCGATAAATATCGCCTCTTGTTGGTAACATCCCCCTTAGTTTGCATCTTTGTGTCCTTTACTACAGAAAATGCACTGTTGTTTGGTTGTGCTGTTTCACATAGCCTCCTAAACGTTGTCTCAGCAGGTTGTCTTGTTGTTATTGCCTCTGCACAAAACACGAAGAAAGCGGACAACCTCTGTGAACTCCACTGGGGCCTCTGCCGAACTGGCGAGCTTTTTAAAGATCTCCAGTGTAATTCCTAATCACACAAAAATCTGTTACATATTTTGGTCAGCAGTGGCTGATAGCTTCATCTTTACCAGACATGTCATGACGCCACTTCCTGTCCTGAGTCTTTGTGTGTGTCTCCTGTTTACTTAAAGTGGTCTCTGACCGACCTACACTTGCTGTGCAGACAGGGCTGTGCACCTGACCTAGAGTTGGGCTGTGATGGACAATGATACAGTTTGTGTAGGAAGTGATAAATCCTCAAGTGGAACACTCTCCACCCAAAAGATATTCCTCGCCAGAATTAATCGCCATCAGACCACCACAATGGCTCAGTTAATTCCACCAGAAGAGTCTTTATCAGTGCCGAAACCTACTTTGGGAAATCTTTTCACTTATTCCAGAAATGGGAGGGGTTTCCCTTCCCGCCCCACTCTTTCATGCCACATATTTCCAAGGTCAAGCAAATACAGAGCTAAGGATACTAACTTGTTGAGAAAAAAAAGCCTTACCCGAACGTTAGTTGAACTCAAGGTTTGTAAATTTAGAAGGCGTTTTTGATCAATTCTCCTCTATTTCAGGTGGCAGAATGGCACGAAAAAAAACTGCTGAAGTGTAGTTAAGTTGTTATGCATGCTGTGAAAAAAAAGTAGTGAATAAACTTATTACATTAAATAGATGGGCAAGTGCGAACTGAAGATTAGTTTCTGGACAGGGCCCTATATCCAGAATATAAACTAACAGAAAGGGGGGTACTTTTCACCTGCACATCCTTCTACATCTTTAAAAAGACTGAATAAATACATCTTAAACAGCCAGCTCGCACGTTGTATCCATCTCTTTGACACAGTAAATATTGCGCATTGGGAAAGATGAATGCTTGTACTGGACTTCAGACGGATTTTTTTATTCCCTCCTCCTCACTTCTTTCTTGACACGCTGTTATAAATACTTCACCCTTCTAGCGTCAGAACCCAGCGCAGTGCATTTTTCTCGTGCCGTACACTTTTATGGCTAAATATTATTTCCTCATGGGTGTTTTTCCAGCGCTTTGTGCTGCCGTTTCTCTGTTATGTTTGACTGGTCGTAATTATCTTTTTGCGGTGCTTTCTGCTACAGGTGCTAAGAGAAAGGGCGTCATTAAATGCTTTTAATCTTCTAATTTGTCGACGACTAATTTAACATCTGGATATTTTACAGAGCGTTGAAGGTCGAAAGAAGAAGGGTTCTGTTTCAGAGGGAACAAGACTGGCTCGCTAACATTTGGATACACGAAAATGTTTTTTCAGCAAAGTTTAGAAGTCTTACCTTCGAAAGCAATTTAAGGTTTCTCTGTTTGTTGATATTACAGTTTAATGTGACAACTGTGACACACATTTCCACAACAGATGGATTAATGTCATTTTTTTAAAAAAAATTACTTCACCTAGACAGGTGTTTCCTGTCTGAGTTTGACGTGAAATTAAACATTGCTCCAGATGTGCCGTTTGTAGCCAAGCCAGTTAATTTTATTAGAACATTTAATCACAGACGAACAGTGTATTAGAAATGCAGTCAACGTGGAGTAGATATTTAGCAGAGATTTTTACCGAGCGGCTTAGAAGAGCTACAAAGGCTGAGCCAAAATATCACATGTCTACATGAAATGCTTTTCACGGTTGGGCTGGCCTAACCGAACAGAAGACTCGATCTGCTGAAAGACGGTGGGCTACCGAGTTCACACAGCCCAGAAAGCAGCCCCGTGGTATTCAATCTATAGGCGTATACAAGGCTCGCTGCTGCTGCAAAACATATACAATAAAATAAAAAAAAACGTGTCCTGTGACAGACCCGAAAGTATTATGCATATTTCATGGGTGTTAGTTTCTCCAAAACTGTCATTAAAACGTATGAGTCTTAAACCACTGTATTTTTTGAATTGTGGTGCACGGTCAATATTAGGTGCAATTCACGCAGGGGTAAGTGAATCAGTGTTCTTAAAGAAAATAAGATTCGCTGGTTTCCTTTGCTGGCTCCTTGCAGTATGGAGCCGGCACTAAAGCATCTTCCAGGCCTGGGTTTTGTTCTCCGATTTGGCTTCAAATTATTTCCAAAAAAGGCAACAAATCCTGTTGAGCAATTTCAGTAAAACGCTTGAAATGTATGAATCAGCTCCTGCACTTTAAAAAGTACGTCACCTAACTCATTCCTTTTCTGGGGTTGAAGCAAAGTACGGTAGAAGCTTAGGAAGTGCGTTGTTGCCCGCCATTTTGTGGAAACGACAAAGTTCAGTCAGTAATTTAAGAGGACTTGCAAAGATTAATGGTTTGCGCTAAGCATTAAGGTGACAGTAGAAGATGAGTTCTTTCTTAGATGTCTAAATTCTTCAGTCTAATGAGTTTGCCACATCTAAAAATAAAATCACTTGATATCTTGTAATTAACAGAATGCAATGGGTCTGCAAATTATTTCTAATTCCTCTGTAGATGAGTTAGGTATTGTTTCAAGGAGGACATATATTTAGTCCTTGTTTTTAATCTTGGCTGAGTAAAGAGTGGCCATCCGCCACAAAGGTCTTGCCACTCACTTCCTAGCTGCCAATTAAAAACGGGTAATAAGTTGCAGAAACAGCCAGTTAGATGGCATCCCCCTCTCCCCCCACTGGATTGAGCAGTAGCCCAGCCAACATCTGCCTTGTTATTTGGAATGGCAGGACTCATCTCCCTCTTTTCATATGGCATGGTAAGGTGGAAGGATGACTTTGGACCCCATCAGCTCAGAATTGGCAACAGCCCCTTCACCCATCCCATATGACCGTGGATCGGAAGCTTTCTTGTTCTGCTTCAATGCATTTAGACTCCAAGGGGCATATTCTCACAGATTTATCGCTGAGTTATCAGCACTTTATCGCAGCCAAAGTGGCAATAAAGTTATCGCCCAATTCTCAAGCTGGTGCTAACAGCCGATAACACTAGTTTACCTGCGATAGCAGCCACAAAAAACATTGTCACAGATGACCCTGGCAACTATCGCTAATGAGATGCAGAGTAGGAGTTCCCGTGCAAAAAGCCGCGACATCACCACTCTGAAAACTTCACAACTACCAGCCAGATCGGCGATAAGAACCCAAAACAGGAGATAAGGTGCATTAGCAGCAGGAATTTAACACCTGCTCTGACCTGGTCTAAAGTCCGACGACAACCTGCATCACAAAAGGGAGCCCAGCCCAGAACCACACCTGAAGAACAACAGATGCCATGGAGCCAACGATCATGCAGCTCGGACACCCAAGAGGGCCACAACACCCTCCGCCACCACCCCCTGGACCCCTCCCCCAGCACCCCACCCCTGGACAAAGATATGTTACATCAACCGCACAAAATCATGAACAAAACAATTTGTCTGATGTCGCACAATTACAACAAGTAACATGCATGTGATGTTCCAAAAAGGAGAAGCACACTGTTAGAAATGGGGTTCTCTAGTTGGCAGGGGTAGGTACCACTGTCCAAATAGGGACCCTTGCTTCTAGTCAGGGTAAGGAGGAAACCCTCTGAGATAACCCCTGCTCACCCTCTAGGTAGCTTGGCACGAGCAGTCTAGGCTAGCCAGAGGCAATGTGTAAAGTATTTGTACCAACACTCACAGTAACACAGTGAAAACACAACAAACTGACTCAACAACAGTTTAGAAAAATAAAGGTATTTAATCTAAACTACACAAGACCAAAACGACAAAAATCCAACATACACAGTTCAAGAATATGGTTTTAAAAGAGTTCTTAAGGTTGCGATAAAAATTCTTCAGGTTGCGTTAACATTCTTTAGGTTGCGATAAAATAATCCACAGTTACGTGAAAAGTTCACAGTTGCGTCATGTTTAGCTCACAGTACCCTTAGTTGCGACAAAGTTCCAAAAGCAGAAGCTGGTGTGGTGGAAAACAAGCGATGCGTTGCTCCTGAGACCCTGGGGAGGCGTTTGCGACAGCCCCGCTGCAGCAGCGGGCGTGTTACGACGAATCTGGTCTGTATGGGGAGGATGGCCACTTGTATGGATTCCGGTGCGTAGGTTCCGTAAGAAGTTTGTGCTCGCAAAGGCACGATGCGATGATATTTGGAGGTGCGATGATCTCCAGGGCGACGATGCGCGTTCTTCTCTCTCGCAGCTCCTCAATGCGTTGGCTTTGACGATGACTCTCGTAGCGACGTGATGTAGCCTGCAAGCAGGCGGTGCGGCGATCTCTCCCAGCGATGACAGGCTCTGCGACGACACTCACAGCGATGTTTAGACTTCCCGCACCGATCGGGTGCCTCCCGCAAACGAAGGATGTGACGGCTCTGACAGCGGCAACAGGCGCTGCGACGATCTCGACCTTCGTAGTGGCGGGAATCTTCTTGCACGGGGATTCGCTCCGCAGCGAGCGATGCAATAACTTTTCTTTAGCAAAGTCTCTCAAGCTTAGTTTTCAGCTTCCCAACACAGGTACAACTTCCAGAGGCACCACACATGGGCCAAGCACTCCAGGAAGGACAGAACTCTCTCAGTAGAGCTCAGGGGAAGCTGGGGGGAAGTCCTTTTGTTCCTGGGACTTCAGAACAGGGAGCCAGCTCTTCTCTGGCCCTTGGAGATTCCTTCAAGCAAGGGGACACAGCACAAAGCAAAGTCCTACACAGAGAGCACTTTAGCATTGATAAACAGTGGTAAAGTGCGCAGAGTCCTATTACCAACAGCCACGGGTCCGGAAAAATAACGGAGGAAGAAGCAACAAGTTTGGGGATGACCCTGCAAGAAGGGCCAGTTCCAACACACATATTCACCTTCGAATTACCAAATGAAACGTTTTATTCAAAAAATGTCAAAACAACAATTTGGAAGACTCATGGCTGATCCCCTCGGGACAATCTGTAGGTCACAGCCTGCAAGAAAAAACAAAATCCAGATAAGAAGGTGTGACATTCGCTCATCAAAAGGCAGAGAGAGAGAAAGAGAGAAAGATGGAAAGAGACAGAGAGAGAGGGAGAGAGAGGGAAAGAGAGAGAAAGATGGAAAGAGAGGGGAGAGAGAGAGAGAGACAGTGAAAAGAAGAAAGAGAAAGGGAGAGATCCGACACTGCACACCCAGGCCTCACTGCTCACCTGCTGGACTCCAACCATGTGCTGGTATGCACTGCAGTTCACCAGGTCCCTCATCAACAGATTCCAGAGTTATGATAGGTAGAGTACATACAATTGCACATGCCATCATCACTTGTCCGCCCCTGTGCACACAGGCAGCTGCGCCCCAGCCCCTCCCGCCACCCAGCAAAGACTGCCCGTCTCTGCACACCCAGGCTGCTGCACCCCAGCCCCTCCAACTGCCCAGCGGTGCATGCCCCCCTTGCTCACCTTCCACCACTGGCGTGTCTCCAAGAGGGCCCACCACGTGCCGGTGCAAGACCCAAGCCCGGGGCAAGCAAACTTGGCACCCTCCACATCATGCAGCCCTGCTCCACGGGTCACCAGGTCTCACACTTGACTCTGGCTCTTGATTTCGCTATGGCAGAGATCATATCAGTGCACACGGCATCATCGCAGGCTGCACACCCTCTCAGCCCTTTGGGTGCCACTAACTCTGTGACACGCGAGGCAACGCCACTTGCTGGTAGGCCCATGCTGCCTGCAGGCTCAGGCCTACACTGTGGTCCAGCAGGGCTCACAATGATCCTCACCAGTCCGGACTGCCAGGACGGGGCATCTTCGCAGGCTGCACACCCGCTCAGCAATTAAGTTGCCCCTCCCTCAGTGTACCGAAAGTCACCGTCCTGTGGCAGTGTGCCTGTGCCGGATGCAGTGTATCTAGTGCCACCAAGTCTGTGCCCCGCAAGTGATGGACCCTCTATGATTTAGTTTTGTGGTGCGGACGCCATCGTGTCACCTCCAGCCCTGGGGAATGTGATGTTGCAGGGGCCCAGGACCTCAAACATGAATAATAACCACATGGATACACCCAGAGAGACTGTGGAAATGGCGGCGAGCATTTGGACCCGGCCATTTTTATTCGCAGGGTCACAAGTCCTGTGACACGTGTGCTGGATGGGTGTGGTGTAGGTGTAAACCAGCCATGAAGGATTGGCTGTAGCATGCTGACAACTAGACCTGTGATCCACAGATCACTGCAGGGAAGACCTGGGACATGTAGAGATGTCCCCCCCCCCTGTGAGCGTCAGCGGAGTGGGTTGGCCTGGCGTATGCTAGTCCAGCGTAAGGGTGTGAACAATGACACCAGGACTCTGGGCATGGGTCCGTACTGGGCTGGACAAGCACAGAACTAATGCGTGTGTCCCTGTTGTCGTAACAGCGTAACCCGGACCGCTTTCAGCAATGTGTCACCCTGTGACCCAAGTCCAACAACATGAGCAACATGGATGTAAGGGGGAACCACTGACCTACATTCATCCACACTTCCACACTTGAAAGATCATAGACATGACACATCTGAGTAAATATATGAATGTTTAATGCACATTCAATGGAGTGTTGAAGCTGGAGCTGTTGTGTACGATATTAGATTCCAAATGAATTTCCCGATTCATGCCTTTATATATGTACAATTCACATTGCCCATATATAGGCATAGAAATCCAGTCCTTATTTAGGCATTGCCCATGCTGCCCAAATACAGGCATGGCTATTTCCATCCGTTCATCTACGTCACAACGATTTCTTGGAAAACCAGTCTCTTAAGCTGTTAGGGACTACCCCTTGCTTGAATATTGATTTCTCCAAGAACTCGTTACTATGCATGAACATCTATTCCTTAGGGGTTCATTCATGACGTTCATATGCCCAACTTTACATCAAAGCTGGTATTCCTAAACACGTTCAAGGTATAAATATACCTTCACTTGCTATGGCAAAGCACGGTGTTGTTTGGTGCAGTTCGACTACCTACTTGCACGACGCAGCTCGCTACAGCAAGTGCCGAAGGAAATCAACTCTCTAACTGACGCACTGATCAGAAGCTGTCATCCTCTGCCGAGAAATCCAGCTCCAGTGTTTCTGACTCCCCTTGCGGGGTGTTGGGAAATCGAGTCCGTGAAAGAGATACCAATCTTTCCCTTTCTAAGGTATGGAGCTGATTAGAACCTAGATGAACCTTTGGCAATTCTTGGCAAGAACTAAACCACTAGTAGAGACACCTACTTCTTCCCTCGTACTAGACCTAGGTTAGGTACACTGGGGTAGGCGTATTTTAGAAGCACAAGTTGAGTATTTTAGCTTGTGTTATTTATGTATGTATTTTTACAGGTCATAGTAACAAACAATGCTATTACAGTATTATTTTATATTAATGTTTACGCTGTAAGCATTATACTTTGCATTCTGTCTAACGGTTGTAGCAGTTCATCTCTCTTGCATGAGAAAGAAGACTGTTCAATAAACCCCTTTTTTTTAAACACCCTACTCTCTATTTCTATGCAACTCTGTAGAAACGAAGCATGCACGATTGACTGAGTAAAATAATTATCTATTGTTTCCACGACTCTGAAGATATGTTTGGATTCTTGGGGAAACAAAGTTGTCATGTTTATGCGGTTGTCAGAAATGAATCCCTTCTTGTTTACTCAAGAAAGTTTCTAGTGACCTCTGGGTTAGCTGGCCCACACACAATTAAGTTTAGTATAGTTGATAGAGACATACTGACCTCAGTCCTATGTCAAATCTATAGTGTATATCATTTCAATGTGCATAGCCTATTGGAAATATAGGAACTACACTACGGAGCAGTACAAGGCCATGCAAACCCCACTTTACAATTTTGGCCCATGGAGGAAGAGCCAGAGTCCTCCAGGGAATGACAAGTCCAAAGGAAGAGTTCAGTCCGCAATCTGAATGCTGTCATTGGCGATCAAACAGAATATGGCAGCCCATTTTGAGGTCCAAGTTGCAGAGTGTAAAGGGGGACAGTGGAAGGTGATGATGCAGAGGGCAGAAACAAGCAGAAACCGGCCATATGGTGGAGATGAATGCTACTGCGTCCTTATTACCATGAAGGCAGGTTTGTCCACCTTTGTCCACTGCTATTTCATGTGCCTCATGTGTGGGTTGTGGTGTTCTGTCTCCAGCACTGTGTGGCAGTGACACCTCAGGGGCCGGAGGTGGAATGACTTTTGCACTGTGTGGTACGGACACTTCAGGGGCGGACATGTGGATGGAGTGGTAGCAGCAGCATGCATTAGCGCCAGGCCTTGTGGCATCAATGCCATTAGGATGGTCTTGAGGTAATTGAGGAACCCAGCTACCTCTCGCTGGTGTGTAGCTGTGGCAACCGCTCTTTCCACCTGCGTCCGCTCCATGGTCTCCATTATCCTTCACATGTGTCCCAACTCCCTTGTGACATCGCTAGAGCCACTCTGACTGGACAGTTGTTCTTGTCTCTGAGTCAGGACTACATCTCCTCCGTCCCTCCAGTCCCTGGTCGTTACACACCCTGGTGCTGTTGTGTCAGGTCATGTTGAGCAGTGTCCGGTCACCCAACTCCTGACACCGTCTCTGCACTAATGACTGGGGACACCATTTGCTTCATATCGTCCAGCTCCTCCTGTGGTGCAGGACTCTCACCTCCAATCTGCATTGCTGCCTTCCGGTTGTTTGTGAGTTTCTGCTTGGTTTTGCGCTTCACATCATTCCAGCGCCTCTTGACCTCTTTCATTGTCCTCTTCAGCAATCTGACTGCATTCACCTTGTCCACGATGGACGGCCATATTCCATTTTTTTTTGCCAATGACACTGTGGAGGTGACGAACAGTAGTTGATGATGTTCTACCACCTCTGTTATCAGGATCCTGTTTTCCTGCAACTGAACTGCTTCTTCCTACTCTTCTTGACCTTGCCCTTCCCTGACCCTCAGGTCCCAGGCTGGTCCTCCGGGGGGTTTGTGGGGTTCTAGTTGTCCTCTGTACTTGATCCGGCAACATCCATTGTGCTTCGCTGTTGTTTAGCTTTTGTTTGTATGTTTTTTTCTACTTTTATGGTGATTTTTCCACCTGACGTTTGTGAATTGCAGGCTTGTCGCTGGTTTTCACTGATTTTTGTATTGCGATTGGCCTCATTGCAACTTTTTTTGTGTTCGTGTTTTGCATTTTTGCGGCGTCGTGTTGACTTTATCGCGGACATTTGACACGTTATTGTGAGCCTATCGCACAGTGTTATTTTCCGATGATACACTTCGATGTGAAGAGTTGCGTTAAGGTAATTTTGCGGTAATTATCACACTTTATTGAGAATATGCCCCCTTGTGTAATGGGAATCCCTAGGATTCCAAAAGCCTAGTTGGCTAAAGTTTCCACTGGGTGACTACTGAGTGGAACAAGGACTTCAGCATGGTAGTACTTGTAAGCCGTGTTCATGGTCGCTCCCAACTGTCATTCTGTCACCACCGTCTATCTGCCAATTAACAGAGGAGTATTACTGTAGGCAGCAAATGAGAACCTGGTGTCTGAAGCAGGGATTAGCCCAAGGATTAGTTTATTTCACCCAATGTCATGGTATAAAAAGTGCTTTTACGGGCAATTGATTTACTTCATATTTTTTTGCAAAGCACTTTTGATCGAAGTTGGCATGTTGATAAAAAATGTTAACACAAGATAAATAGGTGAAATATAATCATTACCCAAAATGCACTTGCAATATACAAAACATATAACATGAATAAGCTGTGGCATATGTTTGCCCCCTGAGCAAATGTTTTTTTTTCAAGCTGGAGGGTTTCCAGTCGCTGTGCTAGGCATGAGCCAATTACACAGCAAACTGTCTCCTTGAAGCAATGTATGAACAGTTCATATTCCATGCTGCCCACGTCAAGTGCATTGTTATGTTAGGCTGATCATTTTTTCATAATTTTTCCTTCAGTGATTCATGTAGCAAAGAAATCCCTTTGCCGTTATATTTTGTCCTAGTCACTTTGGAAGTACATTGCTAGTTATTTCTGGCATCCATATACTTAATTTTGCATATTCATAGTTTCCCATCATATATCACTATTCTTTATTGCATTCTAGCAGGACCAGAACAAGGACAATGCAAGTTTTCACATTCTCGGTCCTGCTCCACACATATATTTAGCAAATGGATATTATCTGATCCCCTCACCTTAATCTGGGCATGTAAATCATTCCTAGTCACTTTGAAAATTAGATGATAATACTGTTTATACTATTGATTATCAAGGTATCAGGCATTGACACTCAAGATCTGGATTATCTAGCAACCTTGTCTCTTAAAAGCAACATATATCATGATGGCCAATATAGTCCACACAATCATCAACTTCAGTTGTGCAATGCTATCTGCTTCATTGCAAGGTACTGTTCCTTAGTTAGAGCATAGATGTCCTCTTGGACCTGCTTTTTAATGTTGTTATGTTTTTTGTTGTTTATAAAACCGTCAGGTCATCTGTGTATTGAACTAGTAAACTTCCCTTACCTGCTCTACTTGTCATATGAAATTTAGTATCATATTCCCATAATGGATCTGGTCGAAAACAATTGGCGAATTGCCAAATTGAATTTCCACCACAGCTAAAAGTTAGCTGAATCTCAGAAATCTACATAATCAGATGCCATTTATCACCCTAAGCTTTGTCACTAGCACTTACTAAAATGTGTGAGTCATGAGATGGTTGATCTTTTGTGTCTTTCAGCAAGTAAATGTGCGATGAACTACTGTACGAAATTGGGTTACTGGTTGAGGGGGTTAAAACCACATTCAATCAGCAATGACAATCTATGTCAGGGTAAAGGAACAAGCAAACCCCAAATTAACCTGTGCTCAACCCTCTGGTAGGTTGGTACCAAGCAGTGTGGCTTAACTTAAAGGCAGTGTGTGAAGTATTTATGCCACACTTCAAACTGAAATAAAGTGAAAACAGAACACAAGAAAAATCCCACACTACTGTAGAAACAGAGAATAAAGTTGAACAAGAAAATCAAGACCAAAATGACCAAAAACCCAATCAGTAGAATCAAAAGATACAGAAGTTTAAAGATTTCAGTAAAATAGCACCAAAAAACACAAAGTGCCAACTGTGGTTATATGGTTGCGCTGGACAAGGACAAAGTCACAAGTTCAGAACGACCGCGATGGAGCACAGGCCGGCTACAGACAGCCCCTTTGGTACTCTGAACACAGTACCTAAATCCTGGTTGCAAAGAGATGCTGAGTCATGAATTGAGGATGCTTTATGCAGCAGAGGCGATGTGAGGTCCAGGTTAGGAGATGCAGTGTGCAGAGGCGGTTCCAGGGGGCTGCAAACTGGGATGTAATGTCTTTGCTTGAAGATGCATTGAGATGTGTTAGTTCCAGTGGGCTGCATTTGGCGAGGTGATGTCCTTGCATGAGGAAAATCCATGCAGCAGATGTGATTTGTCGGTTCCAAGGGTGATGGACCAGTTTTGCGGGAGATGCCCCGCCAAGAAGAGGCATCCGTACCAAGGGCCCAGGACTGGGTGGCACCACTTAGGAAGGTAGGGCACACAGATGACAGAGTCCATGTGCTGGGTTCAAGATTGCTGGAAGCCTGTTTTGCCCCCCGAGGCTTCTGATCAGGAGGCCAGCCAATTAGCCCTTGGAGTTACCCTGAGGTCCTGGGTATAAGGATGCAGGTCCAATCCCTCCCACACAGGTGAGAGGGCATCACCGAAGGATACAGCAGCTCTTTTGGGCAGCAGTCCAGCAGAGTGGCAGTCCTTTCAGCAGAACAGCAGTTCTTCCTTGAGTCCACAGGTCCAGAAGTGTATTGAAGAGTTGGGTCTAAGGGTCCCATTTTAAACCTGGTGCCCACTTTGAAGTAGACAACATTTTTAGAGGTTCCCTCCATGAGGTGGCAGGCATCCCCTTCCTCTCTGTCCTCGCTCCAGCTTGTCTGGGTCCCAAAATACCAGTGTCACACCCTTTGTGAGAGTGCGCAGGTAGGGTCTTTGTGATGTGCAAGTGTGGTAGGTGGCAGATCTTCTCCCTGGTTGACTCAAAGTAGCCCAAAATCTATCTTGCTTTTGACTCAATGTCTGGGAGCAATACACAAAGATCAACTGTCAGCTAATCCAAGTCATGGTACCCAGTATCAGGCTGCAGGAACCAAATGATTAGGACAAGAAAATGCTTACTTTCTAAAAGTGGCATTTCAGAATTGTGACTAAAAATCCGACTTTACAATTAAAGATGGCTTTTAATTCCAATTATTTAGACACCAAACTCGAACTGTCTACCTGCTCCCAGTTGAAAGTTATCCCTTAATAAATGTAATAAGGTAACCCAAAGTTATCCTCACAGTAGTGAAAAACAAATTCAGGAGTTTTTCTCTATTAGGACATGTACAATTTAAAAGTACACGTCCAACATTTTAAATAAACTTCACCCTGCCCTCTAAGCGGTGTAGAGTATAACCTAGGTTGGTTTATATGTACTAATAAGGAAGGTTTGGGCTGGCAAAAGGTTCATTTTGCCAGTACGATATAGTAGTTGAAATCTTCACACACTGGTTGCAATGGCAGGCCTGAGAAATGTTTAAAACTAGTAGCATTTAATTTACAGGCCCTGGGCACATGTAGCACTTCATTACTAGGGTTGTACAAATAAATTAAATGTGGGAAGCCAATTTCACCATGTTTAAGGGAAAGACATGAGCAATTTAGCTCTGGTTAGCAGTGGTAAAGTGTGCAGAGTCCTAATGCCAGCAAAAACAAAGTTAGCAAAACAGGAGGGTTGAAGGCAAGAAGTTAGAGGAGAACCATGACAAGCATGCCAGGTCTAACAGCTATCTACTCTAGATATCAACTAACATTTGGTTATTCAACTGCTCCTCCAAATTGTGCTCACTTGGCCGTTCAATGCTGTTAGGTGAATATGCCTCCTTATTACGCATGCCTTCACTCTGCATGCACTTAGAACACGGTTGTTAAAATGACCGTGTTGAAGCTATGCATACCTTTACCCCACAAGTTGTAACAACGACTTGCGGAGGCGGGCGCTGGATGCTGGAATAGTATAATTTACTATTCCAACTCCAGTCTGTGTGGACAGTAGGGAAGGTGTTGGATTTTATATACAACACCTTCTCCCCCTCCGCAAGTCATTGTTACGACTTGCGGGGTAATGGTATGCGTTATTACTGCGTTGTAATTGCAAGCGGGGTGACAGGTGTGTAGTAGGGGCTGGTAACCCTGTTAGGTATATCATATCTAATGCTCTAGACTTTCTCCACATGGCAGAATAATTTCATTAGCATGTTTTGAATAAAGATCCTAGTCATCTGTGTGAGTAGGGGGAATTTTATGTAGTATGCAGTTACAAGTTTAATGTAGGGAGTGTGATCATGGTGTTCCCAAGAAAGAGAATGAGTGGCAAATTGGAATTAGTTGAATATTCATAAATCAGCAACTTTGTGGCTACCAACATCCCCCATGTTTTCCCTCTCCCTATTTACACTCATAATATCACTCATAACAAAGTTCCAAGTAGGTGCACATATTGAAAAGAGATAACTAATTATAATTTTGACTGGCTAGGAGGAAAAAAATTAACTAATCATAATTTTGAGAATGTATGCATTAATGGTTATGAGAATGTTTTTCACTGCACTGAATAATAATTTTAAGTAGCTTATTTTTTAACTGAGATGCCAGGCCCAGATTTATCAAAGGATTGCATTGCCCTCGCATCACACAAGGAGATGCAATGTCTTTTCAATCCTTAAATTAGATTTACCAAGATAAGCAAGGGTATCTTGCAGAGCCCTGCATTTCTTAGTAAATCTGAGGTAACACAAGACAGTACAAGTCGATGACTTGTGGTACTCTGCATTGGAAAGGCGTTACATAGATGGAGTGTCGGTGTTCCCAAATGAAGAAAAGGCTTGGTCATATCGTTTAGTAATCTTCTTTAATACCACTATGAGTCTACCCATGAATCTCAGATGTTCCATAAAAGTCTATTGCAAATTTAATGCTGACGATGCAACTGTATTTGACAGGATAGTGAAAAAAGACAGGTCAATCAAAGTTCACTATGTAAATATTGAGTGGGTTGCAGGACTGGAAGCTTGCTTGTTCATGCTTTTCACACATTCAGGCGCACATCTACTATTTATTTGTGCCAGGTTAGCATTACATAGCAAACCAGCCCAAATTGATTGTTGATTTGGGATTTACTTTCTGGTATAAAACTTTATTTGCGCTGAAAAGTAGTCCTATATTAATGTAAAGTAGTGCTAGTTCTGGTTTGCATCAATGGATTGGTCCATGGGTGGTACATGGGCGTTCCCTTCCAACAACTCATGGATTTTAACTTTAAGCCAATTCTAATAAAATGGTGGATAGATGGTTAACTCAAACAATAATGCCTCTTTTAGGCAAGCATTAAAAAAGAGAGCTGTTTTCCTTTCTCCTACCTTTTCCAATATAGCATGTAATGTAATGCAATGTAATGTAAAGGCACATTTATATAGCGCTACTACCACTCCATGGAGCATCTTGGCGCTCAAAACCAACCCAGTTGAAATAGGATGGTGGACTGTAGGCAACTCGGAACACATTACACACTTTACACTAGTGCCCTACAGGCAGCGTCAGTGAGAGAGAAAATCCATGTCTTCAGGAATTTCCTAAAGTGGCTCTCCTTAGACATAAGCCGAAGCTGAGGTGGCAGCTTATTCCAAGCCCTGGAACCTAAGAAAAAAAGGGATTTCCCACCCTTAGTGACCAATCTAAATCTGGGGGTTACCAAAAGATTTTGATTGGCGGACCTCAGACAACGTGCTGGCTGATAACGTTTAAAGCCATTAGACAAGTATCTGGGTCCTTGTAGCTGAAAGGCTCTAAAGGTGATAACAAGGACCTTAAATAAAACACGCTTGTGTATAGGTAACCAATGGAGAGTCTTGAGCGCGGCCGAGGCAGATGACCTTCTAGGCCAGCGAAGTACTAAACGGGCAGTAGCATGCTGGACTAACTGCAGCCTGTGGAGCACTGCTTTGTTAGTTCCTGCATACAGGCTATTGCAGTAGTCCAGTCTAGATGTTATCAATGAAACTGCCACGGTTTTCCTTGCTGCAAGTGGGAGAAGGTCAAAAAACTTCCTAAGCGATCTGATGATATGGAAGCACGTGCTAGCCGCGCCTACCGCTTGCTGCTTAAATGACAATTAGTCATCAAATTTGATGCCCAGGTTACGAGCCGAAGAAATGGTGTTTGGAGGGGCTTCAGCATCATCGGGCCACCATTGTTTGGGGGAAAACAAGTTTTGAGGGCCAAAGGGCAATATTTCCGTCTTCCCGGAGTTACATTTGAGGTGATTGTTATTCATCCACTCAAATGTGGTCGCGAGACAGTTTTTCAAATTTTCCTCTGCTCCAGGCAGCTCCCTGTCCAACACCAGGATAAGCTGCGTGTCATCAGCATATGATATAGTGCTAATCTGGTATGAGGCGATTAGCTCAATCAGGGGTACCATGCAGAGATTGAAAAGTACAGGGCTCAACTAGAGCCCTGAGCTGATGACTTTTTCTTCAGATTTAAATTCACCCAGTACCGTGACTTGACGTCTTTGGTTGAGGAAACTTCTAAACCATGCCAATGCCATTCCTCCTATACCTGCGTTACGTAAACGGTCAATCAAGATTGTGTGCGAGACCGTGTCGAAGGCCGCCGATAGATCGAGTAAAATCAAGACGGCCTTCTTCCCTTGGTCCATAGCCATTCGCAGGGTCTCTGCCGTAAACAAAAGGGCAGATTCGGTAGAGTGTTTAGATCTGAACCCTGATTGGTTGGTGTGCAGGATGTTATTCTCCTCGAGAAAATTCGTAAGTTGGTTATTAACGAATTTTTCCGTCAGCTTAAACACCCAAGGGAGCAGGGAAATAGGACGCAGGTTAGAAAGAGTGGCTGGGTCTGGTAGAGCCTTTTTCTGAAGTGGCATAACCGCTGCAAGCTTCCATTCGCATGGAAATTCTGCCGTAGCCAATGATGAGTTGATAATGCTATTGATAGTTGAGTTTACCTCCTCAACCAACGCCTGTAAAACCATAGGCGGACAAGGGTCAAATGGGGATCCAGATTTACTTGCTAAAATGGCTTGGTGTGACTCCTCTAGGGAAATGGGCACAAATGAGTCAAAACAAGTGGTGTTAATTATTTCATAGCCCGACCTCATCTTTTCAGAGTTCACCGAAATAGATGACACAGGAGGGAAGTCCTTCACGATGTCTGAGATCTTCTTCTCAAAATAATCAGCGATAGCATTACAGAAAGATAACGAGGGGGGAATATTCTGCGAGAGTGCTGTGGGATTGGTGAAACTGTTGACAATCTTGAAAATCTCCTTCTGTCTATTACCAGAGGAAGAAATAGCCTCTAAATAATGTGTTTTTTTTGCCGACTTGATTGCGGCATGGTACTTCCTTCGAGCAGATTTATATGTGTCACGGGCAACAGCCTCGTAGTTTCTTCGCCACCTCCGCTCTAGTGATCTCACTTCGCCTAACTCTATTTTTAAGGCTAATGAGAACCATGAGACACTCTTTCTATTTTTAACACAGCTTGGGTTTTTATTTTTCTTAGTTGGATCCGAGGTTGAGCCAAGTGTCACCATCCACTCACAGAATTGCTGGTTATCTATCGAAGTGTGACCAGTTAGTGCAGGTTTACTGTCTCTTAGTTTCTCCAAGAGGTCTGGCCGAGTGAGTGAATATTTCCAATCCGGTTTACAACTGGCAGTAATTGTTTTCGTACATTTCACGGGGCCTTATGTTTTAAAAAAAGGTCAAATGGAATAAGTTTGTGGTCTGACCAGATTTGAGCACACGGGGATTTGACTATCTGAGTTGGAACAAATACAAGCTAGTACATGACCTGCTATGTGAGTAGGTTCCAACGTTAGCAGGGTAAGACCAAGAATTTTAATAATGTCCATGAAACAAATTGTCCCTGGCTCCTTAGGGGAGTCTAAGTGGAGGTTAAGGTCTCCCAACACCGTGCAATGGGCAAACCTAAGTGTAAGATTGCTGAGCAAATCTCCAATGCTCTCTAGGAATTCAGTGGGTGGGCCAGGTGGACGGTAAATCAGAGCTCCAGAGAAAGTAAAGGAGTCATGAATACCACGGCAAAAAGCCATGGCCTCTGCCCCCTTAATGTCTGGCAGCTCATACGTAGGACATTTCATTGTATTACGATAAATGATTGCCAAACCACCTCCCCGTTGCAGAGGTCTATCTAATCGCTGAATTAAAAAGTTTTGCGGAAGAGCCACTGCTATATCCGGGTTACCCCAGGGGCAAAGCCAGGTTTCCATCAAAAGAAGCCAGTCTAAGTTCATCTCTATAATCAGGTCGTTAATATGTTGTGCATTTTTGCACATCGACCTGGCATTAATGAGTCCCCTTGTAAAACAGTGGATTGAGTGTCGACTTGTGAAGATAACTCTGGGATGAGTGTCGCCTTACAGTGGAAGCAACAAGCTGGACCCTCCCATGTATCTGGTGATAGGGTATCGTAACAGTGAGAGGAACACTTATTAAGGGAGCATAACCACTCCCTGGACGAACCTAGACCCCTATCATATGGAGCGGAGTACCTTGCCTCTGACGCCTCCTCGACGCTGACGAGCGCAGACGGGCAGGACTCTGGCTTGACTCCGGCACGATTACAGCGCGCCCGCTGCGCGTCCCCATGACAGGTTTAAATATGGGACTCGCCTGCCCGCCTGAGCACTAGAGCGCTCACCAAGATGGCGCCGCTAGACGTCCCTATCTACCTCCAAGATGGCTGAAGGACGTGTGGACCTGTAAATGACCCGCTAAAACAGCGGTGGAAGTGCCGATTACAGTGCAAGTAAGCGCTATAGGTGTAATTAAAAACACGGGGCTGAAAAGTAAATTATTTTAGAAGAATAAACACAACAAGATTAAAACGCGCTAACAGCCGCGAAATTAGCTAATTAGGAGTGCATAGTGCCTAGAATGCGCCGTGTTACACAAAGAATGCCTTGTCCAAGACCGACCTGCAGGTACTGTGCTGTACAGTATAAATCCAATGTGGGAGAAGTTTTAAGCTATGTATAAACATGGGGCCTAATTACGATGTTGGGTGGACCGTCACCGATAGACCGTTGGTGGTGGCCTGCCCGACGGTCAGCCCTTTGGCCCGACCACTACATTATGATGCTGGCAGTCGGACCCTTGTTGAACAGGGGACAGACCACCACCTCCGACATGATCTACTGATTAAGATGGAGCGGTGGTCAGAATCGCAATTCCTAATGACATTGGTAAAGAGGCAGGCACTTTTGTCGGGTTCACAATGTACTTTTCAGACAGCCTTGGTATGGCAGTCACAGCGCCATCAAAAAGGCTGTCGGAAAGGGACTTTGGAGGCCCCAAACAGGGCCTCTGTCCCTCGTGGGCCACTACAAAGTGTCCCTGGGGGCATATGTAGTGCCCCTACTCATATCCATGCACAGTATGCCACGCACCACATGGTGCATGGCACACAGTTCAAGAATGCGCACAAAGTGCTCTTTTACAATACAGCTTGTGCTGCTGCCCTTTTACAGGCCTGCAGCACAAGCCGCCATGTTGAAGAGCACTTTTCTGACTGCCAGCCTGGTGGACGCATCATAATTGCATCAGACATGCATAATTGCCACTACAAAGTGGCCCTTGAGGCACATGTGGTACCCCACCTCACATCCATACACTGTGGGCCATGAACCACAGGGCGCATGGCAACAGGTCCATGGATGCGCACAAAGTGCTCTTTTACACTGCAGCCCTACAAGATGCAGTGTTAAAGTGCACTTTTCCGGCCAACAGGCTGATGGTCACATCATAACTGGACAGTAGGTTTACCGCCTGCTTGTTGGTCGGTCTCTCCTACCATCCGCTATCGTAATAAGGCCCATTGTTTTTTGTGCAGGAATGGTACTCGTGCAGGACAAAACGTACTCAAGTCATCACACACAGATCCTTGCACTCTGGTGCATGGAAGTGTGCAGGGCTCAAGGCAGGGTCAAAGAGGGCCGACACAGAGGAGAGAGATTCAGTGCCAATCTCAGTAGTATGGTGCTCTTCGGCTCTCTCTCTCTTTCACTCGGTAAGGCATAGCAATGCTGGTTACGGCTGTATTTTACGTGAAATGTTAGTTAATCTACCCTCAGTCTTCTAATCTGCCAAATAAATCAATGCCATTGCATTCTAAAAGATCTGCCTATTAGAGAAACGGTAAGGTAAACCTGTGATACACAATTAGATACAATTAACAGGTAGAGGGCAGAGATGGTGCCCATAAACGGAATCACAACATTTGAAGATATGATCAGCATAAAGCAATATTATCAGGTATGCCACAAAAACTTCATTGAACCAAAGTTCTAAACCACTGTCTGAATACATGGGGAGGGGCATAATTGAGTATGGGAGTGGACAAATGCAATGCACTGTTTATTGTTAGGTTCAGGTTCAGTTTCCATATAGAAAATGTTAGCAAAATAGAAGGAATTGTATGCTCAATTCTTGTTGGACAGCATTCTAGGTGAAATGCGCGAATCCACTAAGCACAAACTCTTTCTGCTTTATCAAGTGTCTTTAATCTAGGAATATCCTTACATATTAAATTACCAAAACATCAAATAGTGAGATCCAGTAATCAATATGAGCATTTACCATTCCACATTAAGCATTTAATCTTTTTTTCTAGTAGAATATCTTACACACCCACCTGGAATAGAATAATACAAGTTTGACAGAAATATCTTGCCCTAAATATTCTTTACAAAAAAATTTTCAGTTTGTTTTAGATTTTCTATTGTTACCCAGTGCAGTGGTATGTTTGTAAACGATATTTAGAACATTATACTTCTGTCAAACATTATTATAGGTACAACATTCAAGTGCCATATCCTGTGAGTTAAGTGGAAGTTAATATATTGCCTTCATCTGGCCAATCCATATGAATAGAGCACTTAGACCACCAACACATTTCCAGGGGAACCCTAAAAACTGTTACAGAAGTTGTGTAAACTTTTATTCAGTTTGTGTACTTCATCTGGGCAGGCCCAACATGTCACCGGAATCACTCGTTTTTAAAAAAAACATCATTGTTTTTATTTTACTCACTTGTGCACATTTGCGCTCTGTTTGTGTTGTGTGCGTCAGTCTCCCCGGTCCACCGCAGCCTTCTATGCTGTTTGTGTGGAGGGAGTAGACGCTAGGAGTAAGGAGCATTCTCCTCACTTCCAGTGGGACACTCACGAGCGGCCATCTTAGGACGCTCACGCTCTAGTGTTTACCCCCAACCGGCTTATTTAAATTTCAGGACGCCGACGCGTAGCGACAGACAGGCTAACCTGCTTCATTGCTGAGCACCACTGTTAACATTATTGTGCCTTTATAATAGAACTTCTTTGCTTACTTGTTTTTAAAAGCAACATCCTCGTTTTTATTTTACTAACTTGTGCACATTCGCGCTCTGTTTGTGTTGTGCACGTCAGTCTCCCCAGTCCACCGCAGCCTTCCATGCTGTTTTTGTGGAGGGAGTAGACGCTAGGAGTAAGGGGCATTCACCTCACTTCCGGTGGAACACTCATGAGCGGCCATCTTAGGAGGCTCACGCTCTAGTGTTACCTCCATACGGCTTATTTAAATCCCATGAAGTCAATGCGCCGCTGGCGCGCCAAAAGCAAGCCCGTCTGAGCCCGTCCGTGCCTGGCCATTACCCTGGCAGTTTTCAACAAACTGTTGCCTACAACGCTCAGACAGACACTGCTGAACTTGCGAGGAGTAACAGGCACCAAGTGCCTACACTCACTGAGCCTCGCTAACAATCCCGTCAACTGCCCTCACTGCAATTTTAAGTTCCAACCTTATAGTAAGGCTGCTCAGGAGGCTGACCCCCCACTAAAATTCTTTCTCCTAAACTGTCACTCTCTCCAAAAACACTCAGTTGAACTAGCCCTCCTCATTGAAGATCTTAAACCTGATAGTATATTCCTGACAGAGACCTGGCTACAGGACGAAGCTGATCCAGCCATTATCCAGATCTTGCAACCGGGGTATTTAATACATAGAGTGGACTGCAAGACTGGAAGAGGCGGAGGGCTAGACATTATCTTTAAAGATAACTATTGTTGCTGGTCTTCTACTGAGGATCTACCTGACTGTGAAAGCATGAATTTCACCTTGGAACTCTCCCCTACTAATACATTTTCCGACCTGCTACTCTACTCCTCACCCTGGATCAATAGGTCAATTCCTTAGTGCCCTCCCATCTCTTGTTGCCGACTCAGCCCTAACTCCTGCTAATTTCACAGTACTAGGGGATCTTAATATCCACCTGGACGACCCTTCTGACCACATGGCAAAAGCCTTACTAACTAGCCTCTCGGCACTCCAAATTATGCAGAAAGGCTTTGCCCCCACGCACGTCAAGGGCCATCTCCTTGATTCTGTGCTCAGTAATGATCAGGCTCTCTCAGTTGGCTCTCCCATCCCGCTCCCTGGGACTGATCATTTATTAGTTCCATTGGCTTGGGAAACTGCTGTCTCCCCTCCTTCGCAGAGTTTCACTCCGCGGCTGGAAAGGAAATGGGCAAATCTGTCCGTTATCCGGTGGTCTACAACTTTATTCGCCACTACCCCTCTGCTTATCTGGATCCTGAAAGGGCAAACAGACACTTTAATCTCTGGATCCAAAATTCACTAGACTCACTACTCCCAAAAAAACCTTCCCATAAGAAACCCAAACGAAAACCTGTACCCTGGTTTTCCCTCAAACTAAGGGAACTTAAACAGGAAACTTGAAAGGAGATGGAGACAGAACTTAGCAGACGAGAGGAAAAATGTTTATAGAGAGGCAATAAGAAATTACAAGGCTGAAATTAAAATCACCCAATCCTCATTTTATGAGGAGAAGAATAGTACAGCTGTGAACTCACCCAAAGAGATCTTCCACATAGTTAAATCCCTCACTACCCTACCACAAAAAGTCCCCAACTTGCTCAAGTCCGCTGTGATAACTTGGCGAAATACTTCCACCAAAAAATTCACCTGATATCCCAATCCTTCCTTCCCCCTTCCCCACCAGAGTGAGTCCGCAGCCTCTAGCAATAAGAGTTCCTTCTCTAAATCACAGGGTACATTAGCTGAGTTACCCTTGTTAGATGAGGTCTTATTGAACACACTTATCTCTAGGCTAACTTCGGGCTCACCTATGGACCCCGCTCCTCCGCAACATCTTACTCTAGTTACTGAAGCCATTTGCCCAGTTTATTTTGAAGACCCTAAATGCCTCTATCACCTCAGGAAAGGTACCGTCAGCCAGGAAATGTGCACAGGTTAGAGCCCTATTGAAAAAAAAAAAACCTAGATATTTCCAACTTGGCTAATTACCGACCCATTTCTCTCCTTCCCTGGCTGAGCAAGCTGACTGAGAGACACATAAACTCTACTCTAGTCCATTATCTGGAGTCCAAAAATCTAATTCATGACTCCCAGAAAGGATTTCATCCTAAGCCCGGGACAGAGACTATCCTCTTGGCGGTAATAGAAGAGGCAAGGAGATTGTTAGACCTGGGCGGCTCAGCAGCAATCATCTTGCTTGACCTCAGTGCCTCTTTTGATACTGTTGAACATAACATCCTGCTTGACCGATTAAAAAACCTCGGAGTGACGCACATGGCTCTCACATGGCTCCAGTCCTTTGTAAAGGGCGGATTCTTTCAGGTCACTGAGGGCACTGTCACCTCTAACCAATGGCCTCTTAGCTGTGGGGTCCCCCAGGGCCCTTCCCAGAGCCCCACGCTTTTTAATACCTATATGGCTCCATTGGCAGAGACAGTACTTCCATTCGGCATAAAAATCATTACCTACGCAGATGATACCCAACTGGTGGTGGCACTGAACAACCCAGAGGGTTCATCCTGCACTCCTGGCACTTGCTTAGAGGGGTGGCCAAATGGATGGAACTATCTCACCTCAAGCTAAACGGGGACAAGACCAACCTAATGTTTCTGGGCAAATCACCGTCACCCTCCTCGGCACTATCCTGGCTGACCTGTCTCTGCATTATGCCTGCCCCAAAGCACCAGATTAAGAGTCTTGGCATATGGCTTGACTGTTCCCTCTGTTTCAATCATCAAGCCACCAAGCTCTCAGCTACCTGTTTATTGGCAGCATATCTTCCCATAGGAGCAAGATAGGACATAAAAGCCTGGTGTCCCTGAACTCAGAATTTAATAACACATCTTTTAGGAAAGGTGTTTTTTAAACCCTGTGTTTGAGAACAGCACTTTTTAGAAAGTGGCTGTTCTCTTGTCTGACCTTTCTGTGTGCCTTGGCCTGTTTATGAATAGACTGTCTGGTTTGTGAGTGACAGGGGCTGGGTGCATCCCAGAGGCTGAGTGGGCCATCCCTGGGCTGAATAGCTCCATCTACATATAGAGTGGTGGGAGGGGGAAGCACCTTGTCCTGAATACGGCTGTGCCTGCCTTCCACAATGCTGGCACCACCTCCTGCTGGGCAGCTGACGACCTTGCCCCTCTCTCCGAAAGGCAAGGAGAAGCCAGGAAAACAAAGTGCTCAAGGTACACCCAGAACTGGTTCAGACTGGACTCTGAGCCCTCCTGCACAAAAGGAACAAATACTTTTAGGGGTATAAGTACAGGACCCCAGACTACAGAAAATTAGATCATCCTGGAATCAAGAAGGAACCTCTGTCAAGGAGTAAGCTGGAAGACTGGAGAGGAAAGACTGTCCTGCTGTGTGTTTGTGGGCTGACCTGCAGTTGCTTTGCTGCAGGTTCCCTTGCTTGTCCCCTTGCTTGAAGAGATCTCCAAGGGCCTGAGTAGAGCTGTCTCCCTGTTAAGAAGTCCCAGGAACAAAAGAACTTCACCCCCAGCTTCCCCCCTGAACTCTACTGAGAGAGTTCTGTCCTTCCTAGAGTGTTTGGGCCATTTGTGGTGCCTCTGGAAGTTGTACCTGCTGTTGGGGAAGCTGGACAAGAAGAAACTAAGACAATCTGCAAAGTTTCGTGCATCGCTCGCTTGCGGAGTGCATCCCCGACAGTGCAAGGAAATTCCTACCACTGCGAAGATCGAGATCGTCGTAGCGCCTAATGCCGCTACAAGAACCAAAGCATCCTTCGCTTGCGGAATGCATCGCTCCGGTGTGGGAAGATTACCATCACTGCGAGTATCTTCGCAAAGCCTGTCGTAGCTGGGTGAGATCTTCGCACCGCTTGCTTGCGGACCGCATCACGTCGCTGCAAGTGCCATCACAGAGCCATCGCATCAAGGGGCCGCGAGAGGAGAAGATCTACGCTGTGCTGTGCATCGCCGCCGCACCTGAGGTTGTCGCTGCCCTGAAGATCGTCGCATCGTACCGTTGCGAGACGCTTCCTACGAAACCTGTACATTGGAATCCATACAAGGTATCGCATTCCTCCCCATACAGACCGGAGTCACCACAACACGCCCGCTGTGTCCAGCGGGGTTGTCGCATCGCCTCCCCAGGGTCTCAGGAGTGACGCATCGCTTGTTTTTCAATGCTGCAGCTTTCACTTGGAACTTTTGTTGCATCTTAAGATACTTTTGGCTAAAACATGACGCAACTGTGGATTATTTTAACGCAACACTAAGAACCCTTTTGAAGCCATATTCTTGAACTGTGTATGTTGGATTTTTGCCGTTTTGGTCTTGTGTAGTTTAGAGTCCATTTGTGGTGTTTTCACTGTTTTACTGTGAGTGTTGGTACAAATACTTTACACATTGCCTTTGATAAGCCTGCCTGCTCGGGCCGAGCTACCAAGGGGGTGAGAAAGGGTTATCTATAGAGTGTATCCTCCTTACCCTGACTAGAGGCCAGGGTCCCTATTTGCCCCAAGTACCTACTTGTGCCAACTAGAGACCCCGAAATCTAACACCAGCCATGTTTTTATGTAATTAGTTTAGTCTGTATATTGTCGCTGTATATACTTAGGGAACAGATAAAATTGAAAATTAATTTATTTTGTAACTATAATTATTGCACACACATTTTATTAATTTTATATTTGGCTGTAGTTGCTTTTTGGCCATTTATCTGTCTCTTTAATCCAGTTCTGCTGATCTTTTCTTTCATTAAATGGACGTTTGTTCTCTCACTCGCCCTTTGCTGCATACAGATAATTTTTATTGTCTATTTCTCCTCTAGAAATACAATACAATCCACCTTGTTTTGTCATCAAACAGACTGAACAAGTGTGCATGGTTCTCCCTCTCTCTTTCTTTACCCCCCGCTAGAAGCTTTTGTTTTTGTTTCGATGCATGTCCATAAATTCAGATTCTTAGTCAGACACGTGCTGATGTCTGGGCTGATTCTTTCTTCCAAAAGGACTGGAGAACTAATTCTGTCCTCCGTAAGGGCCTGCATTATTGCCAAGACTAATTACCCACTAATCCACATGGGCTTTCTGTTTTCTCATCAATGCAGCCTGGATTTCTCGGTGGGTATCTTTGAGCTTAAACTCCTCCAATGTGTAGTTCTCCTGAGCTCCCACTGCCATCTCCTTATGAAACTGTTGTACGTATCTTTGCACCGCTCGTATTGGCCTAATCACCATTGGTCCTTCCCTTTTGAGACCTACTTTCATTCCTGCTACTCACCTTCTTTTTGGGTTCTAGCCGCCATGCTCCAGGGTACATCCATTGGGCCTTGCTTTCATCACTGTACTTTATAATCATTATGGAGCCTGGTAACAATAACACAAGTACATGCTCTCTTCAAGGTTGTCTATCACATCTTAGTAAGTTACAAGGGGACATGTTTCTTTATTCTGATTTTTGGTCAATTTTGGACAGAAAAACTGCCCTGCCCATTTTATTTCTTAACTATAGACAACTCACCCAACTTTGAGCCTCATCCATACAAAGGCAGCTATTATTATTTTTAGCACGAAGTAATATCTCTCACCTAATTGATTTTCTCTTTTCTCCTGTCCTAACTCTCATGTCATCCCGTATCTTCCATGAATTTTAACTACTGGATTTTGAGTACTTGTATAGCTAATTCATTATGAGACACACTTTTATAGCAACACTGAAACATTTTGCGAATATTAGAAAACATACTTATGAATGTTTTCCAATTTTAGGAGCAAAATTGTACTCCCATCAATTTTCTCTGTTCTAAAGATGACCCTCCAACCACTTTAGGGTAAAAACGTCAATGACACTATGTGGTGGACAGACTCTTTCCAAAACAACATTGCCTCTAAAGAGCATGGTATTTTATATTTCTTTGTAGAAACAAAACGTGGCCTGTTTGAACAAAATTTGTAAATTAGAATTACTGGTTTGTCTATTGACATATTTCAAAATTAAAATAAAATTGTGTTACTTGAGACAGCACTACAGCAGGGATGGCTTTCCTTGAAGAACATGAGAGCTAGCAGGGCAGTCTATCTTTTTGGACAAATCCATGGTCTGAAAAATATGAGGACTATGTAGCTCAAGGGAGAGTTATCAAAATTATAGTCCAACCCTCTAAAACGTAGTTTCGAAATGAGACTTTTGTCAAACTTTTAAATCACCTTTATGACAGGACTGTTTGTCTCCCCCAAGGTAGCTTGTGTGAGAACTTCAGAGAGGAATTCAATACTTACCCCATGGCAGAAACATATAGAAACAGTATGTAGACAATGCTAGTGTGTCCCCTATATGCTGTGAAGTGGGACTAGATTCCGAATCAAGAATCAGTTCCAATGTCAGTAGTTGAGCAGTTTAAATATGGATAGAACAGGGAACAGGGAAACACCCTATATGGATAGCTAACATGGGGGTATCACACAGAAGCTGTTTCGTTGGTAAGAAATTGATGAGGATTACAAAATTGTGAGGCAAGTTTTTGGAATTTCATATTTGTGTATGTTTGCATAGCATCACAGTTTCTCCAGCAAACAATGATTCTTTGATGTAAAAAAACAGTGGCATCTATAAAGCCCACATGAACAGAAGAGGTGGTGAAGGGGTGTGCTAACTGTCATTGAACAGTAGCCAAAGATGCAGCATATCATTCAGACACAAAGGAAATGATGACTAGTAGGAGCCCACCAGTGTCAGCAAGACATTTCTTAAAATAATCTAGCATTTATATAAACAGATTCTTCATTTTCCAGGCATGGGACACTGAATACTGCAACTACCTGTTTCCTTTTTGGAATGTAATTTTATCAGAATCTGGCTTCCTATTACATAGCTACTCTACGTTTATGAACAAATCACACTTATTATGTATTTATAAATGTATCTTATATAAAGCTTGACACTATGGAGACAGGAGCATTGAAATTTCTTCCCATTAAGATCTATATATTGAAGTTTGCGTTAACATTAAGGTATTAGGTACAGCCTGCTTACCTGTCCAAAATGCCTGAATTTTTTTACTTTTATAAAGAAAACTTTCATTGGGTCATTTGTACCCTCACTGTAATGTAAATGGGCATAACATGTATTTGTAATAAAATTGGCAAATATTTAAAGACCAGGTGTGAATATACTCCCCAAAAAACATATCAGTTAATCACACAAATATCCACAGGTCTGAAGCATAGTGAAACAATTGGAGCCAAAACAAATGGATTTCTCTCATTTCACAAGAATTAAAAAACAAATAATTCTTTATAACAAATGGAGTCCCATCAGTCACCAACTGGTGACTATTTCATCATCTGGGTCTCCACATGAAATTCACATTTGTGACGCTCAGAGAAAATTGTTCATAAAGAAATACTAGTGAAAATGATCTAGTGTAAATTATCACTACTCCGACCACTCGATGTGAGTAATGAATTATGTGGGAATCTTGATTTGCAGTGCAGTGACAAGTGAGTGTGTGAAATAAAATTGATTAATGAGAAGTAAAATTATTTGTTCACGCTTCTCACCAACCAAAGGTAAAAACAGTGCAACCAGACAGTACGGAATAGATAACTGTCTAGATAAACAAGGTCAAAATGTTTCAGCAATGCGGATTGTTCATCCTATGCCTTCGTCAGGACCCGTGATATTGCTACTGCAACTGAATACAATTTGTATATACAAAACAAACTATATTACTTTACCTAAAGACACATGTATAAAGAAATGAGAACAATACAACCTCTTTACCTGTGGTTACGTTTCCTCTTAACAGGACAATGTCTGTAACACAGAAAACATAAAGTAAATATAATCAAATGATATCAACAAATAAGATGATATCCACAAATGAGAAATAAGAAATCCACTTTGAAAATGCTCCAATTGTACTTATTTGCTTTGGGGCCAAATTAATTCTATTGTGCCCTTTTTCTATGCACCAAATATATGTCAAGATTCATCTTACCCGTCTTATGAGAGGATAAGACCTCGCCTCACCTGGCCACGGCTCAGGATGTTGAAGGCACAACTCTATAAAAAGTGAGAAAAAAGAAGAGATGATGGATCTGACACTCTGTTAACCAAATACATCCTGTTTCTCACTAAAAATACCAAGTTAATACTATCAATCCATCCAAAGGGGATTATGACCTTCCTTTGATTGAAAGATTCACGTCTTACTGATAACACTGCGACTATTTCATGTACTGTTAAATTCATATTTCCCATTCTATTCAGTCTTCATTTCAATAGGCAATCATGTTTGCTTTAAAAGAATTTCATTACCCATTTTGGGGGACTAAAAGAAGTTGTGTTTCACTCTCCCTTTGCAACTGGGCAGAGAGACAACTATAAACAAACCCTTCATATGCCCAGCTTGAGCCTTAGTCAGCTCTGCTCCAAAATCATTAAGCAATTCCCGTATACCCATGTACCATGCACTCTGGCATAACACGATTACGCTAGCTCTGCCATCTTTGAAACCGGCACAAGTACATGAAAGCTAACCAGTTTGAATACTCTCTAGTCTGTTAAATGGCCGCCTACCTATCCGCCAGTACCTCTGGCAGTTCCGAGAGCCGTCGGGGAGGTTACCGCGTCGGTACGGCGCCATTATTCATAGTCTTTCCTTAGTCCTGTCTCCTTGCTCGTTGCCTGGGGAGCACGTCTGTTGATTGTTATCACGTGACTCATAAGGAGGTTGGGAAATGTAGTATTCCAAAATCTCAATATGCCGTATCACTATTTACGAAATCCAATACGTTTGATGAATTTGTATTCGCGCCTCATTGGAATATTTTTACGCACTCTCACACATAATAGTATTCCATAATCTCAATATAGTGTGTCCCTATTTATCGACAACAGTAGATTAGATGTGTTTATCGCGCTTAGTTGAAAAAATTTTAAGCGCTCTTGCACACCGTAATTAATTACTAAAAGTGTGCTATTTCTATAAGCTACAAGTGTAGTCTCACTGGTCACTTGCATGTGATCACGTGACTGGAAAGTTTGAAAAGTATAGTATTGCCTATTAATAATCCACCTACACCAAAACCTTTGTAATCACGTGACTGGTGGGAAGCTTGAGAAGTGTGGTGTTGCCTATTACCAGTCCGCCTATAACAGCACCTGTGTACTTAATATATTTCTCGCGCCTGGTTAGTACAACTTTTCGCGCTCTTGCACACAACGGTTTATACCTAGACGTGTGCTACTGGATACTGCACAAACATCTATTTGAAAGCATGTGCCAAAACCCAACTGGAAATAAAATTAAAACTACCAGACAGACGTTGCCTTTGTATGCCATTGTTAATCTTCATAATCCTTCTACTGCTAATACCTGTATAACCAGGATTCAATGACCAATAAAATCTACAGCAGTGGCAGAATTGGCATAAAAAAAGACACATCATATAGGAGACTAATGTGTCGAGCAGGACACCCCAAAGGAGGTGTCAACAACAACTCTCAACCTCTTTCATCCATTGGCCTCAAACAGATTTGTGAGTCTACAACAATTTCATACTTAACTCCTGATGACAAATCTCTTGTAGGTTGTCCCTGATGTTATCCAGTAGACTACCATTCATAATGTTGTCCATGGTATTGCATCATTCAACCCACTTTGGTCACTCTGCAATCTGAATACCCATTTTTGTTCTCGCATTAGTAAGAATCTTGACACATCAGTGATGTGTCCTGGGATCAATGGTTGCTCTAGAAAAGTCCATGTTAATTCATCAGGACTATGTTTCATTTCTAAAAAGTGGCTGGTTAATCTAGTTGATTGTGTTTTACAACTTACTGTGCTTTTGTGCTCTGAAAATCGCAATTTCACTTTGCGGGTAGTCATACCCACACATTTTAAAGCACACGGGCATGTAATCATGTAGATTAACTTATCACTGTTACAGTTGGTAAACTTTCGTTGTATTCAAGGCCTGTCTGTGCCTATATCAATACTTTTAGTGATTTTGGTTTGGGGACACGCAGCACATGAGCCACAGGGATAGTGACCTTGAACTGCCGGTAAATTCCACAAAGTGCCTATTACTGGAGCTCGTTTGGTCCTAGTTCTAGTATGTACTAAGAGATCACGGAAATTTGTGCTCCTTTTGAAGGCAAATAAAGGAGGTGGTATACCTTCATTGCCTATATTTAAAATTCTCCAATGTTTCAGGACACTTTTCTGAATTTCTGATGACAGTGTACTGAATGTATTAACAAATGTAATTCTATCTGTGTGTGGTTTAGCTGTTGGTAAGCCTAATAAAGACTCCCTATGATTATTGGAGGCCCTTTTAAAGGACCGTCAAACCAAATTTTTAGGGTAATATCTAGACCGAAGTTGGTCCATCATCTCTTCTTGTTTCTCACTTTTTATAGAGCGGCTCCTCCTGTATCCTGAGCCGTGGCCAGGTGAGACGAGGTCTTATCCTCTCATAAGACGGGTAAGATAAATCTTGACATACATTTGGTGTATAGAAAAAGGGCACAATAGAATTAATTTGGCCCTAAAGCAAATAAGTACAATTGGAGCATTTTCAAAGTGGATTTCTTATTTCTCATTTGTGAATATCATCTTATTTGTTGATATCATTTGATTATATTTACTTTATGTTTTCTGTGTTACAGACATTGTCCTGTTAAGAGGAAGTGTTACCACAGATAAAGAGGTTGTATTGTTCTCATCTCTTTAGACATGTGTCTTTAGTTAAAGTAATATAATTTGTTTTGTATAAACACATTGTATTCACTTGCAGTAGCAATATCACTGGTCCTGACGAAGGCATAGGATGAACAATCCGCATTGCTGGAAGATGTTGACCTTGTTTATCTAGACAGTAATCTATTCCATACTGTCTGGTTGCACTGTTTTTAACTTTGGTTGGTGAGAAGCTTGAATAAATAATTTTGCTTCTCAATAATCAATTTTATTTCACACACTCATTTGTCACTGCACTGCAAATCAAGATCCCACATAATTCATTACTCACATTGAGTGGTCGAAGTAGTGATTATTTAGATTAGATAATTTTCACTAGTATTTCTTTATGAACAGTTTTCTCTGAGCGTCACAAATGTGAATTTCAGGTGGAGACCCAGATGATGAAATAGTCACCAGTTGGTGACTGATGGGAATCCATTTTTTATCAAGAATTATTTGTTTTTTAATTCTTGTGAAATGAGAGAAATCCATTTGTTTTGGCTCCAATTGTTCCACTATGCTTCAGACCTGTGGACATTTGTGTGATTAATTTATCTAAACACATGCCATCCGTGATCAGGCTGAGGCTAAAATTAGCTTCCGGCTTTGTCCAGAGTGATAGCCAGATGAGAAGCAGGTGAACACTACTACAATCAGTGACATAGTCACGGCCAAGGTCTGCATGGCTTATGTAGTTAGCTATCCAACATTTAACCCCCAACAACCTTTTCAGGAAACTATGCTCAGCCCTCTCTATGGCCTGAAAATCTTTTGTCCTTTAAACTTTAGAACCATAGCTAGCCACTGACAGGCACATGACTTTGTAAACTGTCAGAAACTCCTGGGGGGGATTTGGATTGTAACTTTTTGGTAAACTTAAACAGGAATTCCACAGTGTGAGAATACTTGGCTGAAGTAACAGTACATATTTGAAGTACTACGATCATTGAAAAGTAAACCCAAATAAGGAAACGATTTGACTGGTTCAATTTTGGTGGCATTAATAAAAAGTTATTGCATTTATTAGTTTTGTGCCCACAAATCATAATGTATGTTTTTTAGTGATTAACAGTCAACTCCAGCGCATTCATGATTAACAAATAATTAAAGCGGCTTTGTCCGTGTAGAGTTAGACAGGAACCAGATGAGTTCCAATAGGCGGTACGTCAGCATTTAAATTGGTGAGGTGATGTTACAAACCATTAGTATAAAGCAAAAATGAAAAGGGCGCCAATACACAGCCCTGCCGAACATCCAAGAAAGTAAAAAGCAATCACTAGTTTCCCCCGCAGGACCAAACCTAACAGAAGCAGACAATTTCCCATCGATTTCTCTTTGGAAGTTAACAATTGGTTGATTTAACTGAGTTCTATGCCAAGTGTATCCCCAACTATGCTTCCAAAGTGGACCCTGTCAGATCTTTGTTAAATAAAAAAGCAAAGTTTGAGTGGACTGAAAGCATGTCCATGGCATTTAATGTTTGGAAGGGTTTGATTGGAAATGCACCATGTCTTAAATACTTAATTTTTGGGAAGCAGTGTATGGTGATGGTGGATGACAGTAGCTGTTGTTTGGGTGGAGCGTTGATGCAGAGGGACCAAGGTAAGGAGTTGATTGTGGCGTATGCATCAAGGGCTTTGCGAGACGCTGAGAAAAACTATTCTGTGATTGAGAGGTAGTTGTTGGCCTGCATATGAGGAACTAAACATTTTAAGACTTTTTTGTGGGGGATTAAATTCATCATCAAGATGGATCACAATCCTCTTATGTACATGATGGCACCAGGCTTGGAGTGCACCTCCAATAAATGTCTGACGGTCACAGGAGGCGCAGCGGACGGGCGCAGCGGGCGCGCCGGAAGCGCGCCAAAGGCGCGCCAAAGGCAAGCCCGTCTGTGCCCGTCCGTGACCGCCCGGGAGCAGGGGCAGGACCCCCTGCTGGTTCCAACCTCCGTAAAAGGTACAGCGCCTCGGAAATACGGAAACTTTGTCCCCCCCTAGACCATCCCTGCCGACACAGCATTAATGTAAATAATCTAGAGAAAAAATGCGCTCATTGTGCCTTCTCCGTAAACAGAAATCTGGGATCAAGGCAAAAAGGGAAGATATTGAACCTGGCTCTACTAAACTGCCGCTCCCTAGGAAAACACAAGATGGAGGTGCATGACTACCTTACAGATGGCCGAACCGACGCCCTCTTTCTTACGGAAACGTGGCTTAACGCCACCTCGGCACCTGACATTTTGATGGCCCTCCCACCAGGATACGACATCAAAAGAATAGACAGACCAAAGGGAAAAGGGGGTGGGATCGCCATAATTCATAAACAGGACTTGACCTGCACGTTAGAGGGAAGGGATATTGATAAAAGCGAAACTGGTTTTTTCCCCATCTCAGTTCACCTGGGATACTGCATCAGGGGATATCTTATATATCGCCCACCTGGCCCCGCAGCTACTATTTCCTCTCAATTGTTGGAAACCCTTACGCTCTCTGCTCTTGAACATGAAAGACTTCTCCTGCTAGGGGATTTAAACTATCATTTTGATGACCTCAAGAATAACGAGGCTCAGGAAATTAAACAGGAGTTAGCTGGCATCCAGATGCTACTCAAATCAGAACAATCTACTCACTGTCAGGGACATCTCCTAGACCCCATCTTTGCCAGCTGGGATGCCCTAACCTTAGACCCTCCCACCCCAGTCATATGGTCCGACCACCACCTAGTAACTTTCAGGGTATCGGTACCAGATGATGGACTACACAAGGAACCCGCCCACTTCAACAAACGCAGGAAATGGAATAAGTTCTCCACTGAGGCCTTCAATAGAATTATAACACTTGAAGCCCCCCCTGGAGACAAAGATTTAGAATCCGCCTGCTTAAATCTTAATAAAATAATAATGAAGGCGCTGGACCACACAGCACCATGGACGGATAAGGCCCCGGTTAGACGTACCAAATCCGCCCCTTGGTTCAACGGTGAACTCCGGGACCAAAAAGCAAAATGCAAAAACTACGAGAGGATATGGCGGTCACATTACCATGAGGCAGACAGAATAGAGTACAAGAACAGGCTCAAAATATACCACGCACTCATTCGTAAAACTAAGAAGTCCTACTTTTGCAACAGAATTAAAGACGCTGACAATTCCATGAAGGAAATGTTTTTAATTTACAGGGAACTTTCCGACCTCACCTCACTAACCACACCCATGACGGGATCAGTCAAAACATGCGATTTAATAGCAGAGTTTTTTGCTAACAAAGTGGACAAAATCTATGCTAGCTTCCCAGACAAAGCCAGAACAGGCAGGGGACAAGAAGACAACTATTTGCATATACAGGAGGTTAAATGCCTCTCAGCATTTACTGTCCCGTCTAAAGAAATCCTTCTCAACATAGCTAACAGTATCAAATCTGGCTCACCTAGTGATCCAGCAACCCCTAAAAGACTCTACGGTAGCATCATCACCCTGGAACCCCATATCAGACACATTCTGGCTCTCTCTTTTAATACAGGACAAGTCCCTATTACATGGAAAAAAGCGACTGTCCTTCCCCTGAGGAAAAAACCCAATATTAGCATTGACAAACTGGATAACCTCAGACCCATCTCTCTCCTGCCCTACTTCGCTAAAATTGCGGAGAAAGCTGTAAATACACAGCTTTCAGCTTTTGCAGAAGCAAGTGGACTCCTCCATCCCTCTCAGTCGGGTTTTCGAGCCCATCACTCGACCGAGTCAGCCCTGTTATCCTCAACAGAAGCCCTACGAGGATATGCTGACAAAGGACAGACGGCATCATTGAAAACAATGGGGTGAACCCAAATAATCAATAGGACCTGGGTAACAGTAGTTATGTAGAAAAAGTGGTCCTAGATATAAGTTTTAGACGCGGCTAGTGATGTAGATGTTATTATTTCATAATCAACAAAGGATCAGAATGAATCTGAATATACAACCACATGGAGATGTAATGCAAGCTTAAATCAATTCAAAAAATGCAATACATGCACGTAACACAACACAACCAATAAATTCAACAAATGCGACTGTAGTTTATTTACAAATTTATAAAATTCAGCAAAGGGAAAAATTGAAAGGAAAGGAAATTGGTGCTCAAGTGAAGGAAAGTAAAGGGATAGATTTAAGGGTGATTGAGTGCAACAGAAGGATTATTTATACATTGCACATGTAAAGCCTACCCATTTACAATCTATATACAATTTTATATACAGGGGGACAGGGAAGGGCCGGTGTAGGCTTTGAAGAAATAATGAGGGGGGGGGGATCGTCGACGTTTCGACCCTGGCGCAATATGGGGGAAGTCACGACCTCTGCTGCGGGTCTTCTTCAGGACGGTAGTGGGGGCAAGGGACAGGGAAGCACCAAATAAAATTAGAACGGTGTCACGATTCCAGGTCAGTTGGGCGGTACACCTCTCAATAGTAAATTCAGCTCAGGATTGGGGATCAGTCGAGAGCCAATGTGTCCTCAATGGGCACTCGAAATCCTTCGTGCCTAGTCCGATATCATGGTGGACATTGTACCAGGTGACTGCAGGCGAATTATAATTCAAGTGAATCTTGGTATTCGGCTTTCGCTCCAAAAAATTCACGGGGACAAGAGCAGCAATTGTTTAAGTCGCTCAGACTCGCCCGGCAGCTTCCGTGTCACGCGACCGGTTAACCGGTTAACCGCGACCGGTTAAGGCCAGACGGCGGCACTAATTCTTCTGGACCTGAGTGCCGCTTTCGACACTGTAGCCCATCACACCCTGCTACAGTGCCTGAAAAAGGGCGGAGTGAGAGGGAAAGCTTGGGAATGGATGAAATCCTTCCTAACAGACCAAACCTTCCAGGTCGCCCAGGGACAGTTCAAGTCTAAGGAAATAGAACTTAATCAGGGAGTACCACAGGGCTCCAGCCTCAGCCCCACCCTCTTCAATCTATATGTAGCCCCCGTAGGAGGAATTACAGAAACGTTTGGGGTTGAAATAGTGTCGTATGCGGACGACACACAACTGACTGTAACCCTTACACAACCTGAGAAGCAAAGTGCCTCCAACTTTGCAGCCTGCATGCAGAAGGTGGCACTCTGGATGGCAGACAATTGCCTACGATTGAATGGCAATAAAACGGAGGTACTAATCATAGGCAAAGCACCATCAGTATGGACTTCAGCGTGGTGGCCGGAAGAGCTGGGAGATCTACCCACACCTACCCACTTAGTAAAGAACTTAGGGATCTGGATAGATAGAAACCTCACGCTCGACCACCAGACAAAACAGGTAGCAGGAACCTGTTTCGGGACACTACGAGTCCTCAGGAAAACGCTCGACCTCATGCCGGTATCAGTGCGCCAAACCATAGTACACAGCCTAATAACGTCTAGGCTGGACTACGGGAACGTCCTGTACCTTGGAGCCAACGAAAAAAGTCTTTCCAGACTCCAACGGATACAGAACGCAGCGGCCCGTCTGATCCTAAAATTACCCAGGAGAGCTTCATCAAAAAAAGCCCTGAAAGCCCTCCACTGGCTCCCGATCAGGGAACGGGTGACTTTTAAGGCCTTATGCACAGGCCCTCGCATCCTGCATGGCAAAGGTCCGAAATATCTTCACGGTTTATTGCAATGGTATGAACCTACCCGACATCTGAGATCACGTGGGACAGGACAGGTACATGTCCCGAGGGTCCAGACAGCCAAAATGGGGGGGAAATCCTTCAGAGTCCAAACGGCCAAGAAATGGAATCAACTTCCACTGGAACTGCGAACGGAACCATCTGAGTCTAAATTCAGAAAAGACTTGAAAACTCTACTCTTCCCCGAAAACTAAAATCGTAGGAATCATCAGCACTGAACATAATCATTAGCATTTACAGCGCGGGGACACACTTGCTAGTGTAACCAGGCGCTCTACAAAATACTAATAAATAAATAAATGTCTGCGAGGTTTCCAGATTAGCCTCTAGTTTGCATAGCTTTTATTATCAGTTAGAGTATGTGCCGGGTAAGGTCAATGTGCCGGGTAAGGTCAATGTGCATGCTGATTGCATGTCTAGGTTACCTTTGCCGGTGGGTGATCTTAGTGAGGCAGACACGGATGAATGTGAAGTAGCGTTCACAGTACAGGATGTCAACTTAGTTGGTTTAGAGCTACCTATTATCCAGCAAACTACGTGGGAAGAGGAGATGGAGAAGTTAACAGAGTGATATAGTGTATCTTAGGTGGTTGGCTGGAGGAAAGGATTGTGCTGTTGGAGTTAATGGGTTATTTCAAAATACGGGAACAGTTGGCTGTGGAGAACGGTATTGTGGTACAAGGCTACAAGTTTGTTCCTCCTTTTAATTTGAGAAGACTATCATGAATGTTGCTCATGATGGTATTATTGTACTAGGCGGTGAACAAAGGTGACTTTTTGGTGGCCAGGGATAGATACTTTTGTGGAACTCTTGGTGAGGATGTGTGGGAAATGTGCATCTAGTGACAGGTTGGCTGGGGCCTTATCCTCTGATCCTCAGACATTGAAATTTCCTAAGACGCAATGGCGGAAGTTGGGTCTTGACATCATTCATCAAGACAGGAGACTTTTGTCAATGTGTTGGTGGATTACTACTTAAAATGACCTGAGATCAAAATGGTACAAGAAGTTACTTCTGAGGTTGTTGTGTAATTTTTGAATTAAGTTTTTTGCCGAGAGGGCACTCTTCAAGAGGTTGTGACTGACAACAAGCCCCAATTTGTCAGTAAGTAAATGGAGAGTTATTTAGAGAAGTGTGGAGTAACACATAAGAGGATCACAGTCTTCCATCCTGAAGTGAATGGCGTAGTTGAGAGATTATGTAAATGTAAATGTAGTATACTTGTAAAGCGCACAGCTGCCCCAGCAACGGGGCGTCCCGGCGCTGTATAACTCTGGGGAACCCGTCCTGGCTTTCCCTGTGGGATGGTCCCTTGCTGGGAATCCCCAAGGTGGAGCCAGGCATCCCCGGAATTGGTGGGGCCGTTGTGGAGATTAGGCAAGCTAATGCCCAGAGTTGCCGAGTGGAACCCCTGATTAGAGTAAGCACCGAAGCGAGAATTATCAAGTCCGCTGACCAAGGTCCACGACCCTGTGGTCAAAGAAGTTATTCAGCTGGATGTGAAGGGTGATTGAGCTGGACATATTATTTGCAATCTATGTAGTGGGCTTATAGAGCTTCTCTCGAATTTTGTGATTTCTGTAAGTTTCTTTAAGTTATTGAGAGGGCATAAAACCAGCACCAGGTTAGTTTTGTGGTGGTTGAAGTACAAAAAAGTAACAGAGGGTGAGATTGCGGAAGTGGACTTATAAAGAATTCGTACTAGAGTGGAGGATTACAAAGAAAAAACGAAAATGCATTTAAGGAGAAGGAAAGGAGCTGTAAGTAGGCAGTTGGTGAAGCTTGGTGACATTGTTTGCCTCAAGAAAGGGGGTATGGTTGGTAAGTGGTGCGCCAGTTATTCAGATCTGGTACGTGTCACTGAAGTCTTCAGAAATGAAGTGCATGTTGATGGATGTCTGGAATCTCAACAAGGTGACCCTGTTCAAGGATGGAGGTTTGTGCGCAGACGATTTTGCAAGTAATGTTTTTTTTGGACATGCTTGGAAAGGAGTATGTAAAGAACACAGAGGTGGTGGTACCTGCCAGTATTAAAATGACGCAGATAATCAAGGTTGCTTTCGGAAGCGTGAAGTCACAAAAGACACCTTTGAAGTTCGAGGATTTTGTCATGACATTAAAAAAAATTAAAGGGGGAAGTTTTGTTGTAGGACGAGCATGCTATGTGCCATGTCGTTCTCATGCATTTTTGTTAATTTCATGTTACTTGTTATTGTATGAAGGAGACACAAGCAGGATATGTTGTTTTCATAAGTCGCTTTCTTGGGGATGTTTCTTGGGGTACTTTGTTTGTGTGGGTTTGACTCGTGCCTGTGAGCATATTTCAAACCATGGGGGGATTTATATATGGGTGTGGGACAGTGATTAGAGTCATACAAGCACTATTTACACTTTACCTTGGTGGAGTCTCTTGCTCTATGTACTTGTGCCTCCTTCCCGCACTTCCTACACTTTCTTTTATAGAAGGTTGAGGAGATTTCATCACATTTGTGAATAGTTCTTGCAGAGAAGTAGCAAGTAATGTAAGTTGTATTACAGTTCAGTTCTGCCTTGTAGTTTTTATAGGCATGAGGATGGAGGGGGCAGAATAGTGATTCTGGCAAGGGGAAATAATCTTTCCTCCTAGGAATTAGGGAGATCAGCCAGATTTAGTTGGATGTATGCTGGAAAAACAATACACATAGATTTTTTCAAAAGCATTGAGCCATCTCAAAATAGAAAGCAAAACCAAAGGGGATGATGGACGGAGTGTTGAACAATGTAAGCACTCACCCCCAGTCAACTGATCTGGGTTTAATCTTTAGCTCACTCCGCCACCCCAGTTCAGACATGGCCATATGCAAATCAGTCGGACCCGGTGCCTCATGGAAACAGTCCAGCCCGAACTGCCAAGCCATGTCTTCCCTGGACCGGAAACAAGCATCCTGGGACAGGTTTCTGGCTAATCAGCCATCATCAGCCAGGCTAGCTTGAATCCAGTGGCAAAGTGAGCAAGGGACCAATGTCTAGGCATACCCTGGCAACTTAGGGCAAACAAAGCAAAACCAAAGGGGATGATTGACGCAGTGTTGAACAATGCAAGCACTCACCCCCAGGCAACTGATCTGGGTTTAATCCATCATCATTCTTTAGCTCACTCTGCCACCCCAGTTCAAGACATGGCTTGGCAGTTCGGGCTGGACTGGTCCCACGAGGCACAGGGTCAGACTGATTTGCATATGACCATATCTGAACTGGGTTTGTGAAGTGAGCTAAAGAATGATTATGGATAAAACCCAGATCAGTTGACTGGGGGTGAGTGTTTGATTTGCTCAAGCGCTCTGTCCATCATCCCCTTTGGTATCGCTTTGTTCGCCCTAAGTTGGCAGGGTATTCCCAGACGTGGGTCCCTTGCTCACTTTGCAACAGGATTCAAGCTAGCCTGGCTGATGAGGGTTATGAACCCGAAACTGGTCCCAGGATGCTTGTTTCCAGTTCAGGGAAGACATGGATTGGCAGTTTGGGCTGGACTGTTCCCATGAGGCACAGGGTCAGACTGATTTCCATATGGCTATATCTGAGCTGGGGTGGTGAAGTGAGCAAAAGAATGATGATGCATTAAACCCAGATCATTTGCCTGGGGGTGAGTGTTTCATTTGCTCAAACGCTTCGTCCATCACCCCCTTTGGTATCTCAAAATAGAAAGGTGAAACTATAAACATTGCAGGCTGTTGTTCCCCGTATTTTATGATACAGCTAAATACATTTACTCCAAGCTGCCTTCAAATCTTGAAGGAATGGTGACTCTCCATATTTGTTTCAATCCACGGAGATCAGTTGATTATATTGGGTCATGGCCCATATTTCACTGGCTCATTCTGTGTAATTTCCACAGCTCACTAATAAGCTTGGTCAATATCAATGCTTGCAGTATTCAAACCATTAATTTACAAGCAGTGTATCTATTGAGAAGGCGCAGAGTTTCTGGCTTGGCATCAAGATACAATATTTCAGGCAATTGATTCCTGTTTCAGAGTCATCCGTCCAGTCTGTATGAAAGTAGACATTATTTACAAGGCTTAGAAGAAATCTTAGTACGATGTTGGATTAAAAGTCCTTTATTATTATTTATTTTGTTTTTGCAAAATGAGCATGATTATTTGCAAATTTTATTCCCAGATTTGAGGACTTATTTGTGCATTTCACTGCCCCTTGGAAATGACTCCACCTTTCTTTTTTTAAAATCACCTAAAGTTATAGGGGTATATTCACAAGAACATGTGATAACTACCGCAAGAGTAGCGTAACGCAACTTTCAACATCGCAGCCTATTACAGGAAAATAACACTGTGTCAACGTGGAATTGACAACACAACGGAAGCATGCAATAGTCTGCCAAAACTGCGGACAATGTCCAAGATACAACCACCTCGACGGAGACAAAAACACAAACCACAACACAAAAAACTTGCGATGGGCCACGCACAATGAGGAAACCAACGATAAGCAGTGCCAGGCCTGCAACACACATCTGGCAGGCGGGAAAAGTCACCAAAAAAGTAGAAAAAAAATCAAAACACAAACTGACAAACACCTAAGCACCATGGAGGCAGCCGGAGCAGGCGCAGAGGATGAGCACAACCCCACAAGCACCCTGGACGACCAGCCCGGGACCTCGGGGACAGGGAAGGGCAAGGACAAGAAGAAGAGGAAGATGAAGTTCACCCAACAGGCGAACAGGATCATAGTCACAGAGGAGATGGAACACCATCAACAACTGTTCGTCACCTCCAATGTGTCATTGGGCACCAAAAATGAAATATGGCAGGACATCAAAGACAAGGGGAATGCCGACAGGCAGCACAAGAGGACAATGGATGAGGTCAAGAGGCAATGGAATGGCATCAAGCGGCGGATCAATGAGAAACTCTCCGCCAACCAGATGGCAGCAACACAGACTGGAGATGGGGGCCCACCACCACAACTCGAGCTGGTTGACATGGAGGAGCTGGTATCAACAGTCATCAGTGTGGAGACTGTGGCTGGATTCGGGGGATCAGACCTTGCTCGACAGGACACAAGACAACCACATCAGGGTGAGTGACCACAAGGTACTCTGGGAATGGGTGGAGATGGGCACAATCAAGCAGATCACAGTGCACACCCACAATAACTCTGGGTCCTCGCCCAGATCTAAAGACTGTCACAATGTACAATGCCATGCTGTCTGAATGTCAACATGTACCATACGGCTACATACATGTGGACACATTGTAATACAACATCTCCCCTTCACATCGCAGGGGCACTGTCAACACCTTCTGCAGAGCAGTCCCAGCCACTCTTCACTGATGACGAGGAGGAGAACAACAGCATCGACACCCAAGCCAACCAAGACATCATGGACCTCGTCTGCCACTCACCTCCAGGATCAGGGCAGTCCAGCTACATCAAGGAGACCCCACCCACTACCCAACGCAACAGCCGGTGACACCCACAGCCCCGGCACTCCTCCAAGACCCCCAGGAACAACACATGGCCTTCCAACACCGTGTGCAGGAGTGCCAGAGGGAGACCGCAGAGCAGGTGCGGTTGGACTTTGGAAACAAGGCAACCCAACTTGACGCCATCCTTGGGCGTGTAGCCCCACTCCATGGTCTCCAACAAGCCCTGACTGACATCGCTGGAGTCATGACACAGAGAGAAGAACACCTGTCTGCTCAGAGTGGCTCCAGCGATACCAGCCGTGAGCAGCCACACATGCGGAGGCTCATTGAGGACATGGTGTGGATGGAGGCGAAAAGGATGGCAGCCACCGCTGCACATCAGCGGAATGTAGCTGGGATCTACCATGCTCTGCAGATCCTCATCATGGTATTGATGCCACACGGCGTGGTGATGGTGAATGCTGCTGCCCCCACACCATCCACATCTCCACCCCCTGGTGTGTCTATGCCTCCCTGTGCGGCAGGCCTAACCACTCTGGCACCTGATGTGTCAGTGGCACACAGTGAGGCTGACAATCCACCTCCGGCACCTGATGTGTCAGTGGCACACAGTGCAGCCGACAATCCACCTCCGGCACCTGAGGTGTCAGTGGCACACAGTGCCGCAGCCAGTACAGCAACACCCAGAGGTGGGGCAAGGCACAGATCCATGGACGAGGACGTGGATGGGCATGTGATCAGAAGGACCCTGTAGCATTCATTTCCACCACCTGGCCTGTTCCTGGTTTTGACCCGCACATGGCCTTATGCCCTTCCACTGACCCCCAATTCATTCAGATGCACTCACCTTGGACAACGACATGGACCGCCACATCCTGTTTGATGACCAATGACAAGGCGACCAGAGTGCGGACTGCACCCCTCCTGTTCCGCAGTACTTGTCTTTTACGGATGGACTCTGGCTGGCCCTCCAGGGGCCCATATAGTGTAGTGTATTTGGCAGTGCCCTGTACCGCTCCAGCTGCGGAACTGCACTGGATGTGCAATAAACATCCAGTGATGCACTGCTGTGTCAAGTCTTTCAACATTCATGTATCTATGTGTGAATGAATGTAGGGATAGTGATTTCCCTTGCGTCAATGATGTTCATCCTGTGGGATGCCAGTCAGAGGGTGCTACACAGCAATTTGTGTTACGGTCCCGTAGACACCACAACAGGGACACATGCATCAGCCACTTTCTTGTTCAGACATGGACTGAACCACGCACAGTGCCCAAGACTCATTTTTGCAAGCCCTGCGCTGTTCCGGCGTACGGCAGGCTAGACCACTCCACTCATGCTCCCAGGGGGGGGCTCAATGCTACCTGTCGCAGGTGTACTCGCTGGTGATGTGCAGGTCACTGGTTTAGTTGTCAGCATGTCACAGCCACTCCTTGAAGGCAGGTTTGCACGCACACCACACCCACCTGGCACAGGCGTCACAGGCCTTGTGACCCTGCAAATATAAGGTGCCGGAGGACGTCGCATACCCCTCTGCCGCTGGTGACTGGATGACGGACCCGAGGCCTTGAGGCCGGCATCGGCCTACCACCATGTGCCGCTGACTGGGATTGGACAGGGTTTGTGGCACACGCTGCATTGCAGCTGGCACAGGCACCCTGCCACAGGATGGTGACTTTTGGAGCACTGAGTCATTGGCACCTTGAGCTGCTGAGTGGGTGTGCAGTCTGCGAATATGCCCCACCCCGGCGGTCCGGACTGCCCAGGATTTGTGTGCCTTGCTGGACCACAGTGTAGGTCGCGCCAGCGGGCTGCATGGGTCTACCACCACGTGGCCTTGCTTCTGGGATCACAGAGTTAATGGCACCCATTGGGCTGAGCGGCGGTGCAGGCTGCGATATTGCTCTATGCCCTATGCAGGGTGCCTGGTTTGTCCTATGCCATGGTGTAATCAAGTCCCAGCACCAGACGTGAGACCTGGTGGCCAGCGCAGCATGGATGCAAGATGTGAAGGGTGCCATGTCTGCGGGCCCCGGGCATGTGGCTTGCAGAGGCACATAGTGGGACCTGCAGTCTACATGCCAGTGGCAGAAGGTGAGCAATGAGGCCCGGGTGTTCATCGGCAGGCATGATCCGAAGGGCAGCGGGAGGGGCTGGGATGCCTCTGTCTGGGTGTGCATGGGCGAGCGGATGATGTTGTCTTGTGCAAGTGTGTGTACTGTGCCAGTCATGTCTCTGGTCTCTGTTTTAGATGACTGCTCTGTCTCAGATGTGTGACCTGGTGTACTGCTATACGTACCGGCAAGTGGTTGGAGACACACCGGTGGCAGAAGTTGAGCAGTGTGGCCTGGGTGCGCAGGGTCGTCTCTCTCTCTTTCTACCCATCTCCTCTTCTCTCTCTCTCTCCCTACCCCTCTCTTCTTCTCTCTCTCTTTCCCCCTCTCTTCTTCTCTCTCCCCTCTCCTCTTCTCTCTCTCTCTCCACCCTCACTTCTTCTCTCTTTCTCTCCCCCTCTCCTCTCCTCTTTCTCGCCCCCTCTCTTCTTCCTCGCTCTCTCTCCACCTCTCTTCTTCTCTCTCTCTCTCTCTCTCCCTCTCTTCTTCTCTCTCTCTCCTTTGCTCTCTCTCTGTCCCTTGATGTGCGCAGGACACACCTTCTCATCATGTTTTTTGTCTTGCAGGCTGTGACCAACGGATTGTGTTGAGGGGATCCGCCATGTGTCTTCATTTAATTTCTGTGTTAATTTCAATAAAGTTTCATTAGTTGTTTCGAAAGTGAATGTGTGATGCTCATTTTTGTGACGACACATGCATGTCACCAGTTGTGATTGTGCGACATCAGGTGGATTATTTCAGACATGTTTCACGGTAGCAGATGTGGCATGTCTTTGGTCTGGGGGGTGCAGGGAGGGATGGTCCTGGGTGTGGTGTCAGTGGGTGTTGTGGCCCTCTTGGGTGTCCGTGCTGCATGTTCAGTTGCTCCATGGCATCTGATTGTCTTCAGGTGTGGCTGTGGGCTGTGCTCCCTTTTGTGGTGCAGACTGTGGTTCGACTTTATACCAGGTCAGAGCAGGTGTTAATTTCCTTCTGCGAACGCGCCTTATTGCATGTTTTGTGTTCTTAGCGCTGATCTGGCTGGTCGTTGTGAATGTTGAGGTGTGGTTTTGTTGCGGCTTTTTGCATGGGAACACCTACTCTGCATCTCATTAGCGATAGTTGCGGGGGTCCTCTGTGGCGATGTTTTTTGCGGCTGCTATCGTGGGAAAACTGGGGCTGTGGGCTGTTAGCACCAACTTGTGAATGGTGGGGTACATTTATCACGACAGTGGCTGCGATAAAGTGCTGTTAATTCAGCGATAGCTCCTTGTGAATATGCCCCATAGTTGTTTGGACTGACAATTGTAACAATCGAGATTATTTGATACATACAAGGCCTCAACAGTAGACAGGTGGTAATGTAGAGAAGAGGTAGGGTGCACAGCATCAAAAATATAAAAAGTTTACTAATGAGATTTGCAATATTGCGTGAGGCAAACAAAAAATGAAATATTGAAAATGGGTGATAGTCATGCCATTTTCCCACTGTCAGCTGAATGCCTGTTTCAGGAAGTCTAACACAGTTGTATCCAACACAGTCCCAGGAGGACCCGATCTGCACTACATTTTCAGGATAGTTATATGAGGTGTAATTACATGCATTGTAACCAAATTAAACTCGTTCATGTAGTCAGTGTTTAGTGCGAAAATGTGCCTACCTGAAGGATTTAAGATGGACACCAAGGGTTTTCCACATTGAAATTAAATAAAATAGTGCATAATTTACAAAACATTAGAGGGCAGATTTACAAGTCCCTTGCGCCACTTTTGCGTAATTTGTCCCATGTTAAAAATGATGCAAAAGCGGCGCAAAGGGCTTGTAATCTGCCCCTTGGATTTGGGGTAGACCATCTCACAGCACGTTAGTTATTGATAAACTTTTGAGCTCGCCATAGGTCTGTCTTAAACTTACATTTAAAGAAGAATACTGTGTTTGCGCAGGAGGCAGCCAGGGCCAGCTGAGCTGCACCATTCACCAGTACACCCCAGCACGCCTTCCGTGGTTACACCCCACTGCATGTGACTTCCTCACATCAGATATAGATTTATCATTAATTATTGTCTCAAACTTAATCATCATTAAAAACAAGTCTGTGCGTGCTGTCACTAGTTTCTTGACCAAAATTAAAACAAATGAAGAGAAATAATTTCCTTGCTTTCTCCTGATTCCCCCTGAAGGCGCAGTGGTCAATCAATACCGAAAACACAATATTCATAATTTGGTTGTTCAAAGTGCTCGTACACTGAGCTGCGCGCACTAATAAAAACGTAAAGGCTTCCAACAGCATGATTGATGTCTTTTGTTGGGCCATCACCTCATTGTACAGAACTTTGTTTTAATGAGTTTTTCTGATGAATATTTTATATTGATACTTGGATGAATGGCATATGGTAAATGCAAGGTAAATTACAGCTCTTTAAATAAATATTTTTCATAAATTATTTATTTTGCTAGTCCGTATTGGTTAGTTGTCACATCAGATAAAGACGGGAAACTGTTTGCTGGAATACTACTTTGCAAGTCGAAATATGTTTTTTAAATAATTAAAACTGTTTGAAATATGCCTATGCAATGCACGAGCAAATTAGCATAAGCATTAGGATAGTAATAATAGGTGAGGGGTATTTAAATGGGTTGTTTGAAGAGGAATTGCTTCTTGATTTTGAGTCATCCATATTTGGTTTATTAATACCATGTAAAAAGTGCTCCAGCAATGTTCAGTGTATACATGTGTCTTCAAATAATCGGTGAAAGTTATGCGGTTCATAATCGGAACACACACGTTAAAGACTAGCCGCCAAACTGTATTTCATCAATTCAAGAATCATGACCAAGGGCCAGATGTATCAAGATACCCTTTTGCGATTCCCAAATAGCGATTTTTAAGGAATCGCTATTTGAGAATTGCAAAATGGTATGTATGTAGAAATTCGCTATTTTTTAGTGATTTCTTAAAATTCCTTTATTGCGATTAGCAAATTGCTAATCACAATTAAGGAATAATTTCCAATTCATTTCTATGGGCCAGGCGTCCCATAGGAATGAATGTGAAATTATTCTCAATTTGCGATTCGCAATTTGCTAATCGCAAATTGAGAATAAGTTCAAGGGTGCAAGGGTGTCTTAAGGACACCCTGCTGCACCCCCTGAAATTGACATGCGTGCGCATATGGCGTACATACATGCCCTAAGGGCATGTATGAGCGTCACATGCCACCTTTACAAATTGCAAAAAGTGCATTTGAGAAAGAATTCGCAAATTACCACCAACTACAAGTTGGTGGTAATTTGCGATTTCTTAGTGTGAAATCGCAAAACTTTCTTGTTTCTTACATACCATTTAAGGAATCGTTTTTTGCGATTCCTTAAATGGTAGCGCAAAATTAAGGAATCGCAAATTTAGCGATTCCTTAATTTTGCGATGCGATTTTTTTCATACATCGCATTTCCCGTTTTTTTGTCGCAAACGCTGCTATTTTGCGATTCGCAGCGTTTGCGACAAAAAAAACGATTGATACATCTGGCCCCAAGAAGGCCAAATGGTTTGGCAGAACAGGCACAAAATCTTAAAGTGGTGGTTAAATAAACACTATGCAACTATGCAGATCATTCACAAACCACAGCATGTTAATTCCACGAAATCCAGTATGGCATACGGAGGGTTTCCACAGCTCAGGAGTCAGCAGTTTGAGGCACAGTTCACACTTCTGAGTTCTGACTGGTCTGTTTGCATAGAGTGAACAAGGCGCCGTCGGCATATGGGATGGTGCTCGGTCTTCTGGCAGCAGAAGGGAGGGAAACAGGCAGTTTTCCAGCCTTGCTTTATTATCAAACAATTGATTCCTTTCGTTGATTGACAATATGCGCATCTACTATCAGCACATGTGGATGCTCATTAAATGTGCAAAAAAAGGGGTATTGATCATAACTGAGATGGGGTGACCATGGCTATCACCGACATTTCTCCTCACTGTAAAATGAATGAGGCCAGTTAATATTTATTTGGGAAAACAAAGCTTAATGTGAAGCTATGGTTATCTCTGAGTTAACCGGCTCAATGTATGCTTTTTTTTTAAATTAAAAAAATCACTTAAAACACCACACCAAATATAGGACTCATGACCTCACATTTGATGTAACAGAATGCATATACTAATGCCGTAATTCATTTTACAGCTGAGATTACAGTGTGGTGGTTTAAGTTAATTTCAGAGTTTTTTTAATACATATATCACAGTGTACAATGTTATAACCAGCTCTAACCATAACCATAATTTTGTATGCTGTACTACATCCAAGTTCTTTGAAATTCTTCCTGTGCCCTTAGAGGACTGGCCACAGGGCCTGCTCAGCCATGTGCCCAACCTAGCATGGATGGTTACCTCTGCTGAGCACTGCCAAAGGCTGTGTGCAGAGGAGGATGGTAAACAAGGCCCTGTGCCCAACCCACCATGGATGACCACATACTGCTGGGAAAAGCGTTTGGGTCTGAGCCCCATTCATTTTATTGTCTTTTATTATTATTATTATTTTGTGGGGGGGCTACTGCCAATACCAATGTTGATTCATGAACCCTGAATGGGCCTTGATGTACCTCCTGCAGGGTTCACAAATCTAGTCCTGAGTCCACGAACCAGTGATAGGCCAACAGGTCAAAGAACCCTTACAGTGGAGTTGAGTACCCTGAAGTACGGTTTGCGCACCTTGGAGTCTTACTGCTGGTCTTCAAAGCCTTTATCTATGTCTATGAACTCACAGCAAAATCAAAAACATATTTTAAGTGACTTGTGTCTTTGGGGACACCAGCCGCTGGGCCAGACGGTCAGCTTATACTCCTCCTAACCATGAATGGCTCCTTTAGTTCACATACACACGCATTATGTGATGCCACTACTGATAATACATGTTTCGGAGTTGCAGCGCAGTGAACTAGAGGACATAGATTTGCAAACCTCCAACTGGGTCAATCAACTAAGAAAATAAAACAAGAATAAAAGCTTCTATGTCCCCTACAAATGTAATTATTTTTATATTTCCACGTAAGAAAGTGAATTATTATGTGGGGCAGCGATTATCCAGCTCAAGAAATAATAACATTAACTTGTCTGGGTGAACCACAAAAGTCACTAAAACTAACCCGATCTCAACCCTCTGGTAGATATGGCACAGAACAGAGAGGCTTCACTTAGGGAACAGTGTAAGGTATTTATGGAGTATCAAAACTGTCATAAAGTCAAAACACCAAGAATAAAATCACAATTCAATTTTAAACATAGAGTAAAATGCAATAAACTTAGTTACACAAAAACAACTAAAATCTAATTAGGGGACCTGGAGAAATGAACTATCATCTATCTGCAGCCTACTCTGTAATACATACATGTCTGGGTGAATGGAATGAAAAGCAGAGTCAAATGCCCATGGTGCTCCAATAATCAACATTTATTCTGTGGGCATATGTTATAAAAAATGATTGGTGAATAGTCTGGGATAAAACAATGGGCATATCCTTTGGCAATTAGACCAAGCATGTTATTTGGGTAATACATTGTTCTTAAACTTTTTAAAATGTAGTACAACAAAACAGACCAGTTTGTAATAGGACATGCAGCCTTACAGGACTGATTCTGCATAACTGTAGGGGATCAGATCTCACCTTAAAATTGGACTCTGTCTTGTGCCAGGGCTGCTTTGCATTCAGGCGTTGGTTGTGACCCCATGTGAGCGTGCAGTTAATAGACGCCTGTTCACTAGTTTATACTCAATGGGTCTCAGTAAGTATTCTAAATGCACTTGCTGCTGTGGAATTAATATCTATTTCTATCTTTTCTCTTGAGCAACCTTTGGGCCTAATGTAGATCGTCCAACTTTCCATCCAAAACCTGCCAGTGATCAAGGTTTTGCCAAAAACAAGATCCAACTGCACAGAATCAGTGCTGCTCCGAAAAACATTGTTTGAAATCAATAGCTGAAACAGCTTTGGTATTTAAATAGGTTTGCAATTGGTGAAAAATGAGTTCAATGTTGTGATTAAAGCAGTTATTTTAGGCGCTTTAGATAGACAATAAACAGAGAAAACCAACATGTGTCACCACTTCGTGGTTCTTTTCCAAGACTTTAATGGATCATTGGGAGCTATATTTAAACATTATGTAGATTGCAATTTTACTTTCTACTAATGTAGGTCCTATAGGGTCTGAGCAAAGTTGTAGTCATGTGATCTGCATATGACCACCACCTACATCATATGATGGTTGTGGTTGAGGAGGTAATATGTATTTCCCTGGGGTCGCTAGGTTGAAGTCTCATTGAAATGTATGTGGTACTAAAATAGAGTTTACCTGATTTTGTAACTGTTGCTTCTTGTTATCAACTTTGCATTTATTGCATGTTTTCTGTATTCAGTGATGTCACTTCTTTTGATGTCAGCAGAGTAAATTGTCATGCAACATCCCTTCATTAGATGAAAATTCATATGGTGTTACTTTCTGTGATGTCATTGTAGTCAAAGTGCATGGGATGTCACTTCAGCTAACCCTGGCATTTATGTGAATTGAAGTCCATGTGACAAGAACTGTTCTGCTTGTGATTCCTTCAAAAACACTATGAAGTGCATCTACAAGAATGAAATAAGGCTCTTTGATGACTTTCTGGCAGCATGATTTCTGTCTGCATGATAATGTACAAAAAATAGATATCTTTTAATATTCAAAAGGATGTTAGGTTTTATCACATTTTATCAGACTCAGCAAAGTAGAAGGGGAAATGAGATTTGCAGAAGAGAAATGTTTTCTTATTAGAGAACAACGGAAAAATGGAGGAAAAAATTTGATGAAAGCGTAGTAAACGAGCGGTTTGTGCATCTTCCATTCTCAAAACTTGGAGAATAACAAAGAAAATTGAAAAGGGAGGTTTACTTTATTACACTTATTTTGGGAGCATATAGCAAACTCTTTCATCCACTCATTTGATTTGTAATGTAAATTCATCTTTAATGCTGAAGTCAAATTTTAAGTTCTCATTCTGAAAATGCCACTTTTAGAAAGTTGGCAATTTCCTGCCTAAACCAAATGTACCTTTCTGCCAGCGTCCATAGTCAAATGGCTGTAATTGCTTCCTTGTCATGTGAGGGGATAAAATAGCTTTGGATGCAGGAAGGGTGTTTCTTTCCTGAGCAGGAGAGCCTGGGGGGTTGTACTCAGCCCTTCCTGAGTTTTAAATAGTAGCCTGAGGGCTGGCAACCCCCTTCCTGAGTTCTAAAGCTGCCTGCCATGTAACAAAGAAATACAGCTCACACCTGGGCATGCATGCCCTTCTTCACCCTAGACAGTTTGGAGCCAAACATAGGGCAAGGTGCCGAAATGGAACTAGCTTAGGGGTAGACAATGAGAGGGAACCCCCACACACATTCAGGCTGGCACTGAGAATAAATATGGCACCCTCAGAGCCTCTCATCAGAGCACTCCTGGACTTGTGGAAGATTCAGAAAAAGGATTGCCCTGTTGTCTAAAGAAAGAAGACTGGACAGTCTTGCCTTGAACAGGGATCCCGAGAAAGGATTTTAAGTCAGATGGCTGATATCCTGTTTGAGTTACAGGGACACAACAAGCTTCCAGAGCCCTTCCCTGCAACTGTTCAGGTAACCTGATCCCTTTATCTGACCCGTGGTCCATTGGAGTTGATCCATGGCTGCTTTTAAAATGACATGCCACAGGGTAAGTATTGTCCATGTTGTTTATTGCCCTAAGGTGCTGTAGGATTCGTTTGTGCACTTGTAATTTCGTGCTTCCTACATAATGTAGGTTGCAAGGGCAAATTAAAACATACACTGCATATTTAGTCTTACATGTTAGTAGCTTTGATATTTTTATAGCTTTGGAACTGAACGGTGTTGTGTAAGTTAATCTGTTCTCACCCTGTTGGCACTCTTTACAGGTCTTACAACTAAAAAAGCCTTTATGTGTCTGAAGCCAACTTGTTGTGTCAATGGTTTCAGGACTTGTTCTCACCAACTCATCGTGCATGCAAAGGCCCTTCCTATACGTGATGGATGGTCTAATGGGTACTTTACCGCCAATGATCGGGTCACTGAGAACCATGGGCCAGTTATGGGTTATTATTGTGCTAATCTGGCGATGCTGTTGACTATATTGAATGATGAATCTAAATTCCTCAATGTTATGTGATGCTGTTACATTGTCGAAAGGCTGAGGTGTTGGTCTTTTAAATCTGGTTTCTTTGATGTTAATAACTGGTGTCTGTCATATCTCATGGCTTTTAACATGGCACTATCAATTAACTTTCTAGAATATCCTCTATCTAGGAATCGGATCCTACTTGCAGTCTGGGCGTCCTTCAAATCATTTTCTTTACTATGGATCCACCTCAGACGTAGCTTTTCCCCGTAGGGGATGCTATTTATTAAATGTCTAGCATGGGAGCTACTCGCATGTAAAATCGAGTTCCCCGCTGTTTCCTTTCGATACAATTTGGATTCTATTTTGTTGTTCTCTATGTACATCTTGGTGTCTAGAAAGCTTACTTCTGTGGCACTTATGGTTGTCGTGAACTCCAAGTTTAGATCATTTTTGTTTAATGCCATCACAAAATCACTTGCTTCCTGTTCTCCACCCTCCCAAACCACAAACAAGTCATCAATAAATCGCAGCCAAACCTTGACATTGTGTTTCATTGCCTGTCTGTGTTGGATAATGAGGACCAGCTCCTCCCACCAGCCCATATGTAGGCAGGCGTAGCTGGGGGAGAAGCTGGCGCCCATCGCCACACCTCTGATCTGCTTGTAAAGGAGGTTATTAAACATGAATATGTTATTTGACAAACAAAAATTGACCATTTCAATTAACATTTCACGTTGTTGGTTTGTCATTTCCTTGTTCTTTTCCAAGTAGTATTGCAGAGCCCTTAGACCATCATGATGGCGAATGCTCGTGTACAGTGCACATACATCTAGCGCAATAAACAAATACTCCGGTTTCCAGACAAAGTCTTTCATTTTGTCTAAAAAATCCCCTGTATCTCGTACATACGAGGGCAGTGATTTTACTTCATCCTGGAGAAAAAAGTCTACATACTGAGATGTGTGTTGTAATAGACTGTTTCTGGCTGATATAATGGGTCTTCCGGGGGATGTCACAGGGTCCTTGTGTACCTTTGGAATATAATAGATTGTCGGTATTACCGAGTATTCATTGGTTAGGAATTTGTGTTCTTGTGCCCTGATGATTCCATTCTTTTTCCAAGAGGCCAGTTTGGATTGATAGAGCGTGTACATTGATTTCACATCTTTTATGTTGCATTTATTGGAACATAAACTGTCTCTCAAATGTTTGTACGCCTCTGTCATGTATTGTTCTTTTGGCATTAAAACTATGTTCCCGCCTTTGTCAGAGTTGCGGACGATAACATTATAATCTTCTCTTAATCTCCTCATGAGTGACTCATATTCATTATTTTGTTTATTGAATTTCCATCTTTTGTTTTTGACTGTCGTGTGCAGTGACTTGATACGTTCTACTACAACTTCATGGAAAATGTCTATTGAGTCACGCAGCATCACTGGGTTGAATTTGGATTTTGCCTTGAAGGGTGTTGTAATCCCCTTTTGGGTAGTCGTGGCGACCATTGTTCCCACTAGTGATGTTTGTTCATCTACAACCCCACTGGGTGATTGGTTGTTCATCCACAATTCTTCCATTTGTTGACTAAAGGTTGTTTGTGTTGTCTGCTCATTTTCATTATTTGCCTCATTTATAGTTACTGTGCTTGTTGTTTGGTGTTCACCTTTATTTTGTAGAGAATGGAACTTTGTTAATTTCAATTTTCTTGACACTTTTATATATGTCCACCCTCGTTCTGGGGTAATTGAAATCCCTTGCAGGGCAGTATGAGAGACCAAGACTTATGATTTTTTTTTTTCATTTTCATTGAGTTTTACTTCTGTTAGATTGATGACGGTTTTATTTATGCCATTTACATGTTCTTTCTCCAACCCCCTGTTATGCTTGACACGAAGGTTGCCCCAGAAGTACCAGGTAGGTGATGCTCTTTCCCTATACCCCCTAACCGGTTCACCATCCGACAGAATATAACACTGCACCGGAATAGTGATGCCCGTCAGGGGAACACAGGGAGACAAAACAAGGAAAGTGGGGGACAAAAGAATATGTGGATTTCTTCTTTACACCTGAAGGAGTAATTCCTGGAATCCCAGAACGTCTGAATATCAGCTTCCTAGGGGAATGTAAGGAACACAGGTTAGCGCAGTAATACTAAGTGTAATTGGGAAGTGCAATAATAGAGAGAACAAATACCTACAGAATAGGGGTGTAAGGGCTAATCCATGTACTTGTATAATGTGGAGGGAATGATATCCAGGAATCGTAACTCTGTCTCCTGTAGAACACACAACAAGGTGAGGAAGCCTGTCTCAAAACATATGCAGGAATAATGAGCAAATACCTGCTCCTGCGTACCTGTGTATATAAACAATGAGCCTCGAAGAACCTGGAACTGGAATCAATACTCCTCCAGTTCCCGGTGACTTAGTATCAAAACCGGGACTAGTATCAATACTCAACTAGTCCCGACAATACCAAAAACAAAGTAAAGACACGCAGTCTAAATGTCCCCACTATCTGTATGGAGATCTCACGAAACTTATACAATAATCAAAACAACTCATCCCTAGAAGTCAGGGATAACTTCAGAACTCTTAAAGAAAACCGGAACGCGTGTAACGACTTGACATGCTTCCGAAAATAACCAAAAATGCCAATGCGCGCATAATCAGATAACAGCAAGGGCCGATAGTACCTTAAGTGAAGTACCGACGCCCGGCGAAGACCCGACGGATCCCGCAGCTCGCCACCACCGTGACCCGGATCCGCAACACAGGAACCAGCAAAGGACACCGGAACGGAACGCGAAGCGTTTACTGCAGGGAAGGGGGGTGGTTAAATGACGCGTCGGTACTCTCTGCGCATGCGTGTCTCTTCGCGCCTGCGCTGTAGACTTGCCAACCAGCAGGCGCTGACATTTGCCAACCAGGCGTTCGTTTACAGGCACGACAGTACACCCCCCCTACTCCACCGCCAATCGGTTTGGGTTTATTTGGATGTCTGCGATGGAATAGGCGTAACAACCTGGGTGCATGTATCTGACTTGCAGGTTCCCAGCTACGTTCCTCGATACCATATCCTTTCCAATGAATCAGGTATTGTAAATTGCGATGGTCTGTTATGATGGTGACCGTATACCTGGAACCCATCAGATATTGCCTCCATTCTTCCAGCACCTTCTTTATTGCAAGCAACTCTCTTTCACCGATAGCATAGTTGATTTCTGCAGGTGTGAGCTTATGGGAGTAATAAGCTACAGGATGTAATTCCCCTGTTTCAGGGTTGGCTTGAGATAATACTCCTCCTACTGCCGCTTGAGAGGCATCAACCTCTACCACAAAGGGACTTTGCTGATCGGGATGTCGAAGTATCGGGGCCTTAGTAAAGGCTTTCTTCAATACCAAAAAAGATTGTTCTGCCTCTGGGGACCATACAAAAGAAGTATCCTTTCTCAAGAGCTTAGTGATGGGGGTTACAATTTCAGAAAAGTGTTCAATAAACCGCCTGTAAAAATTGGCAAAGCCCAGAAATCTTTGTATGTCCTTAACTGAAGTGGGAGAGGGCCATTGAACCACAGCTTGTACCTTGTGAGGATCCATCTGCAACCCCTGGGAGGATAAAATATACCCCAAAAAGGACACCTTGGACCTATGAAAGAAGCATTTGTCTAGTTTACAGTACAGGTAATTGTTCTCTAAACGTTGTAATACCGCTTGAACATGTCCCTCATGTTCCTTCAATGTTGCTGAGTAGATAAGGAGATCATCAATATATGCAATGACGCAGCTATCCAGTAGGTCTTTCAATACATCGTTAATGAAATATTGAAACGCGGAAGGCGCATTGCAGAGCCCAAATGGCATCACCATATATTCGTATAATCCATATTTAGTGCAAAACGCCGTTTTCCACTCATCTCCTTCTCGTACTCTCACTAAATGATAAGCCCCTCTAAGATCTAATTTGGTAAAATACTTGGCATTCTTGACTTGATCTAGGAGAGAGGAGATGAGTGGTAACGGATATCTGTTCTTTATGGTTACTGCATTAAGGGAACGATAGTCAATGCAGCAACGCAAACCACCCTCCCGTTTAGGGATAAAAAAGAGTGCAGATGATGCTGGAGATCTGGATACTCTAATGAAGCCAAGGTCCAGCATTTTATCCAAGTATTCTCGGAGATAGATATTCTCCTTTTCAGTCAGGGCATATACTCTGCTCGTTGGTATACGAGCTCCTGCCTGTAGGTCTATCCTACAGTCATACACCCTATGAGGGGGTAGACTGGTGGCTTCCTTGGCATCAAAAATCGAGGAATACCGGTGATATATCTCAGGTAGCTTTGCATCAGGTTGGTCAACTTGTTCGTCTAGTTTCTCGTCCCCTGGTCCCTGATCTACTGGAGTTTTCAAAGGTTCCCTCTCTGTAGTATGTAAGATAGTGAGGGGAGTACTGCCCAGTATAGAAGCAATGTTGTTCTTGTGATCCTGACAAGACACGTCATTGAACATGATCTCTTCCTTCTGCCAATTAATGGTAGGGTTGTGATGTCTCAACCAGGGGAGACCTAAAACCACTGGGAATTGCGGGGATTGAATGATATCAAAACAAAGGAATTCCCTATGGGCATCTGCAATAGTTACCTCCAATGCTTCGGTGGTATGTGTTATGGGGCCAGATTTTAAAGAACTCCCATCAATGGTGTATACCTCTTCTAGGGTTGTTTTAGGTATGTAGGTAAGATGGTTTTCTTTGGCCCACTTCCCATCTATAAAGTTACCGGAAGCTCCGGAGTCAATCATTATTGCGACTTCTAGCTGTTGAGTTGGGCTTTGCAACAAAGAAGGTACAAAGAAATGGCTCTGTGAGTGAACTAATGAGGAGACAATGGATCCTGAATGACCCGAGGCCTTAGTCTCTCTGGGCTTCGGGTCCTCTAGTTTTCCGACTGTCTTTTTGATTTTGGTTTCACGGGGCAATCCCTCAAAAAATGTCCAGCTTTACCGCAATACAGACACAATTTAAGGTTCCTTCTGCGCTGTTTTTCCGTTTCACTAAGGGGGCCCTTAACACTCCCAATCTGCATAGGTTCAGTACCATCGGTACTTCCTTCGGGTTCGGACTTGCTTTCTTTGACGTGTATCCTATTGAAGTCGCCTTTCGACTTATCCTTCCTTCTCTCACCTAAACGGTGATCCAATTTTACTACTAGGTCAATAAGCTCCGGACATGTGTCTGGAGGGTCCACTACATGAGCTAAGGCATCTTTTAACTCATCACGCAGTCCTTTATAAAACAAGGCACTGCGCTTCTCACGAGGCCATTCTGCTTCTGCCACTAGACGGTGGAACGTGGATATGTATGTGGCTAGATCTTTGGACCCCTGTGTAAGTGTCAAAAGCTCGGTATCTGCTGCATGGGTAAATGTGTGTTTGTCAAATAACTTCCTTAATTCCCTCTTGAATGCATTGTAGTCTAGAAGAAGGGGATCATCTCTCTCAATAAAGGGTATAGCCCAATTAGCCGCAGGGCCTCCTAAGTATGACAAAACGAAGGCCACCTTGGCTTGATCATTGGGGAAGCAGGTCGCTTTACACATGAAATGTAGCTGGCACTGACTAATGAAAGCGGCACATTTGGCTGGGTCACCGTTGAATCTTTCGGGAGGAGCTAAGGGTATAGGGGGGGTAGGAGTAACTACTTGTATGACAGGCGTTTGTGATCCTGCACTTCCTGCCCCACCATCTAAGTCCATCCTATCCAATCTATCAGATAATGCTTGGGTTTCTCTCTGGAGACTACCCATCATGTTTGCCAAATCACCTAAAGTCACCTCCATGGTACTTGGGTGGCAAATCAATTAGGCTTCGCGTTCTATTATGCTTGACACGAAGGTTGCCCCAGAAGTACCAGGTAGGTGATGCTCGTTCTGTTATGCTTGACACGAAGGTTGCCCCAGAAGTACCAGGTAGGTGATGCTCTTTCCCTATACCCCCTAACCGGTTCACCATCCGACAGAATATAACACTGCACCGGAATAGTGATGCCCGTCAGGGGAACACAGGGAGACAAAACAAGGAAAGTGGGGGACAAAAGAATATGTGGATTTCTTCTTTACACCTGAAGGAGTAATTCCTGGAATCCCAGAACGTCTGAATATCAGCTTCCTAGGGGAATGTAAGGAACACAGGTTAGCGCAGTAATACTAAGTGTAATTGGGAAGTGCAATAATAGAGAGAACAAATACCTACAGAATAGGGGTGTAAGGGCTAATCCATGTACTTGTATAATGTGGAGGGAATGATATCCAGGAATCGTAACTCTGTCTCCTGTAGAACACACAACAAGGTGAGGAAGCCTGTCTCAAAACATATGCAGGAATAATGAGCAAATACCTGCTCCTGCGTACCTGTGTATATAAACAATGAGCCTCGAAGAACCTGGAACTGGAATCAATACTCCTCCAGTTCCCGGTGACTTAGTATCAAAACCGGGACTAGTATCAATACTCAACTAGTCCCGACAATACCAAAAACAAAGTAAAGACACGCAGTCTAAATGTCCCCACTATCTGTATGGAGATCTCACGAAACTTATACAATAATCAAAACAACTCATCCCTAGAAGTCAGGGATAACTTCAGAACTCTTAAAGAAAACCGGAACGCGTGTAACGACTTGACATGCTTCCGAAAATAACCAAAAATGCCAATGCGCGCATAATCAGATAACAGCAAGGGCCGATAGTACCTTAAGTGAAGTACCGACGCCCGGCGAAGACCCGACGGATCCCGCAGCTCGCCACCACCGTGACCCGGATCCGCAACACAGGAACCAGCAAAGGACACCGGAACGGAACGCGAAGCGTTTACTGCAGGGAAGGGGGGTGGTTAAATGACGCGTCGGTACTCTCTGCGCATGCGTGTCTCTTCGCGCCTGCGCTGTAGACTTGCCAACCAGCAGGCGCTGACATTTGCCAACCAGGCGTTCGTTTACAGGCACGACACCCCCGCATTTTTGGGAATTCTGCCCTGTTTCTCTTGACCTTCCTTCGTTGTCCGCGTCTGTGGGTTTTGCTTGGCCATAATTGTTTTTTTGTAATCTTGGGCTTAATGTTTGCCTTCGGTCGTAACATAAAAAACCAAATTCCTCATCAAAAGTTTCCTCCTGTGCAACATGTCCCCGATGATTTTTTCTGGATTCCAGGTCAGGGTCACTGTCTGGGGCAGAGCTGAAGTCCGATTGCTTGGTGAGAGCTGTATGCTGTGTATATATATATATATAATTATACAATATATATATATTTACAAATAAATATATATATTAATGCTCCTTGGCACCTTTTCCTGTGTGCTATCGTCAGGGGGTGTACCCGCAAAATCAATTAATGCTCCACTCAGGGGGGTGGATTTGATCGTTGTTTATTCTTCACAACGCGTACAGGTACACAACAGACACGCTTTCTGCTAACGCCTTCCTCAATGTCGTCAGGCACGCCGGAAACAACCAATCTCAATCTCCTATTATAAAAGACATAGAAAATGGTCATAACGATGTGCCACTACAAAGGTTCTGACATCTTGGTGTGTAGTTGCTATAACGCAATTCACACTCAAGTCAAGCTATGATGCCATAAAATAACATGATACAGCCCTCAATGGGCATAAAATATTGACATAATTTTAAAATGCAACAATTTATCACATTGAAAATCGCATTTCTGTTGATAGATGCTTATCTCATTAATGGTAGGCATCACCCACGAAAGTCCATTCATTGACATGCTACAATTCTTTAAATTGATTATATTTATATTTAGTCAATTCATGTCCGTTATTCAGCCATGCATTGGCTAATGTATGAAGTTCTATATTCTCATTGGTCAGCCTATATTCATAAATGCTATCTGCAATTCCATCAGAAATACATACTTATGCTTTCTTCATATTGCCTAAAAGAGAAGTGCATGGCTTCTCACACATGACCTTATAAAACTTGTGAACATTGTCTCATACTTTCAATACATAATTAGTGTCCAAGGTGAACTGCTAGTTCCTCCCCTCTGTTCATGCCTAGTGGGGTCTTCGTTTACAAGTCAATTCCAGTCTACGAAGTGTCAAGATTCTGTTACCCCATCTTATGTTCACTGGTAAATGATCGGTACCATAGTATCGTATCAAGTCCCTATTGCTTTGATGCATGTTTTCAAAATTTCTGGCTACCGGATATGTAGCATCTTTTTTCACTATAGCCCTCATGTGTTCCATGATATGGATTTTATAAGAATGGCTGGTACTACCTATATATTTTAGCCCATTTATATGATGTGCGAGATCGTGAAAGGAAACAGATACATCCATTTGATGTTGTACGTTACTTTCACACATGTTAGCCTATAGCTGTGTTCGCCGAGTTTCACACCCACTCCCCCACTCCCCCATCAACTTCTGCCAACTTCCACCTAAATGTAAGTGAAGGGCCCCCCTACGATGCCCCCAAAAATGATGTTCTGCAAGGTAAGTGGCAGGCGAGATCGATTGTCTCTCGTTATCCGGTCAACTCGCCAGGTAATTTTTAGTGTATTCCTTCAAGTGGACTTATTTTAAAAAATATGAAGAGGAAAACAATCCTTCCAAGAGGGGCTGAATACCCATCACCATCAAGATCACCATGGTGCTGCACTAGCACATGAATGCTGAAAATCTGGTCAGCATTGGAATTGAGCTGATGCAGACCAGATTTTCAGCATTCATGTGCTAATACGGCATACACTAAGATTTACCTGGCTAGTCGACCACATAACAAGAGACAATCGATTTCGCCTACCACTTACCTTCCAGAATATCATTTTTGGAGGCATCATAGGGGGCCCCTTCACTTCTGTCGTGGGGAACACCTTTTCAGATTTTCTACAAATAAAGAGCTATCCAACCTGGACAACATATACATTATGGATATGTCTGGGCTCACGTAATGGTTGTTCTTTTGTCCTGATGACCTGCATGCAGAGGTAGAAATTACCCTTATCATGGAAGACGGTCGAGTCAACACTCTCTTTCTTTGGCCTGCATTGCTATATGTTTTACCCTGACTTAATGTCCAGAGGTCACCTAAGGGATAGGAAAGTGTAATAATATTGTATAGAGGCCCAACATTAGTTTGGTATACCAAAATCACCAAATGCAACCAGTGTTGAATATATGCAATAGAGTATTGTTAGAAACGGGATCTCTGGCTGGCCAAGGCTTGCGCCAAAGTCAGTCAGAGACCTCCACTTCCACGTCAGGGCAAGGGAGTCACACACCAAGATAACCCCTGCTCACCCTCTAGGTAACGTGACGTGAGCAGCCATGCTAAACTTGGAGGCTATGTAGGTTAAGTGTTTGCGCGCGCACCCAGCAACAACACCCAAGGCCCACCACAAAGGAAACTCCACACAAGGTTATATAAAAATTCCTTCTATATTGTCAAAACACATCAGATAGTAATCACACATGTACATTGTGCCAACTGGCACGGGCAATATTCACAAGGGATTATGTACAAGACAGGGCCACTAGGACCACTGTCAGGAATCAGCACTTTTAGAACTAGAAATACTGTTAGAAATATCACGTTGTAGATCATAGAATAATAATCACTTTAGCACACAACCAGTAACTACTGGTAACAGGTAAGTACCACCTACGCAACCCTAACCACCTTAGGAAAATATTGCGCAAGGAACCCGGACCTCACTAGCAACACCGGTACTTGGCGAAAACCAACCACCTATGTATCACCAACATTTAGGGGTATAAGCATAGGAACATTACACATGATGCATTTACATTCAGAGGTGCAAGCACAAGCAATTGCGCAAAACTCACATGAGCCACCACCTGTGGCAGTCCCTAGGCCCTCTGGCCTTGTTGGGGCTAGGACGCCCTGTGTCCCAATGTCAGGGGCCTAAAGTGGCAGCTGCCCCCGAAGTGCTGGGCAGCTGAATCATCAATGGGGCCAAAGCTGGAGCCTCGTGGGCTCAAGAACACAATGCGACAAAAACACAGCGGGCGAGCCTCGGGGATCTGACCACAGCACTGGTGTCCCCCAAGAGCCTCGCTGGGCTCTAAACACAAAATGGCACTCAAAGAGCCTCTCTCAGGGCTCTAGAACAAAGAATGCCCCCAGAGACTCTCGTGGCTCTAAACAAAGAAATGCAGCCTCACTGGGCAGTGTGGTCCCTCACGGGGTACCCGTGAACACTTGGGGTGCCTTGAGCCTCTTCTGAGCTCTCAATACACATGTGGCGCTTCTGAGCTTCTCGGGGCTCTGGGCAACGGTGGCGCCGCTTTGCTGGAGTCCCCCTCCTGGGGACTCAAAAGGACAATGGCCCCCGGAGCCCTCGTGGGCTCGAAATCATTAAGAGATGCCTGGAGCCTCTCTGGACTCCAAGGAAGGAAATGCCTGCACGAGCGTTGGAGCGGCCCTCTGTCAACCGGGGGCCGCTCTAAGTGACAAAGCCCCTGCCCCCGCACTCACCAGGACCTCGCTGGTTCTGCGGGGGGCGGGAACCACTGCCGGTCTCTTCCTTTGGACAGCGCGGGGCTCCTCTTCCACCACGGAGCCCCGCCTGCACTCTCAGCTGCTCTCAGCCGCTCTCCCTTCACGTTGGGGCTCTCCTCTCGCTGGGGGAGCCTCATGGGCAGACGCCGATGGTTCATTCTCGCTCAGCGGCGTAGGGGCGGGACTTCCGGCCACCTCCTGCCCTCCGTGCGAGGACTTCCGGGTTGCCGCAGGCTTTACAGCGGCGATCTGGGGCAAATGCCGTGTGGGCACCGGCTCATTTGGAATAAATAATACATCGAGGTGGGCACTCGATAAAAGTGGAATCTGCACAGGAATGGCCGGTAGTGCGGGGTGGCACCGGCCAAAGCACCTGAAGTGCTCCCTAGAGCTAGGGATAATTCCAGCGCTCCCAGGCGTTTTAGGGAAGAAACAAAGCGCTCCCAGCGCTTAGCAGACTATTGCAGCGCTCCCAGGTGCTGGGGACAAGATAAAGCGCTTCCAGGCGCTAGGGCAAAAATGAAGCGCTCCCAGGCGCTAGAGAAGTAAAAAGTCCAGCCACAAGGTCCTCCAAGGAATGCAGGACACCAGCAGTCCAGGGGCTGGGCAGGGTCCAGGGAGGCAAGCCTTCCCCTGGGCCCAAGCAGCAGCATGCCCCTGGGAGATTCTAGTCAGAAACAAGAACATTTTGGAAGGGGACACAGCCCCTTTTTATACAGCAAATCCCTTTGTCTAAAGGTGCAGGGCGGGGGAAAAACCAGGCGCAGCTGGTTTGGGAGCACCCTTGATGTGCTCAGCCACCCCTCCCATTCACTAGGCAGGACAGGGTCATCAGTCGCACCACAGGGGGCGGAGCCACCATTGTGTGGGGAAAACCCAGCCCCATTCAGGACCCAGATGCACTCCTCCCCTCACATCAGCATGCTAATCTTAACACTCACCACTGGGCAGACCCATCCAGACATCCTGGAGCCAGGCTCCAGCCAATCACGTTTCAGCACACTCACTACACACGCACACCCATGTCTAGAAGTGGCACTTCCACACTAGACACATTCATGCTGCATACATCATTACGCAGCATTCAATCTCACGAGTCCGCACATACCAAACTCGACCCTGCACTCCCCACACATCAGGAACTACCACGGTCACACATATTCCCCATGCATTCCTATGGGAGGGCAGGTCACTCACCACACACACAGAGAGCTCACGCACTTTACACTGTACCACAGTGAAAAAGTGCGAAGAGACCTAAAATCACCAATACCAGGTTACAGAAACAGGCTAGGCAAAAGCAAAACGTTTCGGGGTGAAACCTGCCAAAAGGGCCAGGTGCAACACAACCCCCTTCCAGCCAAAACGCAGGGAAGACCAATCACTCCCTCGATGGGCTTCCCTGCTTTGGGCGACAAAACACGGACATGGGCCCGCACGGCAGGGACACCCTCTGGTTTTGCGCCACTCTGAACCCACATGGTTACCTCCAAACCAGAACTCTCTGACCCAACTAGGATACCCCACTGGTACTCTCTAGTGGTCCACGGCCAGGACCAGGCCCTAGGCCATCCAAATGTCACAGGTCCTGACCACTTCACAGAGTGGGGGGCAGTAACCCCTGGCACTCAGTAGCCATTCTCCACTCTCCCTCTCAGTGTAGCTCCAAACTACCACTGATCCTTCAACCTAGGGTCCGCACCCTCAGGCTGACGAGAGGTCAAGGGCAAGAATGCCCCACCCTACCTCTACTTATGGGGTTCCGCACCCTCCCAGGGAAGCACCCACCAGAACACAACTCTCCCACCAGTTCAGGACCTCTCTCCATCAACTGGTCTACCACCTGGGATCTACCTTCCGGCTACACCGGGGTCAGAAGTGAGGATTCTCTCCCTCTGCACCCCCTTCCAGTTCCATGATCACAGGGTGAGTCCCAGTATGTTTCAGGCTAGACAGAGCACACGCCAGCGGCGTATCAGTGACACACTCTCCTCCAGTACTCTCTATCACAGGGTGATTCTCAGTATGTCCCAGGCTAGACAGAGCACACGCCTGCGGCGTATCAGCAACACACTTTCCTCCCAACTGTTCAGGACCCTATCACAGACGCTCTCCTCTCCAGGTCAGGCTACCTGAACCTGGCCTCCCCCTCCTCGGGGGACGACCTCCAGAGGCCCCACAAATGGTCAAGCACTCTAGACGGTCAAATGCCCAGCGAACCAGGACTTCACGGGGGCACACAGGCCCCTCTCCAGAGGGTGACACATAACTACTGTGTCTTGTGACAGTCTGCCTAGCTCTAACCTCGCGACCTCCTGTCCACCTGACAGGGCGCAGAGATCCCCCAGGACAATAGTGGCATCACCATGGTCACTCACCCGTGGCCCAGCCCTCCTGGCTGGCCCCTGACCCACTGGTTCTTCCACTGGGGCTTATTTCCCCCTCTCACTCCTCAACCAGGACTTCTGCACCCTCCACTTAGGAGCGGTATTGCCCAATATTAGGACCGCCGGAGTCCTGGTTACAGAAACTCCCCGTCCTCTAGACACAGTAAGATCCTCCTCAAAAGACCTGTAAGTACAGTCTAGGCCCCTGACCTGGCGCTCCCTTAGGGAACCCTCCAGGCCCTGAGACAGGGTTTTGGGCCAACATGGGACACACCGTCCCACACTCACTCCGCCTCCACTGAGACAGGACGTGAGCCCCTACACCCCTACCATCCTAATGGGACCTAGCTGGGCTACACATGAACCTCTTCCCCTACACAGGATCATCAGAACACAAGCCACTACTTTTAGAATCACTCCCTAATGCCTCTGCAAGACATCTAGCACACCGCCAGACATCCACCTTCTTGTCCAGTGCCTCTGCAGGACCTCCTGCACACCACCAGAGGTACACCTCCCGTGCAAGCTCCTTTTAAAAATAACTCACACCAACTCCTCCAGTTCAACACACCACTCATCCACACACTCCCCCTCCAGACTGGTGAGACAGTTCCTCACTGCCCCTGACTCTCAACCTGTACCCCTCTTACTGAGCACCAGGCACCATACTCTGGGAACTGGGAATGGGACTTCACGCACTGGACACATTTTAGCTGCCACCACTGGATCCTACCATACTGGGGAATCCAGACACACACACTACACTCAGGGGCTAATCACCCTCCTGAGCAAGCCATTTTTCCTCCACACTCACTCTCTTCCATCTACCCACACAGGGACAGGAACAGAGATTGGGCACTGGACCCAGCAAGGGATTCCTGATCTATGGGAACCTCCCCCTCTACTGGCATCCCCCCCTGTCATTTTCTCTCATCTGCCACTAAACATAAAGTGCAGGAACACCATTTGAAAATGACACTCTTGAGGAAAAACTAAATCATAAACAATAATCCCAAACATGTAATTATCTAAAATGCAGAGTTTTGTCGTGTGGCCCGTTGCCACTGCGGTACAACGCAAACACAAATCCGGATCCTCACCGCCTGCCACCAATGTTAGAAACGGGATCTCTGGCTGGCCAAGGCTTGCGCCAAAGTCAGTCAGAGACCACCACTTCCACGTCAGGGCAAGGGAGTCACACACCAAGATAACCCCTGCTCACCCTCTAAGTAACGTGAAGCGAGCAGCCAGGCTAAACTTGGAGGCTATGTAGGTTAAGTGTTTGCGCGCGCACGCACCCAGCAACAACACCCAAGGCCCACCACAAAGGAAACTCCACACAAGGTTATATAAAAATAACTTCTCTATTGTCAAAACACATCAGATAGTAATCACACATGTACATTGTGCCAACTGGCACGGGCAATATTTACAAGGGATTATGTACAAGACAGGTCCACCAGGACCACTGTCAGGAATCAGCACTTTTAGAACTAGAAATACTGTTAGAAATATCACGTTGTAGATCATAGAATAATAATCACTTTAGCACACAACCAGTAACTACTGGTAACAGGTAAGTATCACCTACGCAACCCAAACCACCTTAGGAAAATATTGCGCAAGGAACCAGGACCTCACTAGCAACACCTGTACTTGGAGAAAAACAACCACCTATGTATCACCAACATTTAGGGGTATAAGCATAGGAACATTACACATGATGCATTTACATTCAGAGGTGCAAGCACAAGCAATTGCGCAAAACTCACATGAGCCACCACCTGTGGCAGTCCCTAGGCCCTCTGGCCTTGTTGGGGCTAGGACGCCCTGTGTCCCAATGTCAGGGGCCTAAACGTGGCAGCTGCCCCCGAAGTGCTGGGCAGCTGAATCATCAATGGGGCCAACGCTGAGCCTCGTGGGCTCAAGAACACAATGGGACAAAAACACAGCGGGGGAGCCTCGGGGCTCTGACCACAGCACTGGTGTCCCCCAAGAGCCTTGCTGGGCTCTAAACACAAAATGGCACTCAAAGAGCCTCTCTCAGGGCTCTAGAACAAAGAATGCCCCCAGAGCCTCTCGTGGCTCTAAACAAAGAAATGCAGCCTCACTGGGCGGTGTGGTCCCTCACGGGGGACCCGTGAACACTTGGGGTGCCTTGAGCCTCTTCTGAGCTCTCAATACACATGTGGCGCTTCTGAGCCTCTCGGGGCTCTGGGCAATGGTGGCGCCGCTTTGCTGGAGTCCCCCTCCTGGGGACTCAAAAGGACAATGGCCCCCGGAGCCCTTGTGGGCTCGAAATCATTAAGAGATGCCTGGAGCCTCTCTGGACTCCAAGGAAGGAAATGCCCGCACGAGCGTTGGAGCGGCCCGCTGTCAACCGGGGGCCGCTCTAAGTGACAAAGCCCCTGCCCCCGCACTCACTGGGACCTCGCTGGTGCTGCGGGGGGCGGAAACCACTGCCGGTCTCTTCCTTTGGGCAGCGCGGGGCTCCTCTTCCACCACGGAGCCCCGCCTGCACTCTCAGCTGCTCTCAGCCGCTCTCCCTTCACGTCGGGGCTCTCCTCTCGCTGGGGGAGCCTCGTGGGCAGACGCCGAAGGTTCCTTCTCGCTCCGCGGAGGCGGGGCGGGACTTCCGGCTGCCTCCTGCCCTCCGTGCGAGGACTTCCGGGTTGCCGCAGGCTTTACAGCGGCGATCTGGGGCAAATGCCGTGTGGGCACCGGCTCATTTGGAATAAATAATACATCAAGGTGGGCACTCGATATAAGTGGAATCTGCACAGGAACGGCCGGTAGTGCGGGGTGGCACCGGCTAAAGCACCTGAAGCTCTCCCTAGCTAGGGATAATTCCAGCGCTCCCAGGCGCTTTAGGGAAGAAACAAAGTGCTCCCAGCACTTAGCAGACTATTGCAACGCTCCCAGGTGCTGGGGACAAGATAAAGCCCTTACAGGCACTAGGGCAAAAATAATGAAGCGCTCCCAGGCGCTAGAGAAGTAAAAAGTCCAGCCACAAGGTCCTCCAAGGAATGCAGGACACCAGCAGTCCAGGGGCTGGGCAGGGCCCAGGGAGGCAAGCCTTCCCCTGGGCCCAAGCAGCAGCATGCCCCAGGGAGATTCTAGTTAGAAACAAGAACATTTTGAAAGGGGACACAGCCCCTTTTTATACAGCAAATCCCTTTGTTTAAAGGTGCAGGGTGGGGGAAAAACCAGGCGCAGCTGGTTTGGGAGCACCCTTGATGTGCTCAGCCACCCCTCCCATTCACTAGGCAGGACAGGGTCATCAGTCACACCACAGGGGGCGGAGCCAGCATTGTGTGGGGAAAACCCAGCCCCATTCAGGACCCAGGTGCACTCCTGCCCTCACATCAGCATGCTAATCTCAACACTCACCACTGGGCAGACCCATCCAGCCAATCACGTGTCAGCACACTCACTACACACGCACACCCATGTCTAGAAGTGGCACTTCCACACTAGACACATTCATGCCGCATACATCATTACGCAGCATTCAATCTCACGAGTCCGCACATACCAAACTCGACCCTGCACTCCCCACACATCAGGAACTACCATGGTCACACATATTCCCCATGCATTTCTATGGGAGGGCAGGTCACTCACCACACACACAGAGAGCTCACGCACTTTACACTGTACCACAGTGAAAAAGTGTGCAGAGACCTAAAATCACCAACACCAGGTTACAGAAACAGGCTAGGCAAAAGCAAAAAGTTTCGGGGTGAAACCTGCCAAAAGGGCCAGGTCCAACAAGTATCTTTGCTTCTTACTTTTTCTGATTATTCTCTTCATATTCACATTGCACTTGAGCACTTCCCTTTTCACTTCTCTTTTGACAACCGCCTATTGCTATAGTGATTGATTAAATACTTTTATGCTATATAAAGATAAGATTTTTTCATATAAACATTCTTGTCTTTAGGTCTCTCTCTCTGTTAATAATCTAACTATAAAATAACTCTCTGTATGACTGTTTGAATTCATTCCTCTCCTGCTAGGCCAGATGAACGTTCCTTCCACTGTATGCCACTCCACTCCATTTCACTGTACCCCACTGCACTGTACCAGACTCCACTCTACGCCACTCCACTCTACACCACTCCACTCTACGCCACTCAACTGCATGCTATTTCAGTCAATTTGACCCCACTTTACGCCACTCCATTCTATGCTACTTCACTCTATGCTATCCCACTGTACACCACTCCACTGTTTACCACTCCATTCTTCCCCACTCTAATGTACACTCTTGCACTGTATGCCACTCAACTGTACACCACTCCACTCTATGCAGCTTCTTTTTAATATATTCCACTCTACGCCACTACACTGTTCCACTCTATTTCACTCCATTTTCCAACACTTCACTGTGTTATTCCACTCTATGCAAATTTACTCTATGCCACTCCACTGTAGCTATTCCAGTGTATGCCACTCTGTCTCATGCCACTCTGCTCTTCCTCACTGTACAACACTCCACTGTATCTATTCAATGTATGCCACTTCACTCTCGCACATGCCACTCTGCGATACTGCATTCTACACCACTCCACTCTACTACACGCTATTCTGTAGCATAGAGTGGAGTGGTGTAGAGTGGGGTGGCATACAGTGGAATAGCATACACTGGGATAAAGTAGAGAGGAGTGTTGTAGACCTGAGTGGCATAGAGTGGATTGGCATAGAGTGGAATGGTGTAGAGTGGAATTTTGTACAGTGGATCAGGGTAGAGTGCAGTGGGGTAGACAATAGTGATATACAGTGAGTGCAGCGGCATAGAGTAGAGTGTTGTACTGTGCAGTTGCATAGAGGTTGGGTGGGGTACAGTGGAGTAGCGAACAGTGGAGTGGTGTAAAGTGGAATAACATTGAAAGTAGTGGCGTACATTGGAGTAACATAGAGTGAAGTGCTATATGGTGGAAGTGAGGTACAGTTGAGTATTGTACAGTGGAATAGAATGGAATAGAGTGGAGTGTAGTCACATAGAGTGGAGTGGTATATATTTGAGTGTGACCTAGAGTGACATTTCGTAGAGTGGGGGGTCAACAGTGTAATAGCGTACAGTTGAGTGTTGTAGAGTGGTGTACTGTATAGGAGAGTAGCATGCAGTAAAGGGGTGTAGAGTGCAATAGCATACAGTGGAATATTATACAGTGGAGTGGTGTTAACTGGAGTGACATAGACTGGAGTGGCTTACAGTGGAATAGCTTACAGTGAAGTGGCATAGAGGGGAGTGGCTTAGAGTTGAATGGATAGAGTGTAGTGGTATACAGTGGAATAGTATAGAGTGGAGTGGCATACAGGTTAGTGGCGCAAATTGGAATGGCAAACAGTGGAATAATATACAGTAGAGTAGTGCACACTGAAATAGCATAGACTAGAGTATCATAGAGTGACCTTGTGTACAGTGAAGTCACGGAGACAAGAGTGGTGACGAATGGAGTGAGGTAAACTGAAATAGTGTACAGCAGAGTGGTGTAGAGTGCAGTAGTATATATTGGAGTAGCATACAGTAAAGTGGTGTAGAATGGAATGACATACAGTGGAATAGCATTTAGTGGAGTTGTATACAATGGAGTAGCATAGAGTGGCAGAGAGCGGAAGAGTGTAGAGTGTAGTATTGTAGAGTAGAGTTACATATCATGGAATAGTGTAGAGTGGAGTAGCGTGGAATGGAGAGGCATACAGTGGAGTTGTGTTAACTGCAGTGGCATAGACTGGAGTGGCATACAGTGGAATATAGTACAGTGGAGTGGTTTAGAGCGGAGTGGCTTAGAGTGGAAGGAGGTAGAGTGTAGTGCATTCAGTGGAGTAACATAGAGTAGAGTGGCATATAGGTTAGTGGTGTAAATAAGAAGGGCATACAGCGGAATATTGTATAGTAGAGTAGTGTACACAGAAATAGCATAGACTGGAGTATAGTAGAGTGGCCTGGCGTACAGTGGAGTGGCGTAGACTGTAGTGGAGTAGAGTGGAGTGGGGTATACTGGAATAGCATACAGTGGAGTGGCATGGATTGGAGTGAGGTACAGTGGAGTAGCATACAGTGGAATAGCGTATAGCGGAGTGGCACAGTGGTGTGGGGTAGAGTGGAGTGGCATACAGTCAAATAGCATAGAGTTGAGTGCCGTAAAGTGTAGGTGCATACAGTGGACTAGCGTTTAGTGGAGTGGTGCACAACGGATTGGCAAAGAGTGGAGTTGCATGCACTGGACTGGCATAGAGTGGAACAGCATACAGGTGAGAGTTGTCAAGAGGAGTGGCGCACAGTGGAGTGACATACAGTGGAATAGCACACAGCGCAGTGGTGAAGAGTTGAGGTAGTGATTAGTGAAGTGGTGTACAGTGCAATAGCATACAGTGGAGTAGTGTAAAGTGTAGTGTTGCAGAGTGGAATAGTGATAGTGAACTAGCATACATAGAGTGGCGAAGAGTGAAGTGGAATAGAGTGGAATTGCATAGAGTGGAATAGAGTAGAGTGGAGTGGAGTGGAGTAGAGTGGAGAAGCATTCAGTGGAGTGGTGTAGACTGGAATGGGATAGAGTGGAATAATGTAGAGAGTAGGTGCATAGAGTGCAGTGGAATGGCATAGGGGAGAGTGGCTTTGGGTGGAGTGGCATAGAGTGGAGTGGCATAGAGTGGAGTAGTGCACTGTGAAATAGTGTATAGTGGAGTACGGTACTGTGGAGTGGCGAAGAGTAGGGTGGCATAGAGCGTAAAGTAGAATAGCATAGAGTGGAATGACGTAGAGAGGAGTAGCATTCAGTGAAGTGGTGTAAACTGGAGTAGCATAGAGAGGATTGGCATGGAGTGGAATAGCATAGAGTGTAGTGGCATGGAGTGCAGGGGAGTGGGATACAAGAGAATGGCTAAAAGTGGAGTGGCATAGAGTGGAGTGGTGTACAGTGGAATAATGCATAAAGGAGTGGCACACAGTAGGGTGGTGAAGAGTGGAGTGCCAAAGCATGGAATAGCATAGAGTGGAATACCATGGAGCTGAGTGGAGTAGAATGGAGTAGCATTCAGTGGAGTGGAGTAGAGTGTAGTGGCATAGAGTGGAGTGCCACAGTGTGGAGTGGCATACAGTGGAATAGCATATACTGGAGGGGAAACAGCGTTTATAACGCTGTCAATACCAGACGGGTAGGTAACAACGCAGACATTACATCGTCCGACTTGTTACCACGCATGGCATTACATCACAAGTTTTTAAATCCAACACATTCCCTACTGTTGCACTAACTGGAGTAGGAATTATAATTTATACTATTCCTAAATCCAGCGCGCCATCTAGTGCAAGTCGTAGAAGGGACTTGCGATGTAAAGCCATGCGTGGTAACAACGTGGACAATGTAACATCCGCATTGTAACCTACTGCGTGGTAATGTATGTTGTAGTAATGTCATACATTCATACTGGAGTGGCGTGGAGTGTAGTGGCATAGAGTGTAGTAGCATAGAGTGGAATAGCGTAGAGTGGAACGACATGCCGTGGAGTTGTGGATTGTGGATTAGCATAAAGAGTGGAGTGGTGCAGAAAGTTGTGGGGTAAAGCGGAGTTACTTATTCTGGAGTGTGGTTGAGTAGAGTGGAGTGGTGTGCAGTGGAATAGCGAATAGCGGACTGGCATATAGTTGAATGGTGTAGAGTGGAGGGCCATAGAGTGGAATAGTATACAGTGGAGTGGGGGGGGTGTAGGAGTGAAGTGAATATAGTGGGGTGAGGTACAGTGTAGTTGAGTACAGTGGTATATCATGGAGTTGGTTGGCTTACAGTGGAGCGGTGAACAGTGGACTAGCATATAGCGTAAAGTCAATTGGTTTGGAGAGGAGTGAAAATGTGAAGAGGTGAAGAGCATACAGTGTAGTGATGTAGAGTGATGTGAGGTACAGTGTAATGGAGTACAGTGGAATAGAGTAGATTGCAGTGGTTCAGAGTAGAGTGCCATACAGTGGAGTGGTGAATAGAGGAATAGGATACAGTTGAGTGGCATTCAGTGGCATGGTTACAGTGGACTAGCATAAGGTGCAATATCATAGATTGGATTATTGTATTTGGAGTAAGGTAGAGTGTAGTGGGGTAGACTGTAGTGGCGTACAGTGGAGTGGAGTAGAGTGGAGTGGCACAGAGTGCAGTGGCATAGAGTGGAATAGTATGGGATCTAGTGGCATAGAGTGGAGTGCCATGTAGTAGAGTAGCATACAGTGGAGTAGCATACAGTGGATTGGTGTAGAGTGGAATAATGTAGAGTGTATGGCGTAGAGTGGAGTGCCATGTAGTGGAATAGGATAGAGTGAAGTAACGTACATTGGAGTATAGTACAGTGGATTTGAATTGAGTGGAGGATCATAGAGTGGAGTGGCGCACAGTGGAGTGTTGTAGACTCGAGTGGCAAAGAGTGGAGTGATGTAGAATGTAGGAGCATATATTGGAATATCGTACAATGTAGTGTTGTAGAGTGGAGTGGGGTAGAGTGGAGTGGTGTTAAATGTAATAGTGTTGAGTGGAGTTGTGTACAGTGGAATGCTGTAGATTGGAATAGTGTTGAGTAGTTTAGTGGCATAGAGTGGAGTGGAATACAGTGCAGTAGTGTAGAGTGGAGTGCTGTACAGTGGAATAGCGTTGAGTGTTATGGTGTTCATTGGAGTGGCATACAGTGGAATGGCGTAGAGTGGAGTGGCGATGGTAGAGGCATACACTGGAATAGCATAGAGTGGAGTAGCAAAGAGTTGAGTGCCGTACATTGTAGTGGTCAAGACTGAACTGGCATAGAGTGGAGATGGTGTACAGTTTAGTATCATGCAATGAAAAATCATAAAGTGGAGAGGCATATACTGGAGTGGTGTGTACTGGAGTGGCGTACAGTGTAGTGGCATAGAGTGTAATGGCGTGCAGGTGAATAGCATAAAGTGGAGTGATGAAGACTGGAGTGGTGTACAGTGGAGTAGCATTAAGTAGACAAGTGTAGAGTGTAGTAGCATAGAGTGGAGTTGCGTACAGCCAAATTCTTGAGTGGAGTGGCATAGAGTCGAATACCTCAGAGTAGAGTGGGGTAGAGTAGAGTTGCATTTGGTGGAATAGTGTAAAATGGAGTATTGTAAAGTGAAGTTGCATAGAGTTGAATAGTCTATAGTGGAGTGGGGTAGAGTGGAGTGGAGTTCCATACAGTGGAATAGAGTTGAGTAGAGTGCCATGGAGTTGAGTGGCTTACAGTGGAGTGGCATTGACTGGAGTGATGCTGACTGGAGTGGCATAAAGTGGAATAGCATAAAGTGGAGTGGTGTAGGGTGGAGTTGTGTATAGTGGAGTAGGATTGGGTGTAGTGGTGCATAGTGCAATAGAGGACAGTGGACTGTTGTACAGGTGACTGCTGTAGATTGGAGTGGCATACAGTGGAATGGTATGTGAATAACCATTTCGGAAATGAATAAAAAATGGACCTATACCAAACAAAAAACAATATGTGACCAGAAAAGATGACATATAAAAAATATAATATTATTTGTTTTTATCCATAAAAGTATTTGAATATTTTCTCTTTTTAACTAAAGAATAAGGGATAATAGAACATAACATCAATAACAGATTTGGTAGACATACAATTTTACTAGTTGCCTATGCATGTAATACAGGTTAAATATAGGATTATTGATAATGATATTTACACATGTTAATCCATTCATACATGGCCTAATGATGCATCATATTTAGTTAAGGCATGTCAAACATGATGTTATATTGTTAAACATAATTGAATACAAACCAATAGAGGAATAGGATACAGTTGAGTGGCATTCACTGGCAGGGTTACAGTGGACTAGCATAAAGTGCAATATCATAGATTAGATTATTGTATGTGGAGTAAGGTAGAGTGTAGTGGGGTAGACTGTAGTGGCGTACAGTATGTTAGTGTACAGTGCAGTGGAGTAGAGTGGAGTGGCACAGAGTGGAGTGACATAGAGTGGAATAGCATGGAATCTAGTGGCATAGAGTGGAGTGCCATGGAGTAGAGTAGCATACAGTGGAGTAGCATACAGTGGATTGGTGTAGAGTGGAATAATGTAGAGTGTATGGCGTAAAGTGGAGTGCAATGTAGTGGTAGACTGTAGTGGCGTACATTATGTTAGTGTACAGTGGAGTGGAGATCAAAGTAAGAAACTCAAAACATATATGGTAGTAAGAAAACAGACAATGTGGTTATGGCTAACATAATTTGTATCTACGTGCGTTTCTGCGGTGCGCCTTCATCAGGTAGCCCTATGGGTCTGAAAAGAGAACACAACTATCAAAAACAATCCTGATCACATAATGATGAATCTACTAAAGATTTCTGCTATAGATTAAGTCAGAAACATGATTTAAAAGAAGGAATTCATTTGTTTAAAATGTCACAGCAGAAAGGAGGAGATTCAATATGTTGCTGAGGGTTGAGAATAGGAAACAGGGTAACGGTGCAGTGTAGATAGAATAGAGCCAATTCCCCACTTATTAGGATCAGAACACCATGCAATTGTGAAATAAGAATAGAAATAATTTGTAGAGAACCATGTGTATACAAAACTGAACCTTAATAGTGTGGTAGAGTTAACAACGTCAACAAAAATATAATGACACTATCCCAGGCTAATGCGTTGAGACTGTTCATTCTCTAAGATGAATTTACCTAATTAGATGTCGTATATCATCTAACCAGTAAGTTTTGAGTAAAAGCAACTGTTAACAGTGATAGGTTTAAAGAGAGTGCCTAAAAAACACAATGGAAAAAAGACATTGAAGTATAATCACACATCGGTAATATAGATAAAAGAAACACAAAATCCTAATGATGGGATTAGGTCAGCAGAAAAAGGGTAAGTTCTTACACAATATTCATAAATTCATAATGAATTGATACATTCAGCCATGTTTTAATGTATAAATATCTCTACAATTAGCCTTTGCATAGATCCCAACTCTAGCCACACCATTATGAAAACTGTATAGGATCTGACAATATTAGTCTGTATATGTAGACAATCAGTCACATATATAATGAAGGCATGCACATAATAATTATGTATATTCAAATGACAACTGTGCTTTTTATTATAATGAAAATTCAATAAAATAATTTTGTATCATGCTTTCTGTCTTACTATAGTCTGTGCTGTCACTAGTCCGTTTATGTCCATGGTTTCTAAACACTAGTTCCTAATTTCTTTCTTTCAAATATTGAAGTATAATCACACATCGGTAATATAGATAAAAGAAACACAAAATCCTAATGATGGGATTAGGTCAGCAGAAAAAGGGTAAGTTCTTACACAATATTCATAAATTCATAATGAATTGCATCACAGCTATGTGCTTGTGCGAATATACTGATTGTTGAAAGATGGTAGCGACACCATGGATTCAGCCCGATAAAAAGATGATATGATTCACACGGAAAAGAGCCGGCATGTTTTAGATAAGATAGCAATAAAATCTCTCCCTGTAGATTCATTAATAGATTGGTGGTACATCCTAAATTAGAAACAACATCATTGTCCCACAAGCCATTATTTTTTCATATTTTATTTTATGAAAAAGGCTCTTTTTATAAATTTGTATATAAATGCATTTGTATAAAAATCTTTACTGTAGAGTAGAATCAAATTTAATTAACAGATGATATTGGCTACCAGAACTTGGAGGCAGAGACCCCCCTGTTTTGCGGCTCAGAAGGAATTATAAGTTTTGGCCATGAAGCCACGAGGACATCCATGGTACTAGTCGCCCATATCATCTGTTAATTAAATTTGATTCTACTCTTTGAACTTCTTTGTGGTCAATATTCCACGCTAATTACGTCCGTGAAATGTAGAGAACCACGGAATTGCAGTTAGAAGCCACCTCGCTGCTTACTTTCTTGTTATCGGGTTGTTTTTTTAATTCTGTGTCTGCCATGTTCACTATGGACAGTATCCCTGACATGATTTTGACGACTTGATCCTGTATTGCCGTATCAACCAAATTATGTTCATACGCATGAATATACTGTGACAAGGAGCCCCTCACACGACATTATAAATATATGTTCATGACCTACGGATGGTATCTGACCACCCAGTGAATTGTATCAGCTGCGCCCTGATGAAGGAACTGTTGGCAAAAGTTCCTCTCCGAAACGCACGTCAACGCTGTTTTCTGTTTCAAAAGGATTTATGAATTGCATGCTTTGTAATTGTTTATGCAATATAGTTGTGTGTCGTTTTGTCTTTTTCATTTGAGTTATGCATGGTATGATTAGTGTTTGTGTGGTTTGTGGTGTCATATTGGTTTTGCATATCCTTTGCAATGTTACTTTGAGGCGGTTCTACTTGAATTTTGTACAGTAAAGATTTTTATACAAATACATTTATGAACAAATTTACAAAAAAGAGCCTTTTCGATGAAATAAAATATGAAAAAATGATGGCTTGTGGGACCATGATGTTGTTTCTAATTTAGGATGTACCACCAATTTATTAATTAATATACAGGAAGTGGATGGGGTCCCCAGGGCTAAAATTGTCTTGGGGAGGGGTGCTGCATGCCCTACTCTCTGTTAAATATTTTTCTGGGCCCTGGAGGATGGGGTCACCCAGCCAAAAGTGGTCCCGGGACGGGGTCCCCATCCCTCCTTCTCCCTAAAAAATGTGCTGGGAATGGGGGACCAACCAAAAGGTGGCCTGGGGAGGAGGCCGATGGGTTGGCAGCCTTTGGGTACTACCTACTTTTGATCCCTAGTAGGTAGTTATAGTTAGGTATACCACTCACATCACTTTGTTTTTTTCAGTGAATTGTTATGTTTTATTAAACTTTTTAAACCTGACTATAGCCTGTCAGCATTGAGAGTGGGTGTGTAAGTGTCTATGTGGGTCTGTGAGTGCCTGAATGAGGGGTGTGTGTCTGTGGGTTTGTGTCTGTGAGTGGGTCTGTGAGTGCTTGTGTGGGTCTGAGTGGGTATGTGAGTACCTGTGAGAGTGTTTGAGTGGGTGTGTGAGTGCCTGTGTGGGTCTGTGAGTGGGTCTGTGAGTGTATGTGTGGGTTTGTGAGATAGTGTGTGAGTGCCTGTGTAAGTCTGTGAGTGGGCATGTGAGTAGGTGTCTAAGTGTCTGTGTGGGTGTGTCAGTAGCAATATGAGTGACTCAGCCACAAAGGAACAGTCCACTGTTTTGCACAAAATAGCTACCAATTGGAGTTCTTACTACTGGTTAATTACTAAGTGCTACCTTCTTGGGTAAATGTCCAGTACAGATTCTACACTACAACTGCATAATGGAGCATGAGAAAACGCCACCAGTGACCTTGTGTGTGTTTTGGCAATGTGATTGTTCCTGGTGTGTCTTGTTCCAGAAATATGTGATAACATAAATAACATCCCCAGGGGCCTAGCTGAAATGTACTGGGGGCGGGGGGCCAGGCTGATTTTGGCTCCAGGGGCCCCATGCCCCAGGAGCAAACCTTAATTGAATGGGGGTGGGCCATGCAGACCCTCTCTCCATCCTGATTTGTATGCCCCCCCGGACCCTGTCCCCATGGCACCACAATGTGTTCCTGGGTGCCCTGGTCTCACCCAGGGCACCCAATGTGCTATGGGACCATTGGAGGAACCTCAAGGTCCCTGCGGTTCCAGCAAGCTCCCCACTTTCTGCGGGAGCCAGCATTGCTTATGCATGCACGGAGCAGCTGGAAATGCACCTCCCTGAATGTGAGAGCAATTGTTTCATCCCTTTCCCTGCCCGTATGTCTGCGGGCAGAAAAAAGGATTAAAACTCCACTTCTAGCAAACATGAGCAGTTTGAGAGCTCCCGCTTGCTGGAAGCGGACTGTTCGCTTTTGCCTAGCAGGAGCTGTCAGCTCCCATAAAGCAAAAGAAAACAGCTATGTCCCAGGGGTGGGCACCCCGGGACAAAGCAGGGGCCGGGCCGGGAGTTGCAGTCCCTAGGGCCATATATGGCTCCCAGAGGGGGCCGCATGATCCTCCTCCTTTCTTGTGCATAGGCCAAGGGAGGTGGTGGTTCCCAGGACTCAGAACAGCCTGGAAGGCTGGCCTCCCTCCTAAATGAAAATGAAAGCCCTGTGGAGGTGGTGGTCCCCCTGACCGGGGGTCTGCACGCACTCCCTCTTCAATGTTTATGTGAACAGGGAGGTGGTTAACGCAAGGGCCCAGGATTGTCCATGCAGTGCTCCCATATCGTTGTTTATTTACAGCTCGAGGTAAGAAGTGGTTCCCAGGATGCGTTTGGGACCCCACGGCCTCCGCTTAATGAAGACATCAGCCCCGGGGAGGTGGTGGTCACTGGGACAAGGGAGGTCAGTGCAGACTCCTGCATTAGTATAAAGAGAGCCCAAGGGAAATGGTGGTCCTATGGGCATAAATGAGCCCTAGTTGGGGGGACTCATGCACCCCTCTCCTTATTTATTGAAATAAACATTCCACCAGGAGCTGGCCCACCAGGAGGCAAAATAAAAGCAAGAGTAGGACACTGCGCTTGTTTTTTTTTCATTCACTGTGATATTCATGAATATTTCACCAAAATTGCCGTACCTCAGCTGCAGAGCTAAAGGGTCAGGGTATTCCCACCCTTCCCCCTTTTATTTTTTTCTGCATTTGTTTTTGGGACTTGGCTGAAGCCGGGTCCTAAGATGGCTGAGAATCAGAGCTCTGCAGATCCCTGCACGAGCTCATCATTATTCGCGAATGCTTTGGGATCGTAGATATACAAATTTGGATTTTCCTTAAGTTCTCATAAACTACTAAATGGATTTACACAGGATAACTGAAAGCGTGATCTGCGAACAAAAAGCCGCCTTTATGCCAAATTTGGTGTAATTCTGTTCCGCGGTTCGGGCTCTAGTTGAGTTCAAAACACCTATGAAAATGAACATGTGTAATGCACTCTTTTTACCACCTCCCCATTTTTTTATCTCCCCCGCTTGATGGAGCACCCCGAAACTTTCCATGCACAACTAGAATTACCAACGCTTTAAAAAGAATTGTGAGATAGCTTTGTCAAACAACGCCGAAGTTATATGCACATCAAAAAAACTATTCACCAAGAAAAAAAAGAGTTGAAGTATGTATCAGAGTTCCCAATGGTTTATTTAAATAAATAAACGTGGCAGCATGCAAATCCTTTCATTGTCCTGACTCGTTTCGGCTCAGGCACGTTCCTTGTTCACAGGTTGAAACAGGTTAGAATATTAACCACATGCTTATATGCCGGCTGCCGTGTGCCCTGTAGTTTTTAAACAGTACAACTCCCAGCATTCACTTGGATAATATACTCAATGAATGGCATATACACAGTGTATTGAAATCCAGTTTAAATACCATTGAGGCACTGTGGTAGCTATTAATGTCAAAAGTCAATGATGCTGGTGATGTAAAGGGGCTACGTGCATAATAATGTTCATTTCCTTTGCACACAGTGCCACATTATGAAAAAAAGGGCTACAGAACCGAAATACAGCAGCAACATACTGCGCCTTTCTCCCTTACTCGTCTCTCATGTGCCAAATACTGGGAAAATCCTCAAGGGTCACAGAGGTGAGCTGGTCATGCTTATATGTGCCACTGGGCAATATATGTATACATATATTGCCCAGTGGGGAGGAATCTGGGTGCTCTGCCCGGAGGACATTTTTCAGACCAGTGCCAAGCCTCTATGGACTGAAGTGAGATGGCTTATCTAACACCAGATGTTTCAAGGGGTTCTGCACCTGTGATGGTGCACAGAGCCTTGATGATGAGCCACAGTAAGATGTGGAAACAGTGAAATTACATGCATGCAGAGTACTAGAAGCGAGTCCTATCCTAGGTTTCTGTAAGTGGATGTGGACCCCCAGTGAGCAGAACACAGTAAATAGGGGATAACTTGGATGTAGCATGGAGAAACTGGTCACCACAGCCCCATGCCTGAAAACATCTAGCACACTATAGAACTGATTACCAGAGAAGGTGGGCTATTCTGACCAGCCAGGAAACCCCTTTATTTGCAAATCCTCGAACTCGCGGGAGCCAGAGCCTCTTCTAGCAGCACCTTGAGAAACAAGACATTAATGCCTCACAGACGTATATGTGTGCCCAGGGCACGATTATAGTCGCACTGAAGCTCCCCTTAGCAGGAAATACTCTAGCTGAAGTTCAATAGACCTGGAATAAAGGAAAACAATTACCCCTGGCGGACCATGGGGATTTCATAGACTGACATCACCTCTTCCTTTCAGATTTCTACACAGAGAAAAGCCTACAGCCCAAGCTGAAGAAGAATTCACAAAAGAAGGGCTGTCAATGGAGGTCTTCCTATAATGTCACTTGTGTAACAATTGTAGTTTATATTAGGGTGAATATAAAAAAACTGCACTGCAATAGCTGTGGGTAATCAACACAGCAAAGTCACTACATCAGAAATGTCATATTAGTCGTACGCAAACATGCACAAAATATATTTTTTAGGGTATATGAAAAACTTCTTATAAGTAGCTCCATATGAACTGGTAATAGGTACTTGAGACAATTAGAAAAGCAGAAAATTCTTATTTATGGAAAATATTACTTAACATTTCAATACCTCCCGTACTGTTTTTGTAAAGTAGCTTGCAACCTTTCGAGTCAGGAAAAATCCTTTTCTCTGTGTTCCTCAAAACAGATTTTCTCCTGTTTTTTTAAAGCAGTTATAACAGGATGATACATTTCCTACTGGGAAGCTCGTGGTCTGATATACTAGACAACAATAAGAAAACAACAAGCTCTATTTATCAGAGAATGAAGTTTACCTTTAAAAACATAGAATAATGGGCAGTGGGATGGGGAAAGAAAGGAAGAACCGCATTGATTTTGTCGCCAATGGTAATAAAAATCAAAAAAGAGATGTGAACATTTTTGTTATAATAGATGACTTATTGAAAAGCAGCAGTGTAACTTGAAATGTTTATTTACAAACAGTTGTTTCAACTTTAGTCTTCCTTCAGATGGAAATCTCTTAGTTGTTACTATCTGTAAGTGGAGTTTTGTGGCTTTGCTCTCATTTTATTGTAGATGTTTATGTGCGGTACATTGGGTGGAAAGGCTGAAAAGGTGGAGGCTGATGTTATAAAACTGATTTATTCGCTTTTAGCATTTTGTACCAAAGCATTTTAAATAACAGACTAATATTTATTGCTTAATACCCAAACAAAACTGGTGCTCGGCTTTTCAACTACGAAATGATGGAGAGCTGAATCTGACCTCCACGGTGAAGACCTGGGATCTTTCGCCCAGATTTGCTAATGCATTGTACCATGTTTGCTTTACTTGGCACAGACCTGGTGCAGAGCATTGAGCTGGGATTTACTATCCATCACAAACCAGGATTAGCGTTGGAAAGTATCACAAAGCTGTGCCATGCACTACTTTGAGTCAGGCGGTGTATCATGTGTGGTACATGGCATTTCCATAAAACAACCCATTGGGTTCTATCACAAATCCTTAACTACTATTTGTAGGCAGGGAGTTGTGCCAAAACCATACACCCCCTCCTTTTTTTTTAACTTTGCATGTATTCTGCATTATACAGCACACATGCAAATAGGGAAAAATATCGAAGGAAAATGTTTGGCCTTTAAGGGTCTACTTCCAGTGCAGAACATATGCTTCAGGGAATGCACACACCCTTGCACTAAGGAACATGGTTGTGTGCATTGGCACATGGCAGTCAAAAGTGAGCCAGTGCTGGGAAAGAGAGAAACAATTTACCATATCTTAATAGATATGGTGCATTTTTTTCTCTCCTTTTGACTTCCGGAAGTACAGCACCTGTGGCCGCTTTGCTGATTTGTGGCAAATATTAGTAAATATGTGAGTTAATATTTTCTGTAGACATCTTTATTAGACACAACAAAGCAGATTTGCTGGCATTTTGCACTGGATTTGTGCCACAAAAGTGGTATAACCATCTACAAAATGTTTATTTTGGAATTACTTTGGAAAGTTTTCTGACAGTAATGCATTTCTTTGTGTCAAGGTGGCGTTCCATGGGTGGTACACAGGTGTTGCATGAAATCACCCAAATATTTTTATGCAACGCACTAACTACTAACAGTGGTAAACAGAGTATAGCACCATAAAAAAAACGGGGCATATTATCAAGATCGGCATTTAAAATTATTGCCGCTTTAGCGGCGGGAAACTGCAGCTAACGAGGCGATAATGGGCTTGAAAATATCCCCTTGTGAATCCTATAGAAGCCCATGTTCTGGTGTGAACATGTGCTTCAATGGGAATGCCAAATCTGAGCATCCAGTTTAGATGATGCAGTATAAGCAACACAATTAATTCAAGAAGTAGAATGCAGAAAATCAGGAAGCATGAGCCTAAATGTCCCTGCAACGAGGGTTGGTGAATAAAAAGCATTAATCTACCCCTACTCTAACACTAAGGGGACATCCCTAAATAAGCATTTTCAGAGGGAATGTTAAAAGATGTCAGCATATGGTGTCTTCCTAAGACGTTTCTCACGATCAACGGGTCAAGTAGCATAAGCTACCAAAGACAGAGTTCGTTCTAGGATGCTCTCTCTCTGAAGGGCAAGAAAGCAGTGGTGCACTATCCCTCATTCCAACATACAATTAATTTCAAGTGGCACTCCCATGGTGCAATTCGGATCATGCCATCCACCCTGGGTACAGTCCTGAAGGAAATTTTCCACGATATCGGCGGTGTACCTTTTTCGATATAGTTTGTCCTTGGTTCCCAGGCCTTCTCCTGTGTGAAGCACAATGACCTTCCTTTATCGACTCTAGCCACATGATTGTAAATTCATCTCTCCTGGCCTAGCTAGTAAAGCAAAGAAATTATTCTATCTCATGAGCGCTTCTTTCACCTGCAACACTAAATGTGAGAAAGAACAAATTCCATAGCACACAAGAAATTCAGGCTGTTATTCCTAAAGTGAAAGTTTCAGGTACTAGCAATTCGGGTCTACAAATGTTAGCTAACATAAGAAAACAACATTATAAGCTTTGCGAATATACATAACATTAATGTAATTTCAATTAGCAATTTGACTTATGTATAAAATAACTTAATTAGTGAACACATTTTAAACGTGAATAAGTGTCAGTTGCACAACACAAGTTCTTCATGATAATGTTTCCTGTCAGTTATATTCACTTTCTATTTTGACTCTCCATGTTACTTGCCAAGGGCTTAAAATACACAATGTATTCATGTTAATATATTTCAAAATTCTAACACTTCACATTAATACGACAAGTGATTATATGCAGGTATGTACTATTGAAATTAAACTTCTGTCTCATCTGTGGTTTCCCAACATCTGCCTCTCCTATCTCAGCAGCCTTTGTATCTTTCATCGCTCCATTTACCTCTTTCCTCCTTATGTTTAATTCTCTCTGGCTCTCCCTCCGCCTATTATCCAATGCCTCCCTTCCACCCTTAGATTCTACCTTTATTTCCCCTTAATATTATTCTCACAAAATCAATTTTCTCCTGAGGCCTGCTCTTTCAACCACTGTCACACAGTGTCGGTGCGTAGAAGGCTTGACAAATCGCGTCCGCTATCTCATTTATAAGTGCCGCTCGTGAAACTTATGTGTTTCTGGTTGCTTCGCCTAAATACGAGCAACGCCATACTTCCAGGGAGGCAACTAACGGTTCTGCAGGCGGTGCAGCGACACCGGGGCCCAAGGGTGTGAGGGGCCCAGGGCAGCCATTTTACTGCTGAATTTTACTATGCAATATCCTTTCAGGGGCCCAAATCTCTGGCTTGCATTAGGGCCTATTGCACTCTCGCTGCGTCACTGCATAGTTCACAGTACAAGGTGGCTAGTTTAGTTTAGGAGACTAGTCAATAACGTATGCAAATCTGCCAAGCAACTATATTCACACATTTATTTCTAAAAACTGTGTAGCATTATAGTTCCGTTGAAACATGGGGCCTAAATGAACGCATATTGCATGAAGGTTTAAAAAAAATAGGAACTTGGCGTTCAAAATGTGACTTCCCCTCTGTATCGTTTTTTTGTCGTATTCACTCAAAAATGAAATAATTGCACATTGCCGTACTCAGTGGAGCACTTTCCCTCTTTTAATATCGAACCTTTTTTAGGACACATACACAGGCCCGCACGCACAGACGCACACATACATTTGAGTCCGGCAGCTCCTTCTGTCGCCCCCGGACAGTATTTTCAGAACTCATTTGTTTGAGGGGTTTTAATCTGAAGACATTGAAAAGTTACACCCGCTGTGATGTCGTCAATCACGCCAGAAGGAAAAAGAGTGGCATGATTTGTTATCTGTTATTTCCCTTGCCGTGGTGGCTGTCTGCCAGCGCCAGGTCTGTCCTTAAGGCTATCACTTATAGCGACCACTGTCTGTCAAAACCACATCCAACTCGAAGGGCTGCCTTTGTTGGAGCAGACAAATGAGCGTGACCTTTAGCAATAAAATAGGCACCTACTGCGAGAGATGAAACGGCGGCTGAAATTAAGAGCACCATACAGCCGTTTCAAACACACAAGCAAAAGTTAAAAGTTAAACTCGGACTTAATTATACGAGCAAATGTGCATTGGTGTTGTCAATAATGAGACAGACATGGTCAGAAGCATCGATCCGAAGCCCGGACTAAAAGTTCGTTCATCCAGGAATCGTCCTGCACGCATTAATTATGGATGGTATTGATGGGATGTACGGAAAAAATAACAGAGACGAAGAGATGAAATTATAGCAGTGAAAGGTTCCATGGGAATTCGTTTTTTTTCTTCTTCACGTGTAGAAATCATTTATGAATATTATACGAGGCCAAGAGGGAAGAACAAAAGATCAGACGGACCCTAACCTTTCATGTGCACTAATGGCTACTTTAGTAGAGCGCCGGCGCAGGGCCTCAGCCGGGTGTCCATCGGATGTGACGTGGCGGCCGGTGCTGGTGCGCAACGCTTCAAAGCGCACCCCGCGCGCACTAAGAAGGCCCTGAGAAGACCACGGCCCGGCGCATGTGGTTTGCCAAGCCCTTGTTACCCACCTTGGCAAGTGGTCAACCGAGACTGGCTATTTACAGCGCAACGCAGATCGATGTTAATGAACACGTTCCAGGTGATATAATACCTTGCCTGGGACAATAATGAAATTAGGCCTATGGATTTTGTTTTTAAATACTGAGGCGCCATTTGAATATTTAATGACGTGGTACACGGCGTGAGTGTGCAGAAGCGTGTGGTTTCGACAGTAACAAATGCTATTGATTTCTGTAAGCGGATCATTTAGAGTTTACTGGGACAGGGACATCTTGTTCATTACATTATTCCCGATGGCTTTCTGCACACGTCAAAGGACAAGTGTGCAGCCTCGGGCCCTATTAGATAAAACAGGTTGGCAGTTAATTCGAATTTAGCGTGAATTAATAAGCGTAAATGCCAGATGTCACTGATATAATGAATCCTGAAATTGAACAAACAGAAAGAAGTTCAAGCTCAACTTCCATTTATAATCACTGTATATGTCGGAAGTTCAAACAATGGACCTGATTCATGTATGTTTTTTGACTGCTAAAATGATGTTAAGTGCACAAATCATTACATTGCAAACGTTAATTTCAAAGGCTGATTCAGCGAAAAGTCTAAAAGAATTTTAAATTTGGAAAGTGTATTTTTGAATAAAGACCATTATGGTGTTAGAGCTAGAAGACAAAAATGTTTTCATGGAAATGGATCTAGAAATGTCTCTGGGACCGATGCGCTGTAAAAGTAGCACGTTCATAAGTTTATATTTATTCACATACCTCTAAATGTACACATACATTTGTTTATGTCAAAGACAGGTGTGAGTGCCTTCTTTACAGGGTGGTCACGGAGACAGTAAACCACTTAATGTTGGTGCATGAAGGGATTTTCCACAGGGAAACATATTTCCAGTGGGAAAAAAGAGAAAGGAAACTTACGTGTAGTTTTGCACATTTGAGTTTCATTCGTGCATGCATAATATATTTTCTACCTTGTGGAAACTGAATGCGCGATGTTAACACATTGAAATAGTCAGGGAAACATGCACATTTCCTGGACTACTACTGGCCATGAAATATGGAATTATCTATTGAGGAGCAGATTTCTGACTTTCTCACTTGGTCCTTTGTTATTTGGGCATTACATCATGGCGTATCCTTCCCCAGACATTGGCAGACAAGCTTTCACTCTAAAAGAAACAAAAATATAAATCCTGCCACCTGTTCTACAAAAGGTTCAACCTAACTAATCTGTCTCTCTTCTGGTCTTCAACCTGGTAGAATTCATTGGATTGGCCTACCATGCATCACATTAATGATGATGCTAATTTTGGGTAGTACCCCATCCCAGATTCTCACGTTAAGCTTCTATCGATTGGTTATTAGCTGGTCTTAGGTATATGTGACCAACATTTGTTTCCAGAAGCATGGTGAAGCTGCTGTTATTGCAATAAAAAAATAAACTATGTTCTAATGCTGTCAGCTGACAGCTTCTGATAATTGCTGGAGTCCTTCTTTTGTTTTTATGCTTTATAGTTCTCTGTAGTGAACATGAGCCTCGGCTTGCATTCTGCTCTTTCTTTTTTCGATATCTCTAGCTAAACTGAGCAGGTAACTTTCATGCTCGAGAAGCAGAAGTATTTGGGAGGTGCATCTTCCCCCCTACTGCTGTGGTTAGACCTTGGCCTTGAATTGGACAGCTCTGGTCAGATAGTGTTATGCATTCTGGACTTTGTGCTGCTGTCACAGGTCTTAACTTTATTGATCAGCATGCAACATTCCACACTGAAGGCCCAATCCTGAGTATCAGGTACTAAGCAAGATATGTAAAGTAAAGAAAAGGGGTTATTGGTCCTGGCCGTATCTGGCCTAATTCACCAAATTATTTCTTGGGAACCAGATGTTCAGGGAGGCTGCAGAGAACTAAACGTGACAACACACACCGATATATCATCTACATAAGTTCAGGACCACAGAACTCGCGCCTTTCTACCACAAGGGAAAATGCAATTTTGCTCCCTTTCTGACGCGATTTGTCGTAACTATTTTTGCGTCCATTTGACCGGACCACCAATATCTACACCTTGAAAAAGCCCCAGGCCTCCGTGCCACTAGAGGACAAAACACGAGTTGTCTGCACTTTCGTTCGCTTTGTTACTCTGGAATACCAGAGCAACTGGGAATAAAAAAACTCTAAAGGCTACACTTGCGCTTGCTGTACCATTTTGGATTGCTAGAACAACTTGGAATAAAAAACTATGAAACAAAAAGAATAATTAATAACTCATGACCTTTTGATATAGTTACCCATCAGGTAGAGGATTTACCACTATATATAGTCAGCATCTCTGTCCTCTCCCCAAATAAGCATGATAAGGTTTTGTCGAAGCATGAAAAGGAGGTTGGGGCGACTCTATCAGGCAGAAAAATAATGCAACAGAGTTTGAATGGTTGTATAACAAGTAATATAACAAATATCAGACAGGTGAAGGCTGTATACTGTGGTGATAAAATATTGAAAGCATTGAATACTGCACAAGCATCTTTCTTAGACAGTATGGATTTATTAGGGAACTAAATGAAGGAGAAATAATCAAATTCCAAAGGACCTGATTCACAAAAGTGAACTTACACTTCTGTATAAGTTTACAATTGTTTGCTATTCACAAAGGGTTTTATAAGTAGTATCTGTAGGAGTGCAACGTCTCTGAGTCTCCACATATAAAATATAGGTATTTGTATGTGCGGCGTGTAAGTTTACCTTTGTGAATCAGCTGCTAAGAGTTGAAATGCCAAATTCCAACAACAGAGTCTTCAAACTGACCAGAATCCACTAATTTACAGGCATTCACAAAAATGTGCACACAAAATTTAATATAATTTTTGGATAGACTATATTATTTAGATTATTGAAGTTTACATTAGAATTTGTGTTTTGAAGTCCAGAACAGTTCAAATAAATCGTTGCTTTCATGAGAAAGAGACCTGTTGTTCAGAAGAAATGTGCTCCTAACACTTCTTTTGCCAATTATTGCCTCTACAGTGTTAATTAAAAGTAGTGGAAAAAAGAGTTTTGTACAATGTTGTAGTTTTAATTGAGATGCATACGTGAACAGAATTTGACTCTAATCCCAGTTCATAGAGCCTAGAAGTCATGGACATGAAGAATCTCTTTAAAGTGCAGATCATGGACATTGGCATTTTCTTGCATCATTGCCAGGGGTTCCAAACTCATATTCTCTGCAGTGCAAGAAAGCGTGCAGCACTGATTCAATTCTTGGTTGACCCCTAAGATGCCTTCTTGAACCAATATTTTTAGATTTCAATTTTTAACAGTTTGGGTAACATGTATGTTCCCCAGTTAGATGCCTGCTCCAGAAGATGTTCAGAGATTTCCTATTAGCAGCATAAGAAAGGACCTTCCAGGCTGATTATACTGATTCCATGCACAATGACAATGTGTTGCTGTTTGTACTATTTAAATCCAGGAAAGTGAATTCGCCTCTTTTGGATGCAAACCTCTACTGACTATGAGTAACATTTCTGTTATTTGATAGCACTTTCAGCTTGGGAAGCTAAAGCCATCTTTTTTAATCATTCTGTAGTCCGCACAGTAAGATATCTGTCTTGCCTTGCCTTGATTCCATGGGAATATTTCCAGAATCTTTTTAATTTTGATATAGTTCATTTGTATTTTTTTGTATTAGCAAAACAACATTCAAGATGGCACTTATTTTAGTGCACGGACCAAGACTTCGCGGCCCACATTTCACTGTCTAGCACAGGGACTTCTTTAATGAAAAAGTCATTCCAATTCAAGAAAATGTTACTTTTAGCTCCAAAAGCGGTTTACCAGCATCTTGTGTGACTTTTCACTTGAAGACATACCTAGAGTAACAAAATCATCTGGGATATTTATTTGCAAGAGACTTGTTCAAGCAGAAAAGGTTTCTGGGTGACAATCTATGAGTGCAAATGAGTCTCCCATGGGTGACAATTGCGCAAAATTGCTTTTGCGTAATGCAAAATTTAGGAAGTTTGTGAATTTTGCAACCGCAATTTTAGTTTCAGCCAGCTGTGTCCAGACTTAAACACGAATATTAAACACAAGCCCGAGGAAAAGTATAAATACATATATGAGCTAATGTGGATCCCAGGAACAATTCCATTAATCACAGTCACTCGTGAGACATCCTTTATGTGAGCATCAGCTGTGATTTGTCATTATTTGTTTCTTGTAGCCTAAAACAGATGATACTGAGGTGTTCAGATTTAAAATGTTAGGAACAGAGATATTAATTTTTGTGATGAACTACAAAGCATCAAAAAAACGTTTTATTTTGTATTTCTTGTCACCATTAAAGATTGTATGTATGTTAACATGTTGGTACATTGTAGTCAACAAGAGATCCAATTATGTCATAAATAACAAGGCTGAAAGAGGACATCAATTTTCACCCCCCTAAAGGTAGGGAAAGTTAATGCTAAAATATGAGTGTTCTCAACTATGGCTTGAGACCTGAGCACAATGAAGCGATATTATTGCAAAAATACCGTCCTTCAAAGCGTCAATAAAAAAAAAATCCAGCGGACGCAATCAAAAGCTTTCTCCGGTTCAATGCTGATGACTGACTGAGATTCAAGGTCATATTTCTTTAGCTTTATGGGGTTTAACAGTTCTCTAATACTCATTTTATGATCTTTCCTTTACAAATCGCAAATGAACTATCACTAATTATCCATTATTAGATTCTGATAAGCAGTTCAATTCAGCACAAATACTGGCCTTTAATATTACATAGACGGAGGTCCTTTCATTGTTAGAGTAAAACAATAATGGTTGTTTCCTTCATGAATGAAGTAAATTAGTGGCAAAAATAATGTCGTTGGATTGAGATATCTCCCAGCAAAGGCAATAGCTGTGCTTGAAAAGCTTTGTAGAGTTCTCCAATAAAACTATGGGGCATATTAGCAACAAATAGCAATAATTATCGCTAAATGTGCTTAGCAAATTTTTTTTTATCGCCGGATATTATCGCAGAGATAACGTGCTATTAGCAAAGTTTATGTCCAAAGCGATAAAATATCCGGCGATAGCGGCTCTATGCGTGAATATCGCTGGAAATCCAGCGATATTCAGGCATCATCGCTAATGGGGACTTAACCTGAATATCCACCTCCCATTGGATATACAGGTTAAGAAATGGTCTGAGCAGGCGTTAGGTTTTGGCGCTAATCGCGCTTAGCGCAAGTATTTTTATCGCTGTGCCTGCCTTGCTAATAGGCGATAGCTGTGTTAGCGACTGCTTTCTGTCGCTAACAGGTTGGGTACGACCACTTTGCACGTCATTAGCGATAAATATCGCTGACATACAAAGTGTGCCCCAAACCTGTAGCTATCGCCTACAAGCTGTCGCTAACTGCTGTTAGCGACAGCTTGCTAATAGGGCGATAAAAATATCGCCGCTTTCGTGGGAAAAAGTCCCTTTAAAGCGGCAATATCGCCCTTGCTAATATGCCCCTATATGTTTCCGTAATTTTACTCCTAAGGGTGCTTTTATTACTCTTTCAAATTATTATGCTTTCATGCCTTAATTTAGAAGCTGGTAAGCCATCCTCATCTCATTTTTATTCACAAAGGAAACATAAACATATTTCAGATGGGACAAGGTGAATTCTGATGTTTCATTTTAATATCTGTTAATTGAGTATTTAAATTGCTCAACTTGTTTCAGTATTTTTATTTTAGAAGTGTCAGTCTTGTATTTGCCTTCTATTTCTCTAAGATGTGAATCATATTCCATTAAACTTCTTTTCTCATGAATCAAGTTTAGGACATCAACATGCCTTGGCGGTAACCCTTCAATTGCTTCACAGATGTCAATCTGGTCTTGCACTGGCCATAGGCTGTGTTCTAGGTAGTGAAAGATGTCCCGTTTAAAAACTGCAATCAGGGACATAGCCTTAATAAATAGAGGAATTTAGGCACCGCTGCTTTAGGCCACTGATTTCAGAACCAATAATAGCTTACACTTCAACATTGACTGACAAATGAATGTTCCGAATTGTTGCTTGTATGGACCCAACAAGAGGTATTGAGATTTTAGAAAATAAAACTATTCTAAACAATAATGAATGAGCTTTGGAAACGAGGTCTAGTCTTTATTTTTAGAGTTCACTAGCATCCAAACACCCACCAGAGCTTGCTCATCTATTAATCTTATTAAGGCATGTCTGACAGTCTGATTGAAGTTTTGGCATAAGTTCCTACAATCTCAAATTAGTACTTGTGAAAATATAAATTGCAGTATTCTCTTCTTATACAATAGGGGTACAAATTGAGCTTATTAGTAAGGAAAAGCTGCCCCTAAACAATACTGACAATAACAATGTATGATTGTTTGTTTTCTCCAATTTCTGGAGGTCATTTTCAAATAATATTTGATTGCTAACTACCTATACCTTGGTTTATACACTGGTTGAACAAAGCTTCCAAGACAGATGTTAGTAGAAATAGACAAATCTAAAAGTGAACTAAGATATGATCTGATATGTATCCAATTTAAGATCTGAGATAATCATTGCCAGTTGTGTAACGGAGGGTGTCAGATTGTTTCTAGATGCAGCAAGTCCTATCTATTGTCTGGGGGGAGGGCTCAAACTGTATCGTAAAGTAGAATAGTAGAACTATGTACCCTGAAACATCAAAACAAGTTAATGGCTGCATTATTTGACCTAAATTGAATTGTATGCCCGGCAATGTAGTTGAATGTATAGTCCGCATTCTGTTGTCTATAATTCTCAGATTATTTTGCTGCTAATATTATTGTTCATCTAAAAATGAAAGGTGTTTTCTCCTTTTCTGTCCCACGCCTGCCATGCTCCTCACCTCTTATGACAACTCTCTCTCAATCTCTCTCAGTATGTGTTTAAAGCAGTAGCAGCTCGCACAGGTAAGAACGGTGGGGTGGTGAGGCGGGGTAGGGCAGGGTGAGGGGTGGTGGAAATCAACAGACAACGGGATAAGTAATATGAAATAAATATATAAAACCACCTCCTTTGCGCTCACTGCATCACTGACCCGGTGATGCCGCGAGTGCAAGGTAATTGGTTTATTTATTTCATATTACTTATCCCGTTGTCTGTCTCCACCATCCCCACCCCGCCCCACCTCACCGATCTTAACTGTGCGAGCCGCTACTGGTCAAAAGTGGTCCACATCTTACCTGCTTCATGAAAAACTGCGACTACTTTGCCACTGATGTCTTTGACATCTACAGGCTAAAGAATGTCAGCAAAGGCATCTTCCTTGATGATAGAACTGCATCATATTTGGTGATGCACTGCACACAACGAAATTCGTTGTACTTATTTTTATGTTTACTTACTTGTTAAACTCCGTAGTCCATACATTACTACCTCCCACGCTGCCCCTACCCCTCCCCACGTCACCACCCGGCCGGTACTCCCACTACCGGCCGCGGCTGCAGAAGGTGCATATCAGAATTGGAAGATGATCTGACTGAAAAGGTACCACCAGCTAGAAAAGGAACTCACTACTTTTCTTACAACCAGCGAAGACTGGGAATGCAGAACTAGGTGGAATAATTTGTGCATTGTGTGGGTCCCCAGGAATGCCAATAATGTCAAAATGGCACAGTTTGCCAAGACGTTGCTGAATACTCTATTTGGGTTTGAAAACATTTATTAAATCTTTATATTGGAAACAACACACCATGCTTCAGCACCACCAAGACCTCTGCCAGGTACTTCTCCTGTGACCATCATAGCAAGTATTCTAAATTACCGCTGCACAGCCCTGAGATTCGCCAGGAGAAACATTTAAATATGAGGAGGTTTCAATCTCTCTCTACTTAGACTTCAGAATTGGTGTGCAAGAAGCATAGAACGCATTCATGCCAAAGGGAGGCATGGATGAGTCATCCCTATATCACACAAAGTAAAAAGTCAAATAAAGGGATAGATTTGACTTTTTTACTAACCATAAGGTGGCACTGTTGTTTATGGAATTGGAAAAAAGGGATGACCATCTACCCATGTGCCTACTCTGATCATTCACCAGTGTTTATGGCATATCTATGCCATCTCCTGTACATATCATTAGACCATGGGCATTTCCCCCTAGAACCTTACGTGATGCATTTTTTAAGGCAGAGGCTGAGAAGGGCATAGAGGAGTACTTTGGAAAGATTGTGAGCTTAGTTTGAGGTACGCTGTTGGGTGGGAGGCATTGAAACTACATGTCAGAAGTTTATGTATCCATGTAGTATATTGGATAAGGCCCACTGATTTATGAGGCAGTAAGGTAGAAACCCTACACAGTTATGGTTGTTCTGCTAAAGAACCGCCATTTATAGTTTCTTAGGAACTCACACACAGATTGCATACTTCATCATGTATACCCTCATCCGGAATGATGTTACATCGGGATTGGCTCAGCCTTCCTGAGCTCTTGATAATTTTAAGGGTCATCTGTAGAAATAAAATTAACTGGGGTAAAGAACCAGTCAGACATTTTATTCATGGGTAAGAGTAAAATGGTCCAAAATTTATTATGAGAAAATTGGGAACGGACTAGTGTTCCAGGGTCACAGGATCTACATGCTACAGCTGTAGTGTAACTCAAGGGCCAGTCAGCCTTCATCAGGGCTAGGGGGATCGCTATCAATGTTGCAAAAATTCAATTGTAATACACAATTTGTAATGTTGAAGAATCAGCATGGGTACTCTCATGGATAAATACATATGGTCCTTTTTGTGGTAACAGGTAAACCTGTAAGGCAGGGATAAAAGACAAATAATTATTGCCTTTTACATACAATTGAAAGCACAGAATGCTTGATGTTAGCACTACAAAACTTCACTCAGTGATGTGCCAGAATGTGACATACGCAACACGTAGGTCAAACAATTTCTAGGCAGATAAACATGTTTTTCTATGAAGAGGAATGTGTTTGGGCCATTCAGAATCACTTACCCCTTGTTGGGTTATACTCTTTGGGCCTCATTTATGAGGCTGTGCGTCACTTTTACGCCGCCGATGCGTCACTTTTTGTGACGCACCAGTTTTTTAAAAAATGCGCCTTGTTGCGCCGTATTTACAAAGTGACGCATCTAGGTAGATGCGTCACTTTGTAAACCCCTGCGCCACATTATTCCTGCGCCAGGTATAATGTATGCAAGGGGGGGCGTTTTGACGCAAGAAAGGGTCATGAAAGTGACGCAGTGAAATCTATAAGATTTCACTGCGCCATTTCTTGGCCGCTAATGCGTCAAAATCTTACGCCTGCTTCATTGCAGGCGTAAGACTGACGTAGGCACTAACAACATGGGACTGCCCATGTGAAAGTACACATTGCTGGAGTTGCGTCACTTTTTTGACACTCTCCAGCAATGTGTCACTTTTGCGCCTACAGATACGTCAGAAATACTGACATATCTGTAACTCCTTGCAACATGAGGCGTGGAGTGCGCACTGAGAAGTGACGCATAGCTGCTTTCACGCAGCAATGCGTCATTTCTCATAAATGAGGCCCTATGTATTTAAAAGGAGTCATATGGGTTACTGTTGCAAGTTGTCTGAAAAGAGTTACACAGGCATTTTGCTTGCATTGTGTCTATTCCCTGCAGTGAACACTGAAGCCTTAGTGAAAAGTAAAAAAATAGAATTACATAGTGATGGTCAAACCACTTACTGTACCAAAGGTCTAGGTGTTGTACCTCAGTCCCTTCCACAACCTCTTTGTGTTGGTGAATGGAAGAGCAGAGTGCAGGAGAGACTTTTTTCTGTCTGTGGGATAGCTATTTTTGTTGTTGTAGTTTAGTCAACTCGGTATTACAAAAAGGATGGGATGCTTGAAAACGTCCTTGTTATGCAAACATTGCCTACTTTTTAAGCTATGTCATTCACCACAATGGGCCACATTTGTTCAGGTGCCCAGGCCTATTATTTATCCCAGCACGACCCTGCTCCGGTACCTCGTTTTTTTCATCCTAGAAACTTTTACGCAAGAGTTAAAGCTAGACCTATAGAGAAGGAGGGAGTCAAAGGCAGTCTTGAGTATGGGAGACCATAGAAGTTCAGCTGTTCTAGCCAAACCCAAATGGATGAAGACCATAATGAACCAGGATGAGGGTTACCAGGGCAAGTCAGGTCTGCTAGGAGTATAAATGGAGGAGGAGGGTGGATACAGTGGTGGACAGGGATGAAGGAGATTATGGCAGGTGAGCTCGTCTAGGAAATCCCATAGAGGGGAACGGAGAGCTTGACAGTCTGGGACAAGAGAAACTAAGGTATGTCACCTCTGCAATAAAAAATATGAAGAAGGAGACAATGTCAGCCAACTTAAGTGTGTTCATCACCAGTCACACCAGTGACAGCAAGCAACCTCAAGGGCAAGATTGGATCTCAGCAATACATCTTTGCAGATGCACTCCATGGCTCACTGACAATGCAAACTCCCTTGGTTTCCATATAGACACCAAACACAGGATGTATGTCGTACACCAAACGCAAAGTGTCTGGTACCGACTGTGTAAGCTCTGAAAGGTAGTCATTCCTCCACTCTCATATCACAATCATGACATGCTTTTTTTCTACGAGACAGTCTTATCATCACCTTATTGTACCTGGCAAACGTGTTACAAGTTTTTGCATCATTTGCAGCGGCAGCATTTCTGGACTTGAGATCAGAACGTGCAGGAAGCATCATTTGCAGCAGCAGCATTTCTGGACTTGATATTAGAACGTGCAGGAAGAATTCAAGTTTGCAGGCCTTCTGCTGTTCACCAAAGTTCTTGAACTCTATCTTGTCGTCTACATCTGACAGGCTCTATCCTTTCTCCACTTTCAGAAGAAGGTATACATTCATCTATTCAACACCACAAAACATTGTGGCCTCTTGGAAAAGAATCACCCCCCATCATCCCTTTTTTCACCATTTATACCTCATGTATGGCCCTTTTAGGTCATGGCCATAACTTTCTTTATTCTTGACTGTCTAATCCTCTGTCACAGACTCTTCTTTTTATCCTGTGCCCTCTTGAGGTGCTCAGTTTTCTGTTGTACTGTGCTGTATGGATTCGCAGCTAATACAGACCTTCATAATTATGGAAAGAGGAGGAGACCTAGACAGATCAGCTGTGCTTGACAAACCCAGGTAAAAAGTAAAGAGGGGTCAGAGTAGGTGAGATGTGCTAAAAGGAACGGTATGAAGTAGGAGGGGGACTATGGCACACACAAGTATGGAGACCATGGCAGGGTATATAACCTGTGCGGAAGAAGAGAGAGCTGGTCAGCTCCATTAGAAACTCCTTTGCAAACTTCTGAGATTGTGAAAACAGACATACAGAGTTCAGGGCAGGCCACCTCTCCAATAAAATACATGGAGAAGGCAGGAAACAAAGTCATATCTGCTCAGAAGAACACTGGAGGGGGTTGGACCTCAGGGACAAACAAAACAAGTTGGCCCTTTCAGGGAAACCCATGGACAAATAAAGCATCAGTCATGTCAGGAGGAATGAGAGCAGTACAGGTGAACTCTTCCTCTGAAACCTAAGGATACAGAGAGAGAATATTGCAGCAAAGGAGGATAGTGAAGAGGGCCAATAGGAAGAGAAAGAGCATGCTAAGATAGCTTTACTTGTATACCCTGAAGCCAAAGGAAAGACCAAGGTGAGTCAAGAGGAAGGAGGGAGACAGGACAGATGAAAACATCTGTTGAAACCTAAGGAGGAGGTTGTAGGTGACAAAGGGAACACATGGTGAGGATTAGAAAGCTCATGTCAAGACATCGCTACTTGCAACCTCAGTTAAAAATGAGAAATACCAGGGTGAGTCAGGAGGAAGAAGACCTGAGATTTACAGGAGAAGGAAGAGGTGGAAAACTAGGGCAGAAGAGGAGGGCCGTGAGGAGGGAGAGGAGATAGGTATTCATGACAGCCAGTAGTAAGAACACAGACTGCAAAAACACATTTTGGAAAAACATAGATTTCCAAACATAGACAACCAACATGCCAACCTTAAACATTTATTTATGAAAGATCAATTTAATTGCAGTTTTGAGGAATTCATTTCTTTGAAAATGCTGTTTTATGCAACAATGGTTTCATCATGCAACAGCCAGTCTTTTTCCAGGAACATCTGTGAAGGGGAAGAGTCTAAACCCAACTTACATAGTCTAGTGGAAGACAGAAGATGCACAGATAGCCAAATCTCCAATCACACACACCAAACAACCAGAGTGATCTTTCAAGACCCACTCTGGCAGGTTAACACACCTAAAAAGACATCCCATATCAGATCCAGTTTTTACTGAAACAGTGAAGAAGTCACATATCTGGTTTCTTTCAGTAACAATATCAAAAACTCTCATTAGATGCTGTGTAAATAAGCCAACCAGGAGCACACATTACAGATGATGAATTCTCACCTGAGTAAGTGAGGATCCTTGATGCAACTGAGTTTCAAAGTTGCCACTTTTGCACTGTGATTGGCTATGATCATATAGAACATTCGGGTGAGTTTTATAGGGTGTGAATCTAGAGGACCCATCACATGTGCCATGATCTGTGGACCACGAAGAGTCATTGCTGTATAATATGTTGAGTATCTAGGCCTGAACCCTAATCATTATTATTTTGAAGAAAGAGTCACAACAAAAGTTTAGGGTAGTACTAAACAAGCATGTTATGTTATGTTATAGGTTTGTTGAGCGCGTCAGCTGCCCCAGCAACGGGGCGTCCCGGCGCTAAGAACCATAGCACAACCTACTGGGGGGAGGGTAGGGAGAATAGAAACTTACAAACGTGGAAAGAGGTGAGTTTTAATTGCTTTGCGGAAAGCGGATAGGTTGTCGAGGCGGCGGATGTGGAGGGGCAGGGAGTTCCATAGTTTTGCTGCCAGAAGTCTGAAGGAGCGACCCCCGATGCGGCAGAGCTTCGTGCGGGGGACCACTACTAAATGTTGACCCATGGAGCGAAGATTGCGTTGGGGTGTGTACACAGTAAGTAGCGATCGGAGGAGTTCGGGGCCCTCCGTTTTAAGGATTTTGAAAGCAGTGGTGAGGGCCTTAAATTGAATGCGGGCTTCCACAGGAAGCCAGTGGAGTCTCTGTATGGTGGCTCTAACAGAGCACCTTCTGGGAAGGCCTACAATTGCCCTGGCCGCAGAGTTCTGAATTCGCTGAAACCTGGTTGTCTCGGCTTTATTAGCGCCTAATAATAGGACGCTCGCATAATCCAGTCGGGCCAGGATGGTGGATTGGACAATGAGCTGCAGTGTTTTGGGGTCAAATAAGCCTAGAATGGGATTAAGGCTTCTCAGCAGCCCAATGCATGTAGCTGCCACCTTTTTGGTGTGAGTTTGGTAGTTCAGTGCGGAATCCAGCCATACTCCTAAGTTTTTGACCAAAGATTTGGGAGGGGGGATGGGACCCAGCAAGGGTGGACACTATAACTCTACCTACAGATGTCTAGAAACATCTACCAGCTCACATATACACACACAGTGCTTTGTGTGCCACTGTGAGCCTCTAGGAACAGTCACACCTGCACAGTAGGTACACTCTGAGTTGGTATATCCAGTGCACCTTCGTCTGTAGACTCAGTCACCTGACTCACATTCAGCTCAATAAACCATTGGGAGGATGTCTGTAGGTTCAGTCTTATGTTTTCATTTTGGTGCACTACTTCGTATTGGTTGGCAAGCAAACTCAGATTTCTATACTGTGAGCCTCTAGACACAGTGCACTGTGAATTGAAATAAAAGGCTATGCCATGCTCACTTAGACCTGCACAACTCTGAAAGCATGCCGAACCAGACATACCCACAACAGCATGTTTGCTATGAGTACATGTTTTTGTGATCTTTAAAATATTAAATCTAAACCCCCTCAAAGCCCAATACTTTCCCCATTGTGGTTAAGTTCAGAGTGGGAATAGTACATCTGAAGTCCCACAAAGTCCAATACTTCGTCCATTGTGATTACGTTTGGTGTGGGAGTGGTAAATTAGACATTCTCAACAGTATAACACATTATCTAAAATGTCTAGGTGATTATTGGCAACTGTAAATGTGACATCCATGCACTATTAGCTTTTGTTTATATTTTTTATTTTCTATATTAAAAAGTTATAGCAGTTTAAGTATATACATTGTGTAACGATATTGTTTTTATAGTGTAATTTTCTAGTTTTTTTATATAAAACATCACCTAGAATATATAGTTTTTTCTGTGCATATTTTTTCAATAATTGAAACAGGATTTTTATTGTTGCAAAGAAAAGAAATTTTAATTACGTCAGAATAATTACCTTTACACATATGATTTGGCTGCAGTGTGCATACAATTTTATTTGCAGTTACACAATTTTATAAACGTAATTTTAACAAACAATGTTTTACATTACTTACATTTTGTAAGCCTTATATTATATTACAAAGTACTAAAAACGTTGGTTTTATATTTTTATCAGTATTTTATTTTTTTTAATTTTTTATTTTTTATTGAGATGGATCAGAATATAGAAAAAACACAATTACAGATATCAGCTGGATAAGAAAATGGTAAAATCAGACATTACTAATAAATATATACATATACATATACATCTTCTGCCTCTGCCAGAACTTAGCAATCATCCAAATGCTTGTTACAAGACTAGCCGCATAGAAAAAAAAAAAAAAGGTTACATTCAGAACGATAAAGGAGACTCTAAAACTGTTCAGATTATTCATCTCATTTTCCTCCAATTACTAAGAGGAGCCCATATATTTTTACCGTACTCTTTCCTCTTTTTACCTTTAAAGCTATATAGGCATTCCTCAATGTTATGAGTCCCCAACAATCTCGTAAGCCACATCTGAAAAGTGGGAGCTGTCGGGTCTTTCCTGGCCGCCGCAATTAAAATTCTAAAAACAGCCACACACAGAAAAATAAAAGCTTCGACTTCTTGTTCAATTATAAGGTTTTCATCCCTGCCAATCAAAACAGTAGTAGGGGATAGAGGAATTTGGCGCTCTAGCAGCCCCGATAAAAACTTTTCCATTTCAGTTAGAACTGGCTTAAGATTCTGACAAGAATAAAACATGCAATAAATCCGCCGGGCCTTGATTACACCTTGGACACCTATCAGTATCTCTTTTACCCCATTGAAACAACTTGGCGGGAGTATAGTAAAGGTTAAACACCATCTTATAATGCTGCGCTTTTAAATTAGTTGCTCTTAGTACTTTTCTATTCAATGCCAGAGCATAATCTACATCTATATCTGGGTCCCCAATTCTTTGAGCCCAGACAGTTTCTATTTGTCCAATGTCTTCTCCCAAGCCCTGTAAAATATATCTATACCCTATTTTAATCTTCTTGCCACCATTCATTATGTATTTCACAATCGGGGTAAGCTCCTGAATGGAAACCCTAGGTCTTAGTGACTTCAATGTTTGTTCTAATTGTTTATATAAAACCAGTGGTTCGAAGGGATACCATATTTTTGTTGCAAAACATCAAACCCTAATAGTTCATCCTTGCACATGACATCCCCTAGACATCTAATGCCCAACCTCTTCCATATGCCGCAATTTCTGTTCTGTCCTAGATGAAATAATGGGCTTGCGCTCCAGAGATCTACTGTACCATTGATCTTAGGGATCTTGAGAAATTTCAAAATCGCCTTCCATGTACCCCACGCGCTTAACATCACCTTGCTTTTACTCCTTTTGAAATACAAGACAATGATTTCTCGTGTTAAAATCCCCATAGCCCTTTCTCCAATTAATAATTCATATATTGTAGAAATTCTGTGGGGTCCAGGCGGCCTCTCTAGAACATCACAATTCAGTAAATAATTCATATGCAGCATTAAGCAGACCCAGTGATATAACCTTAAATTGGGTGCCGATAACCCTCCTCCCTCTAGTGGTGCAGAGAGTCGAGCTAATGATCTCCGAATTTTTCCATATTGCCATAGAAATTGTGAAAACACTGCTTCCATTTTTTTCATCAGACCCTCATCAATGAGTAGCGGTATGGCACGGAATAGATACAGTAATTTTGGAAACATTGACATTTTCAATACATTCACCCTTCCAATCAAAGACAAATGTAATACATCGCTTCTTCTCAATTCCTTGTCTATTGATGTAAGTAAGGGCACGTAATTTTCCTGTATGATTTTACCTACATTTGCATTGATTTTAACTCCCAGATAAACCGCGGAGTCCACATACCTTTGATCCATTTTATGAATATTCTTTGTACAAATTATTATTGTTTTTTCCGTGTTGAGCTTATAACCAGAGTATATCCCGAACTCCTGAGCCAAATGGCTTAATTCCAGTATTGCCGTTTGCGGATTAGTAGTAACAATTGCCAGATCTTCCGCATACGCCAATAACTTGGTAGTATATCCGTGAGTTATAACCGGGGTTATTTTATCAGAAGCAAGAATCTTCCTAATTAACGGGTCAATATAGAGTGAAAAAAGTATTGGAGAACAGGGGCATCCTTGACGGGTGCCTCTTCTAATCACCACCTCATCCGACTGTAGTCCCATTGAGGTGATTCTGGCTACAGGATCCATATACATAGCTTTACTTGCTTTCCTGCATTTCTCACCAAAGCCCCTTCTGGCCAATACATCCCACATAAAATCCCAGACCACACGGTCGAAAGCCTTTTCGGCGTCTAAAAGGATCATGGCCATATCTCCACCCGCAGCAGCCATTGCATCAAATAACGAGATTGCCCGTGCTGTATGTTCAGTAGTACCTCTCCCTGGGACAAACCCATGCTGCCAGGGTGAGACAAGTTGACCAATAATCCTTCCTAGCCTTTTCGCCCATACCTTGGAATAAAGTTTAGCATCCGCATTTATCAGCGAAATCGGCCTGATATGAGCTGGGATTCTCCTCCGGTTTTCCCTTCTTATGGAATATTACAATATTGGTCTGTTTCCATGTATCCGGGACCTTACCAGAACAGATTATTCCATTAAATAGATCTTCAAGCAAAGGAAGAATTTCCTCTCCTAAAACCCTATAGACCTCTATTGGTAAGCCATCTGGGCCTGCCGCTTTACCCGCTGCCAGTTCATTCAGAGCAGTCCTTATCTCCTCTGCTGTTATATCCAAATCCAATTGCACCTTATCCTCCTCCTCCACCCTTGGGCATGGGGGTCCCAAATCTTGCGACGGTGGTAGCACCCCTGGCTCCTGATCGTACAATTCCTGATAGAATTTCTGAAATACATCCATTATTGCTTTTGGATCTGTATATTCTACCCCTTTATACTTGATCTTACCAATTTTATTACGATTTGTTTCTTGCCTAATGCGCAGCGCTAATGCTCTTCCAGCTTGTTCGCCTGTCTCATACCTCCTAGCTCTATGTGTTTGATATTCACATATCTCCTTCTGCGTGATTAATTTTAGGATCTCGCCCTTGATCCGAACCATATTTCTAACAGTTTCCCCACTATCTTTACCTGAAGCTATTTCCTCTATATGACATCTCTCTACCTCTGCTAAGTCTGATATGAGTTTTTCCGCTTTACTTTTATCCTCTTTCCTTAATTTAGCTGCACAACTAATCGTCTCACCCCTTAATGCAGCCTTAAAGGATTCCCAAACTCCATTTCTGGAAGCACTATATCTGTTAAACTCGAAAAATTCCTTCGCCCACTTTTTAATATGATTTACAAACCTTTCATCATTTAATAGTTTCCTTTCAAAGGTCCATCTTGATGTTTTCCTCTGCATATTGGGAATCTTATACGTCAATATCAGGGGGTTGTGATCAGAGACTATTCTTGGTAGTTTGACTATTTTAACCTTGCCAATTTCCCCCATTGTCACAAAAAAAGAATCCAATTTAGAATATTTCTGTGCCGGGTGGGAGAAATATGTATAGCCTCGATCCCCAGGCATTTTTTCCCCCCATACCTCCACCAGGCCATGAGACTGGATTAAGGAACCGAGAGCTCTATTTACTTTACGTTTACGACCTATATATCTACTTCCCTGTTGCCAGTCTGCTGAGATATTCATATCCCCACATACTATCATCGGGGTGGTCCAATTAGCCAACTCTTCTTCCAGTTTATCATAAACCATTGGGTCGTCTTCGTTTGGGCCAAATATCACACACAATGTAAATCCCACGTTCAATTCCACTAGGACCCACCTACCAGACCCATCAGTTTTACTGCGTTTCACTCCACCCAGATTACTTTTTGCTAAAATAGCCACACCTCTAATCGTAGATGATTGTGATGAACATCCAATCATGGTATACCCACGCATCTCCAGCAGCTTCCTTTTAGCCCATGGTATATGGGTTTCCTGAATGCACACTTTGTCTATATTATTTGATTTAACCAAGTGACTCAATCTTTGCCGTTTCTTCCAGTCGTTTAGACCACCTGCATTAATGGTGCAAATCCTAATGTCTGACATTAATCACGCGTTTACCTTTCCTACGTTGTCTGTTAACCATGAATCTGATACCAGTCCAAGTCATATTCAGTTCCATCTCATAGTTTTTCTTTTTTTTCATTCACCCTTTTCTCCCCTCCACCCCCTCCCCCTGCTCCCTCTCCCTCCCCTTGCTCAGCTCCCAGCCGGAGCTCCCCCTCACCCACCCCCCTTTTACAGAGGCGCTCAGACCAATGGTCTGTGCATGTGATGGTTCGCGGCCCTGATTGAGGAGATTTAGTCCTGTATCCCATCTTTAATTCCTATGACCCCCCACCATATACAAAACACTCCACCCCACACTCTGTGTTCCTACTTTGTGCTTTACCTAAACTTAACAGGGCTTCACTTTTGCCTAGAAACTACCGATATGATGAACCCAATTATCATTACCAGACACTAATATCAATCATTACTTAACAATTCTAGGCATTTTCTAAACCCCCTGCGACATCAAGAATTCTTTGGCCTTAACCTCGGAGGAAAAATATAATGTTTTTCCGTCTTTGATTATCTTCAGCTGGGCAGGGTTTATCAGGTATGCCTGCATACCCTTATCCTGAAACGGTTTAATCATCTGCCGTAATCTCCAGCGTCTCTCCACCGTGATATGGCAAAAGTCAGGGCGAACAAAGAAAGAGTAACCGTCAACCATCTTTTTTTTATCAGGTCTCGCCCTCTCAGAAATTGCTTGCCTCAAATTGAAGTTACCCAGAAAAATTAATATTGCTCTGGGCTTGTCACCATCTTTTGCATTCTTGTGGATTTTAGCGGGGATACGGTGTGCCCTCTGAACATCCCTAGCGAAATCCCAATCTTTCAGATCGGTAAAGGCAAGTTCAAAAAGTTTGACAACAAATGCTTTCATGTCTGTATCCTCTGACCCCTCAGGGATTCCCAGAATGCGTAGATTATTCTGACGCGATCTGTTCTCCAACGCCTCCAATTTCCACTGTATATCAGTTAGCTGCGCTGTCTGCAGGTCTACCTTACTAGACGCCGCCGCTGACTCGGCTTCTGTTGAAACCACTCGTTCTTCCAGGTTAGTAACCCGCTCTCCCAGGTTCACACACACCTTTGTCAGCTTCCTTACCACCCCTTGCATTTTTCCAACTGCCGCCTGAGACTTACGGCTCTCCTGACGGGCTTCCTCCCTGTGTGCAATTATCTCCTGGTGTGTGACCTCCAGGAGGGACATTTGTGCTGATTCCCCTCCAGGGCTATCTGCGATTGGTTTGGTCAACGGTTGTTCTCTTTTCTGACAGTGTATTTTTGCTCCCGCCGTGGCTTTCACTGCGGTTATCGGGGGGCTAAATTCGTCCTGTTCCAAATCACTGTCAGTATCTGAACCACTGGCTTCTTGATCCAGACTATCTTCCTCTTCCTCCGACCATTCTCCGCCCTCTGATACGGAGAAAAATGCCTCACTTGGGGCTTCCTTTTTGTCACTACTGTCTCCCCCGGTATCATCCTCCAAAATCTCTTCTAATACTCGGGGTATCGCCAATACCTTAACCTCGGAATCCTCTGCTAGACCCCCTGCAGGGTCCATCCCCCCTTGCTGGTGCCCCTCTGTGCTGCCGACAGTATTGGGCTGTGTAGTGGAACCTATAGCATTTTGGGATACCTCCCTTGTGATATCGGGGCTCCCTGCATCGTCGACGTCATCACCAGTTTTTTTTGCCGTGGCCTGGGTAGCCTCAAGATTAGAGTCTTCAGAGTCTTTATTTTTGCTCAACTTTTGAAATATATCTGATATCGGGGTGGTGCCCTGAGAGTCTAGATTTACTTTACTGCCCCCTTGCTGCTGCACCATTTTTTTTGCTGGGGAGGCTTGCTTCTTCCTTTTATTGCCCTCTAGTTCTGCCATAGAATCCGCGAGCTCTGCTGCCGCCTTCCTCCTTGCGGTTGCTTTGGCGCTTGCACTAATCTTGGGAGCCATGATTTCCCTCCTCCTTTCCTCCAGCCCAAACTGCTCCTTACCACATGTAATGCTGTCCCAGTTATTATCCTCCAAATTCAGGTCCGTAGGGGTCTCCAGGGCGTTCAGCGTCCTCCCCTCGGCACTCTGATGCAAGTTCGCTTGCCGATTCGATTGGATCTCTACTTGCCGAGATTCCGCTGGTCGGTGCTGTCTGCTGCTCCGCTGCCGGCTCCGTTTCAACAGTGAGCTCCGCACCGTTTGTTTGATGAGGGCTGTCTCTGCCAACTCCGCAGTCTCCACCAGCGGCCCAGCAGCTGACCCGCCTCTCAGCCTCCTCGCCACCTGCAGCAGATCCAATAGCAGCCGCTTAAGCGGCCGTCGGCAGGTCAGTCTCATACAGCGCATTTTCCCTCTAGCGCGTTTCCGAATTTTCAATCACCTTGCACCTCGCGTCACCCGCGTCTCGTGTCTTGCGTCTCCGGCTGATTTGGATATTCAGTTTCTACACGCTCCGTGGCTCCATAGTACAGGTTTGCGGGGTCATACTACTCTCATTCCGGCATCTCCTCAATCGAGCTGCTTCCCGGCCGTCCTACGCAGCCGCCATCTTGCCTCCGCTGTGTTTGACTGTGCCTTTTTATCAGTATTTTCAATGTATATTTATATAAAACCATTTTTGGACATTTTTTTAAAACAGACAAAGTTTGGAACTTTTTAACATGTTTTGTATTATTATATCATTATTTATATATGAAATACAACTTTTATGTTGATTTCCACAGGATGGAAGTCTTTTTTATTTTAATGTTGTCACTATTTATTTCTAGTTTCTTTCATTTTGCAGTCTTTCTTTGTCATTTTGGGCTGTTCATGGAGTTTGAGGTCATGGTAACCTTTTGCTGGCCTCCAGTTGAAGTAAGACTATTTTAAACTTATTTTGTTAGAGTTTAGTGGTAGTGAGCATTTGTTTATATTTAGCAAGGCACGTCTTTGTTATTGGATGTTGTCTTAGGGTTTTCGTTTATGGTCTAGTATGTACTAGTTAACAATATTTCGGAAGACCTTATTTTGAAATGTAAAGTTTATTAGTATTTTTTGTAGGTGTGTTCTATGTGCCTATATTTAATTTTCATGCTTTTTACTGAATTTGTCTTATAAGATGATTGTAAGTGTTTTTAGGGTGGGTTATATATGTTTTCCTTTACAGACTATTTTCAGATTTCAAACTCTAGTTTTAACCAAAATTCATTTGGCAGTGGTTATTTTTTTAACCAATATTATATTTTTCTTTTCCTTGGTTTACAGGTTTCCTGGATAGTATGGTTATTTTGTACGAATTTTGTGATTCTAGATGAACTCTGGGGACTTTCGGAGTCATATTGGATGTTTTTTCTCTGGATTGATATGTTTGACTCATTAACATTTTTGGGTTGCATTTTTTTGTATCATTATTTCACTGACTAGGGCTTCAGCTATGAAATCATAAGTGCTATATTCATTTATGTCTTTATGGTATTGGGTGGGCAATGTTAATTAATTTAATGTTTTTACTGTGTATATATGAGTTTGATGGTGTTAGCATATTTTTATAGTTCATAAAAAAGTGTTTGCTTATTTAAAATAATGGTTGTCATTTTGATTTGTATTTTTATTTATTTGTAAATATTTACTGTAGTAAAGTTAAATTATCAATCTGAATTTTTGTCTTTTGAATTATTTTGTCATTCAGATAGGTATAGTAAATTTGCTTTAATAATATTTAGAAAAAGATATTAATAAAGCATCAGTGTTCGTGAAGCATCTTACTTTGTATGCTAAGAGTTCATACATTTCTAGATTTTTTCTCCAGATTTTTGGTTTGAGTTGAGATTAGGAACTGTTCCATTCTTTTGCAAGTATTTCTAGGAATTGGTAGAGTCTAGGGTGGCTCCTTGAAGTGTTACTTATAATCCCGGCCACCTGCTATACCTCCGTAAACAAAATTGCTGTCCAGAGATTTTCATTTTTGATTTGTGTTTTTGGATCATTAGAGAAGTCATTTAGTTTGGGTAGACATTGCTCATCAGGTCCAAATTTTACAGGATTACATTTTAAAAGTTGGCAGATGTGTGGCAGTGATGATGTAATATTTCAGGAACCAAGAGACCTATATACTTCATTTTGGTGTCAAAACATAGGTTTTGGGGTCAAGCAGACTGAAAGTATCTCCCCAGAGCAACCCTTCCACCATTTTCCAGACTGGCAGCTATAGAGGAAGAAGAGAGCTGTATAGAAATGAAACAAATAATAATGATTTTAAATTCTTTCATGTATACACCAAACACTGTTTATGATAGGAATATAAAAAAAATGTTTATCACTCCTGTTTTAGACACATTTTTATAGTTCACCTTATTTCTTTCTTTTAGCAATTGCTCGTGGTACATTTGAAGAATGTTGAACATTTGAGAATTGCATACTGACAGTGACATCTTTTTGAAGCACAGATTTTGCAAGTACATGCACAGGTTTGTTTTGTGGGTAGAGGCTTTAGAAATTTCGTAGGCTTTAACACCCCATCAATATCTTCCCAACCAAATCCATGCAAATCTTTCTCTACATATGCATAATTCAAAACATTTACACATCTTCTGATTAAGTAGAACACTCGTTTGATGTGTCCACACACAGATATGATGTCAGTGGAAGGTCACTTTGTGGGACTGATCTCTTGAACTGTACCAAACAATGTCAAAATAGTGTTTGTACATTGGCCACAGGTTTTTAGCATGCAAAAATGGTTCCACAACAACAGGAGTTTTCTATGAAGAAACCTTTTCGAACTGAAATTCTTCATGTGAAAGGTTTTCTTTTAGCGCTTGTACGAGTATGTGCTTCAATGTTTTGGTTGCAGCATCTCCATCAAATATTGTGTTTGTTGGAAGTAGATCATGAAACAGAATGTCCTTGATAAATTGACCTCTTTCTTTTACTAGATCTATCTCTCTATGTGCTTGTAAAAATAATTATTTTGTAACCTGTTTTGTAGTGGCTGGTTGGACCAAACCCCTTGAAATGCCTTAAAGTGTGGAAGTTTAGCTTTAGTGATTATGCCAAATAGCTTTTTCTCTTTCAATACAAATCCCTCCTGCTTCAGTTCTGCGTATAGTTCTGATCCAGGTTCCAGGACAACTAGTAGATGTGTCTTTATATCATTATCCACATAATATTGTTCACAAAGTTGTGTAGTAGCACAGGCTCAGTCATTTCAATGGGGTTTCCTTACTACTGCATGAAATGAAGAATGCTGTCAACATGTTTATCAAAACACTCCCCTCTGTTTCCCACAAGTGTGTGGTGAGGAACAGTTTCACGATGGTCCATTAATTTTGAATTTGTCATCTCTCTCCTAAAAACATGGCAAATAGAAAGGACTTCATAATAAACTAGCTGCCATTGAGCAACATATTCACTTTCACGCTTCAGACCAACAAATCCCTTGGAAATTTTCTGAGATCTCTAGATCGTCTGCTCCAGTTTCATATCTGGAGCTGCAGCATTGAAGCTTCCCTCTCTGTCTTTCACCACAAAATGTCTTTGGATGGATTTTCTGTAGAGTTATGGGTTTTCACCTCTTACTTCTTCACTCTTTCAAATACCAGGACCCATATCTCAGGTAGTTAATGCAATCACATTTGCACGAAGCTCCCAATCACCTTCCCAATCAGCATACACTAAGTTTTTTCCTGACAGCTATTATGTGTAAAACATTTCCCCAGTACTTGCAAAGTTCTGAGTATTCTTCACAGTCTTTGACAAACTCTACAAACTTGGTTTTCTGATTTTGAACTGAGTGTATTGAACATTACCTGGCTTTGCATTTTGTCTTTTGAATGAAGTGCACGCTGTGTCTTGTTCACTTCTGGGATAATAATACGTGAATTTATAAAGTACACGGTGACCTCCAACAGAGGTGTACCAGCGCTAAAATGCAGATTCACAGTGAGGAGAAAGGGGAGAGCTATGGGAGGCTAAAGAGACAGGTTTTTGGCGCCTTCCTAAATGCCGGTTCTGACTCTATCATATGAAGATGGAGCAGTGTGGCTCAATGGTTAGAGCGACAGACCCTGATGCAGAGTCCTTGCCCGGGACCAGGGTTCAATTCCCGCCTCTGCGGGTCTTGGGCTCAATTTCCTCGGACGTGACAATTCTCGCCTCAGTGCCTATTCTAATCATGGGCCCCACGCTGCAACACTGGGCAATAGCTTGCTTAACCTCCACACCGGCCCCAACAGCGCTAGGATGCCTGGCATCACCCTGGGGGTGCCCAGGAGTGGACACTTCACAGGGAAAGCCAGGAAGGGTTCCGCAGCGGTATGAGTAATAGCGCCAGGAAACCGCTTGGTGTTTTCACAAAGACAAGGGAACCCGAAAGGTATGCCATAGGGACCTTGGGCAGTATCAATTTACAAAAAACAGTGGTCCCTACATGTGGACAAGATAACATACAAAAAACAATAATCATACACCTGATAAGTAGTATGTCTTTTGTCCAGCTGGACAAGAACATTTATTTTAAATGTTCTGGTTGATAAAGTGAATTTTAAGAACCAAAAAAGATAACAAGTGGGCACAGCCGTGACCCACAACAATCAAGACAAAACAACAAAGAAAGGGCCAAAAGGGCAAAGCGAAAATCTGTCTGTATACTTGTGGTCAGTGCTACAGACTCAATCTCTTAAACATAACCATACCATTGCATCAAATAATATAGCATTATCATATTGCATATGGGGTTTTTTAGTTGACGACGTTTCGATGCCTTTTTACATTTGTGACATCATCATCAGGACAAGAATTATCAACATTATTGTTTTGTACAACAGTTATTAACACAATGCCTATTATCGCATTACTTTACATGAAGAAAATGGGAGGCAAGGGGGAAGGAAAAACAGGAAATATATATAAGTTTAGGCATGTTGGAGACAGTTTTTTTTAAAAACGAGTGACTTGAGAATTGCGGCGAGTGAAGAGGTGAAGATTGTGACCTAGGAGGTGTTCAGGCATGCGTGTGGTTGGACGGAGCGGGTAATCGGCCAGATACACTGGTAATTCAATGTAGAGGCTATTGGAGTAATCCAGTTGGGACATGAGCAATGCATGGACCACTGTCTTCCTGCAATCAATAGGCAGGAAATGAAGACCTCTCCGTAGGGCTCTCAGCTTCCAGAAGTATGACGAGGAGACTTGGCGAATCTAGGCCTTACAGGAGAGGTAATTATCACATTTAAATCCCAGAAATCTTGCTGAATCTACTGGGATCGGCCTGGGGTTTAACTCTGGAAGCCACCAGAGCTCAGGCAGCAGGGGTGATAAATGATTGAAGAATAAGACCTCCGTTTTCTCTGTTTAATTTTAAGCAACTTCCCATCATCCAGGCCAAGATATTATTCAGGCTTTGCTTAAAGTTGGCAAAAGCGGTCTTGGAGTGTTCCCTGAAAGAGAACAGCAGCTGAGTGTCATCAGCATAGGAGACAATTTCCCTCCCCAATTCTCGACCAGTGATGCAAGGGGGGTCAAATAGACATTAAATAATAGAGGGCTCAGAGGTGAGCTTTGGGTAACACCACACACAAGGGGTTTCTGCAAAGACACATGGGGGCAGAGAAATACCTGCTGAGAGTAGTTTTCTAAAACCGACTGGAATCAGGCCAGTGTAGCTCCCCTCACTCCCAAGTGCTTAAGTCTCTCAAAAAGAATCTGATGAGGTACCGTGTCGAATGCTGAGGAAAGATCCAACAGCACAAGCATTGCAGAGCTGCCCTAGTCTACCACTTCACAAACTGTTCCAGCAACTTCCAAAAGTGCTATCTCTGTGCTGTAGCCTGATCTAAAACCAGATTGAGAGTCATGGAGGCAATTGTTCAAAGAAATCAGACAATTGCTTCTGAACGTCCTTCTTAAGATGTTTTGCTGGTGCTGTTAGAAGGGAAATAGGCCTTAAATTCTTGTGCTCTGCTGGGTCAGCGTGTGGTTTCTTAAGAATAGGCAGTAAATAGGTTTGTTTCCAGGCAGCGGGATAGATACCCATTGTCAGAGAGGAGTTCCAAATCTGGTTCAGCCACATATTGAACCAAGGTGCAAGAAATTTAAAGGACTGAGCCGAGCAGAGGTCACCAGGAGAACCTGATTTACATTGTACAGTTCAATGAGATATGCCTCCGGGAGAAGTGGGCGAAATTCAGACCAGATGCTATGGGGACATAGCCGGGGAAGGAGGATTAGATTATTTGGATTGTCTCCTGAAAAATGTCTGATAGGCCCACACATAGGGTGGCCGAGGGGGACATGGTGCTGTCAAGAGCCTTCGGCTTGATAAAACATTGGACATTTTTAAATACTTCTTTGGCTGAGCTGTCAGACAGTTTAATTTGGTTAGCATAGTAGTCCCTAATGGTGTTGCGCTTCAGCCTGTGAGTTGTTTTTAAAACAGCTCTGTAGGAGCCTTTAGCCACTGGATTGTAAGTTTTACACCGAGAGCGCTCCAGCTACTTGCATAAACATTTCTCTGCTCATAGTTCCAAGGAAAACCAAGGGGCGGAGGGTTTTTCCCTGGCAGATTGAACTGTTCTAAGAGGGGCCACTCTGTCTAGGGTGGAGGTGACCCAGTAGTTAAAACTGAATACATCACTGCTTGGGTCACTTGTCAGCAGTGGGTGCGTTTTGTAGCAAGGGTGCCAAAGTTTCTGGAGAGACCTTCCTCCAGTTTCTCCTTTAATGCAAATTTGCCTGGCACTACAGCCTGAGGATTCACCTGCAAATGTGAAAGGAACTAACAGATGGTCAGACCAGGTCAGAGGTAGCTGGGCCTCTACCTTCAGGTAGGAATCATTAGAAAAGATAAGATCCAGCAAACGGCCCGATATATAGGTGGGGGACACACCCTTTGCGTCAGGTTTAGACCCACCAGGGTATCTGCCAACTGGGAGGCCTTAGAGCATTAACCATTGTCCATGTGGACATTGAAGTCCCCAAGGACTGTGAAGTTGGCGTACCTCAGTGACAGATCTGCTATGGTATCGCAAAGCACTAACAGATGGCAGGATGGGGTATCAGGGTGTCTATATACCAGGATCCCAGTCATTGATTAGGAGGGAGATTTTTTAATACAGTAGAACAGCACCTCAATAATCCCTATGAGCTCAATTCGTCTACAAGAGATCTCCCAGCCATCCCTCGTAATAAAAGCTAGACCACCACCTATCCTATTACCAGCCCGGTTGGCCTAAGAGATCGGAAAACCCTCAGGTATTGCCAGCATCAGGTCAGGGTTAGAGCTTACCTTTAACCAGATTTTGGTTAAAAGCATAACGTCCCACGAGTTTGACTCCAGGGTGAGCCAGATATCAATCCTACATGGTGAGCCAGATATCATCCCTGTCAGAGGGAGAGATCTACAATTCATCAAACAGGCCTTTATGTTGGAACTAGTGACCCTGAGGTATATTGTCAGTGACTTCAGTGAATTTGAAACTGCCATTCACCCTCTTTTCCCAGTCCGTCAGTGTGAAGTTGTAGGAGTTACAGCAATACTCCGGACTAGTCGCGGTCAGATCAATAACGGCCAGCCATGAACAGGCCACCTTATTCATAAATAAAAGGTGCTCTCTAGACCAGGCAGTATTAGGTGAAGATACACAACGGGCAGCATGGCTGATGCTGTCCAGATAAGATTTGCAAAACCTTATTTGTCATTCTTGTGAAAGAATTCCAACACATTGTTTCTATAGCCTTAGATATGATGAGTATACCTTGTAATGAACAAACATAATGAGTTCAGCTCAATACTAACTGGACAGTTTTGCTTCCAAAGATTTCAGCCTCAATAAGTACATGGTCAATGCCACATCCACTGGGATAATTTCCTGCACACTGCAACACAACATTTGTCACTTGGAAAAAACCCATCATTTGATAAAATTCATCAAAATCTTCAGGATTGCACGTAAAAAAATAAAAAGCACCTTCATCAATGAAAATTGGAAGGATAGGCAGGTCTTCAAACTGAGCACGCACACTTTGGAAATGTTGTAGAGCTAAGTATGTTGTGTGGCTTTTGAGTGGAGATGGTATTACTGGTAAAACCCCAACCGTCTTCAGTGTGCCGCTATTCTGGGAGATCAGAGCATGAATTCCAGCCCATGGAGGAACTGGCTTTTCATCCTTCAGTCCACACCAAAAAAACGGCATAATACATTCTGTTAAATCAGCTTTGTGGACCGCAGCATCAGGTAAAAGAAGATTAATGTCCACCACCACTTTGAAACCATCTGGTAGACTGGAAAGTGTTGGTGGTTCATAGTGATTTTGCGCATGTTGGGAAGGCAGTTGGGTTATAAGTTTGCAGCTTCATTTGTTGATGCCTACAGCTGACATAGCTTATTTTCATGCATCTACTTCATTGGTACAGTCTTGAAAAAGCACCATGGCAGTATCATGTATTCTGGGTGTTCCAGACAAAGAAGAGCTTTTCTTCAAAAACAAAATTATCAAGTGCAGCAATTGTAAATCCTTTCCTGGTAAAGTAACTTGAAAGTAATGTGCTGTCAGTTTCACAAGATTTTAAAGCATAAGCTGCTAACAAGTTCCTGCTCCATACTATATTGTTATACATTGTTGATACAACAATTGTATTAATTGAACTGATTAGCTCCTTACTTTTGCACTTGTCAGAGATTTTATGGTCATCATGTGTAGCAGAGGTTTCTTTTTGCCATGATGTAATTCGTAAAATATAATTTGGAAAAGACATTACATTTGCACAGTATAAGCCTGTTGGTTCATGGGATTGTCTTCCACTTCTTGGCTTATATCTTCAAAGCTATCATCAATCATATTGGCTTCTGTTCCGAGCAGAAGAACTGTAGTTTTTAACAGTTTTGCTTTGCTGAAATTAAACAATGATGTATAAAATGTTAGACAATATCAGGCCTTCTTGTTGACCCCCATTGTTTGCGGAGCTCTGGGGCAACAAAAAATGTGTCATTAAGTCCAAAATCAAAATCTTTTAGGACGTTTCTTAAAATGGTTCATGCTGATTTTACTGCATTCTATGATCTTATTTTGGCAGCAAGAACTTCAGGAGTCAAATCAGCTGAAAACACCATAAGTGGCTCATTCTTTTTGTTAGACTGACAAAATTGAATTCTGTCATTGTACATTCTCACTAGAAAAATCATAATGTCATTAATAGGAATGAATAGAATGTCATCAATGCTGATCATTATTTCTCTGATCTCACTGAGTGAACCCATAGCAAGCACTCAGTAGTGGCTGCAAAACTTAATTTGCTTTTACAAAGAGCGCAAACTTAACTGAAAGTTACGTTGCTGCTAGGAGCTCATCGTATATCCATATTTTTAAATATATGCAGACATGCAGTTCGGGTGGGCATACAAATCTGCTGCAAATACATTCACCTCACTGTTTAGATCAGCTGCTCGGCTGACAACCTCATTTTGGAAGAAACAAGCTGCAGATAAAACATGTTTGCCCTTTGAGACTCACATACTCTGTACTTTGTTCTTTTGTGAATCCCTTTGGCACTTTTTCTGGCTAAACCACAGATAACACATTGACGATCCTCTGCTTTCTGATCAGAAATTGGAGGTATACGAGGGGTAGCTATAGGTCTTCTAAGTGATGGGCATTGAGTTTGGTTGTCATCGGTCTCTCAGAAGACTTGGATTCTTTTTGTGATTCAGTGGTTTCTACTATTGCTTTACACATTTTTTACAGGATTTTTTCCATTGTGTAAGACTTGTAGCATTTGTTGTTACAATGATAAAATACCATTCACCTTCAGTTTCAATCTTTTGTGAACTGTGTCTTGCCATATTTCTGCAGCATCTTGAACTTTCTTCTGTCCAGCCGCAGTTGATGTTAGCCTTTCTTTCTCATTAATTTGTCATATGACTCCTTTTTCTTTGTTGAAGGCGTTCCCAGATTTTGTAGTTAGCAACACTCTCTCAGGAGTTAAAGATCCTCTGCTACCACCTGCTTCACTCATGTTTACAATTCTAAATCAACAAATAACCTGAAACAAAAACAATATTAAAATAAATTGCCAATATGATGGCTAAAACATATTATAAAGCCGCCATTTTGGAAGATGGCAGAAGGGTTGCTCTGAAGAGCTATTTTCTGCCTCTATAAGACTACTTGCCCCCAAAGGCTATGTTTTGACAACAACATAAAATATATACAGGTCTCATAGATGCTGAAATATTACATCATCACTGCAACACATCTGCCATTTTTTTAAATGTTGTCCAGTAAAATTCAGCCCAGATTAGCAATGTCTACCCAAGCTAAATTACTTCTCAAATGATACAAAAACACACAGAGGCATATCAGGGGGCCGGTATTATAGGGAACACTTAAAGAAGTCACCCTAGACTACTGATTCTTAGAAATACTTAAAGAATGGAATAGTTCTTACTTTTTAGGTCATATTTTTGTCTTTTGAATAATTCAGTGTCCATGTCTGTATTTTCTTTTTCTTTGAGCATTTTTTCTTCTTGTAGAGGATGCACCTGTAGTTTAGAGAAAAGAACATGTAGCATAGTTTTAAATACTTGTTATCTTATCTTTTATTACTTTTGTTAGTTTTCATGTATTATCAAATGTACTTTGTAACATCTAGTAGCTTGTTGAAGGATTTAAGTTTTCTTTTGTAGGTTTGTAATCTGACACAGTGATACTGTCCTCCTGCAATTGCTCTTCAGGGAGTATTTAGTTGTGCATGTTTGTGGCCTTTTTATAATGTTTTTAAATCAGAAAATTATTTTTATTTGATAACAGTTTTTAAGATTAATTGAATAGGTTAGTTAGAGACAAGGTCTAAGTACTTCTGGGGAGTTACTGTACTTCCTACAACCTCCAACAACACCCAACAGATATACTGACGGTGCCCTACAGAAATATGGTGCACCAATATATATTTAAATTAACCCATGAAGGGCATTATGGTGCCCTCTTCCTGTGTGCAGTAAATAATAAATGAATGGCTCGGACCACTCATATCTTATACTCTTCCTATTTATTTTATTATTTTCTGTGGCTGTCCCTGTCCCACCCGGTTGATAGAGACTGTTGGAGAAGCCCTAGAGCCCCCCTGGACCCTACCAGCTTCCCAATTGGAAGCAATAGATGGTGCACAGTGGAAGCTGGCCACTTTTTATTTTTGGTACGTGCCCCACCCCCACCTGGGCACCCACACCTGTAAAATATGCTGGCACTGTGGGTAAATACCCTGCAGACCCTGCCATCTCCGTATCAGCACCTACTGCGGATGTTAATGGGAGTGGTGGGTTCCCCAGTCCACCCAAAAACAAATTGGCCTTGAAGATTCCTATTTATAATCATGTGGAAAAAATGCATTGTGGGATCCCGTTTTCTTGGCCCCCTGCTTGATGGATCACCCGCAATTTTGTTTTGATGTGGGCTGTGGGGGGAGTCCAGAGCCCCCATGGCCCCTACCAGCTTCCTAGTCAGCAAATTGAAGGTGCCTGCAGGAGTAGTCCACTTTTTGTTTATGGTTGGTGCCAAACTCCCACTTGGGGCATCCAAACTCGTAAAATGTGTTGGGGCTGTAGAGGAAGACCCAAGCCTCCTGCATCCCTGTGGCCCCTTCCTGCTCCCTGGCCAGCACCTTCTGTGGGTGTTGACTGAAGCTGTACACTTTTTTTGTGGGTTCCCTGCTCACCAAAAAAAAAAAGGAAAATGGACCTGGGGGATAGGGTCCTCAGGGTCTTCAGGAGATGCGGGGAGGGGGAACCATGCATGACTCTCTACCCAAAAGCATTAAAAAATAAAACCAGTGACACTCTGGGCCTGGTCAATCCCGGAATAGGGCAGGAGCCTACCTTTTTTATGGGACCGCAAATTTCCCAAGGATCTGTTGTGCTGTAAAAAAAAAAAAGAAAACATTTTTGGCCCTCTGCAACATGAAATTTACATCAATTTTGAACCTTAATTTCTCACAAACTACTGAATGAATATAAACCAAATCTCCAAAAATCAAACTTTCTAGACCAAGACCATTTTTTTTGTATCGCTTGTCAATTTTCCTGTGGAAAACTGCTTAGGGAAAATACATTTTTGGACCCCCCTCTTTCTTGCTCACTTTGTTAATGCAGGCTGCAGAGGGAGCCCCACAGACCCCTGTGGCCCCTACCTGTTCCTCAGTCAGCACCAATTGATGGTGTCTGCAGGATCTGGTCACATTTTGTTTTTAGTGGGTCCCCACTTTCACCTAGGGCACCCACACCTGTAAAATATGTTAGGGCATTGGAGGAGCCACAAGGCCCCTGACAGATCCTTGGACAGTACCCACTTTGGGGTTGATTCCGATTCGGGAAAAAACGCTCCGAATAGCCGTTCGGAGCGATTTTCCCGTACTAATCGTAGCCTCAACGTCCCCCGTACGTACGACGAAGTACGATTCATACCAGGAGCCGTACTCCGTACGAGTCGTACAAGACACCGTACAACTCTAATCTCTGTACGATTCTCCCTCGGAACCCGCTGTACGCGACATCTGTATGGTTCGCGGCTGGTTTTTATGACCCAGCAAGTACGATACGTGTCGGGTACGCACCGTACGACCCTTTTTCTACGGGAGCTGAAAACAGCCGTAAAAGCAGAGTTCGCGCCGAAACAGGTACGGAACGGCCCCCCCGGGTACGGTGCGTACCTCCCATTATCGCAGGGGTACGCACCGTACCCCTGCGTTAATGGGGTGTACGAGCCGTAGCCCCATTGTACGATCAGTGTACGAGCCGTACCCCCATTGTGCGATCGGTGTACGAGCCGTACCCCCATTGTACGATCGGTGTACGAGCCATACCCCCATTGTACGATCGGTGTACGAGCCGTACCCCCATTGAACGACCCAAACCACCCCCTGCGCTATTTCCTCATAGGTTATCTATGTTTACGGGGTAATCCAATGATTGGGATAAGCTGTGAAACTACTTATATTATACGTCAAAGATTGACAGCTATGGTTCTAATCCATACCAGTTGAGGATATATCCTCCATAAAGTAATCTTGCCGTGGATCGGCAATTGCAGCCAAACGGCTGCATCAAGTTGCACTCGCTTAGTCTCTCTCATTAGACACCCCTCCTACATACAGTTAAAGTTCAAAATTTGACAGACATAAAAAGTCATCATCCACAACAAATTCAGTATCTTCATATTTTTGCTGGTACCATCATTATACATTTTATAGTATGCGATTCACCAATGTCACAATAACCAGGTCATTCAATATACAGTTTTCTATGAAAACAAATAACTCATCCTAGATGAGTGGCCATCTCCTCTCCCATGTTGAGACCTCCTGGTGCTTTAGTTTCAAGATCAATAATATAGCGTGATTCGAGTCTCCTGAGAGTTAAAAGTCTGTTCCCTCCTCTTGCACTTTCTGGGACGCAATCCAAACAGAAAAATCTCAATAGATCCCTATTGCTGTTATGTTTAATTGCGAAGTGACGGGCAACAGGGTAGGTGAAATCCTTGTTCATAATAGCTCTCATGTGTTCTAACACTCTTAGTTTCACGGAATTGATCGTGCTGCCCACATATCTTAGTTGGCATGGACACACAAGGCAATATACAACATGGTCTGTCAGACAGGTCATAAACTTGTTAATCTTTCTTCCACTCTGACACCCTCTCACATGGTAGGACAATGTACATTTACTAAAGGTACAAGCTTTACATCTCCCGCATGGGAAGAAACCCCTTGCATCCTTTAGTGTACCTTTGGTATTCTGTATAGGCTCCAAATGGCTATGGACTATTGCATCTTTTACCGATCTGGCTTTCCTAAAAGTGAGTTGTGGGGTTAAGGGTATATCTGGCCCCACTATGTGGTCGGTTTTTAGAATATGCCAGTGTTTAGTCATAATTGCCCTGAGTTTAGCAGAATCTGCCGAGTAAGTGGTAACCATACGAAACTTCCCTTCAGCAGTAGATTTTACTTTCTTTGTAAATAAACTATTTTGTGGCAATTTCTTTACACGGTTTAGGGTGTCCAGTAGAAGGTTCAGTTTGTAACCCCTCTCCAAAAATCTATCTATACTATCAGAGACCGCTGAGTTAAAGTCTTCCTCATGGGTACAATTCCGTTTTAACCTGAGGAATTCCCCGTAGGGGATGCTGTTGATCAGTTTGCGGGGGTGACTGCTAGTTGCAAAGAGAACACTATTACCCGCCGTGGGCTTGCGGTAAAGGGAAGTGGAAACTTTTCCATCTTTTACAGTTACCTGCAAGTCCAAGTAGTTGACCTGGATGTCACTTACATCCCCAGAAAATTTGAGATTACAGACATTTTGGTTGAGCAGCTTGATATAGTCTTGTAATTCATTGATGGACCCATTCCATACCAGGAACAGGTCATCAATGTACCTGTACCAAGTCACCACTTTGTTGTTCCATGTGGCGTTCGCGGGACCCCAAGCTTCCTGCTCCTCCCACCAGCCCACGAATAAATTCGCGTAGCTAGGGGCGAAGCAGGAACCCATCGCAGTCCCCGACTGTTGCCTATATAGGACCTCCTGGAAAAGAAAAATGTTATTGTGTAAGCAAAAGCTAACCAATTCTAATAACATTTCATTATGCATAGCGTATTTTAATGGCTTCTTTATCAGGAAGTAGTCCATGGCATGTAGTCCTTGTCTGTGCTCAATACATGTGTATAAGCTTGTTATATCGAGCGTTGCCATCACATAGGTAGGTTGCCATATCAAGGTTTCAATTTTTTCTATAAAGTCTGTAGTGTCTCGTATGTAAGACTTCAATCCCAGAACAAACTCAAATAGATAGTGCTCTAAAAATTTGGAGAGGTTTTCCGTCAATCCGCCAATAGAGGAGATAATTGGTCTCCCTGGGGGTTTATCAATGTTTTTATGAACTTTTGGTAGATGATAAAATGTTGGTAAAATTGGATTAGTGGTCTTCAAAAACAAATATTCTTCCAATTCCAACATTTGCTTGCAGTGCCATTTCCTCAAAAGTTCATGTAAGGTCTCAATACTTGAAAGCTATTCCTTTTTGTCAATCTCCGCATAGCAGTGGGCATCTTGTAGCTGGCGTTTAGCTTCCTCCACATAGCTTTCACGTGACATAATCACGATATTTCCCCCTTTATCAGAAGGTTTACAGACGATAGATTTGTCTTCAGCCAAGGTCTTTATCGCCATTCTCTGCTTCTTAGTGATGTTAAAATTATCCATTGTTCCTTTATTGGTTGTTCTCATAGCCATCAGATCCCTGATGACAGCGTCAGAGAATGTATCAATTGCATCTGTTGTGGTTTGTGGTACAAATTTAGATGGTAATTTGTAACCACTGTTGGGAACTTCTTGGTCAACACCAACATGCGCTAGTCTCTGAGAATAGGTGGCATTCAGAACGTGAGTTTCACATTCATTTTCCTGGCGCAAATCTTCTAAGAGCTCACATGTCGTCAAATCATTGACTGTCAAGAGATCCATTCCTTTCTTATTGCCCCGTAAATATTTTGCCTCCTTAGCTGTTGGTTTCACTTTAAAATATTTGTGCAATTTAACCTTCCTGATAAATTTATAAAGGTCTATCCTCGTTTGGGTGTACTCCAGATGCACATTGGGGCAAAACGTGAGTCCAAGTTTTAAAACAGATTCTTCACATGGGGAAAGGACTCTTTTGGAAAGATTGACAATCGTTAAGGAATCTTGTTTCACCATCTGTTTACTTTCCTGCTTCTTGTTGTGCGAGAGGCTGTATTGCTTTTTCCTCTGCCCCTTCCTCTTCCAGCCACCTCGTCTTGTTTGTCTTCCTCCTCCGGTGGCTTGTTCTTTCCTCCCCTTAACCAACTGTGCCTGATGACGTTGAACTCCTGATGAAAAGGAGTCTCCTTTGGTAAGTTGCAGGGGCCTGCCATTTCATCTCCGGATACTTCACTCGCAATGACATCAGAGTCCGAGGTTTCTATTCTGGATTCAGAAGTTGCGTCCGGCATTTGATTTTTCTTTGCCAGATCTTTGCGTGGTTGATCATATTTCTTTGCAAAGGTGAGTACTCTGCCCATCGCATAGTCACGTTCATCACGATCGAATTTCTCTCTTTTTCATGGCCGAGCGCAGTTGTTCTTGCTCATCTTTATCTGGGTTTTTGAGTATTTCTTCTTCTAGTGCCTCGATTTCCTTGACCGACTTATCCCGGTCGCTCCAGGCAAATTGCACTAGAATTTCTAACATCCCCTTGCAAGATAAGGCAATGTGAGCGGCACAAGCTTCCAGCAGGAGAGGGTCGGGATTTTCGTAGGCAGGGACGGTGAATATTCGTAGCCCCCTGGGCACTCGCTGTACTTCGATATATCCCTGAAGTGATGTGCCCTCCCACCACTTCCGAAGTTCTCTTTCATAGAGTTTTTCAAGTTTTTGAAACTGTATGACCAAGGTCTTTTTGACCTCACTGGTTGCTGCGGGTGGTGGTTTTGTTATGTCCGGGTTCTTGTTTTTAAACATGTCTCCCGCTGCGTCTCTGCGTTCACTCATGTTGAACATTATTGATGCTAGAAGGGGTTAAGAGTTCCGATCCCGGAACCCGATCTTCCTCCCCTTGTTGCCGCTGTTATTCTCTAAAGAGCCCTCGACACACCGTCAGATATTTCAATACAAAGTCCTATTATATCGGACCGAAAACAGGAATGAAACTCGAGTACTGGCTTACCGCTTATTCTTCGTCGCGGAACGCTCAGTTTCTCCTCTGGTTCCTCCTAATATGTTCTCCTTCGCAATCCGGTATGGAAAGTATCAGTTTTTTCCCCGCAAACGACGAAGGATCTCTTCTCTCCTCCTCATTCGCAGATGGCGGCGGTGCACCCACGCATAAAAATTCAGGCTCCAAACACACCGAAACCGTGGGTCACTCTTCGTGTCGGGTGCCGTGAAAACGCGGTGGTGTACCGCGTTATTAAATTGAAGCTCCAATCTCCTATCCCCATACCCAGCCGGGTTGGGACACCAAGAAACAGCACTGCCGGGCTCAGAAAGGTGCAGCAATAGTTTTTATTTTTCAAGCAAACGCGTTTCGGGACAGCGCCCCTTCGTCAGTGGTTCAACAGTGTGAACTGCGCAGCGCCATTTTTTAAAAACCACCATGGGTCATGGAAATAAACAGCGGACTCATAACCTTGTTCAATGCGGTAGCGCCATCTTAGAGTATTCTATGACGGTCACAAAGTTAATAACAGCATGCATTGTTAAAACATATTTATCAGCTGTTTTCTAGAGAATTTCTTTCAACGAATAACATAAGATTGACAGCTATGGTTCTAATCCATACCAGTTGAGGATATATCCTCCATAAAGTAATCTTAATATTATTGATCTTGAAACTAAGGCACCAGGAGGTCTCAACATGGGAGAGGAGATGGCCACTCATCTAGGATGAGTTATTTGTTTTCATAGAAAACTGTATATTGAATGACCTGGTTATTGTGACATTGGTGAATCGCATACTATAAAATGTATAATGATGGTACCAGCAAAAATATGAAGATACTGAATTTGTTGTGGATGATGACTTTTTATGTCTGTCAAATTTTGAACTTTAACTGTATGTAGGAGGGGTGTCTAATGAGAGAGACTAAGCTAGTGCAACTTGATGCAGCCGTTTGGCTGCAATTGCCGATCCACGGCAAGATTACTTTATGGAGGATATATCCTCAACTGGTATGGATTAGAACCATAGCTGTCAATCTTTGACGTATAATATAAGTAGTTTCACAGCTTAGCCCAATCATTGGATTACCCCGTAAACATAGATAACCTATGAGGAAATAGCGCAGGGGGCGGTTTAAGCCGATACACGGCTCTAAATGTGTTATTCGTTGAAAGAAATTCTCTAGAAAACAGCTGATAAATATGTTTTAACAATGCATGCTGTTATTAACTTTGTGACCGTCATAGAATACTCTAAGATGGCGCTACCGCATTAAACAAGGTTATGAGTCCGCTGTTTATTTCCATGACCCATGGTGGTTTTTAAAAAATGGCGCTGCGCAGTTCACACTGTTGAACAACTGACGAAGGGACGCTGTCCCGAAACGCGTTTGCTTGAAAAATAAAAACTATTGCTGCACCTTTCTGAGCCCGGGAGTGCTGTTTCTTGGTGTCCCAACCCGGCTGGGTATGGGGATAGGAGATTGGAGCTTCAATTTAATAACGCGGTACACCGCCGCGTTTTCACGGCACCCGACACGAAGAGTGACCCACGGTTTCGGTGTGTTTGGAGCCTGACAATATATATATATATATATATATATATATATATATATATATATATATATATATATATATATATATATTACCTACTGGCGGTCGCCAGTAGGTATATATAGTTAGGATTTTTTCTCTATGGGTTTTTTGAAAATTCTATGTCTAATAACTTTGGCGTTTGTGGACGGAATTGGCTGAAATTTTCAGGAAAATGGCACATTTTGTTTCTGAGCAGCCCTTGAAAATTTGGGGGGGGTTCGTCAAGGGGGGGCCGAGAAAAAAGGGGGGTCCCAAAACGTGTTTTTAACATTGAGTTTTCCATAGGGCGGTTGGCCTCACTTTTAGCCCGAACGGCTGAATGGATTTGCTCGAAACTTGGCAAAATTGTAGGGACTGGTAGCCCGATGTGCCTTTTGTAGGTCTCAATATATGTGCTCCAGTGGATTTTGAGAAATTAACGTTTAAAAAAAGATATATATCTGTAACAGCGGACCGGTTAGCGCTCTGGTTCGCGGACTTTTCGCGCAACGGAGCTTTGTGAAGCGAAGCTGATTGGTTCTCCGGCGTCTGTCAACATTCCAAACAGTCCGTAGCGGCCGCCATCTTGTCTCTCGGTAGGATCGAGAGACAAGAGGAGGTCAAAACAAAGGGGGAAATAACTATAAGGGGGCATAGTAGATCCTCGCTGACCCCCTAGGTTTGATGTGGAGGTTTTAAAAGGGCCCCGCGGGGCAAAAAAAAAACAAAATAATAATAATCGAACGGCTGAATGGATTTGCACGAAACTTGGCAAAATATTAGGGACTGGTAGCCCGATGTGCCTTTGCTAGGTCTCAATATATGTGCTCCAGTGGATTTTGAGAAATTAACGTTCAAAAAAAGATATATATCTGTAACAGCGCTCCGCTTCGCGTACTTTTCGCGTTACGGAGCTTTGCGAAGCTGATTGGTTCTCCGGCGTCTGTCAACATTCCAAACAGTCCGTAGCGGCCGCCATCTTGTCCCTCGGTAGGATTGAGAGACAAGAGGAGGCCAAAGCGAAGGGGGAAATGACCATAAGGGGGCATAGTAGATCCTTCCTGACCTCTTAGGTTTGATGTACCATTTTGCCAAGTTTGGTGTAATTCCGTTCAGCCATTCAGGCTGTAGACGTATGTAAATGTCCTATGGAAAATTGCATGGGGAAAACACATTTGAAAGTGTTGAAATTTAGAACCAATTAAAATGTTACTTTGGTTTTGTATTTGTGTGTGATGAAAGTTAATTGGTTATGTATATATGTCAAATGAGAGGAAACCACAGCCATTTTGTGATACTACTGTCTGAGGTACATTTGTGAGGAATTTTTGGTGGTGAATTTCTGGTGTTTGATTTACACAGTACTAACACTTCTGCTACTTTTAAAAAGGTGAGTTGTTAATTTGTAAGGGGAACTATGTTGGACACTTGAAGATAATTTGAAAAATGTTTTCTGTTATTTATTTGCAGTCCTTCTGTTATACTAAATACTTGATAAAGTTAGTTTTATATTATGTATTACTAAAGACGATAAATGAAAGTGATTATTTTTTTCTGCAATTTACAGCAAGCAATTTCAAAATAAAATGGCTCACAATGAAGAGACCGTGGCAATTTCTTTTGAATTGTCCAACACATTGATTGAAATTGAGAGCACCAATAATGAAATATTGTCACAAGGAGGACATGACTTGTATGATTCCATTAGATTGATTGAAATGGACAGCACCAAGAATGAAATATTGTCACAAGGAGATGACTTGAATGATTCCACTACATTGATTGAAATTGAGAGCACCAATAATGAAATATTGTCACAAGGAGGAGATGGCTTGTATGATTCCATTAGATTGATTGAAATGGACAGCACCAATAATGAAATATTGTCACAAGGAGGAGATGACTTGAATGATTCCACTACATTGATTGAAATTGAGAGCACCAATAATGAAATATTGTCACGAGGAGATGACTTGAATGATTCCACTACATTGATTGAAATTGACAGCACCAATAATGAAATATTGTCACAAGGAGGAGATGACTTGAATGATTTTTTTGATCAATCTCTTGATGGCGAATTTATCGAGTGTTTGGAGACCATAGAGTTACAAGAATCATCATTGGAGACTTTTAATGAGGACATTGCTGATGAGGACATGTTACTAGTTCTTTCAAATTTAGAAAATTCTGAAGAATAAATTTATATTTAGAAATCAAAAATTGTTTGAGACATTATTCATTTTTATTTTTAATTTATGAGGTTGTAGCGAAGTGATTGTAGTATAAAATGAGACTTATAGTATAGAGTGCAACATTTTTATGTTACATGGTAAGTTTACTCATATTTACTTCCCTTCTGCCACTATATTATCTCCAATGTGTATTTGACATGTCTTCTTCATCTCCGGCCTCCTTTCTCTCACTGTGTGTCTCCGATGCATCTTATCGCTGGTATTTTGTGTAATTACAGAAGAGAGTAAAATAAAATAGTTCGGAACGTGAAAAGGGGGCAAAGTAGAGTACTCCTCACCCCCTAGGCCTTTTTAGGCGGTCCCAAAAGGATCAGTTTCTGCTTTCCTGAGAGATTATGGTATGAGTTCCATATACCACAATAACTTGCATTACAACATGCAAGATATCTATCTACTATTACCAACTTTTGGAGATATTCGCGCTAAGCGCGAATATCTCCAAAAAGTAACACCTGCCCTGAGCAGTTCTTAGCCATGTTATCCAATGGGAGGTGGATAACATGGCTAAGAGTATTAGCTCGGTAATGCATGAATATCGCTGAGTTTTTAGCGATATTCATGCATTGCGGCCGTTTATTATCGCATTTGCGATAAACCTTGATAATAGTAAGGTTTATCTTCGATAATTTCTGACGATGCTTAGTGGTAAAAAATTGGTTGGTAAGCATCGTTAGCGATAAATATCGCTTAACTTTGGTAATATGCCCCAACGTCTGTTAACGTTCGATTCGAAGGAAATGAGGAAGTGTTGAAAAACATTGTCTGCGCCATCTTGCCTTTTTTGAAATGCCACACTTTTGTCGTGCACGGCAGCCATTTTAGATGTCTTGACCAGACCCACTCTCTGCACGCTGTCGATTCGTAGCATGGCTCCTCACCCACGCAAGCATCTTCCCTAGGCACTGGTCACCACCGCTCTCTGTCTTATGCATGGGCAATAAACCTCCCCCCATCTGCGCTGCTCTTCCCTGAGAATCACACTCTGTGCCCGCCCGACACCTCCCTTTCGCCCTATTCACTACCGCACCCTCTGACACTCCTCTTTCTCTGTGTCCGATTGTCCAGGCTATCAGCTAGCCCTGCAGATGTAGTTTATGGCCCCAGCTGTAAAGAATCACCCCTCTTCAAAGGAGTTATAGTAGATCAAGGCCCACACTCGATGAGATCCGTCACACCACACGTGTTCCTACTATCTGAAAACCATCCTGTATTGTGATTGGGGAGGGGACCGAGCCTGAAGCGGAAGATTCCAGGAATGACTCTTTGTACATCAAAGTTTTTACAATTATGTGTCACATTAAAAATATATAGCACTCCAACAAAGTAGTAGGAATATAAAACTTTAATAACATATAAATATATACAACAAAACAAAAACAGTAAAAACATTTAAACAACGAAGAGACCGTGGCAATTTCTTTTTAATTATCCAATAGATTTATTGAAATTGACAGCACCAATAATGAAATATTCTTGTCAGTAGCGGTCTGTTGTGCGAATAGTTCCAAGGCAGCAGAACGCGCTGAAATCTAGATGGCACGAAAGTGATGTCTAGTAAGTTGCCGCCCAGCAAAAAACGGCGTGGGGTGCCGCGGGGGTGAGTGAGTCCAGTAGGCACCACAGCTATTCTTACCGGCATTGCAGAATTACTGCTGGGGACAATGCCTGTGCTGTAGCAGGGTCACAGCAGAAACAAAAAGGATTCTGTTGAAGATGTTGTTGGTTTTCAATTTGAAAACAGTTCTGGTGTCAACTGCTATGCTAATGTAGTGGTTAATGTTTTGTTTTCTCTAGAAAATGTAAAAGAGGGGGAGGCAGTCCAAAGTTCCGTTAAAAGGGCAAAGGAAAGGATCGGTGGTTTGAACTATCAGTCAAAAAGGGGAGGGGGTGCAATAATTTTTCCTACCGGGTCACACTGTGCTTTCACCGGAAGTGAGGTCTGCAGGATTCTAGTAATTCAAAGTGAGGCTGGCGCCAGCATGGGAGCGCCGACGTCCCGCGGATACAGTTTCGTCACTCCACGGGCGATCATGGCAGTCATTCCCCATCGGGGGTCGGAGACTCCCGCGGCTCCTCTAGAATCTTCAAGGTCGTGGAGGACTACGGTGGTGGAGTCAACCAGTGACCGGGCCATTTCTTTATGTTGGGCCCGCTCTTGCCAGGTCGACCGCCATTTTGAGAGTTCGGCAGCTACCGGCGATCGCGGGGTCACATGAGCGGACGGGCTCCACCCTGCCGGGCGAGACGTTGCAGCATGGCCACAGTGGAAGAACCCTTTTCCGGGCGCCTGGAGCGCTGAGGGTGCAGCTGGGAAGCCTCCACCTGGGGAGGCGGGAGAGGCCTGTTCGCACCGTCTCTCCCTCCCAGTGCACCCCACGGCGTCTCGCTTGAGATTTGTTATGGCCGGACCAGGCGATGAGGACGAGGGGGGGGTCGGAGGCATGTGCAAGACATCCCCCCCCAGTGTTGTCGCAGCCATTATAAAAGAAAGAAGTGTCCCGTCCGTCTTCGGGCCGGGCTTCCGGTGGATGTCGGCCGGACGCCCCTGGCTCTGGCCCCATGAACGGGTTTCTTGGTTTATCGGCTGCAGCCGGATCCCGTCGGCCTCGGCCCCCCGACCGTTGGTGGTCGGACCGGAAGAGCATGTGGCGGGACTACCTGCAACTCTCAAGGGCCACCGCGGCCGGACTGGGAGAGAGAGGGGAGGGTCGAGGAGACATTCCCCCCCCCTGCAACTGTTCAGCGTTGTAAAGGCAATCCCCTGGCCGGGTCCCGCTGGCCTCGGCCTCTCCTTCGGCTACACCCTACGTTAGGATCTCCTGGCCGAGGCGTGGCAGCAGGACCTGCCTTATATGGGCTGCTCCCGGCTGGGCGTAGCCGGAACCCTGCCCCACCTTGGAAGTTTCCAGAGTGGGGGTGGATGTTCTACTGACTTGCATTTTCCCTAGTCTATCGATTTTTTTGGCGTGGCAGGCGGTGGGACAGCGAGGGGTGATTTGGTTTCTCTTACTGTTTTTCTGGTCTCTCACCACTGGCATATTTTAACGTTTTCTTGTTTCTAGGACATTAATAGGTTTTATCATTACGTTATGTTATCGTTTCTTTGTTCGTTGTTTAATAAAAGTTCATGTTCATCAGTGGCCTACTGATTTTCGTTTTCCTATTTTTTTCTTTCCAGGTTGTTTCATGGTAAAGTTTCTGTTAACAGGATACAGTGATCACTTCGTTATTATTGCATATGTCCTTTTCACTAGGGGTGCTCTCTGGTTGGGCCAGATGACGTATCTCTAGTAAATGGTCCGGGTGAAAAAGGTGGATCAATCAGTGGGGAGTAGATAGGCATGACAGATTACAACGGGGGAGAACGGTCCGCATTACGTACCCTTTCACTACTTGCAAAGATTTTCCTACGTTTATTTGCAAACAGGGAATACCTCCAAAAAGAACTAATTCCCAAACAGTCAATGTTCGGACAATCAATCAATCAATGAGGAATGAAATAGGTACGACGTGTTAAAGGCTTGCGTTACCTACCCTTCACTATCTGCAAAGGGAGATAGAATATTCCTATTCTTCCTCGTTTGCAGGTAGAGAAGATCCTTAAGAGAATTAACTTCGAACAATTCAATGCTCGATTGAAACAATCAACAAGGGGTACTGTGAACACAAATGAACGCCGCTTATATACATACGCATTGCTATTTTCAACAGGTTGTTCCTAATGTTTCTATTTTAGCGAGGTCAAAAGAGATCCCATTAGTGGCCTACTGATTTTGCTCGATTCCTTTTGTTTTTTTACACGATTTTTCGCTATCTGCAAAGACTAAACAGAGTATTGCGACTCTGTGCTTGTTTGTAAATAGAGAATGAACCAAAGAGAACAATCAATCAAATGGAGAGAGAAGCAGGCACGACGGATTACAAAGGGGGCAAAGGGCTGCGTTAACTACCCTTCACTATCTGCAAAGAGAGAGTACTCCTAATAGAAATGAGGGGTGGGGGGCAGCAATCAAAGCAGATCAGTGTGCATAAACACGAAAAAAAAAATTCTTACCACGTACTTGACATTCGACAGCTTATGATATTTGCTATTAAAAAACCATTGAAATTCACTGAAAAAACCATAGGTTATAGACCATATATAGTTAGGAATTAGCATTTACAAAACCTTGAAAATGCACTGAAAAAACCATAGGTTATAGACCATATATAGTTAGGAATTAGCATTTACAAAACCTTGAAAATTCACTGAAAAAACCATAGGTTATAGACCATATATAGTTAGGAATTAGCATTTAAAAAACCTTATTTTACTCACACAAAACCATTGAAATTCCATATATAGTTAGTTGCACTAACTATATATCGCGCACCCGCAATCCACTGCTGATGATGTCACATATTACATCATTCATGACATGGTCAGTGACATCACTGATGACATCACTGATGACATCTCAAATGACATCACTGATGACATCACTGATGACATCTCATTTGACATCAATGACCACATCACTGATGATATCATTCATGTGACAATACAATGCATCTCCTCACACTTTAATATAACCTCTGTTACACCCAGTGTTAAATACAGAGTATAATTTTTGAAACCATTGACACACCAATACTAGTTACTACATACGCACTCAGTGATTCCTATGTTTACACACACATTCACTCATTTACCCATACAATCATTCATACATACAATCACTCATCTTTACAACACTATCATATGCACTCATACACCTATACAGATTCTCACACTCTGTCACTCATCCATGGAGTTACTCACACACCTAGTCAGTGCTGTAAAGAATCAATCACACTTCCATTTTCTAATCTATACAGTTAAACATAGAGCACCTTACATTTTGAAACATATACTAACACATAATTACTCTCTTATACAATCATTGATACAAGTACACATTGATCTGCACAGAGTCACACACCTCCCAGCCAGCCACACACACACTCAGTCTCCCATACAAATACTTGGGCAATCAATCAATAACCCATATAGTTACTCATATAGCTACTGATCAACACATGCAGCAGTTTACAGAACAACAGACATAATGATGCACAAATTAAGACAGTTTAGTCACTAACCCATGCACTCAGTGAGACACATTTAATCACTCACTCATACAGTCAGTCACGCACCTACTAAATCCTTCATCCAGACACTTCTACATCTACTCATTCTTCAATATGTAAAACATATTTAAACTTTACAGAAACACACAGTCACTGGATGATGTCATCAGTGATGTCATCAGTGATGTAATTTGAGATGTCATCAGTGATGTCATCAGTGATGTCACTGACCATGTCATGAATGATGTAATATGGGACATCATCAGCAGTGGATTGCGGGTGCGCGATATATAGTTAGTGCAACTAACTATATATGGAATTTCAATGGTTTTGTGTGAGTGAAATAAGGTTTTTTAAATGCTAATTCCTAACTATATATGGTCTATAACCTATGTTTTTTTCAGTGAATTTTCAAGGTTTTGTAAATGCTAATTCCTAACTATATATGGTCTATAACCTATGGTTTTTTCAGTGAATTTTCAAGGTTTTGTAAATGCTAATTCCTAACTATATATGGTCTATAACCTATGGTTTTTTCAGTGAATATATATATATATATATATTGTGATCAAGACAGGGTTTCCCTGTAGAAACGCGTCATGGCTGCTTTGGTGGAGAAATAAAGCACAAAAAATTGAATTTGCTGCGTGGTGGTCCTGATTTTCGCTGTCAGCGTCTGGTTATATCGGGCCTTTGTTTTAAAAAAATATATATATATATCAATATGTCAAAAAAGGAAGAGATGAGATACAGAGACGCTTGGATAAACATGAGAATACCATAATGAACCGCAAAATAACTAAATTTGCGAGGGACAAACGCGACTATGAGACTGGACGCATTTTTACTTTTGCAAAGCGTTTCGATAATGTCAAAAAATTGGCAACTAATAAAGTTCAACCACCTTTAATCTCAATAAATCAAGGAACTATTTCAGATATTGCATCAAGTTCAGGATCAAGCCTGCTATCTAGCAATGTAGAATCAATCTCAGGAGATAATTTAAACCTGTCAGAACCCCAAAGCTTCACTCCCTCGGAAGAATTGGGGTTTATGATAGAGGACAGGCGTCAAACACTCAGATCATGGGCACCTCAATCACAGCCGCAAAATGCTGCAGAAGGAACAAACAGCGCAAAGAGAGGAGGAAAGCGCGGAGGGTACAAGAAAAGAAATTAAACACGCCGATGAACCAGTCAAATGATGTGGATCTTTCATCTGTCAACACTGTTATAAATATGACTGAGCTTCAATTAAACACTGCAGAATTACAGTTGCTATCTTTGGGACTTTCTTTCTGTCCGAAAAATAACTTTAAATATGTACAATCTCGTATTGACATTTTCAAGTTTATCAGAAAGTTAAAACTTGTTAAGTTCCATAAATTAAAGAAAGCAAATGTTAAGGCAACGTTGATTACTGCTGAAAATCAGCCCAGTACTCGTTTTCAAGTAGCTGATGTATCTGCTCTTCGTAAAGTGAGTGATTTGGCGGATGATAATGATGAAAGAGGTTTGAATACACAGGAAGATCTTTTAAGTATGGGTATACCGTCTTCAAGTGCTACCCTTACTCCTTTTCGCCCAGCATCCACATTTATGCCTGTCATGGCAAGAGATGCCATTGACATCTTTGGTGATTGTGTGATTAGCGACCTTAAGGCTCTCCATAAAAAGTGTATTTGTATGAACAAGAAAATACAGTATAGAGAACAACAATATTTCCGCCTTATTGACAAGCTTACTAAAGAGAAAAATATCATAATCAACAAAGCTGACAAAGGCGGCAATATTGTTTTATGGCCAAGAGATGCCTATTTGGAAGAGGCTAGAAAACAATTGAGTGATGCTCAATGTTACAAACAGGTAGCCTTTCCAATTCTTTTGAAAGTAAAGGATCAAACTTTTAAGGAATTATCTAAGTGGAAGAGGGAAAGTTTAATTGACAAGGATGAGTATAACTTTTTAAGAACAGAGCATCCTATTACTCCAACCTTGTATTTACTCCCTAAGATTCATAAACAGATGACCCCAGTGCCAGGACGCCCTATTATATCGGCCCAAGGTAGTTTACTCGAATCAATGTCTAAATACGTTGATTTTTTTCTTCACGACTATGTAGCTGCTTTGCCATCTTTTATTCGTGACACAGGTCATTTTTTGGATAAACTGAAAGATGTGACTTGTGAGGATGGTTATCACTTGTTAGTGATGGCCATTTGTTCCTTATATACAAGTATTAATCATCAAGATGGTTTGAATGCGGTTAATTTCTTCCTGTCCAGTAGAAATATTTGTTATAATGAGCACAACAAAATGTTACTCCAGATGATAGAAATGTGTTTAACCAACAACTTCTTTATTTTCAACAAGGAGTTGTTTCATCAATTACGGGGTGTTGCTATGGGGGCGTGCTTCTCTCCAAGCTATGCGTGTTTACACGTTGGCTGGTGGGAGAAGCACGTCCTCATGCAGACCCACAAAGATGACTATTTAGAACATGTCATTCAATGGTGGCGATTTATTGATGACGTGTTCGTCATATGGAGAGGTACAAAAGAATCAGCCACTGATTTTGTCAGGAAGATCAACTGCAATTCTCTGAATTTGGAATTTACGGCACAGGTAAGTGATTTTAGAGTAGAATTCTTAGATTTAGAGGTATTCATTGATCATTGAAATATTTGCACTAAACTACACTGCAAAGAAACAGCTGGTAATTCTATTCTTCACGCCAGCAGTGCTCACCCTAGGCACCTCATAAAAAGCATTCCCTATGGTGAGTTTTTACGTATAAAAAGGATCTGCAATAGAAAGGAGGATTTAGACATTTGTCTACATGAAGCAAAGGAGAGATTTCTAAAAAGAGGATACAGTACCAAAGACTTACAATGGGCCATTGGTAAACTTGACACCGCCACTACAATAGAAACCAACGTGGTACCTGATGAGACTCAGGTTGTGGTAACCGCTCCTACACAAGTAAGGTTAATAACTACCTATAGTAGTCAAGAATATGATATCAGGAAAATTGTGAATAGGCATTGGCCTATTCTTCATACTGATATTATTCTGTCACCAGAACTACTAAATGAGCCTACTGTCACTTTCAGAAGAGCTCCATCTGTGCGAGATGCTCTAGTTAAAACTAGCCCTGAAGTGATAGATAAAAAGAATTGGCTGACTGACAAGAGGGGTTTTGTAAAATGCTTCTCTTGTCGTGCTTGTAAATTTGGTATAAATAAACAATCATTTGTTGACCCATTTTCAGGAATACCGAATAAGATTAATGGTTACTTCACCTGTAAAACAGATTGTGCGGTATATGTTTTAGAATGTACATGTCATCTATTATATATTGGCAGTACCAAGCTCCCGGTGTTTAATAGGATCCTCCAACATTTGCGAGCAATTGTGAATTCTGATCCATCGTATCCAGTTGCTCGTCATTTTAAACTTGTACATCGCAACAAATTGGATGACCTTAAATACTATGTAATTGACTCTGTTCCAAAATCAATACGTGGTGGAGATAGGGAGAAAAAGCTCCGCCAGTTGGAGAGCAAGTACATAGTAAGATTAAATACTAAGATACCCAATGGGCTGAATACGGGAGAAGATATGGTGAATTTGTTATGAACTTATTGGCCTCTTTTTGTCACGGTTTTCAGATTACTCTAGATATATACTTGGTATTGGGCTCAATATCAGGTTAATTCTTCGGTTGATTTTATACAATGTCTACTTCATGAAGATCCTATGTTTTCTATGAACTGATTGATGTATATGTATGTGTGTATATATATGAATTTAGATTTTATATTTTTGGGTAAATTTATCAAATTTTGCGTATATAATGGATTTTTAATGTAACTGTTTAGAGTTTATTACCTATATGGTCTTCTAGTTTGTTCTAGCTTGACTTTGGGTTGTTCTGAGAAAGGGTTACTAATCTATTGTTGACTGTTTTTTGATCCCACTATATTATCGAAATCTTATCTCATTTGTATTCCAATGATAATAATGTTGTATACATATATAATAATTTTTTCTTATATACATATATATTTATCTATTTATTGATTGCTAATTGATCCTTTCTAAATTTTCATATCGTTAGTTAATATAGTATGAGTATGTCTAATAATGCATTCACCTCTGTGGTACATATATCAGATTAATTGTTAATTGCATCTGCATTTTCATTTATTTTATTCATTATTAATGAATGGTTGAAATCAACCACATTTTTTAATTTCACATATGGGTTTTACTACATACAATTGTTATTAGAATCTGACAGTACTAGTATTCCGGTTTATGATTAGGATTTGGGCACTTGCCCCGGATTTTTATCTTATATATGACATAATTTGCTTTTGCATGATTGCACTATGCACTTTATAAGATATTACTAGTCTGTTTACCCTTTCTATTGATGTATGGGAGGGTTCAACGTTGATTTGTAGTATTTAAGGGTGGATTTTCTTCCTGACACGTCATGTGATCAAGGCCGGGGCGACCCGGCTGAAACGCGTCATGTTGTGTGGAGGCTAATAAACGCACGTAAATTTGAAAAACCTTTGTGTGATCCGTTCCTGTTGAAGGAGTTCGCTTTTTCTAAGGATTGGTTTCCATATATATATATTTATATGAGCAAGCAATCTTATCAAATTCCAATAAGAAACGAGCCACTCCAATTGTAGATGCAAATTCAAATTTATTTATTTCGCAAACAAACAACGACGCGTTTCGACCTGTCCATGTCTTGGTCACATGACCATAGAACCGAGTTTCTGTGTTTTAAGCATTCTCTGCGTCCCACATGATACGACAACAAAATGAATAAAATACTAATATTCGTTTGTTTTCATCGTGGTTACAAATGCGCCGTGAATAATAGCAATACATGTGCACAAAATTATAAATATTTCAAATTAACTGTGAAAAAAGGGTTGCAGTTTTCAGTGCATCAAAAATATTATGATTTGCACTTTACTATAGAGCTTCAGTTCATTGTGTGAAATGTCACCTTAATTAAATCTTAATTTCCCTGTGTGTCTTTTATCAGTGGTTCCCCTTTGGGCTATGGTGCCTGGACCATAATATGTCCCGATAGGGAGATATAGGCTCAGAATTCAGGAAGTTATTAATCCGGTATTAACTGGAGTCAAGTACCCTTATACCACATTGCAGTGATTCTTCCTAGTTTCAGGGTTTAGTACCCTCCTGTTCAAGGCCCTAGCTGTCTCCACAGAATTGGTGTATCTGGTATACATAACAAATAATCATATATCTTTCTCTCATCCAGTATAGTACCCTAGTATAATATATCTGATTTTCCTCACAGCTTTCAGGTATTTTTGGAATAGTTATAAATCAAGCAATTTATTCTCAATCCTAACTTTCATAAAAGAAACCATAGTTATATGACACACTTGAACAACTAAAATTATACATGATTGTTATTTTCAAATTATTTGCCTCAAATTATATCATATCTTATAAATGAGAAATACGGCTGTTACTTGGAACAGTTCCAGGTCTCTGTGCTCCTAACTTCCTAGGTTGTGACTGTTGTTTCTTAACCCCTGGTTCAATGTAGACATTCTGTTAAGGGAAAAAGATCAATAATATGTTAACTGTCTATAGATCACATTATTGGACAGTTTTAACATCTTATCTGCTAGAAATACAGTTATGATCTTGTGCAATGATCTCAACCGAATATTAAAAATATTTCTACAATCAATATGTGTAAAAATTAACATGAGTGCATACAATGTGGTGATGATGTGTATAAAACAAAGGAAGAAAGGTAATCTATATAAAAACGAAAGTATGTCTGTCTGTCTGTCTGTCTGTCTGTTTGTCCTTTAAGCATTACTACACCATTCATCCGATCGCCATGAAACTTTGGGAAGTTGTTGAGTATACTCCCGCAAAGGTTTCTGGCATAAATATTTTTTAAATATCGGCCCCCCCGGGCCCTCATAATCTTTCGAATACTGATGTACGCACAAGACGGAAAAACAAAAAATCGTGTATCCACAAGCACTCGAATAAATAAATAGAATTAAAACACTATTCATCCGATCGCCAAGAAACTTTGGGAAGTTGTTGAGTACACTCCCGCGAAGGTTTCTGGCATAATTATTTTTTAAGTATCGGCCCCCAGGGCCCTCATAATCTTTCAAATACTGATGTACACTCTTTGAAATGTTTTCCATATTAAAATGAATACATTTCAATAAAAATGACACAATGTAAATTGAATGTTATCATGATGAGTTTTCTTGAATTTCCTTTCTTCGGAGATCGCAGCAACGCGCGCCAGGTAAGCTAGTACTAAGTAACTAAGGTTAAAAAGGACTTTGGAAACTCCTGTTCTGAAGTTTAACTCAAGGGACCCTCAGCATATTATGAGTGCACATGTAACTCCTCGTCATTATTCATCCCTATGGGTAAAATACTATCAGCCTGCAGGGTGAACTTTAATTCTAACCTGCGTAAAGCTTGAATACGGGTACTACCTCCGGGATTCTAGGGAACCGTGTCCAGACCAAAGTACTTGGCAGTGGCCCAAGTCACTACCATGTGCCTCGTGAAAATGTTTAGCCGTGCTTTAACTAAAGTCTTTATAAGTTATAGCCCTCCAATGCTCTAAAATCCTTTTCTTCACAGGAAAGTTGTGGATCCGATATACCACTTTTCACAGGGCCAGGTAATGTCATAAACAACAGCATCAGTTCCACAATGGATGTTTTCCATAATCTTCCACTGTCTGTTGGTTCTCACTAGTGTGCCTTCATTCATGTTCTCACTGCGGCTGCAAGCCTTTCATTTTCCACATCTGTGGAACCCTCCACCCTTCTCCTACCAATTGGTCTTGCGTTGTGCTATGTGACTTCTTACTAGCATGCCTTTAAGGGAAAGACTTTTTCTATACGTGATGGATGGAATTTGTCCCAATTTAGCCTTTAAAATGGGATCTTGTGTTAGGATGTCCCATTTCTTTTGATGATTTTTATTAAGGTCTTTTGACTGGGTGGTAAAATTTGCTATGAGCCTTATGGGGCCACCTTTGTCACCTGTCTCTTGCCCTGCTTTTGGTGTTTGAAATAAATAAGGCTTTATTTCTCTTGAAGGTATCTGCTTATTTTGGCACTCAACTTTAGCATTTTCCGGGGGTACCCTCTTGCACTGAAACTTCCCATCATTTCTCTCTTGTTCCTTGCATAGCTGATCTCGGAACTGCAGTTCCTTTTTGCTCGTAAGAATTTGCTGTAAGGTATGCTCCATCTGAAAGTCAGGGGATGGCAGCTGGGTGGAGTATAGAATTCTCTGCTATTTCTTTTCTAAACAGATCAGTATGTAGTTTGGAATCCTCTACAGTTAACCTGAAATCCAAGAAATCTAAAGTGTGTTGGCTGTGTTGCATAGTACATTTCAGATTCACAGTGTTGCAATTCAATTCAGTTACAAATTGTTTAGGTCATTCTCATTGCCTTCCCATACAAAAAATACATCATCGATGTACCTTACCCACAGATTTATTTTACATGTCCAATGCTCCAATGTTTCACTCTAGAGCATCTGCTTTTCCCACCAGCCCACCAAGAGATTGGCGTCACTGGGAGCAAAGCGGTTGCCCATAGAAGTCCCGTGCACTTGTTTGTAATACACATTGTTAAACAGAAACAGATCTCAATCATTTGAAGTAACATGTATGTGCTCTAATAGATGGATGCTCCTGGTTTTTAAAAAGTGCTCACAAGCTTTCAAACCCTCTCAGTGTCTTATGTTTGTGTAAGGGCTTTCAACGTCTAAACAGACCAACCAGTGTTCCTGTCCCCAGTGGATATTTTCTACCTTTTGTAGGAAATCTTTTGTAGCCCTCATATAGGAATTCAAATCTTTCACATATCCTAGTGCACCTTGGGCAATAAGTAAACTTAGATACTGTTGGTGTCTAATTTTTCAGGAATTGATACACATCCCAGTTAAGGAGCTGGTTCTCAAACCATCCTTTCAGGAGGTCAGCGAATCTATTATTCAAGTTAGTCAAATAAGATTTGTGTACTCTTAAATAACATGTGGTGTTATTTAATTGTCTTAGAGCCTCTTGGGTGTATCCCTCTCTGTTCAAAAGGACTACATTCTCGCCCTTATCTGAGGGTTTTATAATGATGTTTTCATCACTTTTTAAGGCGAAAATTGCTTCCCACTGATTCTTAGTGATGTTAGGTCTTGTAGGTGTTCTCTTTAGGAGTAGCAAAATGTCTTGATTAACTGCCAAGTGAAATATATCAATATTGTCTTTGGCTATTTGTGGTACATACCTTGATCTGGCCCTAAATGTGGTTTCACTGGGTACTCCGGGAGCTATTCCGAAGGTCTGTGCTACAGAATCAATTTTTAATGGATCACAAATATCCACAGATTGTGTTATATCACCTGGTGATTGGTCACTCATATCATGGAGTTATCTAAGTGTGCTGATGTCCTTAATGAGTAAGAAAGAGAGAGATCTTCTCTCAGGTGAAATATTCCAATCGCTATGATTTTTGTTTTTCCTGCTGTGTACTTTAAAGAATTTTAACTTACATGTGAACATGTAGAGATCAATGCGGGTTTTCGCATAATCTAATGGTGTATCGGGACAGAAGTTCAAACCCAGCTTTAAAACCTCCTCCTCAGTCTTAGTGACAGTTCTTTGTGATAAATGAATTACAGTCAGTTCCTGACCTTCCATCATTCTCGCTTCTGATTCTGGCTCCTTGTTCCCATGCCAATGCTGTTGTTCTTTTCTGCGGCGCTGTCATCGTCTTAAGCTTTTGTTTTTCCACCCCTTCTTCTGCCTTTTGGTCTCCCCCTTACTGAGTGTTCATTGCTCCTTTGTAGGAGGCACAGTTCCTAGGAAAAAAGACACAATTTCCATGTGATTTGAGTTGTTGCTATCCAGGGACTCGAGGTCCGAGCTTAAACTTGTCTCAGATTCCCACCTTCCTTTGTCTGCCATTCCCAAAGCTCGATCTTTGGTGAGATCCGCTCATGCTTTGTCAAACTTTCTTGCAAATGTCAGAATCCTTCCCGACTTGTAGTCTCTCTCCTCACATTAACATTTTCTTTGTTTTCTCTCTATTATCTACTTCGCAAAAGTTTTGATACTTTCATTTACATCAGCCAGAACTCTCGTAGCATCATTCTGGTCTGGTTCTTTAATGATTTTATCCAGCAAATTTTGTATCTGCCGCAATAGTTCTTTGTGTTCCTCCCAGGCATTTTTAATTAGTATGTGTAGCATTGTCTTTGAGAATGCTGTGGTGTTATCCATCCAAGCTGTGGTTTGGGGATGTTCAAGGTAGGCACAATGAAAATTCTTAAGCCCCTTGGTATCCGATCCACATCTTAGTAGTTTTGGAATGATGTGGCTTCCCACCACCTATTCACCTCCTTCTGACGTAGTCTTTCCAGGGCATTTCCTTTTTGTTTCATAATTGGTGGTAACCTGCTGCTGGATAGTATTTTCTCCCAATTGACTGCTTTCATTCATACTTCTTTTGAAAATCAAGTTCGCTAAGGCCTCCCGACCTTTTAGAAACTCTATTGCCCAGAATGCACTGCGATCAGCTGATCCTCCACTCCACAATCGCGTCTTATGGACAATTGTCCAGGCGTACCCTGGTAGCTTTCTTAATTGCTTTGCTCTGCTCCAATGTGATGTGGTTCAAATTTAATCTTGCAGTTAGTTTAAGATACCGGCGGGCATTCAATTGTAAACCCATCAGAAGAAAAGCGTCTCGGAGGGCCCTTCCACTCGGGTTGGGGCTCGCTATGAGCATACGCCGCCGCTTTGAAAATGAGCAAGCAATCTTACCAAGTTCCAATAAGAACGAGCCACTCCGAAATAAAGTTGTTCTGTCCTTTTCTTATCAAAATCCTATTTTCCAGAAAGCCATGGCATTTCTTTCTTTGACAGGTGTGGCAAGCAGTGCAGGGTATATGCCTATTTCGTACAGGCATACCTGTATTCCATCAAATGATAGTGTTGTGTTGCAGTGTGGTGATCTAGCAATATGTGGTTGAATCAATTCAATTCAATTTCAATTCAAAGATAGCTTTATTCGGTATTTTGACAAAAAACCATAAAAGCAGACAGAAATGCAAGTTACATACATAGAACACACTCAATAACTTTCTCATTAAAATCTTATTACAAAATACAAATAGCATACAATCAAAATATATAGTCGATTGTTTAATACATATAAAAATTGAAAAAATTCATTAAAAGATCATAAAATTCATACGGTGACCAGGGATGCAAGTTTTCATTTTGGCTAGTATGTTTTATTTGATGTAATTATGCACAAGATAATACATTTTATCAACAAGATCCTAGTCGCTACCCATGGTCCCTCTACATTTTACAACGAATGTCAAAAATGTAATCGCCGTAACGATGGTGAGTTCATCTTGCAGCATATACAGTCTGATCAGTGCAGTTTTACAATTTCTCAAACCCCATGTCTTTAACAATGGTATCAAATATCTTTTTCTACCCCACTGATAATACTTGCAGAAGAAGATACAATGTATATTTGACTAGGTAGATAAGTCGTCGCACGGGCATTTTATCAGTTTGACAGACCAATCATTAGGAACAGGGAACGATGTTAACCTATAAAAACACTCCGTCCTCATTCGTGTCAGAAGCATTCTATGGTAGCACGAATAGGTTGGCGCCAGATAAGGATGAAGGCCCAGACCGTAAAGGATACGACGGTGGGCTACAATAGTAGACTTATTCCCATCTAAATACCACCTCCTCTCCTCCAATAAGTCAAGGCATGCCACCTTTAGAGCTTTTTTAGTTATTCGTGAGCATGATGTGGGATTTAGATAGAGATCTGGTTGACCAATGGAGTTCAGAAATTTTTTAACATAGGCTAGCCATGGCTGCTTACTGGGGGCGGATTGGTTTAAGCAGTCTTGGATTACTTCCCTGTTGAAAATTGTATCCTCACATGTCCAAATCTTATACCACAGCATAACTGGAGCTATCTTTATCAGATCAGTGATGTGAACTCTATCAAGTTCGTTATGGCATATGGTTGTAGAAGTGGATCGTGGGACTGATAGCAGGTACCTCAAGAATGCGTTTTCCACTGTTTGTATTTGGGTGCAATCTGCCAATCCCCAGATGCCAGCCCCATATACAGCAGTGGAGACACATTTAGCTGCATAGATCTTGAGCAGTATATCTACAGGTTTCCCGCCCAGTCTTTTAGCAAATTGTTTAACAGCACCTATCGTGCGAGAAAAGGCCAGGTTCCGAGAGGTAATTGCTCTTGTCCATGTGCCCCTATTATTAAAAATGATACCTAGGTAAGAGAATGTTTTAGTCGTGGCTATCTTTGTATTGTTTACAAAGGTTTTACAGTCTAGTTTGTTTTTTCTAGTGGTACAAGACATTGTGAATGTTTTTCCAACATTTATTTTTAGACCTCTAGTGCTCATAAAGGTTGAGAATCCCGTTAGGGCCCTCTGAAGTCCCACCTGTGTGCGAGCCATGATCACAGCATCGTCAGCATATAATAATAGTGGGACTGAGAGGCCATTTATTTTAGGGTAGTCCACTTCTAGGTCATTTAAAAAGACTGCTACCTCGTTAATATATAAGTTAAAAAGGAATGGCGCAAGGATGCAGCCCTGTCGAACACCCTTTTCTATGGGGAATTTTCTAGTTCGCTCTCCGTTTTTACCGTATCTAACCGTGGCGCCTGCATCTCTGTACAATTCCTGTATAAAAGATAAAATATTTTTGTCTATCCCCATTTTAACCAAGGTTTTCCATAACACACTGTGATCTAAACAATCGAAAGCCGAAGTTAGATCGACGAATGTTAGGAACAAGTTCCCTTTTTTTACTCCAATATATTTACTCGTTATTAGGGCCAGGTTTAAACCCTGCTCTACAGTGCCTAGGCCGGTCTTAAAGCCGTATTGGAATTTCGAGAGAATCCCATTACTCTTGGTCCAGGCTTGTAATTTGGTTAGCAGCAGTCTGCCTGCAACTTTCATCAGAGTGTCTAGCAGGGAAATGGGACGATAGCATTTTGGGTCCTGCCTGTCCCCTTTTTTAAATATTGGGATAACTATTGCTTCATGCCAAGTGTCGGGAAAACCTGTTTTGCTATAGGCATTTATTACCTTTGCAAGCAAGGGGGCCCAAAGATCTACATTCTCTTTAAATAAATCTATAGGGACTCCATCTGGTCCAGGGGCCTTTAAGTTAGCACTCTGGCAGATTGCTTGCTCAACCTCTAATGGGGTAATAACTACATTTATTGGGAAACTAACTTCAATAGGTGCATGTTCCACCTGCCCAGTATTCAGATCATCTTGTGGAGTCGTGCGTACACCTGGCATTGTTAGTGAGTCTTTTTTAGATAGGGAGGTAAAGTAGTTAACCCAAACATCTTCCGTTATGGCTAGCTCCATGGAGTCAGCCTTACTGTCCGAGAAGAAGGGGGCATTAATTTCTTTCCAAAAAGAGATGTTGTCCCGTAAGGCACTTGCCTTTATCAAAGCTTCCCAAGCATGATTTTTCAATTCATCCTGTCTACTTCGGAGGGTCTGCTTGTAGGCTCGCCTGGCGTCCTTAACTAAACCACTATCTTTTGGGACAGTCTTTAATGCCTGTAAAAGAACTTTGTGGGCTTTAGTACAGGCAGAATTAAACCAGCCAAATAATCTTCTTTCCTCCCCTGTCTTTTGTTTTTTAGTTAGCTTGTCATTTATAGTGGCAATTATCCTGCCATAAGCTGCTATAATCAACTGGGGGTTAGTGCAAGATTCTAAGCAGGTGGAAAAATGTTCCAATTCTTTATGGACTAGGTCCTTCAAAAAATTTGTGGGGTCGATCTTGCCCATTTGATGGCATATCCGTTTTTCCTGGCCAAAGAGACCGAGTGACAATGAAGTATACCGGGTATGCTTGTTGTATGGCTCCCAGGCTTTCCTACAGAAATACTGGCGCTAATCGGGAAATGGTCACTTAATGCCAGATCTTCCGTGTCAAACCCCCCCAAACAGCCCTGATTCATATTGGACGCTAAGATGTAATCAATTACAGTGCCTGCCCCTCGACCAAAGAAGGTTGTTTGGAATGCTACAGGTGGCTCACAAAGTTCGTTGGCGAAACCCAAATCCCAATCATGCATAAGTTGATTTAACATATTGCCCAAGGTAGAGTGTTCAAAATGTGTGGTGGGATCCCCTCTTAGGTTAAATATGCCACAGTTATTTGTGTCGCTGTAAGGACATAGATGACAATTAAGATCACCTGCTATGAGGATACAATCTGCATCCCGGCCACCTCTCTTTAGCATTGCAATGAGCTCAGCTATTAGTGCTTTGAGATCATCTTTTGGTACATTATTGTATATGTTAATCAGGAAAAGGGACCGCCCTTCCGCTTTAATCGCAAGTCCTTGTAACGAACTGCCTACACCTACTTTAGGTCCTCTCGCCTCGTACGTGGTCAGTTTTATGTTACACAAATTAGAGGCAAAAATACACAGACCACCAGTGCCTCTACCTCGATTTCCCTGTATAGAAGGAATATAGAAGGTGCTAAAACCCTCTATATGAGTCTCCTCCTGGTCCCAGCACTCCTGTAAGCAGATTATGTCCTGATTTTCCATCAAGGTTAGAAATAGCTGGTCCCTTGATTTTTTACCTAGCCCTGCAATATTCCAGGATGTTATTTTTAATCTGGTTTTACCCTCGTTTTGTGAGCTGGCTTCTGCCTGAGGGGTTGACAACTCAGTGCCCTCTACGCTATATACTACCTCTTTTTGGGTTTGTGTGGTATCCGGGGGACTTAAGTATATACTCGAGCTGTTAAATTTTTCATAGGCTGGAGATCCTTCTCCTGTTAAACCCATAGCTAGTTGGTCTGATAATTGCTGGACTGGGAGCAGCAATTCCCCGACAGCTATGTTCCCTGATGGCAAGATGTTGATACTATGAGTCTGGGGATCATTATGGGTCTGGACTGGATGGTCTAAAACCGGGTGAGCGTGGCATGACATTGCTGGCTGGTGGGCCCCTTGTTCCCCTTTTGTTAGAATTATTGGTCAATCGACCATGTCTAAACAGTCATACCTGTTCCTTGTGGGGACGCCCCTCCAGTATTCAGAGTTAGGCTTGTCTCTTCTAGGTAACCAGGGCCGAACATCCCAACCTCTGGTCCAGTAATTATTTCTGTTCCTATTTCTAGTTCTATTAAAGTGCCCCACCTGTGTCCAAGGCCAGTCCTGGAGTTCCTCCCAGCTGGCAGAATCGCCATAGTTAAAAGTATTTGAAGGTGGATAGAAAAAGGAGAGACGCTGTACATCAATCCCCCCCTTTTCTCTAGAGCTGGCCAAGAGGAAATATAGTCGACTGTAGAAGGGTCATCACAGTTGACTATGACACAGTCGCCCTGTATGCTTTTTTTAGTGTCGCCAATCCAAAACACTCTTCTCACTGAGTTAATTCTACTGTGGTTTGAAGGTTGTAGGGGTCTATTTTGGCTCAACCACTGCAATACCTTGTTACGCAGTGACCATGGGGGTTCGTCTACATTATCTGCCAACTCGGGGACCCCAGTAAGGATGACAGTATATGGGGTCGCCTCAGGAGGCAGATGTATCGAACGTCTATACCTAACGCCTTTCCTCTCATCGGCCTGAGGTTGAAAAGACTGGGCTTTGTGTGTTATATGTGGGACCTCCTTCAGCTTGACTGGCTGAGTTTTTGCTTCCAAGGGAGCCGGAGTTATTTGGGAGTTATCAATAATGCCATTTGGTTTTCCATTCCCCCCTGTTAAGGTGGATTTTGGGGTGTTTTGTGTGGCCCTCTTGATGGGTTGAGTATTTACGACTCTTTCGAGCGGGAGAGGCTGTGGTCGAGTGGCTGGTAAAGAAGGTTGGGCCGGTTTACTTGGCTCTTTAGGTTTCCCCTCCCCTGTGGCAAGTGTGCCTAATGATTTCTGTGTAAAAACTGGAATGTTTAGTTTCGCTAATTGTTTTTCAATGATCATAAGGCTCTTTTCCATAGGTTGCAAGTGGCGTTTTAGCAGCTCCCCCATGCTATTTATGAGAAAATTGTGTAGTGTTGCACATGCGGTGCATGGTTCATGTATGCCACCCACGGCTCCCCGAGCCTCTAACATCTCTCGCGAGTCAGTATTTTGAGAAGCCAAGATGTAATCAACGTTTTTAGGGATAGGAGTCGGCTGATCTAACACAATTGTATGACTGTTTAGATTGGAAGAGGTCTTGGTGTTGTGTGGATCAGGAATGATCTCGTGTGAGTTCATCTCTGTATTTTGCCTCCTAGCTATAGCACCCTCCCACCTACCCGTAGAATTCGGTTCTACTATATCCACATGATTGTGAGAAAGTTGTAAATCTGGTGTTTTTTCCAAATCCTCACTGTAGTTAGACCCTAGTGACAGTTGGGTAGCAGATAAATCCACAGTATTTGGGACCGTGTGTATTAAAGCATTAGTATTTTCTGCTTGATTAAGCAGCGGAGTAATCGGTCCCTGGTGGACAGGAGTTTGGGCAGAAGCTAGAGGCCCCATGGATGATCTTCTCGCCACCTCCAATTCGTGTGATACCCTGCATTCTAACATGTGTATACTTTTCTCTATCACTTCGTTGGTCTTAGTAATGAATAGGTCTATAGGGCCTGTTATCTCGGTGACTTTAAGAGTCTTTTTCCTCCTAGTACCCCTATTCATTACTGCACAGCGCAAAGAAAGTACAATGATAGTTGAATAATATAGGCTAACCGCAATGTGCAACAAACGCGTGGGTCAACAGGAGATGGAGAGAAAAAAAAATGAAATACCGTGGCCCAGTCCAGTCTATCACAGTCTTGAACGGGCTTAAACGGGCCCGCCCTTGGCCCGGGCTTCACCCGGCGTCCCGCGAGACGGGGGTGACGCTGTATTTAAGCGCCTCCTGGCGCGGAAATGTCCCGGAGTGTGCCGCTATGGGTGCTGGGTATTGTAGTTTTTTTAGCACCACACCGCGCTCCGCTCGGCGGCCAGACCCCAAGGTGGGACAGGAGTCGGCGGCGGGAGGCGGGTGGTCGCAGGCACAGGTTTTGGCAGACCCAGATGGGCTCAGGTTCAGCAAAGGTCCGTAAGTACAGCAAGTAGGAATGGCAGAAAGTTACCCCCTCGACCGGGGTGACGCTGTATTTAAGCGCCTCCTGGCGCGAATAATGTCCCGGAGTGTGCCGCTATGGGTGCTGGGTATTGTAGTTTTTTTTAGCACCACACCGCGCTCCGCTCGGCGGCCAGACCCCAAGGTGGGACAGGAGTCGGCGGCGGGAGGCGGGTGGTCGCAGGCACAGATTTTGGCAGACCCAGATGGGCTCAGGTTCAGCAAAGGTCCGTAAGTACAGCAAGTAGGAATGGCAGAAAGTTCCCCAAAATCACAGCGCTGACATAGTGCATCTTAAATTATCATGCAGTATATCTTAAAATATTTTGTCAAGCTTCAGAACTGCCGTTCAAGGATTCAGTCTCTTGCATCTAGGTGTGCCTGTTCCTTGGCCTCCCAGACTCCACAGTGCCCTCCTCCCTCTTAAAGACATCCTACCTGCTGTAGGACCTCTTTTTCAGTGCTTGAAGGAATACAGTATCACCCCTGCATCCTTCACTGGCTCCCCTGTCACCCATACCATCTGTAAACTCATCTGCATGATTTACAAAGCCATCATGGCTAACACCACCGCTCTTCTTGCAAAGAAGCTCACCCTCTTTGGTGGTTCTCAGAACACCTACAGCCAGGATCCCATCAGACTGCTCCCAGAAGTGTATTGTTACAGTTACTTCTCCTATCACTCATTAACTGTTTGCTTGACTTTAATTATATATAGCTCTCCACTGCTTTTTCATTAAGTTTGCTCCATACAAATAACAGATACCTATATAAAAGCATTTACACATATAGCACAGCTACAGCAAGATCATCAACATTTCGAAGAAGACACTGGAAGGCAGTCAAACACAGGCTGAGGCTCTAGGACCAAAACCAAAGAAGAACATGCTTTAGGATGCAAGAATTCAGCATTTCTGAAGTTGTGATTTCTGTGAGATGTTGTTGAATAGCATTCTACGAGCAGAAGCTTCAGTGTTAGCACTACATATGTATAGCTCACCTAGTTAACGTTTTAATTTGTTTCGACATGACTCACACACACAGAAAGAGGTTTGCACACTAGTACTTCCACCTGATGAAGGATTAATGAAGCAGCTTCTCTGAGGAAAGCATCCCTCATGTGGGACCATCCTGGAAGACAATGCCTCCTGTTCTAGCATGCCAATCGTTGGGACTGGATTCTGTGATGAAAATGTAGTGATGCTTGAAATGTTATGATAAGAACTTAAAGAGCAGTTGCAGCAGCTTTCCTACCTGATCCGTCATATTTCCACCTACTTGCGCGGACCTCAATAAAAGAATGAAAACTTACCTTTGGCGTGTGGTACTTCCCATCGCCAATGTATTTGTTTCATCAAACTAAACATTCTGCTGTTCTTTACTAATGTGTGAAGCAATGAAAGGCAGTGTTAGAGGCAAATCTTAATTTGTTAAAAAAATAATAAGAGCAGAGGCATAAAGTTTTCGGAAGCCTGACTGGCATTGACAAATCCAGGTGTTGCAAAATATCAAGACTGTTTATTCTTGATTTCATATCATGCATCCTTCGTTCACTACCCTTCACTACCCTGTGTCTTTATCACACTCTTGAAAATTTCTTTTCAGATAAAATTCTCCCACTTGTGTTTTTTTGGGCCATTTTCACTTCTAGCACAAGTATGACATTTCTAAAGGTACAGCTTGTCACTTTCACCCAAAAACCTTATTTGTTTTTTGGTGCCATAGTACAGCACTTCCACTCCAAACAATACCAAAAGCAATGCAAAAAAAGAGAAAGAAAGAGGAGAGAGAGAGCGAGAAAAGCAGAGAGAAAGAGAGAGACACCAGAACAATACTGGCATGTAGCAAGCACCAAGAAACTCTTTGTTAAACATGCACTTTATACTGTGTTTAAAAGATAGCGATAGATAGATAGATAGCTAGATAGATAGCTAGATAGATAGATAGATAGATAGATAGATAGATAGATAGATAGATAGATAGATAGATATATGCTTTCAAACTTGAAGCCAAAAGATTCCTAATGAACAAATTCTTACCTTAATTTGGCCGATTTGATTGACTCTACATCCTTTTTTTTACCAAACTGTGTTTTTGGCTCTCTGCCCTGCTCGGATGTAATGTTTTGCCCCCCGTAGCAACCTGTTATTGACCTGCTTATTTCATGACTAGCTGTGTACCACTTGTCTGTGATTATTGTGACTACAACTGTTTGGTATCCTTATTTGATATCGTTACTGGAGCTGTATTCTCCTTCTCTTCTCGTTGTGTATCACCTGTATGTGATTTTTTGTGACTACAACTGTTTGGCATTCTTATTGGGTATCGATACTGGATTAGTACTCTAGCTTTCAATATTTCGTAAAGCGCTCTGATATCCCTTGGGATCTGGATCGCGCTATATAAAACTTAATAAAATAAAAATAAAAAATAAAATAGATAGATAGATAGATAGATAAGACAGACAGACAGACGGACGGACAGACGGATGGACGGACGGACAGACAGACTGAATGCTTAATGTATAACTACTGATATATTAAATATTAAGGAAAAGTATGCCCCTACAGTAATAGAGAAAAGTTAACAAAAGCTGCTTGTCTCTAGGTAGTCCAAACTACATTTTTCACAAACATGCCTGAATATCGTACTTTTAAAGTGCTTCTGGCTTGCTCCTGTAATTCAGGATTTTTTTTACGAAATACTACCAGAATATGGGACATGATTCTGTGACAGCAGGGTGCATTGAGCTCCCATCATGCTCAGCGTCTAGAGAGCTGCTTCCTGGGAGCGCTCCCTCGCTACTGGGCGTAATGGCGTTCCGAGTGTTTCTGAGCTCCGCACTGCTAAACTGAAGTTGCGGGCCCCTACCGTGCATTTTATGGACGAACCGGCTCAGTCCCCAAGGACCGGTGCAGATTGGAGCTGCCCCTCACTGTCATTATTGTTGATATGCATCGAGGGAAAAAGCTTCTCCATGGGAGGCGCAGTTCCGGGGCTGTGCTGAAGTGGGGGGGTGTCACGCTCTGAGCTAGCAGCCTTAATGGCGGGGGGCAGCAGCCTCATAGGAGCATGTTAGGTGCTCTCAGAGAGTAGTGGGAGTTTCGGGGTGGCAGAGTCAGACCTCCCAAGTGTGAGTGCGGCTTGCTGCTGCCTGGCCCCCACATATTTTGTATATCGGCGCCAAATGTCAGTAGGATTCTGCTGGAAATTCCTTGGGTATTCACCTGAAGAGGGATGCTGCTACAGCTCGGAACTTGACTAAGGGCATAAACATGCGGTAAAAGCATGATTGGACCCTCAATTGTGTAAAGCCACAAATCTTTGTTTGGGCCCCTCTCCTGTGGTGTTAAGGCCGGGGGAAAAAGAGGTTAAATTATTTTTCTGGTGCACAAGGACATATTAGTTCCTCGTACCCCCAGTCTCTCATCTTGATGAGGCGACCATTAGCCCGAGAAATGATGGGGAGAACTCATACCCCATCCAAAGCTTAAAAAACAACAAAACTTGCCAAGCTTAGCTGTAATCAATCTGGTTCAAGTGAATCTAAAAATATGCTATCAGGGGACACGCAGGATGACTGTCCTCAGCAAACAGAAGGAGATTTTAGTGGAGGGTTAAATTCAAGCACTTCAGAGGTACATTCTCCAGATACATCACATACTATGAATACTACTACAAACAGGATTAGTATTAACTGAGATTCTTCTAAGCCTCAGCCTGGGGAATCGGCTGCCCCACTCTTTGTCAATAAGACTTCTCTTCTCCCAGAACTGGACCAGCTCAGGGGATAGATTCTCCTGGAGAAATCAATTCTCAGTCATGCCAAGATGAGCTGTGAGGATGTAATTTGGTTCTTACGCATGTTTCATGCGCAATGTGAAACCTTCATTCCCCTAATTGAGCTTGAAAGGGGTAAAACATTTAGTAGGGGAGGGTAGGAGCATGGAAATTGAGGAGAGAACTTGCACCTCCAATCACCACGTGTAATATGGGGTTGTTATAGTTATGTTTTAATTCAGGTATGTGTGTCTTTAAACATTTCAATGTAAAGTATTAGAATGGACTTCGGTCATTATGTTGGGTAATTCCAGAAAGTGGGGCTTTTGACTCATTGAATGTCCTGCTGCTGTGGCAAGCTATGGTGGGTCCAGTTGGTAGAATGAACAAACTTTGGAAAATGCAACCACGTCTGGCTATTTCTTGCCCACCTTTACTTTACATTTATATTGCAACAATTTGTTAACGTTTGGAAATCTGAGACTCACCGACCGATTACAAGTTGGATATGCCTTTTGTGTCTTTTCTGGATTGCAAGGAAAACACTGGCGCACTGTAACACAAGTGTTATGTTTTGGAAAATCCTGCCTTATTAACTGAGTGTCCATGATCGGTGTTCAACAACTTTATTCCGTTTGATTTCTGTGGAAATCTCTGTATATTTTAAATTCTGATGTACCGATTCGAACGTTGAAAGTTTCACAAGCCTGCCATTTATTTTGGTTTAAAGAAGCCGCTCAAACCCAAAATTCTTCCGCTCTTGCCATTGTGTGAACGCTGGAGATTCTGCTGTGAAAGCTGGATGTTCTTCTACGCTGCCGCCTCTTCCAGGAAAATTGAGGTTCTGACATCAGTGCGTTCAGTCCAGGCTATTACTACTACTTCGATCGTCTGCAGATAAGCAGGCAGCTCACATTGTTGGTGGCCATTTTAAGTGTTTGGGCATATTCCTTAGATTTCCTTGGGAATATGTTATTTTCTGCATGTCTCTGTTGCTTGTGTCCGTGAGTAAGCCCATGTTTTTCTTTTCTTGGTTGCACATCTGTTTTGGTTCAATTACACGGTTCCGATGAGAAGAATCTGTGTCTTCTAGTTTGCCTGTTTCTGTGACAGGCACAAGTTCACCTTTTATCACCTTATCTTTCAGGGATTTAATTTATTTGGAATTCAAGGTACTTGCAGAGTTTTGCTTGCCTGTTGGGTTTACTGTGACAGGCACACATTTAGAAAACTATCTTAATATTATTTTCAAAGTGGGATATGGCTACTTCAAGTAATGTAATGCTGCCTCCACTCTTTCTACAAAACACAGGTAAACCTCTTACAGCATGGCACAAGGGGTATAGAATGCTTGAAAATTATCTAGAGGCTATAGATGCTATTAGATTCACAGTTTCTAGAAAGAAAGCTTTATTATTTAATCACTTGGTAAGTGCTGGCCAACAAGTTTTTGATAATCTGCCAGTTGTTGCTGCACCGGCTGGTGATGAGAATTGGAATGTCTTTTCTGAAGCTTACCACGTATGGGCAAACAATATGCAGATGAACTATGGTTGAGAGGCATGTGGTCTTCAAACCTAAGCAGATGCCTGAGAAATCTATTGAAAATTATCTAGCAGTGCTCGGAGTGTTAGCATCCAAATGTGACTTTGGCAGTAATTTGGATACATCTTTAAGTGATCAACTGCTCTTTGATTGTTTCAATAAGCAGATCCAAGAACACGTATTGACATGTAAGTATCCAGCCTTAGAGGAAGTTATGGATAAATCAATAAGAATAGAGCGTTCTGTTGTTTCTTCTACAATTTTGACAGAGTTGGCTGGGCACATTTTTAGATGGTGCTGATTGGTGCATTTAGCATCCTTAAGCAATAGAAAGGATTCTGATGTTTTTTTTCCATCCTCATACCATCTTGGCATCTGTAACTCTTGGACCATATAGCACCCTTGATCCATCTTGCAGTCCATTGCATTCACTCACCACGAGCCTCCCAGGCTTTGGTCGTATGGGGGTCATTAAACCACCCCCAGGTCCATGACCTGGTATAATCATAGGACTGTATGTGGGTGTTTTTCCGAAAGTCTTACATATTGTCATGAGTGCTAACCTACCCACTTTATAAAATCCTCCCAAATTTCCCCAACCATTGTGGATTGCATTTAATATCCATATTACTAGTCCACTTGGCCACATTTAACCACATTGCAGGGTGTGGGGGAGCAGTGTCTAACCAATGTTAACAAAACTCCCACCTGGCCAAAAGCAACAGGTAGAATGCTAGGCCCCTTTGCTTACTAAAAGTGCTGTGCATAGCATTTTCCACCCCTAGTTGTACCAAGGCCTCTGTCAAAACTACATGTTCCCCAAAAATACCCCTCACAGTGGTTTACAAAATCTTCCAATATTCTTTTATCTCAGGGCATGTAAACAAGATGTGTACATTGTTAGCTCTTGGAAGGTAACATCTCTTACATCTGGGTACTGGCTGTGTCACAAACGTAGCCACTTTTTGAGGAGTCCAGTACAGCCAGTTGATTACAAAAAAGTTGTGATGTTTAAAGTTCGCAGTTGTGACTATTGAATATAGTAATTTTAGAGAGTCCGTCTGAAGAGGTTGTATGTTTTCTTCCTGGAGTACATCTGACCAGGAGGCCTCCAATTTCTCTTCCTCTGCCTCCAGTACCACTTTGCCATTTCTTTACTTTTTGGGTTAACTTCTTGGAGGAAGATCTCAAAATCCCATAGCCCATGTGTCTCCCGGGAGACTGTCGCGAACAATGAGGTAAGCTGCATATATTTAAATCTAGACAGTCTATTATACGTATTTATGCTCAGCACCTCCCAAGGTAGCACGCCTTCCGTTGATATCAAGTCTCCCCATTTGGATATCCCTGCTTGTTTTAAGGGAAGACTCGGTCCATCCTTCAGGGATTCCGCTGTCCCAGGAGATTCCCAAATCAGTGTGAATTCTGAATAAAACCCGATGTTTAACATCTTCCTTATTCCACACCAAAGTCTTTTTAAAATCTTTAACCTAACTTTTTTAAATAACTATAGGGCTCCAAATTTATATAGGGAAGCTACTGGTCCAAGCACTTTAATCATTTCCCTGAAAAGTGAGCCCCGGGTAGAAAAATCAGGCCCCCCCATAAGCAGACGAAAGTTTTAAAATTGAAATGCCATATAATAGAGACTAAGATCTAGCAGGGCTGTCCCACCCTTCTAAAGATGACGTCTTAACTTTTTCCAAGAATGCTGTACCCCACGAGATGCCCAGATGAAACTAGTTCCAGGTGGAAGAACTAGCCATTAACGATCTATGGTAGGGTCAATCTAGTAAAAATGTCTATTTTCCCAAAATTTACTTACTTATTCAATTCCATCCCACTCAAATTCCCAAAGGAAGAAATAAACAAAATACAGGGGAAAAAAACTAGTTTCATCTGGGCATGATTCTGATGTTAATGTGGTTTCTCATCAGAATAAGATAAAGAAAACTTTTGAAAGAAAGATGAATGGAGAATGTTACAGATGTGGCTCAAAATGTCATATGGGAAATAGCACCAACTGTTCTGCTCAAGGAAAAAGGTGCAACAACTGTAAAACAAATTGGGCACAGCTGGGACAGCTGCAGAAAGTGACGACAGACATCAGAAGCTACCGCTGTTGCTGCTGGTGCCAAAGTGCTCTCACGTGAGCTCCGTGAGCCGTGAGCCAGTCTTTCCAATGCGGCAGGACTTTAAAGGTGGTAGAGCCGCAAATCACTCTTCATTGCGGTAACACCCGCTGGGCACTACTGAGGGTGGCAGAGAGCCGCGAATTGCCCCACAGTGTGACGGAAGCCGCAAAGTGCTTTTTAGAGCGGCAGGATCCACAAGTCGCAGCCTAGCGCGGCGGGAGCGGCAACTTGCTTTCTTGTGTCAGGAGCCACAAGTCGCCTCCTAGTGTGGCGGGGGTCGCAAATTGCTTTCTTGTGCGGCAGGAGCCGCAAGTCGCCTCCTAGTGTGGCGGGAGCCTCAAATTGCTTTTTTGTGCGGCAGGAGCCGCAAGTCGCCTCCTAGTGCGGCGGGAGCCGCAAATCACTTTATATAAAAAGCTGTGAGTTGTTCCTAATGCGGCAGGATCCGCAGGGTATTGATGAGCACCTCACAGTGCGGTGAGAGCTGAGTGTGGCCTTCTTGCTAGCTGCAGATTCCTCGAGCGGCGCGACAGAGACCATGTGAGCCGTGTGGGCTTCTCATCGCGGAAGGGGCCGCAAAAAGATTTCCGAGTATGGCAGAAAGCCACAAGTTGCCTCGTTCCTGGCAGGAGCTGCAATTCATTTTGATAGTAGCAGAGCAGCACAGCAGAGAAAGGACACTGTCAGGAACTGCGCGGGATTCAAGGAAAGACTGTGAGTACAGGAGACGGTGGTCTATGTGAACAAAGGGGTGGCGGTGGATGAAGCCTACCACTGGCTTCTGCCTATATTCACATCTAAGTGGCCATCTGTATTTACTATAGTGTCTAACAAGGCCCGGGTTGTGCCTTAAGCCTAATCCGGAAACAGGCTTTAATTACCAGGATGCCACAGCAGCAGGAATAACCAACAGCATTAGCAGTTCAGTAATTAAATAACTAATGACTAATAATTAATGTCTGATGTCTGTGAAAATCGTATAATTGCATAAGAAGCTGTGAGTTAGGGAGTGGAAACTTGGCGCTAGGCTCGGTGTTGCATGAGCGGTGCACCGGTGTATTGGCACTTTGGAGCCTAACCTCCTTGGCTGTGTTGGCTGGAATTGGACTAGGGTATTTTTCTAACGTTGGATCTTGTTGGCTCAGCAAGGAGTGCACCACTATCTAGCCCTACAACCCCACTGGATCAAAAAAGTAGGGGGGAAGCAGGGAACAGTAGAATTAAGTGCACGGCTGGCCACGATCCACCAGGTAGTACCCCCTTGGCATAACCAGGACGACTGAAATTTTCACTGAAATCACACTAAATGACCTTCTGCACTCTAATGGCCTATAAAAAATTAAGATTGAGAACTATCTTTATGAAGAGGATGGGAACAAAAGAAGCAACTAGAAAAAGCGCTGGGAAGACGATAAGAGCCGGAAAGTCTGCATCAATCCCCGAAATTAAAAAATACTTCGCAAAGTTAAGTTCAGATGAACAGGGGCAATTACAAAAAGATCATCAGATAGACCATCAAAAAAAAGGGAGTAATGAAGCTGGAAAGGATGGAATACAATCCAACGATCAAACCCAAATTCAAAATCAAAAAACACCAGAGGTCCCCCAAAAAAGTACCCTAATAGATCTGGAGGAGTCAACTCGTAACCTTACTGTATTGGAATCAATAATACCGGACTCATTCCAAATACAGCAATCTGAAGAGTATAACATCACTTGTCCAGATATTAATATCAAAGATCTGATATTTCACATGGGATCCCAAAAGGAGGCACAGAATATTCAGAATAGTACTCCACAAAAACCATCTGATCAAGAGGGATTCCTCGAAAAATCACCAGATCTTTCTCTTTTTAAAACTACAGGACATTCTAATAATTACACCCCAGTATCCAAATCTCTGTTCAGTCTGCAAAGTATCCTGGAATCAGTTCTTACTCATTTAGGGAACATATTGGAAAATTCTGATCAAATGCTCGATACCCAATTAGGAATGCAAAAATATCTAGTAGAGAAAAAAAGGAAGAAAGAGCAATTAAAATCAACATTATTAGCAGGTGTTTGTGGTAAATGTAAAGTGGAAAATTCTCCCAACCCAAAAGGTGAAATAATAAAAGCTCTTTCCCCACTGAAGAAAGAAATCGTTATTTAAACTGGAAGGAAATTATCTAAGGACAAACAGGATCATAACCAGATATATTCACTCAGAAAACCTTTCAAGGAGGAAAAGAAAGCAGAGACTCACCAATTGCCTATAGCATATTATCCAATTTTTACAAAAACAAAAACCAAACCACAATTGAATGTGAGCAGTCCGGTAATACCACATTCTAAAGCAACTGCTGATACTGAGCTATCTAACAATGCTGCACAGGGCCCAGAAATTACCAATAGCAACAGAAATAAAAAAAATATCAAATTGAAAAGGAGAAAGGCGTTAAGAAGGATTGAGAAAAGAAAACCCGTAAAACAAGATTCCAGAATATATCCCCTACACCAATCCGTTCACTAGATAAAGAGGAAAGGGCAAAAATGCCTCAGAACCCGAAGGTAAAAGAGCAGAACTCGCCAGTGAAATTACAAAGAGTCAATTATAACCAACTTAAGTTCAAATACATTTTTATTAATATAACAGTTGTATCAATACATCAGAAGAAATGTGATACATTATCATCAAGAAATAAGGTAAATTAGGTAACAACAGCATATATTAAAAATCGGAGAGTATAGGTGAGGAAGAAAAGAAAGAAAAAAAAAAAGGAAAATGAGGCCAGGGATAAAAATATATATATATATATATATGAGGCTAAGTACAAGGGGAGAAGCATCATAATTTATACATGAAGAGTTAAGTACTAGAGAAAGTAAAGGAACGAAAGGTAGTTCAAGGAGGTTTAGAAACCTCTTGTTGAAAAGGGGGTAAGTGAGAGGAGCGTTTAGCACAAACATCAAGGTACAAGGTAATGGGAAGCCAAAGGGAATGTCTCTTCGGGGCAAGGTTGAGGGGATATACAAATGCAGTGTCAAGTCTATGGTTATAACATACATTGAACCACCACGCTTTGAAGGTAATGTCACTTGAATTTTTCCAATGAACAGTAATCTGTTGGAATGCAACAGCTAATAACAAATCTATAATTTGAACATTTGCATCAACATCATTCCAGGAAGAGGAAAGTGAACCAAGAAAAATATCAGTAAGGGAGAAGGGGACAGAGGTGTGAAACATAGCGTTAATTTGGTCCCAGACTTGAGTCCAAAAAATGCGTGTAAGGGGGCACAAGAAAAGCATATGAAAGAGTGTGGCATTGGGTAGGGAGCAGGACCAACACAGGTCCGGAACCAAAGGGAATCTCTTGTGAAGGAGAAATGGCGTATAGAGGAGTCGATTATAAAGAAAGAAAAGTGTCTGCATAAGGGAGGCAGCTCTAGAAGATTTGCGGATTTTAATCCATATTTTATCCCAAAGGGAAGTAGGCCAAGAAATGTCAAAATCAGATTCCCACTGCTCTTCCACTGTAGATTTCGGCCTAGGTGACAGAGGTTTGTGAAAGGAATGGTAAATGGAAGATGCTGAGGGACTGGTCCTTAATAGGGAATGAAGTGAGGAAGTTGGCTTGGAGGGAACAACAGGAAGAGGAGAGTGAGAAAGAGAATCGTATACGGACATAACAGCAGTCTTGAGTAAGACAAATTTGCGAATGAAAGAGGAAGGGAGCGAGAAAGTTTGACTGAGGGTAGAGAAGGACTGGAAAGTAGACCCCTGAAAGAGTTGGGATTTGCTCAAACGCTCCGTCCATCATCCCCTTTTGTATCGCTTTGTTCGCCCTAAGTGTGGCAGGGTATGCTCAGACGTGAGTCCCTTGCTCACTTGGCCACTGGATTCAAGATAGCCTGGCTGATGAGGATTATGAATCCGAAACCGGTCCCAGGATGCTTGTTTCCGGTCCATGGACGACATGGCTTGGCAGTTCGGGCTGGACTGTTCCCATAAGGCACAGGGTCAGACTGATTTGCATATAGCCATGTCTGAAATGGGGTGGCTGAGTGGGATAAAGAATGGTGATGGATTAAACCCAGATCAGTTGACTGGGGGGGGGGGGTTTGATTTGCTCAAACGCTCCGTCCATCATTCCCTTTTGTATCGCTTTGTTCGCCCTATGTGTGGCAGGGTATGCTCAGACGTGAGTCCCTTGCTCACTTGGCCACTGGATTCAAGATAGACTGGCTGATGAGGATTATGAATCCGAAACCGGTCCCAGGATGCTTGTTTCCGGTCCATGGAAGACATGGCTTGGCAGTTCGGGCCGGACTGTTCCCATAAGGCACAGGGTCAGACTGATTTGCATATAGCCATGTCTGAAATGGGGTGGCTGAGTGGGATAAAGAATGGTGATGGATTAAACCCAGATCAGTTGACTGGGGTTGAGTGTTTGATTTGCTCAAACGCTCCGTCCATCATCCCCTTTTGTATCGCATGCTATCCTGCAAGCAGATACAGAGTGGAAGATACAACTTTCTTTGTCAAGCCATATTATATACATTCATATCACAGTTCTGGTAAATGAGGCCCAAAGGCGGATTCAATGGAATTCAGCAACACTCAATCAAATTATTACCATAATCGATGCAACGCAATTATTGCAAATAATTTATTCTATAAATCCGATAATAAATTTCGAAATGGCGATCAAAAACTTATTACAAAAACTGCAGGAAAAGTTAAAGCAATGGGGAACAACAAAGAATCAGTACGAAAAACAAAAATTAGCTACTAATACAAAACAATTAAATAAAGTAATAAGAGCACAGTTTTTAGAATACTCAGTATCCAACCAGCTAGAAATTAACAAATTGAAAAATCAATGTACGAGAGAAAAGGCAAAAAATAAGAGAATAACCCAGGATAAAAACTGGGTAGATATGCAGATAGCAGCAAAACAAAATAACCAACGTGCCTATTCGAATATAATTGCTAAAGAAACAGGCACTAAAAGAGCATTACAAGCTATCCCGGTGCCTCCAATAGAATGGGAATCATACCTTGCCAATCTATATAAACTAAATACTAATTCAGAAACAACTAATAATTTGGCTGGAAATCCAGAAGCAAAATCGTCAAATATCGGAGCACCAAGTCCCTTGTCAATTGAGCTATATATAAAAAAAGGTGAGAACGACAGGAGCAACGGGTCCTGACCAAATTCCGATCAAGGTCCTCCAATACAATCCCAAAGCATGGAGCAAGATGTTATCTCCCCTTTTTAACCATATCTTTACCACCGGGGAAATCCCAAATCTTCAAAGGGGAGCATTGTAATACCCATACACAAAAAGAGTTCAAGGCTGCATCCTGGCAACTACAGGCAGATGGCCCTTCTAGATGCAACAGGAAAGATGTTCACAGCGGCAGTATTAGACCATCTTAAGGACTGGGCTTTTTCATCAGGACTAATCCCCCCACATCAAGCCGGATTCAGGCCAAAGCACTCGGTCACTGACAATATTGCTGTCTTGCAAACCATCTTAGACAAATATGTGGCTATAAAATCCCAAGTTTTGTATGCTGCTTTTATTGACTTTACCACCGCATTCGATAGAGTGGATAGAGGAACACTCTGGAGAAAACTCAGCAAAATGAGTATCCTGGATAAATTACTCCATATGATAACATCATTACATTGCGGGATTTGGTGTCAGGTTCAAATGGGGAGGGAAAAGGGTCTCACAAGCCCTTTCCCGACTCCAAACGGCCTTAGGCAAGGTTGCCTTCTTGCTCCCCTACTCTTCTCCCTTTACCTTAGCGATTTGCCTGAATGTTATGCAACTTTCCACCTAAAATTGCCCTCCACAAAATTCACACCATGATGTATGCTGACAAAGTGATCATTTTAGACCTGACACCATTCGGTCTGCAAAGAAGCCTCCGAGCACTCCATAACTATACTGAGGAAAACTATTTAATGCCGAACATCGCAAAATCAAAAATAGTTCCATTTATCAGGAAGGAAACAGAGTGCCAAATTTAACTGGACTCTAGGGGGAAAAATGCTGGAAGGGGCAAATGAATATACATATTGAGTTTGAATCTTCAACAAGTCTCTACAAAATATGCTCCATACTCAGAATCTGACTCGTAATTCTGACGTTCATGTGGGGGCACTTTCAAGTTTATATGCGTCAAGTGGACAAATACACTTTTCTTCTCTGCTTTAGGTATACAGCGCCAACATTCCACCATGTTGTCAAACGCTCTTGAATACATCCCAGTAAGCCAATGGTACTTTCTAGACCTAAAAGAAGGGAAGATCTTACGGAAGCCAACAAAGGTGTCTCAAGCTGTACCGGTACAAGCTCTCCGCCTCGAGTTCTCATTAACCAGCTCCTATGCCAGAGGAATTACTAATAACATTAGATGGGCATACAGCCTCCTCCATGCGGAAGAAGGAATGCTTCGATCTCTACTTAAAATAGAAACATTCGAAAAAGAATCTTCCAAACATGTATTCTCAAGGAATGTTTTAACTGCTTTTAAGTTATCTAATGTTAATATTAATTTGTTACAGTCATGGACACCTGCCCAGCTGAAGTTCTTTTTAAAACATCTTACTCCAAGACTCAGCTTTGATCTTGACTCTCAAAACTGCACTTAATTGTCTATATATAAAAGTTTCGCAGAAACTATGGGCCAGATGTAGGTGGCCATTTCAGGCCATTTACCGACCGGTAACGGCCGATTTTGGCCGTTACCGATCGGTGAATGGGTGACCGGTATGTAGGGGGCATTTTTTTACCGAATCGGTAAAATAAAAATTCGGTAAATTTACCGAATCTGAGGCACCCAGATGTAGGTGGGACTCTTCTGAGTCCCAGAGGCCTTACCGAATCGGTATTTTACCATCAAATCCAATTTGATGGTAAAATACTGATTCCGGTGTGCATGCACATGTGTGCATGCACACCTATGCCATGTGACAGGCAGACCTGCCCTTAGGGCATGTATGCCTGCCACATGGCACCGAGCCTGTTTTGGGGGGGCCAGAGGGTGTCAAAGTGACACCCCCTGCACCCTTGTGAAAATCGGTATTTACTGATTCGGTAAATACCGAATCGGTAATGCCCATTCATTCCTATGGGCTTCAAAGCCCATAGGAATGAATGGGCATTACCGATTCGGTATTTACCGAATCGGTAAATACCGAATTTTTCAGATTCGGTATTCCAGCACATCTGGAATACCTACATATCCACCCCTCAGATTTACCGATTCTTAATTACCGAATTGGTAAAATTCGGTAATTAAGAATCGGTAAATCTATTCTACCTACATCTGGCCCTATAGTCTTTAAGAAAACACAACAGTATATTAATTTTAATCTAAAGCAAGGGGTCAGGAGATTGATTGTGCTACTCCAATTTGGGATACTTCCTTTAAAAACCTTACATACAGGTGGCTACCAAAAGAAAAATCAATTATTATCTGCTGTAATTTGTGTAATGGTGGGGAGCAGGACTTGGAACATATGTTGTTCACTTGCACAAATGCGACAGTAGTAAACGCAAGAAAAAGGTTTTTACAACCAATTTATACAAAATGTAGAATTAACTCTGTGCAGGAATTGACCATACTATGTAAGGCTCCGCCAAATGAGTTTGTCTGCCACAATTTATACAATTTTTTAAAACCTATTTTAATTTTGTATTAGAATAAAAACCTTTCTTTTTTAACAAAACTGTTTAACATTTTATATCATGTACTGAATATTTGTGGTTCTCAGTGGAGAACTACATCAAATAAATAAACTTGAACTTGGGCACTTCTATACTGTGTGCAGGTCCATGAAGGATAAATGTAAAGTGAATCAAGTTAATGTTTTTTGGAATAAAGTTGGGGCGGTTAAAGAAATTCAACACCCTATCAAATTGAAAAGGAACGCTACACCTGTTATACAGAAGGTCAGACCTGTTCCCCTTTCCGCCAGGGATGAGCTCAAAAAGTTATTTGATGATATGTGTTCTCAAGGTGTAATAACACCTGTTTAATCCTAAGAATGTTTTTCTGCTGGTGTTTTCGCACGCAAACGTTCTAGGGATATACGCTGTGTGCAGATTTGAGAGTTCTCAATCAAAATACTTATAGTGGATTGTCATCATCCTCCCAGAATTCATGATATGCTGGCTAAATTAGGTAGGAGTAAGTATTTTACTGCCATAGATTTACGATCTGCATACTACCAAATTCCTCTATCAGTAGATTCACAGCCATTGACATCCTTTGTGACCCCATTTGGTGTTTACATGCATAAACGGATGCCATTTGGATTGGTATCTGCTGCTAGTGTTTTCCAGAAGCTTATGGGTGAAAGGTTTGGGTTAGAAGTTGGTATTCAAGCTTTCCAGGATGATACCCTTATTCATACTGAAAGTTTGTACGAGCATTATCAATTATTGAAAAACGTTTTGAACAAGTTGGGGGACACATGTATGACTGTCAATGTGAATAAGTGTACATTTATCGCAGAGGAAGTGAAGAATCTAGGCCACAATACAGTAGAGGTCGGTCATGGGAGTGCTGCCGGGCGGTGACGTGGGGAGGGGGAGGGGCAGGGTGTCAGGTAGTAAACTATGGATTACGGCTGATTACAAGTAAGCAAACATATAAATAAATAAAATGAATTTCGTTGAACGCACTGCATCGCATTTAGCAATGCAGTGCGCGCAACTGAATTTGTTTTATTTATTTATATGTTTACTTACCTGTAATCTGCCATCTTCCATAGTTTACTACCCCCAACCCTGCCCATCCCCCTCCCCACGTCACCGCCTGTGAGCACTCCCACGACCGACCGCTACTGCCACAATATCTCAAGCGAAGGACAAAACCAAAATTACATTTGTTAACTTCAATTATTGATGCATCCATGCCCATGGATAAAGATTCAATAAGGGCATTTCTTAGTCTAAGTGAGTATTATGCCAGATTTGTGCAAGGTTATGCTATTAGTGTGCAGCCACTGAGGAGTTTGTTGAAGAAAAATGTGAAGCATGTGTGGTCTTAGGAAACTCAGAATGCTGTTAAGGAGTTAATAGTGAATGCTCCTGATATCAAAACTTTTACCCATGGTGAAAGAAGTATTATAACTGTAGATACCAGTTCCAAAGGTCTGGGTGCTGTTTTGAGTCAAATTGTTAAAGGGCAAGATTGGACAGTAGCTTTTGCCTCAAGAACACTCAGTGAGGTTGAGAAAAATTATAGTACTATAGATCGTGAGCCATAGTGTGTTCATGGGCCTCCGATCAATTTAAAATGTATAATTGAGGACAAAATTTCAATTATACCAAAAACCTCTGATCTACTTGTTGGGAGATAGTTGTTCCAATAAGGCTTCATCAACACTTACCAGATTACTTGCAAGAATGCAAGATTTTAATTTTGACATCAAGTATTTGCCAGGAAGAAAGAATGTTAGGGCTAATTGCCTGTCAAGTTTGCCTGTGGAGAATGAAAACAACCACTATTCTGAGAAGAATGACAATGAGTTTGTGTTAACTGAGGGTGATGTTATGGAGAAGTTCAAAATTACTGAGAAGGAGTGGTTTGAGAGTTGTGAAACGCATGATTGTTTACAGTGAGTTAAGAAATTTCTTATTGAAGGTTGGCCTTGCGATAGGAGCATGTCTTCGGATGTAAAGTTGTTTTCTAAAGTAACATCTAAATTGTCTTTAGTTAACGATATTTTGGTCAGACAAGACATGTTTGTACCACTGGTAGGGTTAAGAGGAAAAATGATTTCCTTGGCTCCCAAAGGGCATTTAGGCATTACTGCTACAGTCAGGAAGATTAAACTGACTTATTGGTGGCCTGGTATTGATGGTCAGGTCAAACATTTTGTTGAGAAGTGTACAGAACTTTTGTGTTCTGATAAACATTGGAAAACGTCCACAGCACATCTGTGTCCTGTGGAATGGCCTAAAAGTGCATGAGAAAAGTTAGGATTGGACTTTGCTGGTCCATTTTATTTTTTGGTGTTGACAAGACTTTTCTTATTGATACAATTGATTATGTTTCAAAATGGTTGTATTTGCTTTTGGTAAAAATGCTGATACCAGTTCAATCATTTCCTTTTTGTAGCGTTTGTTTTTTATTGGAGGTATTGCCAGAGAGATTGTTACTGACAATGGGATGCATTTTATTTCTGAGGAAATGGACAAGTTTCGTAAGAAGAATGATATCAGGCATTTTCTTGAACCATAGTATAGTCCAGCATTAGATGGACTTGTTGAAAGGGCAAATCGATTGTTAAAAGAGGGTGTGCAAACCACAATTGCCAACACATTGGATGTGGCTGAATATTTGCATCACAGGGTGTGGAATTATAATATCACTCCTCATATCACTACCAATGGTTCTCCTTATGTTCTTTGAAGGGTGATAAAACCAATATCTATGTGTATTCCTACATGGTTATTGGATTATGTGGGGCAGTATCACAATCTTGATTTACAGAAAGTGCGTGTGTTTGTGAGAGAAAGCAAGCTAGCTACAAATGATGACAAAAGTATGCATGTGAAGGAAAGTATCTTGGGGCTAGATGTAGGTAATTGAAATTTACCGATTCTAACATACCGAATTCTACCAATTCGGTATTTTAGAATCGGTAAATGCAATGTAGGTAAATATTCGGTAAGTATTACCAAATCGGTGCGATTCGGTATTTACAGAATCGGTAATTGCCATTCATTCCTATGGCCTGGAGGCCCATAGGAATGAATGGCAATTACCGAATCGGTAAATACCGATTCGGTAAAATGGGGAAAACATTCAAGGGTGCCAGGGTGTCGATTTGACACCCTGTTGCACTCCTGAATCGTGCTTGTGTGCATATGTGGCACACATACATGCCCTAAGGGCATGTATGTCTGCCACATAGCACAGTTGAAAATGCACAGATTTGCATTTTCTAAGGTATTCTTTATTTACCACCAACTTATAGTAGGTGGTAAATAACGAATCCTAAAATTGGAAAAGCACTCATTTGAGTGCTCCCTACATTGCAAATTCGGTAATTTACTGATTCTGTTTATTAAGGAATCGGTAATTTACCGATTCCTTAAAATACTGAATCAGTAAATTACCGAATTCGCAATTTAGGCCACCTACATCTCAGTAGCCTAATTCCGGTTGGTAACGGCCGAAATTCTCTAATTTCGGCTGTTACCGACCGGAATTAGGCTTTCTACATCTGGCCCAAAGCTCCTTGTGATTGGGTTTTAATAAAAAAAACAGTTAAGGTTGGAAAAGGACAATCTAGATTTTCAAAGCCTGTTAAAGTGTTGAGAGTATCTAGCATGGCAGTTTTATTGCAAGACAGAGGATGGTGGAACAGAAATCCATTGGTCAAATTGAGAGAGGAATAAGCAACAATAATTTGTCAGAGAGTGAGTGATCAGAGTGATATAAGAATGAAGAGGTTGCTAAGTGGTGATTGGTTCGATTTTGGTAATTGAACTCAGTCTCTTCATAGTGGTAGTGGTAGTGGCATGACACATAAAGGAAGTCCACTCAGCACAGATTCTGACAGAGGAGCTAGCAATGGTAGTATTTCCTATGCATGCATGCAAACTGGAAGTGATGGTAATATTTCCAGGGTTGATGGGGATAACGTGCATAGGAGTAGTGGTAGAATTAGATCTGCTCATGTTCGCTCCAGAGATTACGTGTATTATTGAGTATTTTAAATTCTGCTATTATTTCATTAAGAAATAGGGGGATTGTAATATGGGGTTGTTATAGTTATGTTTTAATTCACGTATGTGTCTCTTTAAACATTTCTATGTAAAGCATTAGAATGGACTTCGGTCATTATGTTGGGGAATTCTAGAATGTGGGGCTTTTGACTCATTGACTGTCCTGCTGCTGTAGCAATCTGTTGTGGGTCCAGTTGGTAGAATAAACAAACTTTGAAAAACGCATCCTCGTCTGGCTATTTTCTGCACACCTTTACTCTACACCGCTCAAGAACTGTAGTCTGCCCAGGCTCTCAAGCCCTTAGCACAGGCTAAAGAGGTACTGTTCGCTGTTGGTAAAGTGCCCCCAGAAACATCTTCTGACATGGTATAGCTAGGGGAATGTTCCAATTAGTTCTTGCAGAAATCAGGGAGATGAAGGGCACTCTAGAAAAGGCCCACAAAGAAGGCCAATCACAGCTGAGAAAAATGTATGAGAATTTACTCCATTTGAGCACCAAACTGACTCAAACTGAGCAACTCATATAGAATATTTAAGATTCTCAAAGAGCTCTGAATCACAGCAAGCCAGGCTTCAGCAGGCGATCTAAGAAATGCAATTGAAGCTTGAAGAATGTGACTAGAGACTTGAATCTTCACTTTACTGCCATTCCAGAAGGCCAGGAATCTACTCACGTTCCCATATAATTCATTTCTAATCTGATTTGAAGTTATGTCTTCCATGATAGTCCGCCCAAGATGGAATGTTTCTCAATTATACAGACTCATCGGGTGCCATCTTTTCAGCCAGCAAACGCTAAATATAACTTTGCATTTTTGTGAATTTCAAGGATTTCCATATGAAAGAGTCAATCCTTCCTGAGACTATTAAGAAAAAAAGGATTCCAGAATTAAGATATGTTCTGCTTTAAGAACTTCTCGGACATGTCAGTAGCATCAGTTCGGTGTGGCCAAGAGTTTAAATCCATGTTGGAACTGTTTAAGAAACAAGGTGTACAAGCTGCCCTGGCACAGCAGCCAAAATTGAAGGTCTTAGTCAAAGAACAATTTCAGATACTGGGAACGGTTAAGCAGGCTAATGAGCTCTTGCACCAGCATCACAGTAATATATGATTTGAGTATAAGGGAACATTTGTGAAAATCTGAAGGAATTTGCTGCTTATTTATTTATTTATTTATTTATTTAAAACATTTATATAGTGCGGCTGTCACCTTGCAGGTATCCTGGCGCTGGAGAATACTCCTTAAGTGAGGAGACTGAGAGCAAGTAGCAAGTGGATAGGATTAGGGAAAAAGCCAGGTTTTGATACGTTTTCGGAAGGGAAGGAGTTGCGATGTTTGGCGGATGTCAAGGAGCAGACTGTTCCACAGTTTTGCAGCTGCGACTCTGAAGGATCTACCCCCAGTCCTGACCTTGTTGAATCTAGGTACTGTGACCAGGCAGGCAGAGGCAGAGCGGAGCGTTCTGGTGGGGGTGTACCAGGAAAACATGGCTTGCAAAGGTCTGGGTCCGATTCCGTGCAAAGCCTTAAAGACAAGGCAAAGGGCTTTGAAGGCCACTCGCTGCTTGAGAGGGAGCTAGTGCAGCTCGGCCAAGGCCGCTGTGGCAGAGGACCTCCTGGTCCAGCCTAGAGCTAGCTTGGCGGCGGCCGACTGGACTCTTTGGAGTCGATCCAGCAGCACGGCTGGAGACTCAGTAACATTGCGTTACAGTAGTCAAGGTGACTAAGAATAGTACACCTGACTATTAACGCTCGAGCTTGTGCGGGGAGGAGTGGCATGATCTTGCGCAATGAGCGCAGTAGGGCTGAGCAGATCCCCACTGTTTTTGTAACCTGGGTTTCCATACTCAGCTTGTTGTTCATCGTGACACCCAGGTTGCGAACCGTGGTGACTGGCTGTGGTTTTTCTGGTGCTTCCGGGGGCCAGAATTCGGTAGGGAATAAGCGTGGGATTCGGCTTCCAGCGCAAAACAAAACCTCAGTTTTGGAGGAGTTGAATTGCAGGGAGTTTTTGTGCAGCCAACCAGCCGTCTCTCTTAGGCAGTCGTGAAACGCTGTTAGAGGGATAGATTCTTCTCCCTCCCAAGAGAGAATGAGCTGGGTGTCGTCCGCATAGTTGATAGCTTTTAACCTATGGGACTTTATTAACGTGATCAGGGGCTTGAGGTACACGTTAAAAAGAATGGGGCTGATAGACGACCCCTGGGGCACCCCGTAGGGCACTGAGACAAAGGCGGATTGGAATGGGGGCAGGGACACGGCCTGCTTCCTGTCCCGTAGGTATGAGTGGAACCATAGCAGAGCCGTACCATCCACCCCAGCGTCTTCGAGTCTCTCCAGCAGAATCCCGTGATTAACCGTGTCGAATGCGGCAGACAGGTCCAGTAAGATCAAGGCTACTGCCTGGCCCCTGTCTGCACGCATACAAAGATCTTCCATGGCTGTCAGGACAGCTGTTTCGGTGCCATGGGCTGGACGAAAGCCGAATTGGATATCGTCCAGGATGTGATTCTGCTCCAGGTGTTTAGAGAGACAGGAACTCACCCATCGTTCGGTAATCTTTGCCGGGAATGGCAGGAGGGAGATAGGCCGATAGTTCGACAGACATTCAGGGTTTAAGGAGGGTTTTTTCAGCAGCGGGGTGATAAGAGCCTGCTTCCAAGGAGTTGGAAGAAATCCGCAACCCAGGGATTGGTTGCAGATCCTGCGCAGGGTGCCGAAGAGTTCTGTTCCAAAGCCTTTCCAGATTTTTGGAGGCAGAGGGTCGAGAGGGGAGCCCGAAGTGCTGGCCTACCTACTACCTTGGTGGTGGCCCTAAAGTGTCAGCAATGTAATCGTATCTGAATGTATATTCCTTTCTGTGATTTTGACTCATGTTGAGGCTCTGGTAGGTCTGTTTTTTGTACTTTGCTTACATTATCCCTTATTATCGAGAGTTTGTGGGTGACCCAAGTTTTTTGAAGGGTGTTTTTCCCTGTGCAAAGTTTCTTTTAGTTTTTCAAGGGAATTAATTTAAAGGTCAGCCTGTGGGGGTGGTCGCCGTTGGAATGTAGGCTCCTAGTGGCACACCAAGGCACTGTGAATATCTGTGAGTGGGGGATAGGATGCGCAATTCCTCCCTCTCATAGGGTAGGGATGCCCATGGGGTCACAGGGTTTTCCAAGGCTGTGTGTTCAGGGAGGGAGGAGCACACTCAGGAAAAAATAAAGCAGATGTATAAGGGGCCAGAAAGAGACCTCATGTGGATAATCAAGACTATGAGTGATATGGTCAAATTCTTGAATGGTGGTTTGCAGGATGTCAATGTTTTTTTTTAAAGGGCGTAGATTTAAAGTAGGTGGTACAGCAATTATTGATACTAATTTTCTTAGTAGGGAGGGCATTATGATTTTTCTTCTCAGTGATGCAAAAGGCTAGAGTTCTTTCTTGTAATTCCAACAGCATTATAAATAAGCGCAAACAATGGGGCTTAATTAGATGGCTCTCGTCTTTTTCACCCCAAGTCAGATTTTTGCAAGGTACTCATCTTGAGTAATCCTCCTAGGATTTTAGTTCCCAACAAATATTCTTTGGCATTTTTTGCCTCAGCTCAAGCTGTGATAAGGGAGGTAGAAATTTACTTGGGTAAAGGTATTGACTGGAATGTTAAGGAAGTGATTTGAGATCTCCCGGGTAGGTGGTTATTGGTAAAAGTCTCTGTTAAGGGGCACCTTTTGAACCTGTTTAACTACTACGGCCCTGTTAGTGATGATGTTGATTCACTTTCTCAGATCCCTATTGTTGCGGGCACTGAGGGCCCTTTGATTTTGGGGGCGATTAAAATTACATTCAGGATCTGGCAGTAGACACAAAAAAATTAAGTGAAGAAGCAGCTGCAACCCAAAACCGGAAAGGTGATTGATATCTTTAAATCCAATTTTCAATTAGTCGATCCCTGGCGCGAAAACCACTCAGGTTTTGCACAATACACCTGTTTTTCTAATCATTTGAAAACTGCATCCTGCCTCAAATCTGTTTTAGTTTCCTAGGCAATTAAAAATGCTGGGTCGTACACTTGGGCAAATGCCCTCTCCATTCACTTGGTGGTTTCTACTGTGGTGGATCTGGGATTTCCTAACAGAGCGAGGTCAAGGTGGCAGCTCGACTGATCTCTTTCATCAAACCCATAGTGGATGGCCAAGATGAGAGGGCTCATTGAAGAGTATTTTCTCATTAATAAAAATACTCTCTCTCACTTTTCAGTCTGGGAGGGCTTGAGGGCCACAATTAGAGGGACTATAATTGCCTTCAATGCAAATCAAGCCAGAGAGCGCACCCAACAAATACTGGGTTTACAATTAGCAATACTAAAAAAGCTAGTGAGGGAGTAGTTGGTATGGAGGTCCAGGAGGATCAAGTAGGCAGGGCAAAGCAAAATCCCAGGAATTCTTTTACTCTTGAGGAAATAAACAACTCCAATGCTTACCAGCAACATCTTTATGAAGAAAACCAGTATGTATGCATGTTTTTAGCCTGGTCCACTCAAATTAAGAATGAGAAAGCAAGAATCAATCACATTGAAGACCCAGCTACCACTAAACTAGTAGCGGAGCAGAATGAAGTTGCTCAGGTTTATCTGTAGCATTACAGAGACATATAACAAATACAGTACTCTGTTCCACTGGCCAGCATAGAATGATATTATGCCTCTTTTCAGCTACCCCATCTTCTGAATTTTTTGGCTCAGGCATTTTTGGGAAAAATAACACCCATTGAGGTCCACGAAGCACTTAGAAAGATGCCTTATGCTAAGGCATGTGGAAATGGTGGACTTCCCTCTGAGTTTTATAGAATCTTTACTAAAGAGCGTTAGCCTTTTTTAACAGATCTTTTTAATTATATGCAAGAGCGTTGGGAGGTTCCCTTCTCTTTCAATGAATTTACTATATTAAGCTTTCTAATGAAAGCTAATAATATGAGAAATGTGAATTCTTATCAACCTACTAGTCTCCTCAACACTGATCACAAACTTTTGATGATAGTTTGGGCTACTCGTATTGTGCCTGCAGCCCAGCTTTTCATCCATAAGGATCAGAGTGGGTTTGACGCTAATCATCTTATGACAGCAAATGCCCAGTTTTTATCACAGGTGATAGATTATTTCTCGACCAACCAAACAAAAGTGGTGATAATTTTGATCAATGCTAAAAAGGTGTTTAATCTCATGTATTGGGAAGACTTGTTTTTTAGCTTATAAATCTTGCTTCCCCCCACAATTCACCTCAATGCTTGTGAACCTAGGGGTCGATTATGATGGCAGATAGACCTGCGTCCGTCCACCACCCCGGAGGTAGAGGGACCATCCGCAGGGGCAGCGGCGTTCCCTCCGTTGGAATTAGGATGTGACCGCCACCCTGGCGGTCACATCCCGTATATTTAACATTGCGGCGGGTGCTGCTTTAAGCAGCACCCGCCGCAAAGTTAAAAATGCATGCTGTGCATTTGCATGCACAAAGCGGCAGGCACCGCGCGGTGCCTAACGCATTGTGCATGCAACTGCAGGGGGGTACCATAGGTACCCCCATGTGCACCCCCCACCCCCCTTCACCCTGGGGGCCCACAACGGGCCCCCAAAGCAAAGACCGTATGCCTTTCCACGGCGGCAATGCCACCATGGACAGGCATTGGACCGCCAGCATCTTAATATAGTTGGTGGTGTCTCACAGACACCGCCACCATATGTGAGCACTTTTTCCGCCGGTCACGAAGGCGATTGGCGGAAAAGCGGGGGACGGTCTTGCCGTCTGCTGCGGACCCCCCAACCATCCAAATTTGGCGGGGGTCATTTCAGGGAGAATGGCGGACCGATTGCCCCCGCCAGCCCTGTGGAGGGAATCCGTCCGCCATCATAATCGACCCCTTAATCCACAGTGCGCAGGCCAAAGTAAGTGTAAATGCTAGGATGGCCGGCATGGTTTTAATTAACGTAGGCACACACCAGGGGTGCCCTCTTTCCCAATACTATGAAAAAGTGTTGAGCCTCTGGCTGAAAAGATATGTAGTGGGAACATCAGGGCACCAGTTGAGGGGATGGCAATGCTCAATCTATTTGCAGATTATATTATTCTCTATCTTCAACCAGATGAAGAGAATATAAAGGGTAATTTGCATCTGACTGAAGAATTTACAGTTATCAGCTGCAATAGGATAAACCGAAGTTAAACCAAAGTTTTGCTTTTCAACGTACCAGCTGCAAATCTTCCAGTTTCACTACAGGCACAAGCAAGAGACTAAAATTCCATATGGTATCTTGGGAGGCATGTTTCTAACAATATTACACAGCTGTTTTGGTTGAATTATGAGGCAATGCTTAGGATAATAATCGATTAGTGGAAAGTTGGTCCCTCCTTCCTCTGACTATAATTGAGGGGGTTGCTCTGATAAAAATGGCTGTCCTACCACTACTCATATTTATTGTTCTAGTGTACTGATAAAAGTCAGTAATAGCTATTTCCAGGAATTGGATTAATCTATAAGGAGCTTAATTTGGAATAAAAAGGCTCCAAGGGTGTGATTGGATCTTCTCCAATCAGATAAACTCAGAGTGATTTGGTATTCCCTCATATGCAGAGTTACCAGGCAGCTTTAATGTTTATTTTAGTGAGACTATTAGAAGGCTGCAGTGTATTAGATGATTTTCTTTAAAGTAGAATGGCGCAGGAGTTTGCAATTAGCCTACCAGCATTTATTAAAACAGAAAAGTCACCCAAAAAGACCAGGTACAAGTCCCTTCAGGGGTTTAGAGGACAGTTGATCACCCTCTGTAAATCTTATTAGTTTTCTATTGATTATTCGTTTCTGCAATTCCAGGAGGGTCTGTTTGAGGGTTGCCTATATCTGTTTGGGATTTTATTTTATTTATTTATTTATTGACATTTGTTGAGCGCGGCGAATACCCGTAGGCGTCTCGGCGCTGACTTAGGGGATGGATCAGTATTTAAAAAACCTTACAGGAGTAGAACTATTGGTCAAATAACCAAGTCTTAAGTTGTTTGCGAAATATAAAGAGGGAAGGGCTAGTCCTAATGTGAAGAGGAAGGGTGTTCCAGAGTTTGGGGGCGGCAACCAGAAATCGCCTGTCACCCCAAGTGACTGTTCTAGTACGAGGCACAACTAGGTGATTGTGATGAGAGGAACGAAGGGAACGGGTTGGGATATAGTGATAAAGATTGTGTTTAAGAAAGTGGGGGCCTTGGTTATTGAGAGCTTTGTAAAGAATGCACAATGATTTAAATTTGATGCGGCTGCGTATCGGCAGCCAGTGGAGTTCCCTGATAGTGTTTGAAACCGATGCAAACTTGGGAAGTCCCGCCAGCATCCGGGCGGCAGCATTTTGAATTGACTGCATCTTATTAGTCACCCGAGATTGTGCATTTAGGAATAGAGCATTACAATAGTCCAGTGCGGACAAGACTAATGAGCTGACCAGAGTTCTCCCAGCAGTGTCAGGTAGGTAAGGTAGTATTTTCCTGATCATTCTGAGTTTCATATGGGCAGTTGCAGCAGTCTTGTTGGCGTATGCCATAAAATTTAGACCTGCATCAAAGGTGATGCCCAGATTTCTGACTTTAAGAGCTGGGCTGGGAGGAGTTCCAAACGATGTTGGCCACCATACTGGTGACCAGCCCGGAGAAAGGTGACCGAAGATGACCACTTTAGTTTTATCTGAATTAAGTTTGAGACAGTTCGTGGAAGTTTTAGGTTCTGGAATTCTTAAGGCTTTAAGTAGTTTGGTGGTTTCTTTTTAAGATGTAAAACTATAACATGGAAGGATCTCATCTACAGGAGCAGGGACCAGTGTAAATGCTTTTTCTTAAGCTTTCTTCAGATAAACCACTTTTGGCAGCCAGTATCCATGAGGGGGAGACAATGAACTCAACCTGTTCTTTATGCACTTGTAAAAAGCAAATTGACAGGGATAGGTAATTGGTATAAAATTATTTGTACTCATTCCTCAAAAGATCATATTAATTGTTTTCTGAGCAAAGTTTTTGAAAAAAACACACTGTAGTTTATCCGAGAATTACTGGTCCGTTATTTCAGAGTTTGGGTATAAGTCTCTGAGAGTGACACATTTTATTCTTGTCCGTCTGGATGTCATATTACACCCCAGTGACTCTCATAAAACGTATACAATTGTCTCTGATAATTGTTTTGGGTGTCATAAGAAAGGTGCATGAGACTGGCTTCAAATGTTTTTCACTTGTCCGAAACTATCCAAATTCTGGGAAGGGCTATTTGTTTTCATCAGCCAGGTTTTGCAGTCGGGGATGGTTACAGAAGCAAGTCTAGTGTTGTTTGGGGTCTCCAATGAAAGAAAGTACACAGTTTAATAAGGGAGGGCAGTTCTTCATCTCTATCTCACTAGCGATTGCTCGTTCCTTCAGTCTTCAAAATTGGAGAATCAGCCTGGTTCCAACTATCCAGGGCCAGAAGGAAAAGATGATATGCACCATGAAATTTGAAGAGGCTTCTGCAATGTGTGTGGGGGTTTGGAGAGGTTTGTTGCTATATGGCACCATTTCGAAGCTATTGAAGCTCAAGTGGAGCCTTAGGGCCAGATGTAGGTAAATCTATTTGACCACTTCTTAAATACCGAATTTTACCGATTCGGTTTTTAAGAAGTGGTAAAATAGGGGGGGGGGATGTAGGTAACACAGACTCTGTAAATACCGAATCGTTAAGATTCGGTATTTACCGATTCTGTAAATACCGCTTCGGTAATGCCCATTGATTCCTATGGGCATCGAAGCCCATAGGAATCAATGGGCATTACCGAATTGGTGTTTACCGATTCGGTAAATACCGATTCCAGCAAGGGTGCAGGGGGTGTCACTTTGACACCCTCTAGCACCCCAAAGACGGGCATGTGTGCCATGTGGCACACAGACATGCCCTAAGGGCATGTCTGTCTGTCACATGGCTAGGTGTGCATGCACACATGTGCATGCACACCTGGATTCGGTATTTTACCACCCAATTGGATTGGGTGGTAAAATACCGAATCTGTAAGGCCTTTGGGACTCAGAAGAGTCCCACCTACATCTGGGATTTACCGAATTGGTAAAAATACCGATTCGGTATTTTACAGAATCGGTAAATTTACCGATTCGGTAAATTTACCGAATCTGTAAAATGATGCCCCTACATCCCAAATACCCATTTACCGGTCGGTAAATGGCCTCCTACATCTGGCCCTTAGATTCTTAATAGAGAGGCTGTTTCCATCTATGCAACATTCAGGGTCGATTTATGGAGGAGGGTGGTTCTTCAGGTATTCTTTTTATCTACAATTGCTAGGATGGGTAAAAACTGTGTAAATGATAAATGCAGTCAGATGGCTATATTTTTTTACCTTTTTTGCACTTTGCACGTCGCCCATTTCATGCACATTATGCACCTTTCACTAAAGTCACTTTAAGTCATGGTAATATGTGATTTAATATTTCTTTTATGGCCTGTTCCGGAAGGATGACTTAGACACTGCTGCACTTTGGAATTTCTCATTATAAAATTAATTTATGGAGTTGTAATTGTAAAGAACAAATGTGAAAGCTGCTATTCAGTCTATTGAATTTTTTTTTTTAAATGCTGCTTGCTCTCTGCAATTTTGTCTGTTTCTGCTCATTAAAAATAAAAATATACAAAATAAAAAAAGAATATGGGACACCTATTCAAAGCAAAATCTCTATGAATTAAGCCCAGTGCTGCTAAATAGCAGTCTCTGATCTATTGTCAATGGTTTTGCTCCAAGGTGGTCAGGTTTATCGCGTGTCTATGTGGGTAAATGCCAAAATATTTGTTATATTTTTTCACAATATTTAACACTCACCTGACTCAGTTTAAAGCATAGGCTGATCCGATACACAAAGAGAATCAAAAATTTGAAAACATAGGTTTACTCTTGTATTTGATTGTAGCTTATTGAATTATAACATTCTTATAGGTATCCGAAAGTACATACTGTCTCAGTCACAGATTCTCAGGAGTACTGCTAGCAAAACTTTCAGAATTCCCATTCATACTAATGTGAAGGCATTGGTACATACACAAATGCATATACTGTCTTGGATGAGTACTTTTGCACTGGTTAACCTTTTTTGCATCATAGGATAACTATTTGCCCATGTTGAAACCCCTTCTTATACACTTACCCTGCTCATTCGCACATTGGAATGAGCTTTGCGATACTTTCGACTCAAGTAAATCTCAGTTCTTGTTGCATGAGAGAAAGTTTGTGAATATTTAACAATCACAGGTTAGTGTGTGTGCACACACTTACCAGGGCTTGGACAATTAGAAGCCCACTTGTGCCCAAGGCACCAGATGTACTTACATGTAATATCACTCCTGACCCGACTGATCTACAAGTGCATGAATTTGCACCTGCAAATAAATCTCTTTACATGCATATTTAAGTTGAGTTACACATGCAAGTAGCTTTGTGAATTAGTCATACCTTGATATGTAGCCGCTTGTCATAGCAACATCTAGAGCTGCTGTGTCTAAAGCTGTACGGTAAACCTCGCAAGACTGGCACTCTGCGTTCGATCTGGGCGGCTTATGTAGCAGGGACAGAGTAGCAAGACAGCCGTTGGTCTACTGGCATCTTCAACAAAACTGGCAACGCTTCAATAAAATATAAAACCTTTGACAATTGAGCTTTTTGAACAGGCAATGAATGATGTTCAATTCATAAACCTGCCCTCGCGTGTATGTCTTTTGGCCCAGGTTTAAAAAGCTTCTAAAACTCTCTGTGCTGCACTAGGCCGCACAGTAGCAAATGTTGGGATGTCTAAATTCAGAGCGTCTTCCTCTGGCGCCGCTCACCGCCTGCAGGAAACACCACATTATGAGAGAGAATAACATGAATTCGTGATTTCAAGAGAGGTAGAACTGAGGCATTGTTTGCCCTCCTTCCTTAAAAAAGAATATTCAGGGGACATTTTGATTTGCTCAGGGGAACCCTAGAGCTGTATCAGGCACTTGAGAAAGTCCAGGTCCTCTGGGAGCCCGGCTGCGGTGTTTAAAGCTCGCGGTGAAGGAGGGCGCTCCTAGCAGGCCTGGCGTCCCTTGTCGGCGCGCGCAGGCACAGCGCGTGCTGCCTGGTGGGACGACAGCTTCTGCTCCACGGACGAAGGCGTGAAAACCTCCCTCGGCAGATTCACCGAACCTGGGAGAGTAAACGAAAGCAGAAAGCCTCTTGCCACAGACTGCTAGAAATACTATGTCGAATATGAATGAATTATGTACGGGAGGTGGATTAGAAAAGGATGCTGATGTCACCTTTTTATAAGTACCTGATATAGGGATAGGTTTGACGGAAAACGCTATCCAGTAGACAACACTTTTTTTTTTTGGGGGGGGGGGTTAGAGTTGGGGGCAGGATTGATAGTCCAAACATATAATATGAAAGAAGGATTGGAATTTTGTCTCAGATTTGGAAAATTTAGTGAGAAAGAACTGCTGCACTTTGTTATCTTATATTGTGTTCTCTTATGTGTTATGCTATGTAATGTTATATTATGTATGCAGATTTGTAGAGCGCACTTTCAGCTGGGAGGCTATACTGGCGATGACCATGTGTGAGTCTAGCTAGAGTTTTGCTCTGCATGAACAATTATCACATATTATTTCTATGTTCAAGAAGGAATCTGAGTTCCTTGTTTTGTGGCGCTCCCAGTCACTATATTTCTTTTGAACATGAAAGTTATTATTTCAAAAACCAAAGTATCGAAGAAATAATTTCTCCAGAATACTTTGTCACATAAGGCTGTACAATATGTAGGTGCATTTTGTTAGGTCTTTACTATTAGTAATACTGTCCCACTGACATTAACAGGGCTGCTTTTCAATCTGGGAGCTACTGTGCAAGGCAAAGGTAAATGCTAATAAGGCTTTGGTGTTCCTGAAAGCATGTATAGTTCACTTATGTCATAAAATGGTTAAAAAAAAATCAGCAAAACAGGATGAAATTAAGGCTATCAATTAATGAGTAGCTCGTGCACTATTTCCGAATTTAATAATAAATTCAAGAGTAGAAGAATACTTGGGTGACAGCCACTGACTTCTGATATGGTCCAAAGATACTATAAAACCATATTGAGTGTTTGCTTGTAGCCTGGTGGATGACTTTGTGTTCCCTGGGTTTCAGTTTAAGAATTCAGCACATTTTAGATGATGTAGTTTTTGTTTGCTTTAATTACACCAATTCGACTAACACTTGCTAATCTAAAACTCATGGGCGCATTCAGACTAGGAAGCATTTTTGCCCAATGTCCAAAACCATTTTGCGGTTCACAGAATCACAGGGTTACCAACGTCAAAATTTATCTTTTATAATATGCTAAATCCCTTCTGTGATTCAGAAATGCCTGGGTGAGAGTGTTTGATTGGTTCAGATGCTGAAGACGGCTGAAATGCCAGAAACCGGTCCTAGGAAGCTTGTTTCCGGTCCAGGGAAGGCATGGCTTAGCAGTTTGGGCTGGATTGTTCCCATGATGCACAGGGTCAGACTGATTTGCATATGGCCATGTCTGAACTGGGGTGGCAGAGTGGGCTAAAGAACGGTGATGGACTAAACCCAGATCTGTTGACTGGGTGTGAGTGTTTGATTGGTTCAGATGCTCCGTCCATCACCACCCCCTTTTGTACCGCTTTGTTCGCCATAAGTTGGCAGGGTATGCTCAGACGTGAGTCCCTTGCTCACTTTTCCACTGGATTCAAGAAAGCCTGGCTGAAGATGGCTGAAATGCCAGAAACCAGTCCTAGGAAGCTTGTTTCCGGTCCAGGGAAGGCATAGCTTGGCAGTTCGGGCTGGACTGTTCCCTTGAGGCACAGGGTCAGACTGATTTGCGTATGGCCTTGTCTGAACTGGGGTGGCAGAGTGGGCTAAAGAACGGTGATGGATTAAACCCAGATCTGTTGACTGGGTGTGAGTGTTTGATTGGTTCAGATGCTCCGCCATCACCACCCCCTTTTGTACCGCTTTGTTCGCCATAAGTTGGCAGGGTATGCTCAGACGTGAGTCCCTTGCTCACTTTGCCACTGGATTCAAGCAAGCCTGGCTGAAGACGGCTGAAATGCCAGAAACTGGTCCTAGGAAGCTTGTTTCCAGTCCAGGGAAGGTATGGCTTGGCAGTTCGGGCTGGACTGTTCCCATGAGACACAGGGTCAGACTGATTTGCATATGGCCATGTCTGAACTGGGGTGGCAGAGTGGGCTAAAGAACGGTGATGGATTAGACCCAGATCTGTTGACTGGGTGTGAGTGTTTGATTGGTTCAGATGCTCCGTCCATCACCACCCCCTTTTTTACCGCTTTGTTCGCCATAAGTTGGCAGGGTATGCTCAGACGTGAGTCCCTTGCTCACTTTGCCACTGGATTCAAGCAAGCCTGGCTGAAGACGGCTGAAATGCCAGAAACTGGTCCTAGGAAGCTTGTATCCAGTCCAGGGAAGGCATGGCTTGGCAGTTCGGGCTGTTCCCATGAGGCACAGGGTCAGACTGATTTGCATATGGCCATATCTGAACTGGGGTGGCAGAGTGGGCTAAAGAACGGTGATGGATTAGACCCAGATCTGTTGACTGGGTGTGAGTGTTTGATTGGTTCAGATGCTCCGTCCATCACCACCCCCTTTTGTACCGCTTTGTTCGCCATATGTTGGCAGGGTATGCTCAGACGTGAGTCCCTTGCTCACTTTGCCACTGGATTCAAGCAAGCCTGGCTGAAGACGGCTGAAATGCCAGAAACTGGTCCTAAGAAGCTTGTTTCCGGTCCAGGGAAGGCATGGCTTGGCAGTTCGGGCTGGATTGTTCCCATGAGGCACAGGGTCAGACTGATTTGCATATGGCCATGTCTGAACTGGGATGACACAGTGGGCTAAAGAACGGTGATGGATTAAACCCAGATCTGTTGACTGGGTGTGACTGTTTGATTGGTTCAGATGCTCCGTCCATCACCACCCCCTTTTGTACCACTTTGTTCGCCATAAGTTGGCAGGGTATGCTCAGACGTGAGTCTCTTGCTCACTTTGCCGCTGGATTCAAGCAAGCCTGGCTGAAGACGGCTGAAACGCCAGAAACCAATCCTAGGACACTTGTTTCCGGTCCAGGGAAGGCATGGCTTGGCAGTTCGGGCTGGACTGTTCCCATGAGGCATAGGGTCAGACTGATTTGCATATGGCCATGTCTGAACTGGGTGGCAGAGTGGGCTAAAGAACGGTGATGGATTAAACTCAGATCTGTTGACTGGGTATGAGTGTTTGATTGGTTCAGATGCTCCGTCCATCACCACCCCCTTTTGTACCGCTTTGTTCACCATAAGTTGGCAGGGTATGCTCAGAAGTGAGTCCCTTGCTCACTTTTCCACTGGATTCAAGCAAGCCTGGCTGAAGACGGCTGAAATGCCAGAAACCGGTCCTAGGAAGCTTATTTCCGGTCCAGGGAAGGCATGGCTTGGCAGTTCGGACTGGACTGTTCCCATGAGGCACAGGGTCAGACTGATTTGCATATGGCCATGTCTGAACTGGGGAGGCAGAGTGGGCTAAAGAACGGTGATGGATTAAACCCAGATCTGTTGACTGGATGTGAGTGTTTGATTGGTTCAGAAGCTCCATCCATCACGACCCCCTTTTGTACCACAAATGAAAGCTAGGCACTTCTCTATCTGTGCAACCACTGCATGCAGTTTGTAGTAACTTCCAGATCCAGGGCTGTCACAAAGTAGATGTAACAGCACAACAGAAAAATCCATGAAGTTATCTGAAGAGAACTAATGGTGCCAATAGCATCAGGTCAATACACACTTTGTAGGCTTTATGAAAACGACGTGGCTGGACCCACCACATGTGGGAGTAATGTAACTATATCTCCAACTCACTAATCCTTAATGTAAGTCCAATGGAGCATTTTCAGGCTGGTCAATGGTGGATAGAGCTGTCCATTGACAAGGACACAGGTGGGGATGGCTTGCCTGTTGCTCTAAACTTGCTTCTTGTAGTTGCTTTAATTTCTTGTAATTTTTCATGGTTACTATAGTCTCTTGAAGTATTTCTTGGAATCCGTATCATCCTAAAAAACATTTGAGTCCAGGTCCGTTTGTCACCAAAATAATGTTGTGCCCTTGCACACATGTAAATAACAAAAGGGGGTGATGCTCTAATCAGTAAGGCTGAGCCCGATAAAGTTAAACAACAAGGAAAATGCCAATACTGAAATTTATTTTCAAACCAAAATTTCCGGAATGCAAAGACCACTGTGCAATGCAACCAAGTGCTATTTAATAGCTCTTTATTTAAACGCTTTTTCTTTAGAAAATCATTTGAAATTCAGACAAAAATCACAATTAGATTATATATCAACAATAGAAGTGAACACTGGACATGAAAAAAACATCATACATAGCTTCATTCATCACTACTCAAACGTTTCACAAACATGCCTGACACATACACTCAAACAGATACTCACTCAAGTGGAAAGATAAATACATCAACCGAGGAGTAATAAGTCTGCCAATACCAATATCTACATCAAAGATAGTTTAAAATACAACATATTCAATTCAGTTCAGCAATTGATTACATTCAAAAGTAGCTATACACAACAAGATTTGGTGTATTGTTGCCACAAGGAACATTGCAAAGAAATTAATTAGCAAAAAACGGGCAACTTGGCAGACCCGACAGTCTACGCATTTTGAATCCCTTCAACTTGAGGGATTCTCCTCATGACCAACAAAAGCCTGTGAAAAACAAAAAGAGAGAATCTCACTTAACTGATTTGGCATCAAAGAAACTAAGAGCACTACTACACCAGAATAATACTGCAGCTTACCAGTGTAGAAAAGGTAAAATGTCATCAATTTTATGCCACCATATCTATTCCTCCTATATCCATGTTGAAAAGGAAGAGAAACAGAAAAAAATTAAAAGACCATGAGTGTACCCACTGTGGAATGTCATAAAAAAGTGGTGGTGGGGGGAGGAGAAAGGAGTAAACGGAAGGCTTACCTCATAAAAGTCCAACCACGGAATTAATAATCTGAAAAGTAATTTAAGGAACTGGTAAATGTCGAACAAAACCACTTGACCCTCACAGGTGTAGTGGGTGCCTAAAAATACAAAAAACGGGAAGCGGGAGTGAGCACCAAGCTAAGGGGTGGACGAAAAGAATTACTTGGCAGAAAATCATAGGCTTACCTCAAAACGCCAAACGGCACTGGGTAATAAAGGTTTTCTTTTTTAAACAGGGACAGGAAAGCTCGAGGGTCTTGCTGGCTGGAAGATCAATAATTGAGCGAGGCGATCCTAAAGAATGGAAGGGCAACAATTTGTAATGGAAACCTGTACACTAGGCGGCAATGTAATGAAATGCAAAGGGAATCCATAAGGTCTTACCGGAAAAAATGAAAAATGCCGGGACAAGATGTAGCGAGATGAATCATTCACGCCAACAACAAACGCCAGGGTCGGACGCGCTGGCGTTTCCGGATTAGATGGGTAATGTAGTTTTCAGGGAGTGCATGCGCAGAAGAACTAAAAGTGTTCCGTGTAAAGCGGACACTATAATTGACCGGTTTAACCTAAAACGAGCCCAAAAAATATCATCCAAAGTTATATATAAGGAAGGATAGGAACGAGGCATCCATAAAAAATCCAAGTAAAGGAGTGACAACTTACAAAGCTGGGCAAGAATTCCATCAGGACCTTGGCGGTAGCATGCCGGGAAATGTAGTGAAGGGCATCATGGATGGTCGTTAATAACCAAGGGAGAATGTCCCAACAGGGAAGCGACATGGAGGGAGTGAATCATGGACATAAAGAAGGTGGCATTAATGAATTAGCGCTGCAATGACCAGAACAGGATGCAGGGAAATTGGCTCATCGAGAAATTATAGTTTATAAATCACTGACATCTCATTTAAACCCGACACGGCCGTGTCGAATTTAACAATTAGATGAGCCTCTCTTTGGGATAATCTTAACTCCAGGTCGCCACCCCTGGGGTCGCGTTCAACCTTTGATAAAACTGTCCATTTAAGGTTGTTTACCAAATGGTTGTTTCTAGTCCAATGGTTAACTAGAAGTGCAGTTTCAACCTTGTTCTTAATTCACGATTTATGTTGCGAAATCCTTTGGCGAACTTCCTGATTAGTTTTGCCAATATAGAGTTGTCCACACAGGCATGTGACTCCATAGATCACATATTTTGTTTTACAGTTACTGAAGGATTCATGCTTCCAAAAAATCCCTCTGTGTTTGAATACTGAGCCCTCTATGGTAAGGTCACAACAAACACAAGTCCCACACTTGTGGTGTCCAATAATGGGAGAAAGACCAATGAGTTGTCTTAATGATGGTTGCGGATCTTTTGGAGCAGCTGCTCTTACAATGTGATTGGCGATGCTACTTTCTTTTTTGATAGCAAAAAGCGGCGGTGACTTCAGACTGTCTTCAAGGTTCTTCACTAGATGCCAATTTTGTTCGACAATTTTTTTCAGTTTGTTTAAATTAGGACAGAATGTTGTGAAACAGACTTGTCTGGGCAACTGTGTTTTGATCTTCCTTTCCAAAAGACAATCCCTTGGGGTCCATCTTGCCCATTTCCAAGCATTTTTTACCAATTTTTTGGGGTAACCCCGCTCACGTAATTTGGTTACTAACTTGTCTGCGTGTAGATTGTAATCCTCATTATAATAACAGTTCCAACAGATTCGTAAAAACTGACCATACGGTAGATTTTCACGTAGGCTTCTTGGATGGTTACTGGTAAATATTAGGGCCTTATTTCTGTCAGTTGGTTTAATGTATAGTGTTGTGACCAACCTTCCCTCTGCAAGGTATACCTCAACGTCCAGAAAAGCACCTCTAGTTAACCATTGGACTAGAAACAACCATTTGGTAAACAACCTTATATGGACAGTTTTATGAAAGGTTGCACACGACCCCAGGGGTGGCAACCTGGAGTTAAGATCATCCCAAAGAGAGGCTCATCTAATTGTTAAATTTGACACGGCCGTGTCGGGTTTAAATGAGATGTCAGAGATTTATTAACTATAATTTCTCGATGAGCCAATTTCCATGCATCCTGTTCTGGTCATTGCAGCGCATTTTTTATTTTATTTTGTACTAATTCATTAATGCCACCTTCTTTATGTCCATGGTTCACTCCCTCCATGTCGCTTCCCTGTTGGGACATTCTCCCTTGGTTATTAACGACCATCCATGATGCCCTTCACTACATTTCCCGGCATGCTACCGCCCAGGTGCTGATGTAATTCATGCATACCTTCCTAAGTTGTCACTCCTTTACTTGGCTTTTTTATGGATGCCTCGTTCCTATCCTTCCTTATATATAACTTTGGACGATTTTTTGGGGCTCGATTTAGGTTAAACATGGTCAATTATAGTGTCCGCTTTACACAGAACACTTTTAGTTCTTCTGCACATGCGCGCCCTGAAAACTAAATTACCCATCTAATCCGGAAATGCCAGCGCGTCCGACCCTGGCGTTTGTTGTTGGCGTGAATGATTCATCTCGCTACATCTCGTTCCGGCATTATTCATTTTTTCCGGTAAGACCGTATGGATTCCCTTTGCATTTCATTATATTGACGCCTAGTGTACAGGTTTCCATTACAAATTGTCGCCCTTCCATTCTTTAGGATCTCCTGGCTCAATTATTGATTTTCCAGCCAGCAAGACCCTCGAGCTTTCCTGTCCCTGTTTAAATAAGAAAAACTTTATTACCCAGCGCCGTTTGGCATTTTGAGGTAAGCCCATGATTTTCTGCCAAGTAATTCTTTTCGTCCACCCAGTAGCTTGGTGCTCACTCCCGCTTCCCATTTTATGTATTTTTAAGCACCCACTACACCTGTGAGGGTCAAGTAGTTTTGTTCGACATTTACCAGTTCCTTGAATTACTTTTCGGATTATTAATTCCGTGGTTGGACTTTTATTAGGTAAGCCATCTGTTTACTCCTTTCTCTCCCCCCCACCACTTTTTTATGACATTCCACAGTAGGTACACTCATGGTCTTTACATTTTTTCTGTTTATCTTCCTTTTCAACATGGATATAGGAGGAATAGATATGGCGGCATAAAATTGATGACATTTTACCTTTTCTACACTGGTAAGCTGCAGTATTTTTCTGGTGTAGTAGTGCTCTTAGTTTCTTTGATGCTAGATCAGTTAAGAGAGATTCTCTCTTTTTGTTATTCACAGGCTTTTGTTGGTCCTGAGGAGAATCCCTCAAGTTGAAGGGATTCGAAATGCGTAGACCGTCGGGTCTGCCAAGTTGCCCGTTTTTTGCTAATTAATTTCTTTGCAATTTTCCTTGTGGCAACAATACACCGAATCTTGTTGTATATAGCTACTTTTGAATGTAATCAATTGCTGAACTGAATTGAATATGGTGTATTTTAAACTATCTTTGATGTAGATATTGGTGTTGGCAGACTTATTACTCCTCGGTTGGTGTATTTATCTTTCCACTTGAGTGAGTATCTGTTTGAGTGTATGTGTCAGGCATGTTTGTGAAACGTTTGAGTAGTGATGAATGAAGCTATGTATGATATTTTTTTCATGTCCAGTGTGCACTTCTATTGTTGATATATAATCTAATTGTGATCTTTGTCTGAATTCCAAATGATTTTCTAAAGAACAAGCATTTAAATAAACAGCTATTAAATAGCACTTGGTTGCATTGCACAGTGGTCTTTGCATTCCCAAAATTCTTGAATACATGTAGACACAGGTAGCCATGTAGAATTTGAAGAGTTCTTTATTGGTTCCAGGCAATAAGTACATCAGTCCATTTCAGCTCTATTTCCAGCTCTTAAACCATCCCTGTAACCAGCCCCACCAGGAGCCGCCTCCCTGCTGCTCAGCCCATCTCCAGCTGTCACCACTGATCCATACAGGCAGCCAGGCATTCCATTCATCACATTCACACCAACAGTCTGTTACAATCTCTCACTCTGGCTGAGCAATAGGAGACAGCTAGGCTGGGTAGTATTAAATACCTCAGTGAGGATATAACAGAACTCTTTTGTATTTTTCCACTCTCATGCTCTTTTTCAATCTTTCAACTTTTCAATCTTTTTAAACTTTTCAATCTGCTTCACACAGCACTACAGGACCATTTCCTGCTCCTTCTGCTGTTTGGCCTGCAGCTTCCTGCTTCTCCCCCTGCAGTCATCCTCCCACCCCAGCAAGACAGGCCAACACCTTACACCATGCCACACAGATCTTGCAGCAAATGCACACACGCATGCTCCTCAAAAAACGCTCGCTCAGGAAACACGCCATCGAAATCTGGGACCTCCTAAATGACAACATACCAGACCTCCCCTTCCTGACGGAAACATGACTAAACCCTTCATCATCTCCCAACATCGAAATGGCCATCCAACCAGAATACAATATCACACAGCAATGTAACACTCAATCCTCATTAAAAGACAACATGAAAATGGCGTTCAAATTGATATGATCCATCTCCACAGGAAGAACACAGACAGTAAAACTCCCACCCGATCCATTAGAAAACAAGAACCTGATTTGCAGAGTTCCAAAGAGCTCATCTCTCAGCTCAACCTTGTTCACCATTTATCTTCAGAGCACAGAGCATTGGCATCATCTACTATGCTGATGACACCCAGTTAATCTTATCAATGTTCGACAAATCCAACAGCATCAGAACCAGCTTCAACAAATGCATGATCAGCGTAGCAGAGTAGATGAAAACCAACTGCCTAAAACTAAACTCCAACAAGGCGGCAGTTGTAATCTTCGACAACAGAAACTCCACCAGGGGCTCCACAAGGTGGCCGTCAGAGCGTGGACCCACATCTACTCCTACCAACCACGTAAACAACCTGTGAATCATTTTGTATGACAACCCTATTCATTGCAGCCCAGGTAAAAGCAGTCAGATCCTCTTGCTTCTGGATCACTGACAGAATATCGACAGACCGAATATCGACCTACAAGAATATCGAGTACAGAATATCAATGGACAGAATATCGACATCCTATCTCTACAAAGGCAAGTAGAAAAATATTGAAATGAAAATATCATTGTTTAAAATATCGTTGTTTAAAATATTGTTTTTTTAAATATCGTAAGCATATTTGAAAATTAATTAAATATTAAATATAATTCATACAAACGTAGTTAGAATTATTTTAAAAAGTTAAAAATTATAAATAATAAATATAATATAAAAAATGACATACATATTTACCTTTTTATATATATATATATTTATATATATATATATATATATATATATATATAAACTTAATAATATTAATAAATAATTATTTTATTTAATTATACATTTTTTGAAACATAATAAAACTTATAAATACATATATATATATATATATATATATATATATATATATATATATATATATATATATATATATATATATATATATATATATATATATATATATATATATATATATATTTACATATATGGCCAACAGCATCTCCGGTGTGAAAGGAAACAAACTCACGGGCGGTCCAGGTGGGGCCACCGGAAAGCCCAAAAATTCCTTTGCAGCGTTTGTCCATAAACAAAAACGTACCCGGACAACTCAGGATGCTGGTGCATAAGTGAATTACTCTCGCACATTATTTCTTGAGCTAACATACACATGTGTCACGTTACACTGTCGAGCAGACACGGACGGATCTGAGAACTTCAACCCGAAATCTAACATTACCAATCGGTAAGACTCACACGACTACCACCGCACGCTGATTCACGGGTGCTCGACCGGGTTACCATTTCGGATTTACATGCATGGATCGGACAACCACACGCTATGTTCCCCAAGCATAGTCCTGTTTATTTGTTTTATTTATTTTCCTGTTTCCTTCACGCACCGGCGTGTTTTATGCACAGCTCTATTGACCCGTTTAGCCCACCACTTAATCCCTTAGTTTCTCGAATTTCTCTACATGCGCACCATGTTAAACTCACTCTTGCACGTTTCTGTTTCAGTTTTTGATAGTGACCACAACAAGTATACACGTGCACACCATTAACTCACCCGTGTCACGCATGAACCCACATCCTCTTCTACCTTACAACAGTGCTGGTCTACTTCCGTATCTCTTACACATTTTTATTTATGTTTTGTTGTAAACCGAATGTATTTCCCCTGATGAAGTGCGTCAGAACGAAATGCATAGGGATTGGAATTGAATTTTCATTGACGAACTCACATTGAAGAATGTTTTGGATTGTATATTGATCTATATGAACCATGTTACTGGACATCAGACTGTGATGCAACAGTTGAACCAGTCAATGAACTATTGAGAAAATTAAATACTTAGAGACTTTCTGGATGTAGATTGATTTATTGAGAATACACAGCGAAGACAGCTTGTCTCACAAAGGAGTGCGGTTGGGCACATTGTCACACTTGCCAATGTACTTTCCCCTATATCTGGAATAAAAATTACTATTCCCACTCCAGTGAGTGCAACAGTAGAGAAAGTGTTGGCTAGCGGAGAGGTATAAATTAATATTCCCACTCCAACAAGTGTTATAGTAGGAAAAGTGTTGGATAGTGGAGGGGTAAAATGTACTATTCCCACTCCATTGAGTGCAACAGTAGGGAAAGTGCTGGAAAGCGGGTGGGTAAAATTACTATTCCCACTCCAGTGAGTGCAACAGTGGGGAAAGTGATGGATAGCGGGTGGGTAAAAATTACTATTCCCACTCCAGCGAGTGCAACAGTAGGGAAAGTATTGGATAGTGGGTGGGTAAAAATTAGTATTCCCGATCCAGCAAGTGCAACAGTAGGGAAAGTATAGGATAGCGGGTTCTGGAGGTCCGTCAGCAGATCATCCTCTACTCCAGTCCCTCGTACACCTCAGGATCGCTTTCCGTGAAGGTACGCGTTGAATTGCAGCGTTTTCAGGTCCGGAACAGTAGCGGAGTTCGTGAGCTGAAACGGATTACGTCCGTTCTGCCATCTTGCCCGGCAACGCCCCCATAAGCTATACTTTTAACATTTTCTAACTTACAGAACACCAAAAATGTTTTCGATATTATAAACAACGATATTTTTACTTGCAATATTACTAACTTCGATATTAAGTAAAACGATATTTCTTACCTGCATGTTGATATTATTGTTGTCGATATTCTTGCAGGTCGATATTCTGTCATATCGAAATTTAAACATCTATATTATGGCATATCGATATTTAAAACTCTGTATTATGACTGCATACCCTTGCTTCCACACATACCACACCTATTCAGAAGAATCGTCAAATAAATTCCCAGGAACACCAGACACAAAGTCGCTCAAGCCCTCATCCCAAGCAGACTAGACCATGACAAAACACTCTATGCTGGAATCCCCAAACACATCCTCCACCGACTTCAGGCCATCCCGAATGTCACAGCCAGACTCATCCTAGGCCTCCCTCTTTGCAACCACATCACCCCATACCAAAGATAGCTTCACAGGGTACCAAGACACGCATGCTGCCAGTTCAAACTCCTCACACACATCCAGTGCTCTGCACAACATTGCACCCTCTTACCACAACAGCTATTTGCACTATCACCAACCCAACAGACGACTACACCCTGCTTCGCTCTCCCTCACACACATGCCTTGCATTTGCAAAATCAGAACAGGAGGCCTTGCCTTCCGCCACATCTCACGCAAAACATGGAATGCCCTCCCTTTACACATTAGGGCCTCCTCCTTGCTTCTTGAATTTTGCAAGAAGCTGAAAACCTGACTCTTCAACTAAATACACCTGTCAACTCTGTCACACCTTTCCCCACACTGACCCATTTACATACTGGAAGCCCTTTAGAGTGATAATAAGTCATGTTTTACAAATCCAGATACCATAACATAATATAACAGGATGGCACTGACTAAGGGGATACAACTCAGACATGCATACATGCTAGGGTCCTATTCAGCCTTTGCTTTTTCGTATGACTGTAGCAAGTATTGAACACCTGGGAAGTCTGGCTCTTAGAACTGGCAACTTTCGGAGTGGTTTCCCCTGTTTTTTTACTTCTGACCTCCTGTTTTTGACTGTGTGCTGGATTTTGTTTTTGCTGGCTATTGAACTATGGCATTTTAACACTGCTGACCAGTGCTACAGTGCAAGCGCTCCCTCTCTAAAATATGGTATTTGGTTTCTCCATGATTGGCCTATTTGATTTACTAGTAAGTTCCTAGTACAGGGCACCAGGTGTGCCCAGGGTCTCTAAGTCAAATGCTACTAGTGGGACTGAAGCACTGATTGTGCCACCCACCTGAGTAGCCCTACAAACATGTCTCACTGCAGTGTTGGTATGCTCAGTTTTTAACTGCCATGTTGCAAATACCCCTCCTTGCCAGGCCCAAACTTTCCTTTTTATTACATGTAAGGCACACCCAAGGTAGGCCCTAGGTAGCCCCTGGGCAAGGTCCAGTATATTTAAAGTGTAGGACATGTGATTTTAAGTTTTACATGCCCTGGTAGTGAAAAGCTTCTACATTTTATTTTCACTACAGCAAGGCCTATCTCTCCCATAGGTTAACACTGGAGCTGCCTTGTAACACTTTGCAAATGAATCATCCGATTGGGAGCTCATAGAAAATTGGAGTTTGGTGTCTCTGGACTCACAATTTAAAAACACATCTTTTAGTGAAGTTGGTTTTAAAATTGCAGGTTTGAAAATACAATTTTTAGAAAGTTGGCATTTGCTTGCTTAACCATTCTGTGCCTCTGCATGTCCCTAGGATACACATCTGATTTATATGACAGTTGGGATTTGTGAATTCATTCTAGACAGTCACACACAAAAGGATCTGAGATGTGCCTTGCATATCCTGATGGCTCATCATCAGGCTGATGGGTCTTCCTGAGCTATAATGGTGGGAGGGGTTGACACTTGCACCTGAGTAGGGCTGTGCCTATGCCCTCAACAAAGCAGCCTCTACCCCCCTGTAGCATGTCTGGAGCCAGGGCCAGGGAAGGCAAGGTCTTGTGCACTACAAAGACCTTTTTTTGAAGTTTGCCTAATTCAAAGGCCGAAATGGGTATAAGACCTCTTTCACCATATACTCGGAACACGTATGGTTTGAGGATATTTTGCCAGGAAGATCCATGTTGCTGTCAGGAGGGACTGCCACTTTGCTGTTTGCTGTGCTGGCCTTTGGCTGCTGCTTCTGTCCTGGGAGTGAAAGAAACTATGTTTGCTTTCTACATCCTGTTTTACATTTTTTACCAAGGTCTTGAGTTTAGATTGCCTCCTGTTGGAAGTCTCAGGGCCATCAAAGACTTCACCTGCACCATCTGGGCTTTTCTACTGAGAACCATACTCTGTAAATGGTGCCAATTCCAGTTCTGGGCCCTTGGAAGTGAGTTTGCTGTGGTCAAGAAGACAAAACCAGCCCATCGACTTGAGTGTGACTTAGTAGCCAGCACCTTTCTTCAACACTGCACCACTGCCTGCACCAGAGCCTTAGTACCCGCTCAACGCAACAACCACGACTTACAACACAGGCATGATGCAGCTGCAGCTCCGCCAAAGAACCTCCTCAGAAGGAGTCTCGAGTACTGTGTTATTGAAGTCCATAGCGCCTGACTTTGCTGCTGTCCTGGTGGCCCTGTGGTGTGACACTGCAAAATCGACCCTGCTTGGTTAGACTCTGAACACTTCATTGACCCCGCACTGCCAGCATAACTAATGATTTGCTGCCAATGCTGCATCACTTCCCCTGTGCCATGCAATGTCCCGAGCACCCACCTGCCAACGACCTGCACTGACAGTAAGGAACTGACAGTAACCCCAACTGGCACCAACTCCAGAGACGCCTCACCTCCCCGGTGCCCCGCAACATCTTTGTTTTGTCATTGTTTCCAAGGTACTGTAACCAGGATCTGTACGACTCCGTAGCCAGCCCATGCTCCATCGTAATCGTCCCCGAACATTGAGATACTACTCCATCAAGCACGTTGTTATAGCCCAGTTGGAGCTATTGTGTTTCTAAGCTTTATAACTGCATTTAACCTTTGAGGATTCATAATTTGAGCTGTGTATGTTGGCTGTTCGTTGTTTTGGTCTTATTTTACTCAGATAAATATTGACTATTTTTCTTAACTAGTGGAATACTTTTGTGGTGTTTTCATGATGTTACTGTGTGTGTGTACAAATACTTTACACATATGACTATTCTTCCCAAGCTGCCAGGGCATTAAGCACAGGTTATTCTGAGGGTGTAACTTACTTATACTGACTAGAGTGAGGGTCCCTGATTGGGCAGTGTGCAAACCAGTGCCAACAAGAAACCACATTTCTAACACTGGCTAAAACCACTTTTTAAAAAGCCTTATCATCACTTCCTTCACTTCTCTTCACTTTGATATTTTGTGCTGCTGGGGAACAGTGGGGGCCACTAGTAACCACTGCAGTGGTTGACAGATTTGACTTGAAAAGGATGCTATTTCTCCACTCGAGATCAGTGCCAGACCTCAGCAGTTAATCAGAAGTATGATTTACGAAATACCTAGCTGAGCTCAAGAAAGATGCAATGACACAACTGCAATCTACAGAAAATTGTTCTGAGAGTAAAATGTCTCTCATGGCATGCTCTGTGGGTCCAAACTCCTTGACCAAGTACACGTTTAAAGTCATGCATAGCTGAAATTGGAAAAACAATCACAAGATTTTCATTGAACATGAGAGGATCACAACTAGAAATATCTGAATTTAACAACCGGCTGAAGTCTGCCGGAAGGCAGAAAAGCCACCCCATGTTCAGATGTAATATTCAAATAATAAAACAAGATATGCCTGCATCATTGGGAGTACCTGCATCATAGATGATGTGGGTACATTTTAAATGTAAACATAAAACGTCTACGAACGAAAACCAGAAAGCATTGCTATTAAAAATCAGACAAACTACTGCAGATGCAGTTTTGCGCACACGGTGCTGTTTTTCGCCATTTATCATATTGCTGAACATGCATAGTTTGACGACTCAATATCCACATAAAAAAAGAGGAGCGGCAGACATTTTCCGTAAAGGAGGCTTTCCGCATTCACACGATCGCCTCTGCTACACATTACCGTGTTTTCGTTATTTCGTGATGCATCGCGCTGTCATTCTGAATAGCAGCATCTGATTCTGAGTTTTGCAAATAAATCAGCTGCCTGCAAGAAGCCGCTCCGTTAAAGAGTTCATGGATGCTTTATATATGAGCACGCTTCCGTGATTCCTCATCTACCGCATAAATAGAGCCCTATCTCGCCTGTCACATCTACCCAGTGAAGAGACTAGAGTTTTATATCTAATTGGTTTTTTTACTGCTATCAAATAAAAAAAAGGCTCGGTTTATAAAAAACGATTAGGATCATTTCCTTGCAAATGTCCCTGTAGTGATGCACCCCTTTTAGGAGAAATACCCATTGCGTTCTTGGGAGCAGATATGCGAACGTTTTGCTCTGGGTTTGCGTCACAAAACTAACACAGACCTCTGCAAAATATTTATTTTGGACTTACTTTCCAAGCCAAAAGTTAGCCACTGAAAAAAAACAACCTAACGAGATAGTTAGTAACTACAACTCATGACTAAATGTAACTGTAACTATAACACAGACTTCTCATCAATTATGTTTTTTCTAATGTTGCAGTGATGTTATCAACAGTGGCGGCTCTTCTGCTAAGGCAGAGGAACCTCGCCCCACTGCTACTTCAGCAGTGCAAAAACAAAAATAAAATGAGAATAACAGGACGGTATCATTTTATTTTTCTATGCAAGAGTCGATGCAAGGCTGGGCTCTGTGACACTATAGCGCTGGTGGAGTGGTTTGCACATGACGGTTTGGCCGGCTCTCTGGGGCCGGCCAAACCATTATGCGCACTTGGCATGTTCTCCATTGAGCTCTGTTGCACAGCCCCATGGAGTACATGCCCAGCTGCCCCAGGCACTACCTAAGCATCCAAACAGGATGCTCAGAATAATCATGATGCTGCTCCTGCTGGGAGAGTCTGAAAGCCTGGGTGCTTCACGTGCTTCCAGCTCAGGAGACAGAGGAGAGGCATGCGGCAGAGAAGGTACGTTTATTTTATTTTTTATCAGCCCACCACCCCCTTTCCAAGGCAGCCGCCACTGTTTAGTTCAATGAGTTACTGTAGGGTTCTTCTGAGTAGTCAAGACAGACACAATAGGCTCCAGTAGTGTCTTGAAACAGCTGAAGTTTATTCACAGTCAAAACAAGACAGCACACCAACATCCCCTCCAGCAGCTCCAATTGTCAGCTATCAACTGACTGGCCTGGAACCTTGAATCAGAAGCATCAGTGTCCACATTCCAAAGTTCTGAAGTTCTATTTATAAGGACGCACACAAAACTCAACTCTGAGGGATGACACACAAAATACAACACTTCCATTGTCACTGAAATTCTCACCTAACCATAACATTATTTCACCTGTTTTTTCAGCAGATTTTTTAACACGAAGTAATATTTTATTACCATAGGTAAATCCAACCTCACGCCATGCATGGCCAGACTCTAAGACCAACCTCCTCCGCAGACAGTTAACCCCCTGCAGTGCACAGACTTCAGCTGTGCAAGGTGTGGGGTTGGCTGGAGGGCCTGGCTGCACTCAGGCAATCCCCATCCCCATGGCCATTTGACAAAAAAAGGGGAGAGGGGATTGGCCCCCATCTCAAGACTCTGCAGGCCCTGGGGACCCCATCCGTCAGGGCCTTTTTTTAATTAAGGGGAGGGGCACATGACCCCCCCTTTCAAGCCACTAAGGGGCCCAGTTACACCATCCTCTGGTACCCTTATTATTTTATTAAGAGGAGGGTAGTGTGCAGCCTCCCTCCCTGAGCCTTTACAACCCAGGGACCCTATTTTTTTAATGGGAGGGGGTATGCAGGCCCCCTCCTATGAGCTACTACGAGCCTTCCTTTTTATAGAAGGGAGATGGTGACCCACCACCCTGAGCCACTATTGAGCCTTTTTATTTAAAGGGGAGGGGGCGGATGACCCCCTCCCCAAGCCTATAGTGGCCCCTAGGACCCCATTCCCAAAGGCCTTGGGTGGTCCTGGATGGGTGCCCACCTGGGGCACCCACAAACCAGTACATTGGGGGCATGGAGGGTGGCCTCAGGACCTCACAGCCTCACCAGCTCCCCACATGTACCTATCCTGGGTGCTGTGGTAGCCTGCATCTATTTCTACTTGCTGCTGCCAGACGGGACAGTATGAGATTCCCTGATCGCAAGAACATGGGCAGGTAAATAAAAGTCTGCTCACACCCAGCAGGAGCATTTTCATAGTTCACTCTGGGTGGAACACACTTGCTTTGCCTGCTTCTGCTCATGTGGGCAGAAAAACTACTGTGTCCTGCTGTTGGACTCCTGAGGACAGAGTGTATGAGCTGGGGGGATGGGGCCCCTGAGGATTATTAAGGCTTGAGGAGGGAGGGGCGTGTGTCTCCTGACCCTCTACTTGCAAGTTGGATCAAGGAGGGGTCAGCATGGCCTCCATTTTTTTTTAAAGAAATAGCCACAGGAAAGAGTCCCTCAAACCCAACTGTTTCAGATATACAAATATGTTTACACATAATCACACAAAGCATGCTTTCTGGACCAATGTCTAGCTTCCTGCCAGATCTTATGTAATTCCATTTAGCGGTGGGTAATGCTAAGGGAAATATCTGAAAGAGAAATGGCTATAGCTAAGAGTAGGGGCCTTCATTCTGGGAGGAAATGTCACCGAATTTTGGGGCCAATATTCAATATAGGATTATATTGTTTTCCTTGAACAATTGGACTTTTTTCTTTTTTTTTTATACATGTCTTGAATATTACTGTTACTGATGTATGGTCTCTATGTTTACTCATGGAGATAAATAAAAAAATGTGTCCGAGTGAAGAGTTTACCTTCTCTCAAAGTCCAATTCAACATGAGGTCCCTCGCCCGTAGTTTCATGCAGGCAGGAGGCATGAAAAGATCATTATCGGTGCAAAGATCAGGTAGCCATTAGAGCTTTTAGCTGGCTGGCAACACGGTGGACATTACTGGCATGAAGAGCGGATTGCTGTCAGATCTTCTCTTTGGTGGGAGAAGTGGGCAGTTGGTCGTCATCACGAGTAACCCAAAACATCTGGATTTGTACTTGGAGTCCAGTTCTTGCAATTTTTATATAGAAGATCACTCTGACACCCACCAAGTGGGTTTCAGGACTCACTCCTGCAGAGGTCAGCAGCAGGGCTGAGGCAGGTCTAGTTGGTGCTGGGCAGCTGGGAAGTTACATGGAGGCATCTGGAAGCTTGTTGTATCTCTGTAGATCAAACATGGGGTCTGCAAACTGTCTCTCATATTTAGCTCTCGATTCCTGGGTTCAATGCAAGCAGGTTCAGTCTTCCATGTTCAGAGACCAAGGCAGTCCTTCTTCTGCATCTTCCACAGGGCCAGGAATGTTCTTATGAGAAGTTCTGAGGGTGTCACTTTTTAGCCAGTGCCACCTGTTTGTGGGTGTCCCTCTCTTTGTGTAGCCCTAAACTCGTTCTGGTCAGTTCTTCCCCAGGGTATGGATCCAAACTGTCTTATGTAACAAACGGCAGAAAGGCACAAGTGTCAGCTGCTTATGCCAGTGACAGAGCAGGCAGCTTCAGAAGTCAGGAAAGGGGTGAGTACAGCCTACAGGCTATGCTTTGAAGCTCAAGAAGGGCTGAGTACAGCCCCCATGCCATCCTGCTCCGGAGAGAAGCACCTTTCCCCACACCCAGGTCATTTTATCACTCGGTCTGGAAAAAATATACATTAAACCATGGAAGAGGTATTATCGGTCATGTGACCCTGGAAACTGGCCCATTTGGTTTAGGCAGGGAAATGTCAACTTTCTAAAAGTGCTGCAGCAACAAATGATGCACGGAATGCTGAATGAATCAAACATTCACCCCCAGTCAAGATATCTGAGTTAAATCCATTGTTCTTTTTCTCACTGCACCACCCCAGTTTGGACCCAGGCATATGCAAATCAGTCTGATACCAGTATCAGGGTTCTTTTTTCTGGTACAGGGAGGACCTGGGCTGGCAGTTCAGGCTGGACTGTTCCCATGGGGAGCAGGGTAAACACTGATTTGCATATGGCTGGGTTTAAACTGGAATGTCATGGGGAGCAAAACAAGGAATGGATTTAGGCCCAGATCACTGTACTGGGGTGAATATTAGACATTGTTCAGCATTCTATCCATCAATTATTCTTTTAGCATTTTTCACCCCGAGTGGGATGGGCATGTCCAGATATGGGTTCCACACTGTCCATGCCACATGAGTCAAGCTAGTCTGGCTAATGAGGGGTGATGCCCCGAAACTGGTGCCAGATGCTTGTTTTCGGTCCAGGGAGGTCCTGGACTGGCAGTTCGGGTTGGGCTGTTCCCATGGAGAGAAGGATCAAGACTGATTTGCATATGGCTGGGTTTAAACTGAAATGGCACAGGGAGCAAAAATCAATGAATTTAGGCCCAGATCTGTGTACTGGGATGAATGTCAGACATTATTCAGCATTCTGTCCATCAATTGTTCTTTTTGCAACTCTAAAAGTGGCATTTTCACGACAGTAATTTAACATCTGATTTTACCGTTAAAGAGGATTTTAAACTACAGTGGAAAAAATATTTCTCTATTAGTCCGAAAACTGAAGTTATCACTTAATAAGTGTAATAAGGTAGGTAACCCACTGCTGGTCGATGGTAGAGAAAGCCTACTACAGTGAAAAAATGCTTAAGAAGTGTTTGTCAGGACTTTTAAAACTTAATTGCTCATGTCCTACTTTTTAAATACAAGGCACCCTACCCTTTGAGCCTTTAAATTCTACATTAGGGGTGACATAAGTATTTAAAAAGAAGGTTTAGGCATGACAAAAGGTTTTTTTTGCCTACTCGAAATAGTTTAAATCTACACTACAGGCTATAGTGACAGGAGTGAGATATGTTTTACAGTGCTACTTTATAAAGTGGCACAATGAGGGCTAAGGTAAAATTGTAGCATTTTATTTAAAGGCCCTGTGTACATGTTGCACAATTTACTAGGACCTTATAAGTAAATTAAATGTACCAGTCAGGTGTATTCAAATTTTACCATGTTTAAAGGCAAGAGCACCAGCTCTTTTCCACTGGTTAGCAGAAGTAAAGCGTGCAGAGTCATAAAAGCTATTACAAACAGTTTCAGCAAAAGAAGGGGAAAACCAGGAGTGATCCCTCAGAAAGTACAAGGTCCAACAGTAACCAAATCTAGCATCGACCCTGCAAGATTGCTTCCCATCATTTCATTCTTAAATTTATCTTGGCCTTCTTCTCATGGGAATGTTGTCATGGAAGTATATTTTAATAAGAGTCCTTCATAGAGTAGTGATATGAAAACTTCAGGATAGAGAAAATGAAAACAAAATCAAAATGATTTTTTATAGTGTGGATCATCTAGACCTATGTATGAAACTTGGGGATTGGGATCAACCCAGAGGTCTTACACCTCATTCTATAGTTTAATTTGAATAGACAGTGCCATGGTATGAATACACTCAGGCAATGTGAAGTTGGATAAAGGCATCCAGGAAGGCTGTGTATTTGTGTTTTGGTCACTTTCTTATTCAGCGTCTGGTTGTTATTTACCTGTTTGTCATCTAATTTGCACTGTTTACTTTCAAAGGTTGAGTGCCAGAAAAATATCAGTTTTGTTGTTTATGGATGAAGTGGTCATCTATGGCTGAAGGCAAACGGTTTGCAGGGACTTGTGGTTCAATTAGGGAATGATGCATAAGAAAATAGGATACATGTGAATTACCCTAAAGCATCTTCCACTAGAGGGTTTGCTTTCTTTTGCTCCTTACATTTCACATTGAGGAAATGTGTACAGTAACTTGGAAACTTCATAAAATTTAGAAATGAAAGAATATAAACTGGCTAATTTCTGATTGTTCATATTGTAAAGTCTTTAGAGTGAGCGATTGACTAAACCTATATTACCTGTTTATGACCCAGGACAACTTTCACTTATAACAACGAGGAATTGACTCAACGAAGGAATGTGGATAGTATAGGATCATTTGCATTACAGAGAAAATAATAAACACACTCTATCTGCTTCTTGCAAATATGTTAAGGCGAGACGATTGTGCATAAAGAGGGACAACTCATAATTCAATAAACCCCTTCAGCCTTTATGACAAGCTCAGCTCGTCATGAGGCACAGTGGAGCTGTGCTCATGACGAGCTGAGCTCATCATAACTGCTGCGGAATGCGCACACGGGGCTAATTCCCCTCCTGTGCGGGCGTTCCATGAGAGTGGGCGCAGTCGTGACGAGCTCAGCGCGTCATGAGCACAGCTCCACTGTGCAGCATGACTCGTCACGAGCACCGCGGTGCCGTGCGTGGCCCCCCTCACACCGCGGGGAATTAGCACTGCGTGGAAGGGGTTTAGGCACTTGAGGATGCAAATATGCTTGAGGCATTTTTAAAGTCAACCAATCGAAAATTAAAGCACTGAGACCCAGATTTACAAATCCTTTGCATCAGTTTCGCATTACATTTTCTAACACAAACCTGATGCAAATCGTTTATGTAGGATTTACAATCCAACACAAATCATGATTTGTGTTGGATTGTAACCTGAAGTAAGGCAGAGCTGTGCAATGAGCTGCCCTGCATTACTTTGGGTTAAGTGGGGGTGTTTCCAATGCAACCACCCATTGATTTGATGCAATCCCTATCTATGAAGAATTTTAGGTAGGGATTCACAATAGAATCCTGCACCTCCTCAAAAGCAGGCGTAACAAGGAAAAATGTAATATTTCTCCTTGTTTTTCTCACTTTTCATATTTGCTGCATTTTAGTGGGAAACACCTTAAAGCATAGTTTTTGGACTGGAAGAGACCCCTTCCAGCACAAAAGCTATACCTCCAACAAAGGATTATGGCGCAAGGGTGCCTACATTTGCTCATGGGAACCAAAAATGGGCCAGCGCAGGGAGAGAGCGACACAGCGCCACATCTTAGTAGATCTGGCACTGTTCTGCTCTCTCCTCTTCATGCTACAGAGAGCAACAACTTTACTTGCTGGCCTGCTTTGTGTGGCTTCTACATATATCCAGGCATAAGAGTTCTCTAGGGTAACACAGCTTGAGATTTGGATTCTATAGGTAGTCACCGAGACCCAGAAACCCTGTGAATATATTAGGAAAACCAACTTATTCACAAAACAAGCAGCTGCAACACCAGTAGGTCTGGACTTGGCAAAATGGTTCAGTGGTTTCTTCTTTTATTTTATGCAATGCCAATAAAGTAAAAAAGTATAAAAACAAAGAAAACACTGCTTAAATGTGGTTGTCAGATGCTTAAAATAAAATAAAAAATTATAAAAAAAATTACAACAGTAATAGTGATGATTCTTGGTAGCAAGGTACATCGGCTCTGAACATGCTTTTGGGTGTGTCTTATTTAATAGAAAAGGAAAGGAAACAACTAAAAACTGTGCATATTTTTAGCAATTTGATACAAATGCTGTGTTTACTTTGTCCAAGTGAATTGTGATGAATTATACACCAGAACTTTGAGCAGATCCAAGGGTGTCTTATTATTTCCCTAAACTAACAGGAATGGGAATATACATTTGCTGTAACATATCCTTTTTTGTGACTCGGTAGCAGGAAATGTCACATAACCTAGCTCTGAAAAATAAATTCGGAGCACTGCGCTGCCTCTCCCACTGCTAAGAGTTGTATTATGTCATGATCTGGCCACACAGTCTATTCACAGTTGAACACACTGTACCGCTGTTTACATACCGGCTTTATTATTATTAATGAGCGCGCTCACTGCGCTAGTTTTTGTCTCCTGTACCCCCATTAGTGCTAAGATAAATAACTATTAATTACACTTTTAGCACTCTTTTGGGGGAAAGAAAGAACACGAGCGTGGTACCTATGAGTTATGGCTGAAATCTACAGGAGTCCCTGAAGAGGAAGGGGGTCACACTTCAGGAGGAACCGCCTTCAATCATAGAGGGAGAGGAAAGAAAACATTGCTCCCAGCTGTCGTGCGCACAATTTAAGCCTATTTACGACCTGGTCACGTTCCAAAAACGTAGCGCAGATACCCCTATTCTGGAATTAAAGCATAAAATGCCAGGGCGTGATGACACGCGAATATCAATATTCATCTTCAAACTTGTAAATTGTCTAGCATCACAACAGCATGAGCAAACCTCACGAAGTGTGGCTTTGACTTGATTTACTATTAATAGTTTTGGAGACACATTCTTTCGTGGTCAATGTAACCATCAGTTTCATGAATCAGTAGTCCATCAATGTGGCTGTCAGTTTTATCCTGACAGTTGAGGTAGGCACATCCACGCCCATTTTCTGTTCAATTGCCTTTGCAGAAAGCTGTTTTCACCAATTTAAACAAGAACTGGGACAGCTGATACAACTGACATTTACAGCTAGCCTTTCAGCTTTGTCAGTGCTTGTTTCTTTTTTCTCGTGATTTTTGTACAACTCGATTATTAGTGGAGATGCTAAGAACTCGCCATTATTAAAACAAATTGACACACTCAAAAATATGTTTTGCTTTCAGAAAGCATACTTTGCTATAGTAGTCCCCCACACCGAAGGCAACTAATTTGTTTGTGATTGTGCTCCTTATGAAAGAGCACAATGAAGTCACTCACAGTGAAGTTAGAGAATGGCTGAAGGGGGCAACAAAGACCTAACCACTTGGATGCTAATGACAAGGGTAACTCGTCATGGAGTGCCCATTCATTTCAATGGAAATTAGAGAAGAAGAGTGCAAGTGCCTTTGCATCCAATGAAAGAGAGTTGTGTTTACACGACAATTCCTCAGGGGCGGCCCCTCCACATGGGCCGAAGAGCGCCACCCTACTGCTTTCTCGCAGTTCAAGAAGTAGTAATATAAAATGGTATTATGAATTCCATTTTATGTTTCGTGTGAAAGCAGAAGGGTTTGGTTGAGGACAGGCGGGTGGGAGATCCTGCTCCAGGCAGGGGAGGTGTGGCTTGCCCAATGTTGTGGGCGCTGACTGTTTGCTCAGCCTCAGGGGTGACCAAACCAGTCATAGGCACTTTCCTGTTTTCAAAATAAATATATAAAGAGCCGTGTAGGCTGCATGGGGAGGCACACATTTTTGGCATTGCCTCAGATTTATGATTTCTCGTTCATCTAGAGCAGTGTCAAAAAACCATGGATGTTGCGGGAACACCCCCAGCAACACCCATGGAATGCCCCTTAAATGCAGAAAACTGTGTTAAAGGGAACAATATTTAAGAGGCAGCATTAAGCCAAAAAAGTGGTTTAGTGCTGCTTTGTAAATATGGAGCAGGCTCCTGCGCCACAGACGTCACAAGTGACGTTCTGGTGGCACAAAGAGCCGTGTTTGAATTCCGTAGTTTCCTCTCTTTCATATTTCTCTAAACAAGTGGAAATGTGACGCTGTTGAGGGGCAAAGTGCCAGTGGCTCAAGGTTGAAACCCATGATGACATCAGGAGCCTGGCTGCATGATGTCACTTCTGCAAGACCTGGCTGAATCAACCTCTATAGTGCCAGCATCTATACCTGAATAACATTATATGATTCGGGGCCACCCATTTCATACCCATGTGCCCCAATTCCCGTACCTGCCAAAGCCGATAGCAAGGGCTCCGTAAAAAATCTCTCCATTCATATTCATATACTTTGTAAATATCACTGTCATGGAGGAGGATGCGTGGCTAACGTTAAGTACACACCTCCTTAGATGCGCAGCCCGTATCACCCTTGTATTAAACTATTTAGAAGCACTTTATTGCACTTGTGTTTACAGTTGTTTTCTTCAAACGCGGATGATGAAGTAGTTGAAGCATTGGATGGGGGTCCATCTGTCACTCTAGACATAGAAGTCCCAAAGGATGCAAAGCTTGGTAGGTGCAAGAGAAGGCTTTTGTTCGCATTGCGGTAGGGATAGCATAGGTTAATGCGAGTAACAACTAGGCTAGAGTGCTCTGTTAATAATACCCTGGGGGGGGGGGGATATTTTAAAGAACGCGTGATAATTATCACAAAATTAGCTTAACGCAACTCTTCACATCATAGTCCATCGCCGGAAAATAATGCGTGTTAACGTTGTATTCTCAACATGGCAGTACCCTGCGATAGTCTCACAATAACGTGCCAAATGATCGCATTCAAATTAACGCGTTACCGCAAAAATGTGAAACACGAACGTGAAAAAAGTTGCGATGAGGCCAATCGCGATACAAAAATCAGCGACAACCAGTGACAGGCCTTCAATTCCCATGCCTCATGCGGGAAAATGCACCATAAAAGCAGAACAAAAAAAAAGGGGAAAAAGAATAAACTGCGTAGGGAAACATCCTTTACAACGAAACTTTTACAACACAGTGCTTTTACAATGCAGGTTTTACAACGAAACCCATTACAACGCATTGCACTGGGGTGCGCTCTAGGATAGGGAATAGTTTTAATTTACTATCCAACACCTTCCCTACTATCCACGGGGACTGGAGTTGGAATAGTAAAATAAACTATTCACTATCCAGCACCCCAAAGCGCTATGCGTTGTAACAGCATGCGTTGTAAAAACTGCGTTGTAACAGCATGCGTGGTAAAAGCATGCGTTGTAATGTCATACATCCAACTGCGTAGCACCATGGATACACCCGGACCGAGTGCAGAGGTTAACACAAACCCCACAAGCCCCACAGACCATCAGCAAGGAACCTCAGGGTAGGGGAAGGCCAAGGAGAAGAGGAAGAGGAAGACAGGGTACAGTCCACTTGAAAACTGGATCATCGTCATAGAGGTGACAGAACACTACCAACAAGTGTTTGCCACCCCCATTGTTACAATGGCAACACAAACGGAAATATGGTATTCCATCGTGAACAATGCGAGTGTCGAGGAGGTCAATGGAGGAGGTCAAGAGGTGCTGGCATGATGTGAAAAGCCAAACTAAGCAGAAACCCACTGACAACAGGAAGGCAGCAACAGCAATTGAAGGTGGGAGTCCTGTGCCACAGGAGGAGCTGGTGGAAATGGTGGCCACAGTCATCAGTGTGGAGACGGTGCAAGGAGTTGGGAGTCCGGACACAGCTCGATATGACCTGACACACCATCAACAGGGTGAGTAACGACCAGGGACTGGGGGGACAACGATATGTAGCACACTGCACACCCACAATGACCCTCGATCATGTCCCTGAACCCCGTGGCACACTGCAGCACACATACAAACACCAAGTTGGCCCCCATCCACCATGTGCCCAAAGGGGTCCCACCCCACACATCACCAATCTCACATCCAAAACATGCACACATGCGAAACCCAAAAAAGATGCGTATTTGTGAGCCACAATGACAATGCAACTGACACTACATGACGATCAGCATGGCTGCAGTACAATCATCATGACATTGTGCACGGCATGACACTGAGGTGGCTGAGTGTGTACCGTATCCGGAAAGGAGCTGGTCACACTCTGACACATCCACATGCACAAACAACCCCTGACGTCAACAATACATCTGCAGACAAACAATGCACACGATTACAATAACCGTCCAAGAGCACAAATGACCCAAGTCGCCACCATCCCAGCACCGTAAAAGCATAAAAGTCAAAGGCACACCGCCTAATAGGGATAAGGGGCAGCAAAATCACAGCTGCAGGGCCACAATGTAGCACACACACATAGCAATAACAGCACATCCACATTGACAACAATGTGGTACAAAGTGCCACACTTACACTGCAGAACAGAGGACATAACTGGGTCTGCTTGTGCGTAGAAACTGGCCAATCACATCTGACATAGCAGGAAACTGTGAGATGAAAATGTACGTGTACAACTTCACATCCGTCATATAGTCCAAATGTCCACTGTCCCGCATCAAACAGTCAGCTCCTCCCAAACAGTCATAATGTACATAGTCATACAGTCTGTATGTAAACATGAACAATGCACCAACATACATGTCAACACAATGTCAAAATGCATCTCCCCTTCACATTGCAGAGGGACAAACAACATCTCCACCAGAGCAGACTACACAACTCATCAGTAATGCTGAAGAGGACCTCCACACCTTCGACACCGATGCCCTACAATAGCGCATGACCATTTTAGGCAACCCACCTCCAGGAGCAGGGCAGCCCAGCTGCATCAAGGAGACCCCACTCCCTGCACAGACCACACAGCAGGAAGCACCCACCACCACGGCTGGCCCCCAGCACCTCACTGAAGCACACATCGCTTTCCAAGGCCAGGTGTTAGACTGCCAGAAGGAGGTGGCCGAACAGGTGCGGGTGGGGTTTGACCTCATGGAAGCCAAACTAGATCACATACGTGGGTGTCTAAGTCCCATCAGGGACCACTTACACTCCCCAACGGAGACCCACACTGTGGCAGAAACACATGCATTTGTGCATTTCCAGTACTGACCACGCCCAGAGCCCCGGGATAATCATTCACACCCCCACACTGGACTTGCGTACGCTGGCCCAGTCCACTCCTTTTACGTATTGACTGGGGGACGACAAAGCTACATGTCCAAGGTCTTACCCGCTGCCTGCGGTGACATGGTTGTGTCCGCTGTACACAGCACAATGTAATATTGTAGGGCCCGGGGCCCTCATGCATACATTATGACCACACAGACACACTCAGATAGTTTGTGGAACTGGCTACGGGCATGTGTGCCCGGCACCTTTATTGCCAGGGTCACATGTACAATGACGCCTGTGCTGGATGTGTGTGGGTTGAGTGTAAGCCAGCCCTCACGGAGTGGTTGGTGCTGGCAATAACTTAAACAGTGATCACAATTAAAGCGGAAACAGAAAACACCAGCATTACAGAAACAACTGCAAAACATCATGGTGGTAGCCGGAGCAAGTACAGAGGTCACCCAATATGCAATCAGAAGTGTCCGTGAGTTGCAGTGCACTGAGGTTGGGGCACCAGAACTGAGCGTGCTCATGTGAAAAAATTGTCTAGGATTGTGTTCCTTCGGGATATTCCTGCTGCAGCTGCAGTGGGGTGTGTTACACTTGCATCATCTTCCTCATCATCTTCCCAGGTCTTCCACACTGCCTGAGGTGACATTGTTGCGTGAGCTGTCCACAGCACAAAACTCAATCAGAAATGGTCCATGAGTTGTGGTGCACTGAGTTAATGGCACCTGAAGAGCTGAGCAGGGTATAAAGCAGAGGATGGCATCCAAGACAGGTGTGAGCAACTCTGATAGTCTGGCATTAAGACTCTTTTGACTCTGGCAATTGTTGTTTAGAGGTGGTCCTTGCGGTAGTGGCGTGTGCATCCTGCGGTGATGCGACGTCCGGGCAGGTCTTGGCTCGATTTGATGTGTGAGCCTTGGTGGACCTCAGTTGAGGCCAGAGGCAGCTGACAGCACAGGGCCACAGACACATGTCGTTGATGACCCCAAGGCCATCAACCCAGAGGCCATCCAATATTTAATCGGACAGGGTCCATGACTTGATCTGCACAGAGTTAGTGGCCCTGTAATGCACTGCTGCTGTCACAGGCACACCGCCACTGGACGGTGACTTGTGGTGCACTGGGGTAGGGCCACGCGGGCTGAGCGGGTCCTCATCGATGTCTAAAGTGAATATCGCAGAGAGTTGCAGGGGGCACTGGAAGGTGTCCTTCCAGGGCATGATGCAGCTGCCAGAGGCCGGCAGAAACAGGCAAATGGAGGAATGAAATGCTACAGCCGCACTTTGTACCACCAAGTCAGTATAACCTACATGATGATGAGGACAATCCCCGGGCCATTGACTCAGACGCCACCAAAGTTCAACCAGAGTGTCCATAAATGTCGGGGCAAAGACTTAGTGGCACCGGAGCTGAAAGGGGATGCAGTTTGCGATGAGGCCTTTACAATGAAATAAACTCTGCCATAAATAAATCAAGACTCAGTTCCAAATGTGTGACCTATTTGGCCACAGTGTAGGCCAGAGGCAGCCCTCAGCAGGGGCCCATAGCCATGTGTCATTGGCTTGCGAAACACAGAGTTAGTGGCACCAGAGCAATTGTTGGAAGTGTTCGATCACCTCCGTAACCATGATCCTTTTTCCCTCCCGACTGAACTGCGCCTTCCTCTTACTCCTCTCCTTGGGTAGAATGAAATGTACTCTGCCATTGAGAAATCAAGACTAAGTTGCAAATGTGTGACCTACTTGGCCGCAGTGTAGGCCGGAGGCAGCAGTCAGCAAGGGACCACAGACCAGTGTGGTTGGAATGCTATGCAGAGAGTTGGTGGCACCACATCAAAGGGAGTATAGTGATAGAAATGCGGCCATTGACATATGAACTCGGCCAAAATGATTTCAAGACTCAGTTACAAATGTGTAACCTATTAGGCCGCAGTGTAGGCCGGAGGCAGCAGTGGAGTACGTCAATGAGAAAAGAGTACTGCAGGCCTGTGTCGCGGAGGCCGTGATAGTCGGAGGAAGCTGTCAAAGTCGCAGGCCTCAGGCTTGGAGCTTGCACAGGTACGTGGTGGGCCCTCTTTGACACACACCGTTGTCGAAAGGTGAGCGGTGAGGCCTGGGTGCACAGGGGCGGGCAAGACGGGTCTGGGAACCAGCGGCCCAGGGTGTAGCAGGCGCACAGGATCACAGGCACCACCACTCAAGGCGTCGGCCTCTTGGCGGGTGAGAGGCAGACACGTTGGCCATTCTGGAAGAGAACCACGCACAGAGCTATGTGCTTTTTAGTCACACCCCTACGCTAGCCTGGCGTACGCCAGGCCAGTCCACTCCACTCACGCTTACAGGGGGGACGTGACAAGCTGCTATTCCATGATCTTTCCCACTGGCTGAGGTAACACGGTTGTGTTCACTGTCCACTGCACTCCAAACACCAGCAGTATATGTCAACATGGACATGTCTGTGGTCTGCATACTGCAGTCTGTCCAGCACATCCACGCCACACTTGGCATTGTGTACATTCTCATTCTTGGGTCACTTGCCTCCTTAGCACATGCCTAGTTCCCACCTCTCCACACAATCTACTATTGTGTGGCTGAGGTGCCATGCTGTTGATGGCTTATGTACATGGCTAGCCCAGGTTACCACAGTAAGTTGTGCTGTTGTGTCTGGTAGGTGGGCATGTTGTTTGACATGTTGTATGTGAGTTTGTAATGTGTGCATTGCCAGAGTTGTGAGTTGCATGATTGTGGAGTTGAGGTGTGTGGTGTGTTCATTTGGTTCTTACCAACGAACAGTGCTTTTTCATAGGTGCCATCCTGGTGATGGAGCAAGGATTCGCACATGAAGCAACTTGCTTGTATTCATGAACCTCGAATAACGTTGATAAAGTAACCAATATGTTTTGTTTTACTAATTTTGCATATATTACATCAACATTGGGTGTCCGTGTGAAGCTTGCTTATGTGTTTACTAATCCTAATAAGCTTGCATCTAATAGGGCTGCTGCTACGCGAGGGTTTCTATTGCGCATGCGTCTGTCATACTCACGTGACATGAGGTATTCGTTGTTTTGGAGGGAATCTGCCGCTTCTGCGCACTAGTGCTAATATGGCTGCTTTATGTTCTCACATGCGAGAATCTTGCACTGCTGCTTTCGCCAAGCTGTTCGTTCTGCCTAATCCTAATGCTATAGTTAAAATTAAGATAATGGGTATAGAGTAGAAATACATGGTATACAGTGTATTAATTTATTCTGTGTTCTAAAACTATTTCTTTTCCATTTCATGTCGCATTTTGAAAACTGGCCTGGCTTATAACGCTGTACTCCATATTTGTTGAAACTGCGACTGCGCGAAAATCTCAAGTCTCTGGAACAGTCTCTGGAACCTTTGGACTATGGCCAAGGAACTGACTGACTAGAAGATGCTCATGGGAATGTGGACTTGTGAACCCAAATTTTTACAATGTTAAACACTGTATTTTCCAATAGAACATCCATTGTTGGGTGGAATAAAACCTCATGAGAACCTGAATTTGATGGGCGGGAACGTAAATTTGAATAAGAGATGGTAAAAGTCTCAAATTTGGTGTGGTGTGATGACCTCTCCTCCTCTTTTGTCCAATCGAAATTGGGGATCCTAACACTTGCAACATTGGGGGGTGGTACACTGACCTGAAAAATAGTATAACTAGCGTAGGTTTAGCTAGAGAAATTGTCCGACTTGTCCGAATAGTCTCCTGTCACTGACCCAATGCACTCAATAGGTGATCGAGAACAGAGGTGCAGCGGAGTACTCTGTCAGAAGATTCGCTGACCCAATCGGGGTTCGGGAAGCTGAGGTACTGGCGGAGCACTTTGTCGGTGAAATCGATAACCCAATCGGGGTTCTGACTGTTATTCGCAGAGAGGGAGCAGCGCAGGCGTTACAACTGAACTGCGGGTGCTGGTCGTAACCTTTGGTGGTCCGGTCCTGATCCAAATCTGTCCTGATTCTGATCTGCACCTGCTGGCCTACTACCAACTGCAACTTTTGGGGTTTCTGTCTTTAACTGACCTGTGGCCACGGTTGGTCTTCACACCATTCTAGGTAAATATAAATCTGTGTGGGTATTGTCATTATATATTTGTGTTCTTTTCTTTACCTTCCCTAAATCGATAAAAGCTTTGATTGCATATGTTCCTTTTTCTTACCCTTCCCTTTTAAATGATAAATTTGTCATTTGATTTAATAGTGTGTTCCTTTTTCTTACCTTCCCTATAGTTATATGCTCAAACTGTTTTCGTGATTGCATATTATGTTCCCTCTTCATACCCACCCTTTGATAATTGCTTAAAACTGTGCTATTTAGCATGTTCCTTCTTTTTTCCCACCCTTAGACAAATTGTGTAAGTCTGTTTTAAATTTAAATAGCATGTTCCTTGTTCTTACCATCCCTTTAAATTGCTAAATTATTGGCATAATATATCTTTTGCATAGCTATACATTATTTCTGATTTTCGTTATAGAGAGTCTTATTGTGTTCAATCTTTGCATCATGACCATTTATGAAGTTTAGATAAAGAGTTTAAAACGTTCCCGAGTCTGTGGTTATTATATGAGTGCATATGTTATTTGCTACCTAATTTAAACTAACTCCCTGATCCAATAGGTTACAGGTACCAGTGACAAGGATTGGTAAGACAATGGTATAGGACCGAGTAGGTAAAATATCTGGTAGTTAGAGCATAGGTTACCTGATTTAAGAAATGTGTAATTGATTATGGGCCCAGATGAGTATGGTAAATTTATAGCCGGTGACCTGCGCGCTCTATCACTGGAATGGTGAAGAGTTCCCGGAGGTACACTATTGCCTACACATTGATGGAGTGCGTGTGCCTCCTGTTGCGGTGATTGTGTCCAGTGTCGGCAGGGGGCACAAGTAGGACATGTGTGCAATCAATTGCCCCTAACACGTGCAGGAAGCCAGCTATGGCGTGGATGCCTTGCTTCGTCTCCAGCGGTTCCTGTGCAGTGTGGGGTATTGAAGGTGCTGGGGTAACAGACTGATGATGGCAGCCAGAACAGTTGTGATGAACTTTGATAGGGCTGGCTGTGAGACTCTTCCAACTCTGGCGGTTGTTGGTTAGATGGTACCAGAGACCAACAAGTGCAGCACAGCCAGCAGCTTTGTCTAAGGGGGGATGTTGGTTGTCCGCTGTTTTGGTACCGTCAGCCTGCGGGCAATGATGGTCAGGAGGCGGAAGATGGTTGTCCTTTTGAGCCTTAGTGGGCAATGTCATCCTCTGGTGTTAAGTCTGTGAGGCTGGTGCATTTTTTGAATGTCCGCTGTCTTGGTCTGCGCTGCCTCAGTGGCAGTCCAGGGAGGAGAGTGCAGGGGAGGTCTGGGGGGGTCGGTTCTGGGTGTGATGGCGGTGGGTGTTGTGGCCCTCCTGGGTGTCCGAGCTGCATGATCAGTAGCTCCATGGCATCTGTTGTTCTCCTGGTGTGGCTCTGGGCTGGGCTCCCTTTTATGGTGCAGGTTGTCGTCTAACTTTACACCAGGTAAGAGCAGGTGTTAAATTCCTGCTGCTAACGCACCTTGTTACCTGTTTTGTGATCTTATCGCTGATCTGGCTGGTTGTTGAGAATGTTGCGGAGTGTTGTTTTTGAGGCTTTTTACATTGGAACGCCTAGTCTGCATCTCATTAGTGTTAGCTGCCGGGGTCATCTGTGGCAATGTTTTTTGCGGCTGCTATCGCAGGTAAACTGGTGATATGGGCTGTTAGCACCAGCTTGTGAATGGGGCAAAAATGTATCGTCACTTTGTGTGCGATAAAGTGCTGTCCTTGAGAATATGCCCCTAGAAGCGCAAACCTCTGAAGCAAAAAAAGGAATCGAAAAAGCAAGAGCATGTCATGTTAAAGATCTATAGTTGTGCTGCTAATTTGGTGCTACTGATAGCATCTGCTGTGACCTGTGGTGACGAAGTAGTTGAACAGTGGCCAACTCAAACTGTCATCGATCTGTGGTTGATTATTAGGGTACCATTAACTTTGGTAATAGGAACAAATGCTAATTAAAGTTCCTAAAATTGTCAAAACCTGTGCACTTTTTAAAAACAACCTCTAATTGTAGCTAATGAAAATGTTTCTTATAAACCACAGTAGTAAAACCCACTCTAACTGACCTGTTCAGCACATTCCCTGACTAGATGGAATTTAAGGGCAGGGTTTGGCTTGGTTTAAATCCTTTCTTGAAGATAAGACACAGACTGTATTTCTGTCTCTTTTTACCTCATCCCCAAAACCACCTGTGGGTTTCTCAGGGTTCTGCTCTGAGTCACACCCTCTTCAATGTTTATTTGGAGCCTTTAGCAAGCCTTGTTGGGTCTTGGGGCTTACGGGTGATATTTTACACTGATGATGCTCAGCTCCTTCTGTCGTTTCTGGATAATGTTGTGGAAGCTTTTTATTTCTTTTAAGCTACATCGGAAATCTGTCGGTGAATGTACGAATAATAACTGTTTTAGTCCTAACTCTAATAAATCTGTGTTTTTTTTGGCACTAGATGTTGAAATCTAGGTATCAGATTTGACCAGAAACTCTCATTGAACCACAAGTCGAAGCATTGTCTGCTTTTTGTTTTGCAGCACTTAAATGTTTAAGGAGGATATTACATTTAGTGCAAGAGGAGGCTCGTAAGATCTGGTGAGTTCCAAATTTGACTATGCAAACAGTTTGTATCTGAGCTTGTCGGCGTACCTGATTTAGTGCCTTCACATTATTCAAAATGTAGCAACATGTCTAATTGCGAAGAGTCCTGATTAGCAGTGCCAGCTTCTGTGTGCCAAGTTCACTGGCTGACCGTAATCAAACAAATTCAATTCATGGCTGTAACCTTTGCCTATGGAGCATTTTAGCATATGGAGCCCTTGTATCTAAGGAAAAGCCTCAAGGCCTATTGACAGATTTGATCCTTTAGATCAAATAATGTAATTTTTTTGCAAACTCCACAGCTCTTTAAGAGTAAAATAGGAGGGAGATCCTTTGTGTGCCTTTCTTCTAGGCTTTTAAACTTTCTCCTACTTGATCTATGTTTAGGCCCATCTAATGTTACTTTTAGAAAAGGGTTAAGGACGTTTCTTTTTAAATTTCTGGTGATTTTCTGTGTCTGGGGATTAATTTCGGTGGGTTGTCCAATTATTGGCCACATGCTGTGACCAAATACACTCCTTCCTATTCGGATTGCTGGTTGGCTGAGGTATGCACCCAGAGCAGGCAGGTACCACCTCTCTAGTGACAGTAAGCCAGTCAACCACTCAAAGACAATCTGTGCTCACCCCCTGGTAGCTTGGCACAGTGCAGTAAGGCTTATCTAAAGAGGGAATGTGTAAAGCATTTGTGCAATACACACACACAGTAAAACAATGAATGCACCACAAAAAGACTTCACACATAATTATAGAAATAAATAATTATGTTCTGAACACATCATGACCAAAACAACAAAAATACAATGTATAGAAGATGAGATATTGAATTTTAATGGACTGAATGCAAAAAAAGCACCTAGAAGCATTTAATGCTAAAAAGGTTACTTTAGGTCACACTGGACTGGGAACCCAATCAAAGTTCGGGCTGATCAGGATGGCTCACCAGCTGGCTACAAGACCTACGCAGACCCGATGTACAAAGCACGTTCCTTGGTTGCAAACAATAAGATGCGTTGATCTTCTCCACTTAGTAAAGGCAATGTGTCCATTCCCAGGGCGGGTGCCAGAGTGAAATGCTCGATTTTGCCACACAGTTGAGGGGATGTGTATATCTCACCAAGTTGCAGGGGTGGCTATGCACTGTCCGATGCATCGATCTCTGGAGGCAATACCCTGGTTCTGATTCGATGCATCAATTTTGCCCCTTCAACCATGTTGATGCACTGGTTCTGCCTAATGCAGACAGGAGATGTGTTGAACTCCGTGCTGCAAGTATCTGGGCCACTTCCAGTGAGCCAAGAGCAGGGGTAAAGACCTTGATATCCCCAAGTCTCAAGCAACAGGAGGCAAGCCAACACGCATAAAGCATTAGCATATGTAAAACTCAAAGGTACATGTCCCACCTTTTACTTCCATAGCACCATGTCCTTAAAGTTACTTAGGGCTTACCTATGGGGTGACATATGCAATAAAAAGGGATTTTGAGGCTTGGCAAGTATTTCTAAATGCCAGGTTGAAGTGGCAGTAAACTGTACACACAGCCACTGTAGTGGCAGACCTGAAACAGGTTTGAAAGGCGACTTCTGTGAGTGGCGCAATTAATGCTGTAGGCCCACTGGTAGCATTTTAAGTACAGGCCCTGGGTATATGGTATACTCCTTTACAAGGGACTTACCTGCATATCAAATATGCCAATCTGGTATACACAAATTTCATCATGTTTTTGGGAGAAGCACATGCACTTTAGCAATGGTTAGCAGTGGTACTGCCCAGAGTCCTAAGGCCAACACAAGAAAATCAGCAAAACGTGGAGGCAAACAGCAAATGTTTGGAGAAAGACTACCATAAGGATGACAGGTCTAACAGAACTTTAGGGAGTGCTATAGACCCCTTGTAGCATTTAACTTACAGGCCCTAGATACATGTAGTACCATATTCTAGGGACTTATAAGTAAATCACATTTGCCAATTAGGTGTATGCTCATTTTACCATGTTTAAAATGGAGAGGAAAAGCACTTTACCACTGGTTAGATGTGGTGAATGTGCCAATAAAAATTAGTTCAGTTAAAGACAAAAGGAGGCAGGCCTAGGTGTGAGCCACATCTTCCAAGTACTCTTTGAAGTTCAGGAAGGTGCTGGGCACAGCCACCAGGCCATTCTGCTAGAGTAGGAAAAAGCACATCTCCACCCCCAAGACTTCCATACACTGCCTGGGAGCAATTCACATCTTGCCACAGGGGAGCCAGTCATCAGTCAGGTGACACTGTACACTGGCAAAAAAGCACATTTGGCTTAGGTAATAAAATGACAACCTTGTAATAGTGTATTTTTCAAACTAGTCAAATAAAATACGACTTTACAATGATGTAAGTACCTGAATACTTTTTCTAGCTGCTCCCAAACAGAAATTAAGCAGTATATGTTGTTCTAAAGTAACCCAGTTCTTTCCTTTGGGAGAGCAAGCCTTGCTACAGTGAAAAACCACTTGGGCATTGTTAGACCTGTCACCCTCCGGTTGGTCTTCCAACAAACCTTTATCGTACTCCTCCATTTTTGCTGATCTCATTTTTGCCTGCCATAGCACACTCTGTGCACTTTACTATTGCTAACCAGTGCTAAAGTGCATGTTCTCATTCCCTAAAACATGATGATATTGGCTTACGCCCGATAGGGACATTTAACTTACTTACAATCCCTAGTAAAGTGGTACTACGTGTAGCTGAAGGCATGTATATTCAATGATACTAGTAGACCTGCAGCATTGATGTTTCACCTACTTCAGTAGATTTAGAAACATTCTAAATAGAATTTGGTCCAACATTATTGAGGTGGATCCCTGGTATTGATCCCGACGGGTCAGACAATCTTTTGTTGTTCTGTGTATCTGTCAAGGAAGATGGGCCTGTTTTAACGTAAACTTGGGCGCAGTGCAGTGAATTGTCCCCTCATAAATTGTAGGGGCGTGGAATAGGTATCAGTACACATAGACTGTTCTATTTCTTTAGTAACTGACACACGTTGACGTCCGTTGGACAGGGTCTTTTTTTTGTTGGTCAAATAATTTATAACAATTTACTCTATATTTCTCAATTGCTGTGGAATTTTTCTTGTGTTGTGTTTTCAGTTTATTTCTGTTTGAAGTGCTGCATAAATGCCTTACACATTGCCTCTAATTTAAGCCTGACTGCCCTGTCTCAAGCTACCAGAGGGCTGAGCACAGGTTAATTTTGGGTTTGCTTGTGTTTCACTTTGACAGAGATTGTGGTTTCTGTTTGAATAGAGTTTCAGCCCTCCAACCAGCAACCCAATTTCCAATAGCAGGCGTTTTCATTGATGGGACATGTAAAATATTAAATATGCATGTCCTCATTTTTTAAACATCATACATCCTACTCCATGCGCATTTAGGACCTACAATAGAGGGTGACTTAGAAGTACTAAAAAGGAAGGTTGTGGCCTTGCAAAAGGTTTAATTTGGCAGGTTGAAACTGCACACACGAGCAGCAAGGGCAGGCCTAGAGACATGTTTACAGTGGTACTTTAGGGGGTGGTACAATGAACGCTGCAGCTCACTTGTAGCATTTAACATACAGGCAGACCATGGGTACATGTACTACCATATTCTACGAACTGATAAAGTAAATTACTTTTGTCAATTAGGTCTATGCCAATTTGTGTCATGTTTAAAAGGGAAGGCATAATAAGCACGTTATCAATGGCTAGCGCAGTGAGGTGCACAGAGTCCTATGGACAACAAAAATGGTTTCAATTAAAGAAGGGAACAATATGGGGGAATACCACACAAAATATGGCCATTTCCAGCAACTCTGCTCCAATAGAAACAGGTCATGCCAAATAGACTTGACATCTGCCTTCTGAAAAAAGACACAATCAACCCTGGACAAGTCATAGTGCAAATAAAGTGCATGAAAGCAGGAATGTGTGAAGGCGCCCTGTAAATGTCAAAATGTAAGTATCTGTGCTGCTCAATGGGAAGAGTGGAAAGCTCTGATCTCTGATCCCATGCCCCTGACTTCTTACAGTTCCAATTTTGGGCAACATTTCCCTCACACGCTACTCCTTCAAACAGAAGTGAAAGTGTCAGCTGCGGAATCAACAGAGAAAGAATGAAATTCTTGTCTCTATTTTGAAATATTTCTTTTTTTGATGACTGGAGTGGAGAAAGAACAATCGCAATTGAGCAATGTGTTGCCCCACAACTTATGATTTCAACGTAAAACATATTTCAGTCTTACTGTATATTTTTCTGTGATTGTTTACAAAGATTTTATGTTCAGTTTCACTGTCATTGATGCTGCAAACAGAATATGCATGCTGGACAGGAGTCTTATTTTTGGTAATACGTTTGACATTGGTGTACTGGGCATGCACCTCTGCATCTTAGTTCATCGCCATCTGTCCACTAAATGCTTTTGTTTTCCTTAAACTCTTTCCTGGCTTGACCATTCACAATTCCAGATATCTCTGTGAAAGCAGTGCAGTATTCCGACAACTTGGAAAAATGCATACAATTCGAGCTGACAAAACAGTAGGATCTAGTTTTACTGTAAAGTGGCATTACATAACAAATGGTTTAGCTTTGCTTGCTACGGTACTTAAAAGTTGTACAGGCTGAGACAGAAAAAGAATGGCATTTATAAATGAGCCTCGATATTTTCATGAAACTTATCATTTTGGGAAATCCACACCTCCTTTATGAGCCTAGGTGAATTTTAATTACGCCGAAATAATTGGAGTTATTATTCAGTATTTTTGTTACTTTTTTGAAGATACTGAAAATTATGAGATTATGCCTATTCTTATAATTATGAGTAATTTGCCACAAATATCATAGTGCAGAAGCTCAGAAACAACAAACTTAACGAGTACAAACAGCTGCTGCTGTTCGTGTTCTGTTGCATTTACCATGTTTTTCTTAGTGCAAATGCATCCTGAGGACGATTTTGGAGGCGGTGTGCATTAAAGTAAATGTGCAAGTCTCCAGTGGTTAATTTTAGTTTGTGCACAATTAATATCTGAATATTTGTCAGAGAAAGCATTGCTAGTTTGCTACATGCAGGAACCCCTAGGGGCACTTTACATTGTTTTAGAGGGAGAAAACATTCATTTTAAGATGTCTTCTGGATTAACCAAATAGAACATGACAGCTACTGCTGCTCTTGACCACAATACATCTCATGAACTTCTATGTAGGGCCGCCAGATTCTTGCAAAAAATGTGCACATCTATATATATAAAAACGAAAGTATGTCTGTCTGTCTGTCTGTTTGTCCTTTATGCATTACTACACCATTCATCCGATCGCCATGAAACTTTGGGAAGTTGTTGAGTACACTACCGCGAAGGTTTCTGGCATAACATTTTTGTAAATATCGGCCCCCCATGGCCCTCATAATCTTCCGAATACTGATGTACGAACCAGACAGAAAAACAACAAATCGTGTATCCTCAAGCACTCGAATAAATAAATAGAATTAAAACACCATTCATCCGATCGCCATGAAACTTTGGGAAGTTGTTGAGTACACTCCCGTGAAGGTTTGTTCCATCAATTATTTTTAAATATCGGCCCCCAGGGCCCTCATAATCTTTCGAATACTGATGTACGCACAAGACGAAAAACAAAAAATCGTGTATCCGCAAGCACTCGAATAAATAAGTAGAATTAAAACACCATTCATCCGATCGCCAGGAAACTTTGGGAAGTTGTTGAGTACACTCCCGCAAAGGTTTCTGGCATACATTTTTTTAAAATATCGGCCCCCCAGGGCCCTCATAATCTTTTGAATACTGATGTACGAAAACAAAAAATCGTGTATCCACAAGCACTTGTATAAATAAATAGAATTAAAATGACACTTTGAAATGTTTTCCATATTAAAATGAATAAGTTTCAATAAAAATGACACAATGTAAATTGAATGTCATCATAACGAGTTCCCTTGAATTTCCTTTCTTCGGAGATCGCAGCAACACGTGACGGGTAAGCTAGTTATTACTAAATTCAAATATATAACGTTCACAATAGTGCCTTTAAGTGTATAAGACCAATACATCGTGTCTGCACACTAGCAGATGCAGAAGGACACAGAATGCCCAGCAGATACTCACAGTGTTTACTTGATTTTAACTATGAAACATATTACTTCACTCCACAGCGTTTCTTGATTTTAACCATGAAACGTATCACACCACATACATAGTGGTTGTTCATTATTTAGGTGTCAAATTGTGTCTATACCATGCTGCTAAGCCCATTTTAGACACCTTCAATGTTTCACAGTTACAGCGATACGCATACAGGAATCTTTACACATGATTTTAGTTATGAAATCGTGCACCATTAACTTTGATTAAGTGATTTGTTTATGTTGCAATGTTGCACATGGCACCGGATGCTCATCCTATAACATGTAGTTTACATTTGCACTTTGCACGCGATCTCAGCTAATAATATAGATTGCAGATTTTGCACATGGTCTTAGACAGAAAATCGTGGATTCGTATGCGATTTCAGCAACGCAAATGGAGTAAGTATGTATATTTGCATACAGCAAAGCAATGAAATCCGATTTCCATCCAAAAACTAGTGTTATTTTGCATAGCTCACATGGCATTTTGCTCTCGATCCTAGCCGTTTAGCAGAGGATCAGCAGTACATACTAGACACTTGTATTTTGCACATGATTTTAGCTACACGATAAATAATGGCTTAGATCGAGAAACAACTTATGTATAGCTGACTTAAACACAATTGGCAGTTGATCAATGCCAAATTTGTAAACATGAAAACTTACTTATGTTCTTGTTTTTCTCCTTTTTTATATATATTCTTTGCAAATTTGATGATTTTTAATACAAAATTGTAAGGGTTTTAATTAACTATATGCAATAAAACATTTACTCATGAACTTCATGTTGTTGGAGGGTCAAGTCACTCAGTGAAACATATGTAGCCGCAGTGAAGTTTTCCTTGAAGCCACATTCATCCTTGTAGTGATGTATCTTCAATTCTCAATGGATGAGCAGGTTTTTCATGGGGGGTAAATTTTGTTCCTGAGTTTAGCTTCCAAAACTTTAGCGACTACCCCCAATGTTTTTGGGCGAAATTTGCTTGTGCAATACTTTTGAAATGGTTCCATTTAATGTTGAATCTGAGGACCTGCAAAGGAACAGATTGTGCAGATATTCAGGTATTGTTCAAGCAAACGATATATAGATGAAAAACAAGATCTTAAATGTAATTCTTAGGTTCACTTAAAACCAGTCCAGTTATTTCTGGAGTGTGTTAAGCAGTTTCTTTTTTTTCAGTGTACCCACCTACAATAAGATATAGCTTTCTAGCCAGGAAGTAACGAGGGCTTTTGTGAGCTCAATTTGGTGCTGTTTTTGAAGGAGCAGAAAACTTTTTTTTCAACATCTTCATCTGAAAGTTGATGTTTTTACTGATATCTGAGTTCTATTGTCAAAATGAGAGCCCCTCGGCAAGCCACAGTTCATGGCATTTTACGTTCTCTGTGATGGGGAAGTTTCCTAGTTCCAGAGCAAATGCAGAGGGAATGTGTTGGCAGATGACCAAAACTTTGTTTCATCTACTGTTGTATGTAGCACAGATGGTCTGGCAGTCTTTTGCAGTGCTCCTTGTCCTTTTCCAGCCAGAGGCACATGCAATGCATTCTTCATGTACATTTGGAGTTGAGGTTGAAGTGAGATTATGTGAGCCAAGGTTCGGATTCAGATGTTGATGAGAAGGATTTAGAGTGATAATCCTTGAGGCAATCTGTAAATTATGAGTTGGTAATTGAGCAACAGCTACCTATTCTAATCTGTTCACTCCTTTGTGACAAGGAGGCCCAGACTCATCAGAATGGTGAGCCTCATATGTTAGCCTTTTTTCTAGGGGATCACGTAGAATTGCTTAACAAACTGTATCATCTGTTGCTGAAAGATCATTGAGGATGAGAGCTTCATATGTCTGATTTTAGAGAAAGTGGAGTCCTACCTATTATAGGTAAGTCTGGATTCTGACGCTGACCCCCCCTCCGCCACCGCCCATCAGTCTGATGTTCATGGTCATTTATGTTGGATTTCAGTAGCCACACTTCCTCACTCTCAAAGATTTCACTTCACTTGGGACCAGTAGATGGCAGTTCACCCAACATTTGAGTTTACTGATGTCTTTTTGAGTAGTGTTATTATTATTGCAGTTTGGAGGCTCTTTGAAACTGTCCCTTAGCCAGTCCTGCAGCACAAGGATCTGGTGCAATTTTCGATGCTTTTATCTTATTTGACACTTGCATGACTTGCTTCCATTCGATGCTTTGAAAGATCTCAGAGGCATCGAAGATGCAAGAGGAAACATCAGGAGATTTTTTTATCTGGCACGGACCCAAAGTTGTATTAAATGTTCTCATTAAAAAAAAATCCCAGGCAAAACATAATAGGTAATCAAAAATCTCTGTTGTTGCCTCTAGTAAATTTCTTTGAGGTTACTAGCCCTGCTACCTCTCAGTAGATCTTAAACTGCACGCTAGTTTAATTTTTTATTTTTGGATAATACTGGTGCAGTAGGACAACATCTTAGTGTGTAATGATGCTGCTCAAGTCCTTGAACTCTTTCATCTGGATGGTGGTAACAGCCTGTGCACTGGCACAACTTAAGGACATGATACACACTGCAGCATGTCTCATCCAGGACAGGAATAATTATAGTCACATCACCCCATCCTGATGGAACTCCTCTTGCTCCCCTTGTTGTCCCCAGCTTCTTCAAACCAGTCGTGTCATTTACAAAGCCATTAATACAGTCAATCTTACATACAAGGTCATCTCTAGTGGCTCTTGGCACAGCTGCAGGCAGGCCACCAAGTCGAGAAACTAAAAAGTGTCCAAACAAACAAGGCTGCAGGCCTTTCCAATCTCTGCATCCAGGACTTGGAACAACATACTCGCATCAATAAGCACAGTTTAGGAAAGTGTTGAAGACACACCTCTTTAAAAAACACCAAATCACAATGGAATAGCAATCCAATATTCAGCTGCTTCTTCTATCACGCATTGACTGCATGCTTGCCTTTGAACCTGTACAGCACTCTGCTGATTTTTTTAATAGATACCTGCAACACAGATACCAGTTATATACATACAGTTTTATGATAACTTGCAAACAAATCTAACATTGGCTTAAGTCCTCATTCTCTGACTTTTTCCAATAATTTTGCACCAGTTTCAGCAAATTCTGTTTAATGTCTGCTGGAAACTGACAGAAAGGCACAAATGTCATACTAAATGTGACATAAAGAGCCACTGCAGATTTACCATAACTTTCGTGAAATAAAGTGTGCCAATTTTTGAAAAGGGGACCCCAGTATGCCCGCAAACTATCGGTCTATTAGCTTCCCAGACAACGGCCCAAAAATATTTTGCAAACAGGTACTTGAGAGAGTATTAGATTGGTGTAATGATAACAAAATCCTCTCCAACCTTTAGGCAGGTTTTAGGAAGAAGGTCAGTACAGTGGATGAGGTAGTTCGGTTTCTCTTGATCAAGTGGAAGGTGACAGATCTGGGCAAGGGTGACCGTTATGTGATATTCAGCGACCAGCGCACAGCCTTCGACCTGGTATCTAGGGAGAAGCTGTGGGAAGTCCTCCTGTAAATGGGTATCACACCTCATCTTCTCCTCCTGATTAGACTTTTGCACAAGAGGAATTTTGTGAAAGTGAGATGTGGGGTGAAAAGAGAGCTAACTGATGCCTTCTATGTCAATGACAGTGTACGGCAGGGACGCAGACTCGCACCAACCCTTTTTCTCCTTTACATCAACAATTGTATTACCTATTTAACTGGCTGTGCGAATAATTCCCATTCCTTGGCAGAGGTAAACATACCAGCTCTCCTCTTCAGGGATGACACATTGTTGCTGTCCAAAACTAGGAGAGGCTGAAGAATTTGGGTGACAATTTCAACCAATTTGGCAGAGATATTGGCCTTGAAATCAACACCAGAAAGAGCAAATACATTGTGTATTCCAAGAAACGTAGGTCGAGAGGAACCATTAAGGTTGGTGCAGAGGTACTGGAAATGGTGCAGGAGTTCGACTATCTGGGCATCAGGCTGGATGAGATAGGATCATTGAACCTGCAGATCTTAAAAAGCATTTTTATTGTGAAACATCGGGCGGGAGCCATACATCAATTTGCAAAACGATCAGCCTGGTTGACTACCTGCCCAGCAGTGGAAATCTTTAAGGCATTGGCCAGGGGGGTTGCACTGTATGCAACACAGTCATGGGAGTACTTTAATAATAGCCCCCTCTGTACTGCAGAAAACAATTTCATTAGGGGGCTGCTGGGTCTAGGGAGGGGCACGCAATTGGCTCCCATCTGTTCAGACTTGGGATTGCATGAGTTAGAGATAGTGCTTCTGTTAAAACCCTTGTTGTATTGGATTCGAGGTGGAGTACTGAAGGACTGTGTCATCTAAAGGAGGGTGTGAGGGATGTGATTGCAGCCAATGGGATAGACAGAGTGGGCTGGTTAAGGACGCTCAAAAAATCCTTGTCTGGTGTGGGCCATGGGAAATTCTGAAGCAAGCCACAGGCCATTAGGGGAGGGGATATTGTTACAGTAAAGAAGATGGTGGTGGAGAAAGCCAGCCATCTTAGAGATCACAACACATCGCTAGGGAGTCTGAAATTTTGTTTTCTTTGTCACAAGTCTGTGTGTGAGGGCGAGGTGTTACTGGACTTTAAACGCCCCCACAATTTAGATATATGTGTTTAACTGTAGCAGCCTTTACGGCAAAATAGAGGAAGGCGAACCAGGAATGTGAGCGTTGTCTCTGCTGCCAAAACCCTGCGAAAGTGATGAACACATGTTGTTTTTTTGCCCCCTCTATGTGAAACCGAGGTCTAAATGGATTACCCCCATGTGTAGATCCCTCTGTTTATTGTAAAAAGGAGGGGCATATAGAATATGCAAAAGTGACACGAACTTGATCGTGGTACTCGCCATCTCTAAACTCTAGAATGCAGCTTGGATAATTAAAAGTAAAGTGTTAAAAGCCACACAAGCCAGGTTGTTCATTCATTTTTGTTTTTATGTGTTTTAGCTTTGTTTTAAGATGTTTTAACTGATCTATACTATTTTGATTATGAAACAATGTTATGAAATATCACTAACTAATACAATATGAAGTAAAGTGTGGGGGTGAAGTTTGGCTTATGTGATTGTACTATAAAACAGCAGATGAAATGTGTGCTCAGAAGCAACGGAAATGATGGAGCTACCTTTGTAGTTTAAACACAAAGGTGTCTACAATATGGCTGAAATGTGCTTCATTAAAACAAATCTCCCAAATATCGCTCTATTTGGTTCACCATTTGATAGCTGACTACTTGATATATGGTTATAGAAATATTGGTGCATTTCTATTGCATTTAATGTCAATTCTAAAAATTAACAAGCAACCTACATTTTATTATAGTATTGCAAGAGTGCATGTGTGTGTCAGCTTTGAGCAAAATGTTACTCGACATTTTTTTTTACAATTGATAAATAAGGTCATGGAATAGGAACAAAAATCACTGAGTTGCAAATATGCTGTGACATATGTCAGATGTTCTGGCAATCTGTAGTAAATTTGAAGAGACTAGGACATTTAGTTTTCACATATTTTCAAGTTTTGAACAGTCGAACTAGAGAAAACTCACAGTTTCATTCAACTCACCCAGTGACATTATTGCGCTGAGTATGTCAACAGAATACACATATTTCAATTGAGAAATCCCACAACTTCATCGGAGTGCAAATGTAGAGGGATTTTTATATTCTACAAATCTTCACCTCTGCATCTGCCTACCTTAATGTACACATTTAATACTGCACTCAATGTTGCAGACCTAGGGGTTTATTTATGAGAGACTTGCGCTGCAGGAGCATCACTTTTTTTTACGCTCCGGCAGCGCAAGCCTCTCAATCATATCTATGAGGCGACGCAAAGACACTCTGCGTGGCTTTGCATGGCCTCATAGATATGGAGTAAGACAAAGCAACGCAAGTCACTGCCTTGTCTTTCTCTGTGTCAAGGAGGTGTTTCATCGGCGTGGGGATGGGAGTTCCCACAGAACACCCAAGGGCTTTGACTCTGCCCCAACTTTACTTTATAACATACACCCAGGGAAGCACCAAAACCTTATGCCTCCCCATAACAGGCGTAACAAGGAGAATTTTTTTTGTTTCTCCTAGTTTTTGCCTCTTTCCATGCATTCAGCAGCACACATAGAAAGAGGAAAACACCTCTTGGGATTCTATTTGTGCAGGAATATGCCCCTTTCGGCACAGACACAATCCTGCCTGCAACAGAGGCACCCTTTCATCATGGTGCCAAGGTGCCTACATTGGCGCTAGGCAGCAAACTGTGTGCCAGCAAAGGGGGATAGGACAGGAATGCACCATATTTGATAAATATGTTACATTCTTGCCCTTTGACATTGGCATAGGGCAGTGCAGCAAGAAATTTTCTGTGGTACACCAATTCCTCATAAATGATGCCCGAAGCCTTCAGCAGTCAATCTGTTTTCAACTGGTACTTAAAAATAAATGTGCAAAAGGGATCTACTTTGACTCTATTGCTGATGTTTCTGCCCCTGGACAGTTTCTGAAACAAGGGAGTGGTGGACTTCACAGTATTGTTGTCATTGTTTTTGAAAGAATACCTTACTGGATATCGAAGCAGGACTGCAGGCCCGTCCAGTTAGCAATTGAAAAGGATTCTTTACACTTTGAAGTGTGATCAGAGGCATCCTTTTACTGTGTACGCTCATCATGGTTTAGTGTTAGTGATAAGATGAGTGTTATGTCAAATAAATGAGTGGTTCGATATTTAGGAACAGATTTACATTTGGCGTCATGGTTGCACTCGTTTTTGGCAGCAGCCAAATGCCGAATGTTAGCGCCAAAGTGGTGCACATGTCTGAGGCTTGTGTTACAAGGAACAATATCTTTATTTCTCCTGGTTACTTTCTCTTTGCACAAGTGCTGCATTCTAAATCACACATACAAAGAGGAACAAGCATTTACAATGCAATGGTCTCGGCATTATTAAAGGTAGAGCTATTGGCATTGTCATGACATTTTTTTTTTTTAAATCATAAATAAATGGCATTGTCATTTACAATGCCAATAGCTTAATCGCTTGCAAATGCATGACCTATTGCATTTACACCCACACAGAGCCACACACACAAAGCCACCCACACACACATAGAGAGCCACCCACACAGAGCCACCCACACAGAGTCATTCACATAGAGCCACCCACACACACAGAGCCACCCACACACACACAGAGCCACCCACACACACAGAGCCACCCACACATAGAGTCTCACCTATAACTGAGTCTGCTTCTTGGAAAGCGGGGAAGAGGCGACCCTTTGATGCCGACTCCAGCAGTTGGTGTCCGTAAGGGGCAGATCCCACATTACTTTCCATGCACTAACACTTCTAACTGCTCCTAAATGTCTGTGGAGGGCATGTCTGGTGGAGGGATGTAGAGGGAAAATGTTGCCTTCCTGGTGGCATTGGCCCCTTTCTGTGATGGATTCCTAGTGGTTCCCAGACACTTAACAGCTGCTGACCTATTCACATGTCTACAGTCTGCAAATATACGCTCCCTCCTTGCTGAGACAGAAACTGCAACATTTGGGGACAGACACTGTTGCTGAGGGACTGGTGCCAGCGTAGGGAGACAGGCAGACTCTTACTGGTGTAAGGACGGACATGGCGTTGGGGCAGACCTCAGTGGTGAGGATGGGCACTGGTGGTACGAGACATACACAAGTGTAGGTGGTGACGGATGTATGGGAGGGACATGTATGGGGATAGACACTGGTATGAGGGACAGATACTGGGGGAGGGGTGGACACTATGCGACAGACACTGGTGAAGTGGAACAGACACTGGCGACAGGAGCCAGACACAAGTGTAGGTGGCGACGGATGTATGGTGAGGGACATGTATGGGGATAGTACTGGTATGAGGGACAGATACTGGTGTTAGGGCAGATATTGGGGGAGGAGTAGACACTAAGCAGCAGACACTGGTGAAGGGGAACAGACACAAACAGACACTTGTGTAGGTGATGACAGATGTACAGGGAGGGACATGTATGGGGATAGAGACTGGTATGAGGGACAGATAACTGGTGTTAGGGTCGATATTGGGGAGGGGTGGTCACTAAGCGACAGACACTGGTGAAGGGGAACAGACACTTGTGAAGGGGAACAGACACTGGTGAAGGGGAACAGACACTGGTGAAGGGGAACTGACACTGGTGAAGGGGAACTGACACTGGTGAAGGGGAACTGACACTGGTTAAAGGGCAACAGACACTGGTGAAGGGAAGCAGACTGTGGTTAAAGGGAGCAGACAGTGGTTAAAGGGAGCAGACAGTGGTTAAAGGGAGCAGACATTGGTTAATGGGAAAAGACAGTGGTTAATAGGAAATGACAGTGGTTAATGGGAATAGACAGTGGTTAAAGGGAGCAGACAGAGGTTGAAGGGAGCAGACAGTGGTTAAAGGGACCAGACAGTGGTTAAAGGGAACAGACAGTGGTTAAAGGGAGCAGACAGTGGTTAAAGGGAACAGACAGTGGTTAAAGGGAACAGACGCTGGTGAAGGGGAACAGACGCTGGTGAAGGGGAACAGACGCTGGTGAAGGGGAACAGACACTGCCGAGGGAGAGGTACTAGTGTATGTCAACAGGCAGACACCTGGGTGAGGACAGACACTGGTGTTGGGGCAGACATCAGCGGTGAGGGTGGACACTGGTGTCGGGAGACAGAAATGAGTGTAGGTGGCAACAGATGTACGGGGAGGGACATGCATAGGGATAGACACTGGTATGAGGGACAGATATTGGGGGAGGGGTGTACACTAAGCAACAAACGCTGGAGAGGGGGAACAGACTGGTGAATGGGGTCCTGTACTGTTTAACAAAGAGAGAAAGAGGTGAGCTGTGGGACAGGTGTGGGAGCGAGTGAGATAAGGGAGATGAGACAGGCGACAGGGCTACCCGGCATACTGAGGGGGTGGGAGACCGTGAGGAGGCGACAGAGTGAGACATGAAATGGGGAGGGTGCGTGGTAGAGAGAAGGGAAAGGAGATTGGAGAGAAAAGAAGGAAGGCCAGAAAAGACTGGAAAGAAGAGTGAGCGGAGAAAACACGAGCGAGAGGAAGAGACACGGATAAAGGAAGCAAGAATCAGGGGATTAGCGCGTGTGCGCAGAGTAATGAGACACGGAGAAGGGATTTGTGCGAGCTCTGAGTGGGATCAGCGCAAATAATGGGGGGCAGCGGGAGACGGAAGGGGCGGAGACAGGCGGCATACTGAGGAGGTGGGAGACTGTGAGGAGGCGACAGAGTGAGAAGCAATTTCATCCGCATTATAGGAAATTCTGTAGCTATAGCTGACAATTTATTTGTCGGAGACAGCAGCCACACCTCCTCTTCGTGCCTAACAGTTAACTCCTCTAAAAAGAAGACACGTGTTCAAGTAGAAGCAGGGGCTGCCGTGGGAATGGGGGATTGGAACTTTAGACCAGTGGGCCCTGCAGATCCTTTGACTGGGACGCTCTGTCCCATTTAGCAGAAAGCCTTTGCTTGTCAAGCTGTGCCTGTGCACTCTCCCCTCACGGAACCATCTTGATGAAAGAACTTTCTGGACAAAAGGAGGCGATAGAACAAGTTCTCCTCTTGCAAAGAATCAAGGAGGTCCCCAAAAAGTGCAGAAAACCATTGGCCGACACCCACGGTCCACTACTATATGAGTAGAGAGGCTGTTACTTTAGCTCCATAAAGAGGATTTACCTGCATTCATCTCTGCCGAGGATATGTTAATTTTCGGTAGTGTAATTCATGCTAAAAATTGAACAGTTTTGTGGCTTTCTCTTTCTTAACGCCTAGAAAATTGGGTTGAATGAATGTCACTGGCGCCATTTGTCCCATTTATGGATTGTATTCACTTCCGATATTGAGGTCACGTGATTTGAAAAATTGGACAAGTTCGTCATGAGGAATAAGTGGAAATATTCACTGACATTCCGTTGCACACCCAGTCATATACAATGAAGGTTTAGAGTGCATACTACAAAGCCAAAGACTTATAAAGACGCATTTGACAAACACACGGCGTGACCTATAGACGTTAATTTTAAATCAGGGAATGAATGATTGAATGATTGATATCTTTGGTTAAAATGAAAAAAAGCCTCAAGGAATGTTACATCAACACTATATCTTACATCAACACTATTCAGGCATAGTCCCGTCAAACCAAATGCCATCTCAAAAAAATTAACAGTCTGCCCAATGCCTCTTGGAATTAAAAGCAGGACCGTTCTGCGGGCCTTAGATCCAGAGGCAGTGGGGGATCCTGTCAGGCACTGGGGATGGTGGGCACATATTTGAGGAGGAGGAGGAGGACTGCACCATGAGGGTGCTGAAAAGCAAAGATATCCCGGCAGGGAGAGGCGGTGCTGCCCAAAGCACCTGTGTTTACATGCGTGACCACCGCAGCATGCCACCTCATGAGAGCCGAGGGCTTCCCCGCCCCCTCAGAGGGTCTGCCGCGCGAGGAGCACCGATCCTGTGTTTACGTGTGCCCGCTGCCGCATGCCACCTCATGGCACTCCCAGTCGGACTCCCCCCGCCACCCTCAGGGTCACAGAGCATGCTACAGTGAGGCCGCTCCGGGCTGTCTCAGTTGCCGGGTCACACTTGACTTCTCCCCCTTCCTTCCTCCCTGTCTGCCGAGTGCAGCAGTTTCAGGCACGGCCCCTCTGACCTCCAAGGATTTTCACCAGTGAACTATAACTGGGTGAGCTATACATGTTGGGAATGTTAAAGGGGGGTTAGACCGGTTGGTGGTATTTGGGCTAGCTCCAAGAGTGAGCTGGACTGGCTGCTGGGGTGTTCCGGGGTGGGCTGGGTCCGTTGGAGTGTTCAACGGTGAGGTAGACCTGCTGGGCTCTTCGGGGGTGAGCTATAATACATGGGTGAGCTATACCAGCCTGGGGTGTTCACGGAAGAGTTGGAGCCGATGCGGCTGGTCACCTGCGAGCCGTACTTGCCGGGGGATGTTCAGGGTGACGAGTCTGAGCTGCTAGGTTGTTGAGCGATGAGCCAAACTCCCTAAAGCGCCCAGAGACCACGGTGGCATCTCTGAGACCCGCCTCCGCCCTCTTGGCACCTCCGGCTTGGGACGGCAATGCCGTAGCTCGCTCACTGCAGCAAACCCGCGCGGGCGGAGGGGGCCGCAGAGGCGCTCCGCGCTCCGTCAAAATAAGACCCATAATGCTCGCGGTGACCCAGCGCGAGGCGTGCGGCGCCGTAACGGCCGGTCTTGCTGACATGTCGCGAGGCAGAGCCCCACACAGCAAGCTTGCAGCAAGACTAAACACAATAAACAAGGGATAGTTACCTCATGTCCTCGCTAGACGCTGCTCTCCTGGTTTTACCAAGCAGCAAAAAGGCGGCCGCAAAGCTCCGAAAATTTCGGAATCGGGGGCGTGTTTTTTGCGTTCTGAGTGACGGATGACGTCACAGGTAGAAAGAACGCAAAAAACACGCCCCCGAATCCGAAAGAGACGGGGCTTCAACCGAGTGACGCCCCTCTCCTCCAATGGCTGGCCTCCGTTTAGGAAGCCAGCCAATGGAGAAGAGGGGCGGGTTCAAGCCCCCTACACCAAGAAACATAAAATCTTCGGAGCTCCACCCACTGCTTACAGCAGTGCGACGACGAGTCCTCAACCTAAAAAAACATTTAGGATTGTTTTTGTGCAGGAAAGTATCCCTTTCAGAACAAAACAATTCAAACCACAAGGCTTATCCTTGCACCATGGTGCAAGGGTGCCTGCATTGGTGCTAGGATGCCTCATGTGTGATAGGCGCAAGGAAAGCGCAGAAGTGCATCATATCTTAGTGAACAAGGCACATTTATACTCTCTCCCTTTCACGCAACACAGCACAGCAAGTTCCCTTGCTGTGTTGCGTTGCGTTGCCTGAAAGATTAGTCAATTTGGGCCTCAGTCCCTACAGCTTTGGAGAACACAGTGCAATAATATGTTTTCTATTTGCTTTATTTATCCTTGTACATATTTTGAGCGCGGGCCAGGTATGGAGAGCTGTAATGTTTGTGGAAGCAGCCTGCGCACATTCCTCATTTAACCATTATGACACTGTCAGTCTGCCCTGTTGTCAAGTTGATCTTGAAAGTATGTTTACCTGTTTGGTCATTGTTGGTGAGAATTTGGCTACTGAGCAAAGTGAATTTTAGCGACTTTGAGTCGGCCCTATGCTACTATTGAATAGCTGGCGTGAAAGAAGGGGTGGGTTCTTTGTTTTCCGTTTCTTGTATTATAGGCTCGATGTAAGATTAGAATTTCTGGAATATAATTCATGGTGGAATTCTTAAACACCGTTGAACACTGCAACATGTAACTTTGTTTGATGAAACTCAGGCATAAGTCCAGTTGAAGATATCTCTGTGTGCAAATTCGAGTGCTGCATCTTAATACTTCTTTTATGGAAACGTTAATGTTTCTTTTCTGGAAACTTGACTACAAATAGTTATTTGTTAAGTTCACATGAGGACATTAAAATGTAAGCGAGTCTGTCATATGACAAAGAAATTATTGGAAATCTTTACTCGTTTGATGATTGTATCTGCTGGGTTATTTTGCAATTCATTACTGTGTATCATTTCCTTCAGTACTTGTTTTCCACATCGGTGAACAGTTGTTGAATTTCTAAATGTTTAAGTTATGTGCACTGAGAAGTAATCTCTCTTCTTTGCCTGTTTCCCTGATTTTATTAGTGTTGGTATATATGATATAGTGTAATTTTGTGTAAGTATGGAAGGCTATGCCATGCCCACGCTGATGTCACTCCATTATTACCTGAAGATGAAATGGTTAATTTTCAAGAGGGTCATGCAGGGTCCCTCTACAACCTGTTAACCACATACAAGCATGTAATTCATCCTTTCACACTCCTTCAAAACAACTTTGAGGAAGTACCAGTGCAGGATTAGTGCTACATAAAAAATTTATTTTAAAAGAGAATACAAAGAAACCTATAAAAAGGAATAAAAGGGTGTGCAGCAGTCCATGTAACTGTTTCGCATATTTTTGGAAGTCTAAACCATCTATGTCTTGTCCCATGATGGGCGGAGCAATACTGGATCTTCAAAGTGGCCTCCACTGCATGGACTTCATAGCTTTCGCAATGGCCAGTCATACCGTTTGACTCTGTGTAGCAGTTTTAGGTTTCTCCTCACCTGCAACCAAATGAGTAGAAAAAGGGAGCACACATCTAGCAAAAGGCTTAGAGCTGATCAAGATAGGAGAGCAAGGATTTTACCACAAGAAGGGTATAAACAATCTGCTCTATTTCTGAGGAGGTATAAGCCAAAAAAAAGAATAAAAGAATAATCTCCTGCTCCAAGTGAAAAAAAGGGAGAATCTTATACAAGAAGAATGGCCCTCACTGTAAAACCACCCTATCTGAAGAAACACAGTGCAAGACTCTGAAAGTATCAAAGATCCACGTTGCCTTTTTCGTTGGACAGAGCATTTAGCTATAAAGAATTAACTTTTTAGACAATATCTGGTAGACAAAAACAGGCGGACCCTTTAACGCAAATGGCCATTCCTACAAAGGCAGAAACAATGCATTTGTCTGTAGTTATGGAAGCCCTGGAGGAGCGTGGCCACAAATGAGTAAGCCACGTTGTTCAAGGAGACTCAAGTGCCCCAGAATGCACACACCACAGCTGTGAGAAACTTGGATGTTAGTTGAGGGGGTCGTGAAACCCTAGTCCCACAGCAGCAACAGTCCTTTCAGGGTGAACCACAACAAGTCACTAAATTATGCTCAGCTTACTCCTCTAGTGGCACAAAAACTGTGTCAGGCTTAACTTAGAGGCAATGTGTAAAGTATTTATGCAGCACTTAAACAGTAATAAAGTGAAAACACAATACAAGAAAAATCCCCCACCAATTTAGAAGAAAAGAGAGTACATTTTATTAAATTATTTGTCACCAAAATAGCAATAATCTAATCAGTAGAACTGGAGTCATACATGTTTTATGTTTTAAGTGGAAAATAACACCTAAAAGATCGTAGCACTTACAGCGGATTCTAGGCACATGAAACTGGAGTAAAGTTGAAAGTACTGACGGACTCTGATGGAAAGCGGTTTGTACATGAAGTGGATTGGGGCCGGTCATCGCTTACCTTCAGACGTAGAAGAATTTTTAAAGAAAAATGTCTGAGAAGGTATAGTTCCGTGGGGCAAGGCAGCCAGCAGTGTCCGAGGAGGAGGCCTCATCGTCATGGAGCCACTAGACCAAGTTGCAGTGAAGATTTCTCCATTCAAGCATAGTCCCTTTTGTGAAAGTTGAAAATCTCCAGCCGGTTGAAGCTGTAGACTGTAGCTGACGCTGGCTGGACGAGGACAGATAACCATTCTGCAAAGAGCTACTGAACATGATTTGCTGCTGCGAGAAGAACATAGAAGGAGCTACCACAAAGTCAGGATGACCTGTGATGCAACTTGAGCGGATCTGTGAGCAGGTAGGTAGGTCCCGATCTCTTCTTAGTTTTCAGAAAACGTTTTGACAGAAATGTTCTCATTTACCAAATTTGGATTTGGGCTATCTGGGAACCTATAACACCACAGGACTGGAGGGGCACCACTTGGCGGGCCAGGAAGGGTGGGTACCAGTGCAGGTACAAGATGGCTGGAGTATTTTCTGTCGCTGAGTTTCTATTCAGGAGGGCAGCCAACTAACCCTCGACTCACTCAGGAAGCTCTGGGCACAAGCAGTAAACAGGCAACAGGCAACAGGGCAGTCCACGTACAGTCCTTTCGCTAGTCCAGAAGTGAACTGAAGTGGTGGGTTGAGGGTCCTATTTTTATTCCTGATGCCAGATTTGAAGTAGAAGAAACTTTTAGAGTTTTCGCCCAAAAGAAGTGTCTGGAATTTCCTGCTTCCTTGCCCCGGTTGCAGTCTATCTGCACTCAAAATAGGCTAGTGTAAAGTTCTTTGAGTGTGAATTGAGGCAGCGTCTTTGAAGCACCAGTAGGACAGTGAATAGCTCACACACCCACCCTGCTTTAGATGACCCTTCGTGCCAACACACAGTCCCTCTATTGTGTGACTGTCTTGGAGGAATACAAAAAGGCCAACCCCCAAATACACCTAGTCATGTGACCCAGGACACAGACTGCAGGCACCAAAAGGTTAGGACAAGAAAATGCCAACTTCCTAAAAGTGGCATTTTCCGAATTATATCTTAAAATAAAATTGTAATATTAAAGTAAATTTTAAACTACAATTCCCTAGACACCAAGCAAATGTTATCACTTAATAAATGTAATAGGGTAACCCAATGTTATCCTATTGGAGAGCTAGGCCTCACAATAGTGAAAAGAAATTGAGGTTTTTTTCTCCCCCAGGACACATGAAACCTACAAGTACATGTCCTAATTTTTAAAGACAATGTACCCTGGCCTATAGACTGTTTAGGGCCGACGTTATGGGTGGCCTATATGTAATAAAAAGGGAGGTTTGGGCTTGGCAAGGGGTAATGTATAAATGGTAGTTTAAAAGAGCATACAGGCTGCAAGTGGCAGGCTTGATACATGTTTAAAAGGTTACTTAAGTGGGAGGCACACTAAGTGCTGCAGGCCCACTAGCAGCATTTAATGTACAGGCCCTGGATACATTTAGCACCACTCTACTAGGGACTTTCAAGTGATTTACATGTACCAATGCAACTTTAGCCAATTTCATCATATTTAAAGGAGAGAGCACCCGCGCCCACACTTAAGTACTAGTTATCAGTGGTAAAAGAAACACAGAGTCCTAAAAGCCAAGAAAAACGGGTTTGGAAAACAGAGAAGTTGAACGAAAAAAGTTTGGGGATGACGCTGCAGAAAGGGCCAAGTCCAACACCTCCTCACTGGGAGCATATGGTTCCACAGGCTAGCTCCCCAATCCTCCTCTGGGACCTTATGAATCCTCAGAGCTATCTCATAGGTAGAAAATAATTTATTTATATCATCTTCCACCACATAACTGGGCACCAGGTCTTGGGCTATGCATACCCTCACTTCTCCATAGGGCACTGGATATCTGCCACCAGCTCCATCAGTATTTCTCTCTTGTACCAGTTTTGTTTCCTTTAGAGCCAGCCTCTCTTCCTCCATTTACTGCTAACTCAGCCTTCCTGCCTGCCACCGCCTCAGGGAAGATACAGTGCTCCCAGGTTTGGGAGGGGGCTCTGTTTCTGTAAGCCATTGGTCCCCCCCTCCTCCTCAGGCAGCTGCAGTTCAGGGTCTTGCGTCAGACTCTTTCCCTCCTCTATGTCTTGTTCTTCCTCATCATGGATGTCGTACTCTGGCTCCTCTCGGGTGTACTGCATTCTCTTGACCTCCCCATAGGCCCGGAGGATTATCTGGTAGACGACCTTTGTGTTGTTCTTTCTTGCATTTAGTCCCTTCTCCTTGCAAAACCTCTGCAGCTCAGCTTTGCTGGGGTGACCTTTTGTGTGCGGCTTCATCTTTATTGTAGAAAAAAGGTTGTGAGGGATACTTACGTTTAGAAAAAGGAGAAAAATAACACTCAAAAACTCTAGGGAGAATTTAGAATTTAGAAAGAAGTCATTTTAGGGTTAAACTAATCACTGTATGGTACCACACAAACACAAACCCTACTTAAGCAACAGCCACAATCCTTGTCAGGGTGAACCACAAAAAGTCACAAAATTAAGCTGTGCTTACCCTCTCTGGTAGCTTGGCACAAAAGCATTCAGGCTTAACTTAGAGGGAATGTGTAAAGCATTTATGCAGCAACTAAACAGTAATAAAGTGAAAACACAATAAAAGAAATATCCACAGAAATTTAGAACAAATATATAGTAACTTATAATAAATAGTTTGACACCAAACTGACAAAAATCCGTTCAGTGGAGCCAGAATTATGATTTTTTAAGTGAAAAAAATTACCTAAAAGATCAAAGAGCCAATCATGGACATCTAGTTGCACAAGGCAGGGGAAAATCCAAACGTTATGGCTGACTGCGATGGAGAGCAGTTTGGGCGCAAAAAGTTGATTTGGCCACATCTCTGCTTACACTCAGACTTAAAAGAAATTTTAAAGAAAAATGTTTGAGAAGGTAAATTTCAGTGGGGCTATGCAGTTGGTGGTATCTAAGGAAGAGGAGGAAGCATCGTTGTCGGGAGCTGCTGGATGAAGTCGCTGTGAAGATTTTTATATTCTAAAAATCTCTAGTGGGGCACTGCTGCAGGCTGTAGCCAATGAATGATTCACAAGGCCAGATATCCTTTCTGCAAAGTGTCAACAAGTCAAGCCGAACTGCAATGCACCTTTGGTGGATAGGCGAGCAGGCAGGGCCTAGAATCCTCCAGGTTTTCAGAGCATTTTCTGGCAGAAATTGCTCTAAAAGGTAGACTATCTCGGATGCCCTATCTCCGATCATGATATACACAAGCTCACCGTCCCGTGGAAACCACCTCCACCACCTGCCCCTACCTGGTGGCTGCCACTCGAACGCTTAGAAGACCCAGTATTCCAACACAAACAGGGGAAAGCAATTAGCGACTATCTCGCTGACAACACCAACACAGCAACCACGAAAATACTCAAATGGGATGCACTTAAAGCAGTAATTATTGGGGCATGCATACAGCATATATCGGAGATATATGAAACATTAGACCCATGTATACAGGAAGCAGAGCACAAGCTAGCAACACTCACTCAGGCGGCAGATAAAGGCGAGATATAGCTGACACACATTAAAGATGCCAAAACCATTTAGGCTACAGCTCTCGCTGACCTACAATGATACAATTTCAGGGTGCATGCATCCTGGGTGCAGAGAGAGGGCGACAGAGCAGGAATACTACTGGCATGGCTCATACAACAAAACGCCAGCATATGCCTGATAACGGAAACACCTACTCCTGCATGCACAACGGTCCACTCCCAAGCAGACATTACTCAAACATTCTTTAACTACTACAAGGAAGTCTATTGATCCCCCACACAAGTAGACACTACACTAATACAACAATTTGTAACCCACTCCCCTTACCGCATATCTCCTCGTCCAACAGAACCTCCCTCAATGCCACTATCATGGTCACAGATGTGATACAGAGAATACGAGACCTAGCAAGAAACAAAGCCCCAGGCCTAGATGGCCTGCCAATGGAGTATTACAACACCTTTTCCACACACCTGGCACCAAGGCTCACAGACATATACAAGGCCGCACTGAACGACAGAGATCTCCCGAAATCACTATGCAAATCCTTATTAGTCTCCTTCCCAAAACCAGACAGTCAATCACAGCTCCTGGTATCCTACTGGCCAATCACACAGCTCACAGCAGATTACAAAATCTTCAGTAAGATATTAGCTGATCATTACGCCTTGGTTCTCCCAGCGTTAATACATCCAGATCAATCAGGATTTTTCCCAGGAAGGAGCATGTGCCAAAACATTTGTCGGCTGTTCCGCGTTCAGGATCAGGTACATTGTCATTTACCCTGTGCCGCGTGCCTGGTCCTGGACCTGGGAAAAGCCTTTGACACCCTATCCTGGCCATATCTCTTCGCTGTACTCCGAAACATGAAAGTGGGCCCAATATTACAGGCATACACAAACCCTACTTCCAGAGTCTGAATTGGATGTCATGTCTCCCCGTCCCTTTTCAGATATCCAAAGGAACTTGACAGGGCTGCCCCCTCTCTCCTCTCCTTTTTGCCCTGGCGATGGAGCAATTGGTGATTGGTCTCCGGAGGGAGGGCAGAGACTGGGGGATTACATTCTTAGGTAACACCCACAGCGTATCCCTTTACGCTGATGGCTTATTACTGTACGTCCTGGACATTACAATGGACCGCACCCCAATCCTCACCACCCTCACAGATTTTTCCACAGTTGCCGGCCTTAAGGTTAACTAGGCAAAATCTTCTATTTATCCACTTAGTGCCGACCTCACCCACAAACATTATGAATGGGAAACGTCAATCTTACCTCGAGCGTGCGCACCCCCTGATACCTGAGTGACCGACTATACCACAACCCACAGGATAAATACGAAGACTATCACTGTAAAACACTGGCAGGCATCAAAACATCCTTAGGGTTCTGGTGCACTCTCCCATTATCCTCCTTAGGGAAGATTGCACTGGCCAAAATAGTCATCATTCCACATTTCCCATATTATTTTGCGAACCTCCCAATTATCCCACCACTAATTTTTTCAGGAACTAAATCTCAACTATGTACACTCATATGGGGGACCAGGCACCGACAAGTCCCCCTAGCCAACATGCAGCTGCCAATAGACCAGTGCAGACTAGGAGCACCCTCGCTTGAAGCATATTTCCTGGCAGCCCAGCTCTAGTGGCTATCAGGCTGGACAGCGGAGCACACATTGGAGGAAACCGCCATAGGTGTAGGGCCACTGCCTATGGCGGTAATTCAACGCATGCTCTTGCCAGTCCCCCCACCCCACGGCGACCCACTCCCTACAAGTGAAAATAGCACAGTCCTGTATGTCACGCATCCATTGACTATCCCGAGGAACCCCCGTCATATACCCATTTACTACCCCTTGTGGGCCTACCCAATGATCAAAAATACTACACTTCATGTACTCTCAAACTCTGGACTGACCATTCACTTATAGAAGTAGTTTCCCTCTTTACAGATTGGCAGCCAATCTCCTTCCATGACCTAGCAAGGGAATGTGAACTACCTCTGGGGCGATTCCTCTTGCACAGACAAGTGATCTCCGATTGTCGCTGCATCTGGTACATAGTCGACAACTAACCTGCGACACACCTGGTCATCCATGTCATCTTACAAATGGGACCCATATAATTATATGGATATATGAAGCCATACGCAAGCTAACATCTATCTCCTAACCCACCTATGCCACCAATTGGAGGAAGAGTTCCACAGACCACTACATAATGAATGGGAACAAGCAACGGAATTCCCAAAAGAGGTCTCCCGCAATGCCTGCTTACAAAGTATACAACTCTGTGTGCTGCATCATGGCTACCTCACCCCTGACCACCTCCAACACTACTATGCGAACACATAATTTGCATGCCCCAGATGTCATACCCCAATGCAACATTCCATCAGATGTTCTGGAGTTGTGCAATGCTACAATCATATTAGGGCACCATCCATAACAAAATATGCAAAACAACAGAACTCACAAATATAAACATATAGGATGCCTGCACTCTAGGTATAACCCGGTGCCATAAACACCATAAAGTTAAGTTGAGATTTGCATCCCTAACTCTCCTCTTGGCAAAACGTGGGATCGTAATGCATTGGCAGGCACCAGCAGGCCACTGCTAGCTGTCTGGAAAGGAGCAGTCTATAAGTGGGAAACCTCTGAATAAGACATAGGGCTAGGGAATACGCAAACAACCTATCTCCATGCAGTGGGCGAAGCTCTTGCACAAATTCAAACAAATCACCACTAATACCACATCACCACACATACTTTAAGAACCGACAGACACCGCCCCCTCCAGAACCATAAGCAATGCTCGACCAGAACATCGCCACATCCAATCCCTACTAATACATGGGAACCAAATGGATAGACATTAACTGACCCCCCACAGTTCCCAGCATTTCTATGCTACAAATCTACCCCCAGCTCCACCATGTTTGCCATTCCTGTGTGTATTCCCTGCACAGTGTACCCTCAGTTCATACCCGACCACCCATGTGTTATGAAAGTTAACCCCACATACAGTTTTGCACTAATAGTGTGCCACAACACTTCAGCTCACTACAAGGACACAATCAAGGGTTCACAACATAAACATGATAGACCTAAAAAAAAGCACCCAGAGACGCAGCACTTATTGGTAGCACAACACTCTCTAACACTGGGAATGCTAATATTGTGAAACCCATTGTATGTACTAATGACTGAGAATGCCTCACCCAATGATACTGTATCTCTTCCAACTGCAATCTATATGCATGTGATGAAAATCAAATAAAAACATTTTTTTTTTAATGTCCCAAGGTTTGAATTTGGGCTATCTGGGTACATTTAGGATCACTTCCAAGGGTTCAGGAACTCTAAACCACTCAGCAGGCCTCCTGCAGGTCCGGAAATGAACTGAAGGGTGGACCTGATTCCCGATTTGAATTGGAAGGCCTTTCTGGGAGTTTTACCCCACAGAAGTGTCTAGAATTCCCTGCCTTCTTGTGCTGGACCCAGTCTGTATGCAATCACAATAGGCTAGTATGAAGCTCTTTGAAGTGCAAGTAGGGCTGTGCACAGCTCTGCCTCCCATCCTGCCATCACTAAGTCCCTGTATTCTGTGACTGTCTGGGAGGAATACACATAGGCCAACTACACCTTGTCATGTCACCCAGGAAATATGCTGCAGGCACCAAATGGTTAGGATAAGAAAATGCCAATTTTGCCCACATCCTACCCTTAAGTGAGGACCAAAATAGTAAAAAGAGTTATAATCCAACTAAAGAGGTTCTACTGCTATGAGATTGAGACATCTAATTTAGATACCTTGGAAGAGGAGAAAAACACAGACAATATGTTGTGACCATCCAGAGAAAATAAGGCAATTTTCCAGTGAGTTTTGACCTTTTAGGTTTTCCCACACACCTTATTTACAAATGCCCGAGAACTATTAGGCTGCTAGGAAGGGCAAAAAAATGTTAGTAAAAGCTATGGGGAAGCAAGGATCATAATATCTGTGTGCCATACAGCTCTATCACCTCTTGTTGATTTGTTTGAACAACACTCAAGGTACCAAAATAATAGAAGGATACTTAGTGGTGTACCCTGAGGTGTTTTATGTTAGAACTGAACCTTGGTTATCCGGAAAGTGAAGAATATCAAAGAACTCGCTTGGGACAACCCAACCAGAGTTTGAGTCCATCCTGGTGGTACCATCCTACCAAGGTGGGACGAGATGGCTATGAAGTAACCAATATCAGACCGACGTAGAAAAACCTTGAGGTAATTTCTTATCCAGGGTCATCTGGATATAAGTTACCACACCAATTTTTGTGTTGTTTATTTACCCTGGAGGCAGATATGGTTACTTTTCAGTCTCTCTTTCTCTCCCTTTTTCTATATATGAGAGCAGGGAACAGACCAGTAGACATAGGAAACGTAGGAGAAACAGGGAAGGAGCAAGAGAGAAATGCACACTCCTTAAAGGTTTATCTCTTTCAAAGGATGACACAACTATGTCTAGATGTTATAGATTGGATAGATCTATACTGGTTTAAAGCAGAGGAGGAGAGATGGTAAGGTAGATTCCAACCAGTACCCAAAACGGATGTATGACATTACAACGCATGCTTTTACAACGCATGCCTTTACATCGCAGTTTTTACAACGCATAGCGCTAAGAGGTGCTGGATAGTGAATAGTTTAATTTACTATTCCAACTCCAGTCCCCGTGGATAGTAGGGAAGGTGTTGGATAGTAAATTAAATCTGTTCCCTATCCTAAAGCGCCCCCCAGCGCAATGCGTTGTAATGACATGCGTTGTAATAGTTGCGTCGTAAAGGCACTGCGTGGTAAAAGTTGCATTGTAAAGGATGTTCCCCACCCAAAACATATAGCACTGATGAAATTATGCTTATTAGTTCTAGAAATGGTTAATGGTGTTATGAGTCGGAAGTCACTAGAATACAAGCGGAAGGCAGCATGATGAAGCAGCAACACACTGGTAAGATCCTATGAAGAATGGGGTAATAAAGCACAAAAGAGAGCAAAACAACACTGTATAAACAGGAAAACCAGTTGAACCAAAAATGGAAGGAATACATCAAATATGAGTGGAATACAATAAAGGGTGCAAATTATTATGTGAGGGAAAAGCGACTGCAATTGCGCAAGATGTTGCAAGACAAAGCATACCAGTCTACATGCACTCCCATTTTTCTGCACCTCTCTTCATACAAAAATGACCTAAACCCAGGAAATGAGTGACTTCTGCTGCACTAAAGTTAGTGTTCTATTGTCCCAGGCCTTTGTAATTTCTATCGCTTTATTCTTCAGCATATCCAGCCTCCTCGCACCTGCTGTTTTCCCTCACTCCTCACACATTCTCCTGTGCGATAAAGGTTGGATTTTATGACATTCTACTCATCCGAACAAATTTGCGAATGTTTAGTGGATAAGTTCCAGGAGACTAATTTGTTATCAAGAAGATTTGAGTTTCAGTAAACGATTTCACCCAGCTCTACCTGAGAGGCTGTAGGAGTGGACAGAAATATGCAGACAAGTCCTAAAATGGTTTTTAGGTCTCGTCCTTTACCATTGCGAAGCAATGGGAAATGGGGGAGAATTCAAGTGCTCGAACTGATTGTCAAACCACCGCTTTTTTTCGTGGCGTTTTCTTCGAGTGCACGTACAGGCACGCGCTTTTGGCCCATACACTTCCATGGCCATCTGTTCCTCAATGTCCCTCCCACCCTTCGTTTGATCTGGCCGCGAGTTCAGGCTAATGGCCCTCCCCCCTCCCCCAGCACAGAGCGCGCATCGCGGCCGCACAGCACATCAAAGGGCTTCTCCCAGCGTGTGCTGTGCGGCTTCTCCTCCCCTAATTATGTGGCCGGCCGTACTTGTGTTTCCCGGCCGCTTCCCGGCCACTCTTGTATTTAATTAGTAGCAGCAGCATTTCTCCTGCGCCAGGCCACATCAAAGGCTCTGTGCCACTTTCACCCACACAGCAACACTTACAGACACGCAACGCCACTCACACCCACGCAAGCCCACTATCATCCACTCAACACCACACTCACCCACGCAACGCCACTCATCCAAGCAACACCACTCACACACGCAACGCAACTCATCCACGCAACCCCACTCATCCACGCAACCCCACTCATCCACGCAACCCCACTCATCCACGCAACACCACTCACCCAAGCAACACCACTCACACACGCAACACAACTCACCCACGCAACGCCACTCACACACGCAACGCCACTCACACACGCAACGCCACTCAGCCACGCAACGCCACTCAGCCACGCAACGCCACTCACACACGCAACGCCACTCACACACGCAACGCCACTCACACACGCAACGCCACTCACACACGCAACGCCACTCACACACGCAACGCCACTCACACACGCAATGCCACTCACACACGCAACGCCACTCAAACACGCAACGCCACTCACACACGCAACGCCACTCAGCCACGCAACGCCACTCAGACACGCAACGCCACTCACACACGCAACACCACTCACACACGCAATGCCACTCACACACGCAACGCCACTCAGACACGCAACCCCACTCAGACATGCAACGCCACTCAGACACGCAACGCCACTCAGACACGAAACGCCACTCAGACACGCAACGCCACTCAGACACGCAACGCCACTCAGACACGCAACACCACTCACACACGCAACGCCACTCACACACGCAACGCCACTCACACACGCAACGCCACTCACACACGCAACACCACTCAGACACGCAACGCCACTCACCCACGCAATGCCACTCACACACGCAACACCACTCACACACGCAACGCCACTCACACACGCAACGCCACTCACACACGCAACGCCACTCACACATTGTGGGTGCAGATTGTGGGTGCAGATTGTGGGTGCAGATTGTGGGTGCAGATTGTGAGTGCAGATTGTGAGTGCAGATTCAGAGTGCAGATTCAGAGTGCAGATTCAGAGTGCAGATTCAGAGTGCAGATTCAGGGTGCAGATTCAGAGTGCAGATTCAGGGTGCAGATTCAGAGTGCAGATTCAGGGTGCAGATTCAGGGTGCAGATTCAGGGTGCAGATTCAGGGTGCAGATTCAGGGTGCAGATTGTGGGTGCAGATTGTGGGTGCAGATTGTGGGTGCAGATTGTGGGTGCAGATTGTGGGTGCAGATTCAGAGTGCAGATTCAGAGTGCAGATTCAGAGAAAACTCAGCAGCACCACCACCATTGCAATGCAATAGGTCTCGTTTTAACGCAAACTTAAGCTATAGGCCTTGTAAATGACAAAGCCTTTTATTTATGTTCCAAAAACCAGAACGCAAAAATAAAGGGCATTATCATTTACAATGCTAATAGTGAGACTCGCGTTATTGCGAGACCTATTGCATTTCCAATGCTTGTTCTTATTCCTCTCGAACCATTGACAAAAGGTCAGGGTTGGATCATATGAATCATCCATAGGAGCTGAATTTTGTGCTTTCTATTCAGCATTTACCAGCTAGGCAAGCCACATCAGGTTGCATACTATATGTACAGATTTTGACATAGAAATCAACTTTTGCTTGGACAGCAGGCAAGTGGAACCAATCTACTTCACTAGATCACATATCCTACTGGAACGAGGAGAACTTCCTGTACAGCAAAGTCTCTAAGGCTGATATCACAGTAATTGAAGACTCTGAATCTGATTCACCACAGTTTGTCTGACTTTCATGACTAAATACCCCACCCTCCATATTACCTAAGGCAAGGAACCTGATGATTCTTCTTAGTGGCAGCCTCGCTTCTTTCCCCTGGTCAACGCTATGGCAAATAGTGTAAACCTGCAGCTCTCTCTCTTTAATACAATTCTTCCATTACTCCAAACTGTGCATTAACCTTTGTGAAAGCAACATCAGCAATCCCACCCTGAAAGCATGTCCCTCCCTGTTGATATCAAGAAAACATTAAAGGTTCTGTATTCCATCCTTAAAGCATACAAGGTTAAATGTATTTATTTATTTTTTAATTAAAAAATTTTATTTGCCAAATGAAACAAAATACAAAGCAAAAATCAAGTCAATACCTGCCCTCCAACCCCCCACCCCAAAAACCCCAAGCAATATACACAGAGTTAGGCACTTGATGTCAGACACAAAACGAAACAAGAAGCCAACGGTCACAGTTTACAAAACAATTTACAAAACCAGAGTCTGCAAATAAGGTATATAGAACTAAGGAGTTCTAACAAGAGAAAAAAGTGTAAAAAAAAGAACCAGGAGAGAAAAAGAAAAAATAAAGAAAAAAATTAGACAAACGGTTAAGAACGTACCTTTCAAGAAGCCCTGCTTCTATACCTGGTTTAGCCACATAGTGAGAGGATCCCATATAATTAGGCCCTTTCTTTTTCCCCATATGCCTTTCTTTGCATAGATGGCTTTCTCAAGATGGCATGTCAAGACTAATTGGGCCAACCAGTAGGAAAACAGTGGGGGATTTAAATCAATCCAAACAGAAGCTAAACAGATACGAAAAACTGTCATAGCAACAAAAATAAATGCTCCACCCCTTTTCTGACTAACCTTGTCTTGAATCCCCAATAGGATAGTCGTTGGGGTTACATCAATATCAGTAGAAAGAACTTTCCCAAGAAAATCCTGTATTTTAGCGAGGAGAGGAATAAGCCTTGGGCATGTGGCAAACATGTGTATTGAATCTGCCCAGCACTCTGAGCATCTAGGACACATCGTCCCTTTCCCTGACCCTCATTTTGCAACCCGGCTCGCTGTGATATACAAAAAGAAAGCAGTTTTAAAAATGTGCACCTGTAATTAAGTTGATACCAAATCCTCTTGGGCTGATCTTAGAGCGCAGTAAAAGAGGTTGTAGGGGATCTCCAGGTTGGAATGCCACTTGCCGGCTATCTTAAGAAGATCATCAGGCATTCGGATGTTCAGTGCTGAATAAATTGTTCCTATCCGAGGTAATACAGGGGCTTTTAGTTTGGCAAAAAGATCTATTTGCGCAAATCCTATGGTATTCCCGGCCTTTCCGGCCAAGAAATCTCTTATAGCGATGTACTTACAGGTATCTTGGTCCCGTAGATTGAATTGGGTTTTTAGATTGATAAATGACTTATTTCCATCAGTAGTAATCAAATCGCCTAATTTTTTGATTCTCGCATTGTGCCAATCCTGTAGATAACAACTTCGAAAAATATCCGGCAAGTTGCAATTTAAAAAAATGAGAAAATAATAATTCAGATGACCTAGTCCGTACATCTTACGAATGTTGGAAAACACTTTGAATACACCACACAAGGTCTTAAACCTGACCCGTTTGTAATAGCCGATGGTCACTTGACGCCAAAGGCATCCACGCAACTCCTCCCCAAGCAGCAATAGAAAGGGAGACGGAAACCCTGTGTTTGGAACTGAGGAGTGTTCGTAAACTAAATCCAGACTGTACTGCAAAACTGAGGCCCAATAATATAGTCTGATATTGGGGAGTGCCCATCCACCCCTCTCCCTGGGTAGGGAAAATGTCTTGAGGGCTCGTCTAGGCTGAGAATATGCCCATATAAATTGTGAGTAAAGTTGTTCAAATCTTTAAAGCATCTGAACTCTAAGAGGATGGCTCTGAAAAAGTAAAGTAGCTTCGGGAAATAAGTCATCTTGATGACATTGCATCATCCCACTATAGTCAAATGCAAGTTGATAATCCGATTGAGCGTCCTCTTGGTATCAGCTGCAAGTTGGTTTAGATTTTCAGCCACAATCAAATTGGTGTTTGCAGCAGCGGTCACTGCCAAGTATTTGGCTGTAGGAACTACCCGACTATCTTCCCAGTTGGTGTTTTCATTTAAAATAATCTGGGTTTTATTTTTGTTGAGAGCATAACCCGAGTTTTTTCCAAACTCTTGAGCCTCCTGTTCTAATGCCAAAATAGCGCTTTCGGGATCTGGTGTAGTGATTGCCAGATCATCGACATAGGCCATAATTTTAGTGTCCAACCCAAATCTACTCACTGGCCTGATTGCATGATTATTTTCAATTTCTTTGATCAATGGGTCAATGTAAAGAGCAAAGAGCAATTGAGAGCAAGGACACCCTTGCCGGGTACCCCGTGAGATTGGAAATTGTTCTGTTAATTTACCATTTATTAATACACTGGCTGTAGATTTAATATAAAGAGATTGAATTGCTTTAATTAGCTTTGGCCCCAAGCACATCTTCTTCACAATGTCCCATAAACACTGCCAGGAGACCCGATCAAATGCTTTTTCTGCATCCAATAAAATTAGCGCCATCGGATCCTAGTGTCTGAGCTGAATCGAACAAGGTTATGACCCTTTGTATATGTTCGGTGGTGCCCTTCTTAGGGATAAACCAGTGATGCCCAATGGACACCAGGGGTTCAATCCTCAAGGAGAGTCTTTTTGCCAAGATTTTAGAAAAGATCTTTGAATCACAGTTTATAAGGGAGATTGGTCTGTACAAGCCCATTTTGAGCAGGGACTTATCTTTTTTGGGAATATTATAATGTTGGCATTGGACCAGGGGGGGGGGAGAGCTCCCTTCGAAAATAGAGGCTACCAATAAGGTAAAGATGTCCTTTACTTGGGGAGCAAAGATCTTATAAAACTCGACCGGGATACCATTGACTCCAGTGGTCTTTCCATTCGGTAGACCAGCTAGCGCCGTGGCTATATCCTCCCAAATTGGAGGTTACTCATCTGATATTGGTGTTCCGAGCTAAGTTGGGATAGAGGGATTTTGTCAAGATATTCAGCAATTTTGATCTCTCTCTGCTCTGCTGAACGACTGCCCTCCTCTGTATAAAGAATCTTGTAGAGCTCTCTAAAGGCACCTTGAATTTTAGTTGGATCGTTAGTAACTTTACCAGATGGGAGCTGGATCGAAAGCATTTCATTAGCCAAAGCTTGCTGTCTAGTTTTTACCGCTAGGTGATGGCCAATGAGGTCACTGTACTCATAATTTCTCTCCCAAGGCAAAGCCCACTTAGCCGCAACCTTCTCAGCATAGACTGATCCGATTTCAGCTTTAGAGACTGTCACTTCTAGTTGAGCTGTTTCTGTCTCCACCCCTGTTTGAACTGCAAAGATCAATTTCTCTTCAAGCTTTTTAAGTTTTTCTTGGAAATCTAAGATCCACATCTTTTCATTTTTGTTTTTCCTGATAGAAAACCTTAGGGTCTCCCCATGTATACCTGCATTTAGTGCATCCCAGATCATCCTAATTGAGGCTGACCCTTTATTCAAATCAAGGAACTCGGAAATCCTCTTTCAAAGCTCCATGCTGGGATTTCTCTACATTTCCCGAGTCCTCGGATGATCAGGATAAGCGGGTTATGATCTGACATGAAATGTGGGGCAATATCTATAGACCAGTCTCAAAGTAAAGAGGATGAAACCAAGAAGTAGTCTAGCCTGGCTAAGGAGCAATGCAGAGCGGAGAAATAGGTGTATCCTGGGAGTGTAGATTTAAAATTAGCCCACACATCGCTAAGCCCATGGGTTTGCACTAAGTTTAAAACTGCTTGATATACTTGAGGCTTCGTACCGACATATTTCCATTGGTCACTAGCTTTCCAATTACAGGGTAAGTTAATATTAAAATCGCCGCAAACAATGATAGGGAGGGGCCATAGGTCAAGTTCGCCTGAGATCCAATTAAAAAGCTCTGGGTCGTCCGTACTGCCACCCCATAAATTGAGCACAAACTGAAGGAAGAATTAGGTGATGAGCTACATTCAGCTATGACCCATCTTCCTAAGGGGTCAGACTTCACTCCGATAGATTTGAAAGGATATCTATTTTCTACCATAACCCCAATGCCTTTCATCTTAGCGCCTTGTGTTGTCCCCTCAATCACTCTATATCCCAGTGTGTTTTTATAGATGTATTTGTGTTCCCTCAATGTGTGTCTCCTCAGTGAACGCAGGCCCAGGGCAACTTTCTGTCTCTTCAGGGCATCATTCAACCCACAGATGTTAGCGGAGACAATTCTAAGTGTGCTAAAGTTATTCATTTAAAGATTTTTTTTTCATCTTGCTTATATATATTCCATTTCGTTAAACCTGTAAGATAAGCCTAAGACTTCCCTTACCCTGATGACCCCATTTTGAGTAAAAAAAAATATTTGTTTCCCCTATTTTCCCATTTTACATCTCCCAACTGATTCAAAACCTTTAGTAGTAAGTATAAGCTTGCTGTGACAATCAACAATACAGTAGTGACAAGTGCCCTTAACCCCTCCGTCTCAGTGAGCAATCAGGGAGACCCTGAATGATGGCAGTCAGAATGCGACCCAACCACTGAATCTCGCTCTTAAAACCAACATAAAGACATTACCACTGTGCCAATTCAAAACAGAAGGAAGAAAAACATTTAAAAAGCATAGTGCAATATTGCTGAAAACAGCTCCAAAGCAAACCTTGGACCTTCCCCTAATATGATTGAGAGAAGAAAATACCATACAAGGCGGATCAATGCTTATCTAAAGACATTTCCATAAACCGGGGAATAGGTTAACTGCATCCTTTCCACTAGCTCTTTTTAGCTTTGACTTCCTCTAGAAATACCCCAGCTTTGATTTCAGACATAACAATTTGGGAGACCGCATTTAAGATGACTGGCAGGGTTCATTAAATACACTTGAGCTCCCAGCTGCTGGAAGGGGGAGATTAATTGGCGCAAGCACCATCTCCGTTCCACAGTAGAGTGGCAAAAGTCAGGTTTCGCGAAGAACATGACTCCATTGGCGAGCTTGGTCATAGACCAGCTGTCTCAGAAGAAAGTTCCCAAAGAACACCAGGAACCCCCTTGGTTTTCCTCCGGAGAAGCTGCTACTGTCCCATCCCTGTTTTAAGTTAAACAGGAAGCAGTGCAGCCGTTGAACTTCACGATCCCAATTCCAAGTAAATTGATCAGGAAAAGACTCCTGGAGAAGTTTGACTATATAACGTCTGGGATCGTCACCCTCAACTCCTTCTGGTATACCAAGTAAGCGCAGGTTGTTCCTACGCTGTTGGTTTTCTAGCTCTTCCATCTTGGTGATTAAGTCTGTCAGACATGCAGCAGTAGAAGAGCTTTGTTCTTTAACAGTAAGAACTTCAGTTTCCAGGTTCTCTGTGTGACCTTCCACTATAATGACACAATCACTTACATCAATGCAAATTTTGTTCAGCTTTCTCATATACCCCCCTGTAGTTTTTTTGCAGCCCCTTTGGCCAAGTGGTTTTCTGAGCAGACCTCCAAGATAGAGGCTAAAGAAGGTTCAGTTGTTACTGAGGCATCTGGTGCATCTGGTACAGGTTTTGAGCTCTCCCTGGATGCCGTCTGAGTGTCATCCTCATCAAGGGGGTAGGACATCTGTGAGTCAGAATAATCTCACTTTAGCTGGCTGCGCCTTTTAGTTTTGCTTCTTATTTTCTTTCGGCGCTGCACAGTTCCAGTATCTTTAAGGGATCCAGAGTTATTGTCTTCGCTACAGACAGAGCTACCCCCCTCTGTGGTAAAGTCAGAGCCATCTGAAACCAAATAAAAATTTTCACCAGGTGGTTCCGGGGTCCACGGGGCTAAAGGGGCCAGTATTAGCTTCCAAATTACGTATGTAATTGTCAGTACCAATCAAGGGCGGTTTAATCACACCCTCTGACATACTTGGGCAAGCAAGATCTGGTGTGAGACCCACCAAATCAGAGGTTGTTAGGTCTCCTAATCCCCCTGAGTCCCAATTACTTTCTATAATGAATTGGAAGTTAATGTCTATGCTATCCCTTTTGCTACTGGGGGCGCCGTTTCCATAGTTTGAGTCGTATAGCATTTTGCCCCCGAACAATCCGTCCACTGCAGGAGGTTAAGATCCCTTGGTCCTGACAGCTCTGAATTCTTGGAATCGCTCTCTGGGGGGTGGTATAGGATCAGTCTAACTGTCAATGTTATTAAGTGCCTTAACTCCAGAGAAAAGCTTGGCTACAGAGAGCTGTTGTCCGGTGTTCTCTTTCAAAGCACCCCCTCCCTCCCCGCAGGCTTCTTAGAAAACCCCCATTTCCCTTTAGAGGGGTTATCAGTCATTCCAGCGTCCTCACATGCAAGATTCATTTGGGCCGATCTTGCCTTACCGCCTCTGCTGGTTTTGGTGCCCCTGGTCGCCATGGTCTGATTCACACTGAGCTTTCCCTTTTTCCTCCACTGATTCGACAGGTCAAGGGAGAGCATAGGAACCGCAGAAACCACAGAAACCGCAACACATCCAGGAAATCGGCAGTCCGTCAGCCTCCCAAGCGCGCCGGAAAGAACAAACACTCTGCGTTTACAAGCAAAGCCTGGCCTGGCCTCGACGAACTGGAGCTGGATAGCAAAGCCGATCCCAGACGATAACTCCGATCGGCCATATGCCAGAGTTTACTACCACCCACCCTGCCCCTCCCCCGCCCCTTCCCAGTGCGCCACAGCACTCCCTACAGGAGCAGCTACTGTTACAAAGGCATTTAGACAGTGTATAACACGCTTCAGATACAGACACGTGTTCATCCAAGAGCTCAGGATCTTGGTGCTAGGATTCTGGGTTAACCATTAGCAGCATAACATTTATAAAAGTGGTTAAGTAGGCTCTCACTCATGAAATGCAGGTGAGAAGCCATTGGCACACTAGAATCCCTACAAAACATAATATGCTGGCATCACCATACTACATGTGTGAACCTGCAAAGGGACAATAGACCTCTGTCACTACTGATGGCTTGCTTGTTGTGCCCATCTAAGTGTGAGAGAGGTTCAGGACCAGTTATAGATCAAAAGCAGGCCTATGCCTTCAAATGCTTGCTCGGTTATCATAAGGGTGGAGACGAAATTCAGAAACTGGGAGACCAGATACTCACAGTGAGGAATGCGGGGCAGGGAACTGAACTGTAAACCATGCAGAAGAATTCCCAAAATACCCTTTCTCTTTCATTTAACATTCACATGCACATGCATTGAATATTCCTGGCTTCTGCAGATGCACCTGATGCCTACATAGATGACTAAAATCATCAATAGCCATGAGAGAAAGGATTTTGTTCACCAATTGGAAGAGCCCAAACAGTATTGTGACATCGTCCTCTTTCTGAACAAGGGCCTAAACGCATGTTATCCATGCTAATGCGGCATAAAGTGCATAGTCCTCTGCTCTCATGTTGAAGTTGCTTGGAGCAACTGAACATTTGACCAAACTCATCTCCTTCTGATCCACTGCATCAAAAAGTGCAGCTTCATTCAAGACCAATGATAATGAGAGACACAAACTGCCCTGAAATTAAATGATGTTCTTCTGATGGCAAAAAATCTGCCTTGCCCACAACTTTCCATTCTTCTAGTAAAATGTGTAAATTGCACGATAAAGGGGGAGTAAGTAGTTAGGCTATACATCTTCCTACTGACTGTACACGTTATTGAACTATAATTGTTTGGGTTGCTTATACCCATAATATGCTGCTGTGGGATACTGCAACTTTAAGCAGCTGACATTCATGTACATTTTCTAGGTTTGGAATGTCATTCTTTCATGCGGCTTAAAGACCATCCCCTCTTTTTCTGGTTAAAGGAGGCTCTGAAGATAGCACTATCAGTCATCTAAATCTCTGCTTCTAAGTAACCACTATGATGCACTGCCCAATTTCCGTGTGGAACCGCCATGACAGAGTCAGGCAGCAATGCTCTTGCTGATATACTCAGTTTTGCTTCATAACACGCTACCCAGGAGATATAGGGGGAGATTTCCTAACTTTTCACTTAGCGCACTGCAGCAGCTGCAAATCCTGCACTAGGTGAAAAGGAGAGCACCCTATTTACTAAAATAAGGCTCTCTTCCTCTCTCACTAGCGCTGGCGCTGAAATCAGCTGCCGTGCACCACGGAGACACCTTTGCGCCATGGTGCAAGGGTGTCTTCATGAGTCTAGGATATGTTTTGTACTGGAAGGGTACCCTTTTTCACGCTAATCACAATCTATTTTACTTAGTAAATTAGATTTAGCGTGAGAAACCTTGGGTGGTTGCATGGGAACGCCCATGCTCCACCCTTGGGACACCCCCATGGCACAAGTTTACTTTTCCATTATTTCCTGCGCTAAACAAGTTTAGCGCTGGAAAGTAAATTGGAAAAAAAACGATTTCAAGCAGATTTGCATCACTTTTGTGACACAAACACAGCGCAAGACCTTAGTAAATCCTCCCCTAGCTTGTTCCTGCCACTGCAAGGTTTGGATTTGGTGTGCAACCCCCTGACAACTAGGCTGCCTTGGCAAGAGGACCCTATATGGAGAGCTGTGTGTATGCACCCTCTTTCAGGAGGATGTGACTTCCTGAGACCCTTTTTACCCCCTATGAAAAAGGCTCTCCCGGGGTGCCCTCTATCTGAGCCTCATTGCAAATGTGGATGTCCCCTCAAACATTAATATCAATCACATGGTAGTACCACATGTGATAATATCACATTGATTTTGGGGGCAAATCCTTCACAACAAACATGGGGTAATTTGCTCTGGAAAACGGCTGAGATTTGTGGAACGCCATGCGTAAATTGGTGTGCAAAGGTACATTTCTGCTGGCTTTCCTCATTCCAAAAGGGTCCGTAGTGTGACCGCTTGCAACGCCCCAGTAATACAGCAACATGGATTACCAATGACACTTCTATCAATAATAACAGGTGCAATATCACAGGACTGGAAATACTGCTGGACTCGTGAAGTGCCTTAAGTGCAGCAAAATCGAATGAATTAGCACAGTATTCTAGGTTCAGGAAACCAAGAACGACTAACACCAGCAACGTATATGTTTACAAGGAAATTAATTTAATACAAAAAATTGATATGTGACTCAGCAGAAATGATCTGGACATTTTGTTTCAATTCCCAAAGCACAGGTCAGCAGATCCATAAAACCATGGACACAATCACCAGTAATTGTAAAGCTTGTTGTCAGTCCCAGCAGAGAGACCAAGTATTGATTAGTCATGGACAGCACACTACCCCCCCCCCTTCTTAGTGGCTGTTCCTCCTGATCAGCGTTGACACTGATATGTCAAGCAATCTGAAAAAGCTTATTTGGTCTTTATCCATATCGCATAATTGGAGCTGCTTATGGGGTCAACCTGGCTCAACAGTGAAGGCGGAAATGAAAAGAATACCTGAAGAAAGGGGTACCTGATGTCTTGAGTGACGATATTGATACATTTCTATGGTTGAAAATAACCACAAGGCCGAAGGCCTACAGAAGCATAAGGCATCGCAAATAAATGAGACGCGATTAAAAGAATCAATTGCCCAATTGGCTAGATTATATTTGACGGACACTAAGGGGCTTATTTACAAGCTCCTTGTGCCACCCTTACGTCACTTTTCGCATGTTAAAAATGACACAAAAGTGGCGCAAGGGTTTTGTATATCTGCCCCTAAGAGTCAGTTTGACTAATCTCACAGGCAATGCACCACAGCAAGGGAACCTGCTGCGCTGCATTTTGTGAAAGAGATTGAGCAGAACTGCTTGATATCTACTAAGATAAGGTGCACTTATGCTCCTTCTTGGGGTCGCGCATTATGTATGAGCAGGATTTTTTTTGTGCAGGCATTTTCATTTTACTATATGTGATGTGGAAAAACGAAGTAGCAAGAAGAAATAAAGACATTACTCATCAATGTGGCTGGGTCTGGGAGGCGCACCATTTTGATGCACTCCCAGGTGTACAAGTCTTTGTAAATCTAGGAATACACCAAAATCCATGGGTGGAAATGTGGGAGCACTCATACTCCACCCATGGAATGCCTCCCTGGCACAAGGTAACTCAAGGGAGTGTTACTTTGAGCTTCAAAGCCACACAAATAAAGTGAAAGGCACATTACATGGCATAATAAGCCCCAGATGTAATGTAAATGTAAATGTAGTATACTTGTAAAGCGCACAGCTGCCCCAGCAATGGGGCGTCCCGGCGCTGTATAACTCTGGGGAACCCGTCCTGGCTTTCCCTGTAGGATGGTCGCTTGCTGGGAGTCCCCAAGGTGGAGCCAGGCATCCCCGGAATTGGTGGGGCCGTTGTGGAGATTAGGCAAGCTAATGCCCAGAGTTGCCGAGTGCAACCCCTGATTAGAGTAAGCACCGAAGCGAGAATTATCGAGTCCGCTGACCAAGGTCCACGACCCTGCCGCGTCGGGAATTGAACCCTGGTCCCAGGCTGACTTCTGCTCTCAGGCCTGCCGCCTCTAACCAGTGAGCCACACTACTCCAGATAAATACTTGTGTCGTCTTGCAACGACTTACATACAGCCTTATTACCTCTGGGCCTAAGTATGGATTCAGGAGACGTAGGAGACATTCCAAGGCCAAGTGAACGTTTCAATTTGATACCAGGGAGAGAAAGAGGAAAGTAAAGACACAGTTGTTCATTGATAGGCACAGAGCAACAACAAAGCCCGCTAGAGTTCAAACCAAATATGTGTAACATTTGTATGATTCAGTGTAACGATGGCAGGGCGTGTTTGGTTCTGAGCACTGTGAGGACAATCATTATTTCTGGTGTGACTGTGACAAAACAGATAAAGTAGCCTGTAGGGAAATTGATAGATTTCATGCTTATTCGCATCTTATGAATTTCCAATAGTCAGTCGATTTATTTCTCCTGACTCGGTCCCGAACCTATTGGTTTTTCAAAAGTTGCAGCCAGCCTGGAAATCATTTCTTTTTCTTAATTCACTGTGGGAACGTGATAAATTTCCCCCTCACAAAATAACTTCCCTCTGTTTTCCCTACACCCTCTTACTTTCTAACCTTCATATAGTTCTTCCTTTTTTCTTTTCATTATCTCCTAAGCTTTTACTCGGATTCTTTTTTATTTATCTTAGTCTTGCTGTTCTTATTAAGCAGTTCACCCTGTCACTTTTCCTTCAATGTCTGCTCATCATCAACAGGTTCTGCTTTCCAATATTCTTCTTACCTTGAATTTTGTTCTCATTATCCCTATCTGTCTGTGGACCCAAAACATATTGACCAAATTAAAGGTATCTACTTCATTCAAAACTTTTCAAGTTTGCAGTCATCTCTTAACCATAGGCTTTTTGACAAACCAACTTCTTGTTCGGTGACAGCCAACCAGATTGTCATACTTTCTCATTTTGATGACTTTAAATACACCACTCTCACTCAAGACCCAATTAATCTAGCATTCCCATACATTAGGATATCCATTCCATCCACTGGTAAGGACCAGTAGCTGTGGCGTCACTTTTTTGTTTTCTTACCCCTAGAACTTTTATTTTATTTATTTTAAGAGTTTTATATAGCACTGGCTAGACCCCTAGGTATCAGAGCGCTTTACATATGGATCAACAATGTTACAACAATGATAGCAATTACACGTTACCTCAAATATATGCAACACCTTAAAGAGCGAGAGAGAGAGACAAAATAGAGCGGAAAGGGGGAAAGGGGGAGTAAGAAGGGAGAGGAAGAGGGGGTAGAGGTATGAGAGATGAAGGGAAAGTTTGCCCAATAACCGACTATGTAGGTGACGGCCGAGGAGGGAATCAACAGTCAATCACCCCTACAGCTCTCAAGGTAGCTCCATTGGGCATCGGTCAGATAGCTAGATAGATAGATAGATAGATAGATAGATAGATAGATAGATAGATAGATAGATAGATAGATAGATAGATAGATAGATAGATAGATAGATAGATAGATAGATAGATAGATAGATAGATAGATAGATAGATAGATAGATAGATAGATAGATAGATAGATAGATAGATAGATAGGACACAAGAAAACAGCAGAGTTACAGAAAACAATGAGGGGGGAATGGGTAAGACAGAGAGACAGGGAGAAAACTGTGCCCAAAGTCTGGCTGGGCAGGTGACGGTCAAGGGGGTGATCCAAGGCTGATCTGCTCATTAGCTGAAAAGAGCAGCTTCACCGGGCATCGAACATAATGCTCGGACTCCGCTGTCAGGATAGGCATCGGTCAGATAGATAGATAGTTAGAAAGATAGATAGGTGATAAGGAAAAAGCAGAGTTACAGAAAAATGCTGAGGGGAAATGGGCGAGACAGGGAGAAACTGTGCCCAAAGTCCGACTGGGTAAGTGACGGTCAAGTGGATGAACCAAGGCCGATCTCCTCAATAGCTGAACAGAGCAGCTCCGCCGGGCGTCGGACATAATGCTCGCACTCCACTTTCAGGGTAGACATCAGGTGTATTCATAGATTGTCAGATTATCCAGACGCCATCTTGAGGTCAGGCACAGTCCTGGAAGGGTTATGTGAGGAAAAGATCAGCTCGGGGAAAGAAAGTCATCACTGGCGGCAATGTAAAGGTCAGGCACCCATCACCCTGAGCTTCGAGTAAATAGTGGTCCCAGGGACTAGAAGGAAGCCCTAGATATACGCAGGCATCCAGCACTATGGGGCCGACGGGGGAGGGGTTCAACCGTGTGCTCCGTATGGAACAAAGTCTGCTGCACACCTTCACTGGCGGGGGCCGGGCTTCCCTCCCTCTCCCACCAGGATGCTTCATGGGGACCCCTGATGATTCACAAGGGGGAGCCTCACCCATACTGGACCTGAGGGGCCCGAAAGTCTCAGCAGCTGCATCCAGGTTCCCCACCAGGCACTCACCCCTGCGGCTCACCTACTCAAAGGGTGCCAGAGTGGAGCCGTCTCAGCTCGCAGGAGGCTTGTCCACTCTCGCTGGTCCGGGGTCCACAGCTCACGCCAGCTCACCTCAATTGGCAATTTAGCTATCAAGCACTGCAGGCACACAGTGGGGCACCAGCGCTCACAGCATCAGTCCGCTAGGACACCACTCCCAATGCTGCGAGGTGCAGGGACCGCCATCTTGTTCAGTAGGGTGAGACCGAGTCTCCATCCCAGGGAGTCACCATCACCCGCATCTCAATCCTCCCACCTCACATAGTCAACGCCACACAAACCTGCCGAGCAGCATCAGCCCTCCACTTTCTCAAAGCGAAGTTGCGCCAGGCTGTGTCAGGGGTCCTCACGCCGCTGTGAACCAGGTGGGCTCAGGGGACTCCCCTGAGAAAAATGATTGTCCGCCTCTCGTCACCCCTGCCACTTGGGGTCCGAGTCCTCTCTGGCAGCTGCAGCCACGGCTGGCAACAGGTCCCCTGCTCCGACCCTGGACCTTGGGTGGCGTGGGAAGCCCCAAAGACAACCGCAGATGACCCGTGGGGGGAAGGAAGCCCCCGGAGATAATTGTGTCAGGCCACACTAGCTCGGTCTCAAAGGGGGAAAGCCTTGAGCCCGTCTTCCTCCACAAATCACGAGTTCACCCGCGGGGAATTAGCGCAATGAAGCCCGCTGAATATCAGGAGCCCAGGTGAGAAGGAGGATCTCGGGGTGGTCGAGACCGGGGGCGGGGGGATCACCAGAAAGGCGATGCCTGGTCGGGAGCTCCCAGCCGGAGCACCTCACCAGTCGGCCATCTTGTTCTATTAGAGCTGTTTTCCCCAGACTACACATTGAATTGCCTAGAATTCTGTAGGGGTTGACTTGGATTTTCACCAACTTTTCTTTTTCATAGTTTCTGCTAGGCCTTGACTTTTTCAGTTCCACACTTTAAATTTGATGGTGTCTAAAAATGAATGACTAAATACATCGATTAGTTCACAGCACTCTTTTGTATTTTTCTAGACTTTGCTTTACTTAAGCTTCTGCAGCACTGACCCACAATTGTTAGTTGACTTGAGTGCACATCATAACTACTGTGCTGTTCACTGTTGAGGCAGGTAAGTTAAGACTCAAGAACATTTGGCTTTGCTGCTTAGGTAACGTAAAAAGTAAATTGATTTGGATTCTTTGCTTGATGACTAGAGACTTTATTGTGCTATTAGGCATTTGTGACACTATGCTGCATTAATCTTCGGTGGACATCTCTTTAAATGTATAACAATGAGCACTTGGGGCCAGATGTACAACCAAGGAATTTGCGACTCGCAAATTGCATTGCAATAGTGACTCACAATTTGCGAGTCGCAAGTTGGTATGTACAACAGTGTCTGAGACACTGATTGCAATTCCCAATGGGGTCGCAAATTGCATGCCTCATGGATATTCATCAGGCACTTGCAATTTGCGAACCCATTGGGAATGTCTGGCCCTCCCAGGTATGGTGACCTGCTGGGCTCAGCAGACCTCCATGTCTGAGACTGCTTTTCAATAAAGCAGTTTTTGTTTTTAACGTAGCCCATTTTCCTTACAGGAAAACGGGATGCATTTAAAAAAAGAAAAATTAAACGTTTTCTTTTCATTCTTTAAGGTCTGGTAGTGGTCCCTTCCTTACCACTGCCTGCCCTTAAAACATATTTTTAGAGCCAGTCACAAAGGGCAAAGGGTCCCCTGGGGACCCGTTCCCGCTTGCAAGTGGCTTACCACCCATCTTTGAAGGGTGGTAAACTGTGACTGTTTTGCAACCGCAATTACGGTCGCAAAACATTCATACATGCCATTTGGGGTCGCTATTAGGAATGGAACGCCCCTTCCTAATAGCGAGTCACAAAACACTATTTTGCAACTTTCAAACTAGGGTTTGTACATGGCCAAAAGGATTTTTGCATGCTCAAACAGGTCTAAGACCCGTTTGCACATGCAAATATCCGTCGTGCATCTGGCCCTTGCTCTTTTATGTTGTATACCTGACTCATCTTACTGATATGAACAATTTTCTGTTCAGCCTGTCCAATATTTGTTTCTCCCAGCTCCCCTTTGCTGAAAGATGCACAAAACGTAGAGGTCTATTTGCAAACTTTATTTTGTAGTATGTAAAATTGTACTATATTGGTACAAATCATACATTTCAAAATGCAATTCACAAACCTATGTGAGGAAATCACTGCTCCAGCCTCCCCTATCTGTTCTGTGCAGAAATCTGGCAGACATCTCCATATACACAGGTATGTAACTCAGTAGTAAATGTACGAGGAGGAGGAATTAGAGCAAAGTTAGGACGGGTTTAGGGAGAGGCATGCTAATACTGTTATGATTTCATCTTTCTGACTCTGGGATATGCCGTACATGGGCCAACTTCAGTCTAGAAATCACCACTAAGTCCCTGCATGACTTTATCCCATTCAAAAAAGCTTTCCATTTCAATTCTGAAAACATTAAAAAACACAGCATTTATTTCTATGGACTTCATATTCCATAATACACTGCCAAGTATTCACAAAGTCACGACATCAACTATGCATTGCTTTCAATGTAAGTAGTCCTGTTGTTCCTCAGCACTGGACTATTCCTCTTGGAGTCTTTCACAAATACAAACACACACCCACAAAACAATAAGACCATTGTTTTTTTTTGTTGCAAACAACCCTTCAAAAGTTATTACTGTCCTGAAGGTGTCAAAACAGTTGTAAATAGACTCTAGCCCAGCCTTGGAGTAAGTCGAGCACCACACATGGCTACAGTACTGCAACACACTCCCATAGAAAACAGTGGAGACAGGGAAGTGTATAAGCAAACTTACACATATATCTAGGGTAATTTGCGTAACTGGGAGACCTGACTACTCTCCAAAATATCTGTGTTTCATTGAAACATCCAGAGGGGCGCAGACAGACAAAATATCATGCACACTCATGCATACAAATGCACTCACATAACCCACACACGTGCATGCATATGCTGAAGCCTTTAAGAAGGGTGTCACCAGACAATGAATACCAGGTTACATTCACTATTTTTTGTGATTACAAGTCTACATATTTCGTCATTCACATCCTATTGATTACGTTTCCTGAATATGCTATTGCATGTCAATATTTTCCTTAATAAAATGTCCAGGTTCTACTGAAGTGGCATAGGTGGTAATACTGCCCTTCATTATAGTGCATTGCTTTTCAAGTAGTTCATTTCTGATCTGTGCTTAAAAAAAGCCTGTCCTGGCACCCTAACCTACTCAACCAAAGATTAAGGCCAAGTACGAATGAACTACTATTACATGTACTATACATGAATAATAAATATGTGCATACTATTGGCCCAAAACAACGAAATCTGTGGACGGGGTAAGGACAGCCCTGTTAGAGTAAAGTTTGATCCAGCTGGATTATGTCTGGCGATCTTGCAAACCTCTACACTTTACTGCTCATTGACACCTTGAGTTTTCCTGGGAAAGGTAATCTACTTTCTTTTGTTTTAATTAAATGAACTATCATTGATTAGCTGTACTTAGTAATGCCGTAATTGATAGATTTACACAGCTTGATCGGATAACTGTCTAGAACCTTATTTTGGCAACGTCAAATTCAGCCAGACCTTTTTTTGCTGGCAGGCAAGCAGCTTTTACAGCAGGTCTCCAGCCCCCTCTGCCCACTCACCTTCTGTAAGGTTCAGAGAACATATCTGTAAGTTTGCATTCCTTTCACCGTTCTTCTTCCACCCCTACGTCTCCTTGCCCAGTTGTATTTTACCTTTTAGGCTTCTTTTAGGGTTTAAGGTGTTTTGTCTCCTTCCTGCAGAAAGAAGAGTTAACAGAAGATGCTCGAGGATTATTTTTATTTTGTATCGCACTGCCATTTGATAAACAGCTGACGGTAAATAATGTTGGTAACTAACTGTAGGTGGCATCTACTGTACCTGGTATTAATTCGATTAATGGGATGTGATAAATTTCACTATTTACGAGTTTGTCTGAGAATGCGTGACATAAGATGCAGAATGTTGTGCTTTCTGTAGCAAAATCCGTATTCCCTGGTATTTACCATTTCCTTTCTCCCTTTGAATGTTGATAGGCTTGACATGCTAAACTGTATTGGGTGAAACATTTGACAGTCAAATGTTACTGATAAAAATCTAACAAGCTTTTAAATTCAACACGTTTTCACGCAGGGTTGGCTTAGGAAAATACATTTAAAGAGGCAATCTTAACCCAAACCTTTGTCTTGATTGCGATGGAAGATGTTAAGGTTCACTTAAAAATATCTTCTTTTCCGTTCTTGTGTGTACTTGGTACAACTCTTCGCCAAAAATCTTACTACCCAAAAAAGGCAATTATTTTGAGCTGCCTCCACCTTCGAGCCCCTGAGATATAAGTGATGTCTGGCAGGCACAGAACTAGCAGAAGCCCTTAGGTTAACAAATGTTACATCCGAAAGGAATTTGGCTTGTAGTTCCATCCTGAATGTAGGGCAATAAAGCTTGGAAGTCTTTGACTCTACGACTGAGATACAAAGACTGCATGGATTTCAAATCTTAAGGTCAAACTGAGGCCAACCTTTCATGTATTCAAGGCAGCCTCCATCTTCTAATCGACCAGGTCTGCTAGTACGACATCCTCAGTAAGCACATTTGTTTGAAGAAGGTCTGATGCAATAGTCTGAGATAACTCGCTTTCATTGTTCACTAGTGAACATGGTCTGCCCATAACTCTAGGCGCTGAGATCTTATCTGGTTCTTCCCAGTCCTGCTTCAGAAGATTTTAGATCGCATAGATCACTGGACCTTTGAGAAATGAAGGGTTCTGAAATTGCCTAAACCACTCTATGCTTGTGGTAGGTTGGCCCTCCTCCACTGGTAACAGGGGGAGGATCAACCTATCAGGGCAAGCAATCACGGGTTACTTACCTGGTCACTGGAAACCACTGATCTTAAATTCTCTTTAAGAATATATTCAACCTGGTTGAAGAAACAGCAGGAAAACCAACGTCTTCTTCATCATATTCCGGCAATGCCCAAGAGTAGCCAGATGAGGGAGAAGACAGTGGCCAACAGGAAGCAGGAGAAGAAGAAGTAGAAGCCTTATTAGGGGAACACTTCTTTACTGTCTAATTTAGGTTGTGTTAGATCTGGGGGTCTCTTGTTGGCAATGGTATTCACCTTTGTCCAAATAGGCACCCTTACTTCTAAGTCAGGATAAGGGGATTACACTCCTTGATAACCCCTGCTCACCCCTTTGGTAGCTTGCACGAGCAGACAGGCTTATCCCAGAGGCAGTGTGTTAAGCATTTCTGAATATACACAGCAATACAGTGATAACACTACAGATGGACACAACACAGGTGTTATAAAAATAAGTATTCTTTATATAGACTTAACACAAGACCACGAATGACAAAAATCCACAATACTACACTTACGGTTGCTTAAAAGATGATTAAAGTCTCTTAGTTCAAGTTGTTAATAAATGCGACAAAGTTCTCAACAAAGTACCTGGATGCGTAACGCAAAGTGAACAAAAGGCTCGCAAAAAGGGAGGTGCGTCGGTTCCGTGACCCGGGAAAATGGTTGCGTCCTTCCTTAATGCTTGCGCAGAGTAGGGGACTCGTCTTGAGCCTTACCAATGCGGAGGTGATGTGTAGATTCTCGGCTTGCGGGCCCGTTGCGGTGCGCAAGATGGTGCCTTGATGCGATGCGATGATCCAGTTGCGATGCAAGAAGATGGCTCCCTTGATGCGGCGATGCGATGACGATGCGATGATGCCCTGGCAGCCTTGCGATGACTCTGTACTTTGGAGCCACGACAGGCCCTGCGATGTGCTTCTCCAGTGATGTGATGGCGACTCTCACGATGGCGTCACGCTTCTCCGGTGATGCGACAGCAGACAGCTTCGATGAACACACGCTTCCAGGGAGATGCGGCGAAGACTTGCTTCTCCGGCATTGCGATGATTTCAGCTGCGGGGTGACACGCTTCTCCTCGATGCATCGCGCTTCCAGCTCCCAGCGGCCACGCAAGTGACTAGAATCAGAATTCCCAGCAAGGAAATTCAGGAGGGAGCTGGAGGTGAAGTATTTTGTCCTTGAGACTTCAGCAGGAGGCAATCACAGTTTAAGCCCTTGGAGAATATTCTGTAGATGAAAGTCCTTACAAAGTTCCTTCTCCTTTCCCTTGGCAATGAAGCAACCACTGCAGGCCAACCCAGAAAACAGCACACTGGCAGAGGGGCAGTCCAAACTCCTGCAGCTTCCTTGGTTCTTCTCCTTGGCAGAAAGGTTTCTTGTTCCAGAAGTGATCTAATTTCTTGGGATCAGGGTCCCAATATTTATACCCCAAAATCCTTTGTTCTCTGAAGGCAGAGAGGCCTCTGCCTAGTCCAAACCAGTTCCTGAGCGCTTTGTTTACATGACTCTCCTCTTCCTTTCACTGTGCAGGGCAGAGACATCAGCCACCCAACGGGAGGGGGAGCTAGCACAGGGGAGGGAATATACCGCCCTGGAGCACTCTGTTGACATGATTCCTCCTCTCCTTTCACAGTGCAGGGCTGATACATTAGACAATTCACAGGGGGTTGAGCCAGCATTGTAGAGGGAAGCCCAGCCCTATTCAGGTCCCAGGTGCACTCCTCCCTCCCATCTGTATGTAAATCTCTCTATTCACCACAGGGCTGTCCCAGCCTGTCTCCTGGAATTCCCCAGCCCTGTCACTCACAAACCCAGACAAGGAATACACAACCCAGCAGAGGCAGGCTCAAATGGTTAGGCAAGCATATACCTGATTTCTAAAAGTGGTATTTGCAAACACAGAATATTAAAATAAACTTTACTAATTACTATTTTATTATTCTGAGTTCAGGCATACTAAATTTGAGTTCAGGCATACTAAATTCGAATTTCTACCATGTTCCCTGAGTCAGTTATGATTATAAGAATGTAATAATCTAACTGTCCATTCTAACCTATGAGAACAGGTACCCTTCAATAGTGAAACACGAAAATGGCTGTAATTTACTATTAGAACATGCTACACACATCAGAGCATGTCCTACCTTATACTTACAATGCACCCTGCCCTTGGGCCTACCATAGGGGTGTCTAATATGAAACAAAGGGAATGTTTAGGGACTGGCAAGTGGGTGCACTTGGCCAAGTCGAAATGGCAGTGCTAGACTGCACACAGGCCTTGCAATGGCACGCCTGAGACACTTTTTACAAGCTGCTTCTTTGGGTGGCACAACCAGTGCTGCAAGCCCACCAGCAGCATTTGACTTACAAGCCCTGGGCACACATGGTGCACTGTACTAGAGGCTGACAGATAAATCAAATAACCCAATCATGGAATCCAATCAGTATATCAATTTAACATGGGGAGCACTTGCATTGTGGCACTGATTAGCAGTGGCACAGTGCCCAAAGCATACATCCAACAATAACATATCAAAACAGAGGAGGCAATCCGTCACAATGGAAGGGAGACTCACGCGAATGATGCCAGGTCTAACAGGTTGGCAACAGAGTTTTTAGTTTCTCCTGAAGATCCCTCTCGGATGCAGGAAGAGAATGAAGCGAATGGTGTCTATGCCCTCCATCACAGACCCCATGAAGAAATCTATCAGGAGAAACATGGCAAGATGTGTGAGAATGCTTCCCATTGGAACAAACTCAAATCTAGAATAGACTAGAGTCACAGGGAAAGAAAATCTCAAAATATGAAACTAAGGATTTTAAGCTTCCACCAGGGATCGGATATCAATTAATTCTACTCAAAAAAGTCATTGTACTAGAAAAACAAAGATACACAAGTAAAGCCACCTGCCTATCTTTTAAAGGCCAAAATAGTTAAGTATACCTTTAGTGCAGCGCAAATATTGCCCACTCTTTATACGTCACTGAAATTTAAGAAACACAAGGTATGAAAGTGCACTTAGCACATGATTCATGTATGGTTTAACGAACTAATGTAAGTGTTGCACTTTACATTATTAAATAGTGCCTTCACTGTAGAATTAGAGAACTTACTCACATAAATGTTTGACCACAAATAAATGTGATTATACAGAATCATCCTTAGTTAGTGGAAAATGTACTCATCATAGAGACGAAATGTGACTTTCTCAACGTGTGTTCTACTTCACATGAATAACATTTAATACATTGAAATAGTGATCAGAAAATTTCTCAAATATGTGGAAAGTAATCCTGCTAGAAATGATATCGGATTTTTGTAATGTGTGCACTTATATTCCATATATTTGATTAAAATTGAGTTCTTAGGCATACTTCCCATTGAACGTCTTAATGAGTTACTGAATATTATTTGCAGTATCAAACCGAATGCAATAGAAATGTATATTCATGTGTGTTTAAATGTGCACATGAATATAAAATGTGCACCCCTGAAGTGAATGCTTAACTTGGCCAATCTAGGGTGGCATTTCACCATGCTGCATAAAACTGAATTCATTTTCTGCTAACTCGACATTTCTTGCAGGTATTCACTTGCATTGTTAGTTTAGAACAAAAACATTACTGTATTAGAGATAGGGGGAACAGGAGCCTGAGAAAGGGACATTTACAAAGGTACATGGAGAGACAGAGATCTAACTAAGTAAACTATTGTTGAAAGTTGCCACCTACCCATGTCTGGGAGAAAGATGTAGTTCCCATGCCCACTGTGGGATAAACCAGTAATGTTACAGTCTGCAACTGGATACTTTGAATGAGTACAATTGGTCCCTTATGGTGTAATCAATGTTGTGTCACCCAATGGACTTTACACGTTATAATATACTATTCCACTTGGACTTCAGATCATACAACATTGTTGATGTGCTGAGTCCTGGGGATCAGGATAACTATAGACACTGATACATGGGATAAACTCGTACTGATATATGAATCACGATGCTGCATTTGTGGCTACCACCTGGAATCGGGGTAACATAGTGCTGTACACAGGCAACTCACTTCAAGGAATGTTTAAGCATGCCATGACACAAAGGATTTGATGGGACGTGATTCTCATAGCATTGGACAAAAGTGGAGTACTGTGTCATAGAGTATGGTGAAGTTATGTGGGGTGGGGAGGCATACAAAGAGTTGTATATGAAGTAAAAAACGTCCCCTTGCGTACTCAGTTTCACACAATCAGGCAAATCTAGAATCATAGAGTCACTCAAAAAGTCATCAATACTGAATTATGATCCCAGTGCACATGTAAATATGTACCACAAAAGTATTAGATTGTGAAGATTTTTAGTCCCACCAATATTGAAAACAGATAACATAACTTTGAAATTACAAAGCACAAATCCCCAGTTTTCAGGTAGTGGGTCAATCGCTTTAACATTTATATTTCATCAAACAAAGACACACCGTGCAAATAATAAAACAAAGACCATCCTAAAAACCAACCATTAAAAACACAATGCATAGCATGCCCAGGAAGAAGCACACAATATGAACAAATCTGTCTTTTGCAACAACTAATCTGTTAGGCTCACAGTGCGGTATACCTGATTTTCCTTGTTACTTGTCATCTATTTCATCCCCAGGTCCATCAGATTTAGTCCAAGTGTACTTTGATGCATTTCAGTGGATAAGAAAGATTTAGTTACCTTCTTCAGGACAAATTGATATCTCCCGTATATATAAATATCGTAAAAACAATTACAACCTGCATAGAAAATAAGCTCACAGTTACTATATTGTTAACAAAAAACTTTTAAACATCTTTTTCTAAACAACAATGGCCTACCCAGTTAAAGTTCTACCTATCCCCACACCAATGTGGTACCATGAACCAAATGCACAGGAGTCTCAATCAACCTTATACATAAAACCAATCACACTTTGGAAACTGGACTTTCATTCACATTACTCAATATCCCCAATTAAAACAGGCCTATATTATCCTTATTTCTAGGAGTGATCCACACCTCTTCATTAGACTCACCCACCTTCTGTTCTTGTGACACATTCTGAACTTCATTTATTTATATATCAATCTGGACCGGGCTAGTTGAGTCCAACTAATGTAAAATAGAAGTAGTTGAAGTATGTCCAGACTACCAAAGAAAGGACAAAAATCAAACTCAGCATGACTCTACATACAGTTTAATAGTGCTGAGGTTAAACTCAAAGGATATAAATAAATCTCATAAATAGATATCATATCACTGTGATAAACTCGGTGGTCACCTCATTATAAAATGGACCCTGGTCAGATGGGGTATATAATCACCCACAGAGAGAACACCCTCCTAAAGAAAGGCAAGCAGATAAGAGGATTGAAGCCCACTTAATTCTTCTCAGAGATAATGTAGGTGCTAGAATTGTATAGATCCCACACTATCATAGTTGCAGATCCTATTAATGTAATCTAAACCCAGTATTCTTACCTCTGATCTAAGGTTGGGTGAATTCAATCCAGCAAATAAAAAGAGTTGCATACAGTGTTTTGCAGTGAGTACAGTATGATAGAGCAGCATGAATATAATGTGGTGGAGTGGGATAGCATACAATGGAGTGGCGTCACATCCAATGTAATAGTGTAGAATGGAGTGGTGTATAGTAGAGTGGCGGACACTGGAGTAGGGTAGAGTGAAATAGTGCACAGTGGAGTGGCATACAGTGGAATAGCATAGAATGGAGTGTCGTATAATGGAGTGTTGTAGAATGGAGTGTCATGGAGTGGAGTGGCATACAGTGGAATAGCATAAAGTAGAGTACAGTGGAGAGGCATAGGCTGAAATAGCAAAGAGAGGAGTAGCGTAGAGAGGAGTGGCCTACACAGGAGTGGCATTCAGTGGAGTGGGGTAGAGTGGAATAGTATACAGTGGAGTTGCAAAGAGTGAAGTGGTGTCCAATGGATCAGCATGGCATGAAGTGTCGTAGAGTGAAGTGGTGTAGAGGGGAACAATGTACAGTGGAGTGCTATTGAGTGGAGAGAGGTAGAGTGTAGTGGTGTAGACTGTAGTAGTGTCCAGTGTAATAGCATACATGCTGTAGAGTGCACCGATGTAAGATTGGAATAATGCAGACTGTAGTAGCGTAGAGTGGAGTTCTGTGGAATAAAGTGGTATTCAGTGGAGTAGCATACAGTGGAGTGGTGTAGAGTGGAATAATATTGAGTGTAGTGGCATAATGTGGAGTGACGTTGGGTGAAGTGGCATATAGTGGAATAGTGTAGAGTGGAGTGACGTAGAGTAGAATGGTGTACAGTGTAATAGTGTACAGTTGATTGTCATAGAGTGGAGTGCTATATTCAGGATTTGTGTAGAGTGGAGTGGCGTAGAGTGAAGTAGTGTACAGTGGAATTTCCTACAGTGTAGTGTCATAGAGTGAAGTTGCTTACAGTGGAATAGCATGGAGTGGAATGGTGCACAGTGGAGTGGCCTAGAGTGGAATATGGTAGGGTAGAGTGGCTTAGCGGAGAATGAAATGCTGCAAAGTGAAATGTCATAGACATAAATAAAATGTGCATGGTATTTCATTCATTGTCTGTACGATTGCAGGGCCTGAGAAATAAAGTGTATCAGTACCAATTAAACTTTCTCAAAAGTGGCTTGATAGCAAATGTTCCCGGCTGATGTAATTCAAAGATAGTGCGCTTGGTTATGCAGTGGCAGATAAAGTGCATAACTGTCAATTGACTTCCTCAATGGAGAACTAACCAGAGGTGAAGTTTTGTTTGGAACATTATGAATCATGAAGGCTGTGTCTAATGGTGCCAGAAAACATGATTACCAGTCAGATATAGGTTGTATTATGAATTGACTGCATAGCGCTCATATAATATAGCCCCAGTGGGCATGCACATTCTCGCATACCAGTGAGCTCTACAGTATACTTCACCCCAGGCTTGCTAAAAGTCACTCTGTAAAGATATGCATGACCATGTAAAAGAAAACTCCAAACCTGTGACAACAAAACTAGCTAACTTAATACCAACAAATAAAGCCCAAATGGGCAATTTTACCTTCCTGTATCTCACAAACTCGTTCTTGAAAGCAAAATTGAATAAAGGACAAAAGACTAAAAAACGTGTGATATTACCTCTACATAATACATCCTCGGATTAACTTGACCCAAGTACTAGAGTTTGAAATATATGTGGTGCTCCTCTAAAAAACACAGTGTGGAGCAACTGGAGATTAAGAACAAAAAACATATATTGCTGAAAATATGGCTCATCAGTAGTCACAACAACATGTTTACACTTGTGTGTATAACTTCTCATCAATATTGAGGCCAACTGGGTTTTTGCTGTCTAGTCTCAGGATGTAGGTGGATTTTAGCTTCCAAAGATCTTTTTCTCTGTTACCACCTCTAATATCCCAATGCACCACTTCAACAACAAAGTATTTTAGCTTTCTGTCTCTGTTGACATGGTTCTCCACAAAGTGTCTGGCCACCGGGTAGGTTTTATCTCTGTTTTTCATGGTTCTGACATGTTGTTATATGTGTTTATGTACTTGGTGTTAGGTGCTGTCCACGTATCAAAGCCCGCAAGGGCTCTCAAGTACAAATACAGCATAGTTTGTTTTACAGGTGTAAGACCCCCACATATTTTGTGGGGTACACTTCATGGTTGTGGTAATGTGAGTCCTGGTGACTCTGTATTTACAAGCCATGCACGTATAAACTCCACACAGCTTTTAAGCCAATTGCTTTTGAAGGATTCTGTAGGGTTTCTCTTAATGAGTTCATCCCTCATAGATCTAACTCTCCTAAACATGCAGCGCAACCTTTGGGGGAGTGTTGAGCCAAAAACTGGATAATTCTTGACTAAGTGCCAGTACTTATTCTTTTTTCTTCTGATGGTGTTGTGTTTAGTGCTGTAATGTGGGATACATTTAAATTGAGTTACCCTCAATTGTTTAGTTCTATGGTTTTTAAACAAAGCTTCTTCCCTTTTAATGTTTTTGGTTCTTTAAATGGAATTGATCACAACCTCTTCTGCATACCATCTTTCTCTGTCTGCCATTTCTTTAATGGCAATGTCAAATTCTAGTTCCTCACTGCAATTCCTATGCATGCGTAATGCCTCACCATATGGTATACTGACTATCAGGTTGGTGGGGGGAAAACTGCTGGCATGCAATACTGTTATACCCAGGGTGGGTTTCCTGTGTATCCTGGTTTCTAAATGGTGGTTTGCAACATTTACCAATAAATCCAGAAAAATCACTTCCGTGTTGCTGATGGAACTGGGGAAATGTAAGTTCAAATTGTTATTGTTGATACTGATGACATATTCCATGGCACTTTCTACTGTCCCCTTTTATATGATAAACAAATCATCTAATAACCTAGTCCACAGCATAATGTTCTCATTCCATGCCTCACTGTGTTGTGGAGAGACATAGAGTGTAATAGCGTAGAGGGAATTGGCTTAGAGTAGAGCAGTATGGAGTGGAGTGGAGTAGAGCGGAGTGTGGTGCTTGAAACAGATATAGCCTAAAAGTGGGGGAATGGATGTAGATGTAAGGTGGCAGGAATATAGAATATGAGGTGTAAATGTTAGCTTCTGGTAGAATGCGTAAACAGTGTAAGTAATGTTAAAATTATAAATGTTAAAGTACTTCTAAGTATACTGCGGTACAAGTATATGAGTCTTTTTAAAACATGAAAGGTAGCTATGTCATTTTCAGCACACTTTGGCTGCATTCTGTGTTTCACTGTATTCTGGATTTTATTGTTGTCCCCTACCTATTAGTAAAGTAATTTATTTCTATATATTTTACAGCACTTTTTGAAGAACCTCTCTTTTAAAAAACATTTTGTAAATAGCTCAGTCATTTTTAGGTATTTCTACAGTACTCCGTAGAAGTTTTGTAAACAATTACATATGAACAAAAATGAAAATACACTGTAGTAAACTATATTTGTAAAATACTGTGTAGTACAATTTATTTTTAATTTTGTAACTTTAAAAAGAAAATTCAAGTACCGAAGTACTCTGTTTTTAATATATAGGAACTTAAAAAATACTTTTTCCTACCTATTAGCACCTAATAAAGGAGTAATAGTTAGGGAACAAATACCAGATCCAATACTTACCTGTATATAATAGTGTAACATAGAACACAGCCAAAGTGTACTGAAAACAACATGGCTGTGTTTGATTTTTGTAACGGCAATCATTAGCCAATCAAATTATGCCTTGTTGTTGCTATACACTGCAATGCTTTCATGAAATACTGCAAAATTACCACAATCTTTTGAAAAACTACTGTGACAAAAGATATCACTAAGTTTAAATCCCTTATAGCTTAACAAATACTTACCCAACGTACCTTTAGTTCTCAAAATTATCATCTACACACCATAATGTATAATCCTGCCACATTTGAAATTTCATGAAAATTCGTTCAGCTATTTTAACGATACTTGAAACACAAACGACTATGGAAAATGCAGTGGTGAAAAATCATGTTTTGGAAACCCCTTTTAACTTTGAGCTCCATTGACCAATCACAGTGAAAATTTCTATCCTCCCCCAATGTAGAAAAAGCAATAGGTCAGAAAGGTTTCTGTGGAGATTCGTCAAGCAGGAGCAAAGTTATTAGCGAGCAAATTCTGAGGAATTTCTATATCTCAGAATCCTAACTATCACTGTAACATACATAAACATCATACAAATGAAACACAGTGGTGAGAAAGGGATGCAGGAGGGATATTCAGACCTCCTCTTGTGATTATGGGATGTAAAGGCAGCAAGAGACATTATGTATCAGTGGCAGCGCATTAACACATTGAACAATGAACTTTGTAACATTTTGGTAAGTATGACTTTAGAGGGTGGACATTGTGAACTTTAATTTCAATTTTGCGCTGCAGTCTGGAAACAACTGAACACGATGACTGCTTATAATTGTGAACAAGGCTCATTAGGAGCCGAAACATGTCAAAAGTACGAAGAGGTACTGCTGCCCTTTGATGTGTAATAAAGCGCTGAAATTCTGAATGGTGCTTCAACTAATATTTTTTATATGTTTTGCTCAACGGGACACTCTGTTGCTGCCTAGGCTGAAGCTGCCCTGTTGTGTTCTTGCAAAAGAGTAAAGACACAGAGTTGATGGACGGAATGCAGAACAAATCAAAACATTCAACCCCAGTCAAGAGTTCTGGGTTAAAAACATCATTCTTTTGCTCACCATGCCACCCCAGTTTAGACATGGCCATATGCAAATCAGTCTTGAAACTGTGCCTTATGGGAACAGTCCAGCCTGAACTGCCAAGCCAGGTCCTCCCTGGACCGGAAACAAGCATCCTAGGATCGGTTTTGGGGTTTCACCCCTCATCAGCCAGGATAGCTTGAATCTATTGGCACAGTGAGCCCGGGACCCACGTCTGGGCATACCCCGGTAACCATTCACAAGTGAAGATGCTGCAGTCTAAAATGAAAGACATGATTTAATTTGCTGCCTTTGTCATGATGATAGTGTGGAAAGTTGAAGAGGTTGCCATTTTAGAGTTGCTTTGTATGAGGGTGGTATATCATTCTTGTGCTTAATTTTTACAAATCATAACAGTGTCAAACCTATCCAGAAAGAGCTAAAACAACAATATAATCTGCAAACTCAATTCACTGGTATGTATATAACTTTGGAATTATTTTCAAAAATATACATTATATATGAAGATGTATACGGGAGTTTGATTAAAAGGAGTATCACAGTGATGTGAAAAAAGATATGAGATGAACTGTATCTATAGAGGGTATTATTTAAGAGGTTAGTGGTGAATGTTTTTGGGAAGTAAGGGAAAAAAGAATTAGTTCCGCTTCATTCCATTGTGTATTTTATTGAAAAATAACAGTATAGTCTTGTGGAAAGTTGCAATGAGGAACTAAGAATGTTTTAAATGTCTAAACATCATGTGCAGAATAGATACATCTGTTATTTGCATTCTGGGAGTTGTAATACTTTTAGTAATATTATTAAACAGGAATAGTGTAGTGAGAAATAAAAAATGGGAACATGTTGTTCTACTGTATATGAATTAGAAAGAAGTATTGCTTGTTAGGTATGTATTGGGAAGTGTTTGTCAATGTGTTCTTTAAGTATATGACCGCTTTGCATATGCTTAGATGGTGAGATATGGTTTTTGTGCTTGCACATAGCTATATATACGATGGGACTTTGAGTTTACTTAACCCCTCCCATGCTTGTGACGGAACCGTTCTGTCAAGAGCCTCGGGTGGGCTGTGCTAGTGACGGAACGGTGCCATCACGGCCCCCTCGCCACGCCTGCGCGGCACAAATTCCGCGCCTGCGCTGACGTTCTAAAGAGCGGGCGGGGCAGTGACGGAACCATTCTGTCACAAGCACAGCTCACCCGAGGGCCGTGACGGAGCGGTTCCGTCACGAGTACGGGAGCGCCGCGCGGCCCCGCCTCCCCCTTAGAAGGGGTTAAAGATGCAGAGTGGTATATATTTTGTAAAGATGGTTTGAAGGTGTACATATATTAAAAAAAACACATATATGTTTACGTGGTGATCTATGTTCAGTAAGGTTGATGAAAATGTCACGTATATGTTGAGGGTAGTGTTTTTCTTTAACCATGGTTTGTTTAGAATTGAGAAGGTTTAATAGTGCAGAATGCCTCAAGAGTTCTTGTGCTAGCTTCATTTCTGGTGTAACTGTTGTTTGAGATATGCTGAATATATGATTTAGAAGCAGAAGAAGTATTGGAGAAATTATGTAGGTATGCAATTCGCAAATAGTTTGTGCTTTAAAAAATGTCAAAATGTTTTTTTCCAAATCAATGTATGTTTCTAGAGAGCCATATATGCAATTATATATTAAGTGTGATACCTAGATTTTAGTCATACATAGCTCAGAAGAAAAGCATATATACAGTAAAACAGGTAGTTTGACAGTGACAGAAGGAGATAACCAATGAGTCAGAGATATAGTGACAGCTGTTATGTACCCAACAGGGTAAACAGTCATAATATCGATTCCAAAATATAGAATGGACATAATATCGAAGTAAAAATATCGAATGGACACAATATAGTGGTTAAAAATATCGAATTTAAGGTAAGTAATATCGATTTTCAAAATATAGAAGTCAAAATATCGAAGTATACAATATAGGCATTAAATATATCGATTTTTTAATAATATCAATATTTTTAAAGTGTTTTGTATGTTAGTATATGTGTGAAAAGTGTATATTAATTTTTGTAATGTATGTTTAATGGATTTTAAGTAATGAATGTTATGTTATTTAATTTTTGCGTAATTTAATTCTGTAGCGGGTTGTGGGTTTATAGGGGAATAGGGTGGGAAGAAATTTAATTATATTAAATTAAATATTAATTTTGAGCAATTATTATTAATTTTTAATTACATTTTGCTTTCTAGTTCTGTAGCGGGTTGTGGGTTTATAGGGGAATAGGGTGGGAAGTAATTTAATTGTAATTAATTAAATATTTTTCTTTATTTATTGGTATTTATTTTGAATGTATTGCTATTTTTTAATTGATAATTAATTTTTATTAATTGCCAATTAATTTGTATTAATTGATTAATTTTTAATTATGTTAATTTTCTAAATTTATTTTCTGTAGCGGGTTGTGGGTTTATAGGGGAATAGGGTGGGAAGTAATTTAATTGTAATTAAGTAAATAATTATTTTTATTTATTGGTATTGATTTTAAATTTATTGTTAATTAATTTTTATTTGGTAATTAATTTCTATTAATTGGCAATTAATTTTTATTAATTGTTAATTATTTTGTATTAATTAAATATTTGATAATTATGATAATTGTATTAATGTATTTTCTGTAGTGGGATGTGGGTTTATAGGGGAATAGGGTGGGAAGTAATGTAATTGTAATTAATTACATATTAAAAATACTTTTTGTGTATTGATAATTAATCTACTGTTAATTTTTTATTGGTATTAATTTGTATTATTAATTAGTTTTTGTTATTGAACATTAATTATTTGTTAAATAATTATGAATAGGTTATTAATTTTTAATAACTAATATGTAGTTGTATTTCTAATTAATTATTACATAATATTAAATTGGATATTAATTTCAATTAATGTTTTATTGGTATTGATATTTAATTTATTTTTAATAATATATAAAATCATTACATTCCCTACTGTTAAACTCACTGGAGTGGGAATAGTAATTTTCACCCTCCCGCTATCCAACGCTTTCCCTACTGTTGCACTCTCTGGAGTGGGAATAGTATTTTTGTCCCCTACGCTATCCAACGCTTTCCCTACTGTTGCACTCTCTGGAGTGGGAATAGTAATTAAACTCACTGGAGTGGGAATAGTAATTTTAACCCTCCCGCTATCCAACGCTTTCCCTACTGTTGCACTCTCTGGAGTGGGAATAGTATTTTTTTCCCCTACGCTATCCAACGCTTTCCCTACTGTTGCACTCTCTGGAGTGGGAATAGTATTTTTTTCCCCTACGCTATCCAACGCTTTCCCTACTGTTGCACTCTCTGGAGTGGGAATAGTAATTTTTACCCCTACGCTATCCAAAGCTTTCCCTACTGTTGCACTATCTGGAGTGGAAATAGTAATTTTCACACTCCCACTATACAACGCTTTCCCTACTGTTGCACTCTCTGGAGTGGGAATAGTAATTTTTTATCCCTACGCTATCCAACGCTTTCCCTACTGTTGCACTCTCTGGGGTGGGAATAGTAATTTTTACCCCTACGCTATCCAATGCTTTCCCTACTGTTGTACTCTCTGGAGTGGAAATAGTAATTTTTACCCTTCCAATATCCAACGCTTTCCCTACTGTTGCACTCTCTGGAGTGGGAATAGTAATTTTTACCCCTACGCTATCCAACGCTTTCCCTACTGTTGCGCGCTCTAGAGTTGGAATAGTAATTTTTACCCTCCCGCTATCCAACGCTTTCCCTACTGTTGCACTCTCTGGAGTGGAAATAGTAATTTTTACCCTTATGCTATCCAACGCTTTCCCTACTGTTGCACTCACTGGAGTGGTAATAGTATTTTTGACCCCTACACTATCCAAAACTTTCCCTACTGTTGCACTTTCTGGAGTGGGAATAGTAATTTTTACCCCTACGCTATCCAAAGCTTTCCCTACTGTTGCACTCTCTGGAGTGGGAATAGTATTTTTTACCCCTACGCTATCCAACGCTTTCCCTACTGTTGCACTCACTGGAGTGGGAATAGTATTTTTTACCCCTACGCTATCCAACGCTTTCCCTACTGTTGCACTCACTGGAGTGGTAATATTAAATGTTACCCTCCTGCTATCCTACAGTAAAATATTGTACATTTTTTATTAATAACTTAAATTAATTATGTCTTAGTTTTAAGGTTATTTGAGTATTTTTAAATATGTTTTGGTTAATTATATTTATTATTTCATTAATTTTAAAAAAATCGATATTTTGACTGACTATATTTTTTACAGACTATATTTTGGATTCGATATTTTTGTACTTACCTGTTTGTAGATAGGAATTCTATATTTTGGCATTCTATATTTTGGTGACAATATTTTGGTAAGTCTATATTTTGTCATTCTATATTATGTCAGTGATCCACCTAACAGCCATGAAGGTACTTTACAGCTAGTCAGGCAGTATTCAGGCACTCGTTCAATCATCCAGCCACTACTCAGGCAGTCATCAAATCAGTGATTCACTATCCATGGAGTTATTCAATTACCCAGACACTGCACATGTACACTTGCAATCATGCAGGCAGACATTATGACTCATTGCACTATGCAGGCACTACCCATACATTCATCGAATCACCTAGGTACTAGCTATTGACTTATGCAATTCACAAGGCTGTAACTATGCAATTATTATAACATTTGTGCAGAACCTATACTGCTATCTAAACCCCCACTCACAAATCATGCAGTCATTGAAATACTGAGGCACCCGTGTGAACTGATGAAACACTCAAGCTCTACTCATGCCCTCATCTAATTTGGTAGAGCGTACCATTGTTGTAAACTTATCACCCATTCAGTACCTATGCAGTCACTTAATTACTGAGGCAATAGTCTTGCACTGATACAATCACCTCAGCAGTACACTTATTTTCACCCAATCTCTCAAACTTTAACAACGGAATCATACATTGACTCAGACACTAGTCATGCACTCATCTAATTAACACTTATTACATTTTTTAGGCACTACCCATGTAGTTAGCTAAACATACAGGCACTACCTGTTCACTCAACCAAAAACGAATGGGCAGCAAAATGCAGCACGCTTAGAAAGAAGAAAAAACAAGGAGAAATAAAAGTATTTCTCTTTCCTGTGCCTACCTACACCTCCCATGGGGAAGTGTAGAATTCTGACATATTCCCCGGTGTACAAATCATTGAAAATCTGGGAATGTGTCAAAATTCAAGAGTGTTGCATGGGAACACCTACAGCAACAGCAGTGCATGCTCCTTTCATACAAAGTTCTGCATGAAAAGGGCTTTTATTTACAAAGCCACGCAGAGTGGCTTTAGTTGGACTTGCACATATGGAGCATCACAAAATGCCAATGGTGTGTCTAAAAAGTGATGCTATAATGCATGGATCTTGCAAATATGCTCCCTTGGCTTGATGTTTATTTTAAAATTACTACAGAAGGAATAAACTGGTATTTCACCCTGTATAAGTTAGAAGTGAGATGGGGTGTAGCTGTGTTGTAGGACAGGGTGCTAAAATGTTAAAAGGTAACTAATAAATAAAGTTTTGTGTTTTGCTTTGGGTTTGATATATTGAAGTAAGTGCATGTAGTAATACAGTTAGGTTCATCTGTAGATTTAAAACGGCAACATACCATAAAAACTATTTTTGCATTATGTGTAAGTCAGTGCTAAAATAGTTTGCATGTTGGCTAGGGTAAAAAGTAAAATATACTTGTGTTTTAACTGAAGAATATATACATAAGTACACACAATTTGAATGCCTACAAAAGCTCAGACAAAAGAGCAACTGAAACAATCACATTATCTCTGGAGAAATGAGATACAAAAGGGGCAAAATACAGAAAAAGTTCTTAAAGAAAAAAGAGCTACTGGTAAGAGGACAAAGTCATTTCTTAGAAATATATGTGGATATTTTCAAAGTTTACAAAATAAAGAGAATACAATTATGCATATGAGAAACAATAAGAGTGGACAAAGTGTACATTGGAAGAAGAGAAAAGATTGTAACAAACAAGAACTCAACATAATCAGGAGACAGAAGCAGTTTAAGGAAATCAGAGCCAGGATGTTTTGTAGTAGAGTGGTTGTAAATATAGTGACTAATAAAAAAAGTATAGAAGAAGGAGAGATGCAGTGAAAGAACAAGTTGAGAGAGTAGTTGATTAGTCCTTTGCTTTGAAGAGGAAGCTTTTCATTTTGATTCTAAATAGAATGAAGACTCTTGACAAAATAGTGCTGTGCTTCAGGAGACAAAACCAGAAGAAGAGATTAGTGAATAAAAGTAACTGTTCTACCGTTTTTTGGTGGAGAAGGGCTATATATTTCTTGTACATAGCCTGTCTTTAATGAAGAAGGCTATCTCTAGAATAACAGATTAGTTCATGATATTATATTGATTAAAGAGGATGGGTGTTAGGCTTGGCATCTTTGATGTGGTTTCCCCAGACTTTTCGCCTCTAACTCCTGTATTTTGATGATGTGCTGGATTTCCTTTTTGCTGGCTTAGATGCTTTGGGCACTTTGCCACTCCTGATCAGTGCCAAAGTGCAAGAGCTCCCTAGTGGGCCCGCAGCACTGAGTGTGCCACCCACATGAGTAGCTCTGAAAAGGTAACTCAGACCTGCCACTTCAGTATCTGTGCGCAGTTGTTAACTGCCTTGTCGACTTGGCAAGTCGACCCACTTTCCAAGTCCTAACCTTCCCTTTTCTTGTAAGGCAGCCCTATGGTAGGCCCAAGGTACCCCCCTGGGTAGGGTGTAGTGTATGTGAAAGGTAGGACAGGTACTGTGACATGTCCTGATAGGGAAATACAGATTATTTTGTTTTTCACTATTGAAAGGCTAATTTGATCCCTAGGATAGAATGGGAGATGCCTTGTAACATCTTAAACGTATAACTTCCCATTGGGACAAGAGAGAGAAATAAAGTTTAGGCTCTCTGAACTTAGAATTTAATAACACATCTTTTAGTAAAGATGGTTTTTAAATTGTGTGTTTGCACAATGCTGTTTCCACCCCGTGTGGTCATACTGCACCTGTGAGGACAGAATTGGTTTGGACTGAGCTCAGAGACCATTGCACAAAGAGAACAAATACTTTTGAGGTATAAGTATTGGATCTAAAACCCCAGAGATTTAGGCTACTTCTGGAATCAAGAGGAACCTTTGCCAAGGAGAAGAGCTAGAAATACTGGAGGAGAAGTACTGCCCCTTTGCTGTGTGGTTGGCCTGCAGTTGCTGTTTCTGCCAAGGAAAGGACATCCTTTATAAAGCGGTGTGCTCTGTCCCCCTGCTTGAGGAAGACCTCCAATGGCTTGAGTATAGCGTGCCTCCTGTTCTGAAGTCTCAGGAACACAAACACTTCACCCCCAGCTCCCCTGAACATCCTTGATGCAAGTTCTGAACTGCCAAGAGGTGCCTGTGACTGTGTTGAGCCTCTTGAGGTTGTTCCTGCAGTTGGGAGCTGGAAAAGCAATGCAGCTCCAAGAAAATCAATGCATTGCCCTTCTTGCAGCTTTTTTTCCAATGCAGCATCACTGTGTGAGAAGAATCTCCACACATAGCTGCGCCGCTGCCGAAACTGACGTAATGCTTGTCACAGCTGCAAAAACCGATGCATTGAGGGATCGTGGCTGAAGAAACCGATGCAGCGCGCACAACGCATCGATCGCCGATGCATCCTGGATTTCCACACATCGTACCTGTGTGGCAAGTTTCCCCGACGCATCACATGTGGACCAGAACATTCTCGGAATCAACGCATCACTTCAGCCTACAGTCCGGATTCAACGCATCTCTTCTCCTGCGTGCAGATAAAGATAGTTTTGATAAACTGGTGTGGTGTCCATTAGTGGTGTTATCACTGTATTGCTATGTGTTTTGAGTACAAATACTTTACACATTGCCTTTGGGATGAGTTTGTCTCATCGTGCCACGATACCCAGGGGTGAGCGTGGGTTATCTAAAGTGGGTATCCCCTTTACGATGACTAGAGGCAAGGGTCCCTATTTCGACATAGGTACATACCTCTGCCAACTAGAGAACCCCACAGTGTTATGAAATGAAGAATGGTAGTCCTATAGCAAAAGAGGTGATGGTACATGGAAATGTAGGCAATGTTATTGCAGAAGAGGTACAAGGAAGGCACAGTCAGGGTCATGTATACAAATGGAATTGTAGTTGTTTAGACAGCAATCCATTGATATATTTAGAACATTCCTACGTATCTTTCCAACGCAAAGTTCAAAACACAAAAAAAGTTATACCAATCAACAATGCAAATTTTAGTTAAGGGGCTGTATTATGAGAAGGCTCCTGCTTTCTGTACAAGAGAAATTATTAGAGCACTTTTGCATGGTAGTGTGGCAGGCGTAACAAAGGTTTGTGGTGATGTGCAGTTTTGTTTCTTTGGTCCTGAGCAGAATTCTAGGAAAAATAAAGAGGTGCAGATTTACAAGCCCCGTGCACCACCGGTGCATCACGGTGCGTGACGCACCGGTGGGGCAGCCTCCTAAGGGATATTTACAAGGACAGGTAAAGTCACCATGCGTGACTTAACCTGTGCTTGTAAATATCGCCCCTGTTCACGCAGAACTTTGCGTGTTTGGGGCGGGACATGGGTGTTGCTCTGGGTGTTCCCACGCAACACCCATGTCCACTGAGGCATTTCCAGATTTACGAGAAATCGTAAACCTGGAAATGCGTCAGTTTGCTGCGCCACCATAGGGGTGGTTAGCCAAGGAAAACGAGGAGAACTTTTTTTATTTCTCCTTGTTTTTTCCTCTTTCAATGCGTGCTGCATTCTACAGCACACATTGAAAGAGGAAAATGCCTGCAGTGATTGCTTTTGTGTAAGGGTGCCGCCTGCGCCAGTGCATGGCCAGTGCCAGTGCATGGCAGCTGTTTCTGCATCAGCGCAGGGGAGAGCACAGGAATGTGACATATCATTGTAGATATGTTGCATTCCTGTGTTCTGAAAATGCCGCAGTGTGGCGCAGCTAAAGGGCTTGCGGTGCCGCACTGTGGCACTTTCTTGTAGATCTGCCCTAGAGTACTTAAGAGGAGGTGTTGCAGAACAAGACACATATATTACAGTGTTAGTTTTAAAGAGGAGATTGCAAAATTTAACAGTGTTGTCTAAAAAAACAGAGTATGTTTGTATATGTTGTTTATGCACTTACTAGAAGATTTAAAACAGACTCTTGACTTATATATAAAAAGTGAAAAAGTAAATAATGATAACCGGCAAAAGTTACCTGCATATTTATTTGTAGAGGGATGGTTTTACTTTTATATAGCGAGTTATATTTAAGTTGTGTTACAATAAATTAGTAGATAATAAAATGAACAACACATAATTATTTCGTAGGATAATAAAATGCCTGCCAATATGAAAAACTATGAAGGGCCAAAAATAAAAAATAAATAAACATTTATTCTTCTTTGCAGCATTGCGAAGGGCCATTATGGACTGCTCGCTTGCACTCACTACAACTCCACAATTCATGCAGTATGATACTATTGGGAAAAACTGTGGAGCCAAATCTTGAAGTTGAGATTGGACTTTTGAATGGGCTCTCTGCTTTGGTGTTGTTGAGCTGCTATTGAGTTGGAGGGTCCTTGAGCTTTTTGTTGCCTTCTTGCTGCTCACTATGAACTCCTCTTATGAAATGTGCACAAAATATAACAGGGGGAAAAACAAATAGCAAGTATGATTTTTGGCTGCATTACGAATAGCTGTAACACACAACTCACCAGCTCTTATAATAACACTATAGTCCATGCAATACGTGGCCATTCTTGAAAACCCTGGAGCCATATCTTTTGTAGTTGTCTGTACCTCTGAAGGGGCTTTCTAGCTGGGAATTGTTGCTGCTGCCACTGACGTAGATGGTCCTCCAGTTTCCCTCTGCTTGATCTACAGTTGGAAACGTTTTCTATGATAAGTTGTAAGATGATATAATATGAGCGTCATCCCTCTAGTTCTTTTTATTGCAATTTATTTTTGTGGAAATAGTTTTAGAAAGTTGGCTGAATTTTTGGTAGTTAAGTTCCATTTGTTAATTTTTATGTTAAAAGATATATCTTGAAACTGTTCTTTTTTATTAATGTGTTGTTAAGCCAATATGATACTAAACAGCTAGACTCAAACTTTGTCTAAAATATGGTTATATATCTATGTTAGACTTTGTCACTTGTGCTTGTGACTACGGATGTCATTGCAATCTCCGGTGTTGCTGTAATATATGTCTATCTATGTGCTTTACACTCTTTTTTTTAAAACAGGTATTCACAGCATTTCCTTGGCAATGGCACTCATACAATCATACAGGCACTACCTGCACAATCATAAAGGATGTCCTTTCTCCACCACTCTGCAAACGCGCCTCCTGGCATAATACTAGTTGGGGGATGAAGTCCCCTTGGCTATTCAGGGTATTTGGGGGACAACTATCCCTCTTGTTACCTTCAGCAAGTTCCACACAGTCAGTTTGCTAAGAGGTCTTCTGAGGCCAAGCCCCCTTTCCGCACCACTCGGCAAACGTGACTCTTGGCACATTACTGGTTGGGGAATAAAGTTCACTGGGATGCTAACGGAAATTGGGGAGCAGCTGACATGCAGCTCCCTCTGTCCAAAAGCAATCCTGCTCCGCTTTCAGCAAGCTAGAGCATTTTTTCTGCTCTTGATGCTGAATGCAAAGCAGTGTTTGTGCCAAGCCATAGCAAACTTCAAGGTCCCTGGGTGGTTACCTCGGGACACTGCAAGAGCCAGCCCTGGAAGGTGGCAGTCCCCAGGGCCATGAGGGGGGCCTTGCAGTCTCCCTCTTTCAAGTATTTAGCCCCACAGAGGTGTTGATCTCAGGGGCAAGGGGTCTGCAACAGACGCCCTTAATTATTCGGCTTGTACCCCGTGGAGGTGGCAGTCCCTGGGGCAGTTTGGGAGTCACATGGCTCCCCTACAAATGTGTTCTTTCAGCCCCAAGGAGGTGCGAGTTCTTGGGTCTGCAGGGGAGGCCATGGGGGCTCCCTCGCATGGTAATGTGGCCGAGGGAGCTGATGGTCCCTGGTGTAGCAAGACGCCACCCACATTTGTATACTACTGTGCCCCTTGGAGGTGTAGGTCCCCAGGGCAGCAAGGAAGGCTGTAGTGCCTCCCCTTTAGTGTTTTATTATCAAATAATGTATGTTCCCCACAGAGCTGGCGGTTCCTGGGGCTTTAGAAAAGTCTAGGAGTGGGGCCCCATAAGCCCCCCTTCCTTGATTACCCTCATGACCCCAAGATTTGGCCAACCCGGGGGCTCAATTAAAAGGTTTTGGATGTAAGCCGGCTGTCTTTTTTCTTCTATTTTGCCGTGGATTCACATATCCGTAGCAATATTTACACAAAAAGCGTATCCGTATCATATATGATACAAGCCATACATTGCATATGACAGCAATAAGGGTACAAACCACTGAGAGGCAAACACTGCAATGGCACAAAGTGGTTGAAGAGTCAGAAATTGGAAATGATACGGAAGCTGCCAGATTAATTCTAGGCTTCTCGGCTGAATCTAGAAAAATCAGAGATCGTAAATGTAAATCGTTAAAGGACATGCTAGTGCACAGTCATTTCATAGAGACAGTGCCCACAATAACAGCAGTGGGATTTTTTCCTTGCACCTCATGTAAGGAATGTAAGAATTTACTGAATTGTAACACTAGTTTTTTGGTGAATTGCTTGGTATGCCCGTGTGGTCTTCAGTATATCGGAAGCATGATTCATTGAGCAAAGAAGAGGATACTGGAGCACACATGGGCAATAACCAACCATGATAGTGCTTACCCAGTGGCAAGGCGTTTTGCAGAAGTCCATGAGTCAAGAAGTGAATTGTGAGCCCTGCATGACCGCAGTGTAGGCCGGAGACAGCGGTCAGCAAGGGCCCACAGGCACGTGGCATTGAGTTGAGCTGCACAATTAGCGACACCTGAAGCATTCAGCATCTGCACAGCAAGCACTGATGTGTCATCCGGGCATGCCGCACTGGAAGCAATGTCTGTTGCCTAATGGTCTCTGCAATTAATGAATCAAGACTCAATTTTAATTGTGAGCCCTGATGACCGCAGTGTAGGCTGGAGGCAGTGGTCAACAAGGGTGCACAGCCACTTGACATTGACTTGAGCTGCACAGAGTTAGTGGCAACTGAAGCGCTCAGCGTGTTGTCACTGATCATGTCATGAATGATGTAATATGTGACCTCATCAGCAGTGCATTGTGGGGGCGCCAGTTATAGTTAGCTGAACTAACTATAATTGGAGAATTTCAATGGTTTTGTACAAGAGAAATGTCCAACTTACTATAACGTCCCTGAAACCTCTGTTTTTTTTTGTGAATATACACACACACAGACATACATATATATATATGCATGTGGCTCAATGCGTTTCTCATTGTGGTGCGCTTAACAGCTGGTGCTAGTGTTTGAGGCAAACCAAACCTCCCAGAACTGTACATCCCCAAAAATCACTACTGCACTTAGGGAACTTCAATATAAAATATTTAATGGGGTTTGCCAACAACAAAACCAATGCGTTTCAACCCTCTCGGTCTTTCTCACTGTTCATAATTTCATTCTCGCGCAATTTGTGAAATGAAGTGAAATCAAATAAGTAATGCATTTGCACAATCAAAGAAAAGAAAACGTTTGTAAGATTAACATTCATTCTTAACCTCAGTGGATTTGCATGGGCAATAATGTTTTAATCCTGTAATTTTAAATAAAAAAAATATTTTTTAACCATTATGAAAAAGCATTATGTGTATTATAATATAGAAATAATATAGACGTTTCAATAATTTTAAGACATATCATTTGGAGGACCTCTCTCACAGTGTTATTCCATCTAGCCTCAGTGGCTTAGGTACCAAATATACTAACATCTTGTGTTGTTGCTCCTCTTTATATTTATATGTTTATATTTGAATTTTCAATTAATGAACATGTAGTACCTCATCCAGTTTGAGCCTATATGGAGTCTCTGTCCTTAATCTGATCATGCATCTGTAGGAAAGTGCCTCTTTTGAAATGGTTGGCTCCCACTTTTTGCCTGGAACATGATGTGATTTCGACTGAAAGCTCACTGGGTCCCTGCTAACCAGTTTACCCGTGCAAGAGCTTGTTCCTAAAACTGTACCACTATTGGCAGAACTTCAGCCACCAAATAAGTAAATGTTACCCCTGGTGCCTAGGGCATTGGTACTGAAGAGGGTCCTCTAGGACTGCAGCACTATATGTGCCACCCTAGGGACCCCTCACCAAGATCATGCCAACTGCCATTGTATGCTGTGTGTCTTGTTGCAAACAAAACTGAAGAGTCGACATGGCACAGATCCCTGTGTGCCATGCCCACAGATACTGCATGAGATGTAGGTAAATCACCCCTACTACAGCCCTTACAGCCCTAAGGCAGGGTACACTATATCCCATGTGTGGACAATATCTGCAAGATATTACCCTACAATATCTAAGTCCATTCTTGGATATTGTAAGTGTGTAGGGAAGCCATAGAGAGTACATGGGATGGAAACTCATCATTACAAGTTACCCAGCTCTATGTTGGCTTCTCTGTACCCTAAGATGTTTGCTACCAAACACCTCATCTTAATAAATCATCACTGATGCCAATGTTGGATTTATTAGCAAATGCACACAGGGGACACCTTAGAGGATCCCCTGAAAACCTACCAGCTACTAATGTGGATTCTGCTGGTCTTCCCCAGCCTGCCACCACTAAACATGTTTCTGACCTCATGGGATGAGAGCCTTCACTGTCAGGGGCCGGGAACAATGCCTGCTCTGAGCGGAGGTGCTTCATACCTCCTCCAGGCAGGAATTGCATTCCAGGATGGGAAGCATCAAAGGCAATGCCACCTTTGAAATATAACCCAGGCTCCTGCAGTTAGGGGAGGATGCCAACCCCCATGTCAAAGTCAGTCAAAATACTTTATTGCGATAACTTAATATCATACAAAGACAAAGGCAAAATACATATTACATTAAGACAAATACAAAAATTACGTACATTAAAAACAGTTAAAATACAACAGGATAAAAGTCATCATAGACCATAATACAGTTCATATCAAGTACGAAGTATAAAATGCAAAGTGCTAATGTGCAAAAAGCTTAGAAAAAGAAAAGGTTACGAATAAAATCCCCAGCAAAATAATCGTTACCAACACCAATGTCCCTGTTACAATGGTTTTTATAATTACAGTCCCAATATAATTACAAATAGCCTAATTAAAGTGCACAATCCGTGCTACAAAGGGAGGTAGACACATTCTTTAATCTAATATTCCTGCTCCTAATAGCTCTCACCAGAAAACTAGCCACATGAAACATAATCCTGGGAGTCTGTAACAGTTGTAAAAAAATAAGAGCAGGTTTAACTAGGATAAATCCATTTTCCTTAAGTATAGGCACAAGGAACATTCTCCGAGCATCAATGTAGTGACTGCAAAACATTACAAAGTGCATAGTATTTTGTTCAGAGAAATGATCGCAAGAACATGGTGGCGCCTTTTCTGGGGTACTCCATACAGGATAAAAACCATGATTAAAATGTATCAGATTAAAACGAAAACGAGTTAAAATAAACCTGTGGTATGGATGAGTCACGATATTCAGGTAACTTTCTGGGCCATTTGGTATGCACAGTATTAAACTAGCCCTGACACAGGGTTTTTTCAATTCAGATTCTTCCCTCTCCAGGGATAGGAGCTCCTTCATTGCGTGTTTTATAGACACAATATCTTTAGATGTTATAGAATCAGTTACAGTATAAAGCTCAGGCCTTCCCAACCTCAAAAAAGTTTCCTTGATATAAGTCAACCACCTAATATTATTAGCTTTGTCCAAAGACAAGCAGTCTCTCAATATAATATGGTTTAGAGGAATTTCTTTATTGAGCCACAGCCTCAACCAAGCAACTAAAGGTGCTATTTTTATCAGGTCTGTGATGTAGCTTACCCCCAATTCCAAATGGACGGTGTAAGACGGGGTTGACTGTGGGACGCCAAGAACAGATCTAAAAAATTTGTTTTCTATTGTCTGTAAAGGTTCCACTCCCCTATATCCCCATAATGAACCACCATATGATGCCACTGAGATACATTTGGCATTATAGATTTTAATAACAGCTGCAATTGGCCTACCCCCAAGTTTTTTAGAGAACCCCTGAAGGGCTGCAGATGTCCTAGCCAACATGGCTACTCTATTATTAACGTGGGGACCCCAGTTACCCTTCTCATCAAAGGTAATCCCTAAATAGGGAAAGGAGGTTACGCGAACAAGCTTTTCCTGTCCGCAAAGAAAGATTTTGTGAAAAGGTCTCCTAGCAGCCCTGCCCATAAGCATAACCTGAGATTTTTTAGCATTTATTTTCAGGTCAAGTGAACCCATGAAAGAGTTAAAAGCATCCAGGAGTCGTTGAAGCCCCACCCCGGTGCGTGCCAGAAGAACCGCGTCATCCGCGTAAAGGAGAACAGGAACCCCCTGTTCCCCCGCACGCGGAATGTCGCGGGTCACGCCCCTAAGAGCAGGCTCCAGCGCGTTCACGTATAATGTGAACAACAGGGGTGCCAATATGCACCCCTGTCTGACTCCTTTTTCAGAAGCAAAAGCGTCGGTACACCTTCCACTCGAGGAAACTCTAATTTTTGCAGTGAGGCCAGAATGGAGGTCAGCCAATAAATTAACTATAGTCCTATCCAGGCCCATTTCAAGTAATTTTGACCATAACTTTGATCTGTTAACCAAATCAAAGGCAGAGGAGAGGTCCATGAAGCCTAGGTACATGGACCCCTCCTTGGCCCGGGTATATTTTTCGATCAGCAAGTGGAGATTAAGGCATTGATCCAGGGTACTTCTTTTAGGTCTAAAACCATATTGCACATTCGTCAAAATACTGTTCTCTGTAACCCACTCATTCAGTTTAACTAGTATGACTCTCCCTAATATCTTGACTGAAGAATCAATCAGTGAGATTGGTCTGTAACATGCAGGATCCTGCCTATTTCCCTTTTTGAAGACAGGGATAATTATAGATGTTTTCCATGTTTCGGGAATATTATCATGGTTTAAGGCGTTAAAGACCCTGCAAAGTAATCTTGACCAAAAATTAGGGAAGCATTTAAAGGCGTCTGCAGGAACACCGTCGGGTCCTGGTGCCTTTTTCTTCAGGGTACAGTCTATAGCATGTAATACATCCTTTACTTCAATGTGCAGTTGGTTCCCTATGGTGTTGACATCATCCTCCTGCACCCTGGATTTTTCATTAGTATGGCCTGAATAGATGTCACTAAAGTATTTAATCCAACCTTCATCAGGGATGTTAGTTTCAAGGGGGGAATTTTCCTCCCCCGTAAATAGAGGTTGGTTGACAATCTTCCAAAATTCTCCACAATTTTTTAGTATTGCTGGATCTGAAAGTTGCGTCCAGGCTTCATCTTTAATCTGTTTTTTCCTGTCTGAAATGGCCTTTTTATACAGGGCTCTACTAATGGTGATAAGTTCACGATTCTTCGGAACAGTTTTTAAAGCATTGAGCAATGCAGAATGTGTTTTTGAGCATCTGCGATCAAACCATCTTTTAGTAGGCATCAACTTTGGTTTAGAAGTCACAGAAAGCCTACAGTTTATCTTACTGCATATGCTACCAAATGCAAGTATCACCTCCCTATCATTGGACACACTGGATAGACACACACCGACCTCGTCCTCAACCTCAGAAAGTACCTCTTGTACGAAGGGTTCCGAGATTATGCTCTCCCATTTCAGTCTGCGTCCCTGGTCCTTAACTTTAAGTATTGATTTATTATTACATGGACCACAATTACGCCCTATAAAATCAGAAGTTACTAGGTCCAGGGAGACAGGGTTATGATCACTGAAAGCAGAAACCACAGTTTTATACATTAAAACCTTAACTAAAAAACATGCTGAAATAAAAATGTAATCAATAATAGAGCCATTGTCTGTTCCCTTAAAAGTAGAGGCCCTTCCCCCCCCCCCCCCCCCCCACCACTAGATTCATATAAGTTCCATCTTGCTAGAAAGTTCTCTAAACAACCCCCCTGTTTGTTATGTTCAAGATGGACAGGTGCACAATTAGGAGGGGATTCTGAGTCATCGCAGACACACGTTAGTGAACAAGGGTGTATATTGAAATCACCCAAAAATATAATTTCAAAAGAGTTAACATCTTCACTATAGACTGACAAAAAGTGATCATTGGAATTATAAAAATTTATGAATAAAATATTGGGAGATTCTACTGAAGAAAGTTCAACAATTAAACATTGCTCTAATCCTGAGTCACATTTCTTGAGGCTACCTTTGATGTCTAGTTTAAAGAGGCTTAACAATCCTCCCTTGGCTCTTCCCGCTGCGCTGGACACTGCGGGAATACAGAAGTAACTATAGCCATCTAGAGAAAAACTATTATTTGTATCCCAGGTTCCCTGCAATGCAATAATATCGAACTTAGTCATAAAATCTGTCCATGCCACATTGCCTACTTTAGCCCTAATACCCGCAATATTCAAAGTAAGCATACTGAGTACTGACACATTATTAGAAACCACCGCAATGGAGCGCACACCGCTAGCCCATCCTCCGGATCGCCCCTCGGGACTCTGGTACTTGTAGTTCAATAGTGGATCACCCAGGTGGGTGCAAGTCGGTACTTGTTAAACTGATGAATCTCTAGACCCGATACATGTCCCGGGTTTTTGGGTATCGCCCGAGACATGGCTCGGGTTTCGGGATAACTTCCCTCATCAGTAGAGAAATGGTTAGGGGTGGAGGAGAAGGCCGCCAACCAACCGTCAATGGCCTCGATGCCTGAACCGGCACGCAGGGCAGCATCCAGGAGCCCGTCGGCTCAAAGCTCAAGGGAGCCAATTAGTAGAAACCACCACAATGGAGCGCACACCGCTAGCCCCTCCTCCGGATCGCCCCTCGGGACTCTGGTACTTGTAGTTCAATAGTGGATCACCCAGGTGGGTGCAAGTCGGTACTTGTTAAACTGATGAATCTCTAGACCCGATACATGTCCCGGGTTTTTGGGTATCGCCCGAGACATGGCTCGGGTTTCGAGATAACTTCCCTCATCAGTAGAGAAATGGTTAGGGGTGGAGCAGAAGGCCGCCAACCAACCGTCAATGGCCTCGATGCCCGAACCGGCACGCAGGGCAGCATCCAGGAGCCCGTCGGCTCAAAGCTCAAGGGAGCCAATTAGTAGAAACCACCGCAATGGAGCGCACAGCGCTAGCCCCTCCTCCGGATCGCCCCTCGGGACTCTGGTACTTGTAGTTCAATAGTGGATCACCCAGGTGAGTGCAAGTCGGTACTTGTTAAACTGATGAATCTCTAGACCCGATACATGTCCCGGGTTTTTGGGTATCGCCCGAGACATGGCTCGGGTTTCGGGATAACTTCCCTCATCAGTAGAGAAATGGTTAGGGGTGGAGGAGAAGGCCGCCAACCAACCGTCAATGGCCTCGATGCCTGAACCGGCACGCAGGGCAGCATCCAGGAGCCCGTCGGCTCAAAGCTCAAGGGAGCCAATTAGTAGAAACCACCGCAATGGAGCGCACACCGCTAGCCCCTCCTCCGGATCGCCCCTCGGGACTCTGGTACTTGTAGTTCAATAGTGGATCACCCAGGTGGGTGCAAGTCAGTACTTGTTAAACTGATGAATCACTAGACCCGATACATGTCCCGGGTTTTTGGGTATCGCCCGAGACATGGCTCGGGTTTCGGGATAACTTCCCTCATCAGTAGAGAAATGGTTAGGGGTGGAGGAGAAGGCCGCCAACCAACCGTCAATGGCCTCGATGCCTGAACCGGCATGCAGGGCAGCATCCAGGAGCCCGTCGGCTCAAAGTACAAGGGAAGCAATTAGTAGAAACCACCGCAATGGAGCGCACACCGCTAGCCCCTCCTCCGGATCGCCCCTCGGGACTCTGGTACTTGTAGTTCAATAGTGGATCACCCAGGTGGGTGCAAGTCGGTACTTGTTAAACTGATGAATCTCTAGACCCGATACATGTCCCGGGTTTTTGGGTATCGCCCGAGACATGACTCGGGTTTCGGGATAACTTCCCTCATCAGTAGAGAAATGGTTAGGGGTGGAGGAGAAGGCCGCCAAACAACAGTCAATGGCCTCGATGCCCGAACCGGCACGCAGGGCAGCGGTGGTTTCTACTAATTGGCTCCCTTGAGCTTTGAGCCGACGGGCTCCTGGATGCTGCCCTGCGTGCCGGTTCAGGCATCGAGGCCATTGACGGTTGGTTGGCGGCCTTCTCCTCCACCCCTAACCATTTCTCTACTGATGAGGGAAGTTATCCCGAAACCCGAGCCATGTCTCGGGCGATACCCAAAAACCGAGACATGTATCGGGTCTAGAGATTCATCAGTTTAACAAGTACCGACTTGCACCCACCTGGGTGATCCACTATTGAACTACAAGTACCAGAGTCCCGAGGGGCGATCCGGAGGAGGGGCTAGCGGTGTGCGCTTCATTGCGGTGGTTTCTACTAATTGGCTCCCTTGAGCTTTGAGCCGACGGGCTCCTGGATGCTGCCCTGCGTGCCGGTTCGGGCATCGAGGCCATTTACTGTTGTTTGGCGGCCTTCTCCTCCACCCCTAACCATTTCTCTACTGATGAGGGAAGTTATTCCGAAACCCGAGCCATGTCTCGGGCGATACCCAAAAACCCGGGACATGTATCGGGTCTAGAGATTCATCAGTCCAACAAGTACCGACTTGCACCCACCTGGGTGATCCACTATTGAACTACAAGTACCAGAGTCCCGAGGGGCGATCCGGAGGAGGGGCTAGCGGTGTGCGCTCCATTGCGGTGGTTTCTACTAATTGGCTCCCTTGAGCTTTGAGCCGACGGGCTCCTGGATGCTGCCCTGCGTGCCGGTTCGGGCATCGAGGCCATTGACGGTTGGTTGGCGGCCTTCTCCTCCACCCCTAACCATTTCTCTACTGATGAGGGAAGTTATCTCGAAACCCGAGCCATGTCTCGGGCGATACCCAAAAACCCGGGACATGTATCGCGTCTAGAGATTCATCAGTCCAACAAGTACCGACTTGCACCCACCTGGGTGATCCACTATTGAACTACAAGTACCAGAGTCCCGAAGGGGCGATCCGGAGGAGGGGCTAGCGGTGTGCGCTCCATTGCGGTGGTTTCTACTGACACATTATTCTCTACTCGACTTATATGTTCAGGCGAAATATGTTCAGGGAAAAGTCAGTCGTTTTGATCCAAAGAGGATAGGGGGGAATATCGGTTGGACAACAAAAGTGATTGCGCAAAAGGATTCTGATGAACTGAATGAGCTGGATGGTTTACAATGTTTTGATGTTGATCACAGCCCCATCTTTTATTTGAGTCCCAATTATTATCCCATCCAAAGGCTGGAGTCTTAGGGTAGGTGACATTCTGCTGTTCTCCATAAAAGAATTTTAAAGTTAATGGGAAAACAGAACCCTGCCTGCGTTGGGGTGGGAGTAAATTAGTGAGGATGTTTGGCAAAACGCCAGTATGTGAAAAACTTACTGCCACACAATCCCCTTTAAATTTTTTGGGGCGATTTCCTAACCAGGAAACCCTTTTAGCTGTCTTAATCTCTTGGGCCAACTGTTGCCCCCCACCCCCGGGGCTAACCTCATGTTGTTAGTAAGCCATTGTAATGCCTTATTAGACTAAGAGGAGGGAGATTCTACTATACCAGCTTCTAGGGGCGGTACATTAGCTAATACTAGGACCACCGGTGAGGCTTCAACTATGAATTGTAGGGGGTCAATTAGCTGAACTTGTGCAGGGGGTATCTCAACTGTTAGAGGACTATCCCCTCTACCGTTTGTTTCATTGGCTGTCAAGGCCGGTATCTGGGTTGGGGGATTATTAAGTAATAAATCGTCTGTGTCCTCACCCTCCAGATCATCATGCTCTCCAATATTATTGTCCAAGTTTGCTACCAGCGTTGTAACGTTATCAACACCCTCCATTATTTTGTTCAGCTGGCCACCTAACTTTTTTACCTCAGTTTGTAATTTGTCTATTTTAGTAATTAAAGGTTTAACAAAGACTTTCATTTTACTTTCAATTAGCTCAGCAATTCTGACAAACAGTTCATCATCAATAATTACGTTGGACTTAGCTCTTCCCTCACCGTTTTCCTTCAGATTAGCCTTTGGGGTATTTACCCTCTTCCTTCTTGTCCCCGACCTTAAGCCTCCCCGTTTTGGCTGAATTTTGGCCTTAGAAAAATCTGACCAGGAAGCTTGATCCGAAATAGATTGATCATCTTCTGAGGGATCAACATGTATGTCCTGATCCAAATCACTGGGTATGTTATTCACAGAGTCCACGATAAGTACAGACAGAGTATTTTCATTTAAAGTACCAATATCCTGGGTAATAGAACAATTAGAGGAGCTTCGGGATGAGTCTGTAGGGATACAATATCATCAGATGGAGGATGTAAGGTAGGAGTCAAACAACATAGATCAGGTGATTGGCTCAGCCCCAAAGATTCTCTCCTCTGTGAGTTAATTTTTTTCACTGTTTGAACCATATAATTTTCCATCGTATTTACTAAAGGAGCAGTACCTTTTTTTGACATCCTGTCAGTACAACCAAGGAACTAACTCCTCAGACTCACTATTAAGTATAATTTATATGCGACAATGTCTTACTTGAATAGTTGAAGATCTCTCGAGCTTCAAGCAGGGTTTCTGGCCCTGTCCCTGTCGCCTCCTGCCGCTGAGGGCCGTAGAGGGCCCGCAACGCTGGGGTGTCAGGGGCTTTATGGGGCCGGCGGCGCTCTCCTGCCGCGTCAATTACGCGCCGCCGCGAGGCCTGCCGGGTGTTGTGGTTCCCGGAGCGGCGGCGCGAAGCTTTGTGGCAAAATGACTCTCGGCGGTGGCGGCTTGGACTCCTGGCTGCCCCTGTCGCTGTCGGCGTGTGGCGTGGCAAGGTAGATTTGTACGGTTTCCCCCGCTCTGCCGGGGTGTCAGGGGCTTTATGGGGCCGGCGGCGCTCTCCTGCCGCGTCAATTACGCGCCGCCGCGAGGCCTGCCGGGTGTTGTGGTTCCCGGAGCGGCGGCGAGAAGCTTTGTGGCAAAATGACTCTCGGCGGTGGCGGCTTGGACTCCTGGCTGCCCCTGTCGCTGTCGGCGTGTGGCGTGGCAAGGTAGATTTGTGCGGTTTCCCCATGTGCAGACCCCACTTTTGGCAGGACAGAAGGGAAAATTACTTAGATTACGAAGTGGGCCCACATTCAGCCAGCACCACCCCTAAGGTGGGGCAGTCAATGTGGACCCCACTTTTCTAATTGCTCCAACTTGTGTTAGAAGGAATTAGCCAATTAGGGTTCAGGGTTGTGCCTACTCTCCAAATGAGGTGGTCACATAGAGGGTGTAGACACTGTAAATGTAGGCAACCCATTGACTACTACCTGTCAGTCGCTGTAAGGCTGCTACATTTAGTGTTTAGGTGGCAACCCTCATACCTGAACTTCAGATTTGACAGACCTGAACAAAACACAGACAAAGAAGAGCTGCTGATCCGAAAATGAAGCTGCAGAATTGTGGCATGAAACAATATCTGCTGCCTCCAGGACTTGACCATCATGCTGTGCTGTACTGTCTTGTCCTGCTGCTGTGAGACCTCCATGAACCCTGAAGAAACTCCAAACCTTCACCAATCACCAGAGAACTATCTTGGAGTAGAGGAACTACTCCAATGGAGTTCAAATGCACCAAACCCGCAGGTTCCGACTTACCGACTTGAGCTCCCCAGCAATGCCGATGCAGCAACCAAACCAGAAGTGGTACACCAGAGCACGTTGGTCAGATATGTCCCCCAACCAAGTGAGAGGACACCAGATCCTACCTGAACCATGCCGCAGCAATACCCAAGGTAGTGTACCATCTGCAGCTGACACCAAGATGAAGAGTCCACTCTGCACTCCAGCTGCCCAGGAAGCAATCACCCATCGAGGGGACATTGAGACCTCTGAGACCTACTCCATGAGAGGCCCAGATGTCCTGGAATCATCCCTGCAATCAGCCTGCTCCGTGACGCACAGAGCCCAGCTGACCAACCTACTCTGCAAACAGCCTGCCCAGCCTGGGTACCAATGAGCCAGCTGTGCTGCCATGGTCCTATGGCCCTTGCAATCTAATCCCTCATTTGGCACCCCCAACTGTACAATTTTATGTGCATTTTTCCAAAATGTAAAGATTCCTAGCAAAAGAAGTTCTTACAGGTGACCAAAGATCTTGGTTATAAAATGTATATAAAAATCCTTGTTATTTTTACAAATTGTTCTCAGATTTCTTCTTGAGTGTGTGGTTCATTTCTTGCCTCTGTGAGTACAACACATGCTCAGCACTACCTTCTGATAACCCTATCTGCTTGCCCACACTACCACAAAGAGAGTATTAGTAATATGGACTTTTGCCTCTGTATACCAACCTGGTACCCACTGGAGTCTTTCCACATGTTACTTTGTTTAAGTACACTATATAGAGATCCAGCTTCCTACAGGATCTCGATTCTAAATGGTGCAGTCAATGTGTCCCATCTCCTCTTCTTTCACTTTTTTTGACCATGTCAAACCCATAGTATCTCATAGTTCTCCAATCACAGGAGTGGTGTTTCATGTAGTCATTTTTTATAGCATAACTTTTATGTTGTCTGGACAGCTCTAATATATTCAAGAATTCTCTTATTTTTACAGGTAATGGTACTTCCCACATAAAGTACATGGTACTACTCACATATTTTAGTCCACACTCTCATCTAATATATAAACCACATATTCTGACTCACATGTTAATCTTTGCTTGATACCCATGGTCCACTTTTCAGGATCCTTGCCAGCTGGTTCACTGAAGACCTCCGGGCCTCCAAGCAAAACCTGCCGGAAGCTGGAGAAGATCTGGCTCCTTGAATGAACACAGGACAACTACGCAGCCCACAAGAATGCCACCCGCACACACCATCGCCTCATCAGATCCGTCAAAAGGGCCTCCTTCAAAGACTGCCTAGAGAACAACGCGCACAACAGCACAGAACTCTTCAACATTGTAAAGGAACTCTCCAACCCCAGCTCCAACACCAATTACGTCCCACCTTCGCAAGACCTGTGCGACTCACTGGCCACCTTCATCCACTCCCTGGCCACCTTCGTCAACCGCAAGATCACAGACATTCACGACAGCTTCAAAGCCACAACCGCCTCGACAACCACTGAGACCATCGCCCCCACGACAACCATCCGCTCCAACCGCCTGCTCTCCTGGACCAACATCAACAATGACGACACTATCAAAATCATGAACACCATCCACTCCGGATCTCCATCAGATCCATGCCCACACCACATCTTCAACAAAGCCAGCACAGCCATCGCACCCCATCTCCGGAAAGTCATCAACATCTCCTTTGAGACAGCAACCTTCCCGGAGAGCTAGAAGCATGCCAAGATCAACGCCCTTCTCAAGAACCCCAAGGCGGACCCTAAGGACCTCAAGAACTTCCGGCCCATCTCCCTGCTCCCGTTCCCGGCCAAGGTCATCGAGAAAGACCCTCAACAAGCAACTGACCCGCTACCTCGAAGAGAACAACATCCTGGACGCTTCCCAGACCGGATTCTGCAGCAACTACAGCACCGAGACTGCCCTCATCGCCGCGACCGATGACATCAGGACCCTGCTGGACAGCGTTGAAACAGTCGCCCTCATCCTCCTGGACCTGTCAGCCGACTTCAACACTGTCTGCCACCACACACTACGAACACGCCTCCACGGCTCCAGGATCCAAGAAAAGGCCCTGGATTGGACCACCTCCTTCTTCTCCGGCAGAACAGAAAGACTCCGCCTTCCCCCTTTTGCCCCGAAGCCACCGAGATCATCTGCGGCGTACCCCAGGGCTTATCCCTCAGCCCAACTCTATTCAACATCTACATGGCACCGCTCACCCTCATCGCATGACCTCAACATCATCTCCTACGCCGTTGACACCCAGCTGATCCTCTGGGAACCACCCCAACACCCACCGACCACGCACGCAACCTAGGGGTCATCCTCGATTCCACCCTCTCCATGACTAAACAGGCCAATGCCGTCTCCTCCTCCTGCTTCAACACCCTCCGCATGCTCCACAGGATCTACAAGTGGATCCCCACTGAAACAAGAAGAACGGTCACCCAGGCCCTCGTCAGCAGCAGATTGGACTACAGAAACGTCCTATATGCAGGAGCCTCGGCCAAACTCCTGAGAATTGCTCCAATGCATCCAGAACACCTCTGCACGCCTGATCCTCGGCATCCCTCACCACAGCCACATCACACCCCACCTGAGAGACCTGTACTGGCTCCCAGTCAACAAGAGGATAACCTTCAAGCTCCTCACCCACGCACACAAGGCACTCCACAACACTGGACCTAGGTACCTCACCAGACGACTCAGCTTCTACACCCCTACCCGCCAGCTCTGCTCCATCGACCTCGCCCTCACCTCAGTCCCCTGCATCCGAAGAACGACCTCCGGCGGCCGATCATTCTCCCACCTCACCGCCAAGACATGGAACACTCTCCCCACCTGCTGACCTCTGAAAACTCTGCAAGACCTGGCATTTCGAGCAGTAGCAGCATTCCACCCCCTTCCCCCAGCGCCTTGAGATCCTCACGGGTAAGTAGTGCACTTTACAAATGATATGATTGATTGATTTTCCCATTTTTGCCAATTGTACATGCTTTACATGTATTACATTCCACAAAACCATTCCCTCCAGTTTGAAGCCATGTATTGGTTGGTTTATTACAAAGGTGACTCTCACTAGTTTATCTTTTAGAGATGCAATTTTTCTGAAAGTTATTTGTGGTTGTCTACCAACTCTATTGCCAACGCCTGGATCCTCATTGATTAGGTTCCAATGTGTGCAAAAAATCTTACGAATTTTGGCACTCTGTTTCCTATATATAGGAATCTGTCTAATCTCTTCATTATGCTCCGTTTTCAAGGACTGTTCTTTTTCTGTGATGAATGTTTGAATTTTAATTTGGTTCTTTTGTCTGGCTCTCTAGGTTGCTATTGATGTCATTCCATAGATAACATCTTCATATACATCTTTGCATCACTTCATTAAATTTATTCTCAAGATCTTTATCATCAACAATTAAGCCTCATACCTAGGAACTCACTATATGGGATACTCTTCATTGATGGTTTAGGATGGAAACTGGTTCCATGAAGAATTCTATTTGTAGCTGCAGGTTTTCTGTATCATGTTGTTTCAACCATACTATCTTTCACATAAATGCTGATGTCCAAAAATAAGTCGGTCAATTTATACTTTTTATAAATGTGAAACATAGGACCAAGGAATTATTATTAAGGCCATCAATATAACACATAACACCCATTAGATGTCTATATGGGGCATCGTTGAGGGGTAAATAGGGCACCCCCCTGCATGCCAGATCAATATATCAGAGGCGCTTGTACTTCTTTATTGTGGTTGGGGACTGGGCTTACGCACATTCACGAAGAACACCCTGGCTATAATTATTCTACAGCGCTGGCCACAAGAGGAACTAAACCTTGGGTAACAAGCATGAAAAGAGGCTCCCTAGCTCCATCTCCAATACAATACTTGTTGGTGGTGAATATTTCCTACATGGCCTTGAATGAAATGGCCTGCCTGAACTGACTCTCTGAGGATTTATAGTCACAGATTGCCTCCTTGGAGTTTGTTCTTCCGCATTTATCTCACACATGTGACTGCTTAGTTTGCCCTATTACCGTATAGTTAAGATGCCTCAGAGTGATGGTCCAGTGATGTGTCTGGGAACTGATGGTGCAAAATGGCGGATCGCGAATCGGAGCCACCATTTTGTTGTTCGTGGTCCTCTCCCTCGGTCCTGCCGGCCCTCAGACATTGCGCCTCGGCTGGATGGCCTTAACCCTCTCTCCCCCAAGCCCCTGTCTCTCCTATCATCTACCTCATCTCCCTCCGCTCCCTCTCTCTACCCACTTGGATGTCTTATTTCTCCGTCCACTCTGTTGAAAAGTAATATACAATAATTTTTAGCCTAATCGTTGCTAAAATTGAACCCAGAGTGAACTTACTATTTTGCATAGTTACAACTCTAACCACTAGTATATGTAGTAGTTCTTTGTACTTAATATCACTATTTTGTGATTCTGAGCTTTCCCGTTTGCATCTCTCTCCTGAGTGACTCTACAACGTATACATTTCCTTTTCTGCTATCCATATCTCTTCCCTGTGGGACTCTTCAACTCGCTGACTCCTCCATGACCCTTGCCTTTCGTGGATCCTGTCTTTTTCTGGATCACCAATTTACCCTGGTATTGAATGTGTTATCTTTTTGCAATCAATGTGATTTTATTTTGCCGTTTGTTCCCCCTCTGCGTACCTGTCAGTTCCGACCCGCCTCCTAGCCCCCTGTCCATAGTTGCCCTTTGACTAAGCACTCCTTCTCCCCTTGTTGGGGAAAGATCCAATATTCTTAGTCTGGAGTCTCAGTGACCCCTCTGAGAGAGTCCACAGCGTCAAGGGAACCACAGACAGCTGAGGCATGGTATGGCACCCCTTACCAAAGCATTCCCTCTCCCCTTGTTGAGGAAGGATCCAGTAGGTAGGCCTTGGAGTCTCAGAGACCCCTCTGAGAGAGTAAACTGCGTAAAGGGAGCCTCACGCAGCAGAGATGTGGGAATGATACCACTTCCCCTGGAATCACTGCTTACCGGACCTTGGATGAGGTTTTTACCCGTTTACCGGTTTGCGCCCCTTCACCCTCCCCCCTCTTTCATGCTCTCACCCTCCTCTACCGCTTTCCCTCTTTCATTCTTTGTCTACATCCTCAGCTCCTGTCCCCTCTCCCCTTAATCTCTCCCCTTGCCTGTTATGCCGTCTAGTCCCCTGTCCATTGTGCCCTTTAACTAAGCACTCATTCTCCCCTTGTTGGGGAAAGATCCAATTACCTATACCCTGGAGTCTCAGTGATCCCTCTGAGAGAGTCCACAGCACCAAGGGAGCCACTCGCAGTTGAGGTATGGTATGGCGCCCATCGCCAAAGCACTCCCTCTCCCCTTTTTGGGGAAGGATCCAGTAGGTAGGCCTTGGAGTCTCAGAGACCCCTCTGAGAGAGTCCACTGTGTAAAGGGAGCCTCTCGCAACGGAGTTGGGGGAATGATACCACTTCCCCTGGGATCACAACTTACTGGACTTCGGACGCACTTTGACTCGTCTACCGGTTTGAATCCCTGTCACCCTCCCCCTCCTCTTTTCATGCTGTGTCTCTCACTTTCCCCTCCTCTTTCCCTCCTTCATTCTCTGTCTACTTCCCCTGCTCCTACCCCCTCTCCCCTGAATCTCTCCCATTGGCTTCTTTTTCCCTTATGCATCTGTCCTTATTGTTTGTCTCGACCTAACAAGTAACTATGTAGCTATGGTCTAATAACTGTGTAACCTTTGTAACGATGTAACCTGCAACTATGTTCTGATACTCATGTAAAGCGCTCTGATACCTCCGGGTCTAGTCAGCGCTATATAAAACCTTTCAAATAAAATTCCAAATGATCAAAAGTTTGTCTATGTATCTTAGCCACAAGATGATCTTGCCTAGATTTTGTTCATTCTCATGTGCCCAGGATACCTCTTTCTCCCACCAGCCCAGGATGAAATTGATATAGCTTGGGGAAACTGATATCCCATCACCGTTCTGTGTTGTTGATACATCGCCATAGCGATTCTGTGTTGCTGGTGATACATTTCGTAATTGAATATAAACACATTATTCTTAATGGCAAATCTCAATTATGGTTAGTAACATCCATGATCGTAGGAGTTCACCTACATTTCTTTGCTTTAAGAAGTATTCATGTGTAGTTAATCATACTTCATGTTGAGTCAAGGTGTATATTCCACAATGGTAGCTAGTAAATACCTGTCTTGCCAGGTCATATAGGCGAGTATTCTTAATAGGTCTACAGTGTCCTTTATGTATGAAATCAGAGTTTTCACTATTGGCGCCAAAAGTAGTCTGCATAAATAGAAACCTTTTCATATAGTGATACACAGCCAGAGGTCAAGGTTCTGCCTGGTGGGTTTGTTAAGGTCTTATGAATTTTTAGAAGAAAATATTTTGTGGGGATGACTGGGCGATGATACATTAGATATTTGTATTAATCATCATTTATCAATGACTCACTATGCCATTCCTATAGTTTTAATGCATTGTTATAATCAGTTTATTCATAGGGTTCTCATTTATTTTTTTGTAAATTTGTCTCATCTTTCAACTGGCGCTTCCCCCATTACAAAGTCAAGTTTGTTCATAATTACTATGTTTTTATCTTTGTTCACTGCTTTGATTAATATCAAGTAATTTTCAGGTGTGGCCAGTGCAGGTAAGATGGGTGGTGAGGGGGAGAAAAAGTAAATAAAACCACTTACGTTGCACTCACCATATCACCGAGTAGGCGATGCGACGAGCTCAAGAAAAGTGTTTTTCTATTTTTTTATTTTATTTTCCTTATTCCGTTGTTGGTCCACTTCCCTCCACGCCCCATCCCACCACCCCACATCTCTTACCTTCACCGGCCACGAATGGTCATTTTCCATAATGTTTTGGCAATATCAGAGATTATTTAATCATAGATAAGATCACATTTATTAAGGGGCCGATTCCGATCTCGCTCGACAGGTCCCCCAACGCGATCCAGCTGTAAAAAGCACAAGCCGTACGCGTGTTCTCGGCCCGACTCGTACATCTGTACAAGCGAGCAAGTACAATGCGAGAAACACAAAATCGCTGACTGAATCGTTTCCGGGTCCGAACTGCTCCATACGCCTCATCTGTAGGCAAACCGTGTCGTGCAATGGAGGTGAATTCCGACCAAGCCAGTACGATGCACGTGTCAGACAGCCAGATCGAGCAGAAGTTTCCAGCTCGCAAAACAGCCAGGAAGCTGCCTTTGGGGGTCCGCGTCGGACACCCTGTCACACGCAGCCTTACGACTCAGACAAAGGGGGACACCCAAGGGTCTCCCCAACACAGGCATGTACGGTGCAGATAGCACCAATGTGTACCCACTGTAGGGGGTGCCCTTGTGCGACACGTACCCATTCAGTCAATGGGAGCCCATGTACGCGTCGTACGACTGGATCCCATTGACTTCTATGGGAGTCCGACCGAACCGAGTCCGGCAGCATGAGGCTGCATCGTACTCGCTTGGTCAGACTGCAGGAGTCCGACTCGGTTGGAAAACACTCCGGATCCAGCTCGGACGGAGAGCTTTCTGACCCAGATTGGAATGGGCCCCTAAGTGGTGATACTGTTGGACAATGTTATCTTTTCTTTCTGTCTGCTATATCGATTTCTGTTAGTGTCACTATCCAGTGTTTCTAGGACTTGTTCTTCAGTAATTTTTTCATCTCCCAGATAATGTATGTGTTCAAACACTTTTTAAAATCCATTATTTGTTCTACCTTAAGATCAACTGCGGTGCCATCCACGTCTCCTTCTTGGCATATTAGTTTAGATTGTTTTATAGCAAATAAATTAGCCAGAAAATCTAGTCAGCATTATTGGAAAAGGTACGCACATAGGGCCACATGTATCAAGCATGCAAAATAGCTTTTTGTGATGGATGAAAGGCTTTCTAGTCGCAATTTTAGGTAATCGCAAAAATTGCGATTACCCAAAATTGCTAATGCAAGTAGGGAATCGCAATTTGCGAATGTGTCAAACATTTTCCAAATGCAAACAATGCATTTAGGAAAATGCAATTAACATCAACTTCAAGTTTCTGGTAACCATGTGTGAATTTTAAAAAGTGCACAAAAATGCATTTTTCAAAGTACCATGTAGCTCACACATGCTGCTAGGGCATGTATGTGCTGTACATGTCCACATTTATATTTTTTGGGGTGCCTCAGGCCTCCGGGCACCCTTGGCTTTGCATTAGCTGATTAGTGATTACCAGTTAGGTAATCACAAATTAGCAAATGGAAAACCATTCGCATCTATGGGCCTTTAGGCCTTTAGGCCTTTAGGCCCATATGAGTGAATGGAAAAGTATTGCCTAATAGTGATTCGATATTTAGCAAATCGCTATTTAGTAATATTGAGGAATCACAAAACTTTTGACGATTCCTTATATAAATAACATTTTGCGATTACCAATAGCGATTCCGTAAAAAAAGCTATTTGGTAATCACATACTGCTATTTCAATGCATGTGGCCCATAATCACTAAAATGTTCAGCTATACCACCACCTTAGTCATGGGCCAGTATGTGGGCACTGTCCATGAGCACTTACAGACTATTAAAAAGTGGATTATTAGTTTGGGTAGATGAGAGTCCACTACAAGTAATAATAGCCCTATCTAGTTAGGTCTGATAAAGGTTTCAGCAATTTAAACCTGATATTAACCCCTGGTAGCTGTGGCACAGAACAGGCAAGCTTATCTTAAGAAAATGTGTAATGCTTTTAGAAGTAACAAAACAGTTAAAAAGTAAAAAACAAAACAAAATAAAAATAATGCTCCAATTTATAAAAATAGAGAATATTTAAATGGACAGATAACACCAAAAAGACAAATAAAATCAATAAAGGTAACCAGAGATAAGAATTTTTAAAATGTAAATAAAAAAGGGACAAAAAGCATTAAGCTCCAAACCTAGTCATCTGGTTGTGCTTTGCTGGATCTAGGCATTATTTTAGGCCTATCGCCATAGATTTTAAATTAAATACAGATACCAGGTTTAACTAGGTCAGAAGATTTACCTTTTGACTTAGCCTCTGAAATGGAAGTCAAAAATCCTCAGTGGGGCAAGGCAGAAAGGTGTGGCCAAGAGGGGATCCATGAGGCCAGATAGCCATCACACAACGTCCCAGGGAAGCCATTGACTTTTTAGGGGAAAAGCACTGAGCAGCAGAAATTTTAAATCCCTGCCCGGGGTAGGTTCCTCGATGGCTTGACATTTTTAACACCTTCTTCTGGTGAAGATTTCTATGTTTGTACTTTGTCACTTTTGTGGTGCCAGATTATTCTAGCTGGGCAAGACTTCAAGCTGTATCTGAACAAGCTAGATACCCTTTCTTCGATGTCCTGCCGAAATGAATTTGATGCTGCAGAAAACCTCTGGAAGGACCAACATGAATTTTTGGCCCAGCAGCAACAGACCTTAATTGAATTGACTTGGCAGGTTTCAAAGTGCCAGCTTTGCCAGGATGTTAGAAGGGGTACCATTTGACACAGCCAGGGTCTCAGGACCTCGGGAACAGCACTTGGGGATCAAGACTCACTCCAGCAGAAACCACTAGCAGCACCAATTGCAGGTCCAGTTGGAACTGTCCAGCTGGGCTCTTCAGGAAAAGGGCTTCTTGCGGCTTGTTGTGTCCTTGCAGCTTAGAAGGAGCCAACTAATACTTGGGGTCCACTTATTTGTCCTGGGTACAAGTGGGAGCAGTTCCTACCCTTCAGGTCTCATTGCAGGTCTCAAACAGCAGGTGCAGTCCTTCTTCTGTTCTTCCACAGGTCCAGAGTAATTGAAGATGATACCCAGGGGTGGCACATTTATGTATGGCACTAGGTTGTGGGTAGGGGAGACTCCTGGTCCCTCCCTGACCAATAGGGAAAAACGCTATTTCTACTTTGACTGTGTTCATTTTATAGCCTTATGCTCAACCAAAATCTGCAATAGCATTCATGACTATACAACCTTAAGCAATATGAAAATCTTTTCACAAATCCTATTTAAGCTTTGGTATGGGGAATTATTTCTCTTGTATATCTCTACCAGGTTTTGCCCTCACAACATACACTTGCTTGAGTATATTTAAATCAGAGATTTAGTTTGGGGAGTTTGGTTTTGAAAAATGTAAAACTGTTAAAAAAGTGTGATGAGCAGCTGTAATTTTTTACAGTACCATACGTCTAATTTTTCCAACATTGACAGGAATGTATAAAGATGTGGTCTGGAACACATCTCTCAATTTGGAGGGCAGAATAAAAATTCAGGATGGCTGGTGTAAAACCTCCACAACCCAGTCTGCCTTGTAGTCCATCCACCAAAACTTAAATAAGGCCCAAAATCTAACCAAATAATTTAAAAAATAATAATTTTTTTTCAAATAAATCAACTAAGACATCCATCTTAGAATGTGCCTTCAATATTTTGTAAGTGATGCACTGATACCCTTTTTCCGAATGCCCACAACACTGCCTCGTCAGACACCCTCTACCATCTCTGCCACTTGCCTGGAATCTCATAGATTTTCATTGGGTATCCACGACCTATTCACATCGAATTTGTTTTCAAAGCACACAATATAAAAACTAAACCATGCTACTGCCAATGTACTACACAGTTTGAAAACTGTGGGTCCTTGTGAATGGAAACCGAAGAAATACAGGGGCATATTAGCAAGAACCTCGTTAAAATTATCGCAGTTTTAGCGGCAGGAAACTGCTGGTAATACAGCGATAATGGGCTTGCTAATATGCGTTATAGAATTCCAATAGAAGCCCAGGTTAGATGTCCTGCACATGTAACCTGGGCTTCTATTGGAATTCTATACCGCATATTAGCAAGCCCATTATCGCCGTTTTAGCAGCAGTTTCCTGTAGCTAAAACGGAGAATATTTTAACGAGGTTCTTGCTAATATGCCCCACGGTTTTCTAAATATTGTTGTCGAAGATTTCAACGTGATGTTTTGGTTCTGATGTGGATAGATCAGATAGGGAGCTCCCACACCTGAAAGATTCAAATGAACATGTGTGAGTGTGATACTGCAATAGCAAAGAATCGTATACCAATCTGAGGTACAGCGACTACCATATGTGGGTCAGGTAAAGGAAGCAGTTTGGCAGTATGCAATACTCTTTGTCACTTAGATGCTGAAACAGCCGGGAATATAGGGCATGCTATCACTATCCGTTTCATAAATTAAATCACTTGCTCTCACCTTGCACCTCTCATATGTTTCGTCTTCTCAGGGGACGCCATAATTTTACATCGGACATTCTCCTTATCACCCCTCAGTTGGAATGTCCAAAAAATGACAACATCCTTGAACCGAAAGACAATGTGAGCCTTTACAATATCGGCTGTCCCTGGTGAAATTAATTTGTGGTCCCAACGTGTCCCCGTGGGTACACGTTCACATGCCACCACCATCCCGGAGTTTGTCACAATGTGGCACCATTTTTAGACTCTTTCTCAGAGGCCAAGCGGCTAGGGAAATGAAGGGCTGCGTTGAGTTGAAGCTGTGGAATATGTTTAAATGCTATTATATACAGAGCTTGCCTAGGTCTGAAGAAAAAAATCCCATTATACATTTGTAAACCTGTTCTACTTCAATAGCTAAGGATTCGGAATGAATAAATCTGGAGTAATGTATGAAAAAAAAGACAAAAACAGTGTCTTTCCTCCTCCGTGAAAAAACGATTGGAATGAACACCTTTCATTTCAGGCTGCCCGCATTCTTCCGCTAGTCTACATTTCAGGGCTGTTTGCTGCCAATTTGAAGGCTTTCCGTCTGTGTCACACTTAGATAGTTTTAAATTCAAAATATCGGATTAACGGAGAAAAAACGCCCAAATAGAAAGTTCCTAATAAAAAAAAATGAAGATGTGTGGCGATTTGAGGCCTACGCAAATGTCCGCTCCGATTTATTCAGGTCTTCCAGGGAATCTCCGTCCATCCCGCTCTCTGTAATTTCAAGTGCCGACCCCAGGGAGTGTGGGCAGTGGAGGGGAGGAGAGGCTGACAGTGGAAATTGCCAGTGTGCAATTCATAAGCAGACCCTATGGCTGGAGATAAGTGAACATGACAAAATTGCGGAGAAAGAGACCAACATTTCAGAGGGGGATACGTCTGCCCAGCCCGTCACACTGTAAGAGAAAATCAAATCCCGCTGATTTGTGGAGCTACAGGATGAAAATGCAGATGAGGTTCCCTTCCCATCATCAGTATTTAATCACTCTAGCACCTCCACGGCACCCCTGGGAAATAAAATTCAGAACGCCTGCATTGTAAACATTGCATCCAGCCCACGAGTATCATTTTATGCAAGACACTGCAGAAAATGGCATTATGTCTTTGAGCATTGTATCATATTGTACTCACGCTTGCTGCTGCTGAATTGTCTAAAGCTGTGCTGGAATCAGATTTATTGCGTTGCACAAATGCATTTTGGAAGCATAATATGGAGCCGTGTAATTATAAGTACAAAATAAAGCTGCTCGCATAAGGTGAAACGTGTATTTTATTTCCCTGCAGCCTGCGCGAGCGCCATGTTGCGCCAGGCTCTCGGTGATTGATGGCCGGGATAACGAGGCCAGGAATAACCTATTTTGCATCTGCTACTATGTTTGTAATGGAAAGACACCTACTTGGCCCACTCACCTCGTCTCCGATGCTTGTAAAACTGCCTCGGGGAATGCCAACCCCAAATATTTGTTTAAAGAGTCTTTTATGGTAAAAACAACAAAGGCTGGTTTACCTTTCAGGTTTTCCTCTGCACAATCTGTATCCCAGCAGATTGTATTGAATCAAAGCTTGACAGGTGACATCCATCAAGCGAAGCGGTATAAACATATTTGCCCGCTGATCCTTCGGGTCCTTTTAATAACCGGCACCTGCCTCCTGCCTCCTGCCTCCTGCAGAATGCTATTGTTTTCTTGCTTTGGTGAGGTTGAGATTGGGGTGGTTTGGAGGTGGGCTTAACTGACTACACCTCGATACTTGCCCCTTACTCTTTCTTTTAAGAGGCAATGTCACACCATGGACCGTGTGCATTTAGTACAATCTGTAATGTGGAGAAGCAGTGGGCATTGGCCCCAATGCAGATCATAAAAATCAACGTAGGGCAGGCAGAGGGGGAGACCGTGGTGCCTCAGGAGGGGCTGTAGGAGCATCAAGAAGTGTCATTAGAATGAAAGGTCAAATGATATATAGTAAAAGGTCATGGAACCAAACAACAAAAAATGTGATGAGCAGTTGCAAGGAACCCTAACTGCAATTTTTGTACTTGAAAATAGCATTCACACGGGCATAGGGAAGCATGGATACTCTAGCAGAGAGACACAGTAACTGACATACAGAACAGAGGCCTGGACAGAGATGCAAGATGCTTTCGGATAACTAGGTGTGCTTGTCTCTGTTATTTATTATATTTTGACTTTATCATTTGTTTATGTAAACTTTGCCTCATGACTTACTTCACTTACTTGTACATAGCTTATCATGTTTATTAGCATACTCGACCGCACCCTAGCCTACTCAAGGCATTTAAAGGACTGCACAAAATATTATAAATGAAGACTCGACCTTACTCAAAGGATGAACGAAGCTACAGCATTACGGACTACAAATCCCAGATGACGCCAGTGAGACTCAAACAGGCAACACACGCCCACTGGGGGATTGATGAAAACGAATAAAAATGTGCCGGAAATGCAAGAAATGCTGTAATCGAGTGTCATTTGTTGCAAGCCCATGAGGAAGGGGTGTTCCAAAACCCCGAAACTCGTCGGGCATTATTAATGATTGAAAGGAGGCGGGAAGGTATGCCAACTTATAGCCCGGAGGGGAGAGAACTGTCGAGTGTCTTCCAGGATGCTTGGGGCAATTTGTGGTTTCATAGCTTATCATGTGTAGGCCTGGGCAGTGAACTCTGCTCTGCTCGCTTGGTTTACGGAGTTTTCCGCACTCCGTGTTACGCGGAGATCGCGGAGTTTGCGCGAGGAGTGTTTTTTCCTCGCTCGCGTTCACCAGTGCTAAGTTGGCGAGCGTGAGGAAGGAAAATCAACTTCCTGGTGAGATTTTTCCCCGTTCGCGACCATCAACATCAAGTTGCTGAGCGCGAGCGTGGAAAATAAATCTCCAGGTGAGATTTCTCGACGCAGGGGGGTCAAGTTTCTCATTGCGGGTGGTCGCAAATGCTTGCGACCCCCTGTGTTGAGAAACTGCCCGTTCGCATTGAGAAAGCTGCCGCTCGAGTAAAAATCTACTCGAGCGGCAGTAAAGGAAAGCCCGCGCTAATCATGGTGCTGTTCGCGATGATCGCAGAGTGCGGACAAGTATCCAGCACAATGCAATCACCGCGAACAGCATTTTTCTATAAAACTCCACTGCTCACGGAGATCCGCAGAGTTTTGCGTAGCACTACTCCACGAACTCCTTCAGGGTTAATCAAGTGTAGTATAACAATATTTCTTTATTATCGTAAAGTGCTCTGTCACCCGAAAGGGTCTTGTTTGTGCTATATAAAACTCTCTTAAATAAATAAATCAGTAACACAGCACCAACATCGTGATAATTAGAACCAGACACTTGGATAGGAAGGCACAGCCTCTGGAGCACAAAACACAAACACTGGACAGGGAAACTGGATCCACAGTCATTGGGTCACATAGCACAGGCACTGGTATAGTGAAAACTGAATATTAGGACAGGGAGTCACAGTCACTAAGACACAGAACACAGCACTGGACAGGGAGTCCAGATGCTCAGTCAATGGGTCACATAGACCAGAGACTGGTATTGCGAAAACTGGACATTAGGACAAGGAGACACAGTCACTGATACACAGAACACGGCACTGGACAGGGAGACCAGATGCACAGTCAATGGATCACATAGCACACATAGCACAGAGACTGGTACAGCGAAGCCTGGGCTCTGGGACAGGAAGGCAAAGCCACTGAAACACAGAATACGGTACTGGACTGTGAGGCCAGCTGCACAGTACATGGTTTACAGCACAGATACTGTGTTAGACTTGGCATCATTGTCGTGATTTCCCCATGACTTTTTGCCTCTACCCCCTGTATTTTGTTTGCTGTACTGGATTTCATTTTGCTGGCTTAGAGGCTTTGGGCACTTTGTCATTACTGGTCAGTGTCAAAGTGCAATTGCTCCCTGTGTAAATTATTATTATGATTGGTTATCCCTGATTGGCATATTTGAATTACTGGTAAGCTCCTAGTAAAGTGCACTGAGTGTGCCAGGGCCTGTAAATCAAATGCTACTGGTGGGTCTGCAGCACTGATTTTGCCACCCACATGAGTAGCCCTGTAAATATATCTAAGACCTGCCACTGCAGTGTATGCGCTCAGTTTTGAACTGCCATGTTGACCTGGCAAGTGCACCCACTTGCCATGCCCTAACCTTCCCTTTTCTTACACGAAGGACACCCCTCAGGTAGGCCCAAGGGCAGGGTGCAGTGCATGTGAAAGATATGACATGTACTGGTGTGTGTGACATGTCCTGATAGTGAAATACTGCTAATTTAATTTTTCACTATTGAAAGGCTATCTTTTCCATTGGATAGCATGGGAGATACTTTGTAACATTTTACAAGTATAATTTCCCATTGGGACAAGATGGAGGAATAAAAATTACGCTCTATGAACTCAGAATTTAACACATCATTTAGTAAAGATGGTTTTTAAATTGTATTTTTGGAAATGCCACTTTTAGAAAGTAGACATTTTCTTGTTTAACCATTCCATGAGCCTCTGCCTGTTTGTGAATGGCTGTCTGGTTTTGGCGTGACAGGTGCTGGTGATGTGCATTCACTGGAGACAGGCACTGGTGGGGGGGGGAGTTGAGGTGTTCCTGTCCATTCTAGGATTACTCAGATCTGAGCTGAATAGACCTTGACTGCATTTAGAGTAGTGGGAGGATTTTCACTTGCACCTGAATAGGTCATGTCTCCCTTGCACAATGCTATCTCCTTTCCCTGTGGTCATACTGCACCGGTGGGGACAGAACTGGTTTGGACTGTGCTCAGAGACCCTTGCAAGAAAAACAAAGACAAAATGGGGTTTAAGTAGTTGACCTTAAACCCCAGAACTTTAGATCACTTCTGGACTCAAGGCAAACCTTTGCTAATGAGAAAGAGCTGGAGAACTGTGAGGAGGAGTACTGCCCATTTGCTGTGTGGGGTTGGCCTGCAGTTGCTGCTTCTGCCAAGGAATGGACAAAGCCTGGAACTTTGCCGAGAAACCTGCTTGAAGAAGAATCCCCAAGGGTGTGTGTGTGCTGACCTCCTCTGTTCTGAAGTCTCAGGGACACAAATTATTCACCCCCAGCTGCCCTGAACTCTATTGCTGAGAGTTCTGCCCTGCCAGGAGGTGCCTGTTCCAGTTTGGGGCCCTGGCGGTCGTTCCAGTTGTTGGGAGCTGGAAGAAACCTACAAGAAGGCAAGAAAAACAATCTCTAATGCCGTCAGCACCACCGCCGTGATGCCACCACCTGCACTGAGGTCAGGGACACCGTTCGTGAAGTGCACAACACACCGCCCTGTCTGCACCGCAGTTCTCACATCCTTCGACACCTGCCGACACCTGCAGTTATCGGCCTTCCGGATACCATTGATTGCACCAACTCCTTCACCACCAGCACCTGCATCCAGTTATCGTGGCACCAATAACTACCGAGGGTGACTCCACAAACTCGCCAACTTCACACTGTCACACCGGAACTGACGCCTCACCTCCGATGCAACCAACTTCCCCTGTCCTGAATTCAACAAGTTGCCTCCTCGCAGACACAATGCTTTGCCTCCCCCCGTGGCAGCCAGGAAGCCAGCCTCGACCTTTACACCGATGCCTTACCTCGACGATGTCATGCATCATCATAGACTTAGTTTTCCAAGGTACTGTTTGTTTGGGGGCCTGTGTGACTCCGGGCCCAATGCTGCGCACCTCATGGTCGGCCCTGCACTTTGAATTTATTGCTGTCATGGCGTCGAAATGGCCCCAGGTGGAGCTCTTTGTTTTGTACAAGCTTTATTTTTGAAATAACTGTTCTACAGTTGTATTTTACTACCTGTGTATTGGATTTTTGTCATTTTGGTCTTGTTGAGTTTAGGTAACGACACTTTATTTTTCTAAACTGGTGTGGTGTCAGTTTGTGGTGTTTTCACTATATTACTGTGAATTTTGTGTACAAATACCTTACACGTTGCCTTTGGGATAAGCCTGTCTGCTCATGCCAATCTACCACGGGTGAGAGCAGGGGTTATCTGGAGTGTGAATCCCCTTAACCTGACTTGAAGCAGGAGTCCCTACTTGGACAGAGGTACACACCTCTGCCAATTGGAGACCTTCAGTTCTAACACACTGGTATAGCGAAACCTGGACATTAAGACAGAGAGGTACAGTCACCAAAACAGAGAACCCACCACTGAACAGGGAGACCAGGTGTACACAGTCAATGGGTCACATAGCACAGAGACTGGGACAGCAAACCCTGGGCTCCGGGACAGGGAGGCACAGCCACTGAAGCACAGAACACAGGCAATGGGTTAGGAGTCATGGACACTGGGACAGGGAGTTGCAGTAAATAAAATGCAGAATACAGATGCTGGACAGGGAGACTAGATACACACTAGTCACATAGCACAGATGCTGGTATAGGGAGACATAGACACTGAGGCAGGGAGGCATAATTATTGGGACACAGAACGCAGACCTTGGGATATGAGACATAGGCACTTGGACTGGGAGGCACAGTCAATGGAACAAATAAAACAGACACTAGGACAAAAAGACAGGGATCACTGGGGCATGGATCCACACTTACTAAGACATGGAACACAGACACTGTGAGACACTGCCATGCACAACGAGAAACGGAGACACTGACACACCTACACAACAACAGAATCTGGCTCACAAAATGATACAGGCACGTATTAATACACGTGCACATACTTGGACAGGCACACACATGCCTGTACATTGTGTCAGATAGGCACATACGTGAAAAATTAAACAGAGTACTGATGCACTGTTACAGGTAGGCATGGACTATGGGGCATAGAGGGAAATGCATGGACGCAATCACAGAAGGAACAATTCTTCATTACCGTCTTTCACAAAACCACACTCCAGTCTTTTGAGTATTTCTAGAATTGTTTGACCCTCACCACCCGTGATTATTCATGGTGCTATGGGAACTGAACAACAGTAGAAGTCTATTATACAAATAAACAAACACTATAACCTAGCAGGTATATTCCTTTGTTGGGAACACATGTGCAAAGTTCTTTGGACAGCGTACACAGACACATTTACCGGTAAAAAAAGAGCCCCATCACCTCACTATGATCTTTAATTTAGCAGGTGTTTCCAGTGAGAGTAATTGATTAAATAGAGTGGCGACGAAAGGTAATGCCTCAATGTCTTGACATTCTGCACCCTGAAAAGTGAATATGTTTAAGAACAAGAAAATTACCATTGCACCATTGGCAGAGTTGTGCTTCTTACTTTCCTACTTCATGGTGACATGGGTCGTGTTTGTCGTTATCAACGTCAAGTCTGTGAACAAACAGGTGTCAAAAGTAAGTATGAGCTCTTGGTGTATTAGGTCTGCACTACTAATTATATCACATCAAGGGGATAAGAAAGAAGGCTGCTTTCAATGCCAACCAAACTCATTCTTAATCATGGGATTAAGAATGAGCTGTTGGGTTTTTCGGGCCCCAGTGCATAGAATTTTTTATGATGATTGGGGCCCTTTGTGCTTAAGCCTTCATAACTTTTTTCACTAAAGGTATCCGGACCAAATTAACAACTTTTTCCCAGGTATTGGGGATTCTAAATGTACCTGTACTTTTGAGATTACTCTAGAGAAAATCAGGATAAAAATCAAAATATAGCAACATTTTGGATAGGTTTTGGGAATAATGGGGAAAAAGTGCTATGCAAAAAACATGTTTTTTTTAACTCCTAAAAGTGGCATTAACAAAAGATAGTGCCGTGTGAAAATCCCCAGCTTCATGGCCTTCAACAAAAAGGAGAGTTTTAAAAAGCAATTTTTACCCATTTTTGTATTTTTCTAAATGGTAGTCCATTCTTCCTATTTTTGTGGTTTCAAATTACTTGCAATTTATGGAGACAACAGATATGAGACCTATGGGTGATTTCCGAAAGCTATATATTTCTGAAAACTAGATAAAATTCCAAATTCAACAAGGGGTCATTTATGAAGATCGCTCATGGCTTACTTAAAGAAACTAATTGTTGGGGGTCGTGGCTTGCGCCCGAAAGGAATGGCGGCGTTCCCGTGACTCTCCTGCGGCGGCGGAGACTCGGGCAAAGTAAACCCACGGAATCCTCGCACGCACCCATTCAAGAATGTAAGCAGTGCTGTGCGAACGCAAGCGGAGCCCGGGGATCCCTTTCTTTTATCTCTCCGAGGTCGGAGAGTGACTTTGTGGCTCAGTTTACCGGCGGCGTGGCACTGACGAGTTTGCTCCCGCCATTTTGTGGAGTTCTTTGCCGCTGACGGAGTTCAACTCCAATGCAGCTTTATGATGCCACAGCCTGTTTCCTGCTAATAACGAGCGTGATGGATCCCACGCTACTGCTATCTGAGGTATAACTCAGCTGATTTTTAGCTCACTGGCTTCTTTCCTCCTTTGCAACCATGTCTCAGCTTGGCTGTCCTGGATCCTGCCACTGCCATTTTGTCTTTCTTCAACCTGGAGCTCCTTTCTACTGGAACGCCTTCCTCCTTTTTCGTGCAGCAGGTAGTCTTCACTCACCACTAATCTTTGGAATTTTTTTTTATCCTTCTACCTTTCCTGCTGCTTTTTCTTCAAAACCTCAAGTCCTGTTACAACGTTTAAGTCCTGCAAGTACTTTCTTTCTCAGGATTTTGAATGGAGTCCTTTTTTTCCCCCCCTTTTTTATCTTATATCTTATAACGCATTTTACCACCATTGCAGCGACATATAGATTAACATTTATCTTTTTTCTGCAATTTATACCATATTTCTTGTTTGACCAATGTTGAGTGTACTGTTATGCTTGTCATTTTTAATTGCTTACAGGTTTTTCTCATATTATATTTCTGAGTACCCTCTTGGTTACTAATACATTTATGGTGTTGCGCTTACATTGAAAATGTATTCATGGTTTGAGTCCACTGCTTTCTTTGTTTGCTCATACTGTGGAGTTCTTTTTTCTGCTTACTGCAATTTGATTTATTATACATGCTATTTCATTTTGGTGAGGTGCTTTATTTAGGTTTATGGGCAGGTTACCTAAATCTAAATCTACATCTGCTCCTCTGCAATTTTTGATTCACTCTAGCTCACGCTATGCCTGCTTGTCCATGGAGGATCCAGCCACTGCTTCACCTAAGGGTGCATCGGTATCCCACAATGCTCTGGGACCTAATGTCAACAAAGCATCGACAACAAGACTGAAAAAAGATCCTCCCTCTCCACCTAAACAATCTAATTCTGTTACAATGGATCTATCAATGGAGGAGATCAGAGCCTTGTGCTCATTTATGGAAGAGACTAACTCTACACTTCAGATGCTTTCTGACAAGTGGTCAAATATGGATCAACGCGTTACTACGTTAGAGCAGAATGATGACTCCTTATCTTCCTCTACTTCCAAAGTGGATTCTCTTTGTTCACAGGTTTCCATGCTTCACAAACAAATTGAGAATTTGGAAAACAGAAATAGGAGGAATAATCTTTGTATTTATGGTCTTCCTGAAGAAACAGAAGGTTCGGGCCTGCCTGCTTTCTTCAAATCCTTTCTTCCAAAGCTTCTTAAGTTGCCTGATAGCACAGCTTTGAACATTCAGAGAGCTAATAGACTGGGACCACCTCTGTGTCTGTCTTCCTCTTTACCAACACAAAAACCTAAAGGAGTAATTTTATACTTTCTTGAATATACCGACCTACTTAAGGTTCAATCAGCAGCTAGAGCAATTAATCGTATAACCTGGTCAGGGAGCCCCTTATTCCTCTCACAGGATTACGCCAAACCGACTGCTGATCAGCGAAAGGAGTTCATAGCACTGCGGCCGCAGCTACGTTCAATAGGAGCAATATATGGTCTTTTCCACCCTTGTTTGTTTAAAGTAACCATCAACAACAAAACCACTACTTATGAGGATTCAATAAAACTGAAGAGTTTTCTATATTCTCATCACGCTGACACAATGGAGACTAACTCCTCATTTAATTCTAACTAATCTGTTTTTGGACTTTGCTGTGGTTACATTGCTTTTATGTTCTTTGCATTGATTCCTGATTCATTTGCTATTTGGTAATATGTAAATAGCCAGTTTGCTGATAATGTCATTGTTTTTCTTTGTATTTACTCTTTCTTTCTCTCCCAACAGGTAGATTTTGCGTGCCTTACCTTCCATGTGTCTGAAATATGCCTGCTCTGCCCTTCCTTCCGCCCTCCCTTCTGAGTCCTGGATACGCTGTTGTTCCTTGTGGTCTTCCATCCCTCCACCTCTCGTATGTTTTGGATTTTGATTCCTTAAATTTGGTTTAGCTCCGGGAAACCTCCGGGTAGCTGTGCGCTTTAGAAACTTAAATATAATAATAATAATAATAATAATAAATAATAATTGTTTGTAATTCCTTTTTTTCTCCTTAATCAATCTTTATCTTTTTCATGATCCTTTTCTTTTTATTCATCTTTCTCTTTTCATGCACATTTTCTCTTTCTTCTTGTTCTTCTCTCTCTCTCTTTTTCAACTTTGCATTCTCCTTTCTTCTTTTGGAGACTGCTACTTCTTCTTGTTTTTTTCTCTTCTTGTTCCCCCTTCCTAATACGATTGTTTCATTCTGTGTACAGTTGGTTTGATGTTAATGATAGTCTATTTACTTTAAGATGTTCTTTTTACTGGAATTCTTCATATGTTCACAGTTTTAACGTATGCCTTTAAGAATTACTTCTTGGAATGTCAGAGGTTTACACTCACCTATTAAGTGTCAGAGGGTTTTGACACATTTGGCTAAACTAGGGGCAGATGTTGCATGCATACAAGAGTCTCACTTATCCTCTGAGGAATCTGCGAAACTCAAAAGAGTTTGGGTGGGGGACGTTCTCTTTTCCCCAGGTGATGGCAAACGCAATGGTGTTATCATTCTTTTTCGTAAATCCCTTTCCATTAAGATTCTATCACATAGCACAGACCACAATGGTAGATGGCTATTTGTTAAATTTGTTGCTGATAATGTTCCGGTCTCTTTATTGAATGTCTATGCGCCTACAATTGGTGACCCTTCATTCTGGGGTTTTCTGGCCCAACAAATCACATTGTGTTACGATGATAATTTTATCCTTGCAGGCGACTGTAATGAGATTTTAGATCCATTTCTGGACCGCAACTCCTCAGTTCCCTTTACACCTCATAGATCTCACACATTTTTTTTACGCACCATTAAAAAACATAAACTTATAGATGCCTGGAGACTTTGCAACCCTACTTTAAGAGAATATTCCTTCTATTCACCGGCACATCATACTCAATCACGCTTAGACTATATTTTTGTTTCTCATAACATTTCTCAGTCATTAATGAACACAGATATTGGCTCTATACTGATATCTGATCATGCCCCATCGCAATACACCTTGATGTTTAACCCAAACTGTCCCGTAAATGGCGTTTTAACAACGCGCTCCTATTGGATCCAATTTTTACATCATCCTTTACCTCTTTTTTTAATGAGTATTTTACTATTAACCAAACGGAAGATATTTCCTTTCAGGTTGTTTGGGATGCCTTTAAAGCTTCAGCTAGGGATTTTATTATTCGTTTTGTTTCCAACAAACGCAAGAAAGCTAAGCAGATTACCAATGCCTTACTACTTACTAGCCAAAATTAAGAAATTAGAACATTCTTATTATTTTTCCAAATCTAAGACTTGTTTGGCGGAACTCCTAAAAATCAAATTTCAATTCAATCAAGATACCACCAATAATGCTTCAAATTACCTTCTTAAATCTAGCGCTAAATTTTACAAAGGCCAGAATAAAGCTGGAAAATTGTTGGCTAATTATTTAAAGGTTAAACAAAACAAACTTAACATTGAGTCTATTTTAAGTAGTGACAACTCACTAAAATTTAAAGATGAGGGAATTTTGAATGAATTCCTTCAATTTTACAAACCTTTGTATACATCTGAATCTCTTTCTTCTGACCACTCTATTTCTCAATTTCCCTCCAACATCCATTACCCCTCTGATACACGTTCAGGCCTCTCTCTTTTAGAATCTGATATTACACAAAAAGAACTTCATGCTCCTTAAATTGGATAAGGCCCCTGGTCCAGATGGTCTCACTGTGGAATTTTTCACTCATGTTGCTTCTTTATTGATTCCCAAATTGCATACCCGTATACTTACTTTTTTACAGCCTGGTGCGTCTACCAGCTCTTTTTCTGATGCTCTAATCTGCCTTATTCCTAAGGATGGCAAGTATCCTCAACATTGTACAAATTATCGACCCATTTCCCTTATCAACATTGATTATAAAAAATTTCGAAAGCTTTAGCTTCGCAATTGGAATCTCCGTTGCCTGATCTATTAGGGTCTGAACAATCTGGTTTTGTTAAAGGGAGACTCATTTCGGACAATACACGTTTATCCAAGGCCTCACATATATCTCATTCTCTGGCGGCCATCCCCTTGGATGCAGAAAAAGCATTCGATAGAGTTGAGTGACCTTACCTTTTCCGTACGCTTCAGTGTTTTGGTTTTGGTCAAAAAATTAAGACTCTAATTTCTATTTTATATTCCAATCCAAGAGCAGCTGTAACAGCAAATGGCGGGCTTTCTTCTTATTTTAATCTCGCTAGGGGAGTCAGACAGGGATGTCCCTTTTCCCCGTTTCTTTTTAATATTGCTCTAGAACCTTTTTTACTCCAGTTTCATCAAAATGATAATATTCATGGCTTTACCTTTAAAGAAACAAGCATCAAAATGGCAGCATATGCTGATGATGTGCTTTTATTCCTATCGCAACCCCTAATTTCTCTTCCAGCCTTCTTACAAGAGGTGGATTCCTTTGCGTCTGTCTCTGGATATAAATCGAATTAAGACAAATGTGAAATTTTGCCTTTGACAAAACATACTTTTAGTGCTGAGTATGTTACTTCAGGCTTTTCTTGGAGCCCCCAATTTATCAAATATTTAGGTTTACATTTTACCTCATCCTTAGCAGGGACGATATCACGTTGCTTATACAACTGTGTACAAAGAATATCTTGTTTAACAACAAAATGGCAGATAAGACCAACATGTTGTTGAGACAGGGGGAAACATGGCGGCAGTGAGCTGAGCTGCCGCGGTGCTCCGTGTCTGGGCTCCCGTTCTGCTCGCTCTTTCGACTTTTGATGGCGCCAGTGATCTGATTCAGGTCGGGATGTTTTTTACCTGGTTGTCGAGCATTCAGTGTGAAGTTTGGTGATTTTCCAGATTTTTGCTGGAGCGGCGGTTCCCCCTTTACTGGGCGGCTGCATCGGCGTTCTTCTTCCCCGCTTCCTATGATTATCAAGGGGGCGTGTCTCTTTGTGTGTCTCTCTGCACCGGAGGCTCAGCCAGAGGCTCAGCCGGAGCTCCTGCCGACTCTGCCGAGGCTGCCGTCGGGTTCATCGGGCTTGCGACACTGGAGCCTGGCCGCCCTGGAGCCTCGCAGAGGGCGAAGGATCCCCAGTCTCCTCCAGGGCACCCGCGGTATATTTACCGGGTCCTTTGCGAGTGGAGGAGACCTGAGCGGAACAGAGGAGGCGGCGGAGGTGACGGTTCGGCAGTCAGGGGGCCCTGGTGAGCATTGCGTGCACGGTGAGGCTGGTTTTTCAAAATCTTTAAAACCTCCAGCTTCAGAGGCCTCAAAGGCATTGGTAGTGCCGGCGCAATCTTCGGCAAAGAAGAGAGGTAAACGCGGGGCAATGCGAAAGGAGGCGACAAAGGTGGTGAGAGAGGGCAAAGGCAGCGACAAAGGCAGTGACACTGTTTTTGAGTCAAATATCTGCGTTAAGTCTCCTATATCAGGCCCTGCCCCCTCTCTCTGGCCCCTGTGGCTCCGTTGCCAAAAAGAAAACCTCTACATATTTGTGTGGTGAGGTTAAAGCCAAACGCGCATATAGTTGTAAGGCAGCCAAGGGGTCCAAGGCTGTTATTAACCCTGCTTCTAAGATAACGCTGTCACTTCGGTCCTACTTTAAAGCTATTCCACAAGTCCTAGACCTATCGAAAGAGTGTCTTTCTTTTAGACCAACATCTCCGATTTCTTCTCAATCACCTACCCCTTTTGCCCCAATGGACCTGGAGGCTTTGGAGACACTTTCTCTAGAGACCAAGGTTCCGGATCCTAGCAGCATGCCAGCTGACAAAGATGTTGTATTGGAAGATGATGTGGGTACTGCAGAAGTCGGGGGGAACACCGTTGCCCTGGGCTCGGAGTCTTCATGTCCACTCCCACCCCCACTATTAGAGACATCAACTGTGGCTGAGACAGTTCTACAGGGGGAGGCTTTACAGGAGTGTATGACCGCTCTCTCCAGCTCTCTTGTTGAGGGTGGTAATAGTGTTTCATTGGCCACCTCCCTGCAGTCTATGTTTATTCCTTTATCCGCAGATATCAAAAGAGGTTTCGAGGCATCAGCTGCCAATCAGTCTGAAATTAGGAATTTTTGTGAATCTCTTGATAACAAAATCGATGCCCTCACCTCTAGGACAGAGATATTAGAAGACACAGTGGCTGGTCTCTCCCTTCATTTAGATCAACCTAAGGCAGATATCACCAAGCTTAGAAAAGAAGATCTGATTCTATCTGAGAGAATGGAGTCGTTGGAGAATAATGCCCGACGTAACAATCTCCACATTCTCAATGTTACGGAGGGGAGTGAGGGTTCGGACATTAAGCAGTATGTCATTTTGCTGTTAAAGGAATCTCTAAGCCTTGAGCGATCAGTCGAAGAGCTAGGCGTAGATATCCAACGTATTCATAGGGACCCTTTTAGGAAAAACCCGCAAAGTTCCCAACCAAGAAAAATCTTGGTTAATTTCCACACATATACACTTAAAGAGGCTATTCTTAATCTAGCCCTTAAGCAAAAATCTGTGAGTGGGAAGGGTTTCAACTTTCAGATTAGATTGGATCTTTCTAGGGTCACCTTGGACAAACAGTGGGAGTTTGGAAGGAGACTTGATGCATTCAGGAAATTAGGGACTGTCGCACAACTTAAGTTCCCTGCTGCGCTGAAGATTATGCATAATAATAAAATGTATAATATTAGATCTGTACAAGCAGCAGACAAGCTATTGATGACTGTGGGGAATGAGAAAGGGCCTTTAGGTTAGTCATGAGTTAGTATGAGTTTAGTATTAAACTCTCTGGAGTACTTTGCTTTGTTATTTGCTTAACGATTTGTTTGGAAAAAATCTTAATAGGTATTAAAAATAAGAATTTAAAAAAAGGGAAAATAAATGTGTGACTATATTGTTAAAACAGTATTAGTGTGTTAACGCAAATAAAGGAAAAGAAGGAGATGAGAAGGAGTTGAGAAAGAGAAAGGGAAAGAGAAAGAGAAGAAGGAAAATCAACATTATTACACTTGATGTATCATTTTTCGGTAAATTACTAATAAATTGATAGTTTACAGTCTCTGGTGTATATTGGTTAGATGGCAGGATGGGAGCTTAGAGGGGGCACTATCTTCTGGACTTAGTCCGGATAGATAGAGCAAGGGTTTCCCAAGGGGGTGGGGGGGGCAGTTCGGGGCACTGGGGAAGAGGGAGGGTGTTGCAAGGGAAAAAATTTAAACATTTCCTCATTTTCTGCTCGGTTTGGTTTGTCCTTACTGGAGAGATGCATGTTTGTTGCTATATACTGCTACAGTTTTGGAAGGTTATTGGTGTTTTTTCGGCAATGGGAGTAATGAAGGTGGGAGGTATTGCTTTCTATGAATAGCTTAAGGATTCTCTCCTGGAATATTAATGGCATGCACACTAGTCCTAGAAGGGACAAGATAATGCAGTACCTTCGTGATTCTGATGCGCAGGTCATTGTGCTCCAGGAGACACATCTTATTGAGTCAGAGATGCTTTCTGTGGCAAAAAAAATAGGTGGATTGATTTATATGTCTCAACAACATAATCCATGAATATTAGGGGAGTTGCGATCATCTTTAAGAAATCGGTAAAGGCACGATTAGTCTCCAATTTAGTAGACCCAGGGGGCTGATGGGTTATTGTAACAGTAATCATTGCGGGGGCTCAAATTACCATACTGGGTTATTATGGTCCAAATCAGGATGATCCCTCGGCCCTGAAGTCCATTTCTTCCCATTTACTATCTTTTCCGGAGCCCACTATTCTGGCAGGGGATTTTAACATAGTCTTGAACCCCTTTCTGGACAAAACCCCTAATACCCGGCCTTTAATTCCCTCTAAAACCAGGGCTTTTCTGCTTGATAGTATGAAGCAATATGGTTACATCGATATTTGGAGAATAAGGTCAGGTCAACAACAGGGCATCTCATTTCGTAACTACAAATACCATCATCATTCAAGGATTGACTTTATCTTAATTAGCCAGAAACTAGCCAGATCAGTTCAAAGCATTCTTTACCTTCCTTTCCATTTATCAGACCATTCGGCCATTCTTTTAGAACTGGTGGGTTTCCCCGAGAATTTGGTCGTTTGACCATTCATTACTTTCATCATCAGAAGATATTACCTTCCTTATAACTGAAGCTCAGTGCTTTTTGAATAACAATATTGGATCAGCCTCATTGGGTTGTGTATGGGACTCATTCAAGGCCTTTATAACTCCTTCGACGCTCATGACGAGCTCAGCTCGTCATGGAGTTTCCATTGACTTCAATGGAAATTACATTGAAGTCCAAGCTCATGCTTAGCATCGAAGTGGTTAAGGGGCCTGATAACCAACAAAGTCACATATAGTAAGAAGCTCTATAGAGAGGAGGTTTCATCTACTGAAGTTGAGTTGGCTAAGACACAAGCCGAAATCGTTTTGCACTCAGCTGCACCCCCAGATATTCTGCAGGAATTACAGAATAAGTTACTCGTTCTGAAGGGGCACCTAGGCTCAATCTTGAATGCATGTATCCTTGAAAGATGGGAAGCTAGCAAAATAGCACACTTCCAATATGGAGAAGGGGCTGGAAGGCAAAAACAAACCATGTTAGAAATAATATAGATTCAATTATTTATGAGAATGTGGTTTACTCTGCCGATGATGACATCAGAAGAACTTTTCGGCAATTTTTTCAAGCTATCTATCATGAGGACAAACATATTGAGGCAGACCGTGTTGAAGATTGGTTGAGGGGAATGCCTCTCCCTTCGCTGTCCTCGGAACAGAGTGCCTCATTAGACAGGATCATCACACAGGAGGAGGTTAAACTTGCCATCTTTAGTAGCAAAAAAGGTAAGGTGGCAGGCCCTGATGGCCTTCCGGCGGAAATTTATAGGTGTTCCCTTCCTTACCACATTATTAAATCAGATCCTCCAGGAAGGAATATCACCCCCTGTCTCGTGGAATAGTGCATCCATAATTTTGATTTTAAAACCGGGGAAACCAGCATCATGCTGTGGGTCGTATAGACCAATTTCCATTTTAAATGTCGACTATAAAATCTTTGCTTCTGTCCTCGCCAAGAGATTGGGGGCGGTAGCAGCCGGCATTTTACATCAAGACCAGAGAGGTTTTGTGAAGGGCCGTCAGCTGTATGAATTGACTTAAGACCTAACAGGGGCTATTGATATGGCAACTACGGATTCTCTTCCCCTGGCGGTTCTTACGCTCGACGCTACAAAGGTCTTCGACAGGGTGAATTGGTCATACCTGTCGGGGGTCTTGGGTAAGTTTAACATCGGTGATCGATTTCGCCGAGCTGTGAGATTACTTTACCAGAACCCCTCAGCCTGCCTGCTGGTTAATGTAGAGTTTTCAGATCCATTTAACATCATAAGGGGAACACGACAGGGCTGCCCTCTCTCCCCTCTCCTATTTGATCTATATATTGAACCCTTTGCCCAACAGCTGAGGGACGATGTTAACATCAAGACTTTTAGTTATAGGGGTTGGGAGTAGAAGGTGGCCCTGTACGCCGATGACATTTTCATCTTCTCCTCAGAACTTCGCACAGCCCTTCCATCAGTTATTAGCTCAGCTCAAGATTTTGGGGATATTTCTGGTTATGAGATCAATGCCTCTAAAACAGAGATCATGGTTTGGAATGATACTGAGCTTGTGGCATTGGCTCAGCCGAGTCCAACCCTGCGCTATCTCGGTCTTAACATTGTTAAAGATATAAACAAGATCGCTACACTTAACTTCTCTGCGGTGGCAAAAGATTGTCGTAGACTTATGCGATCTTGGTATTCACTTCCGTTGTCTATCTTAGGAAGGGTAAACCTAATAAAGATGTCTATATTACCAAAAATTACTTTTTTGTTTAATACTATTCCCCTTTACTTTGAACCTTCACTTTTGTCTAAACTTTAGAGTGAAATGTGCTCTTTCATTTGGGATAAACATATACCTAGGATACCTGGAAAAACTTTGGCGGCGTAGAGAAAAAGGTGTCCTAGCAGCTCCAGACCTCCAACTATATGCGTGGGCATTTCAATTTTCTCATGCTCGGATGTAATTAAAAATGCCCACAAACTTTGGGATTGGGTGCATGTTTGCAGCTTTGCTTAGAGGGGAAGGTGTGGTACAGGCTGTTTTTTTGTTCAAATTTGGAGATCCCAAGTTTTTTAAGAAGGTGAAACTGAAGGTCCTGCAGGGGATGGTGAAAACTTGGGTTAAACTCAGGAGTTCTATAAAGCTAGGGTATTTTTCAGGTAGGGCACCACTGTGGGATTCACCTGGGAGCCCTGGTTGGCTTGTTGATAGTCTTGCTGTGCCATTGAGAGATGCGGGGTTGGAGGTCTGGGGTGATCTGTTTGTAGAAGGTTGCTTGCTCCCATGGGAATCCTTGTTAGATAGAATTGGGCCAAACCTTTCTAGGTTTAAATATCTCCAGATTGTTAGTTAGGCACACTCACAGATTTCGGCTAAGAGCAGATTTCCATTAGGAGGGGTTAGTCATCTAGTGGCCTTGCTGCTTGATAAACCTCCAGCCAGAAAGGAGGTTTCATTATGGTACAATCTAATGTTAGATGAGGTGGACGGCGAATTCCAACTGCCGGAGACGTTGTGGGGCTCCTCCTTTGCTCGTCACAACCTGGAAAATTTGTGGTTTACATCCTTTAAGGTTCTGTGGGACATTGTTAAGCCAGGTTGGCTTCGTAGGAACCACCTTTTTACTCTCCACAGAGCCTACTATTCACCACTGAGGCTATCAAAATTCTCAAAGGACACTCATGTGGCATGTCCTAAGTGTGTTTTAATGGCTGCCTCGGACCTACATATGTTTTTGACTGTCCCCTTCTGTCTTTTTTTTGGGACTCAATAAGTGCTTCACTTACGACCTCCTTGGGTTTCCAAATCTCGATAAATTCCTCTTTTGCAATATTTGGAGTCTCGGATGAGGTTCGAGGACCAGTTAAAAATCTTCTTTTTTATTCCATCCTGTTGGCCAGAAAGGAAATCTGTAAAAAATGGAAAGACCCGACACCACCTTCCCTGTTTGACTGGCGTGCAACTGTCTTGCAAGTGTGGAAGCTGGACTTGTCAAGGTCTGGAAAACATGACAAAAAAGCCTTTTGGCTCCTTCTGAATTGGGTTCAATCATGATTTTTGACTATGGGTTGTTTTTTTATTCTCCCCATGGTCCAATGATTACGCTGCTTTGGTCTTTTACCTGCCTTTCTTTGGTACACCTATGTATATTGGTCCGGTCCTCGTGACTGGTATAGCATTGTAGCAATTTCGCTCCCTAATGGTTTCCTTTGCGTGGAGGTCCTGGTTGCAGAGATAATACTGATTGGTGACGCCGAACAAATCGATTGGCTGTCCCTGCCAGTTCATCTGTGGCAGTATGTCTCTCTCCATCGGCTGTAACATGGTAAACCAGGGTGGAAAATGAGGACCAAAAAACCCCAAAAACCCCCAAAAAATGGCATCCCTTATATCTATCCTGGTGGGGCCGCATGGACACCATAAAAATTATGCTTTCTGTCATGGATCTTTATACATTTTCTAATATTCCTTTGTATTACGTGTACGTCGCAGGACGCTTATTGGAGTGGAGTCTTGTTGCTGAAGCCTGTGAGGATCCCTGGGTTGCTGACCTGTTTGGCGCTACGTGCGCAGCATCGCCTGTCTGTCCCCCCCGCCGCCGCTAACCACCATCTCAGCGGCAGCAGAGCGGGGGGACCACATTACCCAGAGCCCATAGTGGGACTGCCACGCCCACCCGCCGCAGCTACGCGCCCGGAGGCGCTTAAAAACACCTGTGTTGCCTCTGGGGAGCGGGAGACCGTGTACGTCGCAGGATGCTTATTGGAGTGGAGTCTTGTTGATGAAGCCTGTGAGGATCCCTGGGTTGCTGACCTGTTTGGCGCTACATGCGCAGCATCGCCTGTCTGTCGCCCCCGCCGCCGCTAACCACCATCTCAGCGGCCGCAGAGCGGGGGGACCACATTGCCCAGAGCCCATAGCGGGACTGCCACGCCCACCCGCCGCATCTACGCTCCTGGAGGGATGTATGACGTTACAATGCATACTTTTACCACGCATACCTTTACAACGCGGTTTTTACCACGCATACCATTACAACGCATAGCGCTTAGAGGTGCTGGATAGTGGTAAGTATAATTTTCTATTCCAACTCCAGTCCCCGTGGACACTAGGGAAGGTGTTGGATAGAAAATTAAACTTATTCCCTATCCTAGAGCGCCCCCCAGCGCAATGCGTTGTAATGGTATGCGTGGTAATACCTGCGTTGTAATGGCAGTGCGTTGTAAACATTTTGTTGTAAACGTTGCGTACCCGCCCGAAGGCACTTAAAAACATCTGTCTTACTTCCGCCTCACGGGGCGCGTGCGCGGGTGGCGCCGGGCTAAGCCCAGGCAAAGGGCGGGCCATCCCCCTAATGATTGGACATTGCCAGGTACTTGGGTTCTACCTCTGTTTGTAGCTCATTATTGTTAGTCCCGCGGTGGGGTGTTTGTATTATCAAGTACTGTTTTCCTTATGCCAATGACTACTTACTCTGGGAAAAGCATGCGGGGGAGGGGTGGATATATATGTGGCACAATGGATCAATTTATCACCAGAGCTTTTTCGGTGATTGAGAAAGAGATTGAAATTACCAAACGCCGACTTTCTCTTGAGCCTCTTAGCCACGAGCGTTCCTCCCTTGGGCCTTTGGCTCTAGCAGCTTCCCCGGTTTATAAAGCTGTGTCTTCTGCCTCAGCGTCTCCTAGTGCTGACCATATTAGATCTGGTACTATAAGGGCCAGCTTGGATAGACTAAATGCACTAGAACTTTGTAGGCTCTCGGTCACCCAGCCAGATCGAGTATCGAATGATCCACCTGTACTACATGCTCCCTTGGAAACCCCCACTCATCCTGAGATTGCTTGTGTTCAACCTGCTGCATTGCCCATTAAAGTAACAAGAGTAGCCCCCTATAAAAGGAAAAGAACTACAAGCTTCCGTAGGGGTAATCATCCAAAACCGTCTAAGAAGCCTAGAGGAAATTATTCTAGGGGTGGGGTGATACCTATGGGGATGGGGGCTAGGACGAGACTTATTCAGGCAGGGACCCAAGGGTCTTTTTCCGCTGAGGGTCAGTTGCCTCTTACTCTTCCTGAGCAGGAGAGTGTCAGTATAAAACCGAATCCCTCATCCAATACCTCACCTGAATTTCCCTCTATTGCACACATCGAGAAATTAATGAAATCCCTCATACTCCCGATACTTGAGCGGGTGAAAGTTGTGACGGAGAGGCTGGATAGATTTGAGCAGGCCACTCTCGACAACTTTTTTTCACTCAAATCTCTTATAAAATTACATTCTAAAAATCGGGAGGACGGGTTTGTTAGGCATGCATTTATTGGGGTGGACCCCTCTCATCAGGTGGACCCCCCTCCTGTGGGAGGGAGTGCACCCATTCCATCTAAGGTTTTTCTTGGGGCAAACGTGAGTGTGGGAGTAGCCGTGGAGGGTGGCCCTACTTGTCCTATTGCCCCAACTAGCTTGAACCATAGCTCGAATCTGACCAAAGGGTCTCAAGGTCCCTCTAAAAGTTCTCTTGCCCAAACGAATCGCATTATTAGAGGGGGGGTAGTGGGGGTAAGAACAGCACTACTCCTGTACCACCAGAAGTTTTGCTCCGGTGGAGAGGGGAGTCGGTAACCCCACCCCAAAAAATCTTCCCCGTGTAAACCTACCTCCAGATTGTTTGCCCTATGTAGAGGTGCTCACCGGGGTCCCCCAGCTGAGGGAGGGCATACGGGAAACGTATGATGAATTGAAAAACAAAACTATGTTCTGGTTAAGGGAAAACAGACCGCTACCTAGATCATTGGATGGGAGGGTGCTCAATGTGAGACGGGTCAGCTGGGTAGGATCTAGGCCTAAGGACATGAGAGGTGATTGTATCCTTGTCAACTTTGGGGATGTTGGAGTAGTTAGGCATATTTGCAACCCTCTGTTTAACCAGGGTACGTTGGGAATCAGCACACGCGACCTTAGCTATTTCCAACCCCGCCCAGCCAATCACCATCATGATAGCCCGCCAACTGGGAGGGGATGGGAAAGTGGGTATCAACCACATGATCTGTATCCCACAAGGTTGCCCCTGTTGATTTTGGGCTTTGGTTCCATCAGGCCGGGGTGGGGGTTATTGACCTGTTGCCGTCCCTTTTACCGAGTGTCTACCTGCTGGAATCTCTGCAAATGGTAATTGCAGGGACTCTGAGCAGGGACTGAGACAGAGTTTTGTTTTTCCTTTTGAGTCCCCCCTCTTCCCCCCAGCTCTAAGATTATTCCTGTTTGTTCCCCGCCTGGAAATTACTGTGCATCAGAAGAGTTGGAGGGTATAATACATGAGTCCGGCCCGGGGCATAGTTTGCCTGTAATGCAGTCACCAGTAGAAGTAGTTTTAGCAGACAGCAAAGTGAAGATCGTGAGTTGGAATATAGCGGGCATTACCAGAAACCTTGATCGCCAAGACTGGAACATCTTCATTGAATCCTTCGGGATATGTATTTTTCAAGAGACCTGGTGTTTAGAGCCCTGCTATAAGGTTGGTTATTTCACATACTTTGCTCCTGCAATGTCCCCCTCTGCTGGTAAGGGTCGCCCCTCAGGAGGCCTCCTTATCTGGGTTGGCATTTCCCTGGGGTGTCTCATCAAGTTTAAAGAAACTAAGTCTCCTGACCTACTGAGATTATCAGTTAGGGGGCCCAATAGAGGGCTTACCCTGGAGATATTTAACATCTATGCTAGAGGCCCCAATGGGGGCTTATCATCCCCAACTCTACATGTGCTTGAAGACGAACTTAGCTTGTGTTCCCCGGATATGTATGTTATGGTCGCCGGTGACTTCAATTGCACTTTTGAGCCCCTGGCGGCTCACGACATATTGGGCTCTTCAGATGAGGATGCCAGGAGGGTGCAATAGCACCTATAAAGAGGTGGTCCCAATGGGTAATCCAGCTTAATTCGATCTGTATGCATTTTGGCCTAAGGGCGGTTAATGGTAGATCACTTTCGGACCCCTTGGGGGCACACACGTTTAACAGGGTAGACCACTCGTCAAGAATTGACTACCTTCTTTTAGACTTAAAACTCTAGGCCTACTTGTGGGATATGGAAGTGCTACCCACTATGGACAGCGATCATAACCCTCTATCTTTGTCACTGTCCCCTTTATGGTCACTATCAAAAAGCCAGCAGGTACTATCTGTGCAGCGTATAACCAGGGAAGTACGTCCTTCCAACTGTGGGAGGTGTCTGAAATGGCGCAAGGTCGCCCTGGACGAGGGGAAGGTTGAACTTATAGGGGCGCTTCTGGAAAACGCTGTAACTTGGCTGGCGCCCGCCACCATGCATCCCCCGGAGGTCTCAAAGCTGTTTTGTTATATCACCAAAGCCCTGGGAGAATTATTCTCAACCCGCAGTCAGGGTTCCCCATCCAGTGGCGGCCGAAGACATGAGGGTACTCCGGGGTGGTACTCAACGAAATGTAGGCAATTGAAAAGAGCACTGGTGGAAGCAGTTAAACTCAAGAGTCCCGGATTGATCAGGGTTGCCAGGAAGGATTATAAGCAAGCTGTCAATGAAGCCAAGAATGATTGGGAGGACCAGTTTTGGTGCAAATTAAAGGAGGCCAGCGCAGGGCGGGATTCCAAAAGTTTTTGGGACATAGTAAGTGCTAGGAATAGGCCACTTGATACCCTCATAACATGTAACATTGCAGAGGAGGCGCGGTTTAATAATTTTTCTCTCCTCTATACTGGTAACTCGGACTTGAAGAAGGGGCAGATTAATTCCTCCTATTTGGTTCCTTCTGGGTTAACTGACGACCTCGCTTTCACTGTTAAAGAAGTGGTGAGTGTGATCAAGTCCCTAGTCCCAAACAAAGCAGCAGGCCCTGATGGGATACCAGGGGACCTGCTCTGCCTAAACCTGGACGAATGGGAGAGGCTCATTTCGTCCCTGCTGAATGCTACTTTTCTAGGGGCGACAATCCCAGAATCATGGACGGGAGCTGAGGTCGTCCCCGTTTTTAAAAAGGGGAGTCGGGACGATCCAGCTAACTATCGCCCTATAAGCCTAATAGACTCCACTCAGAAGGTCTCAGGAAAGGTGGTTCTGGGTAGGATATTACAGTGGGTTGACGATCACAAAATCCTCTCTGATTTCCAAGCAGGGTTCAGGTCTGGTACAGGGACCATCGAGCAGTCCTTCAGACTGCTGCTCCTCTATTGGAAGGTAGTCATACTTGGGAAAGGCAGTCTCTATCTTGCCTTTATTGACTTAAAGACAACTTTTGATTTTGTGCCCCGGGATCAACTATGGAAGGTTCTGTCTGATTTGGGGATGCCGCCCTACTTAGTGTCCATATTGGTGAAGTTCCATTCTGGAAACTTCGCACAGGTGAGATGAGGCAGGCAGGGCCAGAAGACTGCCAGAATTCCAGTGAACAGGGGAGTCCGCCAGGGTTGTGTTTTTGCCCCCACTCTGTTCTCATTGTATGTGAACGGAGTGGTGGAGCATCTTCTGGAGATTCCATCTGACTCACCATCCCTGGCGGGCAGGAGAATACCAACCCCCCTGTTCGCTGACGACACCCTTTTAATCTCGAAATCCCCTATGGGCCTACAGAGACTCTTAGATAGTTTTCAATCATTCTGTTCCAGTAGGGGTTTAACCACATGAGCGCTAGCGAAATTCTGCCCCTGTGCTCATTTTTAAAAAAACCCATTATTCATGACGAGCTGGGCTCGTCATGAGCGTGCGAGGAGGCTACCTCATGACGAGCCCAGCTCGTCATGAGCGTCGAAGGGGTTAAAGATCAACACTGAAAAGACAAAGTACTTGGTTCTGAACCCCCCCAAAAAAGCTTGGGCGGGCCCCCACGCTAAACTTGGTTCCTTTGGAAAGGAATTTGATTATCTAGGTATTCGCCTAACTGACTCTCTGCGGTGGAACCCCACTTCAATAAGATAATTCTAGGTCATAAAAGGGGGGTGGAAGCCTTACTTAAAGAACAGCGGACATCCTCCCTTAAACCCATTGCCCCTGTTCTAGACATCTATAAGGCGAGAGGTGTCAGTGCAGCACTTTATGGGACTGAGCTCTGGGGAACCGATAATATTGACCAGCTATCCTGCTCAGAAAATACATTTCTGAAGGATCTAATGGCCCTTCCCCAGAGTATTCCAACCCTTCCCCTGCTTTTAGATATGGGATGTCGCCCTATTAAAGACCAGGCAATGCTGCGCCCCCTATTACTTTGGGCTCGCTTGTGGAGGGTGCCAGAACTCGCAAGCTATGCGGAAGGCCTAAAAGAGGTATTGTCATTGCCCGGGTGGTCAAAAATCAGGTGGCTCAGGGACGTTAAATCCCTGTTTGGGGAGTTGGGGCTTAGGGATGCTTGGCTAACTAGATCAGCCCCCCCCCCCCCCTAAGTCTGGCCTTAAGAAGATTTACTGGAACTGGGTGGATGAGAGGAGTAGGTCTGACCCCAAACACTGTTGAACAACAAGTGAGTTCCTTATGATTAAGGACATGTTCTCCCGAGAACCATATCTTGACCTAATCTCAAAATCTAGAGATAGGGCCCAGTATTTTGAATTCAGAATAGGCATACTTCCGGTAGGTGAACTAACTGCCCGTTGGAACATTCCGGCCCAAACTTCACCCTTTTGTCCATTTTGTGTACTTGGGGTCGAGTCCGTTGCCCATCTTCTCTTTGAATGCCCTACTTACAAATTTCCAAGAGAGAGGTGGTTAAAACCATTGTGTAAGGAGCTGGGGACATAGTCGCTATATGTATCCTGAAGTCTGATACCCGGTCCTTGTTTGTGTGTGGTATGGCTAAGTTTTTAAGCTGGACATGGCTGATTAGGCTCAAAAGATTTATTGAAATTGTTTAAAGTAGTTGGAATCTTAAGGCTGTATGAAATTGTTTAATCATGGCAATACCTGCAGAATCAAGCTGCTAGACTAATCTGCAAGGTACCTAAGTGGGAATCAATCAGACACGGACTAGAGACCTTGCACTGGCTGCCTGTGGAACAGAGAGCCACATTCAAGGTAGGTTGCATTGTGTTTAAGGCCTTGGAGGGTAAGGGCCCAATGTTTCTTAGACAACTGCTAAGGAGATATAGACCCCTACGTAGCTTGAGATCAGCTCACAAAGATCTACTTGAGGTCCCTCGTTTTAAAAAGAAACGACAGGGAGGTAGCAGCTTTCAATTTTTAGCTGCTTCCTTGTGGAATTCCCTCCCTTTGACTCTGCGACATAGCAGGGATCTTCTTGCCTTTAGAAAGGCATTTAAAACTTTTCTTTTTACTCAGGCCTATTTGAAATAGTGATTTTATTTTTTTTGTGCATTGTTATGTTTTGATTCTCTCCTCAGCGTCAAGAAGCCCTTGGGCGTATGCGCGCTTTACAAGTAATAAATAACATAACATAACATAACACATAACATGTTGGACCTTCTTAACTAATTTATTGTTGCTGTGTATTTTTTTAAATCTTGTGAATGCATTTTTTTCTGTGTTATGTGATGCTTTTTAAGATATGTTTTTATCGAAATAAAGCCTATTGACTGACTGACTGACAATATTCCTTTGTCGATTCCTCTTAAATATTTTAAAAAGATTAATTCCATCCTATCTTCTGTTCTATGCGGAACAAGAAATCTTGGATGTCCATTCACAAACTGACTCGTCCAAAATCGGAGGTAGGGATGAACTTTCCTGACTTTCCTCTTTATCATAAATTCTTTATTCTGACCCAATTGTCGCAATGGCTCTCAGAACCTTCAACGCCTTGTCCTCTTTGGACTACGTTAGAACGTTTTTTCATTTCTTCTTTTTCCTTTCAGGAATATCTATCCTTTACACGCAAACCACAGTCTGTTTTCACCCCTATTCTTAAACACACTTCCAAAATTCTCCCAATACTTTCTTTGACATCTTTTCTTGACTCTCCGATATGGCACAATTTACACTTTTTAATCCATAATAAACCTTTTTTCTGGAAGGCTTGGAGACAACGAGGACTGATCTGGGTCAGTCAATTGTATAATCAGGATTTGATTTGACCCTTTTCACCAGCTCGCGCTGTCTTTGGCTTACCTTTATCCTTTGGCTCTAAATACTCTCTCTTAATACAAGCTATCCAAACTGCCCGCCTACAACACAGTTAATTTCCTCCTATCGGCTCTCCAGAATCTGTTCGCACTGATAAATTACACTCCTTATCACTTTGCAAGTCTAAAGCCTCCACTATATATAATTTTTTACATACCTTACATATACCAAGAGGTAAAACTAAGACAGAATTGCTATGGGAAAAGGAACTTGGCTCATCTCGGACTGTAGACTTTTTGGGATAAAATTTGGCTTACATTGAGGAAATCATCTAGGGCTGCAAACACGACACAGACATATACAACAGGCTTTTATTTTCTCCTCTTGTTCTCAATTCATTTCACTCTGAAATTTCACATAATTGCTGGTCTTGCTCTATGCCACATACTGACTTATACCATCTGCTTTTTCAGTGCAAGTTTTTCGAGTTTTTTGGGAAAAGGTGTGGACACAACTTAATTTGATTTTCATTCTAACCATCCTTTTTCTATCATACACATCTTTTTAGGAAGCCTATCCCCTATTTGGGATAATGCTGACACTAGTGTAAAAATAATCGACCTTTTACTAGCAGTAGCCTTCCAACAAATAAGGAAGAACTGGAAGGATTTTTTCCAAACTCTCATATCAAGCATGGTGGTATGCTGTTTGTTATAATCATAGGCTAGACACCACATTTACGTATCCCTCACACTTGCAACCCAAACATTTAAACCTGTGGGAACCAGTTGTACTATTCATTGATGCTAGCGCTAAACATTCTGTCGCCTTCACTCCCCGACAACAAGAAGTCACTAAACCTCCATGACTTCCTTTATGTTACTCTATCGTTCTATTTGTAATTTCTTATATGTAGCATAACATAGGATATGATTCTTTAGATTGTTTTGTTTTACACCCTAGATTTTAATTCGAGCCAACTGATGCATTCTGTATAATTTTACTGATTTAATTGCTTTTTTTATATTATGTACATCATTGTATTCCATTAGCCTAAAAAAAAATTCTGAACTTGAAGAAACTAATTGTTGAAATAAAATAAAAAAATAAGAAAAAACACAGGAAAACAATAGACATAGCTGTCAACTATTTCATTTGTAATTTTGTGCCCCAAACACTAGTTTGCAAAAGTAATAAATCTTCATGTCCGTCAGAGCCATCTAGTCAGAAAGTTATGTAGTGTTAGTTGGTTGTGTAGAAACGTCTGAGCCATGTTGCAACGCAAAATGATTTTTCATAGTTTACCTACTATGTTTCAATTCCTATGGCTGTATATAAAAAATAAGAAATGGGTTTGAAGGAAACATATGTATGTTTGATATATGCCGAGACACTGAGTTTAGGAACAATAAGGTGATTTGTACAACTTTGAACCAGGGTTAACCCATGCTATAATGTGCTTTAGTAGGCATTTTGGAATTGAGTTCTTTCTTGCTCACTAGCTTACATTTGAAAGCTAAAAATGGAGAGAAATGTAGTTTATAGTAAAAAAAGTTCTACTTTCCAATGCTCCCTCGTATCGCCTACGACGGGAAAGGATCCAAATTACGAAATGGAAACCTCAAAAACCATTTTTGCTTTTTTACACAATTTTCCCCTGGGGACTAATGGCTATTTGACCCCCAGAGGGGCAGATTAGGAGTAAACCCAACAATCTCCCTCTAGATAGCTCACATGACCTCTATGTGTTCCACCACAGAGTGATTTATAATAGGCTCACTCAAGGGGGTTTTGATGATAGCTTTCTACTTAGTAAGCCCATAGAAATTAATTCACACACACTTTACCAAACAAAGTATTAACCACTACTAATGTAAGCTTCCTGGCCTTTGTAGAACACAGTGCATATGCATTACCACCTTGACACCATATTTGATCCCAAGGATAAGGAGTGAGCAGAGATACAACTGTGCTCACAAAACCACACACTCCGTGATAGTGAGGACCTTTGGAGTTCCTGATGAAGAAATAGCACAAGTAAAACCCAAATAGGATGGATCTGCTGCTGCTAAGGGTAGAGATTTTCCTGCAGGGATTGCTATCAATTAATTTTTAGGTAAGTGAAAATAAAGTTATATAAAAAAAGTAATGAACACATGTATGTGATGCTTTTAAACCAGACAACATTCCTATATTACAAAATCCTAATAGTGTAATTTTCTACATAAAAAATTATGTATACAGACACAAAATTGTCCAATCTAGTTATGGTTTCTCAAAAACAAATTACTTATGAGTAGGCAGCATACCAGAAACACAAACAACATATCAGCTCTTTCTTCTTGATCTGTTTGCACTGATTTTCTCTGCATTATCTGCCTCAGGAGTACAACTAACGTCTGTACTAGATGTGTGCTGGTGTGTGCACCTTTAGTTGGAGACATCAGGCACTGAAAGACTACTTTTGATGCCTCTTCGATCTTACCTACCCCTAAATCTGCAGTTCTAGATATAGTACTGGCTTGCATATTGTCTAATACAGATGCAGACTGCTCTAATCAACATGACACATCTGTACAGCAATAACCCATCTGAGCTTTTATATTTACATTGTTCCTGGCCAGTGCCAGGCGGTTGATTGATCTGCTCATTACATCAAATCGTAACATATGTTGATGATGACTAGGCCTTGGACTTCTATGTTGCTGTTGCATTGCTGCAGTGAGTTCGTCCACTAAATCTGTGAGTTTTGCAAAGTTGTGATTCATTATATTTCGTCCATCCTCAACTATTTTCCTAAAGCTTTCTTTGTCATTAAGCAATTGTGACTATGTATGATTCACACCCATCATTTATTACTTTACGCTTTTTTGTATATCTTGCTTGCAGGTACTGCACAGAAAGCATAGAGGCATCTAACCCACCCAACAACTGAGATGTTTCATACATATGAAGACACCAGGATTACGAAAAGTGCTGGTATTACGAAAAGCTGCTGCAACCTCAACACATCTGTCCGCCTATCAAAGATATTGGGGTGGTTTCCCTACCTGTGGTTTGTTCATATGTAGCCTCTTCAAAATCAGGAAGAGGTAAAACTGTAGCATTTTTTCAGAATGGTACTTCATGTGTCAGTGTGGCAGATAATTTGTTTTTGTTTTAGTTTGTTTTATTGATTTTCTTAATACAAAACAATTACAAGTCACAATAATGAATCTTGCCAATTCGCACAGCTCACAATCTGACCATGTGCCACATTAACTTCAACGCACTTCTGGATGTGAATCCACAGAATTATCTGCCACACTCGTCAGTGTGGCAGATAATTCTGTGGATTCCTCATTATCACAAAGACGTTCTATCGGTACATCTTGCTCACTATCATGCTCTCTCAGTTGTGACACATCTGTGAAAAATATGTAGATGTAGCTTTAATATTGTTTTTTTATTTGTATTAATAATAAAAGTTTGTTAATTCTACTTCTCGCTTTTCTGATTATTTTGATTGTGACATTTTCTAAAGCCCAAACAATGTACATGTGTTTCCACGCCCAATACGACAGATTCTTAGTTTTATTACAACTCCCATTATACGTTAGTAAATTAAGAAGTCATATTAAAATTTATTTTTTTGTCAAACAGTAAGATTAAATTGGTAATTAAACATGCTTGGAAATCGCGCTTCATGGAACTTCCTTTGGGCGGTCATGTCGCAAAACAATTTTGGCCCCAAATTTGTGAAATCTATTAAATCCATGTATCTATCCCCTAAGGCAAAGTTGCAGATCTTAGGTTTGGAATCTGGTTACATCAACATTTCCAGGGGCACCAGGCAGGGGTGCCCATGTTCGCCCCTATTATTTGCACTTTATATTAATCCCTTAATTTTGAAACTTCTTAAGAATCAGGCAATTAAACCTGCTGTTTCTGGCCAATTTGAGATGAAAGTATTGGCATATGCCGATGACATCGCGGTAATCACACCTGATCCGATGGAGGCTATGAAGGAAATTGAGAATGTGACATATGAATATGGCAATCAATCGGGATATTTGCTTAATAAGGGGAAGACAGTTATATTATGCACTGACAATATTGTCTGCCCTGATCTAAGGAGAGCCAATAAAGCCACTTACTTGGGAGTCATTATTAGTTCTAATATTAAACACATTCCTAATCTTAACTTTGATCCTCTCTTTGATAAGATAAAAAAAGATCTGGATCGGGTAAATAGTCTCCACCTGTCAGTTATAGGCAGAGGTAATTTTAAAAAAAATGAATGTGCTACCTAGATGCTTATACCTATTTCGAGCAATCCCCCTTGCCTTCGATGATAAGACATTAAAAGCACTCAATTCTCTTATGTCTAAATTCGTAAGGCAGCAAGGCAAGATTAGGAGATCCCACAAACTGCTTTCACTACCATTTGATAGAGGCGGGCTCCCTATACCTAATATCATCTTATATTATTTGGCGACATTTCTTCAACAAATTCCCCCTTTGTTCAGCCTCTCTACCGTTGAAATTAATATGGATACTAGCTCATTACCGTCAATATACGAGCTTGTACTTGGTCAGAAAGCGAAGGGTCTTTTTTCACAGCAAACTGACGCGATCTTTTTTAAAAAGAACTATAAATTTGCAATTATAACTAGCGCCTGGAGGGTATGGGACAAAGTTACTAAGCATATGCACATCAGGAAAATCAATAGGTACTCACCTCTGTGGCACTCAAATGTTACAACGGGTCTGGAATTTGATGTTATAGCTAGGAAATGGGAAAGGATCGGAATCAGAACAGTCAATGATTTTTTGTTAAGAGATTTTGAAACTACCTTCTTAGATTTAAAATTGAAGTATCATTTATCCAATGGAGATTATCTTAAATTTGCACAGGTGTTTGCCAAGCTTAAAGCAAAAGAATCAACCATTTGTTTGTTAAGAATCGAAATTATTGATGCAATGAATAGATCAAATACTAGAATTGGAACATTCTATGATATTCTTCTGACTAGAATTCAAGATGATCTTGAAAAAACTGAAGTAAAGTGGGCGGCTAAATTAAGTAACCCTGATGTCGATATCGACAGAGTGTTGGAATTGACCCGTCACCTTCTTATGTCCAGTAATCTTAAAGCACAGCTCTTTAAAACTATATTCAGTCTCTATTACACTCCTGCCAAGTTGCATGCGTGGGGTAAAAGGGAGAATGATCTGTGTCCCAGATGGTCACAAGGACCAGCAACTTTAATTCATATGTTTAGTAATTGTTGTGAGCTTGCCGTAATTAAAAGTATGATATCAGACTTCTGGGAAGAGCTGTTTGGGCATAAACTCCCTGATTCTGATACATTGTATGTACTAGGATATGATAACTCTCTAAGTCTATCAAGAAGCGAAGAAAGACTGCTATTTATAGGTACAGCGGTATTAAGAATCATCTTGTCCGCACGATGGAAAGAGGCTGACCCACCCAGTTTCCAGATGTGGCTAGCCCGCTTTCTGGCGGTTTTTAGTTATGAAACTGCCATATATGCCACAAGGGGATGTAAGGCAAAGAAATTGGGGAAGGCAATATGGCTCCCCGTCACTAACTGGAACGCTGGTATAAGACCGACTCTTAGTGGTAGCAATCACTGCTGAAGCAATATACTGCTGACAACATAAGTGCTGGATGAAATCATGAATGTATTGTCTAATTAATTCTAAGACGGGTGCTATCTCTGTAATAGTTTCCCTTGTTTAGCTTTTCAGTTTGCCTGGCTCTTTATTATTATCCATCTGCAGCATCTACTTATTATGTTTTTGAATTATTGGTAATGTATGTTTTTGTTTATTGACTCTTGTTTTCCTGGTTCAATTAATTTTATTTTTTTTAAAAGGAAATCTTGTGAAATGACATACGCAATTTGTTATATTACCTTGTTTAGTATAGTTGTAGATTGTGCATTTGAAGTATCAACATTGAAAACACCCATAACACTCACCTGAATTGTTTCCTCTATGAGAGTTCCCATGGCTGGTGGCTGCTGAGATGGTCCTGTGCCTGTATTATGTGCCACTGACAAGTGAGTTGCAACCTTTTCCTTGGTTTGCGAGCTGAAATCATACCATATTTAGCATATTTCTACGATGGTATGCTGTCCACCACCGATGGGATTGATCCTGTCCAGGATGTCATTCCATATTTTGGCTTTCTTCCCAAACAACTCCTCATTTTAGAACAAACACTTATTTGTAAGGTCCTCCACCTCTTTTTCAGAAAACGTCATCTTGTGCTTTCAAGTAACAAGATCTTTGTCACCTTCTTCTCGTGACATGGAGCTCGTTCTTTGCTGTCCAAAATTAATGTCTGCCTCCACAAACTCTCTCCTGTCAATCACTGCCTTCCTTTGTGTTATAGAACACTGGGAAGTGGATGCATTAATAGACTTCTGTATTGTGAGGTTATCATTCTGTTAGCTAAAAGTGACTTTTCATATTTGCAATTTCCTAATACCGAATTGTATTTTCATGATTCCCTATCAGTAATTCCCTAAATGGCGAATGCAAATCAAACCGTTTCTCAAATGCAAAAGACAATCTTTCCTACATTTCTAATAGCGATATCCAAATAAAGGTTCAGATTAATTGATGTTTGGAAATCACTTATAAAATGTACATACATCTGGCCCAATATCCCTTTTTCGGAAATACCTCTCTCTCGCAATTTAATATCGGACTATTACAGTTAGATGGTTCCCAAACACTTCTTACAAAATATTAATGAACGTTGGTTGCATGGTTGCCCCTTGTGCATTCAACATCTCTCTTTTTCTTCAAATCTCTTGCAATTATGAATAATGACAAAGCCTGGACAATCACAACGGAAGATATTTAGTGGATTCAGGAGAAGATATAAATTAATAAATCAAACAAACACTGATACCTTATCAATGTGCAAAGTGAGAAAGATCACAAGTAATAAGTCAGCCTAAAAAGTTATAGTGTAATCTACAGTACAATGGCATATAGGCACTTACAAACCACCTACATGGATACCAACAAAAGAGCACTGAACCTCTTACCCAATAATATGCAAAGAACGGCAAAATTGGAAATTTAAAACAGAAGAAACTATGTGCCGGAATAAAGCTGCAATAATGACCACTACACACCAATGATGCAACAGATACCTAGGGAGAGAGCAGACACAATGGAATTCATAGAAAACCGCGTCTTAGCTGCGTGGAAAGGATACAGTGTGAAGCAACACAATCCTTAGAGTAAATGTGACATTAAAGAAGGACAAATATATAAAGCACCGGAGTAAGCACCATATAGATGATGACATGTGAATCGATTATACAGGCAATGATCATTGAGCTTTCTAATGTATCCATGCAGGCCTTTAACGAGATACTGGTACTCAAAACAAGATGCCATAAGCATTGTGCTGTTGGCTATGCCACGATTCTATGCATCCAAATCATCCCTGGCACAGTTGCTAGGGTGAAGGTTATTTTGTCATCATTCTGCTGCATACCTTATCAGGTATAGAACTGATGCGCAAACATGCGATTGATCGCAAAAAAGACCCATGGCGGTACTCTTAACTTCATCCAGGTGCATTATAATACCTCAACAAAACAAGAGACTAATTTGAATTGTGGAGCTCTCTACAAGCATTCAGTCAATTAGATTCAGTATCCACATTTCCTAATTTAACATATCATTCAATGAATAAGTGCAATATTTCCATTTCACACCATGGAATGCATGTCGGAAAGAACATAGTGAATGTGCGTGTGTCCGTTACAGGAAGACCAATTTGATAATAAAAACTTGCTTTAAGTGTTTGTTCTTCACATTACTATCCTACATGTACTCTACCAAAGCTGAATTGCCCTAACTCAAAAGGCTATTAGGATAATAACCCGGTGCTGAAAATATTGTGCAGCATCACCACACTCCCAACACAGAGCATACTGCACAACAAAACTATGAGGGTGGCAGAACAATTTACAAAATAAATCTGATCAGAAAAGGATCATAGGAACCCTTAAACTGTGTACGTCTATGCAACTGGTATTGCATGCACCTTCAATTGCTTTCTCAGAAACACCCATAAGAAGATACCCTAAAGCACACAACCACTGACGACACAGATCTTTGTCTAAAAAGTGAGCAACTGTAATAAGGCACATTTATAAGATGGAGGCAATATTCCTCTGTAACGCAAACATTTAAAAAAATGTGAACATAAAATAGCATACATAAACTGAATTCCAATGACTCTCCATCCCACTTTATATGTTGGATTGCTTTTTCAGCATGTGCCTTGTGGGTTCCTTGTTAGTGGCTGACAAACTCATGAGAGAATGTGGGGAACCTCCAGTAGCAATACTCGGACCACAAGAAAACCGCAATCTACCTTTCTAAAACAAAACCAACTAAAAAACCATCTTTCAGCCTTATCACCTGCAGAGTACCAGAGACAACTAATACTGCACACTCACAATTGAGTGTACAAAAGACACGCCTCCCATAGGTCAAATGTATTGCATAAAAGTCTCTAGAAGGAAAGTCTCGTCAGATGGCAAAATCATCCGCAGTTGTTCTGAGAATGCTTTGGCAAACTTGCTTAGAAACGAATTAAAGATTGTGAGCCTTATTTACGAGGATTTAATGCAGCGCTCTGCTGCAAGTCCTTTGGCTGTGCCGCGCTGCATTAATTCTGAAGCAAAGCAATGCGTCATATCTACAATGATATGACGATCCCTTTGCTCGCCCTCCGCTGGCCCAAATGAGCTGCCATATACCGCCGCAGACACCCTTACACCATGGTGCAAGGGTGCCTGCTTCCCGGGATGATTGTTTTTTGTGCAGGAAGAGATACCATCCTGCACAAAAACAATCATAAGAGGTGATTTCCCCTTTGTTTGTGTGCTGCAGAAAGATGAAAAAAACAAGCAGAAATGAAAGCAGTTCTCCTCGTTATGCCTCCGTGAGAGGCATAGCATTCTGATGCATTTCCAGGTTTATGATTTCTCGTCAACCTGGAAACGTGGTAGAAGCCATGGGTGTTGCGTGGAAAAACACCCACAGCAAACATCCATGGCACACCCCTCTGACGCAAAGTGTTGCATGTAAAGGGGCTATATTTACAAGGACACCAAAAGCCACACTGGGTAGCTTCACCTGTCCTTGTCAATATGGGGCAGCAGGTTGTGCTGCCAGTGCGTCACAAAAAGTAACGAACCGGCGGTGCAAGGGGCTTGTAAATAAGCCGCTGTGTATATTGCTTGCTGTCTTGCACTTCATTGAAGTATGAGTCCTCTTCAGCAGCTAACAGTGTCTGTAAATCTGCTCATCCCCAGGTTGTGTGACTCTCCTTCCAGACTGAGAAGTTACTCCGCCTCCATGAAGTTTGATGTTACGCCTTAAGTCAATGCTCCAAATGCATTAAAACTCCCTCAGTGAAGGCATCTTGCTGAAGAAATATTTGATTAAGTATACGTTTAAGTTTATGTCATCAGACAACTCTCTCTGTCTAATTTCCATAAACTCTAAGCAGGAGCAGCACATGAATGTCTGCCTGAGAAATCCAACAGCTACTCGATAAAATGGAAGGCTGTGTGTAGTGCAAAATTGAAAAGATGAATGTTGACTTGAGCTGAAAACAGGGTTCGCTCTCGTTCAATTGAACTCACCAGTGATCCATGTGTAGGCTACCGAAGCATGGTGAACAGAACAACTATAAAATATGAAATATATGCAAAGCTTAATGCTACCTTTGAGTTTCCGAATGAGTGCAACAGTGAAACTGATGCTACTGGAAATGTTCATCTCTCCCTTAGTTAGGAAATCTGGAAATTAGATGTTCAATATTTACGAAAATGTGATAACAGTCTTTGAGTTTCATTTTTTCCTCTTCTGAATTCACAAAAGAAACAAGTTACGTACTCCATAGAGATCCTGCTGGAATAGATATTCTGTGACAAAACGCTTGATTCCCTCGTCTAATATTTCCTTGGTCTTTAAACCCATTAAGTTCAATGATTTTATGATTTCTTCTCTATTGTTATACAGGTTTACACCAGTGCATATCAAAAAGCATAATTCCTGCAGTTCTTCTAAATCGATGCAAACATAATGGGTAACTTGCTAACTGCATCAGTCATGTTTAAATCATGGGCAGTATTACTGATTGAGTCCAACGAGCCATGTATGTTTTCGCACTGCTTGGGCATTTTGTGATGACACAAGGGGTCGTGGCTGTTTGTGTGACAATTCTGTATTTATTACGGCGTGCCTACAAAGAAAGCATACATGCAGTGGGAAGGGGACCACACTACTTTGAATTGTTGTGAGGACCCATACAAACTAGGGATCCCTTTATCCTTATGCATGCTCCATCGTAGGGAGGCATGCACAAAGCCAAATGGTCCTGGAAGAAGGTAGTGAATGTGAGCTACTTGGGAGGCAGCACACATTTAGGACCTCACTTAAGGGCATCATTTTAGAATTAACAAGGCAGCTTCCAATGAGCCTCCAAAGCATAGTAGATGCAGTTACAGACTACTGTGGTGGTGCTTGCCCCCTTTTCAGAGGAAGAATTAGGGCGCTCATGCATAAATACCTACGGAGTGGCATAGACCACACTGTCATTTTAACTTCATAGGCATACTGCACCCTTGCCCTGGTTGTGATCCCAAAGGCCTCCACAAAAGAGGGGATAGTGCTTGACAATACCTATCCTGTGTAAAACTTCAAGACACTCTTCAGGTGTTGCGAATGCTCTTCTTGGCATTGCAATGCAGCAGGTTCACCCATATTGTAACTTTGGTCTATTGTGAACTTTCTGGCATGTGAAGAACTATTATCGTCAGTGTATGAGCAGGAGACATATTGTGGGCAAAGATATACCCAACTCCATTGTGCACACAGTGCCTGCATTTAGGGAGAACACGTTCACAAAGCAAGACCATGCATTCCTGTTAGTAACAATTGCCTAGTTCTTAATCCAGGTATTCTTTCGAAAGATAGCTTATTAATGTTTTCAATAAGGTATGCAATGTTGGAAAGGTTTCCATGTAGAGAGAGTTCCACAGATTTAGGATACAGCAGAAGAAGAGTGTCTAATTTGTAGTTGAAGTTTGTTCCTTGTTAGAGTTGAACCACCTGCCCGCCAAGTTTCTCATGAAGGTTTGCAGATCTGCACTTATATAATATATTGTAGATATGCAAAGTGTAGTGTCGTATTTAATTCCATTATTTGTGTGGAAAGTGTTCATAAACTCACAAAAGGTGAAGCCTCAAGTGAGACATGACTCTTCCCCCCCTTTAAAATAGATAGCATCATTGCTACTTGTAATGTGTGATGGATGCCTGTGTAAAGGAATTGTTACATGTAATGTATGAGGCAGAAAAAAGTGTTTTTTCAATGTTTCAATTTTGCTATACTGTGGAAAGGAACTCGGATTTGCCATTTGCACTATGGTAATACATATGTAAATTCCAGTGTATTAATACAGCTTCTCCAAGCAACATGAGTTATTGGGCTGCATTTATATCTCTATATAGTTATTGTTTTGGTGCTCTCATTGCACAAAATGCAGTGGTACGAAAACCCATATTTCAGAGAGAATGGTCAAATATGGGAAATCTTTCTCAGTTTCCTATGAAATTTTGTATTAAACACTACAGGCAGAGAGTTGTCTAAATCCACTGACCCTCACCATTGACCACAATTTTAGTAACCATTTTTAAAGAAAGGTAATAAACGCCTAAATAGTCCAACTTCAATCAGTGCCCGTTGTTAGCTACACTTTGATAAAAACAACTTTTCAACATAAACACTCCAAAATAAACATGTAAAAAAAACTTACCATGGGTATTCTGTGTAGTATGGTCCTATATATCTATTGTGTGGTTCTGGTGACCTTTACAAACCACTTAAGTTTTACTTTGCTGATTGACATCACCAGAGACCAGAGCCCCTTGACGTCAAGATTGTCCAATTAGAATTTTACCCATAGGGCATCCTGCCTCTCTCTCCATATATATATATATATATATATATATATATATATATATATATATATATATATATATACTCACTGAAAAAAACATAGGTTTCACACCAGTTATAGTTAGCTGGAAATTTTACTGACATGAAACCATTGAAATTCCCACGTTATAGTTAGTTGGACTCACTATAACTCGCGCGCCCGCAATGCACTGCTGATGATGTCACATATTACATCATTCATGACATGGTTAGTGACATCACTGATGACATCACTGATGACATCACTGATGACATCTCAAATGACATCACTGATTACATCACTGAGGACATCTCAAATGACATCACTGATGACATCACTGATGACATCTCAATTGACATCACTGATGACATCACTGATGACATCATCCAGTGTCTGTGTGTTTCTGTAAAGTTAAAATATGTTTTACATATTGAAGAGTAAGTGTATGTATGAGTGTCTGGATGAAGGATTTAGTAGGTGCGTGACTGACTGTATGAGTGAGTGATTAAATGTGTCTTAGTGAATGCATGGGTTAGTGACTAAACTGTCTGAATGTGTAGCGAGGTTATCCTAACCCCGCGCTGGGCTGCCTGCACTGACAGTGTAACCCCCGCCTCATGGACCCCGCAGCATCTGAGGCTGAGGCAGTACAGGGGAGCTGAGGAGATCGTGACATTGAACTGCAAAGCCGGAAAATTTTGAAACATCGCATTTTGTTTTATTTTTTCATTTTGGGAACACCTACGCTGATGATTCTGCAACATGCACAGTGGATTGTGCTACCATTTCTCCCCCCTAGCAACACCATCCCGAGGTCCCACCACACGGGATCCTGGGACTTGTAGTCTTCCCTTACCCATGGGACGCTACACAGGTGCGTTGAAACTACAGAGGGTGGGGCGGACTCACAACAGCGGGTCCTTAAGCGGCAGAACTTACCAGCGAGATGCATCTCATCTGTGGAGGCTTTGGGCGCTGACGACGGCAAACATCGGCCAGAAATGCATCCGCCATCTCTCTTCAATAAACGGCCTCCAACTGTTCCCCTTGGGTCTCTGCTCTTCTTTTCGGGGAGGAGCTCTTGTGGCATTAAATTGTGCGGAGCCAGAAACGCACTTTAGAGACCCCTGCTTCGCTTTGGGCAAAGACCGCTCTGGCTTGGACGGCGCAAGCTTTCCCCTGTTTTCTTCAAAGTTATTTGAATGGTCTGCGCCCGCCTTGGAGCTGTGGAGAATAGTCGGCGGTAGCGAGGTTATCCTAACCCCGCGCTGGGCTGCCTGCACTGACAGTGTAACCCCCGCCTCATGGACCCCGCAGCATCTGAGGCTGAGGCAGTACAGGGGAGCTGAGGAGATCGTGACATTGAACTGCAAAGCCGGAAAATTTTGAAACATGGCATTTTGTTTTATTTTTTCATTTTGGGAACACCTACGCTGATGATTCTGCAACATGCACAGTGGATTGTGCTACCATTTCTCCCCCCTAGCAACACCATCCCGAGGTCCCACCACACGGGATCCTGGGACTTGTAGTCTTCCCTTACCCATGGGACGCTACACAGGTGCGTTGAAACTACAGAGGGTGGGGCGGACTCACAACAGCGGGTCCTTAAGCGGCAGAACTTACCAGCGAGATGCATCTCATCTGTGGAGGCTTTGGGCGCTGACGACGGCAAACATCGGCCAGAAATGCATCCGCCATCTCTCTTCAATAAACGGCCTCCAACTGTTCCCCTTGGGTCTCTGCTCTTCTTTTCGGGGAGGAGCTCTTGTGGCATTAAATTGTGCGGAGCCAGAAACGCACTTTAGAGACCCCTGCTTCGCTTTGGGCAAAGACCGCTCTGGCTTGGACGGCGCAAGCTTTCCCCTGTTTTCTTCAAAGTTATTTGAATGGTCTGCGCCCGCCTTGGAGCTGTGGAGAATAGTCGGCGGTAGCGAGGTTATCCTAACCCCGCGCTGGGCTGCCTGCACTGACAGTGTAACCCCCGCCTCATGGACCCCGCAGCATCTGAGGCTGAGGCAGTACAGGGGAGCTGAGGAGATCGTGACATTGAACTGCAAAGCCGGAAAATTTTGAAACATCGCATTTTGTTTTATTTTTTCATTTTGGGAACACCTACGCTGATGATTCTGCAACATGCACAGTGGATTGTGCTACCATTTCTCCCCCCTAGCAACACCATCCCGAGGTCCCACCACACGGGATCCTGGGACTTGTAGTCTTCCCTTACCCATGGGACGCTACACAGGTGCGTTGAAACTACAGAGGGTGGGGCGGACTCACAACAGCGGGTCCTTAAGCGGCAGAACTTACCAGCGAGATGCATCTCATCTGTGGAGGCTTTGGGCGCTGACGACGGCAAACATCGGCCAGAAATGCATCCGCCATCTCTCTTCAATAAACGGCCTCCAACTGTTCCCCTTGGGTCTCTGCTCTTCTTTTCGGGGAGGAGCTCTTGTGGCATTAAATTGTGCGGAGCCAGAAACGCACTTTAGAGACCCCTGCTTCGCTTTGGGCAAAGACCGCTCTGGCTTGGACGGCGCAAGCTTTCCCCTGTTTTCTTCAAAGTTATTTGAATGGTCTGCGCCCGCCTTGGAGCTGTGGAGAATAGTCGGCGGTAGCGAGGTTATCCTAACCCCGCGCTGGGCTGCCTGCACTGACAGTGTAACCCCCGCCTCATGGACCCCGCAGCATCTGAGGCTGAGGCAGTACAGGGGAGCTGAGGAGATCGTGACATTGAACTGCAAAGCCGGAAAATTTTGAAACATCGCATTTTGTTTTATTTTTTCATTTTGGGAACACCTACGCTGATGATTCTGCAACATGCACAGTGGATTGTGCTACCATTTCTCCCCCCTAGCAACACCATCCCGAGGTCCCACCACACGGGATCCTGGGACTTGTAGTCTTCCCTTACCCATGGGACGCTACACAGGTGCGTTGAAACTACAGAGGGTGAGGCGGACTCACAACAGCGGGTCCTTAAGCGGCAGAACTTACCAGCGAGATGCATCTCATCTGTGGAGGCTTTGGGCGCTGACGACGGCAAACATCGGCCAGAAATGCATCCGCCATCTCTCTTCAATAAACGGCCTCCAACTGTTCCCCTTGGGTCTCTGCTCTTCTTTTCGGGGAGGAGCTCTTGTGATATATATATATATATATATATACTCACTAAAAAAAACATAGGTTTCACACCAGTTATAGTTAGCTGGAAATTTTACTGACATGAAACCATTGAAATTCCCACGTTATAGTTAGTTGGACTCACTATAACTCGCGCGCCCGCAATGCACTGCTGATGATGTCACATATTACATCATTCATGACATGGTTAGTGACATCACTGATGACATCACTGATGACATCACTGATGACATCTCAAATGACATCACTGATTACATCACTGAGGACATCTCAAATGACATCACTGATGACATCACTGATGACATCTCAATTGACATCACTGATGACATCACTGATGACATCATCCAGTGTCTGTGTGTTTCTGTAAAGTTAAAATATGTTTTACATATTGAAGAGTAAGTGTATGTATGAGTGTCTGGATGAAGGATTTAGTAGGTGCGTGACTGACTGTATGAGTGAGTGATTAAATGTGTCTTAGTGAATGCATGGGTTAGTGACTAAACTGTCTGAATGTGTACATCATTATGTGAGTTGTCATATATAAATGACTATATCTAACAGCCTGTGATTGCATAAGTGACTGTATCTATCAATATGTACTTGTATCAGTGATTGTAAAAGACAGTAAGTATGTGTTAGTCTATGTTTAAATAAGCAAGGTTTTGTGTGTATAACTGTATAGTTGTGGAAATGGGAGTGTGATTGATTCTTTACATGACTGACTAGGTGTATGAGTAACTCCATGGATGAGTGGTAGTGTTTGAGTCTCTGTAAAGGTGTATGAGTGCATATGTTGGTCTTGTATTGATGAGTGACTGTATGTATGAAAGATTGTATGGGTGAATGAGTGGATGTGTGTGTAGACCTAGAAATCAGTGAGTGCGTATGTGGTAAGTGGTTTTACTGTGTCAATGGTTTCAGGAATGGTAGTTTCTATTTAACACTAGGTGTATCATGTGTTAGATTAGAGTGTGAGGAGGTGTATTGTATTATGACATGGATGATGTCATCAGTGATGTCATTTGAGATGTCATCAGTGATGTCATCAGTGATGTCACTAACCATGTCATGAATGATGTAATATGTGACATCACCAGCAGTGCATTGCGGGCGCGCGAGTTATAGTGAGTCCAACTAACTATAACGTGGGAATTTCAATGGTTTTATGTCAGTAAAATTTCCAGCTAACTATAACTGGTGTGAAACCTATGGTTTTTTCAGTGAATTTAATAGGTTTTTTAAATGCTAATTCCTAACTATAACTGGTGTGAAACCTATGGTTTTTTCAGTGAATTTCATACGTTTTTTATTAGCTAATTTCTATAGCTATGAAATATAATATTTTTTATAATGAATCCTATATTGTATATTTATGTAATACTATTTTTTTATGTATATTGTTCATGTTTATTTATTTTTTATTTTTTGGCCTAGAGCGCTCCCGGTGCGCGTACCGGTGAGCGTCCCGTTAGCGCTATTGCCGCGAACTGAAACAACATCGTGACGTATCGCGTAGCCACGTGATGCGTCTTATGACGCACGCCATAAGCGCCCCCGGGCGCGCCCAGACACGCTTACGCTATGCGCCCTGTCCCCGGGCGCGTAGAGTAAGCGCGTCGGGTCATGTGACCTGAAAATAACACTTTTCATTGGTTAAGCACAGTTTTGGTTTCCAAATGATGAAAGCCCGGGTCATGTGACCTGAAAATAACACTTTTCATTGGTTCAGAACAGTTTTGTTTTCCAAATGATGAAAGCCCCCACCTTTTTTCCTCATTCTCACTTTGTTCTTTGAGTGAGGAAGATCTGCTTCTATTCATAGAGAAATGGCTACAGTAGCAGCAGCAGCCGGAGCATCTGCACCACCACCACAAGGACCACCACAACACCACATTGGTGGTGAAGAAGAAGAGGAGGAGGAGGAGGAGGAGGAGGAGGAGAGGCAGTTCCTGCCTGAAGACAATCCCCCATATAAACCTAAGGAGCACTTTGTGTGAGAGTTTTTTTTAAATCCCAAGGGGGTTCAAAGAAAGTAAATGCTGCAAAGGTGACCTGTCTCATCTGTGGTGCTGTACTTTCCAGGGGGAACGCTGCAAAAAAATATTCATTTGGGAACCACACAATGCTTTGCCACATGCAACGAAGGCACCCCAACAACTATTATGCAGCAGAGGTCAGAGAACTAACCAGAAACCCTCCCCAATCTTCTCCGAGCACCTCCAAACAACCCACTCCATCGGGTCCAGAGACTAGAGAGATGGTCCCAAACATCCAACGCCAGTTTGGAGATTACAAGATTATTTGTATATTTTGCAGGACTACAATTTCTTATGGGGAGCAGAGCATCAAACTCATCAACCGTGCTGGCGACAACCACAAGTGCTGAAAGAAGCCTTAATTTTTTCCTGATTTTTTTTGCTCCAGTTGAGCCGTTTACAATTTCCTGTTTTTTGTTTGTCCCCATAAAAAATACAAAAAAATATAAAATTGTTTATAAAAGCCAAAAAAAGTAAAAAATGTTCAAAAAACAATAAAAAAATATAAAACAACAAAAAGAATAAAAAAAACAGTTCTTTTTAGAACTACCTCCAATTTATAAAAAAATGCTAAATTTTTTTAAAACTCTGTCATTCTTTTTTCTCCAGGGTACGCGTACCGGTACGCGCACCGGGGGGCGCGCACCAAAAAAAAAAAAAAATAATAATGAAGGAGTGAGCATGAGGGAAGGGGACAGAGAGAGTGATGTTAAGAGAAAGAGAGTTAGAGGGAGCAACACAGAGGGACTGTGTATTAGATAGTAAGACAGAGAGAAGGTGTAATAGGGTGTAGGTGAGAAAAGCAAAATGAATAAGGGAGCAAAAGAAGGGAAGAGAGAGGAAGAAGACTAAAGCAGAGGTACTGGGAGAATGTGAGTGGGTGTTGAAAGTAAAGGGAAGGACAGTAAAGGATGGGGAATGAGGGGTAGTGACGGAACCGGAGTAAAGGAACAGCGGTGAGGGAGGGTGAGAAAAGAGAAGTGAGTGTAAGTAAAGAGGGGTGAAAGAGGGTGGATAAAAGTGAATAAGGGTAAGACATGTGGAGTGACAGAGAGAAAGGAGAGAGAGAGTAAAGGAAGGAGTGACTGAAAGGGACTGAGTGAAGCAGCAAAGAAAGGTAAGTGAGGGAGTGTGGATGAGTTATAGGGAGTGAGCATGATGAAAGAGTAGTGACAGAGTGAGGGAACAGAGACAGTGAGGGTAAGAGAGACAGAGTGAGGGAACGGGAGTGAGGAACTGTGAGGACAGACGGACTGGGGGAAGGAGTGAGAGGAGTGGAGTAAGTGAGTAAGGGAAAGGGAATGAGTGAGGGAGCGAAGGAAGGGAACAGAGGGTAAGGGAAGTAAAGCAGGGGGACTGAAAGAAGTTGAATACGGTAGGAGAGTGAAGGAAAGAGGAGTAAACATGTAGGATAAGAATAAGTGAGGGAAGCAGAGTAAGGAAACAGGAGTGAGGTAGGGTGAGAGAATAGTAGTGAGGTTAAAGCAAAGGGTGATGACAAACTACATTTTTTTAGTCACACTTACCATATAATTAATGTAAATGTAATTACATGTTTTTACTACACTTTGTATCTGTGAAAGAGAGAAGAAAAAATAAGTCATAATTAGTAAAATATATATTTTAAAATAGAGGAGACAGGTCAAGAGTTTAAAAAACATAAAAGTGTACTAAGAAATAAAGTAAGAGTGAAGGACACAGAAAGGGAAATAAACTAATGTAGAAGGACAAAAAGAGGGAAAAAGAAATAGAAGGAGAGCAAATTTCTAAGAGTAAGGCAGATACATTCAGTGACAGAGAGGAAGAGAAGAAGAGAGAAATGAACTGAAGGTAAGAAAGATACTAAAAGATTGTGAGTTAGCAAAACTAAATCAGGAAAGAGGAGTAACTAAAAAGGGAATGACTGAGAGGGAAAGGAGTCTGATTGAGGATGCATTTACAAGAATGAGGAATGGAAGATGACTGAGAGTGAGTGAGGGGGAGTCACAGAGTGAAGGGATGAAGGGAGTGAGGATAATATAGAAAGATTGAGGGGAAAGGAATGAGGAAGTTAGTAGACAGAGGAACTAAGGGAAGGACAGAGTGAAGTGGATTACAATGAGTGAGGAAAGGAAAATGAATAAGGGAGCAAAAGAAGGAAAGAGAGGGGAAGAGGACTAAAGCAGTGGAACAGAGATAATGTGATTTGGTGATGAAAGTAAAGAGAAGGACACTAAAAAATAGGAAATATGGGGTAGTAATGGAACCAGAGTAAAAGAAATGGGATGAAGAACAATGAGAGAGGAGCAGTGAAGTTGTTGTAAGAGAAATGATAGAAGGTAGATAAACACAAGTGAGCATAACACAAGGAGAGTGAGGGACTGAGGACATAGAGGTAGTGAACGAAAAACAAAGAGAAGAGGACAAAAGAAAGGAGCAAAGAAAGATAAGTGAGGGAGAGTGGGTGAGTTATAGTGACAGAGTGCAACAAAAGAGGTGAGTGAGTAAGGAGGAATTACTAAAAGAGCAAAGAAGGAAAAGACGAAAAAGGGAAATAAAGCAGAGAGACTGAAAGCTGAAAAGTGATACAAGGGAGAGAGGGGATGCAGACAGTTGAAATGGGAATGAGGGGTTGTGAAAGAAGTGGAGTAAAGGAACGGGGGTGAAAGAGAGTGAGAGAAAGACATTGTGAGTGAGTAAAGAGAACTGAAAGAGGGTGGAAAAAGGAAAGTGAGTGTGAGACAATGGGAATACAATTTAAATTACACAATACAAACTATAGAATAACTTGTACAACATGTTAGATAGTTTATTTTTGCTGCTCTCAGAATATATTGAATTTCACTAAAAACAGTGAGTTCAAACTACTCATCATATGACAGCGGGAAAAAAAACACAATCTAAAAGATTGTGTTTAAAAAAAACATATAAACTTAAAAATCACATATGTACACTAATCTTTGATTCACTTACTTTTCTTTTAAGCCAAATAGTACATCATGAAGATCCTTTTAGTTGGAAAATACTTTGCTGTTCTCTAAAACTTCCATTTCATCGACTTTCTATAAAATAAAAGCTCCAAGAACATCTGAAATATTTTTCAATGTTTTCATTTCCTCCTTGTGTTCAGTCATGACTCTTTGCTCTATCCTTCACTTTTCCTTAAGGCCAAATAGTGTCAGATGTATCAGTATGTTTTCAAATTACTCAAAACAAACTCTGAAATTACCGTTTTCCCGACGTTCTGAAAGAAAAGCTCATAGAACATTTTCACAATGTTTAAATATTCATATTTCCTTCTCTGGCTTACTCATTTTCAACATTTCCTACAATACTGATATCACTTACTATGAGATCCACTTACAGTACCTATATGACAACTCAATTTTTTATATTATCTTGATCACTTTTACTCAGAATATAATTTTAAACAGTAAACTGACTTTTATTAACTGCTCCCGTCTTGATAGGCCAATTACCTTTACTTAAATTTTGGTTCTAAAAACACTAGGTATGAATTTTTTAAGTCAAAAGGCAAACGTTGTTTGAAAGTCAAATGAGTATCATTACACAGCTTCCACCCTTTTTGACATTTTAAATAGCATGTGTAATGCCCTGATATTGTCGAAGGGCCGTCATGATAAATAATAGCTACAGTTGCAAAGGTTCTTCCTGAAATTGATAACTGAGAAGCCACGAAATTTTTAATAGAAGTTGTCAATTTAGTTCCATCAGGTCTACATCGTTGGAACATTTCGTTGGAACATTAAAATGACATACTGACCATAAGTTTGTATAAATAATGTGAACAGCATTGCACACTTACATTGGGTACACACCATATTGTGATCAGCTGCTTTAACTAGAGTATTAAAAGACACTGATTTGCAGTCTGGTAAAGTCAAATATATAAATCTTTCAGTGTCTATTCTAGTACTACTTGATAAACTACAATTGTCACAGTCATGCTGCCGTTGATAAGAAAGGCAAAAAAGATTTTCTACATCTACACCTTCATCTTCCAATACACCAAACATATACATTAAACATTCCTGACAATTCTGCTGAATATTCTGTGAAAATTGATTTTGACCAGAACATATGTCTAAAAGATTTCGAATTTCTGAAACACTTTCTATTTTTGCTCTATCACTGCTACATTTCTCAAAGACAGAATTCAATAAACAGCAGAATGTTTGATCCCGATTTTCAACAATCTGTTCTTGTAAATTTTGAAGAAAAAAAACAACATTAACCACTACATTAGCATAGCAGTTGACACCAGAACTGTTTTCAAACTGAAATCTAACAACATCTTCAACAGAATCCTTTTTCTTTCTGCTTACAATTACAGTTTCATCTACTTTTTGTCTTTTTGCTACTACCTCACTGCAATTATTTTCATTTCTTCTTTTTCGGCCTACCACACGTTTTTCAAACAGAGGATATTGAGGCAAATGTGGAGCATACTCTCTTCTTAACCTATTGTATTCTTTAACACAATCTAGATCTGCACAAATCTTTGTCTCATCACACTCAATCAAGTACAATCCTGATAAAGTTCTGACTCGTGATAATGCCACATATGCCATACCCTCTTTAAACACAGAACTTCCAATGTTCACCAAAGCACTATCTACACTTAAACCTTGAGATTTATGAATTGTGACCGCATATGCCAAACAAACAGGAAACTGTTTTCGGCGAACATATAAGTCTTTTACAAGCAAAAATCTAGCAGAACAACGACTGATTTGTTGTACTTCCTCAATGCCATCAAATTAAATTTTTAAAAATTCAATTCCATCTCTATTTCTGTAATTCACAAATTCAACAACATGACCCACTGATCCATTTACCAGACCTCTATCAACATTTAAATTCCTTCTCAAAATGATACGACAATTTAAACACACATTCAGAGTCTTTTCAAAACCAGCAGTTTTAGATATACTCTTCTCTAATGAATCCAATTTTGATTTCAAATTTTCTGACAAAATAATTGTTGCTCCCATATGCTCTATTTTATCTATAGCTGCCAGTTTCACAATTTCTTCATTTTCTAACTTTAACATGTTGTTGTTGAAGATGGAACATTCTTGCAGAGTTGGCATCAAACATATCCCAGATTTGTTCTCAGTATTTTTCTTAAAAATATTCTCTGGAAGAATGTTTTCATTTGGATACAAATTTGAAATTAATCGTGCATGTAATGCTTCTTTCCCATGCTCACTTACTTTTCCGATTCTTACATCTTGTAGAATATTTTTATAATCTTCATCCTTTGCCTGTCGCATATTTTGAAGTAGTTCTGCATTTTTTAAATTTAACCATATATTAACGTTTCCAATGCTTCCTAGGCACTTCCTGGTATCTTCATGCGTGAGCATTTTAAACACTGGTTGTCCTTTCACTGGAGTTAACTGCAGTAGATCTCCAAAAACAATAATGTGTTTCCCTACAAATAACACATCATACTCTGTTCTAAGGATCTCTTGCATTCTCAAATGCACAAAAGCAAGCATTAGATTTGAGACCATGCTTACTTCATCAATGATAAGAAGTTTCATTTTCTTCAGGACTCTGGAAACTTCAGAACACGCATCTCCAGATAGCTTGTGGTATTGCAATTTAATATCATGCTCAACTGGTAGCATCAGTAAACGATGTAAAGTAATCCCTTTAATGTTATGTGCTGCCAGCCCAGTTGGAGCGGTAACAACACAAGGCAGCGGTGATTCAGTCCTTTTCTGCAGATAATTGCAATTGCTTTAATCAGAAAACTTTTTCCAGTTCCCGCTTCTCCACTCACGTACAGTCGGACAGGCTTAAATGATGTACATGAGCACTCTTTTTTCTCATGACTGAATCCATGTTCAACCTGTTCTGTGACTTCGTCATATATCTGTTTCTGCTCAACGTTTAGTTGTTTCACCAAATCTTCTAAGTTAACGACATCCTCTTGAGCTTGTTCCATAGCTCTTTCCACCTCATCCATGGCAGTGGCAGCTTCATTTTGGATAATTGGTCCTCCTAGTGGATCCTGACTCAATGAAGTAGAACTCTGACTATCTTGAGAACTGTCTCTAGCAATCTCTACAGCAATTGTGGCTTCTTGCTCTATTTCTTCGTTCAACATTTGCAGATAATTTGGAAAAACAGGACATTCTATGGTATCCTTGGTTGCATTGAAAGAATCTTCGTAACAGAGAAAATCTCCAAGTAGTTCCTCTTCTGTACGCCATGGCTTAAAGAGTTGCAAAAGAGCTAAATAGTAAAATTCCCTTTTGTCTGGAGATTCGCAACTCAATTTTCGATGATTAATCAAATGGCCTTTTCTCTGCTTCACTAGACATCCTTCACACCCAATGACAGCATATATTCCATTATTGATATCTTCTGTGATGTTTCTCTTATAACTATAGTTTTGCAGAACTTCATACAAACAACTGTTCTCAAGATGACTACTTCTATTTGGATAGTATGTATCCAACATGTTTGTCTTCAAAATATCTGTACTGTCTGGTTCTTTCTCCGACCAAAAATACTCAATTTCTTGTACAGATTTCAAAACTCGGTTTCGTGTTGCAGCAAGACCTAGACTCGCCCAAATGATTGTTCGAGATTTGGCATAGAGACTTGCTGATGATAACCGATCAGAACATTCATATGCTCCAATTTCTCGATGCAACAACATCTTCAGACTGAAACTGTATAATTTTTTACTTATACTCTTTTCATGTGAAATGTCCTCCCACATTTCCTTCAGTTCTGTCTTTTCTTTTTGTGTGATGTAAGACATCACATATCGAGCCACAGCAATAGAGTTGTCAGCAACGAACTGAATATCCATGTTAGCATTTCACATGGACAAAATCACTGGGTTGTAGTCGTTGATGTACTTGGACTCTTCGTTTCTTTTTAAATTGTATGTATTTTTTGGTGATTTCCTCGTCACAGTATGTCGCAGAGAAGACATCAAATTATTTACTCTTCCTTTAGAAATCACTGGTCGTGGAAACCCGAAACGACATTTTGTGTAGAACTTGTATTTGTTTCTGAATTTTTGACGGCAGTACGATGGGATTGAAAGCGTAAAACGTGTTGCCTTAAACTGTTTTCTTCTGTAGTTTTCGGAACAGCACATGTTAAATACTCTTCAATGAAGCTCATCACTGTGTCATCCGAATCTGTTCCAAATTTGGGTGCATCTTTAATCCATAACAACATATGTATGTGAGGAGCACCTCTCGCTTGATACTCCTTTCTCCAAAAGAAATCTAAAACCTCTCCAAGGGGAGGATTTTTTTTGTTGGTAGTAAAAGACATCATAGCTTCAAATCTATGATTGAAATATCTGCATACATTCACTGGATCCAAAGAACACAGTTCTCCAGGTGTTTTGAATTCTATATTTTGTATGTTTGCGTTTGCCTATTGTAGAAATTGAAGTAAGTCGTCCCATGCATACTCAGCACAGCTAAGAGTGAGGAACCATGTAGGAGTTCCTAAGTTTCTTAGCATACATTTCAATTCCCCATGACGACGGAACCAATACTCGTTTGTACCACGTTGACATGCCATGAGATTGATTAGCTGAGATTCCAAAATACTGTCTTGCAGATTGATTTTCTCCATAAAGTCCCTCGCCGAAACATTTTGCAGATGTGGTCCACTTTTCAGAATATGGTTCACTGCATAAGAAAGCCCAGACAAGTCACTTTCATACAGTAGATGAAACAAATATGGAATGTATTGACGAAACCTTAGATCTTCAGCATATAATCTTAAAGTCCTGTATTCAGATGCAGGAATTTGAAGTGGTCGATCGTCATATCGTCCACCTTGACCAGTTGGAAATAACTGGGGAAAACAACGAGCTTCCAAACTTTCTTCCCATACACTAATGGGACTTCCTTTTGCTGCTTTCATTTGAAACAAGTCAATTGCATTCCCCATTACTTCTTTGGAATGCAAAGGATGAACAGTATAATGTTCATATATTTCTTCACTTCTTGACACATCAACTTTTTCAATTTGGCCGGCTGAACAATAACTGTCTTCTTCTGCAACTGTTTTCTCTGCTCCAACACATACATGTTTGTAGTACTCATTGTTTTTGACCAAATACAACGTTGCCTATTTGACTTTCCTAACATCCACTAAATCTTGCCAGATTTTCTTACTCTTTGTCGGAACCCCATTAACTAGAATAACCAGAGGTTCCTCTTCCACTTTTTCTACACCAATTGTATCAATATTTTTCTTGAAATCTAGAGGCAAATAAACAACTCTTCCCTTTAATCCTCTCTGTAAATCTGAAGGAGGCAATTTCCCTATCTTAGGCTCCATGCGAACAATAGCCTGAAAAGGATGCACACATTGAATCAGAATAGACTCATAGGTATTTAAATCCATCAGTTCAGAAGGAATGTCTACCAACTCCAGATTATTATGAACAGCTCTAGCAGGCATTCTGTTTTAATTTAATTTATTATAACAATATTTACAAATACGTTGATCGGAACCCAAATCAAAACAATTTTCTACCAACAAATAAGTTGCAAAATCCTTCCACTCATTATTATTTACCTTTTCGCTTTTTACATATAAATCAACTAATCTAGTCTGATGCTTATAATGAGTTCGTTGACAACAAACACAACTAAAATTTGGCCTTTCACTTGATTTCACCTTAAACTTGGAAATTTCCTGGTCAAACTTTTCTTTACTTGAAATCTGTACATTGTCTTCCACATTACCTTCTATTACTGGGTCAATTTCTACACTGTCCTCTTTTTCACCAAAGTAACTTAACTCAATTTCTTCACAAATGTTCTTCACATCTAATTCAGTTCCATGCAAAAGAGCACTGTTTAACTGTTTAAGCTTAAGTGCTGGACTTTTTGCATAATACAACATTCTCACTAATTTCCTCATTTTAGTATGATGCACTGCTAACATCCTAAAATGATGAAAAACACTCTGACATACTTTTCTAGAAAGACAAGCCAGTGAATGCCCATGCAAACCTGTGTTTTCTCTCACTCTGCAAGGATCTAAGTCTTGCAACATCTTCATTTTCTGTTTTAGACTTTTCTTACTATATGTCCGTAAGAAATTACGAAGCAAATCGATTGAATCCTGTCGCACACTACAAATACTACTACACTTCCAAGTGTACACAGGACCCCTAGTAAGTCTCCCTAAAACTTCATCAGCTAACACCTCCTCTGCATCTCTAGACACAAGTTTCTCTTTTTCAATCGGACAACAGTCTTTCACCTCATATGCTCGACCACTGGTGTCAACTGCACGCACCAAAACATTCTCCTGGAAGTAACTCTCCTCATTAAAAAATGGCTCACAACTTGAACTATGCATCCATTCTCCAGAAAAAACTTCACAAAAATTAGTCCGATTAATTATTCTTTTACATCTACGGTTTGATTTGAAAACATCAATTGCCTTGTTAAGTATCCTAATTCTATTGATTACTAAAATAAATAATTTTTTCTTAACTTCAAAAGCCTGATCAACAATCTTCTCTACACTTTTCTTTTTCTTGTAAAAAGCAGCTCTCTGTTTACCTTTCTTAATATTTTTTAACAAATTTAAAACTACCCTATTGAGAAACAATCGTCTACGAATGTCCCTAAATTGGTTTTGCCTTCTATTCCTATACATACTGTTCTCTCCTGCTCCAGTATTAACATTTTTGCGGGGCCTCTCCTTCTTTTTCAAATTTGCTCTCTCCTTCTGTATATTCACATTTCCATTAAAAAAATTTTTTTTATCTACATATGTTCCGAAAAAAAGACTTAGTTGTCTTACCAGGAGCTTTTTTGCTGTTTTTTGAAGTATTTGTTATAGGGGAGTGCTTTAATTCCGTTGCTGTTTTTGATTTTTTCCGCTTGGCATCTTTCCTTCTCCTCTGCCTTGAGGGCATATTTCCTTACTATTGAAATCTTGATTTCAATCTGTGTAAACAAAAAAAACACATTATAGACCACTATTACCAAACAACAAAGCAATGACAATAAGCAAACGATATAAACACTAGTTTACAACATATCTAAGTTTATACCACAGCAACTATGTAACTAGGAGTAAGACAGATAAAAAGAGCTAGAGGGAGTAACACAAAGAGACAGAGAGAGTCAGACAAAGAAACAGGTAGAGGGAGTAAAACATAGAGAAGGAGTAAGACAGAGAGAGTGTATAATATGTTGTAAGACAGAGAAAGGATGTAATAGGGAGAGGGAGTAAGTCAAAGAAAGGGAGAAAGGGAGTAAGTCAGAAAAAGGGTGTAACAGGGTGGAAGACAGGGAAAGGGTGTAAGAGGATGTAAGACAGAGAGAGGGTATTAGAAGGGGAGAGGATGTAAAAGAGACTAAAACAGAGAGAGTCTGTAAAAGGGAGAGAGAGAGAGTAAGTTTGAGAGAGGGTGTAAGAGGAAGTAAATCAGAGAGAGGATGTAACAAGGAGTAAGTCAGACAGAGGGTGTAACACGAAGAGAGGAAGAGAACAAAAAAGTCAGAAAGAGGGAGAGAGGGTGTAAAACAGACAAAAGGTGTAATAGGGAGTAAGTCTGGGAGAGAATGTTACAAAGAGAAAGGTTGTAAGACGGAGTAAATCAGGAAGAGGATGTAAGAGGAAGTATGACTTACAAATTGCTGTAAAAAAGAGAGAGAGGGAATAAATTAGAGACAGGGTGTAAGAGAAAGTAAGTCAAAGAGAGAGTGTAAGAGAGTGTAACACAGAGTCAGGATGTAAAAAGGAATACTTCAGAGAGAGGGTGTTAGAAGGGGACAGGTGGAAAAATAGAGTAAGTCAGGAAGAGAATATAATAGAGACTAATACATTGTTGATAATGCTTGGTAAAGAAATGTTGGTGCCTAAAGGAATTGTATTTTCTAAATGAGTGAGGTTTCAGTAGTGTAATGAAATGCTTATACATATGACCTGTGCTCTGTTTTGTAAATTTTATTTAAAAAAAGATTTCGGGCACATGAATTGGTTTTACATTATTGACAAGGATTAGATAGTATCTGCATGATTAAAAAAATATATAAGCACATTTCACAATCATGTCACCTGTGTTTCCTCAGATTAGTAAGCAGATTGTGCAGATGAGGTGAGGCCTGTCCAGGGGTGCAGAGGAGGTAAGTCCTGTGTCCAAGAGTGCTGTGGACAGGACTCACCTCCTCTGACCCTTAGACAAGCCTCACCTCCTCCGTGCCCCCTTGACAGGCCTCAATCTATTGGGTATAATAGATGGTAACAGGATGCAGGTGAGGTGAGACCTGACCAGGAGTACAGATGAGGTCAGGCCTGTCCTGGGGAGCAGAGGTGTTGAGGCCTGTGTCTAAGAGGGCAGTGGAATGGACTTCATGAAGCCTCTCCCCCACTGCACTCTTAGACACAGGCCTCACCTCCTTTGCACCCCTGGACAGGCCTCTCTCCCACTACACTCTTGAACACAGGCCTCATCTCCTCTGCACCCGTGGACAAGCCTCACCTCATCTGCAACCCTGAACAGACCTCACCTCTTCTGCATCCCTGGACAGGCCTCACCTCATCTACACCCCTGGACAGGCCTCACCTTATCTGCACCCTGTTACCATCTATTATACCCAATAGATTGAGGCCTGTCCAGGGGGCACGGAGGAGGTGAGGCTTGTCCAAGGGTCAGAGGAGGTGAGTCCTCTCCACTGCACTCTTGGATACAGGCCTCACCTCCTCTGCACAATCTACTTCCTAATCTGAGGAAACACAGGTGACATGATTGTGAAAGGTTCAAATATATCTATTTAATCTTACAGACACTATTTATTCCTTGTCATCACTATTTTACAAAATACAATTCCTCTATCTTACAAATGTTGATACCAAGCATTATCAAAAAACATGACACAAACCAACAAGAAAGAATCTCAATCTGCTTCCTAATCTGAGGTAACACAGGCGACATGATTGTGAAAGGTTCAAATATATTTATTTAATCATGCAGACACTATTTATTCCTTCTCAAAAATGTAAAAGCCATTCATTTTCCCCAAAATCGTTTTTCACATCACATTTAAGAAACACAGCACAGGTCCTATGTACAAGCATTCCATGTCACCACTGAAACTTCTCAATTTTACAAAATACAATTTCTCTATGCAGCAAAATCTTTTTACCAAGCATTATCAAAAAACATGACACAAAGCAACATTAAAAGACAACAATGTGCTTCCAAATCTTCTCCATAGAGCATACAAGTCTTTATCTATATTAAATGAATCATTACTCACCTTAACAAATGCTTTGGGAGATTGAGAACAGTGTCAGACACACACACCAATATTTCTTTAGCAGAGCAACAGGTATGCACTCCAGACACTGCAACCATGAATGGCACAGAACAACTCTAATTCTACACACATATTCCTCATGTTAACCAATTAAAACTCTTCCCTCACTATTTCAAATCCAACACCCTTCCCCCCTCAGCCCTTTTTGCCTGTTACCATAGCAACTCCCTCCTCACTGTCCTCTCAGGTTTAAAAGTTTATTCTACAATGTTGCAAATGAACTCAGCAAGGATGTTTGACCTCTCAATCCACCAGCTATCCAGTGCAATGTTTCTTTAAATGACTTTTTCTTAACCATTCAAATTACTTCTTTCACAGAACAGAACCATGCACCCTAACTTTCAGTTTTCAATGATCTGAATCCACCAATCATTGCTTGTGATTCAAGAGCACTGAAACTTTACAGTTTTTTTTTGCAACCTCCTACTGTTCCAACTGCCATTTCATTTCCACACTTCATCTGACTGCACCAGAACCTCCTCTCACCATGTACTCTGTCAGGATTATTGGACATAGCTACGTCCACTGGGCTCAAAGGTACGCAGCTATCAGAAATTTTCACAACCTTGATTTACCAAATGTGGACATCAAGTGGATTGGCCAGAGAGGATTGAGATGCCACCAATTGATACCATTGGTGAAAACCTTTTTGCATCTGCCACACCCTCACCTCATAATTCTGCACTGTGGTGGAAATGACTTAGGCACTTTGACTGGGGTAGGTGTGGAAATGCTTTTAAAGGACACCTTTAAGCAATTGATGGCATTTTTTCCACAAACTGCCTTGGTATATTCCAATATATGCCAAAGACAGTAATGGAAGTGGTCCAACCAATTTTGTCCACAATTTGAGAAAGCACGGAAACATGTGAATAAATCTGTTTCTGCTTACATGAGAGACTATGGAATGGGTTCAATATACGACAATAACTTGCGTTACAACATGCAAGATATCTACAGAGGAGATGGTGTGCACTTCTCAGATGAGGGGAATAGAATATTCCTCCTGAATTTAAGACTGTGCATTGGAACCTACTTGTAGGTACCTAAATCAGCCACAGAACCCAAAAGCTCTTTTCAGGGCTACCCTACCTCTGATCACTCAAAATGATTATTTTACTCTAACTTTTTTCACTAATTTTCACCAAAGTACGCTCCCTGGTACGCGTACCGGGCGCTCCCCCCGCGAAAAAAATAAAAAAATAAATAAATGGGGGGCCTATATGGGCCTCCTAAGACCCCCTCAGAAAACCTAAGTTGGTCAGGGGGTCTCTACCGTGCCCCCTTTTACCCATTCCCAACGTTATTTGTCCTCCATCTTGTGTCTCAATTGTACCGAAACACAAGATGGAGGATTCCCGTTGCGCTGCCGGTATGCGTACCGGGGCGCGCACCGGTAAGCGCTCCACAAAAAATTTGGAAGGTAATTTACATAAAAACCACTGGAGAGACTTTCACCAAATATAGAATAGGCCCTACTACATACCAGTCCCTACCATTTTCCCAAATGTGGTGGAATTCCATTGAGCCATTTGGGCTGTAGCCTTGTCTAAATATCCTGAGGTAAATTACATGACAAAAACACATATGAAAGTGTTAGAATTTACAACCAATTAAAATGTTACTTTCGTTTTGTATTTTTGTGTGGTGACATTTGATTGGTTATGTACATGAATATATATGAAAAATGAGAGGGAAACACGGCCATTTTGACTACTACTACCTGAGGTACATTTATTAAGGATTTTCTCTGAAAACTTCAACTGTTTTCTGAAAGGTAAGTTGTTAATTTGTAAGGGGAACTATATTGTGCACTTTAAGTTAATTTTGAAAAACTTTTTCTGTTAGTTATTTACTGTCCCTCTGTTATAGTTATAGATTGAGATAGGTTTCTCTGTTATAGTTATGGATTGAGTTAGGCTTCTCTGGTATAATTATGAATTTACTTAGACTTCATCACATGCACTTGTTTATATTTCTACTTCCTGCCTGATACCATACACTGCCCAAAGATAACTTGACTGTTAAAAACTCAGAAGTACCTCTCTGAACTTAAACCCAACAGTGCCCTAACTCTACTGATATAGTTATTTTTTATGCAATTTACAGCAAGAAAATGGAAGGTACACAACAGACCATCAATATTTCTTTCGAAATTGCCGATGAGGAGATTCTTCAAGAAGATTTTCTTGACTTCCTGAATGAGTCTCTTGACCAACAATTCATTGACTGTTTAAATAATATGGAATCATGCAATACAAATTTGGAGGAGATTCCGGATAATGAAATGTTGGAAGTGTTATTAAATTATGAAAATTCAGAACAATACATTTTTTATGCAATTTACAGCAAGAAAATGGAAGGTACACAACAGACCATCAATATTTCTTTCGAAATTACCGATGAGGAGATTCTTCAAGAAGATTTTCTTGACTTCCTGAATGAGTCTCTTGACCAACAATTCATTGACTGTTTAGATAATATGGAATCATGCAATACAAATTTGGAGGAGATTCCGGATAATGAAATGTTGGAAGTGTTATTAAATTATGAAAATTCAGAACAATAAATTTATATTTAATAATTAAAAATTGTTTGAGACATTTTTCCATTTTTATATGTAATTCATGAAGTAGTACCAAAATGATTATAATATAAAGTGAGACTTACAGTATACTGTGCAACTTTTTTGTGTTACATAGTAAGTTTGCTCATAGTTACTTCCTTTCTCCCACTATATTATCTCCAATGTGTATTTGACATCTCTTTTTCATCTCCTGCCTCCTTTCTCTCACTGTCTGTCTCTAATGCACCATATCACCACCAATTTTGTGTAGATTCAGAAGCGAGTAAAATGTAATACTTGAAAACATCATAAGGGAGCAGGGTAGACTACCCATGATCCCCTAGGCCTTCTCAGGGAGTGCTTAAAGGATCTGTTTCTGCTTTCCTGACAGATTATGATATGGATTCCATATACCACAATAACTTCTGTAACAACATGCAAGATATCTACAGAGGAGATGGTGCACATTGAATTTAAGACTCTGCATTGGTACCTACATTTTGGTACTTAAATCACCCACACTACACAACAACTCTATTCAGAGTTACCCTACCTCTAAGCACTTTAAATTATTATTTTACTGTTTCACTGGGTTTTCCCCATGGTACTCTCCCCGGTGCGCGTACCGGGCGCTCCCCCCGCGAAAATCGATTTTTTTTTTGTTGCCCCGCGGGGCCCTTTTATGGCCCCCACATCAAACCTAGGGGGTCAGGGGGGGTCTACCCTGCCCCTTTTTGGTCATTTCCCCCTTTGTTTTTGCCACCTCTTATGTCTCCATCCTACCGAGACACAAGATGGCGACCGCTCCGGACTGTTTGGAATGTTGACAGACACCCGAGAGTCAATCAGCTTTCCGCTCAAGAACTCGCGTAGCGCGCTGGTGCGCGCCCCGGTACGCGTACCGGGGCGCGCTCATAGATATATATATTTTTTTGAACCTAACTTACTCAAAATCCACTGGAGCATATATCTTGAGACATAGCAAAGGCACATCGGGCTACCAGTCCCTACAATTTTGCCAAGTTTGGAGGAAATCCATTCAGCCGTTCGAGCTAAAAGTGAGTCCAACCGCCCTATGGAAATTAACATGAGGAAAACATGTTTTGGGACCCCCTTTTTATCTCGGCCCCCACTTCACGAATCCCCCCCAAACTTTCAGGGAAGGAGCGGAGCGGGCCATCTTCTTGGAGAAATTCAGCCTATTCCGTCAATTAACGCCAAAGTTATTCCCAATAGAATGTTGCGGATTTCCTATGGAAACTAGGTCCTAACTATAACTACCTACTTGCGACCGCCAGTAGGTAATATATATATATATATATATATATATATATATATATATATATATATATATATATATATACACACACACATATATATATATATTACCTACTTGCGGTCGCCAGTAGGTAGTTATAGTTAGGACCTATTTTCCATAGGAAATCCGCAACATTCTATTTGGAATAACTTTGGCGCCGGTTGACGAATCTTCGTGAAATTTTCAAAAGTAATGGCCAGCTCTGGTCCACTTCTATCCTGAAAGTCTCGGGGTGATTTGTGAAGCGGGGGCCGAGAAAAAGGGGGTCCCAAAACTTATTTCCCCATGCAATTTTCCATAGGAACTGTTCATCGCGGCTACAGCCCGAACTGCTGAACGGAATTACACCAAATTTGGCAAAGAGGTAGCCTTTGGTTCAGAATTGTGCCTTTTACTTATATTGTGTAAATCCATTCAGTAGTTCTTGAGAAAATCTCAATTAAAAGTACATATATATCTATGGCCAAGCAGGATCCGCGCACCCTGCCGAGCATGAGATGTATGCTAATTGGCTGCCAACACTCCAAACCAGGAAGTATTGGCAGCCATTTTGTGCCTCGGTAGAACCGAGGCACAGGAAACCGAAATAAAAAACGCGCAAAATGCAAAAAGGGGGCAGGGTAGAAACACTCTGAACCCCTAGGCCTGTTCAGGGGGTCCCACAAGGACCCCCAAGGGCAAAAACATTTTTTTAAAAATCAGCAAAATCTGCACAGGATGCACGGATCCTGCCGATAAAAAAAAAACGAAGCGTGGGCTCCAACGCTTCTTTGGTAAATGTCCCCTGGGGGGCCAAACTCTGGGGGCAATACTTATGTAAACGGGGGCCCAGAGTGGCCCCCCCAGCCCTGGGGACTGCCAACCCCGGGGCTTTATTTAATTATGTGCAGGGGGCTGTCAGGCCCCCCTATCCCCGGGGACCGCCACCCCAGGGGCTTTTTCAATTGTGTGGGGGTCTCTCACGCCATCCCAGTCCCGGGGACCGCCACCCCCCGGGGCTTCTTGAAATTAGGTTGGGGAGCTCTCAGGCCCACCCAGCCCCGGGGACCGCCACCCCCGGGGCTTCTTTAAATTCATTGCAGGGGGACCCAGGGCTTTCATAAAAGAATGGTGGGGGCTCACGGCCCCCCCAGCCCCGGGGACAGCCACCCCAGGGCTTTTTAAAACAAATAAAATACCCTCTGTAGGGGGGCTCAAACCCCCCCACATGCTCCAGGGACCGCCACCTCCCCGGGGCTCTAAATATGTAAATTGAGGGTCTGTGACGGATACCCCAGCCCTGGGGACCACCACCCAGTCTTTAAAACAGGTTGGAGGGGGGCCGTGCGGCCCCCCTCTTGGAGCCCTCGAGGGCCCTGGAGACCGCCACCCCCCAGGGCCAGCTCCTGCAGTGCTCTCTGTTCCAAATAGCAAAGCAAATTGCTTTTCCACAGGGGGGGCTGCACCTTAGCAGCTCCCCGTGTGAAAAAGCAATGCCGGCTCCCGCAGGAGGCGGGGAGCCGGCGGGACCATGGGGGGATTGGGGACCCCCCACTGTTCCCAATGTAGTGGACCAGCCCTGGGGGATGGGGTCCCAGGGCTATTAGTGGCCCGGGAGGGGGGCCACATGGCCCCCCTCCTCAAATTAGAAATAAATAAATAAAAAATAAAAAAACAAAAGCCGGCCCCGGGGGATGGGGTCCCCGGGGCCATAAGGAGGGGGACAAGGCAGCCCCCCTCCCAAAAAATAATATAAAAAAGGGCCATGCCCCGAGGGATGGGGTCCCCGGGGCTGATTAAGGCCTCGGGAGGGGGGCCACACGGCCTCCTTCCCAATATTGTAATTTTTATTTTTATGTTATGGGGCAGGCCCTGGGGAATGGGGTCCCCAGGGCCCAAAAATGAGAAAAAGAAGGGGGGCTATGCAGCCCCCTTCTTAAAGAAAAAGAAAAACTGTCATTGTGCCGGAGGCGACGACCCCTCCTTTCAGCACGCGTTTGCAGATGGGGAACGACTTCCCCTTGAATACTGGGGGTCCCTGGGGGCCAACTAGCCCACCAGGAACCTACAGTATGCAACAGTGAGCTGCGTTGCAGAGAGGTGTTCTGAGGTCATGCCCCTTTTTACAACACTCTGCAAAGCAGCTCTGTGGTGCTTACTGGAGGTACCTGGTGGGCTAGTTGGCCCCCAGGGGACCTCAGGATTGAAGAGGAATTAATTCCCCAACTTAAAATGCACCACAGAGTGTGTTTGCACACGTATCACCTCAGGCCACGCCCCCTACCTTCACCACTGTGGAAACGCGCCCTGTGGCACATTTTAAGTTGGGGAATTAACTTCCCTTGAATCCTCCCTGGCGCATACTGGAGGTACCTGGTGGGCTGGTTGGTCCCCATGGGACCTCAGGATTGAAGAGGAATTAATCCCCCAACTTAAAACACGCCACAGGGCATGTTTACAGTCATGTCACCTCAGGCCCCGCCCCCTTCCTTCACCATTGTGCAAACGCGCCCTGTGGTGCATTTTAAGTTGAGTAAATAATTTCTCTTCAATCTTGAGGGTCCCTGGGGGCCAACTAGCCCACCAGGTACCTCCAGTATGCGCCAGGGAGCTGTGTTGCAGAGAGGTGTTCAGAGGCCATGCCCCTTTTTACACCTCTCTGCAATGCAGCTCTGTGGTGCTTACTGGAGGTAACTAGTGGGCTCCTTGGACCTTAGGAACCCTCAGGATTGAAGGGGACTTAATCTCCCAACTTAAAACAGACACAGGGCGCGTTTACACTGGGGCGAAGGGAGGGGAAGGGGCTGAGGTGACGTGGGCCAACATCTCCCTGTGGCATGTTTTAAGTTGGGGAAATAATTCCCCTTCAATCCTGAGGGCCCCTGGGGGCTAACTAGCCCACCAGGTGCTTCCAGGAGGCGCCAATGTGCTGCGTTGCAGAGAGGTGGCCCAGGCTGTGCCCCTTTTTACACCTCTCTGCAACGCAGCTCTGTGGCGCTTACTGGAGGTACCTAGTGGGCTACTTGGACCCCAGGGACCCTCAGGATTCAAGGGGACTTAATCTCCCAAATTAAAATGAACACAGGGTGCGTTTACACAGTGGTGAAGGGAGGGGATGGTGTAGGAAAGTGGCTCTATATATAGTGGACCAAAGTAAAATCAGCCAAACTACGAATTCAGATTTACTCACCTGTTATCAGGAGAGACCTCAGTGCTACATCTTTGAGCCCAGTACTGATCCTGAAAAGTAACTCTAACAATACTTACCAGTAACTTGAATTTCCTTCCATAGGCTAATATTGACTGGTTTTTCTTGGAAATTCTGCTAAATGTGGCGTTTTGGAACTTTAAAATATTCACCTAAAATCATCCGAACAATGAATTCCGATTACCTCACCTGTTATCAGGAGAGAACCCAGTGCTGCATCTTTTAGCCATGCACTGACCCTGAAAAGTAATTCTAACCGTACTTACCAGTAACTTGTATTTCCTTCCATAGGAATCCATTGTCTGGTTTACACCAGAAAAGTTTCTAAGTGTCTATTTTCACAAACTACAAATATTCCTTAAAAATTGCCTGTATGACTTAAACACATTCTTTCAACTGTTTACAGGAGATGCACCAGTGCTGGATCCAGGATCCACCACTGAGTAAGAAAAAGTAACGATAACACTACTTCAGAACCATCACTTCAGAACCTAACGTGCCCTCACTGAGGATTCCAGCCTTCCCCCGCCCCCTCAATTAAAACTACCCTGAAAAGTATTTTCCTTCTAAACTGCAAATCCCTCACAAAACACACAACCGAGATCTCACTTTTACTAGAAGAATACAATCCTGACGCCCTGTTTCCCCGAGAATGTGGCTCCACCCTGACTCAGATCCCGACATCGTTCAGGCTCTACCTAAAGGATACCAAATGGTGCGAGCAGACTGTACAACTGGAAGAGGGGGCGGCCTAGCGATCATCTACAAAGATTGCTACAGCTGCCGCAGCTCCCATCACCCTATCCCCAACTGCGAAAGCCTTTTATTCGCGTTAGACTTCTCCCCCACAAGCACCCTGTCTGGAATACTTATCTATCGTCCCCCTGGAACTCAGGGGCAGTTCCTTGACTCCCTATCAACCTCCATAGCCAACCTAGTATGTAGCTCCGCCAATTTTACCCTTCTGGGAGACCTGAACATCCATCTTGATAATGCCTCCGACAACGATACCTCAGAAATAATCTCCAGTCTGGCTGCACTGCAGCTCCAACAACTAGTGCTAGAACCTACTCATTCTAAAGGCCACCTCCTAGATTCTATCTTCACAAACTGTCCAGATCTTTCGGCAGGAAATCCTCTACCCCTGTCCTGGACTGACCACTTTCTAATCCCGGCCTCCTGGAAATGCCCAGCCCCTATCAAGCAACCAATACCACTACCCAAAAGGAACGCAACTGGTCCAAACTCCCCCTCACAGAATGGACATTAGCTCTAGATTCCCTCAAACCACCCCACAATACGGATCCCTCCCGAGCCAATGACAACTTCAACAAGTGGATCTCCAACTCCCTAGATTCCGTTCTCCCCCTTACTGCCACACACCCTAAGCGCACCTCCAAGACGCCCCCTGGTACTCCCTAGACCTACGAGAAAAGAAACGCCACTGCAAAAAACTAGAGAGAGTCTGGCATTTAGACTACTCCCTCCCCAGGAAAATAGCATACAGGGCCGTGATAAGAACATGCAAAAATGAAATCAGAACAGCGCCATCCACGTTCTATGATAACAAGATCAATGCAGCTGCATCGCAACCCAGAGAAATCTACAAAATCGCAAAATCTCTCCTCAAACCTCCAGGAAAACCTCAAACCCCCATCAACCCTCAGGCCCGCTGCGACGATCTGGCAGAATTCTTCCATAGTAAAATACAAAATATCTACACCTCCTTCCCCCACACACAAGCCCCAACTCCAACAACTTCACCAACCCCGCCCTTCGAACCACAGACACCCACACCAAACCTAGCGACACTTGCGATCCTTCCCCCACTTGACCTACCATCACTACAATCCATCATGCATCTGAAAAAATCCGGATCCCCGAACGACCCAGCACCACAACGGTCTCTGCTGGCAGTCACGACGCACATCCTCCCCACTGTTCTAGAACTACTTAACTCCTCACTAGCCACCGGAACTGTCCCCCTCCCGTGGAAAATGGCCATGGTTAAAGCACTCCTCAAAAAGCCCAACCTGGACGCCAATATCCCAGGGAACTATCGACCTATATTCCTGCTGCCCTGGCTCAGCAAGATCTTGGAAAAACACGTCAATAAGACTCTGACAGAATTTTTAGAGACCCACCAACTACTTTACCCCACCCAAATGGGCTTTCGACCCATGCACGGAACCGAGACTGCCCTTATCAATGTGATAGAAGAGGCACGGAAGATCACGGATCAGGGAGGCACAGCAGCCATCATCCTACTAGACCTAAGTGCCGCCTTCGACACTGTAAACCACAGCATACTATTACAACGACTATCCAACCTAGGAGTCTCATCACTGGCAATCTCTTGGTTCGCATCCTTCCTAAAGGAGCGATCTTTCCAAGTCTTCGAAGGCGACACTGCCTCCGCCAAAAAAACTCAAAATTGTGGTGTGCCTCAGGGCTCCTCCCTGAGCCCCACGCTTTTTAATGTGTACATGAGCCCCCTAGCGGAGATCGTCCGCCCCTTCGGGTTAAAAATAATCACCTATGCGGATGACACCCAGCTAGTGGTGGCCCTAAGTCAGTCCCACACCACCCCCAGCCATTTTAGGGACTGACTCGAGGCAGTGACCGCCTGGATGACATCTTCCTGTCTGAAACTAAATGGAGACCAAACCGAGCTAATGCTTTTAGGTCACCACCCCAACCCCAACATTAAACATCTTTGGCCTTCATGCCTTGGACCCCCTCCGGCGCCCAAGGACTCAATCAAAAGCCTGGGCATTTGGCTGGATAAATCCCTAAACTTCAATCACCAAGCAGCAAAACTATCAGCCACCTGCTTCGGTCTACTCAGACTTATACGAAAAATTACCCCCTTCCTACCTTCAATGCCAGAAAAATCATGATCCAAGGCTTAATCCTGTCGCGCTTGGACTTTGGAAACGCCCTTTACCTAGGAGCCCCTCAGTCCACTCTAAACAAGCTGCAGGTTGTCCAGAACTGTGTGGCACGCACCCTTCTCCAGATTCCACGTCATACATCAGTCAAAAGAGAACTCAGGAAGCTACATTGGCTTCCCGTCAAGGACCGAGTCGCATTCAAGGCCCTCTGCATCGCACATCGAGCATTCTGGAAATCAGGAGCCATCATCAACCACTCACTGGACACCCCATAGCAACCAAATAGACAGCTCAGATCCACCCTCTCTCACCTACTCACAGTACCCCGAGTCAAGAGGGCCAGATGTGGTGGACGTTCCTTCTCCTACAACACTGCCAAACTCTGGAACTCCCTACCCCTGCAACTACGTAGGCAATCAAACTTGTTGTTCTTCAGGAAAGGACTCAAAACCCAGCTCTTTAAGGACTGGAACAGGCTCCCCCTGCCCTCTCTCACGCGTTTGTTTCGCAGCGCTAGGACGCCTCAGGGTAGCTACCGCGCATTACAAATACTCTTTTTCATTTCATTTCAGTTCACTACTTACCTTCTAAGTGAATTGCCTCCCGTAGGATAACATTGGTGAAAAAATGCAAGTGTCAACTTTTAAAATACAATAATATTCCTTAAAAATCACTACTGTAACCAAAACGCTTTTACTCAACTGTTTAAAGGAGTTGTCCCAGGACTGAATCTAGGATCCAGTCCTGTGGTTAGAAAAGTAATCCATAAAGTAACTAATTGCATTTAACTAGAAATTCACATTGAGCTCAATGTTGCATTGTGTTTGAAATTGTGTTGCCCATTGCAGCAACTGTAACTACTGTACTTAAAAGTCTATTGCCTATTTGCAAAGTATTTAAACTAAAGTAATTCATTTTGAGAAAGTGTATTTTGTAATGTACTGTATAATGTAATTATAACGTAATTTAAAAAATAAAATATCTAAAAATAAATAGTTTAAAAAAATTAGTAAATCAGTATCTAAAAACTAAATATAACAATTAATACATTTTAAAATTGTTATTTACAAAACCTTTGAAATTCACTGAAAAAACCATAGGTTTCAGACATGTTACAGTTAGGAATTAGCATTTAAAAAACCTTAGAATGCTGATGATGTCACATATTACATCATTCATGACATGGTCAAATGATATCACTGATGACATCATCCACGTGACAATCTGATACACCTCATCATTCACTAGTATAACCTTTCAACACTCATTATAAAATATGGAGTACCATATTTGAAACCATTGACACACCATCACAAGTCTCTAAAACCCCACTCAGTGATTCCTTCATCTACACACACATCAAAACACTTACCTATAGATTTACTCATACATGCTAACAAAGATCAAAAAGAACATTATTAAAAATAGTTATACACCTACATCGACATTACACACCAGCACACATCCTATTCCCTTATGCAGTCATCTTACTCACTTATGCAAACGATTGATCATACTTACATTTACTAAGCTACACACTTATACAAACACCACTTTATTTATTCATATAGATAGTAACTCATACTTAGTGTTATAAAATCACTATTACAAGTATACAGTTTTTGATACAGTCACTCATAGAATCACTGAGTCTTATGTATACTTATTTATAAACATCAACTGTCACATAAACTGCCTTTTATATTTATACTTTGTTGGACATGTGTCATTGAGAAATATATTTACTCATCACCATACCCATAAAGAGATTTACTCACCCAAACAAGTGTTTCCACCGGCAGTCTTAACCTCATATACCTATTAAATCAAATATTTACACATCTTTGGACAGTCACTCAACTCCCACCCAACCACACACACATTCACTATCCCACACAAATACTCACTTAACTAATTAACCAATTAATACTAATAAAGACTTTCACATAGCTAGTAACCAACTTATGTAGTAGTTTACTCAACAAGAGATACAGTGAAACAGATATTCACACAGTTTAATCATTATCCCATATATTTAGTGAGACACTTTAAATTAGTCACTTAGACAGTCAATCACAGTGCTACTAAATGCTCCATCCAGACACTTATACATCCACTCATTCTTCAATGCAGATTGCTATACATATAATACAAATTTACATATTGAACCAAACCACATTCACTGGATGATGTCATCAGTGATGTCATTTGAGATGTCATCAGTGATGTAATCAATGATGTCACTGACCATTTCATGTATGATGTAATATGTGACATCATCAGCAGTGGATTGCGGGCGCGCGAGTTATAGTTAGTAGAACTATCTATAAAAGAGGAATTTCAGTGGTTTTGTACGAGTGAAATGTCCCGCTAACTATAACACCCCTGAAACCTATGGTTTTTTCAGTGAATTTCTACGGTTGTTTAAATGCTAATTCCTAACTATACCATGTCTGAAACCTATGGGTTTTTCAGTGAATTTGAAAGGTTTTTTGAATGTTAATTCCTAAATATAAATATAACATGTCTGAAACCTATGTTTTTTTCAGGGAAAGTATATAAATATATATATATATATATATTACCTACTGGCGGTCGCCAGTAGGTATATATAGTTAGGATTTTTTCTCTATGGGATTTTTGAAAATTCTATGTCTAATAACTTTGGCGTTTGTGGACGGAATTGGCTGAAATTTTCTGGAAAATGGAACATTTTGTTTCTGAGCAGCCCCTGGAAATTTGGGGGGGGGTTTGTCCAGGGGGGGTCGAGAAAAAAGGGGGGTCCCAAAACGTGTTTTTAACATTGAGTTTTCCATAGGGCGGTTGGCCTCAATTTTAGCCCGAACGGCTGAATGGATTTGCACGAAACTTGGCAAAATTGTAGGGACTGGTAGCCCGATGTGCCTTTTGTAGGTCTCAATATATGTGCTCCAGTGGATTTTGAGAAATTAACGTTTAAAAAAAGATATATATCTGTAACAGCGGACCGGGCAGCGCCCCGGTTCGCGGACCTTACGCGTACCGGAACTTCGCGTAGCGAAGCTGATTGGTTCTCCGGTGTCTGTCAACATTCTAAACAGTCCGGAGCGGCCGCCATCTTGTCTCTCGGTAGGATTGAGAGACAAGAGGAGGCCAAAACAAAGGGGGAAATAACCATAAGGGGGCATACTAGATCCTCCCTGACCCCCTAGGTTTAATGTGGAGGTTTTAAAAGGGCCCCGCGGGGCAAAAAAAAAAAAAAAAAAAATTGTTATTTTGCGTGGGTAGCGCCCGGTCCGCGAACCGGGAAGCGTTCTGGGCAGCGTACTGCAATGAAAAATTAATGATAGACTTTTCAAATACTGTATGGTAATTGATTGTTGGTTTTGTTGATTATTTTTTAATTTTTTTATTTTTTAAGCAATTATTTATTATTGTGATTGTGTTTCAAAATTTAATAACATTTCTAACATTTCACTGTCTGAAATGTCGTCATTTTCATTGAACATAGCTTGTAATCTATGAGGGTGTAAAATGTCCTCATTTTGAAGGAGGTCATCCACTGCTTGCACACATTGCAGTAGTTCTTGGTCCCAAGTTTCATCCATAAATTCTATATAATTTGGATCAATTAATTCTTGGCTGCTCTCTTGCAGGACAATTTGAAATGAAACTTTCTGTTCGCCTTCCATGTTGCCTGAAATTTGGATAAAAAAAATATATATTAGTAGAGATAGGGCACTGTTGGGATTAATTTTAGATAGGCATTTTTTATCAGTGAATTTATCTTTGGGCAGTGTATAGTATCAGAGTGGAAGTAGGAATATAAAAAAGTGTATGTGATTTAACGTAAGTAAATTCATAATTATAAAAGAGAAGCCTAACTCCATCCATAACTATAACAGAGAAGTCTATCTAAATCTATAACTACTACAGAGGGATAGTATATAACTATCAGAAAAAGTTTACCATATTAACTGATAGTGCACAATATAGTTCAGTTTTTAAAATAACAACTTACCTTTAGAAAGAAGTTGAAGTGATTAGTGAAAATCCAATTGAAATGTACACCAGGAAGTAGTAGTCAAAATGGCTGTGTTTCATTCTCTTCTTTTATATATATTCAGGTACATAACCAATCAAATGTCAGGTAAAAAAAGTAGAAAATGAAAGTAACATTTTAATTGGTTGTCAATTCCAACACTTCAGATGTGTTTTGAGAAGTAATTTACCTCAGGGTATTTAGAGAGGTCTACAGGCTAAATGGCTAAATGGAATTCCAATCAAATTTGTGAAAATGGTAGGGATTGGTATGTAGTATGAGCTAATCTATATTTGGTGAAATTGTCTCCAGTGGCTTTTCTGTAAACTACTTTCCCACCTTTTTTGATGGTTCGCTTCCCAGGGAGCGACCCGGTACGCGAACTGTTGAGCGCCCCGGTTCGCGAACCTTAAGCGTTACGGGAGTCCACCATTTTGTGTTTCGGTCGAATTAAGATACAAAATGGAGGGCAAATAATGTTCAGAATGGGTAGAAGGGGGCACGGTAGACTTATCTTGACCCCCTAGGTTTTGTGAGGGTGGCTGAGGAGGCTTATATGTGCGAAAAAAAAACATTTTTTTAAAAAATTTCGCGAGGTTAGCTCCCGGTTCGCGTACCGGGTAGCGCCCCGGGGAGCGTACTTTGTTGAAAATTAGTGAAAAAAGTTAGAGTAAAATAATAATTGTGAGTGATCAGATGTAGGGTAGCTCTGAGAAGAGCTTTTGGGTTTATGGTACATTTAGGTACTTATAAGTAGGTACCAATGCACAGTCTTAAATTCAGAGTGAAAATTCTGTTGCCCTCATCTGAGAAGTGAACTCCATCTCCTCTGTAGATATCTTGCATGTAGTAACGCAAGTTATTGTTGTACATGGAGCCCATTCCATGGTCTCTCATGTAAGCTGAAACAGATTTGTTTACATGCTTCCTCGACTTCTCAATTTGTGGACAAAATTGGTTTGACCACCTCCATTTCTGTATTTGGCATATATTTGAATATACCAAGGCAGTCGGAGGAAAAAGTGGCATCAATTGCTCAAAGGTGTCCTTTAAAAACATTTCCACACCTACCCCAGTCAAAGTGCCCAAATCATTACCTCCACAGTGCACAATTAACAGGTCAGGTTTGGGCAAATGCATAAAGGTTTTCACCAATGGTATCAATTGGTGACATTTTAATCCTCTGTGGCCAAACCACTTAATTTCCACATCTTGTAAATTGAGGTTAGGTAATTTTCTGTTCTCAGCATACCTGTGAGCCCAGTGGATATAACTATGTCCAACAATCCAGACAGAAAACATGGTGAGAGAAGGTTCTGCTGCAGTCAGATGAAGTGTGGCAATGAAATGGCAGTTGAAAAAACTGAGAGTTTAAAATGAAAAAAACTGTGGAGTTTCTGTGTTAATGAAGCAGTAACAGTGATTGGTGGATTTTGATTGCTGAAAACAGAAAGTTAGGGTGCATGGATGAGTTCTTTGAAAGATGTATTTTGAATGGTCAATAAAAAATCATTAAATGAAAGATTGCAGTGGATACGCAGGTGCACTGAGAGTTCAGAGTTCAATTGCAACATTGTTGTGTGAACTTGCAAACACCAGAGGTCTTCCAAGAGGTGGTTGCCATGCAGAAAAGGCATGAAATGGCAGAGGGGGGAAGGGTTTTCATTTGAAAAAAAGTGAGGGAAGAGTTTTGATTGGGTGACATGAGAGATATGTGTGAAGAATTACAGCATTTCTGTGCTTTTGATAGCTGCAGACTCTGGAGTGCATACCTTTTGCTCTGCTGAAGACAAATTGGTGTGTTTCTGAGACTGTTTTCAAACTCAAAGTATTTGCTAAGGTGAGAAAATATTTCTTTAATTTAGATAGAGAGTAGTGTGCTTTAAGGAGAAAATTAAGAAGAAAGTTGTGTTTTTCAAATGTTGCTTTGTCTCAAGTGTTTTACAAATAGATTTTGTTTCTTTGAGAAAATGTAATTGGAGAAAATGTGAAGTATTAGTACTGACAGGGTGTTTTTCTGCATAGGAGCTGTGGAGTCTTTTCAAATTATGACTTGAGAATCGTTTTTGAGGAAAATGAATGGTTATAATATTTCTGACAAGGACATAATGGTGTATGCTTCTTTATAATGCAATTTAATGTCTCTGATGTTATTTTTCCCATTTTAATGTAAGACCTTTCTCTGTGGCGCAAATTGCTTGTAAATATGCTCCCACCTGTGCATGGTAAATTTAGATTTTGAATGTTTGTGTTACATAGCCATGTTAAAAGTGATACAAACATGCTGCAAAGGCAATCAAAAAACGCTTTTATGTGTCTTAAGGACATTTTAAGTAATTTTCCCATGTGCAGTGTTTTGAAATTATGATTTGAAAATCGTTTTTGGGGAAAAGGAATTGTTTTTAAATTTATGACAAGGACATAATGGTGTATGCTTTTTTTTATAAGGCAATTGACTGTCTCTGATGTTATTTTTCCCATTTTAATGTAAGACCCTTCTCTGTGGCGCAAATTGCTTGTAAATATGCTCCCACCTGTGCATGGCAAATTTAGATTTTGAATGTTTGTGTTAAATAGCCATGTTAAAAGTGACCCAACCATGCTGGAAAGGCAATCAAAAAACACTTTCATGTGTCTTAAGGACATTTTAAGTCATTTCCTCATGTGCAGTGTTTTCAAATTATGATTTGAAAATCGTTTTTGGGGAAAAGGAATGGTTTGTAAATTTATGACAAGGATATAATGGTGTATGCTTCTTTATAAGGCATTTCTGTGTCTCTGATGTCATTTTTCCCATATTATATTAAAAGACCTTTCTCCGTGGGGCACATTCATTGTAAATATGGTCACACTTGTGCATGTTAATTTTGGTTTTTACTGTTTGAGTTACATAACCATGTTAAAAGTGACCCCAAAAAATTGCAAAGGCTTTCAAAAAACACTTTCATGTGTCTTAAGGACATTTTAAGTAATTTCCCTGTGGACAGTGTTTTCAAATTATGAATTGAAAATCGTTTTTGAGGTAATGGAATGTTGTTAAAATTTATGTGCGCCATATGCCCCCAAATTTCTTTTTCAGGGGTGCAGCAGGGTGTTTTTGAGACACCCCTGCACCTTTGGAAAAATTCCTAATTTGCGATGAGCTAATTGCTAATCGCAAATTGCACCTTCATTCATATGGGCATCCTGGCCCATGGAAATGAATGGGTAATTTGCATTTAGCAATTTGCTCATCGCAAATTTGGAATGGTAAAGAATCGCTATTTATTCCTTAAAATTTGCTATTTTGGAAATGCAAAATAGTTATATGATACATATGCCGGTTGATGTCTAACAAGATAAGAAGCTTAGGGATACATTTATGATGACTGGCGCAATGAAGTGGACATTACTTACTTCATTGGTAGAGCTTTACATGTATTATGTCCTCTGTATTCTTCATCAAGCGTAACTTTAATCTGCAATCCTGAGTAGGCCTCACCTTAAACAAACCTCTGGATAGGCCACACCTTATCGTCATCATGAATTAATCATTTAAAATGCTTGGGACAGATTTATGATAGGTGTATGCCTCTTTTGCGCCACTTACAAAACACTGTCCACGGGGAAATGACTTAAAATGTGCTTAAGACACATGAATGTGTTTTTTTAAAGCGTTTGCAATTTTTTTGGGTCACTTTTAACATGGCTATGTGACTCAAACAGTCAAAATCTAAATTCACCATGCACAGGTGGGAGCATATTTACAAGGAATGTGCTCCATGGGGAAAGGTCTTATAATGTAATATGGGAAAAATGACATCAGAGACAGTGAAATGCCTTATAGAGAAGCATACACCATTATGTCCTTGTCATAAATTTGCAAACCATTCCTTTTCCCCAAAAACGATTTTCAAATCATAATTTGAAAACACTGCACATGTGGAAATGACTTAAAATGTCCTTAATTCAAAATTTGCTATTCCTTATTTTGCGATTGCACTGAAGGATTTGCAAAATTTGCGATTACTTAAATGCAATGAATCAAACAAAAAATATGTAAAAAATGACATTAAGGATTTGGAAACTACCACCAACTTCTAGTTGGTGGTAATTTGTGAATTCTTTTCAAAAAGCTTTTTTTCCAAAAAACAAAAGGTGCCACATGACGCCAATACATGCCCTTAGGGCATGTATGTGCGCCATATGCCCCCAAATTTCTTTTTCAGGGGTGCAGCAGGGTGTTCTTGAGACACCCATGCACCCTTGGAAAAATTCCTAATTTGCGATGAGCTAATTGCTAATCGTAAATTGCACCTTCATTCCTATGAGCCTCCTAGCCCATGGAAATGAATGGGTAATTTGCAATTAGCAATTTGCTCATTGCAAATTAGGAATGGTAAAGAATTGCTATTTATTCCTTAAAATTCGCTATTTAGGAAATGCAAAATAGTTTGATGGTACATATGGCGGTTCATCTGTAACAAGATAAGAAGCTTAGGGATACATTTATGATGACTGGCGAAATAAAGTGCACATTACTTACTTCAGTGGTAGGCCTTTACATGTATTATCTCCTCTGTATTCTTTATCAAGCGTAACTTTAATCTGCAATCCTGAGTAGGCCTCACCATAAACAAACCTCTGGATAGGCCACACCTTATCGTCATCCTGGATTAATCATTTAAAATGGTAGAGACAGATTTATGATAGGTGTATGTCTCTTTTGCGCCACTGTGCGTCACTTTTATGATGCAGTGGCGGTGCAAAAGATTTGCTATGAGGCGAGAAAATTACAAATTGATGCATTTAGGCAGATGTGTCATGGTGTAAAAAAAACGTGCCACTTGAAACCGATGCAGCAGTGATGCAAAAGATGCACCATGTTGCAAGACAGGCCTCACTTGGGGTCATATGTATCAAGCTAATTACCATTCGCAAAGATCAAAATTCTGCAAATTTCAGCCTTTGCGAATGCTAATTAGACAAATGGTATGTATCAAACAAGTTTGATGCAAAATAAGGAATAGCAAAATTTGCTATTCCTTATTTTGCGATTGCACTGAAGGATTTGCAAATTTTGCGATTCCTTAAATGCAATGTATCAAACTAAAAATATGTAAAAAATGACATTAAGGATTTGGAAACTACCACCAACTTCTAGTTGGTGGTAATTTGCGAATTCTTTTCAAAAAGCATTTTTTTTTTAAAAACAAAAGGTGCCACATGCCCTTAGGGCATGTATGTGCGCCATATGCCCCCAAATTTCTTTTTCAGGGGTGCAGCAGGGTGTTCTTGAGACACCCATGCACCCTTGGAAAAATTCCTAATTTGCGATGAGCTAATTGCTAATCGCAAATGGCACCTTCATTCCTATGAGCCTCCTAGCCCATGGAAATGAATGGGTAATTTGCAATTAGCAATTTGCTCATTGCAAATTAGGAATGGTAAAGAATTGCTATTTATTCCTTAAAATTCGCTATTTAGGAAATGCAAAATAGTTTGATGGTACATATGGCGGTTCATCTGTAACAAGATAAGAAGCTTAGGGATAGATTTATGATGACTGGCGCATCACCAGGGATGTGCCAGTCATCCTGCGCCGCTGTTCCGCCACCCATGGTGTGCTGCATTTACAATGCGGCGCAGCATGGGGCAAAAATGGCACAGATGCGTGACGTATCTGTGCTGTAAAGGTGGCGCATTGCTGGAGTTGTATCGCAAGTGCGATGCAGCTCAAGCAAGGCTCAGGGGTGCCCCATCTCCACAATGTTGCGTCAAGACCTATGCCTGCTTAAAGCAGGCGCAGGGTTTTGACGCAGCTTTCTCCTATCTGATTGTAAATACGGCACACCATGGGTGGCAGAGCAGCGGTGCACGTTAACTGGTGCATGCCTGGGGATGTGCCATTTAACATAAATCTGCCCCTTTACATTTAAGTATGTGCAGGGGACACAGAGTTGGTGAGGCTTATCCAAGGTTAAGAAGAGATGAGTCCTGTTCACTGAAAAATTAGACATAGGCTTCACCTGCTCAGTATCGCTGGACATGGCTAAATAATAGCTGCAAAATGTTACTCTTGTTAAACAATTTTACTATTATAATCTCTGAGATTTGTCTCTTACTCTGCAACATCTCATTGTCGTTATCTTTCTTTAAAGATAAAGACAACATCAACATGAGCGACAATCTGCAATCAGTTGATTTTGACCTCATCATTGAACTTGTAATTGAAACATCAGTGGATGTTGATCCCTTGGATGATTTAAATCCTGAGGATGAAGAAGAGCGTGATGAGGATGCAGATTTGTCCGAATTATATGACATAGGGTGGGAAGCTGACCTGCTTGAGCCTATGGAACTATAAACATTTATTTTTAAAATTTATAATAAATAAAAAGTAAAAGTGTAAACCGTTTAATTTAAAAATAAAGACACCTTCAAAAACAGGTTATGTGTAGTGTCTTCAATAAAATATTAAAATATGCTCATAAAATTAGATCAGATTCACATATAAAATAGCACAGGTAACATGAATATAAATTCCATTTCTTTTCTGCTATTTCTGTATTGTAAATTTGCCAAGGACTAAAAAATCTTCTATTTAAAATGTCAAGTAGTGTGTTAAGTTTTTGATCACTGTTATTGATTTACTGTTTGGTAATAGTGGTTAATAACATTTTTTAATATATTTTACCACAGATTCAACTGCAGATCATTTCAACATTTCAACATGCCAACGAAAGAAAGAGAGAGAAAGGCTGCAAAACGTCAAAGACAGCAGGCCAATCAAAAGAAGCAGCAGTCCTCTAACAAAAAGATTTGTCAAGTCACGAAGAAAGCACCGGGTAAGAGTACAAAAACATTCATAAGAAATATGTGTAGTAAAAAAAATATTACTACAGAAAATGTTTCAGTCCATAAAAAGAGAAGCAATTCAAATGGAAAGGAAAGGCCAATCAAAAATGTTACTGCTAGAGCAAGAGATAACTCTGTGCATGATAGTCGAAGGAAACAACAGTTTAGGGACATTCGTAAACGAATGTTCCGCAACAGGATAATTGGCAATTTGCTAAAAAATTATTAAGAAAGGTCAACAGAAAGTGGTTTTTTATAAGACAAAAAAAAAAGTTGAGAAAGTTATTGATCAGGCATTTGAAATTAAACGTAAGTTATTTATTTTGATAATCAATAGAATTAGGAAGCTAAACAAGGCAATTTATGATTTCAAAAGAAATAGTAGATGGAAGAGAATAGTTAATCGTAGTAATTTTTGTGAAGTTTTTTCTGGGGAATGGATGCATAGTTCAAGCTGTGAGGCATTTTTTAATGAGGAGAGTTATTTCCAGGATAATGATTTGGTGCATGCAGTTGACACCAGTGGTCGTGCTTATGAAGTGAAAGATGGTTGTCCAGTTGAAAAAGAAAAACTTGTGACAACAGAGGCAGAAGAGGTGTTAGATAATGAGGTTTTAGGAAGACGTGCTAAGGGTCCTGTGTACACCTGGAAGTGTAGTAGTATTTGTAGTGTGTGACAGGATTCCATCAATTTGCTTTGTGATTTTGTACGGTCATTTAATAAGAAAAGTTTGAAGCAGAAAATAAGGTTGTTGCAAGAATTAGATCCTTGCAGAGTGAGAGAAGTGACAGGTTTGCATGGTCATTCACTGGCTTGTCTTTCCAGGAGAGTATGCCAGAGTGTTTTTCATCATTTCAGGATGCTAGCAGTGCATCATAATAAAGTGAGGAAATTAGTTAGAATGTTGTATTATGCTAAGAGTCCAGCAATTATGCTTAAACAATTATGTGCTGCTCTTTTGCATGGTTCTGAAATAGATGTGAAGAATATATGTGAAGAAATTGAGTTTTCTTACTTTGGAAGTAAAGAGGAGAATGTTGAAATTGACGAAGAAGAAGCGGGTAATGTGGAAGATAGTGTACAGGTTTCCAGTACAGATAATTTCCAGAGGGAAATTGTCACATTTCAGGTCAAATCAAGTGAGAGGCCAAATTTCACTTGTGTGTGTTGTCGACGCACTTATTATAAGAATCAGACTAAGTTAGTGGATTTATATGCAAAAAGTGAAAGGGAAAATAATAGTGAATGGAAGGATTTCGCAATATACTTGATGGTAGAAAATTGTTTTGATTTGGGATTGGATCAACGTGTGTGTACTTATTGTTGTTGCAAATTAAATCAAAACCAGATGCCTGCTAGAGCAGTTCATAATAATCTGGAATTGGTTGAGATTCCTTCTGAATTGAAGGATTTAAATACTTATGAATCTATTTTGATTCAAAGTATCCATCCCTTTCAGTCTATTGTAAGAATGGAGCCAAAGACAGGGAAATTGCCTCCATCAGATTTACAGAGAGGATTAAAGGGAAGAGTTGTTTATTTGCCTCTAGATTTGAAGAAAAACATTAACACAATTGGAGTAGAAAAAGTGGAAGAGGAACCTCTGGTTATCTTAGTTAATGGGGTTCCGACAAAGAATAAGAAAATATGGCAAGATTTAGTAGATGTTAGGAAAGTTAAAAAGGCAACATTGTATTTGAAAAAAAATAATAAATACTATAAGAATGTATATGTTGCAGAAGAGGAAGTAAGTGAGGAAGAGGATAGCGATTTGTGTGCTGGTCAAATTGAGAAAGTAGAACCCTCTACTAGTGAAGAAATATATGAACATTATAGTGTTCATCCTTTGCATTCCAAGGAAGTCATGGGGAATGCTATTGAGTTGTTTCAAATGAAACAAGCCAAAGGGAGTCCCATTAGTGTTTGGGAGGAAAGTTTGGAAGCTCGGTGTTTCCCACAGCTTTTTCCAACAGGTCAGGGAGGAAGATATGATGAGCGACCTCATCAAATTCCTGCTTCTGAATACCGGACTTTGCGATTGTATGCAGGAGATGCTAGGTTTCGACAATGCATTCCTTATTTGTTTCATCTCCTGTTTGAAAGCGATCTGTCTGGACTGTCATATGCAGTGAACCACATCTTGAAAAGTGGTATACACATGCAAAACATCTCGGCAATTGACTTTATGGATAAAGTCAATGTCCAAGACAGTATTTTGGATTCTCACCTGATTAATCTCATGGCGTGTCAGCGTGGTACTAATGAGTACTGGTACCGTCGTCATGGTGATTTAAAATGTATGCTGAGGAACTTAGGTACTCCCACATGGTTCCTCACTCTGAGCTGTGCCGAGTATGGCTGGGAAGACTTACTTAAATTTCTACGAGAGGCAAATGCTAACGTAGATAACATCGAATTCAAGACACCCGGAGAACTGTGCTCTTTGGATCCAGTCAATGTATGTAGGTACTTCAATCATAGATTTGAAGCTATGATGTCTTTCATCATGAATAAGAAGAATCCACCTCTTGGAGAGGTGTTGGATTTCTTCTGGAGAAAGGAGTACCAAGCAAGAGGTGCTCCTCATATACATATGTTGCTGTGGATCAAGGATGCACCTAAATTTGGAACGGATCCAGAAGACTCAGTGATGAGTTTCATCCAACAGTATTCTACGTGTGCTGTTCCAAACGCAAAGGAGAAGAAAAGCCTAAGAGAAAAAGTTCTGCGTTTCCAAAGCCATCGATGTGGAAAGTACTGCCGTCGTAAATTCCGAAACAAGGACAAGTTCTACACCAAATGTCGTTTCGGCTTTCCACGACCGGTGATTTCTAAAGGAAGAGTAAACAGTTTGATGTCTTCGCTGCGACATAATGTGATGAAGAAATCACCTAAAAACACATACAATTTGAAGAGGAACGAAGAGTCCAAGTACATCAACGACTACAATCCGGTGATTTTGTCCATGTGGAATGCTAACATGGATATACAGTTTGTGGCTGATAACTGTATGGCTGTGGCTCGGTATGTGACATCTTACATCACCAAAAAAGAGAAGACAGAATTGAAGGATATGTGGGAGGACATTTCCCATGAAAAGAGCCTCAGCAAGAAGTTGTACAGTTTCAGTCTGAAGATGTTGTCGCATCGAGAAATTGGAGCTTACGAATGCTCTGACCGGTTGTCTTCAGCAAGTCTCTATGCCAAGTCCAGGAGTATCGTTTGGGCGAGTCTTGGTCTTGCTGCAATGCGTAATCGAGTTCTGAAACCTGTGCGGGAAATTGAGTATTTGGCGGAAAAGGAGCCAAACAGTACCGACATTTTGAAGACCAACATGTTGGATACATATTATCCAAATAGAAGCAGTCACCTCGACAATGTTTGTCTGTATGAGGTTCTTCAAAATTACATATTCAAGAGGAACATCAAAGAAGATACTGAGAAAGGAGTGTATGCTGTAATAGGAAGTGAGGGATGTCTGGTCAAGCAAAGAAAATGCCACTTGGTAAACCATCGAAAATTGAGTGGCGAATCTCCTGAAAAAAAGGAGTTTTTCTATTTAGCACTTTTGCAACTTTTCAAGCCTTGGCGTGCAGAAGAGGAACTGCTTGGAGATTTCCTCTGTTACGAAGACTCTTTCAATGCTGCCAAGGAGACCATAGAATGTCCTGCTTTTCCCAAATATGTAGAAATGTTGAATGCGGAAATTGAGCAGGAAGCAACGATTGCAGCCGAGATTGCCAGAGACAGTTCTCAGGACACTCAGAGTTCTGCTTCATTGAGTCAGGATCCACTAGGAGGACCTGTTATCGAAAATGAAGCTGCCACTGCTATGAATGAAGTGGTAAGAGCCATGGCACATGCTCAGGAGGATGCGGTTAACTTAGAAGAGTTGGAAAGACAACTCAACGTTGAGCAGAGGAAAATATATGACGAAGTTACCATGCAAATTGATCATGGATTAAGTCATGACAAGAAAGAGTGCTCATGTACGTTGTTGAAGCCTGTCCGACTGTACGTGAGTGGAGAAGCGGGAACTGGAAAAAGTTTCCTCATTAAAGCAATTTCATGCTATTTGCAGGAAAGTACAGAGTCATCGCTGTCTTGTGTTGTCACCGCTCCAACTGGACTGGCAGCACATAACATTAAAGGGATTACTTTACATCGTTTACTGATGCTGCCAGTGGAGCATGACAACAAATTACAATATCACAAGCTATCAGGAGATGCTTGTTTTGAAGTTTCAAGAATCTTGAGGAAAATGAAACTTCTTATCATTGACGAAGTAAGCATGGTTTCCAATGTCATGCTTGCCTTTGTGCATTTGAGAATGCAAGAAGTTCTCAAAACAGAGTATGATGTGTTATTTGGTGGCAAACACATCATTGTTTTCGGAGATCTTTTGCAGCTGACACCAGTGAAAGGGCAACCTGTGTTCAAAATGCTCACGCATGAAGATACCAGGAAGTGCCTAGGCAGCATTGGCAACGTCAATATATGGTTAAACTTCAATTATGCTGAACTGCATGAAAATATGCGTCAGGCGAAGGATGAAGTTTACAAGACTATTCTACAAGATGTTAGAATTGGAAAAGTGACCGAGCATGGGAAAGAAGCTTTACATGCACGATTACTGTCAAATTTATATCCAGAACAAGATGTTGTGCCTGAGAATATTTTTCAGAAAATTACTGATAAGAAATCTGGAATATGTTTGATGCCAACTCTTGCAGAATGTGCCAAATTCAACAACAAAATGTTGCATTTAGAAAAGCAAGAGATTGTGAAACTGGAAGCTATTGACAGAGTAGAGCATATGGGATCAACAATTATTTTGTCTGAGAATCTGAAAACAAAATTGGATTCATTAGAGAAGAGTATATCTAAAACTGCAGGTTTTGAAAAGACTCTGAATGTGTGCTTGAACTGCCGTATAATTTTAAGAAGGAATTTACATGTTGAAAGAGGTCTGGTAAATGGATCAATGGGTAATGTTGTTGATTTTGTAAAATACAGAAATAGAGATGGAATTGAATTTTTAAAAATTAAATTTGATGGCATTGAGGAAGTACAGCTAATTGGTCGTTGCTCTGCTAGATTTTTGCTTGTAAAAGACTTATATGTTCGCCGTAAGCAGTTTCCTGTTTGCTTGGCATATTCGGTGACAATCCATAAATCTCAAGGTTTAAGTGTAGACTGTGCATTGGTGAATATTGGCAGTTCTGTGTTCAAGGAGGGTATGGCATATGTGGCATTGTCACGAGTTAGAACTTTATCGGGATTGTACTTGATTGAGTGTGATGTCACAAACATTTGTGCGGATCTAGATTGTGTTAAGGAATACAATAGGTTAAGAAGAGAGTATGCGCCACATTTGCCTCAGTATCCTTTGTTTGAGAAACGTGTGGTAGGCCGGAAACGAAGAAATGTGACCAATACTGGGGAGGTTGTAGCAAAAAGACGAAAAGTTGATGAACCTAAAATTACAAGCAGAAACAAAAAGGATTCTGTTGAAGATGTTGTTGGTTTTCAATTTGAAAACAGTTCTGGTGTCAACTGCTATGCTAATGTAGTGGTTAATGTTTTGTTTTCTCTAGAAAATGTAAAAGAAGAGATTGTGGTCAATTCTGATCAAAGATTTTGCAGTTTGTTAAATTCTGTGTTAGAGAAATGTAGCACTGATAGAACAAACATAGAAAGTGTGTCTGAAATTCGAAATCTGTTAGACAGATGTTCAGGCCAAACACAATTCTCTCAAAATATTCAGCAAGATTGTCAGGAGTTTTTAATGTATATGCTTGATGTATTGCATGCTGAAGGTGTAGATGTAGATCAGCTGTTTGGGCTTTCTTATCAATGGCAGCATGACTGCGAGAACTGTATGGTATCAAGTACTACTAGTGTAGACTCAGAAAGATTTATATATTTAACTTTGCCAGACAGTAAATCAGTCTCCTTTAATAAGCTAGTAAAAGCAGCTGATCACAACATGGAGTGTAGCCAATGTAAATCTGAAATGATTTCCACATTATTTATACGAACATATGGCCAGTATGTCATTTTAATGTTCCAACGATGTAGGCCTGATGGAACAATATTGACAACTTTAATTAAAAATTTTGTAGCTTCGCAGTTGTCAATATCAGGAAGGACTTTTGTAACTGCAGCAATTATATATCATGACGGCCCTTCAATAACATCAGGACATTACACAGCTTATTTAAAGTCTAGAAATGGCTGGTCATTCTGCAATGATTCTGTTTTAATTTGCCGTATGACCTTAAAAACTCTTACCTGGTGTTTTTAAAACCAAAATTTTAGGGAAATAATCTCGGGATGTGCTCTGTGGAATTTCAAGAAGTTCTAATGGCTCCTACACAATTTGGCCTTGAGGATAAGTGTAGTTCAGAGACATAACTTCTAACCATAAGACTGGACGTCATGGAGAAATAAGTGCACTTTGAATGAGTTCAGAAAAACTATTTCTTTTTATAAGCTAATTGAAGCAGCCAATCAAAACATAGAGTAGAGGGAATGTAAGTCTGCAATGCTGTCTACTGTTTTACATTGCTTTGTGATTAAAAGTGATGTAGAGAATTAAATAATTGTAGTACTCATAGAGGTAGTGTAAGTCTGCTTCATAGTAAGCAGTATCAGTGTCATAGGAAATGTAGAACATGACTGAGCAAGAAGGGGAAGATATTACTATTCCAGGATTGTGAAAATGATCTTCAACATTTTAATTCTGAAAGTTGCAGAAATGCCAAATGACGGGATTGGCTTACAAGAAATCCAAGAGTTATAAATGGCTCTGACAAGATTTGGCCTTGTGGAAACTTGTGGTAGAGAGCAAGAAGTCATTTATTGCATGTAACATGTTTTTAAAAACGATGGAGATTTTCTTTCAGAAAGTGGCGGGCTGAAAGTAATAACAGCACAACAGAGTGTAAGCTGTTCATAGGACATCCTTTGACGTCATGGAAAGTAAGTTAACTTTAAGGAGTTCTGAATTCTGATTTGTTATGTTGTATGGGTTTTTTAAACACAATCATTTTGATTGTGTTTTTTTTTCCCAGCTGTTATATGATGAATACCTTCAAGTCACTGTTTTTAGTGAATTTTGATACATTCTGAGAACAGCAAAAATAAACCATTTAACATGTATAATTAATTCTGTACTGTTTGCATTTATGATGTATATGTAGAACTGTGTAGGAGGCATGGAGAAGGTGAGGCTTCTGTAAGTGTCAAAGTTGTTGCATGCAGTGCTGCACTTCTGCGTATTCTTTCATATGCTGGACTACATCTGCACAATGAGATACGTAAGCAAAGGAAACACAAGTGATGTGATTGTGAAATGAGCAAAATAAATTGCACGTATTTCATTTACATCACCTGTGTTTCCTATCATTACGAATCACATTGTGCAGATCAAGTTTAGGTCTGTCCAGGGAAACATAGGAGGTTTGGACTTTGTTCAAGAGTGCAGTGGACATGACTCACTTCATTGGTAGACCTTCACATGTATTATGTCCTCTATTCTCTTCAACAACTCGAAATTTCATCTGCAACCCTGAGTAGGCCTCACCTCAAACAAACCTCTGGATAGGACACATCTTATTGGCATCCTAAAGCAATCATTTAAAATTTTAGTGTCTTGCGACACTTTTCTGAGACAACAGCAATGCAAAAGATGCACCATGTTTTAAGATAGGCCTCACTTCATCTGCATCAAGATACTGTTAGTTTAAAATGTATATCTTTAGGACTGTGTAGGGGGCCTGGAGAAGCAGAAGCTTCTGTAAGTGTCAAAGTTGTTGAAAAACTGTTTGTCCTTCAATTTTTTCTCTTGTCTTTTGTAATTTTTAAATACATGTTTTAATATTTTTCAAATGTTTGTTCTCTCTTTCACAGATTGAAAGTATAAAAACAAAAAGTGAGTAATTTAACGACAATTATAAGGTAAATGTTTTGTACTCTTTTCGTTACATTTCTATCACATTTAACTTCTATTAGTTCCACTGCTTCATTTCTTTAACCCTCAGTTTCCTGCCTTTGCTACTTCCCTCATTCCTTTCTCTATTACCTACTTACTCAACTCCTTCCACTCTTTTTCTCAGTCCCTCTCTTCTCATAGTTCCTCACTCTTGTTCACTCACTCCGTCTCTATTACTCTTAGTGTCTTTGACTGATCACTGTATCACTATTTGATCATAATGCTTTCTCTGTGTAGTTGAAGCACACTAAGGGGCATATTATGAACACAGCCAATAACATTATTGCTCTTTTTATTGGCAGAAAACTGGTGCAAAAGTGGTTTTAGCGGCAGTTTTCTGCCGCAAAAGCAGCTTTAGCGACACATTTCTGCCAATAAAAGCTGCAAAACTTTTATTGCCTATGTTGATGATATGGCTCTATGTTACTTACATTTCTTTGCTGTTTCAATTAATCTTTTTCTGATATTTTTTGTTTTCTGTTTTCTATTTTTTCTCTCTGTTATTCCTCATGTTTTAATCTTATTTTGAACATTCACTCACATTCTCCAAGAAACTCTTCTTTGTTAATGTTATACTCTCTTTTTTTTTCTTTCACTTCGTTATCTATTTTGTTTTTCACAATTATACCCTCTTCCGTCTTTTCTTCGGTAAATAGATCTATTAAACAGTATCTCTTCTTTACTCCCTATAGCTGTCTTTCTTTTAACATCACTCTCTGTTTACTTTCCTTATACTTACTCTTTTTTTTTTGTAAAAAATTTTTGGTTAGCTCCCGGTCCGCGTACCGGGAAGCTAACCGGGAAGCGAACCAAAAGAAATAGAGCTTGCCAGAGTGCTAAACATTCTAGCAATTTTTTTTGAAAGGGAAGGTAGTTCTGAAAAGAACTTTTTTTTTATATTTTTGTTGTTTTATATCTTTTTTTAAATTTTTTGAACATTTTTTGGTTTTTTTGTATTTTTTGAACGATTTTATATTTTTTTTGGTTTTTTTGGGGGGGGGGGAAACAAAAAAAACAGGCATTGAAAAGGGCTCAACAGGAGCAAAAAAAAAATTACTGGGGGCGGTTAGGGCAATTATGATGTTCATAAGCCAGGTTGATAGCATTTATACTCATATTGCCACATGCTATCAACGCACCACAGTGCATACAAGTGTGTTTCATGTGGCCAAAATTCTCTTGTATGTTTGGCACAGTTTCCCGTGCCTCTGCTGGTGTCAATGAAATTGTTGATCTTGATCTGGCCACAGGAGTTGATGTTGGATTTTCCTGCAAATCCCGTATTTCCGCCCGGCTGTAATTGAGTGGATGCTTCCTGGTCATATGCCTATGCATAGTATAGTTCCCATAACTATATTTCTTATCCGTCCCTCTGGATAATTTTTCTTTGCAGATGAGGCAGGTGACATACCTCGCATTCACTTTTTTTTGGCCAGGAGGGATTGAATAAAACTGCCAGATGAAACTGGCTTTCTTATGGGAAACCCGGGGCACCTCTTCCAAGAACTGTGGTTCTTCTCCCTCCTCTTCCTCCATTTCTTCCTCTTCCTCTTCTGTGTTGGTCATGACCTGGGGAGGTGGTCCTCTCTTCCCATGAGGAGGTGGAGGTGGTGGTGGGGGTGCACCAGCTGAAGCAACTACTGAAGCCATTTCTGAAGTAGTAATAAAGGTCTTCCTCTCACAATGATGAAAGTCAGAGTGAGGAAAGAAGGAGGGGTTTTCATCATTTGGGAAAAACAATAGTTCTCAACCAATGAAAAGTGTTATTTTTAGGTCACCTGACCTAGCCTTACATCATTATGAAACCAAAAGTGAAATGAACCAATGAAAAGTTTTATTAACAAGTCACATGACCTCTCACGCTCATGTTACGCGCTGCGGAACGCGCCCCGGTTAGCTTCCGGGTCGCTGCGCTTCGCGCCTCGGTCCGCGCCCCGGGGCACTTCCGGGTGCGCTAACGCGGTACGTCACAAGACGCATTACGCGGCAACGCGATACGTCGCGCTTTCGCGACGCGTCGCGGATCGCTTCCGGGGAGCTTCGTTTCGCGCCTCGGTCCGCGCCCCGGAGCACTTCCGGGTGCGCTAACGCGGTACGTCATAAGACGCATTACGCGGCAACGCAATACCGTCACGATGTTGATTTCTTACCGGTTCGCGGACCGGGTCGCGGCATCAATTTGAGCTAACGGAAAGCTTTCCGGTTCGCGGACCGGGAGCGAAACAAAAAAAATATTTTAAAAAAATTATTAATAAACATATAAAATATATTTTTGGATTTAAAGAAGAATACATTTTACAGCTATAGATATTAGCTTTTAAAAAACCAATGAAATTCACTGAAAAAACCATAGGTTATAGACCATATATAGTTAGGAATTAGCATTTACAAAACCTTGAAAATTCACTGAAAAAACCATAGGTTATACACCATATATAGTTAGGAATTAGCATTTAAAAAACCTTATTTTACTCACACAAAACCAATGAAATTCCATATATAGTTAGTTGTACTAACTATATATCGCGCACCCGCAATCCACTGCTGATCATGTCACATATTACATCATTCATGACATGGTCAGTGACATCACTGATGACATCACTGATGACATCTCAAATGACATCACTGATGACATCACTGATGACATCTCAAATGACATCACCAGTGAATATATATATTTATTTAGTGAGCAAGGCGGGAGCAAGCCGCCGAAACGCGTCTGAGCAGCAACTGAACATGGAATAAACGTTTTGAACTGAGATTCACGGAGTCAGCGCCTTCTTTGAATGGAAAAGTTTGGTGTGGTAAAGAATATATATATATATATATTTATATCCTGTGCAAGAAATCCATTAAAGTGCTCCCAATCTTCGGGGTGGTGCGAGTCCGGTGGAGAAACCGGTAAGCAATATCCTCAAAAAAACGAAGTTCCTCTCGCACTCAATATATATATTATTTATTTAATATTTTATTTTTTCAGATCAAAGTTTCCATACGAAAAGCATTGTTTTGTTTCGCAAATAACCTTGGTGCCACTTGATGATTCTTCACGAAATTTTCAAAAAATGTCCCTTTTTTTTGGTTCAGCTGCTATGTTGAATGTTTCAGGGTAATCCATCAAGCAGGGGCTGAGAAAAAAAGGAGGGGTCCCAAAAGGCATTTTACCCATGTTATGTCTATGGGGATGTTTATTTTTTTTAACACGACTACAGACCAAACAGCTGTATGGAATCACGCCAGAGTTTGCAGAAAGCTAAATGTTGGTCCAAAAAGTGTGTTTTTTTGTAAATTGGTGCAAATCCATTCAGTAGTTTCAAAGCTATTTAAGTTACAAAAACATAGATATCTGGGGACGCCAGCCAATGCAGTGAACTTGCGGATCCTACTTAAATTTGATTTATTGACAACACCTTAACCAGGAAGTGTTGGCAGCCATCTTGGGACGTCGCTTGAAATGCGGGGGTCCCGCTCAGCCCCTCACAGCCTCAGGGACAGCCACCTTCCCGGGTCAGTAAATATAAATTAAGGCAGGTGAGCCATGCAGCTTCCCCTCTTTCCCGGAGTAGGCCCCCACCCTGGGGCACATACATTATTATAAAAACAATGAAGGGAGACCTTATGGCCTCACCGCAGCCCTGGGATCGGTCACCTACATGGGGCAGAAATAATATGGCTCAGGGACCGCTGCCTCCCTGGGGCACATACAGAATAATTAAGGGGGTCCATTAACGCTCCCCTGGCCCTGGGGAGCATCACCTCCCCAGGGCTAAATACTTAAGAGAGGGGGGCTGCGCTCAATACCTCATGGAGCCATAGATGGCCCTAGGGAATGCCACCCCCATGGCTGGATCCAGCAATGTACAGAGAGAGCTGCATGTTTAGCAGCTCCCTTGGTCCAAAAGCAGCCCAGGTTTCTGCAAGATGTGGTGAGCCTGCAGTGACGGCAGGGGCCTTGAGTCTACCCCATGGTTCCCCACGGATAAGAGTAGGTGCCCTAGGTGGGACCAGGGCACCCGCAGTAGAAGCCTGGCCCCGCGGGATGGGGTCCTAAAATTGGCCCAGGAGGGAGGACACGCAGCCCTCATTCCTTTAAAAAATACATTAAAAAGGGGCAGGCTCTAAGGGATGGGGACCACGTGGCCAAAATAGCTGAGTTATAGTTAGGTCAGCTAACTATAACTGGTAAATTTTTAAAGGTTTTGTATGAGTGAAAATTGAGCCTAACTATAACGTCCATGTAACCTTGGTTTACAGGGCTGCCTGCTTCCTGCGGTAGCCAGCAATGCTGCTGTACAGAGGGAGTTATATAAATATATATATATTTATATAGGTCCCTCTGTGCAGCAGGAGGCAGGCAGCCGACTTGGACCGTGTGTGCCTGAAGGCTCCCCCTTGGTCCCCATTGTGCACACCGGGTGCATAGGGTGCCCAGGTGATATGGCAGGGTCCCGGGGATTGGGATTTGCAGGAAAAAATCAGCCTGGGGAGGGGGGGCCAAATGGCATCTATCTAATAAGAGCAAAAAAAGCTGTTTGATCAATGATCTCATTCCTCTGGTATGTAAACTACATTTCTTTTTAACCCAAAAATGTATTAAGAAGGTATACGTGAATGTGAGACTGTAAAAAAAGAGTCTGAAATTTATATAATGGTTTATATAACTGACAGTATGAGTGCTTGTATATATTTAATAATAGGAGAATAAGAAACAGTTTGTGTCAGGTACAGAGTAGTGTCTATGAAGGTAGTTCACAATGTGTTGCCATGGAGCTTCACATTCCCTTGTGCTGATTTACTCCATTCCCTAAATGGTAGATAACAACACTGTACTCTAATGGTTAAAGTTATATGCAATACTGTGTTTGAAGATGTGAATGTTATATGTGTGTATACATGATCTGCTGGTGAGAGAGAAAGTTTTTCTATGCATTCCGGGACTAGTAGTCCTATTTATTCCATTGTAAAAAAGGACAAGAACACTCAGAATTGAAAGAGGAAAAAAATGCAGTGAAGGTGTATATGACTCATGAATTAGTAAAACTTGCCAGCTATTTATTATTGTTTAGTGTTGCTTTTTTAAAGTATGAGGCAGGTTTTTAAATGCTTAGATGGTGAGATATGTTCTTTGACCTTGTACTAAGTTACATGTGTAGTATGAGGCTGGTAGGCATAGGTAAACATGCACTGTTTGAATATTGGCTAGGTTTACTAGTAGAGAGATCTCCTGTGTAGTCTCACTGCCTGATTGACTTTGCATGTAACATCTCTTTGTGAAATGCTGGCAGCTTGTTTTATAAGAGATAACTGACCAGTGAGATATGCTGTAGATATGCCAAAAGCGGTACAAAAGGGGGTGGTGATGGACGGAGCATCTGAATCAATCAAACACTCACACCCAGTCAAAAGATCTGGGTTGAATCCATCACCGTTCTTTAGCCCACTCTTCCACCCCAGTTCAGACATGGCTATATGCAAATCAGTCTGACCCTGTGCCTCATGGGAACAGTCCAGCCCGAACTGCCAAGTCATGTCTTCCCTGGACCGGAAACAAGCTTCCGAGGACCGGTTTCTGGCATTCCAGCTGTCTTCAGCCCGGCTTGCTTGAATCCAGTGGCAAAGTGAGCAAGGGACTCACATCTGAGCATACCCTGCCACACTTATGGTGGCCAAAAGGGGGTGGTGATGGACGGAGCATCTGAATCAATCAAACACTCACACCCAGTCAAAAGATCTGGGTTGAATCCATCACCGTTCTTTAGCCCACTCTGCCACCCCAGTTCAGACATGGCTATATGCAAATCAGTCTGACCCTGTGCCTCATGGGAACAGTCCAGCCCGAACTGCCAAGCCATGTCTTCCCTGGATCGGAAACAAGCTTCCGAGGACGGGTTTCTGGCATTCCAGCCGTCTTCAGCCGGGCTTGCTAGAATCCAGTGGCAAAGTGAACAAGGGACTCACGTCTGAGCATACCCTGCCACACTTATGGCGGCCAAAAGCGGTACAAAAGGGGGTGGTGATGGACGGAGCATCTGAATCAATCAAACACTCACACCCAGTCAAAAGATCTGGGTTGAATCCATCACCGTTCTTTGGCCCACTCTGCCACCCCAGTGAGCACTTTGCCACTGGATTCAGGCAAGCCGGGCTGAAGACGGCTGTAATGCTGGAAGCCGGTCCTCGGAGGCTTGTTTCCGGTCCAGGGAAGGCATGGCTTGGCAGTTCGGGCTGGACTGTTCCCATGAGGCACAGGGTCAGACTGATTTGCATATGGCCAGGTCTGAACTGGGGTGGCGGAGTGGGCTAAAGAACGGTGATGGATTAAGCCCAGATCTTTTGACTGGGTGTGACTGTTTGATTGGTTCGGATGCTCCGTCCATCACCACCCCCTTTTGTACCGCTTTTGGCTGCCATAAGTGTGGCAGGGTATGCTCAGACGTGAGTCCCTTGCTCACTTTGCCACTGGATTCAGGCAAGCTGGGCTGAAGACGTCTGTAATGCCGGAAGCCGGTCCTCAGAGGCTTGTTTCCGGTCCAGGGAAGGCATGGCCTGGCAGTTCGGGCTAGACTGTTCCCATGAGGCACAGGGTCAGACTGATTTGCATATGGCCAGGTCTGAACTGGGGTGGCGGAGTGGGCTAAAGAACGGTGATGGATTAAGCCCAGATCTTTTGACTGGGTGTGACTGTTTGATTGGTTCGGATGCTCCGTCCATCACCACCCCCTTTTGTACCGCTTTTGGCTGCCATAAGTGTGGCAGGGTATGCTCAGACGTGAGTCCCTTGCTCACTTTGCCACTGGATTCAGGCAAGCCGGGCTGAAGACGGCTGTAATGCTGGAAGCCGGTCCTCGGAGGCTTGTTTCCGGTCCAGGGAAGGCATGGCTTGGCAGTTCGGGCTGGACTGTTCCCATGAGGTACAGGGTCAGACTGATTTGCATATGGCCATGTCTGAACTGGGGTGGCGGAGTGGGCTAAAGAACGGTGATGGATTAAGCCCAGATATTTTGACTGGGTGTGAGTGTTTGATTGGTTTGGATGCTCCGTCCATCACCACCCCCTTTTGTACCGCTTTTGGCCGCCATAAGTGTGGCAGGGTATGCTCAGACGTGAGTCCCTTGCTCACTATGCCACTGGATTCAGGCAAGCCGGGCTGAAGACGGCTGTAATGCCGGAAGCCGGTCCTCGGAGGCTTGTTTCCAGTCCAGGGAAGGCATGGCTTGGTAGTTCGGGCTGGACTTTTCCCATGAGGCACAGGGTCAGACTGATTTGCATATGGCCATGTCTGAACTGGGGTGGCGGAGTGGGCTAAAGAACAGTGATGGATTAAGCCCAGATCTTTTGACTGCGTGTGAGTGTTTGATTGGTTCGGATGCTCCGTCCATAACCACCCCCTTTTGAAGATATGCCAAAAGCATGGTCTTTTATGCTTAAAAAAGTGAAAGGTGTTGTTTTGACTTTTAGTAACCTAGTGATGCACATAACTGACCTCTAAGGTAGGCTGTAGCTAGGCCATAGCACAGGGAGCTATGTGTTTAAAAGGTAAGACATGTACTCTAAAGATTGCGTGAGCTACATGCACTCTTAGAGGCCCATCAGAAAAGCATACAGACAGTAAAACACCTTGTGAGATCATAAAACAAGTACCTAAATATTCACTCACTTAGACAGGCAGAATTGATATGCGCCTAGCATTAATAGAGACAGTTGCACATACAATTAAATAATCCAATACTCACTAACATTCCCAGGAGGCAATTTGTGCAGCCCCTTAAAGACACATTTAGAGAAGCAGACATGTCATAAAGAGAGCCAGTGATTTAATAACAAATATATACACACATGCAATCACAGCCCCAGAGAGTCACTGAGAAACTCATTTAGATATCTGCGAAACAACTGATACTTTCAAATCTACCATGCAGAGAAGAAGCCCTTGCATCATATCTTGGGTCAGGTACCTTTGAGCCAGTGAATGCAGTTTTATTGCTAGACCATCCTTCACATTAAACAATATACAGAATGGTAGACTGCTCTTTTATCATGTATAACTCACAACTGAGATAGGGTGCAACTAGGCCATAGGGCAGGGTGCTTTGTGCCTAAAATGTAACACATGTACTCTGAAGTTACAGTGAGCTACATGTACTCTTAGAGACACATGTGCCCAGTTAGACACCCACTCTGCCAACTAGGCCTACATCTGACAGACCTAAGTAAAAAAGCAGACAGGCACTAAAACACCCAGTGAGACAGTAAGAGAAGAAACTAAATATTCACTCACACAGACAGGTAGAACTGATATGTGCCTAGTACTAATGGAGGTGCTAGCAGACACAATTAAATGACTCAGTATGCACCAATACACCCAGGAGGCAATCCATGCAGCCCTAACAGACACATTTAGAGAACCATACATATTTGAAAGACAGGTAGTTATTTACCAAGAAACCTACATACGCATGCAATCACAGCCCAAGATATGAAATGAGACACTTATTCAGATATCTGCTAAGGAAATGACACTTTGAAGTCCACCATGCAGAGAAATATCCTTTACATTATGTCTCGGGCTTGTATACTTGAGCTTGTGCTTGCAAGTTTAGTGCCAGGGCTGCTTTGTCACTTAAAATTCCTACACAGGGTATAAACTGCTCTTTTACCACATATAACTAACCAGTGAGTTAGGCTGAAGCTATGACATAGGACAGGGTGCTATCTGCTTAAAATGTAACACTTGTACTATGATGTTTAGTGAGCGATATGTACTCATAGATACTCATGTGCCCAATTATACATCTAGCCTGCTACTGAGGCTTTAATCTGACATACCTAAGTAGAAAAGCAGACATACACTAAAACACCCATGCAAACTGTGACAGAAGCACCTAAACATTCACTCACACAGACAGGCAAAACTAATATGTATCCAGTGCTAATGGAGGCAATTGCACAAACACTTAAACAACCAAATACATATTAATACACCCAGGAGGCAATCCATGCAGCCCTGAACAGACACATGTGAAGAAGCATGCATGGTACTAAGAGAGGAAGTGATTTACTAACAAAGTTACATACACATTCAATCACAGCCCCAGATATGTACTGACACTTCCAAGTCTACCATGCAGAGAAGTGGACCTTGCATCATGTCTCGAGACTGCTATACTTCAGCCCTTGCATGCAGTTGTACTGCTAGGCCAATCTTCATATTTAAAAGTCCTAGGGAACGCATAAACTGCTCTTGTAGCACATATAACTCACCACTGAGGTAGGGTGGAGCTAGGCCATACCACAGGGAGCTATGTGCATAAAACTTAACTGTACTGTGAAGTTTCTGTGAGCTAAATGCACTCCTAGAGACCCATATGCTCAATTTTACATCCACTCTGCCAACCAGGCTTTAATATGACATACCTAAGGAGAAAAACAGACAGACATCAGAACATCCAACACTCTATGACATTTAACACTCTAGACAAGGCATACATGGTTTTCTAACAGATATAAGTGATCACTAACTCAGGTCTAGTAGGCCATAAGGCATGGTGCTATGTGCTTAGGTTGTTAGGTATGCACTATGATGTTTCAGTGAGTTTTATGCAGTCGTACAAATCCAAATGAAAATTAATAGGGTAACGTTAGGTAGAGAACTGTTTATGTTCATAGGTAAACATTTGAAAAATTTAATCTGACTCCACATTAGTAAAAGTTAAATATGCTTAGCTTTTTTCTTTTCCTTTCATTGCAGATATCAATATTTACTTATTTACAGACAGTTACAATGCCTTCAATAACTGAGAGAAGAAATAAACAGCAGCACCAAAAGTATCTCCTCAAAACTGAGAAACAAAAGGAGCAAAATGCGGAAAATGTGGCGAAAGAGAAGACACCTGCAGGTAAGAGGGCATTATCAAGCGGTCAGGTTGAAAAAGTGAATTGATGCTGATCAGAAGAAATGTATGAAGAGTACAGTATTAACCCTCTCCATTCTAAACAGATCATTGGTGATGCTATTAATCTCTTTCAAATGAAAGAAGCAAGACAATTCCTTCGAGTGTGTGGGAGAGAAGTTTAGAAGCTCATGTGTTTTCTACATCTGCTTCCTACTAGAGTGGGTGGCAGATATAATGACCGCCTGCACAGATGCCAGCAGCTGAGTTCAGATTAACTAGACAATACTAGTGTATTTCCTATATATTTGATCTTTTATTTGAGTGTGACTAGTCAGACCAATCTTATATAGCAAACCATATTCTCAAAACAGAAGTGAATGAGCAAAATATGACAACAAGGACATTTGTTGACAAAGTTCAAGGAAAAGATGAAAACCGGGAATACAACTTGATTAATTTGATGGTATGCCAGCATGGCACCAATTAATATTGGGATCATTGTCATGGTGAATTTAAAAGCATGTTGAGAAACCTAGGAGCACCGACTTGGTTTCTAACTCTCAGTTGTGCTGAGGATGTATGGTATGACCTGCTTGAATTCCTGCATGAAGCAAACTCAAACATAAAAGACATCAATCTAAAGCCACAAGGAGAATTTTGTTTGCTGGACCCTGCAAACGTTTGAAGATATTTTAACCAAAGGTTTCAAGCGATGATGGGTTTCACCCGCAACAAAACAAATCCTCCGCCTGGGCAAGTACCTGATTTCTTTGGGAGCAAAGAGTACTAAGCTAGAGGTGCTCCACATATTCACATGCTGCTATGAGTAAAAGATGCCCTGAAGTTTAGAAAATACACTGATGAGTCTGTCTTGACATTCATACAACAGTGTGTGACATGTGCTATCCCAAATATACTGATGGCAAGGGTTTGAGACAACAAGATTTATGATTTCAAAGTCATAGTTGTGGGAAATGCTGTCATTGAAAATACAAATCCAAAGGAACATTTTACATAAGATGTTATTTTGGATTCCCCCGACCTGTGATCTGAGAAGAGTGAACAGCTTTCTGTCTACACTCAGACACAGTCTCAAATGGAAATTACTCAAAAATATATACAACCTGAGAAGAACAAAGGTTTCGAAATATATCAATGGCTTCAATCCTGTCATTCTGAAGATGTGGAATGGAAATATGAATCTACAATTTGTTGCAGACAACTCCATCACTGTTACTCACTACATGACTTCATATATAAAAAGTCAGAAAAAACAGAGATGTGGGAGGGGGTTTCTGCAGAAAGGAGTATTACCAAGAAATTGTACAGTTTCAGCTTGAAAATGCTTTACCACAGACAAATAGGTTTGCATGAATGCTCAGACAGGTTAAGCTTGGCAAGTTTATTCTCCAAGTCAAGAAGAATTCTGTGGGTAAGCCTAAGCCATGCAAGTAGTCGTAATAGAGTATTAAAGGGGCATATTACCAACAGTTAGCGATATTTATCGCTAACTGAGCTTAGCGTTAGTTTTTTTAACGCCGCGCTTCACCCAATATTATCGCTGAGATAACGTCCTATTGCCAACGTTTATCTCAAAAGCGATAATATTGCAGGCGTTAGCTTGAATATCGCTGGAAAACCAGTGGTGTTCACGCATTAGCGTGCAAATGATGTTAGCCATGTTATCCACTTCTCATTGGATAACATGGCTAAGAACTGGTATTTGCAGGCGTATTTCTTGGTAATAGGCGATAGCGAGGTTAGCGACTGCTTTCAGTCCCTAACCGGTTGGGTATGCCCACTTTGCATATCATTAGCGATAAATATCGCTGACATGCAAAGCGGGCCCCAAACTGCTCGCTATCGCCTACAAGCTGTCGCTATCTGGTGTTGGCGACAGCTTGGTAATAGGACGATGGAATTATCGTCGCTTAGCGCCCGAAAACGGCCGCTAAAGCGGCGATAATTCAATATCGCCACCCTTGGTAATATGCCCCAAAGTCTTTTCTAGAAAAACAATACCTTGCAGAATTTGAAGCCGAGTACAGACATTCTGAAGACTAATATGCCCTATACATACTACAGAAGGATTCCTCATCTTGAAAATATGTGTTTCTATGAAGTACTGCAGTACTATACATATAGAAGAAATGCAACTGGAAATAAAGAACATAAAAGATATGAGGTATTTGGATGTAATGGTTATTTAATTAGGCACAGCAAAGGAAATCTATATCACCACAGAAAACTTAGTAGCCAAACTCCAGAGAAAAGAGAGTTGTTCTTCTTGCCACTTTTGCAGTATGTCAAGCCATGGTGAGCAGAATCACATTACTTGGACACCATGGCTGCTCAGTGCTTCCAAACTACCTGCAAATGCTAAGCGATGAGATTAAACAGGAAGAACTCCCGGCTGCTGAACTAGCCACAGTGAGTTATCCAGGCAGCCAGTTCTGCACCAGCAAGTCAAGATCCTCTCGGAGAGCCAATACTTCAAAACGAAGCAGCAATAGCTGTGAATGAGGTGGAGAATGCCACGCAGCAAGCAAGACAGGAAACTGTAGATTTTGAACAGTTAGCAGAACAACTGAATAATGAACAGAAATCATTTTTTGATTAAGTTAAAGATGTTAAAAAGAGCACAGATTCCTGCTTGAGAAGAGACAGTGTGAATGTTCTTCATTTAAACTAGTTCTACTATACATTCAAATTTATCATGTGTAGTTACTGCACCAAAAGGATTAGCTGCACGTAACATTAAAGGAATTACTCTTCATCAGCTATTAATGCTTCCTCTGGAACATTACAACAAACTAGAATGCCAGAAATTATCTGGTGATGCTTGTCATGAGGGAACAAGAGTATTGAAAAAACTAAAGCTTCTAATCATTGATGAAGTGAGCATGGTTTCAAATCTAATGCTAGCTTTCATACATTTAAGAATGCAGTAAATATTGAGAACAAATTATGCTGTACAGTTTGGTGGGAAACATGCAGTTGTATTTGACGACCTACTACAAATAACACCTGTAAAAAGAAAACCTGTTTTCAAAACACTTCTACGTAATGAAATAGGAAATTCTCTAGGAAGTATTAAGAATGTCAAGATTTTGGCAAAACTTTGAATACAAAAAATTAGTTAGAAATATCCGTATAGCATCAGATGTGGAATATTGAGGTATACTGAAGTAGTGGTAGCTCTTCAAGGGAGTGCTGTGGGGGGTGGAGCGGGGCAGGGAAGGGGCAGGGTGGGGGGTAGTAAACTCCGGCATACTGCCAAACAGAGTTAAGTAAATAAATAAATACATAAAACAAATTACATCGCGCGCGCAGCAATGCCAAATGGCGATGCAGCGTGCAATGTAATTTGTTTTATTTATTTACTTAACTCCATTTGGCTGTATGCCAGAATTTCCTACCCCCCCCCCACCCACCACCCCGCAGCACTCCCTCGAGGAGCCGCCACTGTACTGAAGGACATTAGAGAAGGAGTTCTCAGAAAAGAAGGGAAACATGCTTTGGAAACTCACTTTATCAAGAAACTATTTCCATCTAACAGTACAGCAACTGAAGTAGTGTATTATTTTATTAAAGAAGAGAAGTCTATAGTGTGTTTAATGCCAACCCTTCAAGAGTGCTCCAAATTCATTGAAGAATTACTGCAACTGGTGAAAGAAGACATTTTGGAAATTTCAGCTACTGATAACAATGAATATCAGGGAGTGACACTACTACTCACAGATAAACTACAAGTAAAATTGGATTCTTTTGAGAGATCTATGTTGAAAACTGCAGGGTTAGAGAAGCGGTTACATGTCTGGAAATACTGTCGTATTTTTTTGCATTGAAATTTAAATGTTCAAGTAAGGTTAGTAAATGGTGCATTGGGTAGAGTTATAAATGTCATTAATTACCCAAAGAGAGATGCATTGAAACACTTGGTCATGAAATTTGATGAGGTTGATGGTGTCAAGCAGATTGATCGACGTGTAGTAAGTTTCTAGCTAGTAAAAGACTTATACGTCCAGTGAAAGCAGTTCCCAATGTTTCTATCGTATGTTGTAACCATCCACAAATCACAAGGTTTAAGTGCAGATGCAACATTTGTCAACATTGCAACTACTGTATTCAAAGAAGAAATGTCATATGTAGCATTGTTGTAAAATAGAACATTGTCCGGTTTGTTTTTGTTTGACTTTGATGAGAATAAAGGTAGTGCTGATGCAAGCTGTATAAGGGAATACAATTGGTTAAGAAGTCTATATGCTCCTCATTTAGGCCAGTTCCCTGTTTATGAGAAATGGTTAATCTGTCCAAAGTGGAACATTATAAAACAGTGTATGGATGTGCAAGAAAAGGAATAAGAGAAGGAGAATTCTGAACGATCAAATAAGAAAAAACTGGTAAATGATGGAGAAGTTGTAGGTTCCCAGTTAGAAAACAGTTCAGGGGTGAACTGCTGTGTAAATTTTGTTTGGAATGCACTGTTCCATTTGCCACATGTAGTAAACCCAATGGAACAAAACGTAGATAAGAGAATCTGTTCTGCACTATATAGTTCGCTCCAACGTTTACTGAGTGACAGAAGAGCAATACATTCAGTTTCAGGAATCTGAGATCTTAAAGGTATATCTACTGTATCAGTAGTGTTTTCTTTAAATATTCAACAAGACGCACAAGAACAAGAATTTATTATGGTATTGCTTGGAGTATTAGAGCAAGAAGAATTAAATATTAATGAATTATTTGGATTGAGTTAAAAATAGAACCATGAGAAAGAAGATTGTGGATTCACCTCCAGCACTGTACCTATTTCTGAATGATTCCTCTACGTGGCATTACCAGATACTAAAACTGTGCCTTTTGAGGAACTGTTGAAAAAGGCCAACCAAAATGTCCAAACTGTAGATCAGATGTCTTATCAACGTTGTTTCTAGAAACAAATGGGAAATAGCTTACAATGCTGCTAAAATGAAGCAGAGCGATGGTTACAAATTTGGGAAAACTGAAATTACAATCTTCGTAGTTGTACAAATATCAATTTCAGGAAGGACTATTACTGCTTTGGCTATCATCTTTCATGAAGGAGTTAATACAACCTCTGGACACTAAACTGTCTATTTAAGATTCAGATCTGGATGGACAGAATGCAATGACATTAATCTAAAATCTAAACCAAGACTACCTAGGAGATCACCAAACTTATGTCTCTTCTTCTTTCAACCAGAATTCTGAGGACAAGCTCTGGATAAAAAAGTGGTACACAGTATTTTTATTACATGGTTTATCTTTTTATGAGACATTACTCGGCTAATTGGTGGTAATACATTCAAAACATTGTCCCAAATGCAAGATTCCTTTTACCTTTGACGATGTCATTTGTATAACATCTAAACACTACATTCTCTAATTAGGGTTAAAAACTAAATGGATGTGCTCCAATTACAGCAGCCTTAAGTTGAAACTAAAAATTGTTTTCAAAACAAATAAAATGACCCCTTTGTTTCTATATAATGCTGTATGAGATTACTGAGTGTACTGAGGGTAATATTTTTAGAAACATCTTCAAAAATCAAGCTTTCTTTTAGATTGGAGAAAGAGTTACAACAACTAAACACAGAACGCTCATTAAAGACTGAACGTGGATAGACATAGTCCAATTGTCACAGTTTCAATATGAAACCAAACACTGCCTTCAAAAGTAAAAAAACAAAATGTCCTGTTTTGCTTTTCCAAGCAAACTTCTACGTTCTATTTCTAGGGGAAAAGTACTCTGTATGGGATTTTGTCCACATGGATTATCACTAGTTTATACATCTTTTGGTCTACCAGGGGTAATGTTTTCAAAGGGATCTCCAAAAGTGAAGACTACTTCATATTTATTTCCAACATTGTACCAGATATAATAATATGAGAAATATTTTAAACATACGTTTTGTCAGATTACTGTAGTAACTGTAGAAAACGCCAATAATTGATGACTTGTTTGTCCCCACTGTTTGAGGATGTTACTTCATAGAACCCATTGTTTTGGGTAAAGAATTATGAAAGCTGAGAACAGTAAAAAAGAGAACATTTAATTTTTAATATATTGTAATATAGTCTTGCAGTATGATTAATGTGTATTGTTATATTTGTGTAATTTTGAAGATTAAATACTAACATATCTTTATCTTCTTTTTCAATAGTGGCTGCAGTTCAACGTGATTCGATGTCTCAAAAAAGTTCTTCTACTACATACATATTGCCTACTGATATCCATGCAGAGTGTTTTGAAATATAAAATGTACTTGTCATACTTACCAACAAGTTTGGTTTCTCAATTTCCTAACTGAAAGTGTCATGCAACACAGCACATTTCTAGGTAGTTATGCAACATTTTACTCAATTATTCAGGCACCTATTTATGCAGGCGCTAACATATATAATCACTTACCTATAGAGTGTGCCATAGAAGCAGTGACTAGATATAAAGACAGTGATATACCAGCATTTAATCCATCAAGGATCATGTATGCACATATTCAATCCCCATATATCACATATTCAGTCACCAATACACCACTCATGCACTCATTCATTCATTCACACACCACTCATGTACCCATTCAATCATGCATGCACTACTCATGCAGTCATTCGGTCACCCATAAAAACACTCATGCAGTCATTTGGTCACCCATCTATCAATTATACACTTATTCAATCACCCAATACTCATGTACTCATTCTATCATACTTGTTCCACTGATGCACTCATTCAATCATTCATGCAAAAGTTATGCATTCATTCAGTCTTCCATGCACCAGTTATGCACTCATTCAATCATCCATGCGCTACTCATACAGTCAGTCAATCACCCATGCACCACTCATGCACTCATTCAATGACACATTCACCACTGATGCACTCATTCAATAATACATGCACCACTCTTGTACTCATTCAATAATCCATGACCGGTTCTGCACTCATTCTAATATTCATACACCACTCATGCGCTCATTGACTTATCCATGCATCACTCATGTACTCATTCAATAATCGAAGCAGCACTCATTTACTCATTCAATAACAAATATACGACTCATGCACTTTCTCATTCATGCATGCACTATTCATGGACTCATTAAATCATCCATGTACTACTCATGCACTCATTCATAACATCCATTTATACCTCATGCATTCAATCAAACATCCATGCACTTCTCATGTACTCATTCAATCATCCATGCAACGCTAATGCACTCATTCAATCATCCATATACCACTGATGCACTCAGTCAAACATCAATGCATGTCTCATATGCTCAATCAAACATCCTTGCACCACTCATGCTAATATCCTTACAATACTCATGCACTCATTAAATCATCCATGCACCACTCATGCTGTCATTCAATCATCCATGCACCACTCATGCACATATTCAATCATCCATGCACCCCTCATACACCCATTCTAACATCCATGCACCACACATGCATTCATTCAGTCATCCATGCACCATTCATGCACTCATTGAATCACCTATGTACCACTCAGGCAGTCATTTTATCATCCATCCAACTCTCATGCACTCGCTCAATCATCCATGCACCACTCATGCACTCATTCATTCAGCCACATACCACTTATTCACTAATACAACCATCCAAGCAACATGCATGCACTCATTCAATCATCAATTCACTCCTTTTAATATCCATGTACCACTCATGCACTCATTCTAACATCCACGAACTGCTCATGCACTCATTAATCACCCATGCACCACTAATTCTGATTCAATCATCCATATAGAACTCATGTACTCATTCAAACAACCACTCATCCATGCACCACTCAAGCACTCATTATAACATTCATGCATCTCTTATGCACTCATTCAATCATGCATGCACCATTCATGCACTCATTCTATCAATGTAGGCACCACGCATGCAGTCTATCAATCATCCATGTACCTCTCATGCGCTCATTGAATCATCCAAGCACCACTGATGCACTCATTCAATTATCCATAGGGCATTCAAGCACTCCTTCTAACATCCATGCACCACTCATGCACTCATTAAATCATCCCAGTACCACTCATGCACGTATTCAATTATCCACGCACAATTCATGCCATTATGGAATCATCCATGCACCAGCCATGCACTCATTCAATCATCCATGCACCACTCATGCAGTCATTCAATCACCCATGCACCACTGATGCACTCAATCACACATGCACCACTGATACACTCATTGAGTGATCCATGCACCACTCATGTACTCATTCAATAATCTAAGTAGCACACATCTACGCATTTAATAACCAATATACCACTGATGCACTTATTCATGCATGCTTCATTCATGCACTCATACAATCATCCATGTACCTTGCAATTACTCACTGTAGCATTCATGCACACCTCATACATTCATTTTAACATCTATGCGCCTCTCATGCACTCATTCAAGTATCTATGCACAGCTAATGTACTCATTCAATCATCCACACACCACTGATGCACTCATTCAAACATCCATGCACCTCTCATCTGCTCAGTCAATCATTTATGCAACACTCATGCACTCATTCTAACATCCAACCGCTACTCATGCTGTCATTAAATCATCCATGGACCACTACTCCACTCATTCAGTCATCCATGCACCACTCATACACACATTCACTCATCTATGCACCACTCATACACCAATTCTAAAAATAATGCACCACTCATGCATTCATTCAATCATCCATGCACCATTCATGCACTCATTGAATCACCCATGCACTACTCATGCAGTCATTTGATCATCAATTTTCCTCTCATGCACTTATTTAATCATTCATACATCACGTATGCACTAATCAATCATCCAAGCACCATTTGTGCACTCATACAATCATCCATGCACTCCTTCTGCACTCATTGTAACATCCATGCACCACACATGCACTCATTCCAACATCCATGCACCACTCATGCACATATTCAATTATCCATATAGAACTGATGCACTCATTCAAACAACCAATCATCCATGCACCACTCAAGCACTCATTCTAACATCCATGCATCTCTTATGCAGTCATTCAATCATCCATGGACCATTCATGCACTCATTCTATTACCAAATGCATCACTCATGCAGTCATTCAATCATCCATGTACCTCTCATACACTTATTCAATCATCCAAGCACCACTAAACTACAAATTCAATTATAGATACAGCACTCAAACACTCCTTCTAACATCCATGCACCACTCATGCACTCATTAAATCATCCCTACACAACTCATGCGCATATTCAACTATCCATGCACAATTCATGCACTCATTGAATCATCCATGCATTAGTCATGAACTCATTCAATCATCCATGCACCACTCATGCAATCGTTCAATCACCCATGCACCACTGATTTTCTCATTCAATCACACATGCACCACTGATGCACTCATTAAATGATCCATGCACCACTCATGAACTCATTTAATGATCCATGCCCTTTTATGCACCCATTCAATCATTCATGCACCATGTGTACATTCATTCAATCATTCACACACCTGTCAAGCAGTCAGACCACAGTAGTCAGGCCACCGCAACACCACCTGCCAGATCAGGATTTAATTCTTGATCTGGCGGGCAGTCGCACCACAGGTTTGGCATAATCAGGCCCTCTGTCTTTATCCTGAGGGCTCATCTTCTCCTAATACTTCAGCTGCAACTAGCACCTCCTGCTCCTCAGCTTCATCAGCAAGTTGTCCTCCTTCTTCTCTACCTGATGCCATTTTATTTGATAGAAAAATAACAAAAAAACTTGAAAATGTTGTGCTCCCATGTAATGAACAGTAGAGGTCCAAAAGTGTTGCAAATAGTATGTGGAACATCAAGATGGAAGAAAGAGATAGAAACTTTCTTTGAAGGTAATGAAAACTGTCTCCTCCAATCACATCTCTTTGTTTCCAGTTCACATGACATTAATGATTACTGACATCATTGCAAAGATCGTCATTGCAAAAATAAAAATATACTTAAAAACAGATTTTTAAATCAAATTAGTTAGATAATTAAAATGTTCTATACTACTACTAATAAAGTATCAACATCAATCTGTAAATAAAATGTATTTATGTGTATTGAATTTTTTCTAATTTGCGATTTACCGCATCACAGGAAACTACGGTTTGAAACATCCAACGTCGCCGGGAACAACCAAGTCTTCTTGATCAACGGTGCCATCGTAACTACCGACGTCATTACTAATATTGAAATCATCCCAAAAAAGCTATGTTCATGATTAATAGCACACCGGAAACTATGGGTAGCAATACCTGACATCGTCGGGAAAAACGATGTCTTCGTGGTGAACAGCATCATCGCAACTAGCGGCATGGGTGCCAATACAGAAAAAAACTTAAAGTAAGAAAATTGAGAAAAACACTACAAATAACTCTGCATTAACAAACACAGTCCTATTTTTAAGCCAAACATATTACAGTTACAAAATACAATACAAAAAAACAATGAAATTCACTTACAGAACCAAAGGTTACATGGATGTATACTTAGGAATATTAATGATAAAAACCATGCAAATTCACAGAAAAAAACAAAGGTTACAGGGACGTTATAGTTAGGAAATATATTTTTTAAAACCTTAGAAATTCACGACAAAACAAAAGTTACAGGGGCGTTATAGTTAGACTGACATTTCAGTCGTACAAAAACAGAGAAATTCAAGAGGTTATATTTAGCTGACCAACCTATAACTCATGCCCCTGCAATGCACCACGTATGACCTCACATATTAAGTCACTCATGACATGGTCAGTGACATCACTGATGACATCACTGATGTTATCTCAAATGACTTCACTGATGACATCATCCAGTGACTCTGAGGGGTTTTAAAAAGTTTATGAGTGTTAAATATATATACCAAGGTGTTTGGTAAATTAGTGGGTGTATACATGCTTACATGGATGATTTAGTGGGTGTGGAACTGACTGCACAAGTGAGTGATTAGCTGTCTCACTGAATGTATGGGTGAGTGAAGAGGTTGTGTGAATGCCTGTATAAGTCTGGCAGTTGTTGTCTAAGTGGCTTTATGGGTTGGTGAATGGGTATGTGAGTGGCTGTATTGGTGATTGTCTGAGTACCTGCATGAGTGTCTGGGTGGGTGGGGGTGTGTGTGAATGCCCACATGGATGAGTGAGTGGGTGAGTCAGTGGCTGTATGGGTTAGTGATTACATCAATGAGGGGATGTTAGGGTGAGTGAGTATGTATGGCTGGGTCGGTGAGTGAATGCATGTGTCACTGGTATATGGGTGAGTAACTGCATATGTGAAAGGCATTATAGGTGAGTGTTTGAGTATATGAGTGGCTTTATGTGTGACTGAGTGATTGCAAGTGTGGCCATATGGGTGAGTGTGTGCCTGTGTCAGTGACTATATAGATGGGTGAGTATGTGTTACTATCTGTATGAACAAGTGAGTGGGTGTGTATATAACTATATAACTGAGTAAGTGGATGTGTAATTGACTCTATGGGCGAGTGACTATGTGTGTGAGTAGGTCTATGGGTGACTGGGAGTGTGTGATGGCTGTATGGGTATGTGAGCAGATGTATCTGTGGCTGTATTGGTCAGTGAGTTGGTTATGAGTGGCAGTATAGGTGAATGTGTGCTTGTTTCGGTGACTATATAGGTAAGTATCTGTTAGTATCTGTCTAAATGATGAGTAGCTATGTGTATAACTGTATAGGTGAGGAAGTGACTGTATGATTGGCTTTATGGGTGAGTGAGTAGGTGTGTAAATAGCTCTATTGGTGACTAAAAGTGTGTGAATGGCTGTATGGGTTTTTGAGTAGATATATCAGTGACTGTATTAGTGAGTGGGTTGTTGTATGTGTGGCTGTATGGGTGACTGAGTGTGTTTGTATATAGCCCTATGAATCAGTGAGTGGGTGTGTAAGTATGGTTGTGGTTGTGTCAATGGTTTTGAGAATGCAAGTGTAAAAGTTGGAGTGGGTGTATGAAAGGTTATATTGGGATGTGAGTGGGTGCATCAGAGAGTCTGTGGATGATGTCATCAGTGATGTTATCAGTGATTACCAACATCATTGTGATCTCCGGCCTCAAAGTGAAAACGGAAAATAGGTTTTAGAGATGGTTGTTCTAGAAATACACTAGAAAAACTTGAGTTTGAAATATACAGTAATAAACCCCTAGTGTATAAATACTGTAATGTGTGTGCATATATGTGTTTTTCGCTTATGGAAAAGTCACCATCGTTGCAGTTAACAGCATCGTCGTAACTTCCCAAAGAATCACGAAAACAGAAAATAGGTCTTAACGATGGATTCTAAAGAAACTTAGTACAAAAACATGAGATTAAACATGTTTTTACAGAAGCATGTATAGAGTAGTATATGTGGTGCAATGTTTACAATGGATTTTTTTTACTTAATATTTTTTAATGTGCTGGTGGCGGTTAAATGTCTGCTTTTGTTTTGCAATTTTGTGAAGTATTTTCGACGATCATGACGAAGATTGCCAAACACTAAAAAAAGTATTTTTATAAAGAAAATTAACAATATTTCGGCTACTAGGGTGGCTCTGACAAGAGCCTTTGTGTTGATTGTGTGTATATGGCAGCTACACATAAGACTGGATGCAGAGTTTCAGGTTACTTAGAAACACCCTGTTGCCTTCATGTCTTAAGTGCAACCCATCATTTCTATAAATTCCATGCATATCAAAATGCAGATTGTTGTGATAGATGCAGTCTTTGCTGAGGAATGCAAAAACTGTTTTATTAACATATTTCCTGGATTTGTCAATCTGTGGACAGAATTGATTTGACCACTTCCATTTCTGTCTTTGGCATAAATTAGAGTACTATCACAAAAAGGAGCTCAGAGGGAAAAGAAAGAACAGGGTTGCCCTCCACTCAGAAAACATCAACAACCAATAAACCCTGTCCTTTGGGCTAAGTAATGTCAGTATATCTTGCAAAAGGTCAGTCTCATATTCATAATTTCTGTTACGCTCCCCTATCCACTATCATTAATTCGGGGGTATTTACTGCAATACGTCCGATATCTTTAGAGAGTTAAAAAAGAGACATATTGGCCAACAACTCTTGACAGTCGCATAGAACAACAACCTTGGATGTCTGAAACCTTAATCTATACAGTGCACCCACCACATGAAATTAAAAGCAGACAGATTTCTGCAGAAAATGTGTAGAGAAAAGAATGACACCTCACGGGAACACCACCCTCGGGGTAATTGGCAACTACTCAACAGACTGGGCCCCTTTTCTCATCACTGGTCGTCATTCAGTACAAAAAGAAGGGAAAAAGGGTGTCCAAACAGAAAAACCAAGAAGTGAAGAAGAGCGTGGTAGCAGAACCTATAACTCTGCTTGTGACAAACAGATGTGATTAAAATAAACAGGCACACCTCTTCGCAATTTTATTCCAAAATATTAGGCGTGAGCTGTTGAATTAAAAAGGCTGGTAGCTACCATCGCATACCATTACCTATCGCCAACATGTTTCTCTGCCTCAATGGTTTCGGCAGATTCGTCAGGGCTACACACCTTGTCGCCACACCACTGTTGGACACTTTGTTCTATGTCAACCTCTGGCAGCCCACTTCACTTATACCACCTGCCGAGGGACCTGAGCATAGCTTAATACTGCAGGAGTGAGTTTTTCTTGCTATAGTCTCAGCCAATGCGATTGTAATCATCAATCTTAGGCTTGCCACCGGAGCGCCTTGTCTCCTGAAGGAGACAAGGCGCTCCGGTGGCAAGCCTACGATTGATGATTACAATTGCATTGGCTGAGAATATAGCAAGAACAACTCACTCTTGGAGTATTAAGCTATGCTCAGGTCCCTCGGCAGCTGGTATAAGTGATAAGTCCCGAAGGAGACAACACGCTCCGGTGGCAAGCCAGATCACAGGAAAGACCCTGATTATGACCATAAGAAGATGGTCGAAAGTAGATCCTAGGACTTGGGAAACCGTCCTGAAGGATACAACTCCTAAGTTTGTAAGTAATATAGAAGAGGATTATCAGCAATGGGAAAATTGGATCACCCAGTCACTAGATGCATGCATTCCCAAAACTACCTCGAAACCTAAAACACATAGAAAACAGAAGGCCCAAATCCAGGAAATAAAACACATTCAAAACAAGCCTCCTGGTACAACGATGACCTTTTTGCAATAAACAAATGATTGCAAGAAATTAGAAAGAAACTGGAGAAAGGAATTTGACCCAGCACTTAAATTAAAATATAAAGCTTCAATCAGAGCCTATCACAATGAAATAAAGAAAGTGCAGGCCGAATTCTATGAGGAAAAAATCCCTCAGGCTTTGAACTCCCCCAAATAACTATATAGAGTGGTTAACACCCTATCGACTCCACTTGATAGTAGCACAATTTCCCAAGCCAGAAAAGATAGATGCAACAATATAGTATCCTTCTTCCACAAAAAGTGACCAATATTTATGATCAATTCCAGATCAATCCTGAACCTGCGCTAGGGGAGGTAACTAAGGACAGGGATCTGCCACCGCCTCCAATTCTAGTAAAATTCCCTACGCTTGACAAAGAGACAATCCATAATCTTATAAAGGCAACCAAATCTGGATCTCCATTAGCTCCTGCTCCCCCACATACCTTAGCCAAAGTGGCAGAGGTCATATTACCGTCACTTATGGAGCTTCTTAATTTCTCACTAGAGGCAGGCTTGTTCACTAAGCAATGGAAGCATGTTGTAATTAGGCCACTATTGGAAAAACCTCAGCTAGATCCAGAAGTCCTTGCCAATCTATGACCCATCTCATTAATCCCTTTTCTAGGAAACATACTAAAGAAACATGTCGATTGGACATTAGCAAACTTTCTGGGAAATAACAACATTCTTCATCCAGCCAAGATGGGCTTCCATACCCTCAGCAGCACGGAGGCAGCACTTCTGGTGTTCACAGATGAGCTCAAAGCTATACTGGATAAGGGAAGTTCAGCCGCCATCCTACTACTGGATTTAAGTGCGCCTCTCGACACAGAGGATCACAAGGTCCCAAGAGATGGACTTAAAGAAGTGGGAATTCAGGGCAAAACATCAGATTGGCTCACCTCGGATCTGGAAAACGGATCTATCCAAGTCATGGATGAAGACTGCCTCTCTGACAGCTTTCCAGTGATTTGTGATGTCCCCCAGGGATTGTCTCTCAGATCCACATTGTTCTACATGTATGTGTGCCAGCTTGTCACCTTAGTGCAGGACTTTTATCTGTCAGCGATCTCCTATGCAGATGACACCCAGTTGGTTGTTTCTCTTACAGAAGGCCCAAATCCAGGAAGTAAACATTTGGATAAACTGTGCCGCTGGATGTCAAGCTAACGCCTAAAGCTGAATGGTGATATGATGGAATTAATGATCCTTGGAAACCAGGCAGTACACAGACCTCTGATCAGCTGGCCTGTTGACATGGGCACCCCCGTTCCCAAACTGGTGATCAAAAATTTGGGAATCTAGTTGGACAATTTGCTAGCAATGGACCACCAAGCAAAAAACGTGTCTGGCATTTGTTTCTCTTTACTTCAAATGCTCAGGAAGATACTGGTATTGATCCCTCATAGTTTCCTATCTGGATTAGGGCAATTCACTTTATGTGGGCACTCCCAAATACGTAATAAAGAGACTTCAGACTGTGCAAAAGGCTCTTTCTAAAGGTTCCTAGTTATGTCTCTGTAAGAGAATCCCTCAGACAGCTGCATTGGCTCCCAATTGAGGCAAGGATTATGTTTAGGTCCCTCTGTATTGCTCATAGGACCTTAAAATAGCAAGGGCGCAGTAAAGCTCAGAGAGTTGGTAACCACTTATGTTCCAACTAGACACCTGAGATCCTCACATCTTCATTTCCTCAGTACAACCAGGGTAAAAAGGATGAGATGGGGAGGAAGATCATTTGCACACGTAGTACCGAAGTTGTGGAACAATCTTCCACCTAGTCTCAAAGCATTGGAAAATGAACTTTCCTTCAGGAAGAAACTTAAGACATAGCTGCTTCCTCGTTAATGTACCAGAGGCCGTACTCTCAGCACAGTACTCACCTGCGCAGGGAAGGCTTTGGGTAGCCATGTGCTTTCCAAAACATAAACATAAATGAAAACATTCCGTACATCAATTGTGTGTCTTTTGAATATATGCTTTAAGTACACAAGAAAAATTTGAGTAGTTATGTAGGTATGCCATTAAGAAAAGGTTTTGCGCTTTGAAAAAGTGAGATTTTCTGTTTTCAGCTTTGGAAACTTACTGATGCGTGTGCATGCTGAGTAACAGAACAATTTATGCTTGTAGAGAGGCATATGTCCAATTATATATGAAGTGTGATATCTAGACTTTTCTGATACATAGGTAATGAGAAAAGGTTAGATACACTAAAACAGATAGTTTGATACTGACAGAAGGAGTTAAACAATGAGTTACAGATATAGCCGCAACTGTTATGTGTCTAACAGCAATGGAGATACTTTACAGTCACCCACACATTGCTCAGGCACTTATCCAATTACTCAGCCACTACTCAGGCAGTTATCGAATCCCTCATGCACTATGTATGTACTTATTCCATCACCCAGGCACTACACATGCACTCTTCCAATCACGGAGGGATAATAATGTACTCATTAATCTACGCAGGCAGCAACCACACATTCATCCAGTCACCCAGGCACTAACCATTGACATATACAGTCACCAAAGCTGTACCCGTGTAGTTATTCAAACACCCATGCACAACTAATGCACTTATCCAAGCACTCACTTATAGCCCATGCACTCATACAAATACTGAGGCGCAACCTATGCACTCATCCAAACATTCAGGTATAGTCATGCACTCACCCATTTATGCAGGAAGTACTATTGCAGTGAACCTATCACCCACCCAGCATCTATGCTCTCATCCAATTACTGAGGCAGTACGCGTGCACTAGTATAATCACCACAGTAGCACACTTGCTTTTATCCAGTCACTCAATGGACTTACACAACCACACAGATATTCGTCAATCACCCATGTAATCAACCAGGCACTACTGATGCAGTCATTCAATTATTCAGGCGATACGCATTTAGGTTTGTGATCACCCAAATACTACCTGTTCAATTAACCAAAAACACATGGGAATCAGTCATATACTCATTCAATCACTGAAACACTACTTATGCACTCATGCAATCTGCCAGGTGCTATGTATGCACTTAAACAATGGTGTATGCGCTATGCATGCACTGAATAAATCACAAATATACTATGTATGTAGTCCTGTTATCACCCAGGGACTAGAGTAGCACTCATTTAATCATCCAAACACTATCTATGTGTGTATTTAATCATCGAGGATCTGTTGTGAACTTATCTAATCATTCAGGTGGTACTCAACCAAACACCCAGACAGTAGCAATATAGTCATGCAAATACACAGGCACTAACTATGCAGATATGGAACCACTGGTGTAGTTCCTACATACTCAGGGTAACATACAGGCACTACCTATATTTTGAGGGAATCACCTAGGCACTATCTATGCACTCATCCAATCATCCAGGGAGTATTGCTGTACTCAACCACAAACTCATGTATTTACAAGTTTTAGTGAAGAATATGTACTTTTCTAGAACCATCTAATGAATTGTATATGTAACCTGTCACACACTGCATTACTCGTATGAATTAGTGAGCTCAATGCTGTGATACAGATGAATGGGCAGATTTTAATATGCAGTGTTCCTCAAAATTTAAACCTGGCACATCTAAGTAGAAAAGTACTGAAACACTAAATCTACCAGTGACACAGTGGTAGAGAGGCCCAAAAATAGCTCTTATGTTGTGTTTTCAGATTTACTGTATTGAGACACTGGATGTACTTTTACACTTTGGTTGATGTGTATTTTAAAATTTACTACAAAAGACATAAAGTGGTCTTTTACCGTGTACAAGTGACAACTGAGATATTGTGCAGATGTTGTAGGACGGGGTGCTATAATATTGAAAGGTAACTAATAAATCAAGTTTGGGAGTTTGGTTTGGGTTTGGTATAGTGAAGTAAGGGCTTGTAGTTATGTAGCTAGGTTCAACTGTAGACTAAACCTGCTTTTGTATTGTGTGTAGGCCAGTAATAAAGTAGTTGGTACACTGGCTAGAATAAAAATTCAAATATACTTATTTTATTTCACAGAACAATATGTGCATAACTACAGACAGAATGCCTACAAACACCCAAAGGAAAAAGAAACAGGAGCAACTACAGTATGTATGCGGAAAGGAGACAGAAAAGGGACAAAATAAAGAAAAAGTGGTGAAAGAAAAAAGAGCTAATAGTAAGAGGGCAAAGTCATTTCTTAAAAATATATGTGGACATTTTCAAAGATTACAAAATAATGAAAATAAAATTCAAACTATGAGAAAGAATAACAGTGGACAAAATCTATACAACAAGAGCAGGAAAGAATAGAACAAAGATGGACACACCTTAAACAGGAAACAGAAGCAGTTTAAGGAAATCAGAGCTAGGATGTTTTGTAGTAGAGTAGTTATAAATCTACTGAGAACTGTTAAAAAGTATAGAAGAAGGAGAGAGGCACTGAAACAGAAAGAACGAGTAGAAAGAGTAGTTGATAAGTCCTTTGCTTTGAAGAGGAAGCTTCTTCATTTTGATTACAAATGAAATGAAGATTCTTAACAAAATGGTGGTGTGCATGAGGAGATAAACCCAGAAAAAAAAGATTAGTGAATAGAAGCAACATTTTTACAGTTTTTAGTGGAGAATGAATACATACCTCTAGTATAGAGCCTTTCTTTTAAAGAAGAAAGCTAGCTCCAGGATAATAGATTAGTTCATGCTATTGATTAAAGAGGACAATGTTTTGAAATGAAAAATGGCACTCCCTTAGCGAAAGAGGGGATGGCACCGACCAATGTAGAACAAGCTATAGGAGAAGAGGTATAAGGAAGGCAGAGTCAGGTGCCTTTATACACATGGCATTGTTGAAGTTTTTGTAGTATTCTACAGCAATCTATTGATATATTTAGGACATTTCTAGGTATCAAGGCAAAGTTTAAAACACAAAATAAGTACTTTACAAGGAATGGTTGCTCACTATCTTGTTTATCAAAGAAAGTGTGCCAAAGTACCTTTCATCATTTCAGGGTGTAAGCTGTACATCACTCAACAATGTGAACTATAGTTAGGAGGTTTTGCTATATGAAAACTCCTGTTTTATGTTTAGGAAATATGAATAGAGCACTTTTTCGTGGTACTGTGGCAGATGTAGTAAAGGTTTGTGATGATGTGCACTTTCGCTTCTTTGGTCCTGAGCAGGATTCTAGGGAAAATGAAGAGTTGTTAAGAGGAGGCGTTGTGGAACAGGGCACAATACCAATACTAAATTGTTTATGCTACATCCTGTGACTTTTACCACTTCGGTGCTCATGACGGCTCTAGGTTGTCATGAGTCACGGTAGTCGTGTGCTCATGATGGCCTGGAGCCGTCAGAACGTAGCCGCTCCGCCCACGCGCGATTAATTCCCCACCTGTGTAGGCAAATTAATCATTGGGCGGAGTTCTGACGGCTCCAGGCCGTCATGAGCACACGCCTACCGTGACTCATGACGGCCGGGAGCCGTCATGAGCACTGCTGCGCCATTAACACCCCCCCCCCCCGCACTGTGGCAAAATTTGCGCCACGGCGAAGGGGTTAATCAATAATGTATTTACGTGAATAAAAGACATTACTGATTCCAGTACCTTCACAACAAAGCCTGAGGTACCTTCACCTTCCATTTGAATTTTATAATCAACCATTCTTTGTGCTGGGTTGTCAATGTAGCTGCTGCACAAACATATTTCATCAAAGATACCTTGAAGAAAGTCCATCAGGTAGATACCCCATGCATTGATCAATCCTACACAGTATCTGAAATAGACTTGCCCTTCAACTGATAAGTATTGAAGATTACTGGTAAGTGACCGGGTCATTGTCCTTAACACTGGGCGTTCAATGTATGGTTTCCATTCTTGTTGCGATACATGAAAAATTAAATAGATCTACAGTGTGAGTAACAATGGCAAATGTAATCATGTGTTTGCAGAAATGTTAAACATGCCCTCTTCGTTCACTGGGAATGTTTATACTGGGCAGAGGTATCAGATTTTCAGTTTAGCCATTTTGTTTTTTAGGATGCTCCATGCTAAAAATACACTGTTATCCCTTCAGAGTATCACAGGTTCAGCAACAATACACCATCATGTTACAGTCATGCTGTATGCTCCCTGTGAATACTTTAAAAAAAAAAAAAAGATAAAAACAACAGCCCCTGATACATATTGTCTAGGTAGATGGGCTATGAGCTCAAAGGAAGTGCATCAAACACATGGCATTAGTGGCTCATAAATCATTATAACCTCAAGAATATTTCTGTTTTTGTTGCATCTCCTCTCTAACCCCCACACCCCTAGTATCTATTTAATGTTTCACAACACAGGAGGCACAGAAGGCTCACGCAGAGCATTACATTCTAAATATTTTCTAAGCAGCTCTGATGTGCTGGGCACATTATAGTTGTAAATTACAGCCTCGTGCTGCTGGAGCCAGTCTTCCATATCACAGATCCCCTTCCGAAACGAGGCTAGAGTCTGTCAGTAAATATATGTGGTCCACCTCAGAGTCGCCTCCCTGGGAGTCCACATGTATTTTTAACTCTCTTCAATTGGTAATGTATTCCTCAAATGAGATGCATCACCTTGAAGAATGACTTCTTGCCCCCTGGGGATAAGCCAAACAACTATTTCATTCACTATGATAATCAGTTCTCCTACCTCCAGCAATATATGAAACTCACATTTAATAGGCGCCAGTGATTAGGTTTTAAGACAGCGAGTCATCACTGTCCAGAGCAAAGTAAAAAAAAAAAACACGGGAAGGAAGGCTTGATTTCGCCCTTAGGATTTATTAGCATGCGCAATGAAATCATCAGCATTTCTGATTTTGGTTAATAACATAATTAGTGCTCTCGTTATAATGCAGGATAAAAAAAATCACAATGTTGATCTGTTCTGATTTGGAAGATTTGACACGAGAACCGTCTGTCATGACATTTCTTTCAAGCTCCCTTCAGATGGCTGTGCAGAAATATAATTGTTTAAGAATTCGGGGTTTATTTTCCATGGAATTTTTCGATTGACATATATAAATAAGTACACACGTGCACGTAGATAAATATAGATGTATACATGCATATTATATATATTTGTATATGTATTCAATTTGGTTCAATAAATATGCAGCCAGTTTAAAATGGGGAAATGTAATATAACTGCTTTAATAATTAATTTTACATTTTCTAATACCAAAAATCCTCCAGCATCTATGGAAAAGCTGTCCTTTACCCGGAAGCGAAAGGAATGATGCAGAGCATCACAGAAAGATTTGAGCCCCGCAGCTAAATCAGCAGCTTAGACCAGGGACAGTAAATGATACAGTGGTTCCACTTTCTTGGAAATGAAAATGAAGAAAGATGCTCCTGACGGCATGAGGATTAGAGGAGCAAGCTAGCATTATGAATGATATGCTAAGTGAATTGCTCAGACAGTTTGACTTTTGCAGATGCTTACTTTCATTTGATATTGTTTGCTTTATTCTCGGAATGAGCTACCGCATCGCGTTTAGGCACATGTGTTTGAATCCTTTTTATGGACGTATGCTGGTACAGGTTGGCCAGGTAGGCAGATGGGCTCTCTAATATGCAATTTATTACTGTTGGATGCGCTTGGAGGACATGATTCGTGAGAGGTGGAGCTTTAGTTTAGTCAAAATATTCATCCCTCAACGTTCATTAAACAATCAAGAAGCTGAAAACCTGGCTCTTCAGTTAGCCACGACCCCGGCTCAGCCTATACAGCTCCTGCTTCAGCGCGAGGATACACTCCGGGGTGAGCTGTGCATTGTACAAATATATGTAACATAACATAACATAGCATAAACATAGCAGAGCATAGCATACCATAGCATACCATCCATAGCCTAACATAAATAACACATATCAAAACATAACATAGCATAGCATAAAATAGCATTGCATAACATGACATAACATAACACTCAATGACTCCCCATGTGAGGTGTGGCCCAAGACGTGTTTTCAAGTGTAGAACTTATAAACAAAAACATTTGACCTGAATCCGAAGAAAACATAATGACCTGAGTGAAAGATTTTGTGTGCTAAGCATGCAAGTTTAAATGTAGATCTGCCATCAAACAGAGCCACCTTAAGAGCAGTTAAACCCATGCAGTGAGAGAAAAATTTGTCAATAGCATGGACTCAATTATTTTATTCTGCAAAGTGATTGGAATGAATAGGACAAAAATGGTTGTACGACAGAACAACTCAGGGACATACTTTATATGTTTCACCACACATTTTTTACCCTACATTTTTTACAAGGCTTATGCTTTTACAAGGTATGTTATTACCACGCATTGTTTATATATATATATGTATAACAACAATGTATTTACACGGGGAGACTCCCCACAACCCCAAACTTCACTTAATTGTGTGATAAAGGCATGCGTTGTAAAAGCATGTGTGCTACAAATTGCATAGTAAAGTCACAACGTGGTAAAAACCTTGTTGTAAAACCTGTTTCCTGCAAAAAACAGGGATTCCTCAATTAGTTCTACTGTAAAACAAGTAGAACTGAGCGGTTGAATATAAGTTTATAAGCACAATTGTTCAAAATGACATTGCCACCATGTTATGCTTTACAACTGCCTTATATTTGTTTGCATGGATCTTCATCCAAAACAAAGGAAGCAAATACTGTAATGGCTGCTTTGTCTAGCGCCATGGACTGGGGTCACAGAGGGTAGCCTTTGTCCACTGGCTGCAGCTCACCACACTTAAGAGGCCTAATTGAATAAAGACAATTTGGTTCATTTTGAGCTTTGAGTCAGGCCCAATGCTCAGTTCCCCTGACCCAGTGCCAACAGAGTACTTGCCATGCCCACAGTCCCTTCTGTCCAGACCCTACTGGGAAGCCCCATTGCTGGGGCAGCCATAATCTTTATAAATCATTTTAACATAGCATAACATAAATTCCTGGGTGTTGTTTTTGACTGAGGCTTTTGGTTGAATCCAGGGCTTTGGGTGAAGGGCATCCCTTGCCACTATGCCACCACGATCGCCCTTGGATGAAAGCATGCAGGACAGCTGCCCAAGTGGCTATTCCCTATGTCCCCAGAATTTGCAGAATTGGGCTCTGCTCAATGGTCATGCCTGTTTTAACGCAAAAACAACAGTAGATGGACAGAATGCAGAACAATGTCATACATTCACCCCAGTACAGAGATCTGGGCCTAAATCCATCGTTTTTTTGCACTCCACACCACCCCACCCCCGTTCAGACATGGCCATATGCAAATCCACCTTGACCCTGTGCCTCATGGGAACAGTCCAGCCCGAACTGCCAAGCCATGTCTTTCCTGGACCGGAATCAAGCATCCTAGGACCGGTTTCTGGCTATCAGCCGTCATCAGCCAGGATAGCTTGACTCCAGAGGTGTGGAGAGCATGGGACTCACATCTGAGCATACCCATCCACTCGGGGTGACAAATGCATGCATGTTTTAACCCCTTCGCTGCAGGGGTTATTCCCCCGCTGTGCTGGGGAGGAGGGGGGCGTGCACAGTGCCCGCATGCTCATGACGAGCTGAGCTCGTCATGAGGCATGGCGCTCCTGTGCTCATGACGAGCTGAGCTCGTCACAGGTGCATTGGCTCCCGTGGAACGTTCAGCACAGCAGGGGTATTCTCCCGCACCTGAGCATTCCACGGGCCATGACGAGCTGAGCTCGACATGAGCACCGGAGCGCCGAGCCTCATGACGAGCTCAGCTCGTCATGAGCATGGGAGGGGTTAAGTTGTGCAGTTAGTTTGGTACCTGCCATTCACACCCACCCTCTGAGTTTTGAAAATTATTGAGTTGCATGAATGTAATTAACATAACATGTGTATTTGTAAAGTGCACATTCACTTGAGGGCATCTTGGCACTGAATAACAGATGTTTCTTGTTAGACAACTCAATGGTACTCATTATATCAACCTTAGAAGGGTGAAAGGCTGAGTGGATCAACCAGGATTTTAACCTGGGACCATGAGGTCAACCACAGGCCCCTTACAATGGGCACATTAATCTGCCACCAGACCGTGCATTCTGTTCACAGACACGGAGAGCTAATGGAGTTCTTTGAGAGGTGGAGTGATGTGGTCAAGATTCTTGAGGTTAAAGCACTGCCTGGCTATGTGGGTATTCATGCTGTCTAGTTTGAGTACATTTGTCTTGTACGAACATGAGTACATTATATTGTGATAGTTCACCTATGAGAAGACCAGGACCCTGGTAAGTTCTATTGCATGCCTTATCTGCAGGTAAGGCAAGCTCCGTCTAAGAATCATCATTGCGAATGTACATTTTGACTAATGTGATCAATTGTGAAAAGGAGAGGTATTTGTCAAACCAAAGTGTTTTGATATTTGAACTGGGGGTAGTGCTTCTCCTTACTCTTTCAGATGGTTGAAGAGGACGTTACTTGGCAGGTTAGCACCCATTATCAGGATTTCTGTTTTTGTTCTATTCAAGCCTAAAGAATTTCTTTTATCATTTCCATAGGTATATTTCAAGTTTTGTTTTCTTGTCTGAAGGTCTACTTAGATGAAGATGAACTTTAATGGTGCCCACGTACATTTGTAATTGCAGTAAGTATTGAGAGTTGATTTGAGTAAGAGTTCTCAGGTAAATGTTTCACAGTAGTGAAGAAAGGGTAGAAACTTGGGTACCCCAGGCGCAAATTCTTTCCAATCTGAGGATGTTGATCCAGTTTTTAGTTTAAAAAATGCTTTATTGAAGAAAATTAAGGAACAGAAGGCAAAGATAAAAGTAGACATCTGATGGGCAACCCAAGCGAATAAATTAATTTGTAATGAATAATATAACATTCTGATAATGGAAGGAAGATAATAAACGTGTAAGAATTTTATAAATTAAGCATATCTTATAATAATAGATTATGAACATAATGAACTTGAATTGAAATACATAACTGTAATGCTAAAACAAGTGCATTGTAATTATTTTATAAGGGTAAAAGGAAAGAACAATAAAGAAAGAAAAGGGAAGAAAGAGACAAGGCAGAGACAGGGGGAGAATAACTAACAACTATGTGGCACTATAACTGGATAATAAATAAAGCATTCTAATTTTAAGGAAGTTTGCAGTTACGAACTTTAGATATGGATGCAGTCGTACATCTAGATAGAAATGTAGTAAAGGGTACCCATAATAAATCTTTTTTAATCTTTTAAGGAAGAAAAGTAGCATGGACTCGACTCCCAAAAAGATGTGTATCACATCAAAAGGGCGACATACAGATAAAATGGTGTTCAATTTATACCATAAATGTAACCAAAACTTTTTTTAACAAGAGGGCAATCAAAAAACATGTATAGAAGATCCCTATTATCATGAGCACAGGACCAACAATTATTAGTAGGCGAGAGTTTTAATTTATGTAAGCTTGTGGGGGTCATATATAATCTGTTGTAAAAATAATATAATGTTTGTGTTGTGCTTGCTGAGCAAGAAGTGTTATGAATCTTAGCCCATATCGATTTCCAAGTATGAGCTGAAAATTATTGATGTAGGTCTGATTCCCATACAAGCTCTATTTTAGACTTTGTGGTTAATTTAGAGAAACTGAGCAATATTTCGAGGCCCTCAAATCTGTGGAAAAGTCTATTGGGGAAGCAGGAGGTTGTATGTCTGAAGCTATATCAGGTTGTTGAGATGTGTAGAGGAGAAGAAGAGGTTTAAGCTGTTGAAAATGAGAAACATATTTGGTAGATATAATATTTTCAATGTATCTCATAGAAATCTAGCACAGAACCCTTATATAATAACTGTCCGATGACAATAATACCCTTGTAAATCCACTCTTTCCACACAAGAACTCTATTATTTAATTGAATGCTGTGTTATACCAGATTGGTCTTTTCAGAGGTGGAATTTAAAGAGGTGACTAAAGGTTTGGTAATAGCTGTACAATGGATACGTATTGGGGAAATAAAACCTTTTGGGGGTTGAGTGATACGGACCACATCCTTGAAAGCAAAGGGTAAAAATTGTACATGCTCCAGATGCCCGCAAACTGTTGATGAGTCTGCGTGAGTTTCAGAAAGGGAAACCCAAAAATATTTCAATGTGAAAGCCAAATGATATGTTCTAAGGTTAGGAAAATTAATGCCACAGGAATCTTTGCTTTGCTGAAGGTGAGCTAAAGCACTTTGAGGTTTGTGTTTGTTCCATAAAAATTGCGTAAAGAACGATTCATGATTTTAAAGAAATTATGGGGAAGAGATATAGGAAGCATTGACAAATAAAAATTAACAATAGGTTACAAAATCCTTTTGATTGTAGCCATCAAAACTTTAGTCATAATCTCATTCATGTTAATCTTAATAGTTTCCTTAATATTATTAGATTACAGGATACTTAGATATTTAATACTTTTTGAGTTCCATTTGAAACCAGAGTCTTTGAACATATGAGGGAGACAGTATTTATTCAGCGGCAAGACTACTGACTTATCAATATTCAGTTTATAACCTGAAACAACGGAGTATGAGTTCAATAGTGAAAAGAACTCTGGTAGGAATGTAGTGGGGTTAGATGTATATAATAAAATATCATCCGCATATGCAGTGTATTTAATTTGGGGGATCGACAAATTCTTTCCAGAAAGGGTTCTAATGATAAAATTAATAACAGGGGAGATAATGGGCAACCCTACCGAGTACCTCTGTGAAGGGGAAGCATTTGGTTTGTTTACCATTGACCCAAATAGAGGTAGAAGGTTCTGAGTATAATAGCTTAATGTATTGGATAAAGTGAGGACTAAAATCATGCCCTTTCTTTGCACCAAACATAAATTTCCAATTCACTCGATCGAAAGCCTTCTCGGCATCCAGCCTTATGGCGGCTAGGGGAGAGTTAAATTTAGCAGCTAAGTGAATAATGTTAAGGAAGGTTCTAGAGTTGTCTGGAATAGATCTTCTCTTCACAAAACCTGACTAATGCAAATCAACTAAATCAGGAATAACAGAATTAATATGGAGAGCCAGTAATTTAGCACAAATCTTACAATCCATATTAATCAGTGAGATAGTTCTATAGCTACTACATTGAGAAAGAACCTTATCTTTCTTAGGGAGCAAACATAGCATGGCCTGAGTGAAAGGCCCTTGTGTATGTCCTGTGTTAAAAAATGATTAACAAGAAGTAGTAACGTGGGACTTAAAAGATGTCTAAAATGTAAATAAAAGCATACAATAAAGCTGTCAGGCCCTCGAGTTTTATCTTTGGGGAGTTGATTTATGGCATTGAATAGCTCTTGTCGGATAGAGGAGTATCTAGGGAAGATAAATCTACATTAGTAACGAGGTTTTAGGGATTGATAGAAAAAAAGTATCTAATTGTTCAGTAGAGGGAGATGATTCAGGGGTATATACATTGGTATAATATTCCAAAAAGCATCGTAAAATGTTTGAGTCACTATTATGCCGGACCCCAATTAAATCTGTGATGGCTTCGATCCTGGATTTCAGTTTTTTAATTTTAAGGTAATTTGCAAGGGATTTACCAGCTTTGTTCCGACCTCCCTACATTTTTGCATTAAAACGAAGTTTGGTATCACAAGCATTGTCCCAGGATTGTTTGTTATTTTGCAACTTGGCCTTAATAAGTTTAGATAACATATCATTGCCATTGGAGGAGAAATATTCATGCTCCAAAATCTTAATCTGCTCTAAGAGTTGCTTGGAATACCTAAGAAGTCTTTTCTTTTTTATAGCTATAAAATCCATTATAAAACCTCTTGTGGTTGCTTTAAAATCTTCCCAGACAATATTCATCTGTATATCTGAGGGAAGATGGTTATGAAAAATTCTTGTAGAAAAACTGTGAATTGTTGATCCAATAAAAGGGAGTTGTTAAATCTCAATTTATGGTGGGGGAAATGGGGTTAGGATAATCAAGATCTACAATAACTGGAGAGTGATCCGAGATGAGAATTGATCCTATTTCTGCATGTGTTAAAAATTGAAGTGTATGCTGGGTAAAAAAAGACATAATCTATTCTGGAATAGGACCTATGGACAGGAGAAAAGTAAGTGAATTCCAAAACATCAGGGTGAGATGCTCTCCAAACATCGACCAACACTCTAGTGGATATAGCTTTCTGAAAGGCTCTATGCATTTTAGTGAGGAGAAATCTCGCCTATGATCTGTGATCAAAAAATGGGTCCATAAGTTGATTGCAAATACCACCGACTATCAGGGTTTCTGATGCATGGGAGAATAACATAGAAGAAAAATCATTCCAAAATAATAGATCCATTCCCTGTGGCCCATATACATTACAGATCGTAAACTGTGTATGATTTATCCTCACATTTAAAAAACAGTCACCTTACAGCATCATCTTTAAATTCGCTTAGCAATTGAATATTTCACGACGTATGAAACAATATAAGAACAACATTTTTGTTATGACCAGTACTAAAAACATTCCCAGCCCATTGTCTCTTAATAGAATTTATGTCTTGTTCTTTATGATGCGTTTCTTGTAATAAAGCAATTTGACAGTACGATTTTGATAAGTGAGTCAAAACTCTTTGTTTTTTAACCAGGTTATGAAGACCTTTGACATTCCATGACACAATATGCAAATTACTCATGAAGAAAAACTTGAGAGGATTTCAGGATTAAAATTTTTAAACATTTTAACATGACATAAATGGAACTTAAAATAAGTACAAGACTTTATCAACCAAAACAAAAATGGTAGAAATCAGTACAAATCCAAATATAGATGTAAGCCAGCAAACAAGGAAGTGATATTAATGTAAAGAAGTTGAAAAAACGTGAAGAAAGAGATAGAAAAGTGAACAGAGTATCCAACAAGTTTTCCAAAACCGATCAGGCCAGGTAGAAAATAGTAAGAACCACAAGAACAAATTTGAAAATTGAAAAGCTTGCTGTAATGTACTGAAGAAAAGAGGGAAGAAAGAAGAAAAAGAATTGAGATAAAAAGTGGGAGAGTAATAAGAAGAAACAAAGAACATAGTCTCCTCTGAAATACATATGCAAAAAAGATGACAAAAAGCCAGAAGGCTTTAGTCATAGGTATCACAAACAGAAAAGACAATGAAGTTGAAAGGGGGAATGAGAAGGACAGACACCACTCCATTGAGAAACACCAAGAATAAATAACTGTAATATTAACAGATAATGGAAGGACAATATTAATGAAAAAGGAACTGAACAAATACAGCGCACAGGAACTTACCAAACATTGGGAACACAACGCAACCACCCAAAACACGGATGACGAAATAGATAGACGATGGGAACAAAGACAGCTACGTCAAACAAGATACAAATAGGAGCCTTCAAAATAAAAAGGAGAGAACAATTAGGTTTTACTTAGTTGCATATCTTCTGCCTTGTGCACAAGTATAAAGTTCTTGAGCTCCGCAGGATCTTCGAAGGTGATTCTTCTGTCTTTATATGTTACTTTGAAGACCACAATGAGCATTCATAGATTGAAGAGTAGGTCTGAGGTCTAGAAACACTTTCAAGCAATTAACTATGGGTTTTGAAACATCTTGACTAAAGAAAATGTTGTGAACAGACCAAAGCATATGCCTTCGCTGTCTGGCTGCAGTAAGGGTTGCCATTAAATCAGAGTACAAAAGAAAGTAGGCAATGATTCCTCGTGGTCTGTTTGAAGCCGTTGCATTGAGAGGATCTTTCCTGTGTGCCCTCTGTATATTAAGGTCTACAGATTTTGATAAGCCAACTATTTGTGTAATATGAGCCTTCAGAAAAGAAATTGTGTCATTGCCTTCAGAATCTTCCAGTATACCATACATTCTTAGATTGTTACCTCTGTTTCGATTTTCCAAATACTCAGATGTTTTTTTCCATTGAGCGACTTCTTTAGATAAAATATCCACTTTAGCGAGAACATCCTGCATATCACTAATCCTTTGTTTAACATCTGTGAGTCTTAAGTCTAGACAATTTCTCTTCAATTCTTTGAAGCGTCACAGTGGTATCCACCATGAATCGACAAATATTTCTCAGTTCATCCATAATATCCTCTAAGGTCAAAGGTAGAGGTGATTTGTTTGTGGAGGAAGGATCTTTTTTAACCCTTTTATTAGTGTTGCCGACAGACTCTTTGCCACCGTTAGCATTAGAACCGGAAGGCCCTTTGGATATATTTGAATGTGTGGAATCCATGTTCAACACAGATGAGGTGATTCTATATATTAATTAAGGATCTCTTAGGTAAAAATGCGACTGGATGCTCCACAAAGGTCAAATCTATCAAGAGAAAAACTATTGGGAGGAGTAGCCGCAGCCAAAGTGAACCAATATACTTTCATAAACCAGAATAGGCTTATCTCTGAGAATATCAGAAAAGATCTAGAATGGAAGGAAAGTCAGAGCGTGGTAGCTAGTCTTTCAAATTAGCAGTAATAAGCCCTAATATTGAGGAGGCATTATGGCGCGTTGATTTCTGAGGTGATAACGATTAACGAGCTCACAAAATTGCAGCCGGAAACGAGAGCATTCTAGTAGCGGAGGACAAAAAGCAACAAGCTGTCAGTTTTGATCAAATAAGGGCTTAATAAAAAGCCTTTCTGCTCCTGGGGCCCTCCAACATCCTCATAATGCGACAATATTTATAAATGCGCTGCACACTCCTCGTAGAGACATTTACACGATTTTCTGCATAAAAGAAAAGGAAAACTCTCCATCACCAGATTAAAACTGCATCCAGGTGATTCAGTAGCACCAAAGTAAGTTCTAAAAATGTTCCCTTTCATATGTTCTGGTCTTATACGGGCCTAGGATCCTACTGGGGAGAGGTGGTGGCATGTTTAAATCAGGCGACAGGACGTACGATAGAGGCGGAGATTGGGACTTGCCTATTGCTTTGGTTCCCACATACCCCCAGCACTAAGATTACTAGCAAGTTCTATGATTTAGAGTTAATAATGGCGAAAAGGGAGCTTACCATGCACTGGAAGTCGAAAGCAGGGCCTAATTATCTGAGATCGAGAGCAAGTTTTTTAAATTGGGCGGGTAGCGAAAGGACACTTCGCCTGCAGCTAGTTAGGCGCACTGCTAATAAAAAGGCATTGGAGGCGGCAAGGGCATGGGGGGCCTTGGTGGCAGGACTCCAAATATCCACCAGGGAAGATGAGGAGGACGAGGAGGGTGTAGAGTTAGATCAAGGTGAGAGAGCGAGGGTGGCGAACTCATGAGGAATAAGGGGAGGGATGGTGTACCAAGTCGCAATGCGAGGGGGTTCTATCTTGCATATTCCATGTTTAGTGGTAGTAGCGGGCTAGTGCGGAGGCGCAAGGAACGTAGACTTAATCAGCGGAACTTCCTGTTTGTTTTTTTTCTTTACTTTCTTTTCCCCTAATTGATGGGTTGGAGACAGGACAGATTAGTTGCTATAGATTGGGCTGGATAGGCTGGGGCACACTGACAGGGGTGAGGGGGTAGAGGTGAGGGGGTTAGGACTGTTGGGAAAGAATTTTATTAGTTGATCTTAAATGACACGTAAAATGATTGATGGGCCATCTGCGTAATGGCTGTGAAAGAGATGAGTAATTGAAAGTCATGCATGGTATTGCAAACAATAAAAATTCTTTTAAAAAAAAGTTCTAAAAATGTTCCCATCTTCCTTTAAAATTAGTTTTTTTTGGCTGCCAAGTAGGAGCTGCATGCATGCCGACATCTGAAGGAATTGTGAGCGCTGAACTCAAAAAATGGTGGCCGGGATAAAGAGCGCCCCCCAGAACTGAGGGAGAAAAGCAACTAACTGAAAACTAGACCGATTCAAGGTCTAAAAGCTTGCCTCTCGCTGCATAACAGAATGCAAATGTCCCTCCGTGACCGACAGCATTCTCTGTGCCGCGGAGAAGTTCAAGGAGCGGCCATCTTGTTTCACGGATGTGGCAGCTGACATTTCTGTGCCCCAACCATATCTGAAACCTGATTGTGGATAATGCAAAATATTATTGGTTTTGATTAAATTTTGTGGTGGGCTGGGGACTTCTCGCTCTGGTTTTTCGGATTAGTAAGTGATGTATACCTCCAACTGAATGGTAACACTGTTGGTAGCAGTTCATGAACCTGTTCATGGTATAGATGTAGATTGGTTGTCTTGTCACCTGTAACTATTAACAAGGTACCCAGACTACATTGGTAATATTTTGCTTATGTGAACTTCTGGGGAGCATGACTTCATACAGCCCCCAGAAAATGTGTTACATTTCATCCTACAGGAAAGCTTTTTCTCTGCTCTCCTGCAAGAATGCATTTCCTGGACACCACCTTCAAAATAAAAGACAACTAGCTAGATTCAATATTATACTGAATATCAATTGATAATACAGCTCTCAGGAAAGTGGCAATGTTTACAAAATTAAAGGAAGCAATCCACAATATTCAGCCAAGCCCTGGGATACAACCAGATACTCTTGGACATATCAAAGGAGCATGAAAACATAACAGATTTGAGATCTAACTTCATAAAACAGGGGTACAGTCAGCAACAGAATTTTGTACATTGAACTTCATCAAACAACCCTTCAGACCAACTTCTTGGAATACAAAGCAAATAAGGCACAGAGTAGTGTTCCAATTGTTTGCAAGTACAACCCACAATTAGAAATGCTACATTAGATTGTCAGAGAATTACAACCGAGTTTGCAGAAAGATGAAGAAATGGAAAATGCTTTCCCTGATATCCCCCTCCTTGCATTTTCACAATCGCCCAATCTCAAACAACTTATTGTGTAAAGCATATTACATGTCCACTCCAGGGAGAATGGAAGTATACCAGGCAAAGATAAGAGTTATCTAACATGGCAGCATGCCCACACTTCACATGCAAACAATATAACTGAAATAGAGGACCAAGAAAACGAGACGGAAACATGTGCCTCTAACAATTTTGTACCCTAAACCATGTGTATTAAGTTCTCTAGTGATGGCTAGTATGTTGGGGAAATGAACCAAAGACTATAAAGGTTAATCAATCTCCATCAGCAGACCATCAAGACACCAGACCAAGACTGCCCTGTTGATGATGAGTTTTGGTACCCAACCACATCATTCAAGATCTTAAGTTTTAAACACAAGAGTAGCCTCAAGAAAAAAAGGAAAAGGAAGACTTATAAGTGCAAGCAACTATGTAATACTCACACAGGTTTATTTTGCCAAACATCCTATCTTCATGTGTCCCTATCCCAACTGTTTCCCCTCCTCTTTTCCTTAACCCTCAGAGTTACATATGTTGCACCTTTAAAACCTGACAACTCACACTCCTCACTGAGATACATGTTTTACAGTCAAATAGTTTTACCTCAAGCTGTCCGTCCTACAGAAACATCTATCTGGTGTGTGATTGGCTCCATCTACACCTCTCCAGCTTTCTAGAAACACCAACTTAAAAAGCAACTCCACCCAAGCCCTATCAACTGTCAGGGGGCAGTAACGTGGCATGCAGGTAATCGTGCACAGGCCCTTGCCCCTCAACTTTGTATCTAATGGCTTCCTGCAAGAGTGACTCTACATCAAGCATGTTAACTTCACTGATCGATTGATGGGAAGGTGAGGAGCTGTGTCTTGCCCAGTTACCCTCTTTAAGTCATCAACCTGACATGTTACTGTCTTTCATCAAGCCTGGCCGATATTTCTGTGACACCTAGGATTGACTCTGCCCCATCCCTATCAGGCTGTCTAAGGTAAAACTAACACCTCTTATCCTACAGCTTTTTCATCTATGTATGGAATGTGACACGCTCAAAAGGCAAGCATGCTGCTGACTGGTCTAGAGCCGCCCAAAAGATCCAGCATATACGAAAGGAAGGATGCATGCTTTCTCTGTGCAGCCTTAGGTGGAAGTGTTAGTTGGAAAGGGAAGTACGACTTTGCAGTCTAAGGTTAAATCAGACCTGGCTAACTGGAATTCCTCAATAAAAGTTACCGGAACCAGAGATAGACTTATTGTAGAGAAAACTGTGCATGCTTCTTTTTAGGGTTTTTTCACCTGCATCCTGATCCAGTGATATTTTATCACAAAAGTTTGGAAGTAAACAATTTCATTAGCCTAATTAGGTTATCGATTTGATGTTTTTCTTTGGGTAAATGATCTTTATATTTTGAATGAAGAACATGAACTAATATAAATACATTTATGTAGAAATCACCCATGGTTGTTGAAAGTGGTTTTGCAGTCTTACATCTGCTTTTGATGCATGTGCCATATGCATTAATAGGCAGTGTAACTGTTGGAACATTTAATCTAATGCCCATATATTTAGTTCAAGGACAAATAAATTGTGGGAGTGCTGTGAGTATTCATAGAGGGAATAAGAGAGGGAAAGCTAGAGAGAGCAACGAAACATATTAGGAAACTCTGTATTATGGGCCATTAATGCCATGGAGGGGTTCTGGTGACATAATAAATGGCAAAGTCCCAATGGTTTAAAATGTCACCAGTAAGTCAAGATGGCTTTGTGGGTTTCAAAGCAGGTTGGTTACCCAATATAAACTTTATATTTTATCATAATGTGGGGGTGGTTAGGAAGTAAAATTTAGTTTTTTTTTCAAACAGGAAATATTTATCAGAAACAGTAAGAGAAATACTGGACTGTAAGATTTGAATGTCTGTAGAAAAAAGAAATTTAACAAAATCTAAATATGTATTTAAACTGTTAAAGATTTAGGAAAGAAAAGGGTTTGCTCTTTGGAAAATCACATTCTGTACAATTCTGTCATTATCTAGATTCACATTTGCATGACCTTTGGTACTTCACCTCTTCTCTAGGGTCATTGTACCTACTCTCAGTGTTTATTTCAGCACTGCAGGTTAACTGTTTTGTAAGTCTCAGTTAGAAACAGCTTTGAGATGTGTAGTTGAAAATCCTTTTGAGGACCATACAAAACATGTACAGTGGACTGTATGGCAACCCTTTGCTTACCAATGACTAGAGTTCTTGTCACACTTATTTTATTTCTACTTATTTGATGTATATCTCTCCCAAATTATGTTTGTCCTTCCCCTTTATCATCCTTTTTACTGGATGACTTGTATACTTCCAGTGCTTACATTCAGTAAACTACTTTCAGCAAACCATAAGGGTGTATGTTTTCTTCCTATTTTCTTAATGTGCTGAATTCTTCCTCAAATACCTGCCTCCTACACTTCCATAGTGGTCGTCACCCCTACCACCTAGCCTCTAAAAACACAGTAAAATGTTTATTTTTAACTGGGTATGACAAAAGAGCAGACTTTTACAGTGGTTTTTGTTTTGTTCTCCTACATTCCACATTATGCATGAAAACACAGGCCATGGAACACAAAGACTTTATAGTACAGGGTGGAGAGGCCAAATGCTGCTCTCAGCTGCTGTTTGAGGCAAAAGGTGTACTTACCATGAATGAAAAGGAAATGTCTGTTCTCCTGGAGGTCCACAAATCTGCTGCCTGCGCTACTTAAGAGGGCCAAATGGGTGAGCATTTTTTGAATTCTGAGCCCTGTTGAAAGTGTGTTATGCATTTGCAAGAATTTTCTCTAAATTGTGAGGCTTTCTTAAGCTTTTTAAATGCTGTCCAAGGTTTCTTGAGAGAAAAGGAAATGAAAAATAAACTGTGCCATTCGTAAATACTGTAAATATTGAATGCAATGTACAATTTTGAGATACCTTAACATATGCTTTTGCTCTTCCTCCACTATTTATAAATATTTTTTCTTTTACTTTTTGTAAACAATGCTTTACAAAAAACATTACCAAATACAATAGCTTAGCATTTCCATTTTGAACCACAATGTTTTATTTTTTAAATAGAACTCAGTCTAATCAAATGAACTACCATTGTAGCGGTTTATGTGTATGAGTAGTGTTATCCTTGCACTAAACTGCTGGTTAAATTCAGAATGTAAAACTCAGAACTCTTTGCAACTGTGCCAAAAGAAATAGTGCTAGGCAAAGATAAAATGTGTTAATGTTATCCTGAAATGATGGTCATGTACAGTCACTAGCTTAACTATTTGTGGAACGGTTCAACAGCATTATCCACGGGTCAATGACGTTATTTATAACCTAATTTTATATGGCCTTATTAACAATGTTTTAGATAATTAACACATTTTAGGAAATGGATGCATTTAATGATTGTATTTCCTTTTATGCAAAGGCATATTGTGATTAAAGTACTTTTGACTGACTGACAGTCACTAGCTTAACTATGTGTGGGAAATAGAAAAGGTCGTCCTGAGGAAATAATCTTTCCTTGGCACTTACTCAATTAGCCAATAACGGATATAAAGATTTTGGGCACAGAATGTTTAGACAAGTTCTAATTCAGCATCCTGTCTAAGAGCAGATTAATTATAATCTCCAATCACTAGTGTATTCTCATTCCTCAAACAGATCACTGTGTTATTGAAGAAAGACTAAAAATGTCGGTCATGCTTTTTCGGCTCTAGATGTTTGGGAATCTGTTGCTATTGTGTGATATTAGTTGTAACTAATGCATCTCTCATCAGTTTTGTGGGTTTGATTAATAATGTGTAAGCTTAAATCTGATTCACTAAGAAAATCTTAAAAGTTAGAAATCTAGACCACAAAGATTTCAATTTTAAATAGTTGCAGACTTCTAACGTTCTCGAACTTCACACAAATCTCAGGATTTTGCATACCATGAAACTCAAGGACAAATGAACCTTTTCATAGTAAACGTTTTCTTTCTTTTCATCCCGCAGAAAACCCCCATCTACATTCACCCATTGCATAGAACGAACGTAACTCCAGGCTTTGTCAAATGCCATTTTACATGTACTTCCATGAGATCAAACCGGCATCAGAATTTCACTTCATCATAGAGTTTTTAAACTTGCTGGAATTTTTCAATTTCCAGGAAAGTATTGTGGTGATGAGATTCAAATAAACACCTTTGGGCCTAATCATGAGTGTCTACAATGGACAAAGACACCAGGAGACGTCACAACAGCTGAAGAGGGGCCACATTGTGTGGTCAAAAACAAGGACAAATATCAAGAGAAGGAAGAGAATAGCCCATAATTTAACAAAAATAAGGAAAAACCCAATTCAGTCAGTACAGTGGTATCTCTCTTCCCTCTCACTGTTTCATCTCATCATGGGCACAAACTTCATACTTAAAATACTGAAGGCACTTCCAACATTCTCTTTCTTCTTCACCTAGCTTTGACAAAACTGGAAATGCCTTACAATTCATTGTCTGCTTCAACAGAAATCTGAATACTTAATCTATATTACATCAAATATCAAACACACATGAGGTTCCACAGTGACTTTTACACTGTACCTTTACTTTAGGGAAGCCTGGAAAGAGAGTCTGCAATAACTTTTGGACTCAGACTATATTCTATCGAACATACAGTTATGAGAGAATTTCTGCTCGATCCCTGGTAACTATGGCAGTTGACTATCCCCATAGAAGCGAGTTTTAAGTTCAAGCAGTACCAAAAACTTTAAAGTCAAGAAAAGAACCAAATAAAATTCCCTCCAAGAAGATCATTAAAACAAGTTAAGGGGAGCCATAGCAATTATTTGTTAATGTTTTATGACAAAAAGCACCGAATAAAAATTAAGTTCAAATCAAAAGTCACTGTTCATGGTCCTAGATGTGATTTCAGGCCATCTATGGTGAAAGTCAGTTTTATACCTGGCATCCCTGTCGTGGCTTTCCCCTTACTTTTTTACTTCAAACCTGTGCTAAAATGCTTGTGCTCTCTCCTGAAAATATGTTGAAATGACTTATACCCAACTAGCACATTTAATTTACTTGTAAAACCCTAGAAAAGTGGCACTACCAATACACAGGGCCTGTAAATGAAATGCTCCTAGTGAGCCTTAAGCACTGATTGTGCCACCTAGGTAAGTAGCACTTTTAACATGTCTCAGGTCTGGCAATGCAACTTGTGTATTTAAAGTTTTAATCTGCAATTTTAACCCGGCAAAAAGAAACCTTTTATCAGGCCCAAACCTTCCTTTTTGATACATGTACATCACCCTTAAGGAAGGCCATGGACAGCCAAAGTGCAGGGTGCAGTGTATTTAAAAAATAGGTCATGTGCTTCTAAGCTTTACATGTCCTGGAAGTGAAAACCTCTTAAATTTGTTTTTGACTACTGCAAGGCCTACCTCTCCCATAGGATAACATTGGAATTACCTTATTATATTGCATAAGTGTAATTTAGAAATGGGAACAGATAAATCCTTCATGTTTGATGTCTCTGGAATTACAATATAAAATGCTAATATATAGTTTAGTTAGATTATAAATAACAGTTCTGAAAATGCCACGTTTAGAAAATTAGCACAAGGAGATGATGGATGAAACACTGAAACTTTTAGAAAGTTGGCACTTTTTTGCCTTTGCCATGTGTAGCCTGCAGCCTGTCTCTGGGTCACATGACTGGGTGTGGGTGACAGTTGGGCTTTGTGTATTCCTCCTAGGCAGCCACACACAATGGGTAGCTTAGGTGTGACTAGATGGGCAGTCAATCGCCGGATGGGCAGGAGGAGCTATGCCCCGCCCCACTTACACTTGAATAGGCTGTGTCCTGTCTCCACACTAAGGACTGCATACTCCCTGTTATTAGTCTGGGGTCAGGAAGGTAGGGCACCTGTGCACTTCAAAGGCATGCCTCTAGAAGCTTCTCTCCAATTCAGAGGCACAAATGGGAATAGATACTGGACCTCAGACACCATCACTTCAGTACACATCTGGACCTGTGGTTACTCTGAAGGGAGAAGGACTGCTGTGTTGCTACAAGACCTGCCACTCTGCTGGACTACTACTCTGAAGGATCTGCTGCTCTGCTGTGCTGACTTGCTGTCTACTTCCCTGCTGCCTAGATGAGAAGGACTGGACCTGCATCTTTTTCACCCAGAACCCAGAGTGACTCCAAGGACTAGTTGGCTGGCCTCCTGATCTGAAGCCTCAGGGACATAACAGGCTTCCAACAACCTTGCATCTGCACCTTGACTCTGTCATCTGAGAATCTACCATGCCATGTGGTGCCACCCCAGTCATGGACCCTTGGAAGTGGGCTTAAGGTGCTCTGCCAGCCGCTGTGAATCTAGCATAACTGACCCAGCCTCTCTGCTGCATGATAAATCCCAAGCACAACCAATGCATTTCCACTGGTGCATGGATTTGACCTGTTGCATCGCCAGTACAGCCCGCATCGCGCTCAGAACCACCACTGTGTGATACATAATCGGTGCAGGTCTGTGCATCTCTCATCAACAGCAACCTCAACAATGACATCGGTCTCTGCAGTGCAGCCTCACAGATCCTCAGAACTGACGCAATGCCCCAGCATGCGGGCAGCATCCTCATTTACAGATTTTGCATTTCAAGCCCCATTGACGGGATCATTGAAGACAATGCAGGCCTTCGCATCACAGCCTTGCCTCATCTCTGAACCGATGCATCGCTTTGGCCGCGCAACACATCTTTGATGTGGATCCTTGCAACACCCTGCAAACCAGGATTTAAGGTACTTTGTTCAGAAGGCCTAACTGGGTCACTGCAATTGGCCTGTGCTCCATTGCCGTCGGTCTGAACTTGTGACTTAGTCCCGGTCCAGTGCAACCAGATATCCACAGTTTCACTGAAATCTTTAAACATGAATATCTCTGCTTCTAACAATTGGATTTTGTCATTCTGGTCTTGTTTTATGTATTAAAGAAAGCTATATTTATCTAACAGTGGGATCCTTTCTATGGGGTGTTTTCTCTTTATTACTGTTTGAAGTGTTGTACAAATACTTTACACATTGCCTCTAAGTTAAATCTGTTTGCTCTCTGCCAAGCCACCAGAGAGTTTAGCAGAGGTTAATTAAGGGGTGGTTTGTGCCTCAGCCTGACAAGGATTGCGGTTGCTTCGTGAGTGACCACGGCTCACACCCCAGTCAACCAATAACCCAGTTTTCCAGTCAGCGAGTTGCTCCGATCAAAGATTTTACCTCCAGACTTCAAGCCTCATTTACAAAAAATTGGCATTGTGCAGCGCTGCAAGTCTAACTGCGGTGCTGCCCTACACCAATTTGAAAGGGCAGAAGTGCACTGTATCTACAAGAAATGGTGCATTCATGTCCTTTTAGCACCAATGCAGGCACCCTTGCACCATAATGCAAAGTTGTAGAGGCATTTTCCTCGCAGAATGCAGCACACATGGAAAGAGGAAAAAACAAGGAGAAATTAAAACATTTCTCCGCATTACGCTTGCTCTGGGAAGGCGTAAGGTTTTGGCACTGCCCCAGGTTTACATTATTTTTAGGCTGTCCGGAATTTGGTTATAACCGACTCTGAACGATAGTACCCTACTGGATGAAAATCAGCTGACACCGTTTAAACCGAGTGTCACTGATTTTCATAGTTGTTGCACCCTTTGGCCATTTGATGGATCCAAGCATTGCAGACCACACCAAACTGCAAAGCTCCCCTCCAAGTTCAACAGGACCGTCCCAAACCAGGGTGTTGGAATAGGTATGATGTGGAATGAAGGCCCAGGATCCCTGGTTTTAAATATGCAGTGAGATCCTGTCTACTTTAAGGCACTCGCATCTCCCTCCTTTAGTTTTAACTGTTTGCAGACATCCACTGTAATCTGTTTATAGACAAACTCTCCGTTTCTGTCATAGCCTCTTTCTCTGGGACCACACGGAATTACCATTTTTATTTAACAGTAGCCATTTCAATAGATCGTAGAGATTATGCTCGTTCCCTCAAGTAACACCAGCAAAGGCAATTAGGCCTTTGATGTGCGTGTGGTAGATGTTTCACTTCTGCGATACTGCCGTTTAGGCACAACAAAGAAGCACAAGTATAAATAAAAAGCCAAAGTATGAACAGTAACTACAAAAAGACGACAGAAGGTGCAAGGTTAGGAAATTAAAAGATGGTCCGGCACATGGGGAGCCGCAGTCGCGTAGCAAGGTCAGGTGGGACCCTGTGGGGAAAATAATATCTTGTTACACCACTCCCCCCCACAGCCCGAACAGCGGGCAGAGTAAAAACTAAGCATTTGCTGACAGTGGTTGTGACACTTTTTAAAGCACGTTGTATGTCTGCTTCCAAGCGCCCACCCCTGTCGCCTCTGGGGCGACAGGGGTGGGCACCAGGAAAGAGGAGGCATGCTCAAGTTTCTTGCTTGTTTTTTTTTTTAAATGTGCTGTACACAAGTGCACACTCAGCCTGCTAGTCAAAGACTCTACTCCCACTTAGAAGACTGTGGGTATATGAAACTGCAGAGATTAGACTTTATCCCTTTAGGTCACATACTAAAATCACAGTAATAAATCTCACGGTGGTTAATGTACAGCAGCAAAAAATTTATGTAATTTATTGATTGTGTGGTCTGCTTTGAGTGTGGGATTCTACATTTAAACTCCTACTAATTGTACACAAGTCGAAACATCACACTCTTAATATAGGGAACGCTTAAATAGGTCTGTTGCTTGTTAAACTGTTTTTGTAACATAAAATGTATGTTCATCATATTTATTGAAATTAATATTGTGGATGTTAAGGGTTTTGATTAGATGACGTAAAGCTTTCCACTTTTTACCAGGCTAAGTTGCTGTCACTGTAACACACGTTGTTGAAATAATCTCGTGTGTATTTGGGTCCCAACAGATTTACTGGAACGTTTTCGGTAATTGCAGATAACAGTGTATGTATTCTGTTTCGAGCTTTAGTATACAAGTGGCTGCAATTGAAGCTTATTATTCTTTTGTATGCTTGAAGACATGGCACCCATAAAGCGGTTATGTTGATGCTACATGTTTAAATATTCAGCTGCATGTAAGCGATATTGTAACCAAGGGAGTACAGTTGGCGTTTCAGATTTTTTTGTTGTATGTTTGGAAATTATGTCTCTGGAATTTAATGTTTGTTTCTACACCCAAGTTTTAAAAAATTGTGCTTCACTTTCTTTTGCCACCTCATCCTGCTCTGGTCCTCTCTTCCATCTCCACCATTCTCTCTTGTCTTCGAGTCTATTTTGTCTGTCTTATTCCCCCTCTCATGTTTCCCTCCTCAATCATCCACACAAGTCTTGTGTGTGTTTTACTCTTTTGGATAACATGTTTAAATTGTTTTGGCATTATAATTACTCATTTTATAATGCTGCCAGTTATTGTTGCCCGCTGTGCAGCATGAAAAGCTGTCACACTTGTGAAGACCGGGGTGGATGTCTTTGCACTATACCTTCACTATATCATGCCAAGTATGGCCACTGACTGCAGCAACAAGACAGCAGGAACATGTTTCACACAGCTTTAAAATCGGGAATCTTCTCCTAGCAGGCACGTGGGAGGAATCACGTCTTTACACCGTGGACTAGAGGACGGATGGATGGCGGAAATAAGAGGCGCTTCACATTGGACAGGTAAACTGAGCCCTGTACAGACTGCCCAGGGCAGGAAGAAGTAGTGTCACACACAGGACAGAGAAACCGCATTCACTGCAGTACCAGCAGCGTGACAGGCAGCCGGTCACCACAGGGCCTGGTGCCACGCTGGAGGGGCTGGAAGGGAAACCATGGCATTTGAAGTCAATGAAGCCTCACTTTGGTACTCTTCCCAAGTGTTAGATCTCTTCCATATAGGGGAATTTACTCCTGACTTTGAAAAGTACAGCTTCATTTTTGACCGCTTTAATACCTCTGAGGGCATATGCACCCAGTTCACCGCATATGTTGCAGAACCTGGCCCAGAGAATGTCAACCTTGAAGTGCACCGGTGTTGGCATGGAAAGCTACGTCAGTGGCCAGAGTTGGCAAATTGTGTACTGGCTGTTTTGGCGTTGCCAGACTCAAGTGCCAATGTTGAGAGGGTCTTTTCACAAATAAAAGTGTAATTGGGAAGGAAAGAGACAGCGCGAATGACCAAAGAATAATTGAAGAAATATTGTATGGTGTACTACAATAAACTCAACTTGTAGAAATGAATTTAGACCTCATATACACTGTACATACACTGTCTACATTCCATGCATCAATGAAGAAAGCAAGCAATAATAAAAGCAAAGCGTTCCATAAACACCGGCAAAACACAGTTTCAGTTGTTTTGTACGGCGCAAAAATGAGTAACCACTGAAAAGCACTGTTTTTTTTGAGGCATTGAAATCACTGGAAAACACTGAAAAACACCACCAGAATTTACCAAAAATAGAAACTGAAAACAGGAAAGCCTAATTATTTTGTAAATCTGGGGCAGGGTCAAAATCCATGGACGTTGCATTGGGCCACCCACTGCAACACCCACGGAACGCCTCCTTGCTGTGGATTATGGTAAGGCAGCACTTTGCACTGCTTTGCCTTACTGCATATCTCTGAGGCCATGCAAGGCCATGCAGGGTGGCTTTACGTCACTTCATAGACATGATTGAGAGATGTGCGCCACCAGACTATCAAAAGAAGTGATTGTGGGGTGTCACAGGCCTCTTGTAAATAAGCCCCTGAGTCTTTAAATGAAACTTAAATTCTTCCAGCAGGGCAATATCTCAGGCTGTGGCCAACGAAGTCAGATACATCATCCTACTTTGTCACTGAGCTCCTTCTGAAACCGCAAACCAGATGCCTATCCAACTTTAGTGATACTTTTGCAGATGATGCCTTCAGCCTTGTCCTGCTGAGAAATTCTTATTTCGATTTTGCAGACACTGGGGCATATTTATCAAAGTTTTTCGTCTTCCTTTTTCCTTGAAAGGTAACACAAAGGCGATGCAAATCCTAGATAAGATTTGCCAAGCCACACAAGGCCACCTTGCATTTCCCAGCGGTGCTTGGTAAATATGAAGAAATGTAAGGCAGTGCAAGTCTCTGCTTTGAGGTTTTCTGCCCTAGGAAGGTGTTCTATTGCTCGGATATTATTTTAGCTTAAACAAATGAAATACAATTACACCTCTAGAGGGATAATAAAACAGTTCTGCATTCTTGAAATGGCATCTCAGTTGTAAATTAACAAATTTGGGCGTCTGATAAGGACACAGATGGCTCTCGACCTCGGGGAGAGCTAGTGTGGGCCAGTGTGTATGTGTCCAGATGACTGTGGTGGAGAGCGCGTGATAACTATGTGTGGTGTTCATGTCATGTCCTAATTGGCTGAGTATTCCTATCTACCTGTGGCATCTAGCTTTGTGGTATTTTTGGGGAGTGTGTGCCTTAGGCCAAATGTGTTTTATTGGAGCTAATTTCCTTGGCCCTGTTTGTAGTGCTTTTATCTATTTGTGGGATCAATCAGGGTTTTCCAGGGTGTGCGTTTGTCTTTGGGCTAAGTGAGACCTCACCTGTGACCTGTCACTAGATAGGCGTGGGTTGGTGTCTCAAAACCTGTCTGACCATGTATTTCTGACTTGACAGATAAAGAGGTCAACTTGGGTTAATCCAACAGTAATGATACAAGTCCTTTAGAACTTCTGAAAATAGTATGGCACTCATTGTTATAATTTTTTCATTTCATTTTCTAGGTAGAGATCTCGGCTAGGCATTTTAAGAAAAAGTTCAGCAAAACCTATTCAGTAAAAAAGCTTTTGGATTTGAATTCAGTTTGAGAGCACTCTAACCACAATATAAAGTGTGTCATATGTATTAGCACCCTACCCTGTGGGCACACAAGTCCTATGTGTCTCTGCAGCGCATTTAAATTGCAGCCTAGCCAGAGCACACTGGTGGTGTTGGCAGAAATATCATTTTGTAATATCCGTCGGTTGTTGTAATGCACTGTAACCTACATATACAAATGTAATCTTCCATGCCATAGGTACAGTTTAGGCACTATTTTCAATTGACTTATAGGGAAGTAAAAAAGGGGAACTGGTAAGTACAAATGTACAGCACATGCTTTGGGGGCAGTACTAATGTGTTACTACTATTTAGCAGAGCTAAAGCTCACAGAGTCCTAAAGCCAGCAAAAATAGGGTTCAAGAAAAGGCAAAAAACATGGGTGGCAATGCAAAAATGACAAATGTGCAGCATGAGGTATTGTTTATGATACCTCAACTGACTATTTCTTCTCAAGAGGTTTTCCAAGATCTTGCCATCAGCCTACAGTACCTATTGTCCCCCATATGAATATTTTGACGTTTTTATCCACCCATTCAACAGTTAACACCTCATTTTCTGAAACTGAATACTTTGTTTCAAATATTTTGCTGACAAAACGTATACAGGCATATGCATCAAAGTAAATACCGGGAGCAAAGGGGCAGATTCTCAGAATCTGCCCCTTTGCTCCCGGTATATTTGCATTTGGGATGCACCATCCCAAATGCAAAAATCGCAATTTAAGGAATCTGTAAATTGAGATTCCTTAAATTGCGATTGCATTTAAGGAATCCCAAATTGAGATTCCTTAAATGCAATGCATGAAAGTAAAAAAAATAGCGAATTCGCTAATAGGGGTAGCAAATTACCATGAAGTTGAACTTCATGGTAATTTGCTAAAACTTTGAAAAAAGCACTTTTGTGCATTTTTCAAAGTTTCATGTTGCGCACACAAATGCCCTTAGGGCATGTGTGTGTGCAACATATGTGCAGAGATCAATTTCAGGGGGTGCAACAGAGTGTCATTTTGACACCCTTGCACGCTTGAAATTGCATGAGCAATTTGCGAGTACCTACTGGTACTCGCAAATTGCTCATGCAATCTCCAATACATTCCTATGGGCCTATAGGCCCATAGGAATGAACGGGACAGCATTCCCTAATTGCGACTAGCAATTTGCGAGTAGCAATTAAGGAATGTTTAGGAATCGCGATTTTAATAGCGATTCCTACATGCATAGGCTTTTGCTATTCCTAAATAGCGATTCATTAAAAATCGTTATTTAGGAATAGCAAAAGGCTACGTTGATGCATCTGCCAGATAGTAACCTCTTAGTGAGTCCAGTTTTATGCCAATATAATGTATGCACAGCATTGGGCGATGAGGCAAATACTTAAGAGTTCGCACATTACCTAAAACACATCAGTTTCTTCAACAGCTGTCTAAAACTTGTCTATATATAGGTATGAATTTATTGATTTGTTTGCTGCACAAAGCACTCTAATTCCAAGTATCTTTTTGACACTGCCTCACAAGTGGGAAGGGGTTTTAATGAGGCAAAAGGGAAAGTTCACAAGAGGAAAGGTTTTTTTTTTTTAGTTCAGAATAATTTTATTGAAGTTTCAAAAGAGAATGACATAAAAGAGACATTACAAAAAAAAGGGCATTACATAGCAATAAAATCCAATCAATTGAGCATTATAAGATATGAAGAGATAATAATGGACCAATAAATGATCATAAAAGAACAAGCAATTAGAGTGAAAGAAAAATAAGAACAGGGAAGGAAGGAGGAAGGGAAGAGAGGGAGAGGGATGGTATACATTATATCATATGACTGAAAAAACACAGAGTTACTATAAACATAACAATATACTCTGCAAACAATTTGTAACTAGATAAGCAGAGTAGTCATAAAAGCATCAATTACAACATCATGTAAGAATCTATAGGTGACCAAAAAGATTGAAAAGAATGCAAATTATGGTTAACTCCCTGAAGCGATAACTGAGCACCTCTTCTTGTGAGAATGACCCATGACCACCAAGCATTAACAGAAAGTGAAGAAGCATCTTTCCAACAGTAAGTAATTGATTTTAGGGCGCCTGAAAGCAAAAATTTAAACAATTTTGCTTGAACATCAGGAAGAGAATGTGAGAGTACAATCGATTTACAAATTAACAATTCATAAGAAAGAAAATCATGAATTGGTAATATTTTCAATATTATGTCCCAAACCTCAGACAAAAATTTCAATACGATAGGGCAGTCAAATAACATGTGACGTAGCGAACCAGGGTGTGAATTACAATGCCAACAAAAATTTGAGGGTAATAATTTGGCATTATACAAACGTACTGGTGACCACAAGGAATTAAACAAAATATAGGCGTTTGTTTGATAAAGAGACACTGGCAGCCAACCAGAAATGTTATTGAGCCAAATAACCCTCGAAGAGTCATTAGAGATAGAAGTGGAAAGCTCAGCATTCCAAACTGTTGATAGTCTATCGATATTGGTACCAATAGAAGTAGCAAATTTTTTATACAAAATAGAAACAGCCTTGGAAGATGCAGAAACAGCATGAAGATAACGAATTAAATCAGTTGTAAGTGTAGAGGGAATACCATTCGGGAAGGAGTCTAAAATTGAATTACATGATAAGTGATATTTCACCAAATCAGCATGAGGTAACTTAAACTTTAATTGAAGGTGATCAAAGGGGATAAAGGCATCATTACAAAAAACAACTTTAAGAAAGAATATACCCGCTTTAATCCAGCAAGTCCTGAAAGTTATCTTCCTATTTAATTTAACAAATGTGCCAAAGTGATAGTTCCATCGTAGAACTTAGTGGCAAAGCAAAACTGAGATCTAAATCATTGAGTATCAATCTTGAGGATTTGATTATGGAAGATCGATGTACAATAGTAGATTTATGGGACATAGTTAACAAGGAGGAGAGAGGGAAAGGATAAACAATAGATGTTTCTATATCAAACCAAATAGGGGGTATAAGTAGAGGGGACACATTAAACCATAGGGAACTTTGTTTAAGTATAAAAGCTTTGTGATAAAGATAAAAGTTAGGAAGGCCGAAACCTGCCTGACATTTGGGGATTTTCAACTTTTTATATACAATTCGGGGCGGCTTATTATTCCAAAGAAATTTAGATAATAATTTATCAATGTCTTTATAAAATTTTTGAGGAAGCTGAGTGGGAATCATTGCAAGGGAATAAAAAATTTTGGGAGCAATATTCATTTTTATAGATTCCATTCTCCCCCACCAAGTAAGATTAAGAGAAGACCATCTGGAAGTCTTGCTTTTAACATATTCAAGTATGAAATTACTATTCAATTTTAATGTGGAGGATAAGGAGGAGGAAAATAGAATGCCCAGGTATTTAAGTTTACTTTTTTGCCAAATAATATCCGATACTGGTAACATATCAGAGGTACAAAAAACATTTAGAGGAAAAAATTCTGTTTTAGTAACATTAAGTTTATATCCAGAAACTACCGAATATTTGCCAATAATGTCTAATAAGGATGGGACAGAGGAAATTGGATTACTAATAAATAACAACACATCGTCTGCATAAGCTAAAGTTTTAATAGTAACATCTTTAATTGTAATACCATGAACATCATCACAATTACGTATATAATTGAGAAAAGGTTCTATTCCCAACAAAAATAAAAGTGGAGAAAGGGGACAACCTTGTCGGGTACCTCTGAAAAGGGAAAATTGAGAGGAAATTTGGCCATTGATAAATAAACGAGCAGTGGGAGCATAATATAAGGCAGAGATCATATGAATAAAAGAGAGGCCAAAATTAAAGGATGATAAAGTACTAAATAGAAATTGCCAGTGAATTTTATCAAAGGCTTTTTCCGCATCTAAAGCCATAACTCCTGCAGGATGAAAAAGGTGAGAGCTCTGTTCAATAACATGTAATAGGGTTCGTGTGTTGTTAGCGGAATATCTATTTTTCATAAATCCTGACTGGTCAGGATGAATAATAGAATGAAGAACAGGGGCTAATCTAGTGGCAAGGATTTTAGCATATAATTTACAATCCTGATTTATTAAGGAAATAGGTCTATAATTAGAGACTAAAGTAGGATCTTTGTCAGGCTTAGGAAGGACAACAATTAAAGCTTCCGCAAAAGATCCTGAAATGGTTCCAGAAGAACTAAAAAAGGAAAACATTTGAAATAAATAGGGCAAAAGGTGGATTTGAAATTCTTTATAAAATTCAGCAGGGATACCATCAGGTCCTGGAGATTTATTTTTGGGAAGCGACTTGATAGCCGCTAGGATTTCATCATTAGTGATGGGTGACTCTAATCCAAGTCTGTTTGAAGGAGAAATTTGAAGTAAAGCACAAGAATTTTAAAATGCATCAATTAATGAATTATCACAAAAATCAGGTTTATTATATAGGGTGGAGTAGAAGTGTAAAAATTGTTCAACAATATCATTATGGGATAATGCTATCTTACCCTGAGGACCATGAATAGAGGTAATTTGCGTTTTATCCCTTTTAATACGGAAGTAGTTTGCAAGGAGTTTCCCAGCCTATTAGAATTAAAACGGAATCGAGCATTAGAATTAGCAAGTTGAACCCCAGCTCTTTTACTAAGGATAGCATTGAATTCGTATCGAAGCTTTTGTAGCTTGACTTTGTATTGGGGATCATTGGATGTAATGAATAATCGTTCAAATTTTGCAATTTGTTTCTCTAGATGTTTAATTTCAGAATTGAACAATTTATTCTCATGAGCCATAATAGAAATTGTAGTACCTCTAATGTAAGCTTTAAAAGCATCCCATCTATTAACAACTGAAGTGAAATCTTCTGGCTTAAACAAAAAGTAGTCTCGAATAGCCTGCAACAATTTGGGTTTATGTTTTTCAGTGAGGACAATACCAGTATTCATACGCCACCTAGTTTTTTTAGGGGAGGTGGAAGAACCATTTAAAGCAATAGAAATTAAAGCATGATCCGATATATCAATAGTACCAATAACTGGGGTAGATACAGATTGAATAAGAAATGGTGAAATTAAAAAATAATCAATCCTGGAGTGGGAAGCATGAGGATTGGAAAAGAAGGTAAAACATTTTTCAGTGGGGAAGTGTAAATGCCAAATATCTGCTAATTTTGTGGTATGGAGAAAGGTCTTAAATGCATGGAACACTTTGGGAGGACGAAATCTAGTGGCAGATAACCTATCCAACAACGGGTCTACAATAACATTAAAATCACCGCCAACAATCAATGGGACATTACCCAATTTTAAAACTTCAGTAGTGATAGTGGACCAAAACGCTGGATCATCTGCCGTGGGACCATAAATATTGAGCAAAAAAACAGTAGAGTCATGAATTTTAATTTTGGCTATAATATATCTGCCCTCAGAGTCCGAAATTTTACTTAAAATCTGACAGTGCAAACGTTTAGCAAAGAAAATTGCAACCCCATTCTTCTTTCCCTGAGCAGGAGAAGATATAATAGTGTCTACCCATTTTTAATTCATATACTGTAAAATCTTATCATCAACATGCGTTTCTTGAATAAAACAGATATCAGCTTTGCAACTACCTAGATAATCTAAAATTTTTGTGTGCTTAACTCAGTGTCGCAAACCTTTCACGTTAAGAGAAGTAATTTTAATATTGTGAAGATTAGCCATTAGAAATAAGAAGCAAGGAAGAAAAAGGATAGGAACAAGAAGAGATGAAGAGAAACATGACTATATTAGAAATAAAGATAGTAACTCTATATGCGAGAGAAGAATAGGAGAAAATGAAAAGAAAGAAAAAGGAACAAACAAGAAACACAAATAGAAACATGGAAATGCACACCCGTTCCGCAAGCATGGCCAGAACCGTTGGAGCCCATGAACAAAAGATTATGCATGTATGTGTCAAGGAAAGTCAAATGAGAAAGATTCAAGTATTAGGGTCATGAGTATCCATGGATGGTGAGGCTTGTTGTTCAAGAAATTGCCTTAAATCTTCAGGACGTTGAAAAGATTTGGAAAGATTGTCCTTCCAGATGCGCATCGTCGAAGGATCAAAAAGACCATATTTAAATCCAAGGCTTCTCAGTTGTGGGCGATAAGCAGAGAATTCTTTACATATAGCAACCGTTTCCTTAGCTAAGTCCTGATGAATAAAAAAATTTTGACCATTCACTAAAAGTGAAGGAATTTCTCTTGCAGCCTTCCTAATGAACACCAAATGATGATGACGTAGAACTTTGAATATCATTTGCCTGAGTTTGGTAAGGCGAGGATTACGATGTGAGGGGACTCTATGGGCTTTCTTCACCTCAAATTTTTCCGGAAACTTAATATTCAGAAGACCAGGAAGTAAAGATTCCAAATATAAGCGACAGTCAGACCCTTCAACTTCTTCAGGCAAATTAAAAATACGAAGGTTGTATTGCGATTTTCCATGTCTAACAGCTGAGCATGCATAGGAGATATTTTAGCCACTAAAGGCGTGAAAGCGTCAAGTTTATTTTTGTTATCCTGAATTTTGATAGAATTATCAGACAATTTCATCGATATAGAAGCCATCTCTTTACGAATATGTTTAACTTCTGAGGCAATAGCGTCAGTATTCAGACGCAATGCTTGAAGTTTCTCCAAAATTAATGCAAGTGAAGGCTCAGATGACTCCACCACTTTAGATTTATTTGGGGGAGGAGAAACTTGCTGCTTTCGTTTATTAATAGCTAGATTTTTCGTTTCCATTTTGAGGTGATTAAATTCACAACTAGGCGTGAATAATATCCAAAATGCGAAAAATAACACCAAAATATAAGAGAAATGAGGTAATTATAGATAAAACCAGCAAAAATCTCTTCAAAACTAATGGTGCAGCAGCTAAATTGGACTGTGGGCGTGGCTAGGCCCAAGGCAGGCCTTTTCCTGAAGAACACTCCACCCCCAAAGCACTCAAAGCTGGCTGTACCTGAAGGGGAGGCTGGGAGCAGGAACCATGGAGCCAAAAAGAAGACTTCCGCTTGTTGAAATCGCCCAGAAATCACCTCCGAGGTAAGAAGCGGCAAAAGCAGGCAAGCGCTATCATTTACGCCGATATTGTGACACAAAATTCGTCGTATAAGAGAAAAACGGGCCGTTTCAGTCACGGAGCTCCGGTGACGGCGGCCATCTTGGCTGACGCGCTCGCGCGTCTCTCGGAAAGGGGTTTTAATGAGGCAAAAGGGAAACATTATTTTGAAACGGCCATAGTCTCAATGAAAAACACGATTTCATATCATTATTTTGCAAATGTAAATCAGTGTGAAGAAAACTCCAAACTAAACCAACTGAATGCAGAATGCACTTTTTTCTGTATATGAACTCTATAGGTTCATACGTTTAGTAGCTGTCCACAGCAAGAGAAGAATTAACAACTACAACATATGAATGAAACATCCTTGAGAGGAACGCACAATACAAAATGCATTATACCTATTTATTCGACAGATGAGAAAGTAGAAACGAGTACCTGTGTGCCAGTGTGCCAGTACAATGGAGATGTTGTAAGATGTAGAGGTATTGGCGGCTGACAATTTAGCCTCTGAGTCCAGGTTAGCACATAGATTGGAGAAACAAAGTATTGCCCATTTCTGTAGTCATATTCCCTTGCAATCAACATCTGCCATTAGTCTTTGTTTTGATCCGGTGGGGAAAGGGTAGCATCCTACAGAAAATGAATAGGCGAGGATGGCAGGTCTTCAATACTGTTCCATTCAGGTGGCACAGTAGAATTCCTTATCTTTCATGAGAACAAGCTTCCTTATTAATTGAGATGGCATCTGACATTTATCATGAGGGTCAGACAAAAGTTTTTTGGTTTTGAGACTTGGCCACCTCTATACTACTGCCATGGAGCTTATTGAAAATCTTTTGAAATGTCTTTAAGAGATCACCAAAGTTCTCGAAGAAGTGGGGTTATATAACTTCACAAACCATTAAATTGTTTGTATTGTTCGAATGTTTTCTCTTTTTATTTATTGATTATTATTATTTATTATTACTTATTGATTCTGTTGCCTCTATCTCATATTTTACTGTAGGAAGTATGCTTTCTCTCAATGCGGCATGATCAAGTTACTCTACAGAGTTGCATCTAGGTTTACACTTTCCTTCCTTTAAGTTATTTCTACTTTCTATGAATTTAATTAAAACCTTGATGTGATCTTATAAGTCTAATAAAATGTATTTTACGATGTCGTCTTTTCATCATTATGTAAAAATATTACAAATGCTCCAGCACATTTGATAAGCAGTTACTCAAGTTATTTCACCTACAACTCATCGATAAAACAAATTTGAAAAAAAGTTTCAGATAATTTAAGTTTTCCCCTAATTGAACTTTTACATTATTGCTGAGTTGAAATATTGTGTTAATGTGTAAATAATATTTGCTGAGATTACTCTCAGCATACGATTCATTAAAACGCAATTATCTCTGATTTTGAAGCATCAGGCACTAACCAGCCGCGGCCCGTCTGTATGGGCGAAGGGGCCACCCTCCCCCCCCAATGTTCCCAACATGAAGAGAGTCTGTCAAGCTTAGCAAAGGTCAGCCAAACAGACACTCTTCTTGCTGAAAGTTGTGACGCCTAAATTCACTTACTACAAGAGACCACAAAATTAGCATAGTTCCCCTACAAACGTATTAGTCAAAACTCGGTAACAGTAAAAAAGTTTAGAGATGATTCATCCCATAATGCACTGTATCCCACATATTTTGTGAATATCTTAATATTGACCTCTACTCGTCCTCCATTTGAGAATCCGTGTCCAGGCTGCTAGAAGCATTACATGTATTCCTTATACTGCACTAATAATCGTACATGATATTTCTCTCTTTACAAGTTCAACTTCCCACTCGAGAAGTTGAATTTCTACTTCACTATCAGTGGCCAAACCATATCTATTCTGGTACTGGAAGACACCTTATGTGCCAACAAATGAAGAATTTTTTTTCTGATATCAAAATGTAAAAAAATCATATGTTAGCTGAATGAACAAATAAATGTTTTTATCACAGAATTATCCTTTTGGGCAGTGGATGAACCACTCCTTACCTAAGGATCCACATATTGACTGGCCCCTTACTCACAGACTGATACTACTGTCTGTTTACCCTGCTTATTCCAGATTTTTCTATGTCAGTTGTAGTATGCATAAAAGATTCAGAAAATCTATTTTTAAACCCAATTTTTGAATAACAAACTTGACGGTCCACTTTATAATTGCTTTTTGGAAAGGAGAAGGCCCTCCGGTACTGTTTATCTCTCATCTCTCATCAATGTTAATTCAATTGTCCCTTTTGCTGCATATAGTTACATATTTTTTCCTCTCTTGGGCAGAAGAAGAATGTATGTTTACATGACAATCAGGAAAAATTAAGCCTTCTACACCTTTCTAAGTGCAGTTCATACTTCCTCTACCTTAGTAAATGATTGCTTCAAAAAACTGTGTTCAGCAAAGATTTGAGCAATTTCATGGATATATTAAAAAGCAAGGTGAACAGTTTTAAACTTCATAGTACCTCAAAAGTGTTGGCCCAAGATAATATTCTCAGAAACGGGTTTTTGTTTATTGTTTCAGGAAAGATGAGACCCATTCTTTCTTACTATGGTTGATGCATGTGTAGTTCTTAAAACTTGATCTAGAATGTCAAAAGCTGCCAACAGGTCAGGCAGGATTCAGTGATGGGCTTCTCTGTTGTCTGGAATCACCCTTGATGCCTTCAGTGTGATTCTTTCTATGCTGCATCCAACCTAAATTGAGCGTCAAAACATGTATTGTACTTTGCAATGTTGATTCCTCACTATAAACCAGCTTTGTCATATTTATTTATCCTACAGGAAATGAGCTAGAGTGTATATGCAAATCAGGAGGGAACAGCACTACATGAGATGTACATGGAGCATGAAGTAGAAAAACATGGATGGGCAGTAGGCACAGGACGAAGCAATACATATGGATGGAAGGTGGGTTAAAAAGGACTCCAGTGAGAGACAACAACATTGACCGTTGGAGGGGGACAGCAGAACATGGGAGAGGAAACTAGTTGGAGTGCTGGGGTGGGAAGAGGAGCATCAAAGAGAGACAGCTGAAACCACAAAAAAATAAGCCCTAGACCAGACCCTGGTGGAAGCATATATGGAGCCAATCACAGAGATGTAAACAGGCTATGCTCCATAGGAGGGACAAATGCAATCTAAACAAGCTAAAATAAATAATCCCACTAAATTGAAAGCAAGTGACAAAACATAACTCCAAAGGTAAGCAATGGGTCGAACGCATTCCTACAAAAGCTTTTGATATGCCCCAGTATGTCTTTGCAACACGACAGCTGGGCTATCTGGTAGGCTTTGATCTAAAACATGAGTACAGTATGGTACCCAGTAGTGTTATGTGGAACTGGTCAGCATCAATTAATGTCTGCCACAGTCATGATATAGTGACCATTTTATGGTGGGCTAAAGTTATTGATTAAAATTAGGACTGAGGCATAATTAGTTATACAATATCACATGTGGCCATCTTGCCTTGAACTGAAGCCCATTAGTTAATAAGAGGATCGAAGTGCATTTGTTATATTTTTACTTGTGCAGTAGTGCTGTGTGGAGTGATTGTGCTGCTATCCCCAACATGACCATTCATGCAGAAAACAGCTCATTGGAGGGCATTTGTGTTGTGTACTGTGGAAGCAAACTGAACAGTAACTCCTGTAAATCTCTCTGCTTGTTGTTTCTTGAAGTGGGTTTAGGTGTAATCTGGCTGAGGGAGACTTACCACTTGTTTTGCTCTAAGTATGCTATGCTTGGGGCTGATCAAAAAAGAGTGGCACTTGAAACAAGCAATGTTTTAAAGGGGCTGACCCAACCTCCCTCTCAGTAATAATATTATTATTATTATTGTTTATGTATTATTTACAAAGGTTCTCAGAGACAAACAGGAACTGTTTCAAAATCTAAAGTAATAACTTGCTGCATGCACCTATCACTTTTACGTCCCTTGTCCTCTTCACAGTTATTACTTCTTGAGGTGGATCCCAACTCCAGAAACAGTAAAAACTTCAGGACTGGTGTAAATGCAAGCCACACCTACCTTGACCTAATAAACCTAAGATAATTGGAATTTCCGAATTTCCTTTTATGTTTATATGTCTCTTTTGAGACAAAGACTTTGAAAAGATAGAGGTCCCTGTCATGTGTGGCCCTCTGCTGTAGCTTTTGGTGAGCTCCTCGATGCTGAGCTTTGGGAGAGGACAATTGCCCAATGTGCAAGCTATGACAAGTGTGAGAATAGATTGGATACCTGCCTTATAGTTACTGACCCAGCTGAGTTTGCCTTACTTGTTTTCCATTAGGGCATCTTATTGGTTAGCGGGTTGTAAACTCCTCATTGTGAGTTCAAAGGAAGTGATAAATGATCAACACTTGCACAGTGTGCATAAGAGAGTAACGTGCATGTATGAGTTTAGGTTTTATTTGACAACACAAAAGTGATTGTGAGGTGTTATCAAGGCTACTTAAACAGGTTATCTTGTGCAGGTACTGCTTTGTGCTGCCATTGGTCTTTTGTTTTGCAAGATGTGTAAACATGACATGAAACTCTTACACTCATTCTTCCCCTTCTACATCACCAAGGAAATCCAGATAGGATGGGAGAAAGGAGTAGGTGGAAAGAGTTAAGAGACTTGTCATTGAAATCCTGCTTACTTTATGGTAATAAAGACCAGGATCTTTATGCAAAGAAGTGCTCAGCTCCTGTGGGAGATTGTGTCTAGCCACTGTGATTACTCTTATTCTAATGATAGAGTACCTCTCAGTAATTAGAAGATAAAATATATTGGCAACAAACTGCTGTTTGAAATATTATGCCATAAAGGACAGAATATGGGTCCCTGAAATGCCAGGCACTTTTCACAAGTTGCAAGAGCCTCTTACGTTGAGGGTTCTTATTCATCCTTAATTGCTTGATGTTATCAGGAGAGAAAGGAAAGGTAATGACAGAAAGTACGTGCCAAGATTTAGATTTTCTTAGACTTAGTGTCAGAAACGCTAGATTTTATTAAAGACCTAGAGGCAAGTATTATGCTTTTCTTTCCTTGCTTGAATGAACAGTAGCCAATAAAATAAAAAATAACACTGCCAAGGAAACCTAGGGTTCAAACCATCTTAATGACATCACAATCACCTAGCCAATGGGACGTCATGTATTGAGATAATTATCCTGACCAAGAGCAGCAAACCGTCTTTTCTTGTAAAAGAATCAATCAGAATAAAACATAAGAAACAGCATTAAAACTAGAGAAAACACTGTCCACAATATCAAAAAGTCCTTAATTAAGTCCAAGAGAAGCCGAGTGCCAGCGATGTTCTGGAAAGTTGCAGGCAGCTTGACCAGTCGACTTGATAAATCCAAAGAAGGATAGGAGCCAATGGCATTAGGTTAAAGCAAGAGTAGTGGATGATGGAAATAAAACTGTCAAGAAAAAAACAGGGAGGTTTAAGAAAACAGCGATGGGATATTACTCGCATCTGGCTAGAAAAATCTCAATTTTATTACACTTATGCTTGTTTAAAGCATTGCAATCACAGAGACAGACAAATGAGATAGAGGCTTGCAGTAGACTAAAAGCATTGGCATTAGACCATTCTGCATATTTGAGAGTCATGTTAGCCTGCTCCCACCCAAAAATCCAATAGAGCCGTGGCCCCTTGGGCAGAATGGGTACTAAAGCAAGCAGTATCAATCCCAGCTTAGGACAAAATCCAATTAACTCAATGGGCCAAGGAAGGGAAAGCAACAGGTTTGTGACATTTCTGGAAGGAGATGAGCAAGAATAAGATTTCAAAAAATGTCCCATACATAACTTCAATTGTGATGGGGAAAAAAGTAGAAAACAGACATCAAATTAGTTTTAGTGAGGTAGGATTTTTAGGGAACTGTCCGCCCTGGGAGATGTCAGATGGGGTCGGGATCCCTAGAAGCTGCCAGGGCATGGGAGGCATTAGAGGAGGAGCTGAAACACCCAGATCTATCCACACTTTAGGAAGCACCACACACACCCTGATCCCCTGGGCAACACTTTAGACCTAGGGGTTGGGTCCCAACCCTGCAGGCAAGGCAAATTTGCCAATATGAGGGCTCATGGAAGACCTCCTGATCAGGGGGGCAACATCACTGTGGGACTTCTGTTAACCACTCCAGGCTCTTCGACGGGGAAAGTATTAAAACACCCCCTTGGTAGTGGGTAACAGTGCCAGCCATGGCACACCTGGGATGGGGGAGGGTGGAGGTAGTGTGGGGGTTCAGTTGCTTCTTATTAAGAGGACTGTAGCATGTTAACCAGGGAACCCTAGACACAAGCTGGGATGTAGTGATTGAGATAACAATGCTTTCAGGCTTTTCAGTATCCATATTGAATTTTGGTATATTGCCCAGTAATCCTGGGCCCTGCTGTGCAGGACAGTGTACGTGATCTCAGTTAGTTGGGATTTCTATTAATATACTGCTGTACCAATAACCTGGTTGTGCTTTGAAAAAATCAAATTTGTTGGCAAAAAAAAATCAAATTGGTTTTAGTGCATTTATGAACATAAAAGGAATTCCTACGGGGAGAAACCAGAACAGAGGATACATCAAGAGCGTTAACATCAGAAACATGTTTCAAGGAAATCAAACATAATAACATACTTAGTTTTGCAAATAAATGTTTAAGAGAAAGATCCATATTATCTTGCCAAGATATAAACATGTTTAAAACCTGGTTCACATCCCACCTAGCATTATATTTGGGAACAGGAGGCTTGATAAATATTACTCCCTTCAAAAGACGACAGACCAAAAAGTGGGCCACAATCGATTTTCCATCCACCCTGATATGCTCAGCAGAAATAGCTGATTGGTAGAAGTAGATCATTCAGTGGGCCTTCCCTTGAGTGGCCAATGAAGCCAGAAAGTTGTCTACAAAGGCTACATCTGAGGAAATGGGATCTGAATCCTTGTCCAAACAGCAGCTACACCAGACCAACCAGGCTGATTTTTAAATCTTTGTCATGCTAGAAGCCCAAGATTGTTGGATGAATTGGACAGCTTCCTTTGACATTCCTGTTGTTCTTCTGGAAGACCCGAAATCCTCCAAGCAATGAGGGATACAGAGCCATTTAGGATCATATTGTGACAACATCCCTGAGGATCGAGAGGGAGATTGGGAAGATGGGAAATTAGTACCGGAAATTATGAGGACATTTCCAGAAGAGTTGGGTACCAAGATTGAGACTGCCAAAAGGGGGTAACAAGCCCCGGAGACAAAAGCTACCTCCAAGCATGAGCTAACACTCAAAAACATCATCACAAAGGGAGTCAAGGGGTAAAGAAGTTGGTGTTGAGGCCAAACCTGATGGAAAGCATCTGTGGCCTGAGCTGTAGGATCTGGTCTCCAACTGAATAAGGAGGGAAGCTGAGAATTGAGACAGGAAGTAAAGAGATTGGTTGACATTTTGCCAAAGATTGAAGAAATCTGATTGAATATTGAAGGAGGTAGACACTAAACGCCGGAATCTTAAAGGTGTCTCAAACACCATTCCATAACGCGATTTAAATTGCCAACAGATAGTCCACTTTCACAGAAATATTTCTCTGCAGGCAGAAATCCGAAAAAGACTTATGGCCAGATCTGCTAACGGTTTGGATTTTGTACCTCGAGATGGTCTACGTATCTCATTGCAGACAGGTTGTCCATTCCTAAAAGAATTGTCCTTTACAAAGGTCAGGATGGCAATGGAACCTGCAAGCATTAACAATTGATGTGCAACTTTGACTCCAGAGACAACAATGTACCACCAGTCACCAGGAGCTACTCATACTACTCAGGCGCACATAAGGTACACTCGAGACTTGACTATGTCTTCCTACCACGACATGCTTTTGGGGAAGATGTTGAAGCCGAATACCTAGCAAGGGGAATCTTGGACCACTCGCCCCTCCTGGTCAGGATAGGTGGGATCGCCAGGGGTGGGGGATGGAGACTGGCGGCATGGGACCCACAGAACACAGAGCTAATGTTGGCTCGGTGCAATCAGGCGTGGTAGTGTGGGAGGCATATAAAACAGTACTCTGGGATAGGGGCCAAAATCGAATATCATGGGAGAAACAGAAAGCGCAGGAGGAACTTACCTCCTTGGAATTCCACATACTAACTCTAGAATGGCAGTACCTGTCCGACAGAGACCCGCAGGTGCTCCGGTGACTGAATGATGTTCAGCAGCAGTAAAAAAACATATCAACGGACGAAGCCGAAGCACAGGCACTAGCGACCCTACACAGATTGTATGACGTGGGGGATAAGTCTGGGATGCTTCTAGCGTGGCTGAGCCATAAAGAAAGGGATGCCAGGTGGACAGAGGGCGTGGTAGATAGGCAGGGACAGATGCAGAGGGGGGACGCCCTGATTGTACGGACTATTGCTTCCTACTTCAGTGACTTCTACAAGGCCAGGGACCTGGGTGAGTCGGCGGAGATCATGGATTACCTCACTACTATTCAAACTTGATCTTAATGAATGAGGATAAGGAGACCTAGAAGCGGATATCTCGGCTACTGAAATCAAGGAGGCAATAGCCAGACTTCGGCCGGGAAAGTCCCCAGGCCCAAATGGGCTACCAGTGGAATTTTTTTTGAAAAGGAGCCAATTTACTGACGGCCCACCTATTAGCACTGTTTAAAGATGCAGCACAAGAGGGCATTCTCCCACTTGATCTGCAGATGGCCACAATCGTACCCATATATAAACAAGGCAGGCCTCCCGAGAAATGCACGTCTTATCGACCAATTTCCCTCCTGAATGTGGAGGTTAAGCTCTTGGCGGCGATCTTGGCTCTCCGACTGCATCAGGTGATTTCATGGCCTGGTACATCAGGACCAGACTGGATTCTTACCAGACAGGGCGACTAGGCAAAACGTATGGCGGACCCATAATTGGCACATGGAGGTGGAGAGGCGGGAAGATCCACATATGTTCCACTCCCTTGACGCTGAGAAAGTGTTTGACGCGGTACATTGGCCCTTCCTGGAGGCGGCTTTGATTAAGTTTGGCGTTGGCCCTAACTTTCGGAAGTGGGTGGGACTCCTGTATGCTGACCCTAGAGCCCGGGTTAAGGTTAACAGGATCCTCTCTGAAGACTTTCCCATAAGGAGGGGGACCCGGCAGGGGTTCCCCTTGTCCCCACTGCTATTCGCCCTCACCATTAAAAAATAGGCATGTGCGGTTAGGCAGGCGACGGGAGTACGGGGATATTGGATATCCCAGACTGACACCCAGGAAGAGATAATCTCGCTATATGTGGATGATATACTGCTCTATATCACCCAACCGGACACTACAGTCCCTGCATTGTTCAGACTCTTTGATCGGTATGGCTCCTCTCCAGGGTATACGATAAATTGGCATAAATCAAACCTGTGTAGCCCATGAAAGGAAGTAACATGGCCCCCATGCCTAGGGCCCTCCAGGTCACACAGGTGGGGTTTACGTACCTGGGAATCTATTTGACAACTGACAGAAACGTGTCCTATCAAAAAAAACATTTCACGAGTGATTACGAACTTTGCGGAAGACACCCTTAGGTGGAAAGCTCTCCCTCTCACGATATTGGGCAGAGCCGCAATGTTTAAAATGATCACGCTACCTCACTTCTTGTATGCTCTTCAAAATAAATACTTTCCCCTCCCCAGACAGACGTTTGAAATGATACAGGCAGAATTGCGCTCCCTGCTGTGGCTGGGAAAAAAACCAGAATAGCTCTTGACACATTCCAGGGGAATCAGTATAATGGAGGGATTGCTCTGCCAGATATAGAGGCTTACTACTGGGCTGAGCATCTGGCACCGATCAACGACTGGCTCCATGCCTCAGCTGACCACCCTACATACCGCTTGAAAGGGACACCATGGCACGACGCACTAGCTTGCACTATTTATACGGGGTGCTTACTCCCGCCCGCACAAATAACCATAGAGGTCTGGGACAGGGCAAGAAAGACGATGGGATCGGCGCATAAATCTACGAAACAGACGCCGATTTGGTCCTGCTCCTGGCTGAGGATGCTCCACAAACCCAAGAGGTTCAAGGGGTGGGACGATATTGGAATCTCCATGTTGGGGGATCTGGTGGCAAGAGGGGAACTTAAATCCTATCAGACCCTGGTGACGGAGTATGGACTCCGTCACACACAGATCCTTAAATATGCGCAATTGTGTCACGCATGGGGGGCTGAACTGGCGCTCACCTCTCCCTTGCCGGAATATGCCCGGTTAGAGGGGCATCTGTTGCAGGAAGAGATACCTAACAAGCTAGTACCCCTGACGTACAAGACCCTGAATAATAATACACCTGATAGGCTGGGGAAACTGAGGGCAACATGGGAACAGGACGTGGGCGAGATGGACAAGGTAGACTGGAAAGCAGCCCTGATGCACCACAGGGAGGTTGCGATAAAATCCGGGCTACGACTCATCCAATATAGGATACTACACAGGGCTTACTATGATAGGCTCAGGCTACACCGCATGGGACGAGTCAGTGACTCTTGTTGCCTTAGATGCAGACACCCACAGGGGGACTTCTATCATATCATATGGAAGTGCCCTATTATTCACACTTACTGGACACAGATACTAGGAGAGTTGAGTAAAGTTTTGGAGACAGAGCTTGCTATAGAACCTAAGTTTGTCTTGCTAGGGATAACCAACGATTTGGATTTGAGTCGCCCACACCAGATCTTTGTAATGCTGGCCCTGGTGGTGGTGAAGAGGGACGTAGCGAGGGGGTGGGGAGTGCAGTTGCCGCCCCGGGTGGGGGAATGGAGACGAGGAATGGATCTGTACATGGCAGCGGAAAGGGTCACCTATACAGCCAGAGGCTGTCCCTGGAAATTCCACAGAGTATGGGGAAAGTGGAGAAGGTATCATGGCCTTGATGAGGCGTTGGGTTCTGACTGATGTGCTAAGGGTCCTGCTGAATAGGGCCGTGTTCCGAGGTGATGAAGGGTGGCCTGGGAGCCCCGGACTCGAAGGGGGCTGCTGGCTGTTCAATGGACTATGCAAACAGATGAACTGTTGGATGTTGGATCTTTATATGCTGATGATTATGATGTTGTCACTATGGAAGGTGGGTGGGGGGTCGGGGGAGCACAGGGGTGTATGGATAATCGCTTGTGATTTGCCAGCTGTGTTTATGTTGGTTAAAAATGCAACTAAAAATATTTTTTTTAAAACAAAAACAATGTACCACCAGTCGAGAAGCGGTTCGATCCCTGGCCCCCGGTGCAGCTCAGCACAGCACCCTGTGACTCTGGGCAATAACTCATTTAATCTCCCCGAAGTCCCCCAGCACCTTGAAACCCATAGGGGAAATTAGTTTACACTTTACAAATACTGGATGCATACATACATGCTTGCGCCCAAACCTGTCTGACCTGCATTCAACACAAGATCTAGGGTGGCAGTGAAAATAGTTTTCCCATTCCAGATGTCTAAGTGAGTCAGCCATCATTGGAGTTCATCTTTGGAATTTTGATCTAGAGTTATGAGATCTGAATAAGTCATGCCCTTGCGCATATGGCGTATCTTTAGTCATTGTATCACTCGAAAATGAAGAAGGCCGGGGAAAATAGCCTGAATAAAATGAACTGTCCAAAACCACTGGTAACTCTTGCTCGGCCACACATCATTGAAATTTAGGGATTTAACAGCAGTTTTCAAGCTCTCTAAAACTTTCAAATGTGTATGTTCAGGGTCAAAATGTACTACTAAAATAAGACAATTCAGTGACAGATTACCCATTAATGTATGACTTGTTCCAGCCCCATAAATGCACTAACTGCCCAACTAGGGACTTGGTCTGAAGGTTATCTACTGTCTCTGTCAGCCTCTCAAATCAAGAGGAGGGACAAACTGCAGGCAGACCAATTGAGCAGGTCGTTTCCATCACCCAAGGACTCTGACTCCAATAACATTTTAGAAGGAATGCAAGAGAAGTTAGCACCATGACTGCCATTCCTGTCAATCTAAAGAGATGTCTAAGGAGCCAGCGGACATCACAAAGTTTGATTTATAGATTTCTTTTTTCCCTTTATGAAAGAAACCAACAAAAACAGCAACCAGTGTGTCCTGCCCTGCTTGGGTGACTCAGCGCTAGGCTAAATAGACCTTGGCTAAATTTAGAGTAGCAGGAGGAGTTTCCCCTGGCACCTGAATTGGCCTGGTCTGCATTTGGACTGGTAGGTGGAGTAGCACCTGCACCTGAATAAGTCTGTGGCTGCCTTCCTCAATGAAGGCTCCACCCCCCTGTGGTGTGTCTGGGGCCAAGGCTAAGACAAAGAATGGAGATTATTGTGCACTTGTAAAGATATTTGATAGTGCCCTAGAACTGGTTTGGACTGGGCTCAGAGTCATGTGCCAAGAGAGAACAAAGAGATTTGGACTATAAGTACTGGGGATGTGACCCCATGTTTGGGTTAACTGAAGAAGAAGAAGACACTGTGTGGGACCAGAGGACTTCTGTGTGCCAGGAGGATCCGCCATTTGGGACCATCTGCTTGTGAGACTGACCTGCTGCCTGCTGGGTGGCTTAAAGGACCGCCACTCTGCTGGGTCACCCTGTGTGCTGGCCTGCCTGTGCCCTGTTCTCTGCCCCTGTGACCTCCAGTGCTTGGTGACCTGCCCTGTGGGTGGGAGAAATTGGCACAGGGTGAGCACTTGGTTTTTGCTGGGATCTACTTAGGAGCGCTGTTATTGAGGAAGCGCACCCCCAGCAACGCATGGTGAGCACCTCTGTTCTTTATTGAAAGTGTGCAGTGGAGCCCTCTGAGCGTTTCAGACCTGTGGGGATCCCTGTGGGCTCGAGTTTTGGGCTCCCTCTGACCGAGAAGAGAAGGGAGTGCAGGCTGCTTCAGTGCAGCAAAGCACCACGAAATTCTCCTTGCAGCACGGCCTCTCCGTGGGAAGAGATACCTCGCTGTACAAAGGTAAAGGGAGGGGCCGCTGAGGCCACAGTGCAGCCTCGCCCAATTCCTTGGAGCGCAAAGCTGCACCTGCTTTGCCTGGCAACCAGCGCAGCTACTGAGAACACCTGACGTTACCACCAGGAAGCGGCAGGACGGCTCATCCTGAGACAGAGGGAAGAAGCTTTTTAGGTGTCCAAGTGCATCCGCTGCCTGCACAGCAGCCCGTAGTCCAGTAGTGGAAGGCTGCAGCAGGAGTTGGGCCTACACAGCTCCATTTGCCCGCATGGCAGCTGCCCCGTGTGGTAGCAGGCCCCTGCCTTGAGAAAATTGGGTGAGTTGGAACGCACGTGGGGGAGGCAGAGAGGTCGCCCCGCCGAGGGAGGGTTGTCCCCCCCATATCCCCGCTAGGGAAACTTCCTGAAACTACGGGACTCACAGGTGTAGGCAGGCCAGTGCCCTGAGGCCTACGCATCAGGGAGCAGTGACTACGAGACTCTGTTTGGAAGATACCCAGAGGTCTTGGTGCCCAACTTAAATGCCCTGGCTACCAGAATGGAGGTAACCGGAATGAAAGGTGCTGTGTCCAGGGTTGTTTATGGTAACCATAGCATGTGATGGATATGTTGCATGTAATACCACTGTGTTCTGCATTTCCCAACTACATTGCCTGCCCTGATGTTATGACTTCTGTGTGTCTCCACATCCTGCGTTTCATGTGTTTATGGCAATTCTAGGGGATGAGGTGTTTCATGACGTATTGGTGTTTTCATAACATATGCGACTTATGAGTAATTTCTTGCTTGCACTAAATGCGATGTTAGGCTGAATGTTTTCAGTGTGGTGTTCACTTATGAGTATTCAACAGAGTGCCCTAATTGGGAGGTTTATGACAGTGGCCCGACTGGACGAGTGATTTGTGTAATCTGTGACATCATGACAAGCGACTAGTGGCACATTGCTTTATGTGATTATGGTCTAATGTGTTTTGTGAATAATGCAAAGGATATTTTTTATATAACCTTGTTAATGTCGTGGAGTGGTGTGGCTCACTGGTTAGAGGCGGCAGACCCGGGAGCAGAGGACGGCCCGGGACCAGGGTTCAATTCCCGACGCGGCAGGGTCTTGGACCAGGGTCAACGGACTCGATAATTCTCGCCTCGGTGCCTACTCTAACTAGGGATCACACTCGGCAACTCTGGGCATTAGCTTGCCTCATCTCCACAACGGCCCCCCACATACGCCTGGGATGCCTGTTTTCACCTTGGAGATACCCAGTAGGGACCATCTCACAGGGAAAGCCAGGACGGGTTCCCCAGCGGTCTACAGCGCAGAGATACTCCTTCGGGAGTCGATTCTAGCGCTTTAGAAACCCACAATCAATCAATCAATCAATGTCCTCTTCCATCCCAAAAGAGTAAACTTGATCCGCGAAACTCTAAATCTGTCTCCCTATTTGTCTAGGCCTGGTTTACATCTGTTGTCTTCATATAGAACTTACTCTTAGCACTGAGAGATCTTCGGGCTCATCCTTTTCAATCTTTGCTCTCTATGAATTTGAAGTTTTTGACCTAAAAGACAGTTTCTCACAGTCATTATATCTGTCCATAGAATTGTAGAATTGATTGCCTTGTTGGGTTAATTTTCTCCTTTTGGCACTTTCTGTTGATGGTGCCATTGTAAGTTCCAATGCAGCTTTTATAACTAGACCTTCTTTTGTTTTACATAGGTCTCAGCCTTTTGTCTGTCTCTTTCCCATAAGAAGGAAAGTTTACTTCTCTTGTAACAAGGACTTTACTAGTCTATCTTGACAGGTTCAGCTCCTTCAGAAAATCATATTACTTTCTTGTCATGTTTGGGTTGTCTGGCCAAGGTAAGAAAAAATCATCAACAATCATAATCAGATGGATTACATATACCATTATAGTGGCTTACTCATTACAAGATATTCTTCATACTGAAAGGGTTCAGGGATGCATAACAGGGCATAAGGTAGCCTCTTGGGCAGAAATTCAAGCTGTTTCTCAGAAGGAGCTTTGTAGAGCTGGGACTTTTGATTCTTATCACATGTTCATTACTCATTATCCTCTGCAAGGATTGTTGTCAGATCATTAAAATTTGGATTCAAATGTTTTGAATTGTGGTAAAACTAGGCTCTGGCGAAATTTAAATCATGTGAGTGTAATCTGAGTAATTTCAGGATGGCATGTTATGTCTGATATACAAAGTTCCTGAAATTACACCATCTCTCTATGTTTTAGCGCTCATGCTTCCTCACGGCCAAAATTCCCACGACGATAAATTTGGTGGTGAAATATCATGCTAACACTAAAAGGCATGTTTGAATTTCACATAATTACGCATAGTTTGGTGTCATTTTCTGAAAATGTCACATAATTACACAAAAGCAAATTAAGTAAATTTCCCACACCCCAAGCAAAAAGTTGATGTGATTTGTTTTGAGTTTTTATGAGAACTGAGGTGTTTCTGAATAATTTGTATTTTGTTGGTAACCATTTATACATTATAATCTTAAGTGTTGTATTTGGTGCCTTCTGTTTAATTTATGTGAAAGACCTCTAAGCTTTGGTATTCCCCATCTAGTAATAACTGGGATGAGAATGAGGGACAGTTGAGGTAATATCTGTGCTGTTTACAGATAATCTTCAGGAATATTAGTCCGACTCGTCCTTGACATAGTCCTTATCTCCCACCCACCTTCCTAGCTAGCACAACAGGTGCTTGGTAGTGACAGGAGGATGATTGATAGGTAGGGCTTGCATTGGCAGCATTCCTGAAGTATTTCCTGAGATTGAGAGTTGGATTACTTCTTGCCGTAATGGCTGGGACAAGGATGCCAAGGACTGAATGTAACGAAGAGTACCATTACGTAATCGGGACATTCCTTCTCAAATATATTGCAACCACGATTCAAATGCCCCTGGGATCAACCCATAACGTTATTGTCTCAAACATAGAGTACAACAGCCCAATCTCAGATTTTTGCAGGACAATGTAGTGTTATGTGGATTGAAGTCAAGGAATTTCAGTCTGCTGTCTGTTTTCAAAATAAAGGGGTTTATTTACAAGCCCAGCTTGCTGCCAGAAAGTCACTTTTATTGATACTCAGGGAGTGCACTGGGCTTACCCATATCTACGAGGCCACATAAAGCCACCCTGCGTGGCTTTTCATGGCCTTGTAGATATTGAATGAGGCAACGCATCGCAAGTTGCTGCTTGCCGCACACTGCAATGGGGAGTGTCATGGCTGTTTCCTCATAAAACCCATGACATTTGTCACATTTCCAGATTTACATCAAGCTCTAAACCTGGGAATTTTTCAAAAGCCTACACCTCCAGAGGGGTGTTGTAAGGGTTATTTTCGTGAGGGAAAGTACCTCCACAAAAACAACCTGATTTCAACGCAGATGATGCAAGGGTGCCTGCATTGGCGCATGGTAGCCAATTGTGTGCCAGGCTCGGTAAGAGAACAGAAGTGCATCATATCTCATAGATATGGCGCATTCCTGCACTTTTCTTCTGACGTTGGGCAGTGCCGCAGGAAGGCTTGTAGCGCTGCCCTATGCCAAAATATAGTAAATGAGGCCTTCATTGTAGAACTTAACTAGGTTCATGAAGTCTGCTAGCCCTGACATGGAGATAACACACCCATACCTAACATATATGAGCTACTAGTATGTGCATAACATAGGCCCCTGAACCCCCTGTGGTGCAGGTGGCCCCCAACCCTCCAGGGAGGACCTGGACCCTTCAAGGGGCCCCATTCATCCAAGGCAACAGATATCTGTGAAAATAGGAGACTCGTGTGCGCAAAGAGTGCCATCTTTTCGCTTTACGCCACTGGCTAGCTTGCAACTTCACGCCTCCATATTATTTTTTATTGCCAAGGTAAGCAGTGAATCGTAGCAAACACAAGCCCTTAATGCGGAGCATGAGCCATTGTATTCCCTGTTTGTTTACTCCTTATTTAATTTGTTCTCCGTGTGAACTTTGCTACTTTTGTTTCCACCGTCTGCCGAGACTGCAGATATATTTGCTAGTAATGCATTTAGCTTGTTACAAATTACAGTATTCATTCCAATAGGAAAATACATCTCATTGGACTGATGAACTATCATATAACATGGACACAATAGGGATAGGATAGGTCACTAATGCATGCCAGGGTACAGATATTTTCGATGTTAGAATAATATTTCGTATTTATATTCAGTTGAAAGTTATCAAAACGTAATTTTCTGTATTGGATCTCATTTTTCATAACACACGCACACCGTGGCATACCCCCTTGGAAAAATTCCTGTCACTCATGGGGGGGACGAATAATTGTATTGTTTTCAGAGCAAGAAATATTGTTAATTAAACTAATGATTTTTTTATTTTTTTTAGCTGGGGTGGATCAAACATTGACCCAAGTGCTCATTATTAAAACCACATTTGATATATATATATTTGTTTTAATGAGAAAAGGGGGATAATTAGAACAATCTAATTAGCATGGCCGGCAAATTGATGTTCTCTACTTGTTAGGATCAGGCCTCCTGCAAATTTCATTTGGCACGATAGAGCCCAGCAGGCATTTTCTCGTGAAGGGGCGCGTGTGAATCCCCAGTATACCACTCAGATCACCCCCTGAGGGGAAATGCAACTTGCATTCAAATCAAACGTTTTCCTATCAAGTGCTGTGCTAATGGCTTTCCTCTGAGACCCACGCCTGTCAGTCACCCACTACCTATTTAGGCATGTTAAAGCAGAGTGTGGTGTTTATTTGTATTTCTTTGAAGTGGGTCTGTTTTCGCTCTCATATTGAATTTGTCTCCAAACCCCAGGTTGCCAATACAACTTAGACAGGCCCCCAGTCTGTCGCGTTTTTTCTCTCTCTCGTTCTGCGCGCAGTCTGTAAGCATCCAAATATTGTGGTGCGTTTTAGTAATTCAAACTCTGTCTAAATGTATTGGCAACATCCTAGTTGTTTTTTAAAAACCCGGACCAGCTGATGCTACAGCACAGGGAGCACGACAGGCCTTTATCGAAAGCTGTTTTTCTATTTTTTATGAAACGCGTGATTCATTGCACCCTGGGACACTGGCTGAAGCTGAAGTCCCAGTGTGAGGAGAGGAAAGCACATAATATGGACAATAACCATGGAAAGCGGGAGGGGAGGTTCGCTTTCCGCTCCCTCTATCCAAAGTGTGCAGCAACATGTTTTTAAATCTGACTAGAGATTTAGAAGTCGGCGCTAAAGACTGCCTTTCAAGGCGCTTGGTTGGCAAAGGCTCAGGGTGAGTTTATACATGCTTTGAAACCAAATCGGGGTATTAAACGTCTCATGAAAACAAGAGCTGGTATGTTTGATACGCACTTCAAAAGGCGAAAAAGGGCAGAGAGAGGCCTTCCTTAATTATTGAAGAAGGGCCTGTAAAGGAAACACGAACAAATAGTATCGCCGCTTTCATCCGCGGTAACCTTTTATTGTCCTTTTCTTCAGATGGACGAGTCCGTATATTTAATAAAGGCAGCAGAAGCCATCAAAGGAGGCAGGGCTGTAATAAATGGCTCTGATTAAAGGCCCTGACAGGGTATGAACTTTGCATACATTTTCTTATGGTGTCAGCCTAGAAAAACTGATTGAACCACCATTAGCATAATCACACATTTAGAGAAAATGCTGCAATGTATCAAAAACATTTTCCTCAGTGTAATAATTTTAAGGGCATTAAAATGCAAATTGTAATAAGGCGTTGTGTTTCAATGACGTGCTGAAAGCGCTTTTTAGTCAAATGTATTGCAGGAAGCAAGGAAGCTGCCCGGCCTAATGCATTTACACAATTCCAGAAATGGGATCTAAGCTTGTATTTTAAAGAGTTTTATGTCACTACAGAACATGTTGCATACCACGACCAGCCTGAGCTTCTGCTTTTAAAAGAAATGGTTATGGTAACGCATTTATTTTGTTTTGAATCAATTCATGAACAGAAGAGATTGGTAAACAAGGCGTTTGGACGCGCATCCCATGGGTCACACACATGAACAACTGTACACTCGCTTCCTTCTTGGATTTTAAATTGTAAGACGCTGGTGTCTTTTAATTCTATTTTATTTTTGAACTTGTAATTTCGCTCGGAATGCTAAAAAAATCATGCCTTTTGTCCGTTGCTTCCCCTGTCAATTTTCCTGCCAATTTAATCTGTTCCAAGCGGCCCATTCAAAGCAGTGATAGTCTTAGCTGCTTGTTGTTCGCTATAGGAGAATCGCTCCCCTCCCCCAGAAAAAAGGCGGTAATTATGTAAAGAATGGCCGCTCCAGACTGATGACTCTCACCGTGCTGCAGGCTAGCACACCGGCATAAGAGGCCAGAAAGGTCAGCAGTAACTCATAACTGCTATAAAATTGTGTCGCATCCCAGGGTTCCCTGAGGATGCCGGCGTTACCCGCTCCTGCTGGTTTGTGTATGTAAATGTGTGATAGGAAGTGCACTGCTTTTGCCATATCACATGCAGAGCATCAATCAGGCGCTGGGACACATACGAGTCTTTTCATTAGGCCTAGTTATTTACCGCATCAGAAGGAATTACCCTGGCAAGCCGCGCGGCCTTCTCTAGGCCGCGTGATATGGCCGTCCAGGATTCGGCTCAGGAGTCTTATTGTAAACAGTGCGGGATTAATCTCGCGCTCGTCCTCATCAATCTCGCCCGGTCCTGCCTGGGTGCCCCGGCGGAGGCTAGGAACCGGCAATGCAGATTCCACGTTTAACTCTGAGCGTCACGAGCGCGCAGGAATCCTTGCATGTCAAGTCCGTGTACCATCACATTAGGAAATAGCAATGTTTCTCTTGATTGTGGTACCGCTGCTTCACTAGAGGGGGGTGAACAGCAGGCACGTTACAAATGAAAAGAACAACGCAGAATCTCTCCGAGGAATGGAATGCGGCGTAACCGGTAGGCTCATGACACCAGACATCTGAGGTGGTGCACCGCGTATTATTATTAGGGAATTGATATGTGGACAACATGTATTCGGCAAAGACAGGCAGTCACATAGCAAAGGTGCTGAATGACACCTGCCAGGTTAGAGTGCATTGAAGTGCGCGAGTATGGGGCCTGTCCAGGAAGAAAAGGATGGGCAGTGTATTGGGCCTGTCTATGAAGAAAAGGATGTGCAGTGTGTATTGGGTCTGTCTTGGAAGAAAAGGATGGGCACTGTATTGGGCCTGTCCTGGAAGAAAAGAATGGGCAGTGTATTGGGTCTGTCCTGGAAGAAAAGGATGGGCACTGTATTGGGCCTGTCCTGGAAGAAAAGGATGGGTAGTGTATTGGGCCTATCCAGGAAGAAAAGGATGGGCAGTGTATTGGGCCTGTCCAGGAAGAAAAGGATGGGCAGTGTATTGGGCCTGTCCTGGAAGAAAAGGATAGGCAGTGTATTGGGCCTGTCCTGGAAGAAAAGGATGGGCCGTGTATTGGGCCTATCCTGGAAGAAAAGGATGGGCAGTGTATTGGGCCTGTCCTGGAAGAAAAGGATGGGCAGTGTATTGGGCCTGTCCTGGAAGAAAAGGATGGGCAGTGTATTGGGCCTGTCCTGGAAGAAACGGATGGGCAGTGTATTGGGTCTGTCCTGGAAGAAAAGGATGGGCATTGTATTGGGCCTGTCCTGGAAGAAAAGGATGGGCAGTGTATTGGGCCTGTCCTGGAAGAAAAGGTTGGGCAGTGTATTATGGATAATATAGAGATACAGTGCCTTTTAACCCAAAAAACAAATCTCTTGCAATGCATTTTTAGTGTGTAATGAAGATTCAAAAATGTCCTGATTTGGCAAGGATGCAAAGTTTATTCAACATATTTTCACATTAACCCCTCACCACCCATTACGACATGCATCAATACCATATTATGAGACAGGACAAGGTTATTTCGGGAGATAATATGTTTGTTTTCAAGGTTTTACCTCCTGCTTAATTTGTTTACCTCCTGGAGACACTAGAGCATATATACTTGTTGATTTGAAATACATTGTTTGGGTTCACACATATGGCCTGATTCACAAAGGTAACTTTACACATGTAGATTTAATAATACTTCTTAATGGCATAAATGTACACTTGTTTTTCTATTCACCATTTTCGAGTACAGATTTACACCAATGTGCAGATTTACACGTCTCCACCCCCTGGTGGAGCTAGCAAGAACAGGATTTTTAAATGTGAATGCACTACTAGTAGCTTTAGCAGTTTTTCACTCATAGGAGGAGCTCTCCTCTTCTGTGGTGAAGATCTGCCTATTGGAAAGCATAGGGAAAATATTTAGTATATCATTCTTTAAAAGGTATGTGCACAACTCCCTTTGTTCAGGTGCAGAGTGAACTTTTCTGAAGAAAGGGATTTCTGCACATATCATCCTGAGAGTGATCCTTGTCATTTGAAGATTTATTGTGGATATGCCAGTCCTCAGTTTTACTGCTTCCTGGTACCGGCGCCCCTCCACATGGGCAAGACCCGGTGTAACATCCACAAGAATCTTTAAACAAAAAGGATTATTTTTAATCAAAGGGGTTTAGGAAAACTTGCCTGCAATGTAATGACTCCATCAAGCACAAATGTAACAACAAACTGAGTAGCATTCACCTAAATATTATATGACACATCTTTTGGATAACCACTGCCCCACCTCTGCCTACAGCCCATTCGTTTTATCCTCTCATTGATAATCTATACTGGAAAACACTATTGGCTCTTTCCAAACTCTACCATTTTAGTGTAGCACTGCCTTCCTGAATATAAAACTTCCCATATGCAAGCAGCGCAGACCACTGCAGAAAAACTGGTAGGAACTCCATTTCAATTACCATAAAATAATTGCTCTTGCTTTTGGCTAATGCCAAGTTGTGTTTAAGACCCTCTGCCATACCTCCAAACACATCAATGCAAAGTCCTGAAAATGCCTTCCCAAAATAATACAATGCAGCTTTGCACTATTTATTGGCTTTCCTCCAACAAAATGCTTCTCAAGATCCCCCCAAATTCACTCCAGCTCTAAGGAAGAGAGATGCTTTGCACTCTAATCACTCAGGCTATAAACTGAGGTTTCCGAGACCATCTTAAATCTCATCATGTAACTTGCCTTCAAGAAGAAATATAACTGTTTTGACTCCTCTGAACACTCATTCTTACTGCCATGATGTGCCTTAAAATGACTGCCATTACACAGTTAAAAATAATTAATTTGATTTAACATAATTTCCTTTGGAAGTGTTATGTTACGTTCTTGCCAACATTATTTTCAATGGGAGTGAGTGTCAGTACACCTGAGTGGCCATGTGTGGTGCAAGACTTACTCCAAGTCTAGGCAGGAGTACTGTTGTTATTGTTTTGTGACCTTTTGAGTTTCTAATAACTTTAGAAGGGTGCTTTAGGAATAGCAATGGTCTTAATGCTTTCTGGGCGGTTATTTGTATAAGTACTCCCCTTCCTAAACCCCTCATTACTCATCCCTATACCCCTCCTCTTTAATAATAAGTATTTCCCATTTCGCAGCCACGTTCCTGGTCCCTCCGACATTTACCACAAAAACCTATAACATGATCTAAGCTCTCTACAAAATTGGCAGAGATCTCGACCTTGAAATGATAGGAGAAGTCTAATTCTCAGCACCTAGGTTTGTTAAAACCATTTTTTATTACACAAGTGTTACAGTACTACTTCTCATTACTACAAAATGCAGTTTTTGAATAGGACTCCTTTGCTCCAACGAATGATGGAAAACTACCCTGTGCTCCCTGAGAAGTGTTTTGTAATCTACCCTGTGCATATTGTAGTCATAGGGAAAACACTGGTTATTTTCATATTAGCAATATAGCAAAATGCAATATTAAATGCTCGCATACCATTTATACAAAATCTATTCTCATAACATTTACATCCTAATCTGAGGCCCATGTTTCACTTGTCGTCCTTTGGTAAGGAATATTTTTGTATATTTTCCTATAGGAGAAACTTTAAAAAGAAACAAACCAAGGTTTTCTTTTAAATTAGATCCTCAATTACTTCCCGTCCCTGCCTTTGTTAGGCACGGGGAGATTAAGGGCCAGATGTAGGTAAAAGCAAATTTGCGAATCCTTGACAGCGAATTTTACAGATTCGCTATTAAGGACTAGCAAACTTGAATGTAGGTAGGAATCGCTAAAATATTAGAGAATCCGTAATATTCCTTAATAACAAATCGCAAATTGGGATTCGCTAGTAAGGACTTGGAGGCCCATAGGAATGAATGGGAAGATATTCTCCATTTGCGATTCGCTATTAGTGAATCGCAAATAGCAGGCGCTATTTTAAGGGTGCCAGGGTGTCAAAAGGACACCCTGTTGCACTGCTGAAATGTGCATGTGTGCACATGTGGTGTACATACATGCCCTAAGGGAATGAATGTGTGCCACATGTTAATGTTAATGTTAATGTTATTAGAGCTTATATAGAGCTCAGCTGCCCCAGCGAAGGGGCGTCCTGGCGCTTACAGCTACAAGGTAACGGACTCATAGAAGCCAGGAACAAAGGGGACGCCAGAAAAACCATAAGTCAGACCCTCCAGGATATCGCGATTTCGCGATTTCACGATTTGCCGCGAAATCGGCACTTTAGTAAAAATGCCGCGATTTTTACAAAAGTGCCCGCGAAATCGTCACTTTTTGTAGAAATCGCGGCATTTTTACAAAAGCCGCCTATATCCTGGGGGCGTTTGACTTACGTTGTTTATTGGGGCGGGCGGGAAGGACACAGAAGCACGAAAGAATAACATTCCGGGCTTAATGGGGCATTAGCAGCTCACTGCGACGGGCTTTGAAGTGCCCCTCCCGCGTCTGGCTCCCCGCTGGAGACCCTCCCGGTGACTGGGGCGAGCCCCCGCCCTCTCCCCTGGAGCCGAGGGTCGATATGGGAAAGAATAGAAAGGGTGATTGTTCGCTGACCTGTGTGAGGAAGGATGAACCTCTGGTAGCCGGTGGATTTGTGTTTCAAAGTGCGTAAGAGGTAGAGACCCCACAGCACTGAACTCCTCTTGCTTCACAGATAAAATTGGCAGTAAACCTAGGTCTGAAATGCAAAGGCAGGTAATGAGCTTCAAAAGGAAATACGCTCATTATGGATAAACGATAATTAGAGTCAAATGTTCAAGGGTCCTAAACGATAAAGCCATGCTACAATTTCTACCGGCCCCTTGAAGATATCCTCAACGACAGTCTTGATACTATCAACAAATCACGTTGCAACGTCAGCAACTACAGAGTAGCACATCGGAATAAGTGCTACTTTCAAATTGCACATTATCTAGCATCGAAAAGTGTGTCACTTTCACTTAAAAGCCTGAGTAATCACCGATGTGAGTAGCCTCCAGCCTGTGCCTACTTTTGCCCTATCCAGTAGCAGTGGGCCAGTCGTGGCTAACAGCCAATTTTTTCCTGTTGGCATTGCCCAGCCCACTTTGTTTTCTATAAAGAATGACGCAGCTCATCCAGTTTCACGCTGTGTGAGCCTCGGCACAAACAGACCTCAGACGTACAAACAGGGCACGGAGGCAGGGGGCAGCCAGGCCCTCTCACGTGCTGATGGTTTCTGCCCTTCATTTGGGGAGAAGCCCCCCCCCCCCCTCCTCCGGCTAATTTCTAGAGCCGGTTTATTTCGGGCTTTTCTTTTTTCTTGCTCTAGTTCTGCGAGACCCCGGGGTTTCTCTCCGGAGGATGCGAGCGGCAGTTACCATCGGCTTCCTGCACGGAGGACCACAGACAGGAGGGAGAGAGAAAGAGGGGGTGGAGGCACATGTGGGGGGAGAAGAAAGGGGTAAAAGAAATTGAGAGTGGCTGGGTTTAGAAGGAAAGGGTAGGGGTGAAAGAAAATGGGAGGATAAAGGTGAAAGGTGGAGCGCAAAGGTAAAGAGGGGGAGCAAGAATGAAACCTGAGGGTATGGGGCAGGTGAGACGAGAAAGAAGGGGTGAAAGAGAGGGTGAGTGAGCAAAGAAGTCAGAGGTGGGAAAGAAGTAAAGGGTAGTAGGGGGTGAGAGAAACTGGGCGAATGAAAGTGAAAGGTGGAGAAAAGTAGAGAGGAGTGAGCGGGAGAGAAAGAGGGAGGGTGAATGCGCGAGAAAGGGCGAGAGAGGAAGGGGAAGAAAGACTGTGTCTGGAAGAACGAAAGTATGAGAGCTAGAGAGAGAAGAGAGGGCGACAAGAGAGAACTAGAGAGATCCAAAGATGGAAAGAGAGAGGGACGGGGGAGAAGAGACTGGGCTGAGAGAGATATCGATAAGAAGAGAAAGATGTGTGTGAGAGAGAGAGAGAGAGGATGAGTGAATGAGACACAGAAAGGAGGGGGCATGAGAAACAGAAAGCTGAATGGGACAGTGAAAAGAGTGAAACAGGAAGGAAGATAGAGGAGCTAAAAGCCACAAAACACAACTAAGAGAGGGAGAATTGGGAGGCAGAAAGAGTGTAAGGAAGGGCGGGTGACGGATAGGGTCACTGGAGGCCGCTTTATCAAGGTCCAGGGCCAAATCAAATGCCGCACAATTGCCGCTAAATTTCCATGTTTGTGCTGCTAAATTTCCATTTTAGTGCCGCTAAATTTGCTAATCCATGCCGCTATATCGTGGGGGGTCTGATAAGTTAGGCTAACGGGAAGAGGAAAGTCTTGATAGCTTTTCTAAAGGCGAGTAAACAGTCCATACCACGGATCTGCTCCGGCAGGGAGTTCCACAGCCTAGCTGTCAAACAGCGGAAGGAGCGCCCTCCCGCCCGGCTTCGCTTTACCCGTGGGACAGCGACCAACTGCCGGTCCGCCGACCGTAACCTGCGTGTTGGAACATACAGAGTGAGCAAATTGCTCAACAGGCTGGGGTGGGCGAATTTCACAATTTTAAACGAAAGGCAGAGTGCTTTAAATTGAATCCTACTCTCCATAGGAAGCCAATGGAGCTTCCGGATACTATCAGCAGCGGAACAGAAACGTGGGAGACCTACAAGCCCTCTAGCTGCGGCATTTTGGACGCGTTGTAACCGGCATATTTCGCCCTTGTTAGCCCCAAGTAAAAGAGAGCTGGCATAGTCAAGGCGTGAAAGAATGGTATCAGCTGACATGTAGTGGGATCAAAACATTTCAAAAGGGGCTTAAGGCCCTGCAGCAGGCCGAGACAAGTGCCAGCAACTTTTCTAGTGTGGTCCCGGAAACCAAGGGAAGCATCCATCTAGACCCCAAGATTTTTTACCAAGATGTTAGGCGTAGGGACCGTGCCCAAAACAGTTGGCCACAACTGCTTGTTCCAGAGATCAGCGTTCTTCCCCACCAACAGGACCTCGGTTTTGTTGGCGTTAAGTTGCAAACAGTTGGAACCCATCCAACGTGCCACAGCCGCCATCCCGTCTCTGAACCTAGAGGCATTAGTCGATGAACCTTCCTCCAAGGTGACAACCAGTTGGGTGTCGTCAGTATAGGCGACCATAGCAAGGTCTCATTGCCTGGCGACCGCAGCCAAAGGTTGGAAGTAAAGGTTAAACAAAACCGGGCTCAGGGCTGAGCCCTGGGGAACTCCCTGATCTATGGGATGGGCCTGGGAAAGAAACGGAGGAGCAGACACTCTGAAATATCTCTTGGTCAGAAAAGATCTGAACCACACCAGGGCTGACCCGGTCACTCCTGCTACCTCAAGCCGCTGCAGTAAGATGTTATGCGAGACTGTGTTAAAGGCGGCACTAAGATCTAAGAAAATAAGTGCCGCACTTTGCCCGTCATCAAGAATGGACCGCAGATGCTAAGAAGTAGCCAAGAGGGCGGTCTCCATACTGTGACCCGATCGAAACCCATTCTGAGAAACATCCAGAATATCATTGGATTGCAGGAATTGGGTAAGCACATTGTTAACATAGGCCTCTGCGACTTTCACCACCCAAGGGAGCAGGGAAATAGGCCTGAAATTCTCTGGCTTGGATGTGTCCAATATGGGTTTTTTAAGAATAGGGGACACGTAGGCCTGTTTCCAGAGAGCAGGTACGGTAGCAGTGGAGAAGGAAGCATTGATTATATCACAGAGGGGGGCCTGAAAGATGGAAAAGGACTCTCTCAATTGAGAGGGCCTCAGAGGGTCAGCAGGTGAGCCAGTTTTAATTTTGCCACTCAGCCGAAAAGCTCCTCCTGTGGCAGATGAGGGATATCCGACAGTGTCTGCCGAGGTCTGGTGTCTGAGATAGAGCAGGAGTGGGCTGAAGGAAAAGACTGATAAATGGCACGTACCTTTTCAACAAAAAAGGTGGCTAAAGCGTCACACTGCTGTGCTGAGAATATCGCTGGCATCGAAGCCTTCTTAGACCTGAGATCCTTAAGAAACTTAAAGATACATTTGGCTGGGTTCCGACTCATCTTAATCTGACTCGCGTAGTAATCAGCGCGAGATTTAGAGATAGTTGGCACTTTAAAGATAGCAAAAACGTGTTTTTTTTAAAGGAAATCGCTAGTTACCACCAACTTGAAATTGGTGGTAATTAGCGATTCCTTAAGGCTAAAGTGCACTTTCTTTTGTGCTACTTACATTGCATTTAAGGAATCACAATTTGCGATTCCTTAAATGCAAGAGCGAAATAAGGAAACGCAATTTTGCGATTCCTTATTTTGCTAGTAGGTTTAACCTCACCTACATTGCTCACAGCCAAATAGCGAATTTCAGCGTTAGCGCTCGCTATTTGGCCATCTACATCTGGCCCTAAGTTATTTTCTCAGAATCACAAGATGTTGAACGTCCCTGCCGAGACTCAAACCCAGTTCCCAAACTTCGAGTTCGACCACTCTAGCTATTACGCCACATCGTCTTAACCAATGATGCTCCTTTGCCTCCAATATGCCCCTCCCTTCCTAAATAATAACGTCCCACACCCTCCTGGCCCTGTTATTTTTGTCTCCCAGGAGACTAACTTCCTTCTCTCCTCACAGCAGGGCCTGGGGGGCTTAAATAGTATGTCCCCACTGGGAGCAGGGATCCAAGAAGCAATTTCCTGGCTTGGCTGTGTGGTTTCATGTAGCAGTGGGGCTGGTGTGATGATTTGGCCTGTGGACAAAGTGACGGAGCATGGTGCAGTCCTGCTGAGGCTGGGGTTGAGCTTCAAGGTTGACACCTCTACACAGCAGTGCGCGTAGTCTGAGGCATTATTTTGCATGCATAAGGTGGTAGGAATGGGGTCGAGTCGGTTTTTATTGAAATTTTTGGGGGAACTTGTTTAATCTCTGATTGGCCCATAGTGTGGCTGTGCTGGCATTTCCCTATCGGTTTGGCTGGGGCTTTGTTGTTTTTATTTAAGAGGCCTTTGGGGGCTGTGAGGCATTTATGTGGGATTATGGAGGTTAAGAAAGCTAACAAGCAAAACATTCTCTCAACTACTTCTTCCCTGGAGGACGATGTTCCTCTTTCCCACAAGATGACTTGTGACACTTGGAGTCCAGAAGAGGGGAGTGCACCTCTGATGTCTAGAGAAGAGGTGCAGAACATGATTGAGGTGACGATGGCAAGAGCCCTGCCGGATTAGCCTGCAAAGCCCGTAAAGCCGACTAAATGTAAGACTTTGGTGGCGGTCAATGATTCTTCAACCTTGGAGGTGGAGACTCCTTCTACTTCCTCAGGAGGGAAGTATGTTTCCAGAGAAGAGATGCGGGACATTCTGGCCCATGTGAGGGAATGTCAAGAAATGCTCTGTTTCCTCAATATATTACACCATGTCATGCCATTTCAAGGTCCTGTTAGGGATAGGGTAATGTGGAAATGGGAGGATGAGGATAAGATTCAGGTCCTCGATTTCTACAAAAGTTGTTCTTTGGGGAGGACCCTCTTCCTCATTTAGTTCGTCTGGATTCGATTCTAGCTACCCTGATCGGTAAAACGGCAATTCGTCCAGAGGACTGTACTCCCCCTGATGCCATGGATAGGAGAGTGGACTCTGGTATTAGGAGAACGCTTATGGCTGAAAATCTGGCTTTGAAAGAACATCTTTTCTTGTCACATTCAATGCAGTCCCTAGTGCAGGACTTCGATAAGCTGGCTGTGGCAGTTCACTAGGATGCAGAGTGCTCTGATCTGTTAGCAGCTATGGAATAGGCAGCGAGGTTGCTTGCAGATACTTCCTTGGATATTATATGCACGTCTGCTACATCCGTTGGTGGTTTGATTGCAGCCAGATGTTCCTAATGCCTGAGGTAGTGGAAAGCAGACCCTAGGGAGAAGGCTGTCCTCATGCAAATCCCATTTGAGAGTTAGGCACTCTTTGGGGACCAGTTGCCTGCCATGATCTCCAAGGCATTTAAATAGAGAAAACATGCATTGCTATGTAAAGGGGGTTCATCTTCTGCTAAGGGGTATAAGAAAGCCTATAAATCCTCACCGAAGCATGAGTCCCAACTATCTTCTTTTTGAAGGAGAATGTTTCAACCCAGATTTTCACCAAAGCGCAATGTTCCTGCTTAGAAGGGGGCCTCTAAGAAGGGCTCCTCACAATCACTATCACAGTGGGACATTGCCTGGGGGGGGGAGGTTCCAGAATATTTTATTCATTTAGCAGCAGGATGTGTCAGATCGATAGGTACTAGATATTGTGACCAATAGCTATGCAATTGAATTCAATGATATTCCCCCAGATACTGGCATCCTGCTGACTCCGGTTCCAGTTGCAGAGTAGAAGAGGTTGGCCCAGCTGGATAGGGTCAGGGACTTGATGGCAAAAGTGTGCCATCTGCGTAGTACCAGCAGCAAAGCAAGGCAAAGGGACATATTCCATCTTGTTTCTGGTTCAGAAGGTGTAAGGGGCATTTTGGTAAATTCATGGATAAAAATATTCATTTTCAAATGTTGAGTGTTGAGGCAACTATCCCACTGATGGGTTTAGGAGATTGTTTGGCATCAATGGATTTGCAGGATGCCTACCTGCACGTAATTGTCTCCATTACCTCTCAATGGTTTCTGCAGTTTGCGATAGAGGGGGGCAAGCAGTTCCCTTTATGTATTCTTCCCTTTGGGTTCAAGTCCTCAGCCTGGGTATTTACAAAGGTTCTGGCACCACTGATGGCAACTTTTTAATGCAAACAGAGTGTTGTTTACCCCTATTTGGATGACCTGTTGGTTCAGTCCGAAAGCGAGTCATAATTGGATATTCATGTGGCAAGTCATCTTTGGATCCGCCCCAGGACATTGTGTTCGTTGGGGCACATTTTCTGACTCTCAGAGGATTAGTGACATTGTCAGAGCGGAGGTTGATCAGCTTGCAGGATCAGGTTCGGTCTTTGGTGGCTCAGGGAACACCACAGGCTGTGGAGTGGTTGCAGGTGCATGGTCACTTGACACTGACTGTGTTCCTGGTCCCTTGGACAAGGTTTGACCATCACATTCTAGTCAACTGGATTCTCTCCTGTTGGTCTCTCAATCTTCAGGTCTGTATCCTAATGGCAGTTCTGGTTGCATGGGACTGTTGTGGTGGCTGAAGCTGGAGCAACTGGGCAAGGGCATCCCCTGTCTCATCCAGCTCCAATGGTTGTAACAATGGATACAAGTCTCAACCGGTAGGGGGGCTTAGCTGCAGTCGGAGCAGGTTCAAAGGTTATGGTTTCTTCATGACACTCAGATGTCTTCGAATTGGAGGGATCTGAAGACTCTTCTTTTGGCCCTCGTACATTTTCATCTAATCCTGAAAGGGAAAGAAGAACTGAACCAAGCAGACCATTTGGTGACAAAAGCTTAGGTCAACAGACAGGATTGTACCAGGACCAGGGCCCGGAACTTGATTGCATGGGACATTTTCTTATGGGCACATGTTTATCTTCTGTCTCTGAATGCTCTGTGCATTTGGGGGAGGATAATGTGCAGGCAGATCTTTTAAGCAGAGAAATTCCACCATCCAAGAATTTCTCCCTACACCCTCCAAGGATTTTTTCCTACACCTATATCTGTTCGATCAACTTGTGCTGAAGTGAGTCTTCCAGTAGTATACCTGTTTGCTTAACCAGAGAATGCAAAAGTGCAGGGATTTTGTTTGAGGGGCTGATGTCCTCTGGCTTGGGCAGTGGACAGGTTGGCTTGTCATTGGCCTCTGGGCCTGATAAATGCCTTCTTGATTTTTCAGTTGGTCAGGGCATTTCTGGTGAGGTTCAGGAGAGAGGGCACAGGTGATTTTAGTGGCTACATGGTGGCCTCAAGTGAATTGGTTCCCTCTCCTGGTGTTGATGAGGAGTAGTCAAGAGTAGTAAATTCCGGTGGTTCCGTCTCCGCTTGTCTTTTCGGCCTTTCCTCTGGGGTCACTGGGGTAGTTGTATTTGACGGCATGGAGGTTGAACAGAGAGGCTTTGCTGATCTCTGAGTTCCTGAGCAGCTGGCAGTGATCTTGCAGGTTTCACAGAGATCGTGTACTCTGCATTCTTATGCCAGGCATTGGAGAGCCTTTTCTACTTGGTGTTTGAAGAAGCAGGTGGATCCTACGATAGCCAGTCTATTTTTGGCTAGGCAGCGTTTACAGTATGGTGCTAACTTGGGACTGTCGTTTGCCACTTTGAGGGTTCAGTAAGCAGCGATTCAGACATTTCGTGGTTCTTGCAGAATCTAAAGAATGAAGGGGGATTATGCCTGGCTTTTTTCAGGAACTGTTGAATTTGATTCTAGAACGGTTCGGTTTTTCCCCAGTTGAAATCTGCAGCTGGTTTTGGATGTCTTGACTGTGCCTCCATTTGAACCTCTTGAGGGTATTGATTTGACATTTTTAACATATAAGACTTGTTTTCTAGTTATTCATTACTCTGTCGGGTGCTTGGGGGAGATGGGGGCCTTATCTTGTAAGTTTTATTTCTGTAAGGGGGTTCAGGACAAGATTGTTCTGGCTCCGGTTCTCTTGTTTGTACCTAAAGTCAATTTGACTTTTCATGTGAGTCAGGAGATGATCCTGCTGTTATTCTGTCCAGAATCATCCTCAGATGAGGAGTCCAAGTTACACTGTTTGGACGCCTGGCAGTTTTTGCTGCGGTGCCTGGATGTGGTAGGCGTTATGCAATGGAGACACAATTTTGTAAATTTTGGTCCTGCTACAAAAGGAGAAAAGCCATCTACTGCTAACTTGAGTAGTTGGATACATTCCCTGGTCTTGTTGGCATAAGAGGTGTTCAGTGGCAGTCTACCCACAGTATGGTAGCAATGGGGCTGAATTGCAGGAGGCGTCAGTGGTGGAGATTTGTAGGGCAGTGACTTGTCCCCTCCCTCCACATTTGTTCAACACTATCGGATTGCTGAGCTGGAACGTTTGGATAATAATGTATTGGGTCACAGAGTTTTGTCCTCAATGAGGGAACAGAGGTATTTCTGTATATATTCTGGGCACTCTATTAAAGTTGGGTGTTTGCAACTCAGTTGTCTGTTTCTGTAGCTACTTGCTATATGTCATTGGTTAAGAAGGAAGGGAGGGAGGTACGGGAGGTCATGCGTCCATTACTTTCCGATAATGGCATTACTCCTAGTCCTGTTTCCTCGCCTTCCTTTAATGTCCCTCCTGCCGTCCTGGTATGGAGTAACTGATTGTCTGGTTGGTTTGTTTACGTACAGGACAAAGAGGGGGTGGGGGCATTTTTATTTAGGAAGGGAGGGGTCTATTTGAGATAAGTGATTCTCATTTGTTAAGAAGGAAGGCTAGGAGTAATGCCATTATCCGTGAGTAATGAACGCATTATGTGTGCTTTTATCTCAGTGCTTTTATTCATTTCAACAAAAACCTTTGCCCAGAACGAGAGCTGTTGATTGCCCACAGGAAGGAAGATATTTAAAAGTTTCCTCCTTTAACTCTCTTAAAATAAGACTTTACATGTATTTGATAGGATAATGATGATACATTGTATTCCTATTTGATGGAGTCAAAGAAAGGTGACTTTGTCAGAACAATTTCCCTGAGAAAGCCAGGTAGGTTTGGAACCATGTCAAAAAATCCAGAAATATTAGAATGACAACCCAATGTATTTGCATACATGTTTAATCTGAGTAAGAAAGGATCTTGAGTCTTGAATCAGTAGTACTTGACAGGATAAGAGAAGACGGAAGAAGTCTTGATTGCAGTTTGCTCCTATTGAGTATGAACAATATCATTCAGCTAACTAAAACTCTGAATCATGTTTTCTGCCGAAAGGCACTTGAAGTGTTTAAGTAGTAACAAAAAAGCTTTTAAAATCAAAAATGAAATACATGCTATGTTAGTGTTAGACTGGTGCTTTGACTACCTTTACATGATTTTGCAGAGCTGTCATCGGTATTTAAAAAGTTTAAAACCTTCAATGGTGTAAAACTCCAACAAACGAGTGTAATTGTAGAATTGCAAATGTGAATGTTGATTTACACTGCAAACTGAAGTCAGGCAAATAAAATAATCAATTTTTAAAAAGAATGAGCAAACATTTTTATTCTGCCAAAATGAGCTAAGCACTGAGTGAAATGAAAAAGTTCTCAGTGACATAAAGAAAGCATCAGCAGAACATACAGTAAAACATTAAAGTGCTCGGTGGGCAAAACACTGCTTAGTAGTAAAAAGTGCATTTTATTTTCTGGTCCCTTCCTGAACATTGAATTTTAAGGTAGAAAATAAGTGTGAACCTCTAAAAAGTAGAGAACAGAAATCCTTTTGGTATTTAGTTAAACATTTGATAAAATTACATTGTATAGGTGCAGAGGATGACCGGGCAGTGGTCCTCCACAGGAAAGACACAGATCTTTATCGTACTGCTGTGAGTCAAAATAAAAAGTCAGAAGCACTCCTAATAATGCTGCAGTGTAAACCAATAGCATCTGATGGCTCTTACAACGCATCACCTATTGCTTCCCTGACTTCACTAACCCAAGCAGCATGTATTCGAGAATCAACTACGAGCTTAAATCTCCATTTTTTTCTAATCCGATAATAGCAGGACTTAAATACACAACGTCATGTGGACCTATCCAAACTCCAATATTGTGTCTTAACACCTCCGTCCTAGTCAAACCTAGCTGGATGCAAAGCAGCAATGATGCTATAGGAACATCACAGTAAACGACTGCGGTTTGTCCTTGCTTTGCAAGGTCATCTTATTGAGCAAGGAATCTCATTGTAAAACGTGAAGAGGAACATTAAAGTTAAAATTGTGGAGACCTCACACATTCAGGGGCATATTACCAAGGAATAGCGATATTCACCGCAAAATGCGCTCAGCGCATTTCTTTTTTAATCGCTGCCTATTGCTGGATATGTTAGTGGAGAAAACATGCTATTAGCAACGTTTTTCTCCATTCTGCTCAAATATCCAGCGATAGCGGTGAAATGCGTGAATATCGCTGAGAATACAGCGATATTTACGCATTAGCGACAAAATACTCTTAGCCATGTTATCCACCTACCATTGGATAACATGGCTAAGAACTGGTCTGGGCAGGTGTTAGTATTTGGAGATATTGCGCTTAGCGGGAATATTTCCATCGCTACGCCTGCTTTGCTAATAGGCGATAGCGACGTTAGCGACTGCTTTCAGTCGCTATCTGGTTGGGTACGCCCACTTTGCTTGTCATTAGCGATAAACATCGCTGACATGCAAAGCGGGCCTCAAACCGCTCACTATCGCCTAGAAGCTGTCGCTAACATCAGTTAGCGACAGCTTGCTAATAGGGCGATAGAATTATCGCCGCTTAGCGGCCTAAAACAATAATCGCCTATCGCCCTGCTTGATAATATGCCCCTCAGTCTGTAGAAAACCATCGCCACTCTCTTAACAGGTAAAAATAAATAGGAAACCAAGTGACCGAAATCTGTAAATATTGAAACCCAGTCAAAATACCTTAATTATACCAACAGCATAGATGTTTCTGGCAGAGTATTAAAAAAAGGTGTCAGTTTCTAAAATTTCAAGCATGAGTGCCAGTGCTGTGACTGTCAAAAAGAAGCATTTTAGGGTCTTTCATAAGTCTATTTAACAGTGTTGTTGCCCAGAGCAAACACTCTTACAAGTTGCTTTATGGGCATTATCGGTCAGGCATGCCCAATCTTCAGTACACAGATATTGGAGCCTCTAACAAAAGTAACACATTTTATCACCCTTAGTATGAATGTTTGCAAAGCTGAAAATGTTCATTTGTTGATGTAGTTATCTTCGTATCTTGTGCAGGAGCATCTGGTGGTCATGCAGGCACCTTCACTCTGAAACCTTTTAATAATACCGCAGTGTCTTCAAATTGGAATTCAATCCTGTTTGTCACTGGAATTACGCGATAAGGAAATAAATACTGACCCTCCATTCGTTTCTTTGGGAGTTCTAGGTTAAATATAATAAACTGACAATCTTTAGCCACCTCTTTCCCCTACACCTCAACAAGCTAAAAACATTTCCCCAATTCAAGTCAAGACTTGTCATTAAGAGATATATCACCTTTTGCAAAGCTTCTTGAACCCTTTGCTTAGCATTTAGAAAAGCTGAGTCAGAAACAGAAAGGGACATAATTTTGCATCAATGGACCAGGACCTAGGTACAATTTCAGGCCAGTCGTTATGGAGCATAGGTCAGATACACCAGCCTGCCAAAGGTTATACCGTCAAAATTAATCTCCAACTGCTGGTAAAGCTTCTTCTAGTCAGTCCTGCAGCTCCTAGCTCTTCGGGGCATGCTTCTGGGCTCCAGGTCTCTTTCCAACCAGGGCTCCTTCTTGGTCTAGTCCTCTTAAATAGAGCCGAGGGGTTCTCTTGCACGCAGGAGTCGTCCTGCTCTTTGCGTCACTGAAGCAAGAAAACTGGAATCAACCACTCAACCCTTAAAGAGCATTTTCAGTCGCTTGATGCCAGCAGGATCCAGATATCCTTGACTCATTGAGTCCTTGTGCGAGTCCTCTTCTTCCAGCAGGAGCAAGGAGTCAGGAGTCAGGATTCTTTTTCCAGCCGGGCCTTCTTCCGTCTTCACAGGTCTCTTAACGATCTGAGGAGGGGGTGGTTGAAGTGGCAGCTTTATTTGGTGCACTAGCAAGTGACTGGAGAACATTAATCACCCAATCCTGTTTTCCTGAAGTCCTTCACAATCTTTTGCAGAACTTTCTCTATGCCTTGCTGTAAAACTACGTAGCTGCCACAAGGCAGACTTGTTTTCCACTTCTCTGCCACTTCACTAACTGGCAGAGTCAAAATGTTTTTCTATCCTACTGTGACTGGGGCCTGACTGAAGATGAATAGGATGCCACAGATAGACCTAAAGCATGTCCAGTTAGCAGTTGCCTTATTAAAAGAACACAGACTGTCCAAAACAAAACCAGTAAGTCCAGCTCTAAATATCTTCAATGCAAAGCCCAGGGCCTCTATCCTATATGGAGCAGAGCTCTGGGGTTTCGAAGATGTTTCCTCACTATCTGTGGCCCAGAACAAGTTCATGCGAACTTTAACAGGTCTCCCCAATCTACTCCACTTAAACCCCTCTATCTCGATCCAGGCTGCAGCACTCTTGAGGATTTGGCTCGTTTTAGGCCCGTAGCTCATCGGCAAAGGGTTTGGACTTTCCCACAGTTGGTTGATTATGCTGAAGATCTGAAAGATGTCAAACGGGCCGATACATCGAGTAGGATTCAATGGCTACAAAAAATACAGTCTACTTTGGTGGAAATGGGATAAAGACATCTGTGGGAGAACCCACAAAGCAATTCCTTTCCATCTAAAAAAGTGTTCAAGGAAGCATACTGGGCCATGGTGAAATCGAAGTCCATGTCACGCACTATCAATACTTCCCTCTCTGGTGTTTTTATAGAACACAAACAAGACTTTAGCTTTGAATCATATTGGGACCTAATATTAAAGCCCCTCAATAGAAAACTGTACCATCAACTAAGGATTGGCACACTCCCGACAAAGGGCCAAATGTAGGTAATGAAGATTTACCGATTCTAAAATACCGAATTTTACCAATTCGGTATTTTAGAATCAGTGAATGGGAGGTAGGTATTTATTCGGTAAGTATTACCGAATCGGTAAGATTTGGTAATTACTGAATCGGTATTTACCGATTCGGTATTTCCCATTCATTCCTATGGGCCTGGAGGCCCATAGGAATGAATGTGAATTACCGAATCGGTAAATACAGATTTGGTAAAAGGGGAACACATTGAAGGGTGGCAGGGTGTCACTTTGACACCATGTTGCACCCCATAATCATGTTTGTGTGCACATGTGGCAGACATACATGCCCTAAGGGCATGTATGTCTGCCACATGGCACAGTTGAAATTGGACAGATTTGCATTTGCAAAGGCATTCGGTATTTACCACCAATTTATAGTTGGTGGTAAATAACGAATCCTTAAAGCACATAAGCACTCTTAAATGTGCTTCCTACATGCCAGTTACCGATTCGGTAAAGACCGAATCAGTAAATAATGATTCGGTAAATACAGAATCGGTAAATACCAATTCGGTATTTACCGAATCATCACCTTCATAGCAAATGGCTCAATACCGGTCGGTAAGCCTGAAATTTACCGAATTTCGGGTTTACCGACCAGTAATGAGCCACCTACATCGGGCCCAAAATCCTTTATGCAAAACTGGCAAAGCCCTCCTACCACTAGATGTCAATCCTGCAATATGCAGGATGAGACAGTTCTCCACATCCTGTTTGTATGTCCGGCTTACAAGCGCCCTAGGAATAAATGGCTCAGTCCAATTTGTGCCAATATGAGCACAAGATTGAGTACTGATGCATATCGCATACTGAAAACCAACACACATGAACCCATTGTAGTGGGTATAGCCAAATTCCTGAGCTGAACGTGGGAGATTTGAGCAAAGTGTTTGAATTAGCAAGGAGCACTGAGGGACCGGTATGTGCTGGATGATTGGTTAAGCATATTTTATTGCTAGTTCATCAGTTTCACAATTTTGTATCATATGTAACCAGCCATACAGTGATCTGCACATGGCCAAGAAGTGTTTTTTTTTATCTAGGAATCAATGAGATTGCTTTACTCTGAGATGTGGATTTGTTGCTGCTATAGATTAGTTTTAATGTTCTTAGCAAAACAACTTATACATTTTTTTGAAGGTATTTATATGACTTTTAAGACTTTTAGCCTTTTAATTTATGTATATTTGTATGAATTTTCTTTTAAAAATTGTACTGTAACTACATGTGTCTTTTATGATTTTAAGAATCACAATAAAGACTACAATTGATTGATTGATTGAATAAGATAATCCCTCCTTGCCCTCTTCAAGTCAAAAGAAATAGCACTAAAGCTGCCCTTTTCCCTGCCAACTTTTCCTGCCCACTCTCAGATAGCCAATTCCTGCTAGCTAGTCAGTAGATAACACACATCGATCTTTTCTAGTCCCAGAGGGAAGCCATTTATCTCTGGGTGAGAGTTGTTAACTCTCCAAGTCAAGGATGTGCATTCCAGTCCTGGAGGTGTTAAAGGTGGAAGAACTGGCTCCCTACAGTGACTGGGGATGGGCTGTCTAGGTGAGTCATGGAAATGAATAGCAAATACCCTCCCTGGCATCTCCAAGTTAAAAGAGGCACTGCTAAAGCTACCCTTTGTTGTGCCAGCTGTTCATGTCCACTCCCAGATAGCTAATCCATGCTTAGTGGTCAGCAGTTAACACCCATTGTGTGCCCTTGGGCCTGTAGTCAAGCCATTGTACTCAGACCCAGGGCTAGTTACCCAGGGCAAGTAACTCTCCCAGCCAAGGATGTGTATTCCAGCTCTGATGGTAAGATGAGTGGCAGACTGATTTTATGCAAGTTTTGTCTCCGACATCCTAACCAGGCACAAAATAAATTTGGAGCATTTTTCTAGCCCTTTCCTAACCAGAGGTGAAAAATAAAGATTTAATCGAACTGAGGCCTAAAAAATCCAGCCTGCCTCCACAGTGAAATAGCTTTGAGGTTTAGTTACTTTTCGGTGTAATGGCCACTAACCACAATATATAGTGTGCTCTGTTTTTATGTATTTGCATCCTGCCCTGTGCACTTACAAGGACATTTTTAGGTGACTTATGAATACATAAAAGTCTTACCTTGAAATGTGTCACTCGGGGGTTTAATTAAATGGCAGCCTAGTCATAGTGCAGTGGTGCTCCTCGCATAAATATATTTTTTTCAGGCATGCATGTGATGTGAATGCACACTCCAGTCTGCATATGACATTTAACTTTAAATTCCACAGGTGCACTTAAGGCACCATTGACAGTGGACTTACATGGAAGTTAAATATGCCAAATAAGGAGTTCCATTGTACAGTACATTTTTTAAAGAGGAAGCACAGGCACCTCACTATTGTTTAGCAGTGGTAAAATGCATAGAGTTCCAAACAGTAGCGGACAGTCGTGGGAGTGCTGCCGGGCGGTGACGTGGGGAGGGGGATTGGCAGGGTGGGGGGTAGTAAACTATGGATTAGGGCCGATTACAGGTAAGCAAACATAAAAATAAAGAAAAAGAATTTAGTTGTGCGCACTGCATCGCCAAATGTGATGCAGTGCGCGCAAAGAAATTTGTTTTATTTATTTTTATCATTACTGCGAATGAGGGGTGAAAGGTACCAATCCCTTACTAGCCATTTATTGAGCAATGGTCTCTCTTTTGTATCAAGCTAGCACTAGACAGAGGAAAACCCCTAATCCTCTATTGTAAATCCACCGTGACTGATAGAGACCACACATACCGGCATTACACCAACAACTTACAGAGAATACCGACTTTCCATGAACAAGGACGACTAGATACACCGCTTCAAATATAACTCCCTACGCCCTGAGGAAGCCCCAGGCCGGATGGCCATGTAAAGGGGTGAAACACGTGTTGGCTGTTCTCCTATGGAAAATCACGAATATAGTAACACCTTCATTAAAACTAGAAAAGGAACCATCGGGTGATTGGAATTTTTCCATAATAAACTACAAGAAACGAAGCTTGCCCTGACATACCATTCTCAAACGTATTTATTTTTATGTTTACTTACCTGTAATCAACCCTAATCCATAGTTTACTACCCCCACCCTGCCCCTCCCACTCCCCACATCACCGCCCAGCAGCACTTCCATGACCGTCCGCTACTGGTTCCAAAGGCAGCAAAAAAAAGTTGAGAAAATTGATCAAATGTGTGGTTACTTTGCACAAAAGGTGGATGTGCTGCAGCCATAACCATAAAACCTTATAAGATGGTTAACATTCAGCATCCTCTTTTAGGTATTGTTGCTTATTACTGGCCATATGTATATGTGTGTTTTTGCATTCCTCATCACTTGTTGCAAGGCAACGTCTTTAGAAAAGCTCCCAAATAGTTATCCAAAGAGACTATAGTGAGTCTTTGGGGGGCTTCCTCTTTTGCACTTGTTTAGAATTTCTTGAGTGTAAGGAAATTAAACTTTCTGCATGTTCAGCCATACATTTTTGGACTGATCTTGCTGATTTTCTTTACTCTGACAGCGCACTGAGGCCTGCTAACCAGACCTCAGTGCCAGTTTTCTAACCCCTTACAAGGTTTATGTCGAATTGGCTTTCCCCAATTGGCAAGTACTGACTTACTTATAAGAACCTAGGGGCCTATTTACAAGCCCCTTGTGTCACTTTTGTGTCACTTTTCCCATGTTAAAAATGGCACGAAAGTGGTGCAAGCGCCTTGTAAATCTGCCCCCTACTATATAATACCAAGAGCATATACAGCAGAGGGTCCACACAAGGCTGCAGTAATGAGTGTGCCACCCTGTGTGTAACAAGCTACACAATGGATCCCAGCCTGCCACTGCAGACTGGAAGGGAAGTCAAACCAATGGAAAAGCCAACTCTTCCCTTAGCAATATATGCAAGTCTCCACTAAGAAAGGCCTAGAGAGACCTGAGGCAGGGAGCTGTATATTAGAAGTGGGAGATGTGTGTTTATATATGTCTCTGCAGCAAACCCCTCAAATTGTCGTTTTGCTGTGGAAAAGTTAGTAACAGGGTTGCAGGCAGGCATCCCAGCCTGGCTAACATTTGAATGTAACTACCTAACTTGGCATTGTAAGGTAAATGTGGCATTAAACCCAATTTGATTTACAGGTCGAGTTTGATGTCACTATTAAAGTAAGGCAACTTTTAGGAAATTGCAACTCTTTGCCCCAGTGATCCAGTAGCCTCACATGGCCTACAATATGCAGACAGCTTTCTACCCACCTCCAGAGTAGTATGAACTCCCAGGCTTAGACTCAAACAAAGCTTTCTGCAGGGTGAGATGTTACCCCCCCTTTCACAGGAAGCCACTCGGGGTGTTAGCCAAAAGGGGATTTCAATTGTAAAATTGCCTTTGATGGGAAAACGGTGATACCAATCCAGAGGGGCTTCTTTTTCTTGCTGAAGACTAGCAGGATACAGGACCAGAGAGGGCAACCTGTGCCCAAACAGCTTTTCCTGTGGGCATGCAGATTACTGGTAGCCACAACTCTAGGGTGGGCTACGAAGCTCCTAACAGCTGAGGAAGGGTGTCGACATCTTGGGACTGGGTAGAATAGTGCACTATGGGATTGTTAGGTGCCACACATTGCTGGAAAGTCATCATCAGAGGGAGGGGGCCGGGCAGCCCATTGACTCGTGACTGTGTGGCACCCTCTTGGTACTTTCCTGGGATAGATATGGCACCATTGGTACCCTGAACCTCACATCACACTGGATTTGGAAAGTTGACCAAAAAAGGACTGCCCTCGGAACTGTGCAAAGCGAAGCTGCACTGTCTGCTGGACGACACCTGCTACACATTGGACTAGAAACGTTTGGGCTGCGCTGGTGACTTCTAGCTTGGGGGAAAGTTGATTTCCAGCCCCTGACCAAAGAAGTGACTCAAAAGGATCAGAGGATCAGTATGATGATCCCCTAGAACCAGCTCCAGGGACAAAAGAGATGAAGAAGCACAAACCGGCAAGTTGCTAGCCATAGGAAACAATTCACCACTAGCTGCCACTGGGGGCCCCAAGAGAGCGGTTTATAAGCCATAAGTTTCACCCGAGTCAGTCGGACTGGGGAGTGCTGTCAGAGTCTGGATTGTTCATCCAAGAGGGACACTACCATCCTTCAAAAGATTTCACCCCAACCGCTGTGTATGTAGACCGATAAATCAGTCCCAGCTGGATTTCTACTATCATGAAGAGGACATTGTGGGAGCCTGACCTCTGTAGCCAAAGTAGCCCCACATCAACCGTGGCCTGAGGAATCACTACAAAAGTACCCCTGTCAACAACACCACAACCAAAGCATCATTGAGCATCTTTTCATCTTGCATTCCCACCATCAGGACAACTACATTATCTTCTATGGCGGTTGTGCTATAAAGGGTGACACTGGACTCAAAATTGCTCTGGTGGCCAGGTAACTGTCCAAATCTATCCCATTGACTCTCCAGACCTCCATCCTGTTAGATTTGGTCACCCAAGCTGGGCTGGAGTAGGTAAGCTTTCTTTTACAAACTTTAAACTTTAAAAAAGTTTCCAAACTTTTTGTTGACCATTGCTTGATTGCATTGATAATAGCTTTATAAATCTGTATCTCCGGAACCCTCTGGTGGACTCTAAAAATTAGTTAAAATATATTCTATTGTTATACATTGGTGTTGTGTTTCTTTAATGTTATGTGGCTTTCTTATTTTGTTGTTTGGTACTGTTAAATGCTTTACACTAATTTCCTTTCTTCAAGCCTTGCTGCTCGAAAGCCATAGGTACCTAGGATTGAGCTTAAGGTTGCGCAAAGAAGCCTGACTGGAACCAAGAAAGTTTTGTAAGTGTATTCCATGGTAAGGCCCTACAGCCATACCCAAATCCTCACACTGAAGACATCCATTCATGATGTTTTTTAACAGAATGTTAATATTTCCGCGTGAGTATTTATTATTAGGTGTTATTACAACTCCTGCATGTTTAGTTTGTTATACTGTCTATAGGTTATAGTGGTTTTGTGGGCTTATGTTACATTTTATTTTTGATCTTGAATGAGAAGGTGATGATGGGTCTATACAACAGATGAATTTTGCTGAACAGTAGTTATTTGCGGATTGATGAAAATGACAACCAATATATGCCCTGCTACATGGGTGAGTCTAGAGACAATCTATTGTAAGTTGTTGGTTTGTCATGAAGTCAGTTGGCTAAATGCAGGTGATGTTTTAGTCTCACTGTTGATAGATGAGGCTAGCTGAGAGAGAGATATTCATGGAGAGAGGGGTTTTGAGATGAAAGCATCCCAAAGAGCTGTGTTGTTTGTTTGACTCCTACATTTAATGTAGTCCTTGTGCATTGCTGCCGTATGCCACCAGCTTTATGTTCCATGTCCTGTTGGATGCTGGAATATCCTTGTAGGATAATAATTTCCATGAATGGGTGTGTCTGCTGTACGAAGTTCCTGTCAGAAAGACTAAGGGCCTGATCACGACTTTGGTGCAGCGGCGACGGGCCAATGCCACCTCCTCTGCACCACAGTCGCGCGAGTACCGCCGACCATATTACGAGTTGCAAATGTGCAACTCGTAAAACGGTCGGTGGTTCTTTGGCCTTTCCCATGGTGGTGCCTTGAAATTAGGCCCACAATGGGAACGGCCAAAAAGTTCCAACACGGAGTGGACCACGATGTCCATGTTTTGCTGTGACTGGGGGAACTACAGACATAAAAAGGCTGGTGGTGCAACAACTCAAAATATGCTGAGTAGGACTGCGCCAGTCCCTGCTCAGCATATTGCGTTGCGGCACTCCTGCACCACCGCCAGGGAATGACGCAGCATGCGGTTCACCGCCAATACAACTTTGTAAGCCGTAATCAGCAATACAGTGGACCACCACTCCTGTGCCACAGCGAGTCTAGTGGTCGGAAGACAACCAGACTTGTAATCAGGCCCTAAGTCTAATTTATGTTCCAGTAGTACTGTGTAGATTGAGTGTAGATTTGCACTGCTAAGCTGTCATTGATTGTGATGAGATAACAATTGTATACTATAACTTACTTCTATTTGTACATGAGTCAGATTTCTGATTGGCTAACCACCAGTTCTGTTTTGTTGTTAGTGTCTATTTATAGTCTAGCGTTTTCTTTGGGATATACTGTTGATATCATTGCTCAGTTTGCATAAGCAAAATAACAGCTTAACTCGAACTTAAAAGAATGTTTGAAGATACAGAACATTGGAATTGTAGTATATGATTTAAAAGAGGTATCCAATATGGAGCCTGAATGTGCGGTTCTGGAGTAGCATACAAGCCACATGTGACAACATTTGATGGTTTTCAGAGGGTTCATAATAATAGCATGTTGCACATGTGGATGTAATGAAGTCTGTAAGTGTTTAGAAGATTCATGGCAATAACGTGAGGTTTACATTGCTTGTACAATAATAGTCAGATTCAAAAGACACATAATGGAGAAAGTGGATAAGTGGAGAAGTGTGGCTCACTGGTTAGAGGCGGCAGACCCTGAAGCAGAGGTCAGACCCGGGACCAGGGTTCAATTCCCGACGTGGCAGGGTCTTGAGCCCAAATATCCACGGACTCGATAATTTTCGTTTCAGTGCCTACTCGAGTCACAGGTTCACACTCTGCAGCTCTGGGCATTAGCTTGCTTAATCTCCACTATGCCCCCCCCGCGGCGGGATGCCTGGCTTTCACCTTGGGGATGCCCAGTACGGGTTTCTCACAGGGAAAAACTAGGACGGGTTCCCAAGGCAAGCGCCGAGATGCCTACGGGTAATCGAGCGCTATATAAGAACGCATAATAATAATAATAATACATAATGCACGATCCAGCCTAAGATTTTAGAGGCATAAATGATCATGAGGTAACTAGCCAGAGCAGGTAGCATTGATACAATATGGCTGGAAGCAATGTAGTAGAGAATAGCCACTCTTATTTACAAGCGCACTGACTGTCTTCTTATCAAGACCACAGGTATGGCAGTGAAGGTCCATGGATAGCAGCCTGCAGCATGGCAGTGGGAATGAACGACATATCCAGCCTTCAAAGTCCCATTAAAGATCCAACCAGACAACAACTCTTAACCTTTGATTTTTCAATGAAATCCAGGCATGGACACACTGACTAAAATGAAAAACGAGGAGTGCACGCACGTGGGAGTGAAAGCGGGAATATCTCAATCCTGTACAAAATGGTGGTTAGAGAAAGGTTAGGAATACTGACCAAGATTTTTGTTGCAGCAGCAGTTCTGTCAGGAAAGTCTGTGATGAACCAGCACTATGCAAAGGCATCTGTGTCGAGTTTTGAGGGCAATTTAATCAAGCCCATCTCCATACTCGGTAGAAATGGGCAATACTTTGACGCATTTCTGGCTAGAAGTGGATCCAAACACCACAGCAACCTTGAGTTAAATCACCTCCAACAGTGATTGAAGGAAATATAATTATGCCAGAACTGATCATAAATAAAAGTGAAAACACAATAAGCCATTACATACCTATCAGGTACATTAGAACAGCATACACTGATAAACAGGAAATAGTCATGGATAGTAAGCAGGAAGTTAGATCTCTTCAAACGAAGTGTCTTTGCTCAGAAATGCCCCATGCCCTACCTGTGAGAAGGACCAATCCACCACTCGAGGATAAATCTGAAATTACCTTGTTCAAAATAGCCACACAAAATGCACATGAAGGCACTCGGATGCAGCCTACCTTCTCAGCGCCATGATTTAAGATACTGTTTCTGTTTGTCAGGCCCATTCTTACTACATGTTTTTATTTTCTTAATTTTCCACCATTGTCGCTGTCTTTCCTGTTACTATTCTGCGCATGTAAACCTCTTTGTGACAAAATGTCTTCCCTACCCATTCAGCAATGATTAAATCAGGTGTTTTTTCAAATGATGACTGTGTAGTATAAATGAGGTAGGTAAACTAGACCACAATTTCAAAATTAACTGTATTCAACAAAAGAGACTTTTACCTATGCAGCTTGTACTCAAACATGTTTTCCATGCTGTTCATACACTGTAAGTGATTTATCAAACAAATATTTTAGTGCACTTCCTAAACATAGCTGGGCACCTTCGGCTGACTCATATCTCATCAAAGTGTAAAAGAACTATGGGCCTCATTTACAACTTTAGGCACAGGGCAGCACCGTAAGGCTTCAACCGGAAAGGGCACGAATGCACCATATTAATGAAACATGTCGCATTCCTGTCCTTTCTGCCTGGTGCCTAGCGCCAAAGCAGGTACCCTTGCACCTTTGGGTGAGAAGTTGCGCTTAACAAACCCCTGATTTAATTTGATTTAGGCACAGCAGTTTTTTGTGCAGGTAGGGACATCTGCCTGCACGAAAACAATCAATATAGGTGTTTTCCTCTTTCTATATGTGCTGCTTCTATGTGTGCTGCAGAATGCAGCACACATAGAAAGAAGAAAAACAAGGAGAAATTATGTTATTTCTTCTCATTAATCCCCCCCCCCCTTGGGAGGATCACAGTTTTGATGTATTCTCAGGTTTACAGATCCTTTTAAATTGGGAATGTGTCTAAATCCATGGGTGATACGTGGAAAAATCCTCCACAATGCCCATGGAACGCCTCTTTGATGCAGAGTAGGCAGTGCAGCGCAAAGTCCTGCCTTGTATTACTCCATATTTATGAGGCCATGTAAAGCCACACAGGGTGGCTTTGCGTCACCTCATAGATATGATTGAGAGGCCTGCATCACCGAGGCATCAGAAAAAGTGACGCCATGGTGGCACAGGCCTCTTGTAAATAAGCCCTTATGTGTGAGCGTAGATATGTCACATTAAATTGTTTTGAATAAATTTAAATTTGCAAACGCGGTTAAAGAAGTGCATTTGTATTGTATGTGTACACTAAGTGACTTCAGAAAACAATAACAATTCTATCAAGGTTTATTGTTTTCTTACCTATTAAAACACTTCTAATCCATAATTAGTCTGCTGATTCACCACAAATGGAATGCCGTTTTTTGTGTCTATGGATGGGTTATGCCCTTGACGCACCTTCAGAATTCCCTTATATTCATCACCAGTCTACTTACTTAACAAATTAAGCAAAAAACCTCTTTACACTCATAGACATCCTCACAGATTTGCAAGCGAATTGAGGTATTTTTTGTGAAGTCTTTGCCATCCTTCTCTGTTAGTTTAACCTTTGGACCGAAAGTGATGTTTCAGCTGTTGAAGATAATAATAATAAATGGGATTTATATTATTGGTGAGGTGGTCTTGGAACTATATGAAAGATGCTTGAACATTAAAGAGATAACTCACGAGTATGTTATTGTTAACTCATTTGAATTGTTCACCAGGTGATAGTCAACGTATATATAATATCAATAGAATACATGATGAAACCACTTAGCGAATTCCGAAGAATCAATATCTGAAAATTTTCGATTTGCTGTCAATTAGATACCTAAAAAGTAAAGTAGACATTTTGTATACCTTCTAACATACTAATGTGCTGATATTTTAAAATATTGTTCACTGGCCACCAAGGTTTGTGGCTTTCCATTCTCAAGACGAATATATTCTAAAGGAAATGTAGAAGTTGCATTAAACTACATCATCCTTCATAGCATGGAAGATCCAGGATGATGTGACTGGTGCAGCCTCACCTGACGGTGACTTCAGGAGGGGTTGCTGTGTGTAAAATTAACTAATAGGTTTAAAAGCACCTGCTTCCTCTGTGTCCAGCAGTTTTCAGGCAACAATAAAAATGTCGAGATAACTCTGGTGATTAATGTTCCTGCTGGAGAGGTATTAGAGTATGGTCTAGTGGCAGATTTCAATCATCATAAAGTAGTGCAGACAGACAATGTGCCTGCTGCAAAGAAGGTGTACCATGCAGAAGGCAGATCTGTATTTTATGTTGATAGCTCAATGGGCTACTGCTTTGTCACTGAGATACTTTTGTTACAGCAGTTCACAAGTTACAATCCTAATATAGCACAGTAACATGTGAACTGTCATCAAAGAGCTGCATTCAAACGGCATGGTAAAGATCAGAACACTATATCCCCCCACCCCATGTCTTTCATTATCCATCCTATTGTTGCTAAAAAGGGTTTGTTTGGGTAGAAATGCATCACATGAGAGAGGTGTTATGAAAAATATGTAGGAACCGGTGGAAGATGGGAGTGAGGGAACCCGAGGAAAAGTAGTTCATTGGGGGAGCCAAACAAGATTGCTGCACTGGGGGGCCACCATCTCTAAAACCAGTTCTGCTTCATAGATAGTGCCCCAAACAACCTTATTATGCCAGAAAATGACCATTCTTATTGCCTGTATGTATTAATGTAATCCTGGTTCTTAATGGAAAGTGTTGAAATGGATTTTCGAAATGATTTAATAACCTAAAGACACAGAAGAACAGCCAATGAATCACTCTCTTTCATAAACCCAGTAGTCTGGGAAAAAAGGTTCCAATCACAATAGTGAGGGCATCTAAAGTGATCAAAAGGTGAGATCCAGAAAATAAAATAGCGAATGTGAAGCAATATTCAGCCCTATTTCTATCGCAATACTCATTTGCACTCAAAAGCCTTATCAAACTAAAGATGCCATAATAGGTCGCATTTTTCTGTTTCAGCTGTTTAAAGTAACAACCTGGCCGTTTCAAGAAAGCAAATCCAAAATCCAAAAGCCTGCTGTCGCTAACGGGAAGTAGATGGTAGTGTAGTAATTTATTATTTATAATAAATGTCCTTTGAGTTTTTACAATGTATGTGGAAGCCAGACAGTGGAATGGATACATTGGAGGGATTTTGCAGCATACTTCTTACACCAGAGTTCTTGCCCTGCTCAGCAGATAGCGCACCATCATTGACTTTGAGCACACTGGGGAGTGCTAGTTGCGAGAAAATAGGCCTTGGCACCAAATAAATATAGTCCTAAATCTATGGATCATGACCTTTTTTGAACCATTGATTTGTTAGTATGGCAATGAGGCTTATATGTGGCAAAATATGTGGTAAAGCTGAATTATTTCCCCAGTCCTTCGTCCGACCTCTTCTCTCAGCCCTTTCCATTCCTTCACCTCCACTTATACCCCCACTCAACCTGACTCTTCTCCATTCCATTCCTTTCCACTCCTCTTTCTTAATTTCTCCTTTTCATCTTCTAAGTGCTTCGCCCTCTTTTCTTCATTCAGCTTGTCTCCATGCCCATTCTTTTGATCAACCTGTTTCCCACTACTCTGTTAATTTCCTACCTTTCTCATTGTCCATTCTTTTCCTTTTATTTACAATTTTCTCTTCTTTTCCTCCCCATCCATCATATAGCTTCTTTTTTCCCCCAACTATTCTCTCCTCTCCTTCTCTCACTCTTTATTTCTTACTCTCCTCTACTCGTGCCTTTTCCGATTATTTGTTCCTCTCATCCCATCCCTCAGTTGTCACCACTAACATATTATTTCATCCTTAACTCACATTGAAACGTGTTCCGCTATTTATTCACTCCTACTTTCCCCTTTTCATTTCCCCTTGATTTCTTTTGCTCCTCTTTGTTCTTCTCAGTTTTCCCCTCCATTTTTGTCTTATCTGTACCTCAGTCGTTTTTCTTTCTATTTTACATCCCTTCATTCTTTCTACAACCATTTCCCTCCCAGTTCACCAAAAGGCTGAAGCTGAGCTGTACCCTCTGTTGCACATGAACCCCGGTTACGCCCACTTGCTTTCTTATTATAACCATTGTGGGGTGGTCAACTTCACATTACCACATGACAGGACACTTTGCATGTTGATCTATAAGTCTGGTGACTATAAATTGCAAAGCACATGTTGGCTCCAGCCCCTCAAGATCAGGCTCACGTTCCATTTAAAGGATGAAGACCTAATGACAGGTTGTTTTAAGTATGATTGCTGTATCCGTTTTTCAATCCGTCAATCAAAACCTAGAGTAGGCCTTGACTGTTCAATATCACTACATTTAGAAAGTCAAGTTTAGAAATGAAGTTAGTCGATTATCTAATTTGACTAAAATAGCATCATGGTCCCAAGACATCAGCAGTAAACCACAATACCCACAAGAGAAGATGCCCAATAAGATTAGACTGTCCAGGGCCCAAATGAGACCTCACAATATTCTTCTATCTTTATGACCTTACCTAAAAACATTGGGCACATTTAGAAGCAAGGTGACTTTTTTTAATTATGGTAATGAAGGTTATTCAATAAACTGACCAAAAACCTTGATTGGAGTGGAAAAGCACCACCTAGTCCTGTGTCTAATTTATAGCACTGAAGCCTTTACATTTTTTTGGGGTATATATACCACAAGATAATATTAAAATATTTGGCAAGGCCTCCAACAGAGCAGCATTTAACTGGTACTGGCAGTCCAGGAGCATCACCATCATAAGCACCCACAGCCAATTTGAGGTATAGTGGTATAGCGGGCAAGCTAACATTTGTTGAACAAAAACATAACTTAATATGAGCAACCTTGACCAAATTGTTTACTCTGCAGAAATTCTTAATTCACTTATATCTCTCCTTCTGATTATGCCAGAATTTAAAACAATTATAATCAACCTATACTTAGTAAATAGTGTGTGATGAGAAACATGGAATGGAACCTAATAAACAATGGTTATTATGTCAGGAAAGCTGCACCCTCTATTCATTGAAATGTGGGACTGTAGGAAGCTATGGACCTTGGATTGAGCAGTCCTGCATTGCAGTCTCAGTTGTACTTGTGAGCAAAATATTGTTTCACTATGCCTTTATTCTAACTAGTTTCGTTATTTAAAAATTTTGTAACACAATTAATACAAAAAAAGAGCTTTAGTGATGTACCTAGGAAAGAACCCCAGCTCAGTTTTATTTTATGCACTCATAGGTATAATTGACACATAATTTCCACCTAATCCACCACTGTCCCTGGTTGATGAAAAGTGGATGTAACTAGATTGCTCACCTTTTTGATCCAAGTTTTAGGTCTGGCATTAACCAATACCTTTTGATTTGACTAAAATTATGCATAAAATATACTTACTTAAATGGACTTTAAGCCACCTCTCGTCATCCATTGATCTGTTCTTGTGTCATTCACATTTCGTCTCCACCCACTACAGCATACAGCATAGTGCAAGGGAAAAACCTAATTAACCCCTTCCATGCTCATGACGAGCTCAGCTCGTCATGCAGCACAGTGCTCGTGTGCTTATGCATGCTGAGCTTATGCATGCTGAGCCCACACCCGTTTTTATTGCTGTCCAGCACAGCAGGGGAAACTCTAGCAGTGATGAGGTTAAGACACTGGTTAACTTCACTTTGAGTGACTGCTCTTTCAGTACTAGTGTTTTTGTTTTTTTTAATAATTATTTTAGTGTTGTGTTTGTGTTTAGAGCCTGATGTAATAGCAGGATGCTTTTTATGTGATCACAGAGCATATTCCAGCTTCATCAGATTCCATCTCCTGTTTATACTAAATACCTTTCAGACTGGCCGTATCTGACTGCTGTTATTTCACTTAAGCTCACTCCTTATTTATTTGGTCGCTTGTTTGTTTCTTTCTTCTTGTGTGCCTCGGAAGATCTTGGACCTGGCCCGATGCCCCTGGCTCTGACAGGGCACCCTGAGCTCCACCTCGCCGTGACTGCAGCTGCTGGGGGCACATACCCCTGTTCAGCTCTAGAGACGCCCACCTATATCTACCTGACAACCTGGCGCTGAAGGCACCTCACTGATCTTGACCCTTGAGGGTACTGCATGGACATAGAACCCTCATGCCACACTCGTTGACCTCTACATCCATAAAGATCTCATGTAACAAAACTGGGGTTATCTAAAGCGCTCTGATACCCGATATCTTCGGGTCTAGTTCGCGCTATATAAAACTCCCCCCCAAAAATGATCTCTACAGCACGAAACATCTACGAAGAATCTGCACGCAATGGGCAAAACAGACCCGATGCAACAGGATCCGCTCTTTAAAGCCAGCAGAATGCCTCAACACCAGAGCAACTCTGAATAACCGCCCACAGGACAAACCACTGAAACCATGAAATACACAGAAGATGACATGAAAGCACTGCTTGTGACAGTGAAGCACAGCCTGGCCTCTATTGAATTCAAAATGGATGGTATGTGTAACTGACTAAACTTCATGACTCAGAAACTTGAGAAGCATGATGCACGTATCGAGGAGACGGAGCATAGGATCTTGGACCGAGAAGACGCAGGAACCTCATCCAGGAAACAAATTATTCAGATGGATAAGCTGCTGAGGTTATAGCAGCTAAAAATGAAAACCTTGAAGCGCCCTCTCAGAGCAACAATATCAGCATTTTTGGAATAGCAGAGAGTGCCAATAGAGGCAAAATGGAAGACTATGTGGAAGAAATGCTCCATGGGCTGTTTGGCCCGGAGGCCTTGTCGAGCCTGCTGGTAGTGGAGAGGGCACATCGGTCACTGGTTCCCAGACCTACTCCCCGGTGCCTCAGCCAGTCCTATCATTGCCAAACTCCTTAATTATAGGCATCAGGATACAGCTTTGAGACTGGCAAGATCAAAATCCCCTCTAACTTACGATGGTCACGCTGTAATTTTATATCCAGACTTTACCATCGCTGTGAAAGAGGCCAGAAAGTAATATGCAGTTGTGAAGCAGAAGCTCATACAGGCGCAGATAGACTAAGCAATGTTATACCCTGCGTGCCTGCGGATAACCCATCAGGGGAAGCAATACTTCTACACCAACCCCTTGCAGGTGGAAGACTACTTACGGAGGCTGAAGAAACCGAGATCCAATCTTGAAGCGTACAACACAGAAGTTAGACCATCTTTCCAATTCTCAGACAATGATTGAATGTGCCTGAAGAAGATGACACCGCGCATGATGATGCCCGGAGAGGGAGACCAAGCCATGGCATTTACCGAACTGTTTGCAGGTTACCTAAGTTCTACATAAATACCAAATTCTCCTTTCAAATTTATACAACTGTACAGTTTTTGTAATTCATGATGCATAAGCATTCTATACTGGTCCCTTGGCACCCCGCCACCTCTGCCTTCCATGTTACGGAGGAGAAAGGGTGGGCAGATGTGCCCTCTGATGCTACCCACGCTGGGTGAGCCCCAGGGTTCAAGTACAGTTGTTAAAGACAATGAGCTTACAGGAAACCTATTTGAAAGGGGTGGGAGGGAATGTTCTTTCACAACACGTTGGGGATGTCGATGTGGGAGGCGGGAGGAAACCAGGGGAAGTTTTGGTTGTATACTTACCAGTACCACACTTCGAAGCTGCAAAGTCCTAGAATATTATACAAGTCACACTCACTGATAACACAGAGACACTCTTTAGCCCTACCTGCTGCACACCCTACTGGGAATGACGCTCTTCTTCTTGTCCAGAGATACGAGACGCACTTACTTTATTAGCTGAATAGTCTGGGTGCAAATCTACAGATACGCTTGTTGACCTGGAATGTTCGCAGATTGGGAGATCCTAGGAAGCACAGGCACATACTAGCGTACCTGGAAAGACACTCCATTCAAATTGCAATGATCCAGGAGACCCATTTGGATCCCACGAAGCTGCAGAGGTTTGCGGCTAGATTGGCAGGTTACAGCTGCTTTGCTTCATACTCTACCTACTCACGAGGCACTGCTATATTAGAACACAAAACCACCCCATATGTGCCGGCAGGGGCACTATGAGATCAGCAGGGACGGTTTTGCTTGGTGCGGGCGGAGGGCACTCGCATCCCACTCAGTGACATTGGTCAGTTGCTATGGCCCCAACACTGATGATCCTATGTTTTTCGCTACACTATGGGGGAAGATTGTAGATATTGCCTCTACACACATGCTGCGGGGCGGGGATTTCAATGTCACTCTGAATCCAATATTAGAGATACACAACCCGCAACCACACCACTACGCTCGATGACAACGACAAATGGGGAACATTATATCTGCCGGCAGGCCCCTGAATCCAGGCAGGAGGGAGGGCATTTACAACACTGCCGCACACAAAACCTGGATTATTGGGTGATCACTAGGGGACATGGCACATGGCTGAAGGAAGTGAAACACTTAGTGCGCAGCCACATGGATCACTTCCCTGTACTCATATGCATCTCCCCACCCATTACACACTCCCCATACATTAGGTGGCACATAACCCCCGCCATGATCTTGGACACAGTGTTTAGAGCTGAACTGGAACAGGAGATAGACGACTTTTTCCAGCTGAATCTTGGGTCGGTTGCGCAGGTAACAACTGTGTGGGAGGCATTTAAAGTTACGGTCCAAGGATTGAGCATTGTAAAGGGAGGAGGGGTGCTTTGAGACTAGAGACAGTCGCTCGCTAGATTAGAGGATAAACTTAGGCGGCTCGAAGAGGACATAGCATGATCACCATCCCCGCAGAAACGGGATAAGGAGAAAGCCGATAGGGAATGCCGATTTAAGGGGAAATATTTCAAGGCTCGCCGCTATGGAAAGAGGCCAGAAAGGGCATTAGCCAAAACTATATGGAAGCCTAGATTTTCGCGCTATGCTTTAGAGTTACAAACACCCAAACAAGGGAGCGTTAAAAACATGTCTGATATCCTCCAGGCCTTTTCCACCTTCTACACTACGCTGTATATGTCGACCAGACAACAGCCGAACTCGCTACAGCCATACCTGGAGCCCATTGCCCCTGGGTGGCTAGGAGACTCGCAGAGGGAGTTCCTCTCTGCTGCATTTGAGCTAGACGAAATCAGAGCTGCTATAAATCACCTCTGATCAGGTAAGGCTCCTGGGCTTGAGGGCCTACCCACTGACTTTTATAAGGCATACATAGACCACTTAGCCCCCATACTTAAACAAGTATACAACGAGGCTCTAGAATTAGAGGAACTGCCAGCATCTATGAGGGAGGCCACTATAATTTCCATACTTAAACCTGACAACACAGCTGATAAATGCGATTTATACAGACCTCTCTCTATGATTTATTGTGACTTCAAAATATTGGCTAAAATAATTGCAAATCGGCTGAGTCTTCTAATAAAGGCATTGGTGCTACCTAACCAAGCTGGTTTTGTGCCAGGGCGAGCTACCTCTCATAATTTGCGCACTCTCTTTAAGGCAATGCACGATATTGACCCTGCCCTGGAGGCGGCTGCGATCTTCCTCGACACCACTAAGGCGTTCGACTCGGTGGAGTGGGTCTACCTGTTTAGTATCCTTGGGCGAATGGGAATGCTGGAAAGCTTCCTGGCCTGAATAAGGCTATTCTATACGAGACCATGTGCCAGAGTAGTAATAAATAATGCCAGCTCGCCTTGGATAGAGATTATAAGGGGCACCTGTCAGGGCTGCCCGCTGTCGCCATGCTGTTCGCCTTGGCAGTCGAGCCTTTGGCGGCTCGGCTTTGGCAGCTGCACCACGAGTGGGCCCTGGAATGCCCCACTCGACATGTACTGGTCATGCTATATGCAGACGACATCACGCTCTATGTACGAAACCCTCAGACTAGTCGTAACCCAATTTTGCGAGAGTTCATTGCATTTGGTGAACTTTCTGAGGTCAAAATAAACCTCAGGGAGAATTGAGAGCAAGAACTAGGTGAGCCCCTAGATGACAAGACGTGGCAATACTGTTGCGAGCAGATGGGTAAAATCTCAGCCAATAGCAGACTGAGAATTATTCAATATAAATACCTTCAGAGGCTATACTACACACCTGCAAGGCTGTTTAAGTTCACATTACCGGACAGTGATGCCTGTGACAGATGCAGACAGGGAAACGCAGGCTTCCTACATCTGGCGTGGGAGTGTGCGGCGAATAGACTATATTGGGAGAAGGTGTTAGAGGCGTTAACGCTCATGATCATGATCACAATCACACAAATCCCAGTAGTCGCTCTTCTGGGCTATACGGCAGCTATAACCTGGACACATTACTAGCTAAACGGAGAGTGGCCTGTAGATGGGGTAGGGGGAGGGAGCCTACATTTAAGGACTGGATGCGGGTTCTGCTTGTATGGCAAGAACAGACGCTGATATATGCAGTACTGCTACCCACAGCTTTGAGACCCAGAGATATTTGGGACCCTTAACGCACATATCTACATACATACCCAGAAACGGCTGGCACCAACAAAGAGGCCCCTGAATAGGTCAGATGTTATTGTAGCGGCCACCTCAGATACAAATTACCTGGCAATCCTAGCCCATCTTCCCCTCCATTTCCCCGCGCACAAAAAAGTCAATGACACTGCAATGTGAGGTCCCTGAGGCCTGCAACTTGAAGCCACGGAGGGCAGACCCCTCTCGATTTAGCCCCCATTAAAGCATAGGCTGGTCCCTCCCCAATTACTTTACATGCTCAGAGCACACCTGGTCCCAAAAGGGAGGCTCACCAACTGTTTTTTTGTAATGTGACTATACTGCATTGATGATGTATGCTGTAATGGAAAATGTTAATAAAATAAACTTTAAAAAAAAAGTTACACATCATGGATAACTTGTGCTCACCCTCTTGGGAGCTTGACACTGAGCAGTCAGGCGTATTCCCAGTGGCAAAGGGTAAAACATTTGTCCAACCCCCTCACACCAGTAACACAATGAATATACCACAAAAGAGACTCCAAACAAGATTATATAAAAAATAAAGCATGCATTGTACATAACACACAGACCAAAAACAAAAGAAATCATAAATACTGTGCATATTATGTAAATCCTGAGTCAGTACTCATCCTGACAATGCAAGAATTACAATGGCATATATCATAACATCAGAGCATGAGATGAAGCTAATGTTGAAACAAGGACACATAGATCACCAAACCAACCCTGTGCACAAAAATTACATGGATCATAATTGCTCCACACACTATGCAGAGCCTCAGATAGTCCTATATGTGGTAACTGCTGTTACTACACATTTTGCAGTTATGAGTTTTGAGATAAATATCGGCAGGTCAGCATTGGCGATATTTAGCAGGGCAAAATACCCTGTATTTTCCTGAAAATGCAAATTTGGGTGCAGTAAACTCCAAAATCAGGTGGCCTTCAACTGCGATATATTCCAACTTGGTGGAATCAGATTTTATCAGGTGAGATAAATATCACACCAGGTGCCTGGTTAAGGACTATAGGCCTTATTTAGAGCTTGGTGGATGCAGGACAACTGCCAGAAAATGGTGGGTAGCCCGCCCACCATAACAAGAATGCATTAATATGAATGAGACCCTATGTTAGGCTCATTGGACATCATCCACTTTTTAGCAGAAGTCCTTCTGCACCGTATTCTGTACAAGGCCCTAACATGCCACTCCTCTTTGCAAATTGTAATTTCACATGGTGCAAAGATTCTCTAGATGGAAAAATAAAAATAAGAACTAGTTTCTATTAGTTTTTTGATTAAGTCCATTCCTCCCTTTATCCACAAATATCACAATGCACTTTTAGCCCATAGGGCTATCTGCGCAGCTAAACCCATCAAGTCAAAGACAGTGTTGCTCATTAAGATAAATCAAATTGTTTACCTGAATTTAAAATTGGATTCAAGTTTTAATCTGCTAAAGTCAAGGTCTGGAAATATTTTATTCTTGGAATACTAGGTGTGAGTGTAATCAGATCCTGTGAAAGACTGGTGTAGTTTTGTCAATTGAACAGCCACGGCCCGTGGAGGGATTGCCGGTGGGGCAGAAAGGTGGGGCGGGGAAGGGGCAGGGTGGGGGTTGCTAAAAACCAGAATATGGATAATTGGAGGTGTGTAAACATTAAAAAAAAAACGAATTTCGTATCGCGCCGCGCATCGCAAAATACCATGCATGGTGCACTACGAAATTCGTTTTATTGAATTAAATGTTTACTTACCTCCAATTATCCATATTCTGGTTTTTAGCACCCCTCACCCTGCCCCTCCCCCCGCCCCGCCTTTCTGCCCCACCGGAACTCCCTACACGGGCCACAGCTACAATTGAATCCTATTCTGGCACAGTAAATCTGGATAATGTCCCACATTTTGATTGGATCCATTATCCACACCCAATTGAATGTGATGAATTAGTGTACATCATTTTGATTGTGTCTCTAGATTAAGATCCAATCACATCAAATGGTATCATGCCCTGTCATTATCGCAGGGGTTTTCAGCCTTTTCTGTAATAATAGCTACCTGTGTTCAATGAAATTCATCCTGAGCTACTGTCTTCAAAAGTACAGTAATAGTTACCACATCAAATAAGGTTACATTAGTGGCCACCATAAACAACATTATCAGCAGTGATCACCTCACTGTATGTGGCAGGGTCTCCAGCAGTAATGTAAAGGCTTTGTCAGTTTGAAATTCTTCTACTTGGATAATACAGAAAAGCCAAAGCTGTAATGCCAAGATAATGTTACTTGCAAGTCTTTCCATGCCATGGTTTATCACAAAAATATCAGCTTTAAATATATTTTGACAATTTTTTTCGTCAAACATCAGCTTATGTGTTTTGAAAATACACAATTTTTGTCTCAAGCACACTTTCTAAAATGTGGTATAAATATATTAACTCAACCGAGCAAAATCTTATAATGTAGTAGTCTAGGCTGCATTCAGTGGAGCTACTTATAGTTGGTGGGACTTATAGTTGGTTGGAGAGCTTCTATTAGCTCATGAGCTACCCGTTGGGGAAGCCTGTTCTATGGGACCATATATTATATTCCTACTTTGCTGTGCTGGATTTTAGGATTGGGAAAGATGTTTGGTGCAAGGGGATTGAGAAAAAGCTTTTTATTTTTAGAATGGTTCACAGTATGCTATGAGAGTGATTTGCACTGATGAATTGACTCCAGAACGACGAAATACATTTTTCCAGTGTGTGGCTTGCCAATTGCCATTGTTGTCAAAAAAGTAGTTGACCCTCCGTAATATGAACGCTGTTACCCTGAGGTTAATAAGCCATACAGCTTATAACACAACAGCCAACAGGTTGGGTAATCGAAAATGAAAGAAAAAAATAGCTAAGGCAATTAAGGTGCATGTTTACAGATCAACACTAAATGTAATCACGCTGTGCCTCATTTAAGTGATTAGTACACTGATTAATGAAAGCATGTCACATTGACATATTTATAATGATCAGTAGCAGAATGTATTACTGTATTCCTGCCAATGATAGTGATTAGCATTGCAATTAATCATTACACATCAAGCAATGGCTGCTGGTGATCAGCACTGCAACTAATTATTATACGTCCCTTTTAATGTTTTTTCCAACCAACACTACAATTAATTACTGTCTGTCTACTTTAATGATTCTTAGTGATCAACACTACAGTTAATTAAAGTATACCCTTGTAATGATTTTTCATGATCAACACGCGAAATATGCACTCTATGCCTCATTTAAAGATTTTTCGTGCCAGAGCTGAAATTCATTGCAGTATACCACCCATTTATACTTGCTTCAACCAACATGATAACCAACAGCTGTATTGTGTTAATTAAATTAATTAAAGAAATGTATAGTACCCCACACTATGCAATGCACAGCGCGCACAGCCAAACACCCACACATTACAAAGCTACAACTGCTGAATCAACCAACTAAACACATCTGAGCTCCAACTCGTCCTCTAGCTGTATTTCACACTCAAAACTTGCTACATCTTAAACATCGGATCTGAAGGTGCCTCACATTTGTGAGGCTTGGATTTCTTTACCCCACAATTCTGTTTTTGTAAATGTGGGCCATGGTGGCTGTGGCCCATATACTGGCTCCCTCCTACCCCAGGGATTGCACGTCTACTATGCAATGACAGCTGGATCAGAAATAACACTCATAATTCCCATACAATGATCCCAAAAGTAGCAACACACATACAAGTATTCAGATATTTACTTTGTAGCTGCAGAAGATTTGTAAATATTGCCACAAACATCGACCTCATTAGCAAACCATTTGGTTAAGCAGCAAAAACCCTACCAGTCTTCTTCACTAAATTACGTTTTCAGTGCCCCTAAATTACTTACCATGAAACAGGAAAATATCTTATTTAAGTCGCAGAATAAAACAAGTACGCTCACCATCCCAGGGCCGTACCTTATCACACCATTTGTACAAAACACTTGTTTGAACAAGTATTTATAGACACACTTCAGTTATAACTGACACCCTCCCAGGACTTAAACTAGACTGAGAGCATGGTGATACTTTCGAACGCCAAATCCCACTCACCATTACCGAGTCAAAAGTCCTCGGCAATACGCAAAGCTAGACTTCATACCAGCCTTTGAGAAAGACTTCCGGTGAAAATGTCTGGAGTACTGTATGTGGTGGTTTTTGACTACAGAGATAAGCAATCATCCACTGAGCAGCATTTTGTGTTCACTCAATTACAGAATGGTTTAGATTTTGTTGGCAAGCATTACCTGTTGGTGTGAAAATCACTCAAAAATGGGCCTGCTGCCAGAATGAATTGGTATTATCCAATTATTTGCAAATTATGTGCATCCTCCGACTGTCGCAGTTTTCACCACTACCTTTCTCTTCCCTTGTCCGTAAAGTAGCAGGCAGAGTTCTATAGCACTTGTATTCGCCATATGTATAATGCATGTAAAGTAGGTACACAAATCAAATACCATATCTCTAGTAGAGCAGACCCTAAGTGCTCCCTCTGTGTTGGGTTTAAAAGGTCTGGAGCTATTTCTAAGATTCATATAACTCCAAGTGAATGTGTGTACAAATAATAATCTTTTGTTATTTAATAAACTTGCTTTGTCTCTAACTTATTGATTGTGTATAGGACAAGCAATCTATTCCATAACTCTAAGTACAATATGTTACGGCAGTACCTTTATAATTCAATAAATAAACAATTCCCAGAAGACAATGCTTGGGGCAATATGGTGAAGAAAATGTATGATTTTGTACTAGGGTTGTGGATTGTAAACACATAGAGGCAGATTTACGTTGCCTGACGCATCTCTGCAAATCGGCAGAGATGCGCCAGGAAAGATACGGCACGCAAGTTTATCCTCGCGCCACCCATGATGCGCCGCATTTACAATGCGGCGCACCATGGCGCAGGAATGAACAGATGCGTGTCGCATCTTGGGCGTAAAGTTGGTGCAGTGCTGAAGTTGTGTTGCGTGCGGCACGCAACTCCAGCACTTTTCCAACTTGCCCTATCTTTAACGTGGTGCGTCAAGCCTTACGCCTGCTTCAAGCAGGCGCAGGCTTTTGACGCATCAGCGTTGGGAAAGTGACTCAGTGAAATCTTGTAGATTTCACTGAGTCACTTTTCAGGGGCGTTCCTTCAACGGAACGCCCCCCCCTGCATCGGAACGCCTACATGAAACCTGACGCAGGTTTCATGTGGCGCAGGACCTTACACCGTGACGCATCTCCATAGATGTGTCACGTTGTAAATGCCTCGTAGGGATGCGCCATGTTTACGCCGCCTTGCGTGACACAACAGCGGCGCAAACGTGGCGCAAGGGGCTTGTAAATCTGCCCCAATGAAATCAAAGAATGTGTTAATGTTCAAACATATACACATGTTTTGCCATGGTACAGTGTATTGGATGCAGGCCACTGAGGCCAGTAGTATGAAAGGATACAGGTTTACCGGTGTAATAGTACAAATACATGCTTTTTACAATTATTTCATAGAAACATTTCAAATGTTTGCAGCATTATTCAATCTAATTCGAAAAGCAGTAACTGCCAGTTCACAATGTGAAAGTATAATCCACAAACTGTCATGGCTTCCCAGCTACAGAAATGCCATGGCCACCAATTTGGAACTATTTATCTGACCCAATATATTTCGCCACACAAAGAGTGCACTCTTTTATTGTATCCTAAGTGAGTCTGTCTGTGTAAGTTTATTTTCTACTTGATCATGTACCTTCATCTACTTTTTAGATCCCTATGCAATCATGGCACCTCTTATCTCTTTTCAATTGGCACATCATGAATTAACTAATGTACTGTGGCACTGCTGCTTTTACGTGCCACACAGTGTGTTAAGCACAGGTCACAATTTCCCTATTTCTTTAGAAATGTATGTGTATTTTCATCAGTCATTTCGGCAAACATCATGACAAAATCTAGGGTTTCTGAAAATGTATCTTAATCATTGGCCATCTTTGTTTCTTCATGGGGATTTAATCCCTTTGCCATGCGTTTCTCAACTGCTTTCCATTGCTTTCACATCTTCCTCAAAACTACCTGCAAAATCTTGGCTATTGTCTTTTTGGGGATATAACTTCAAATTAACTGTAAAGTGCTTTGCATTCTCAGCAGCGGGATTATAAGGAGAACCCCATAAAATACAATAATCATTTATAGACTATATTAAATAGAAATCTACCATACAATCAAATCTGGTGGAAGCTTATTTGAAAAGGCAACCATTTATCTAATGAACCTACTTTAAGATAGGAGCAACATCGGATTCTCTCTCCCATCAATCCATACCATGACAAGATCCTAGAATATCGTCGCTACATAGACGACATACTGATCATATGGGCAGGAGACAAGCAAGAATTGGAGGCTTTTACACACTGGCTCAATACTCAATCATGTGACATTCAGTTTACCAGTACCTGCAGTAACGAAACAATCGATTTTCTAGATATCACCATCAAAGAAAGGGAAGGGCTGCTATATACCACTCTATACAGAAAACCAACTGAAAGAAATACGCTGCTGCAGTACTCCAGCCACCGCACACGGGCTCTACGTGATAACCTACCATTCGGACAGTTCCTCAGGATACGGAGGAACTGCACACTAAAGGATGATTACTTTCGCGAATCAGATGAACTCATCCGTCGACTAGTAGAAAGAGGATACCCGAAAAGACTGGTCAAACGAGCACGGAAGAGGGCATGGTTCAGCAACAGAGACTCCTTGCTGGTACCCAGGGACCGTCAACCCTTGGAGGACAGGATGATCTGTGTGACTACTTACTGCAGCAAAAGCAATGCAATACGCAAGATTGTGAATAAACACTGGAACATCGTGTCAGATGCCCTCGAAATGCATCATCCGCCCATGCATGCTTTCAAAAAAGCAAAGAGTATTAGAGACTTTGTAGTATGTTCTCTGTTGGACAGCCCAGCAGCTCCCACCATTCAATCAATGTGGAACTTACCAATCACCCTCGGAAACCACAAATGCGGCAACTGTAAAGCCTGCTCACTATGTCTGGAAACAAAAACGGTAACACACAACAATTTGACTGTAACTTTGAAGTCCTTCACGAACTGTAACACCCATGGAGTCATTTATGCAATCTTTTGCCCCTGCGGAATGATCTATATAGGCCAAACCAAACAGAAAATCAAGAACCGGGTTCTACAGCACTGCAGCAGGATAAGATGTAAAACACCAGGAGCCCCCCTGGTAGAACATTTTCAAGAACACACACACACACCAGAGTCCTTTAAGTGGGTGGTTATTGAAAAAATTACACTGGGCCCACGTGGTGGGAATCTTAATTCCATCCTGAATGTAAGGGAGTGTAAATGGATGCAATCTTTCAACTCTGTCCAGCATGGCCTAAATGAACTGGAAGCCACATTCTCTCAGATGGCACTCTTAGATCCTGATTGATGTAGGAGGTTCTGTCTCACACTCTAAAGCATATTACCAGATCATGTCCTGGTTTTAATTAACTGGGGGCCTCTCCTGTCTCTTCTGACGCAGAGAGACAATGAGCCACTCACAACGTTACTCTACTACAGCCCTGCTCAACTTTAAGAACCAAAGTGTTAGGCTTGACCCAGAAGTTACTGCGTATAAACATTCTTACACTGCTTGCTAATTATGATTTGATGTTTGTGTTCAATAACGTGCTATAGCTGCCTTGCGTATGAATATTCTCACACTATTTGGTAACTATGGTTTGTGTTCAATAACGTGCTGCAGCAGCTTTTCAGATTTTCAGTAATCCAACAGTTGGGCTAGGCACATGGGTTAACACTTATACTGCTGTGTTAATAATGCAATGATGTTTTGGTTCAGTGCATTACCACAACTTGGCTTGTCCACCGAGAAATTCATACCATGTATAGTGTTACCACAACACCATATATCATCGTTTACGCTGTAAACCATTAAGTGTAATATACATGAGAACCATTTCCGACAGGTGCAGAATATGAGCACTTCTAACATAGATCGCCACTTGATTTCGAAGATTGCACTGGAATGACTAAGTGACTTTTCCCTATATCCTACAAGCTAGTCCAATCGAAATAACCAAACGTTTTGCTCTTTACTCTTATCCCCATTTGCGGTTTGACCCTAGGAGAAGCAAGCGATACTCTTTTTCCTTGCTCCCTGAGACAACTCCGCTCTGATTGGCTACACACTGCCGAGCCCCCGAGCAGCACTTAGCGCCGGCACCTCGAGGCGGCTCAGATTGTCGCTGACAGCCGGAGGAGTTAGGTGATACAGGCATGTCCTGCAAATGAACAGGTAAGACATGGACGCCTTTCCCATGCCTCTTGCGTGTGGACAGAGTTATACTATTACGCACGACCGCCTTAAGCAGCGTCTTTACATTTTTACATTCTGATTGCTACGGAGGTATGAGTGATTCAGCCTTTTGTCACTCCGCTTCTTTGAAATGGTCGGGACTTCTATATACAGCCCGAACCATTTTTTCAGGAGTCGTATTTACCTGATATTACCTACAGTGACGCCCTAAACAAGTTGTGATTTGTATACCGGTTGTTATCGTTTAACTGCATCGGATGTCTGAGTGCTGCCGCGTCTATGCCCAGCACCTAGGGCGCGCCTGGGCATTTTCTTTAACGTCTAATATTTATACTGCCCCGCATATTACCTCATGCGAGTGACAAACAAGCTGAGATTTTCCATACCGGTTTCCCCGGTCCACCACATCTGATGCATGCCTACTGCTACGCACTTGCCCAGCACCTAGAGTGTGTCATTGGCATTTTAATAATTCAATTTCCTATACTTAGACTGACCCGTGTATACCATTTCACTTTTAGAAAATAACGGATTTCTCCATGGATCGGCCCCTCCAGCTGGCCACAGACTCGAATTATACCTAATCGGAAAATGCTAACCTCCCAGTAAGTGCTCCCTTGGTTTTATTTTGTCTTTCTTTTACACTGGTGACTTGTCCACATTCTGGACAGCCCACTGTAACTATGATTCCTTTACACAATTACAGGCCACAATATACAACATAGGAACCCTGGAAGGTCCCAACCTCAAGGCCCACACCGGGCCCCACACAAAGTATGTAATTTTTCACTTCAGTCCTAGTGCACTAATTATATTCGGTAGTGACAGATACATTCATTGCTATTATATTGCTTATAGGCGCTCCAGCTTTTCTACGTGTCCTGATGAAGACCCCAGCCTGAGGTTATGAACAACCCATCTCTTCAGGGGTCGAAACGTTGACAACCAACATTCTGTACTTCTCTAAGCATAGGATTAAATAATGGATGATTACAGATCTTGTGCTTAAGAGCCTTTTGGAACCTATTGATCTATATATAGACTGTAAAGGCTGCATTTTGACTCTCACTGTGATTATAACATAGTCACACCACCTTTACCCGGTCCCCACTTCTACCCCAACACACCCATCCCGTCTAAATACTTTCCTTTCTGTGCACCGTGAGCGCGTTGACATACTTGAATGTATTTACTTTATTCTAATGTGCTTTCTTCAATTGAATTCTTTTGCCAATGAAGTAATTGCAATGTTTTCAATTCTAATGTTTTGAATTTGAATTTGATCAATTTATATTTATATTGAATCCTTTCAAGAAGTGCTAAAAATAAAAATATGCACTGGATGTATGAACCATCTTTATTTTGAGTGACATTCATGGATTATATACAAGTGAAGTTACCTCCCAAAGAATTGTGATTTTTTGAGATATTTGTTACTCTGAAAATATTAGACTCCGACCACTTCTATATGTACCTACTTTAAGATAGACTCCTGTTGGTCAATGAGAAGGAATACATTTCAAAAACCTTAGATTTTGTCATGATGTTTGCTGAGATGAGTGAGTGAAAAGGAAGAGAGACGCATACATTTCTAAAGACCTAGGGGCAGATTTACAAGCCCCTTGCTCCACTTTTGCGTCACTTTTAACATGGAAAAAGTGACGCAAAAGTGGCGCAAGGGACTTGTAAATAAGCCCCCTAATGTGGTTATCACCTGTGCTCAACACACTGTGAGGGCACGCGTAAAAGCAGCAGTGACATAAAGAAATATCAGTTAATGCATGATGTGGCATAAAAGAGATTGGGTGTCAGGATAGCATAGGGATATAAAAAGGTAGATAAAGGTACATGATCAGGTCAGAACCTTACCCAGAGACATGTGGCACATTCATTTAGATTAAAATAACTGAGTGCACCCTTTGTGTGGAGGCATAAAGTGAGTCAGGTAAGTATGTTCCAAATAGCTACCCATGACATTTCTATAATTTGGGAACAATTGGCTTATTGAAATATTGGTACCACTAAAGGGCACTCTTCTTTGATTGAAATCATAGCTGCTCTTCATTCCATTTGACATTTTAAGCAGAACAATGTAAGCAACAAAAGGATGAGTACTTTTTATTGGATGACCTGTCCATCAAACGTATTTATTCCATCTAATTTATTCACTGTTTTATAGGAAAAATGAAGAGCAGAAGGTACACAAGGAAAGATTGGAGCAGGGAGTGCAAGTAACTTGGGAACATATTTAAGAACAAATAGTTGCCAGAAAAGGAGGGACTTCAGCTGTTTGCAAAGTGGTCTGAGGCTAGTGTCATGGGGCTGATGCAATGGAAGGGGGTTGCAGCGAAGGGATGGTCTGCCCGCCAACTGCTGCTGTGGTCCAACCACTGCATTATGATTCATGCGTCAGAGACAGCATTCGGAGGGACCAACCAATGCTTTCCAATGGGCTTAAGGAGTCCGTCAGTCAGTCGGAAGCTCCTCATAATCCCTTAAAGATGGCATTTCCGCTGTTGGGAATATGATGTTTGTTTCCAACAGCCAATCCATGTCGGCCTTTATGACATGGATTGGCTGTTGGAAACTGACTTTGGGGGCCTCTAGCAGGTCCGCCTTACCCCTTGGTTCTTCTCATTTGGGCATAGGGGCCCCTATGGTGCTGCTGTTTAGTTCCTAAAAATTCAAAGGATATGCACGTTTGTTGGATGACATAAACTAAGGGATTGGTGTCTTGACTGATGCGGACACCCCTAAAGGACATGTCAGCCTATAGACCAGCTAGCTCACAGTGCCACTAAAAGTCACCTAACATTATCAAGGAGCAAATAGTTTCTGGCACCCATTGAACATGGCAACACTTGACCCTTCAGGGATCGTTGAAACAGTACAGTACTTTTCGCTCAGACAATTGTGCTCACTTAGTGAACTTGCCCATGTGAAATGACCCATTGATGGAGTTGCGTCACTTTTGTGACACACTCCAGCAATGCGTCATTTCTGTGCCTACAGATACATCAGAAATACTGACGTATCTGTAACTCCTTGCGACATGATGCGTCATACTGTAAAAATGACGCATCCAGCATGTCGCAAGGAGGGTGGAAGGAAAAGTGAAGAATTGCTGCTTGCACACAGCGATGCATTACTTTTCAGAAATGAGGCCCTCAGTGTCTTCTGCCAGCGTAGAAGTTTCACCTTTAGTTACCAATGTGAAGTTGCGGTTCTTTTATACCACAAAGATAGCCTCGGGGTTCCTACCACAATCGATATGTTGTGAGTACGATTATGTAAATGAGCCTTAATCAATAATTGCAACTATGCAGAGTAGCTCTGTCACCCTAGGATGAAATAGCAATGACTTTTCTAAGGAGTATGGTAATTCTGTTACGTGCGTCGTGTGCAGGGTATTTTACTAAGGCTCATCATGCATAATAAATTTGGCTAGTTTCAAGGAAACCAATCAACATTTATTCAGCACATAACTGGGGAAAAGGTCAGTGCTAGAACCGTTATGCAGAGCAAGATAAGACAAATATAGATAAAAGGTTGCTTTGCTACTTAGGCCTAGGTTGGGGAACCTGAGGTTCTTGCCACACAGTGCAGGGATGTTTACAAACTTCAATTTTTCAATGGGAGCTTGTGGTGTGGGCGTTTGCAGCCTGTTGCACAAGCTCCTATTGGAAAATGGATATTTCCAAATTAGGGTGTCGGAACCGCCGATCTATGGTTGGGTGGTTCTTTCCTTGCAATGGTGTCAGGCAGAAACAAGTCGCCCGACATCATAATGAGGGCCTAAGAGTCCAATTTGCATGTTAGTGGAAAGGATACTCCATTGCAATGGCAACAGAGTACCCTTTTGTTAGAAATTGGGTTTCTGGTTTACAAAGGTATGCACCCTGTCCAATCAGGAGCCACAATCCTAGTCAGGGTAAGTCAGGTAGTTTGGCACAGAACAGGCAGGCTTAACCTAAGAGGCAATGTGTAAAGTCGTTGTGCAATACTTCAAAACAGTAACACAGTAAAAACACTACAGAAAGACTCCAACCCAGTTTAAAAACACAGATTATGATTTTGTAAACTAAACATGACCAACATGACAAAATACAATAATTAGAACCCAAGATATATATTTTTAAAGATTAAATGTAAAAGTAGTGGGCTGGGTACAGAAGCCACGCAAGGCCTGCTGAACAAAGCACCTTAATCCTGGTCGCAACAGTGAGCTGCGGGTTGCAGCCAAACAATGCGTGGATGTTGAACCCTGCAGTTGAGTTAATGGATTGATTTTCTCCATGCAACAAATGGCAATGTGGAGGTTCTGAAGATGAAGCACCAAAACCAAGATGTGTTGGTTTTGAAGGTGATGCACAGTGTTTCTCTATGCAGTCACGGGGATGCATCAATCTTCTCACACTGCACTACCAGAGATGCAGCAGTTCTGAGGCATCCGTTCTTATAGGCGATGCGCTGGTTCGGAGTGTGATATGCCAGGCCTGTTTCCACAGCAGAGGTGATGCATACATTTCTGCTTCACACAGCCGAAGATGCATTGGTTCCACTGGAGCAAGCTCCTGGATTAATTTCCAATGGACCTGGCACATCAGCAGGAGGTGAGACATTGATATCCCTGAGTCTCAAAACAGGAGGCACGCCAGCATGCCCTTGGAGATCACCCTGGGTTCAGACAAGAGTCCAGCTCTTCCTTAGCAGGGGAAGAGGGTAGCAGGCAGCAGGGCAGCACATCAGAAAAACAGTTCTTCCAGAGCAGTAGCCCAGCAGAGTGGCTGTCCATGTAGCAGCACTGTAGTCCTTTGTTCTTGCAGAGTTTCCTTACAGTCCACAAGTGTCTAATTTGGTGGGGTCAAAGACCCATTATTTATGCACAATTGTGCCTTTGAAATAGAGGTGACTTCAAAGAGGGGCTTTGAATTGCACAGAGCTCCTCCATTCTGAGCCCTGGCTCCAGACTCACAAAAGGGGTGTGTGTAACCCTTTGTGTGGGGACAGGACACTGCCCATTCTTCCCTCCCATCCTGCAGAGGATGACCCATCAGGATGCAGATGGCCACTCACTCACACCTAACCTTCTTTTCTGTGTGGCTGTCTAGAGGGAACACACAAAGTCTAGCTGTCACCCACCCCAGACATGTATTGCAGACAAGCTGCAGGCACACAGAAGTCTAGGAGCAGAAAAATGCCATCTTTCTAATAGTGACATTTCTAAAATAGTAAAGTTAAATCGAACTTTGCCAGCAAAGAGGAATAATCTTTGCAATTCAAATGAAATATTAAAAATGACAGAGCTACTTCATCTCAATCAGGAATAACAGCTTAAAAGTGTAATGTGGAATTCCCAATGTTCATCTGTGAGAAAGAGAGGCCTCAGAAAAGTGAAAAACAAATCTAGGTGATTTTCACTATTGGAACATGCAAAACCTAAAAGTACATTGCCTACATTTTACTTACACAGCAACCTTGCCCTATAGGCTACCTAGGGTGACTTATATGTAGGGCTCCTGGTTTTATGGTATTTATTAACATTTATGTCTGTATTCATCCATATTTCTTTTGAGGCCATCTTATTGGGATTTATCTATATTTAGTTTGCATTTTGAGAATGAACATGGCTGTAAAATGGTATATATCCACATTTCTTAAACTAATAAACATGCACTCCTACTTTGATGCCTGTCGAGTTTTAGCAAATAAGGCACCAAATACAACACAACACTACACCACATGTACATATAGCATTACATAAAAATATATGTTAACTAATGCCTGTATTTAAGGAACTCTCATCCTATTTTGTTAACTCTCCATGCGTTCTATCTGCGTAACTGTTGGCCTGAAATTCATGAAGGACAGCATGGAAAGTCACTCACAAGGAGTGCAATTTTCTGTATATCTCCACTTTTAAAAATAAATATAGACTGAAAACCTATTGTTTTCTCACTGTATTTATCTGTAACATTCTGTAAAAACAGAAAAATTAGAGCCTTACTGTTATGTAATAAAAGGGGAGTTCAAGGTTTGGCAAGTAGTTTTAAGTCGACCTGTCAGAGTAATCTGTAAGCACAGACTCTGCAGGGACAGGCATAATATATTTAAAGGGCTACTTGTGTGGATGGCACAATCAGTACTGCAGGCCCACTAGTAGCATTTAATTGAAAGGCCCTGGGCACAGGCAGTGCACTCTACTAGGGATTTGCAGATAAATTAAATATGCCAATTGTGCTTAAGTCAATTAAACCATGTTTTTAGGAGAGACCACATGCACCTTATCACTGGTTAGCAGTGGTAAAGTGGTCAGAATCCTAAAGCCAACCAAAAGAGGAGGAAGGCCAAAGTTTTGGGGTGTCTTTTCATAGAGGGACATTTTCCAACACCTTTCCAGCAACATATTAGTCTGTCCACCTCCTTTAAATGTAGGTGGAACTTTAGTATAACAATGGTGGAGACTATTCTGTCTCCACCATGGTTACACCCCTTCCCATGGCTCAACGGATTAAGGGCTTGGTATGTTGGCCTGTATGTCTTTCTAATTACATTTAGATAGCCGGACATACGGGTCAGTTATCACTGCCCATCACTTCCACAAAAACCCTGCGGTAAGAGGCTGTGAAAGCTGCAAAATGCCCCCTTTATGATGGGAAATACCTACCATGACAGGGGTGGCATTGCTTTCTTTTTTCTTTAAAAAGCAACAAAATCCTCCTCTGGGTTTTGTTTTTGAAAATAATAAAAGAAATTGTAACCTTGCCATATGCTTTCATCATGTTTGACAGAGCCTTAAGACAAAGTTACAATGCATTTTATTTTTTTATTTTATTTTGAAAGTTTTATATAGTGCGAACAAGATCTTTGCAGATATAAGAGCGCTTTACAAAAACAAGGGTTAAGAAAAACAAGAGAGTGTTTAACAGACTTTTTGAGCACAGAATAGCTGTAGGTAATAAATGGGTAGCAAAATAGGGTAGGTACATCAAGGAGCATAGTCGATCAGACAAAACAAATAGTACAAGTAAGTGCAGAGTCTCAGATAAATCCAAAGTAAATGTTCAGGTGAATTTAGCCATGAGGATAGCTTTTACTTCCTTCTTGAAAAATGCAGTGGAGGAGATAAGTCTGGTTTCTGGAGGGAGTGCATTCCAGATCCTGGATGCCATTCCTGAAAAGGAGCGTTTATAAATTTTTTCCTTCCGGAGTCTTCGAGGTTTCAGAAGAAGATTTGTTGTGCTTCTAGTGGCTCTTGAGCCACCTGAGATTGTCAGCTTCTGAGTGAGGTAGCTGGGCGACTTGTGGTATACAGCCATGTGTGTCATGCAGGCGATTTTCAGATGGATTCTGGCTTCAAATGGCAGCCAGTTCAGGGATTTTAAGTCAGGAGAAATATGCGATCGTTTTTTTGATCCAGTGATAAGTCTCGCTGCAGCGTTCAAAGAGGCTCTTAGGGGTGCGGTTGTTGATAGGGGGAGTCCGCAGAGGGCGACGCTTCCGTAGTCTATCCGAGGAATGACTAGGGCTTGTACTGCAGTTTGGAAGTCCTTAGCTGGGAGGAAGGGTTTAAGTTTCCTCAAAGTATTGATTTGGAAATTAGCTCCCTTAGTTGCCTTGCTGATATGATGTTGCATATTGAGATTGGCGTCAAGGGTTATGCCTAAGGATTTCGCGGAGTTCACGATGGTAGGTTGGACATTGAGTGTAGTTAGGTGCTTAAGCCATGTTTTGAGTGGTGGAGATTTTCGCGGGAGGTAAGATCAGAAGGAACTCCGTTTTCAGAGCATTGAGTTTGAGGTGATTTTCGGCCAGCCATGATTGGGTGTTTCTGAGCGTTGAGTTCAGAAGTTTGGTGTCTTCGGGGGATTGTAATTTTAGATAGAGTTGGGTGTCGTCAGCGTACATGTGAAAGTGTACATTAGATGCTTGTAACAAAGTGGTGAGTGGTGAGTGGCTCTATCACTAGGTTGAACAATGTTGGGGATAGGGAAGATCCTTGTGGGACGCCTAATGTTACAGGCACAGGTGGGGACATCAAGTTGTTGCTCTTGAATTTCTGAGACCGGTTATGCAGAAAGGAAATAAACCACTTGAGTACAGTCCCTGATAGACCCATTCTGATATTTAACAGCTCCAGTAAGTTCTTGTGTTTGACGGTGTCAAATGCTGAAGAGAGATCAAGTAGGATGAGGAGGCAGGTATCGTTCTGATCTAGGATTTGGAGGGCGTCATCAATTATGTGTGTCATAGCTGTTTCCGTACTGTGTCCTGCTCGGAAACCTGATTGATGAGGGTTGAGGAGGTCAAACTGATCAATGTGTTTTGTCAATTGGAGTTGTACGCATTTTTCCAACAGTTTGGCTAGGGTGGGGATATTGGAAATAGGACGGTAATTGTTTAGGTCAGTAGGGTCAGCTGTTGGTTTCTTGAGTGTAGGCGTGACTTATCCCACTTTGAGGGAGTCTTGGATGAGTCCTTGTTGAAGTGAACTGTTAATAATTTTGGTCCAAAGTGGGAGGAGCAATGGGATGAAGTCCTTTACAGCGTTAGCAGGAAGGGGGTCTGTGAGGTGATTAGAAGGTTTCAATGTACTGAGCAATTTGCCAATTGTTTCTTCTGAGTAGGTGTCAAAGGACGACCATGCGGCATTGTTTTTTGGTTCAGTGGGTGTTATGCTGTGGGGGGCTAGAGTAAAGGCTTACGTCATTGAGGAGATCGCTCCTGATGTTATCAGTCTTTAGATTAAAGAAAGCAGAGAAGTCTTCACAGGATGGTATATCGCCCATTGTGCTATGTGATTGTTGGGGTTGTTCCTTGGATTGTGTTTTGATTAGCTCAAACAGTTTTCTTGGCCGGTTTTTTGCTTGGTCGAGCTGGAGGCTAAAGAAATCTGATTTTGAGCGTTTGATTTTCCTAAATTAGGCGTTTCTCTTTTTCTTAAGAGCTTTAAGGTGCAATGCCGAAGGGGCTGATCTCCAGGTGCGCTCTGCCAGTCGCATGGCACGTCTATCTTCGTTGAGTCTACAATCGTACCATTGGTTAGAGTTCTTAGTGGGGACTCTCTTCAGTTGCAAGGGGGCGGCCTCATTGATTATTGAGGTCATAGAGTTGAGGTAGTAATCGGTCGGTCCTTGAACTTCTGAGGCGCCGGTAGGGGGAAGGAGGAGATTGCAGCTGGGGGAAGGTAAAGAGTTGGGGTTGAGTTTCTTCAGGTCCCTTTTCCAGACCTTGGATTTGGTGGATTGAACCGGGTTAAATTTAACTCTTTCATTGATGAAGAATGTGATAATGTGGTGGTCTGACCAGTCACAGGGTTGGATTGACCCAAGTTGGGTAGAGTCCTCTTTGGAGATAATAAGGTCGAGGATAGAGCCTTTGTCATGGGTGGGGTTATTGCAGATTTGGGTGAGGTCAAGAGCATTGAGGAAGTTTTTGAGACTATTTACCAACGCGTCATTGTGATCGTTCCAATGGAGATTGAAATCACCTGGGAAAATTTGAGTGTTTTGCCGTCCGTAATTGGTTGTGATCGTGTCTATGAGTTGTTGGGTGAAGATGAGGTGGTCCCCAGGTGGATGGTAAATGATGTGTAGAGAGCATACATTTTTGCCCTCGCTGATGACATCGAGGCAGATGTATTCACAGGAGGTAAGAGAGGGGGAAGTGTCTCTAGTAACTGAGAGGTTGCTCCTATAAATGCATGCAATTCCACCGCCTGTCTTGCCGGTCCTGTCAAGTCTAATGATGAGACAGTTGGGGGGAACTAGAATGTCAATGATTGGTGTAGAAGATTCTGTTAACCAGGTTTCAGTGAGAATGGTCAGGTCAAGGTCCAGTGTTTAGATGAGATCAGTGATGTCGGAGGAGTGTCTAGGGGCCGATCTGCAGTTGAGTAGTGTGCACTTGAGCCGAGGGGTGATAAGGGAGGTAGAGGGATCTAAAGTTATTAGGGATGGAGCCTCTGTTGTTGTGTGTGGAGGGCCTAAGGGGTTTGAGTGAATCGTGGGGATGGAAAGGTGTGTGGTGGCTATGTGGTTTTGGGGAACTGGGTCATATGAGCGGAGGAGGGTGCGTATGTCGTATTCCGAAAGTGGATTGATGGTACGTCGAGAGCGGTTGGTGGGATTGCGAGCGAGGATTGCGGTCCAGTGTGGGGAGTTTTGTGTGAGAGGGTGAGTAGGATGGGGGGGGGACTTGTTAGGAGAGGAAGTAGTTTAGGAGTACTTTAGGACTCCTAAACTGAGAAAAATCTTAACTTTAAGACTTTCGGTATTCACAGAAGGCATTTAGGAGTCCTAAAGTTAGGAGTATTCACAGAAGGCATTTAGGAGTCCTAAAGTTAGGAGTCCTAACTTTACTACTCCTAAACTGAGAAAAATCCTAACTTTAAGACTTTCGGTATTCACAGAAGGCATTTAGGGGTCCTAAAGTTAGGACTCCTACCTTCTGTGAATACCAAAATACCTTTGCTGCTGCTCCTTTGTGTCCGCTACCCCCCTTCCTGTCACTTGGAGCTCACGGATTTTATTGTGACGCTCTATTTACCTCTTACCACTCCTTGTTGTGGCACGGACCCCCTAACACCTTGCACTTTATTCCGCCGATATTTAGCATCAATTCCCTTACTTACACACCTCAGGCGGCTCTCAGCCGATTGAAAGGCTGAGGCTCCGGGGCTGTGCAAATCGGCGGCGGCCATCTTACATTGGGCACTCTTCGATCGGCGCTCTAGTCGCCAGTACTTAAACAACTAGTCATGGCTCCGCGCAGCGGACGCGAACAGCGGTCGCGCCGCATTCGCGCCGGAGTCGTGCCAGAGTCCTGCCCGTCTGCGCCCGTCCGCGGCCGGACGGGGCGCGGGACAGAACCCCCTGATCCTCTCGCCCTCGTTGACACTGATGGTATTAATATAGAAAAATATCGTTATACTACAAATGATTTACTAGCCCTTTGTCCTGATTTTAAAAACAGCTGTTGCCACACACTGTTAGTGGACTTGCCGTCGCTGCATTGCGAGACTTGCAATTTTACCACCCAAGGGCGGAAGAGCGATAAGCTGGTACCGACCACATTAAAAATGACACTATTAAACTGCAGATCCATGAAAAAGCACAAATTAGAGATACATGATCTGTTGACAGAGGGGGACCTTGATGTGCTCTTCCTAACAGAGACATGGCTAGACGAAGCCTCGACGCCCGAAATTCTGGAAGCTGTTCCCCCAGGTAACTGTCTGCTCAGAATTGATAGAGAAGGGCAGAGAGGAGGGGGACTGGCATTAATCTACAAATGCAATCTTCAATGCACTCTAGAGAAGGCCACACTGCCTAACAGTGAGAGTGGCTTTTTTATGATAAAAGCTAACCCTAAAAACATCATTAACGGATGCCTCCTGTATCGTCCCCCTGGCAGGACCACACAGTTCTGCAATCAATTGACAGAACTGGTAACCCAGCCCGCACTCCGGTATAAAAAATTCATCATCTTGGGAGATTTTAACCTCCACTTCGAGGATATTAATTGCGGGGAGGCACAGGCTGTGATTGATGCACTGAAATCCCTGTCGCTCAATTTACAAGCAGTGTCCCCGTCGCACCAATTAGGTCACCTCCTGGACCCCGTATACGCTAGTTGGGAGGGTATCAAAGTTTCCACTCCAATTAGAATAACATGGTCTGATCATTTTATTATTCCTTTCGAGGTAGAAGGTGCTCCACGGGACATCAGGACGATCAAGACCAGGCCCCAGAAACGTAGAGACTGGAAGAAGTTCAATCAGGAAACCTTTAAAGCTGCCTTGCTCATGGAACATCCCCCTCGTAGCGACACTCTGCTAGAAGCGTGGGACGACTATGAAAAATGGATGTCCAGGGCGCTGGACACAGTCACGCCATGGACACTCAATCCCCCTGCCAGAAAAACCAAAACTGCCCCATAGTTTTCCAAAGAGCTTAAGGAAGCCAAAGCCAAATGCAAAAACCTCAAACGAGGCTGGAGGAAAAATTACAACCCAGCATGTAAGCTTAAATATAAAAGAGAGTTAAAAAAATACCACAAACTCGTGAGAGCAGCCAAAGGCGCTCATTTTAGGGAACGTATAGAATCTGCCAACAACCCCACCAAAGAACTTTTCTCTATTTATAAAGAGCTTACGGCCCCTACCAGACTTGAGGCCCAAGACACCTTCTCCAATGAGCTATGTGATGACATGGCAGATTACTTTGTAAACAAAGTGGATATAATACATACCACTTTTACAGGCGGTATGGACCTGTTGGGTAAACGTACGGAAGTGGGAAATGACCCTGTCATCAAACCCCATCTGACTTGCTTTCAAGTACCTGATAGGCAAGATCTGCTTAATATTGCGAACAGCATTCAGTCTGGCTCCCCTATGATGTGATTCCTCCTAAACGCTGTAAGGGAGTCCTAGAATGCATGATCGACCAGATTGGACACATGATCACCCTGTCCTTTCAAGAGTGCCATGTGCTTGATGCATGGAAAATGGCCCAAGTCATCCCTCTGAAAAAAAAAAACAACGTTCATATCTCCCAGTTACAGAATCTCCACCCCATTTCCCTTCTTCCTTTCTGTGGGAAAGTTGTGGAGAAAGTGATCAACAGCCAACTCATGAAATACCTTGAGGAGGAATCCCTCCTCCATTCCACACAGTCAGGGTTTAGAGCAGGCCACTCGACGGAGTCGGCTGTTCTCTTCTCCACAGAATGTCTCAGACAGTTAGTGGATGAGGGGCAGACAGCAGCGTTGGTTTTATTAGATCTTAGTGCAGCTTTTGACACCGTGCCGCACATGACGCAGCTGTCTCGCCTCTCAGACATGGGAGTGGAGGGATCTGCTTATGAAGGGATCAGATCTTTTCTGGAAAACAGGACTTTTCAGATACATTGCCCTCCTTACAAATCCTCCCCCCGGAAGCTGAGACATGGGTTTCCACAGGGCTCCAGTTTGAGTCCTACGTTGTTCAATCTTTACATGGAACCCCTGGCTCACATTGTGGAAGCCTTCGGAGTGGATATCGTCACACACGCTGACGATACCCAACTGATGATTAAACTCACGCACAATCAGATGGAAGACACCACCAACTTTTCCAACTGCATGCTATCGGTGGCAGGGTGGATGAACAACAACTGCCTGCGCCTGAACGGCGACAAAACAGAACTGCTGGTTGTTGGTAAACCCCCCTCAGCCTGGTCGCATGCATGGTGGCCCACTGAATTAGGCGTGATTCCCTCCCCGGCGGAATCCGTTAGAAACCTTGGAATCATGCTGGACGCGAGCTTTCTTTTAAACAACAGGTCAGTAAAATCACGGGAATATGTTTTGGTAATCTCATAACTCTTCGCAAAGTTCTTGACCTTCTCCCCATCAGCGCCAGGAAGACACTTATCCTCGCTCTAGTCACATCACATCTGGACTATGGCAATGCTCTGCTCCTAGGCTTAAGTAAAAAAGGTATACACCAACTGCAGTGCGTTCAAAATGCTGCCGCTCGCCTGGTGCTCAACCTACCGCGCAGAGCATCAGGAAAGACGGCACTATTTAAACTTCACTGGCTCCCTATTGAGGAATGCATTACGTTTAAAGCGCTCTGTTTTGCACACCGCATTGCCCAGGGAAAAGGCCCAGGTTACTTGCGTAAACTTCTTACCATCCATCGCCCTATCTGGAATTTAAGATCTGCCGGAGCGATGCTGTTCCAACTTTCCCGCATTCATAAGGCCAGGATGGGAGGTCGCTCCTTCAGTTTTTAGCAAGTAAATACTGGAATGAACTTCCACTTGACCTGCGTATGGAACCCTCTGAAGCCAGATTCAGATTGAGACTTAAAACCCATCTCTTTCCACGTAAATAAAGCCTTCTTGTTCTTTTTTATCTAGGCCACTCGCTTCCGGATTTCTGTCTCTCTTGGAGCAGCAGTAATTTTAGCGCGGGGACACACCGTCTTGAGTGTAACCAGGCGCTCTAAAAATGGTTTTATTATTATTATTATTATTAAGTGCCTTCTGTGAATACCAAAATGAGTAAGTGCCTTCTGTGAATAACCAAATGGTAGTAAGTTTAGGATTTTGTCTTAAGTTAGTTCTGTGGATTGGGCCCTATCGTTTGTGAGTCCTCTCCACAAGTGGTACCACCCCAGTCCTGAACCCTTGGAAATGACCTGAATATGCTCTACCAGCTCAGCTGTTCTGCTCTGAAGAAAGATCCAATGCACACAACACATATCCTTGCAGTCGCATTAGAGCTGCCACAGCACAAAGCGTCTCCGACCCCAGGCCTCTCATCGCAGCTCCAAGTCTACTCTGAACAACAGCTGTGCAACGCACCCATAGCTTGGCCTTCTCATCACAAGCCCCTCATTGTCAGCCTCCTCTATGATGATGCAATTCTCTGCATCTCAGCCCTGCAGCACCTCAGTACCACCAGTGACAGCATTCTTGATGTTGATGCAGGAGTACGCATCGCAGCCCCACAACTCCTTCACAACCGCAGATTCGTTACACATCCTCGATGCAGGGTCTTGCAGCACTCTGCAAACCAAGATTTAAGGTACTTGTGTTCAGTGGACCTAACGTGGTCCTTGTAGCCAGCCCACACTCCATTGTGAATTTCCACCAGTCCAGCACCACAACTTTATTCTTTTAAGTGGAATTTTCACATTAATGAAATGAAATAGCATTTCTCTGGTTCTACTGAATGGATTTTTATCGTTTTGTCTCAAATAATTTATTACATTTTACTCTATCTTTCTAAAGTGGTGTGGACTTTTCCCTTTGTTGTATTTTTACTTTATTACAGTTTAAAGTTTTCTCTCCCCATATAGTTATACTTATATTATGGGTGACTGGCTTTTACATAATAATTATCCTTCAGAGCATTTTGGAACACATTGGTTCATAAATAGACCATACAGTCCAAAGCAATAACGTTGCTTCATATCTATTCCTTATAATTACTCAGGGAACTAGCTTCTATAACTGTTCACTCTATTTAGAGTAAAAATGAAACACACTCTCAATATGGCCACCACCCAATCAAGTAATAGCACCATCAACATGCACAGTTGTAGAATAGCTTTCTCTACTGAGAGATACGATTGGTTACCGTAGGTGCCTTGATAGAATGCACAAAACGTAATAATCACCTACCACTAAAGACTACAAATACTTTTTTTAATGGGCAATTGTGTCTAGGTCTGCTTGGACACACATAGGCCAGTTGGGCAGTTCGTGATTGCCGACGTGCCACCATCAGTACAGCCTCCAATTAACCGAGCAGCAATTTCATTATTTGTCCTCTCTCTATTTTGCCTATTTTTCCTACTTAAGGAGAGGCGATCATTCAGCTGGTGAACGCCGTCCCTCTCACATGCGGGAGACTTCACCAGCTGTTTCACCAGTAAGAGATTCCTTTGAGGGCCCAAACAATCATGGCCACAATCTCCTTTTCCGATGGGTGGCTCTAGTCGCTTATTACTATGGAGATAGGAGTGGAGGGGCCAGCTTTGAGCCTTCTGTCCTCTTTTCTAGACCTTAGAGAACAGAGGATCAAACTGGGAGAATACCTCTTCCCTGCTAAATCTCTGCAATGTGGGGTACCAGAGGGGTCGGCTTTAAGCCCGACCCTATTCAACATTTATGTGGCCCCTCTAGCGAGATTAGTAAATGCGCAGGGAATGGAGGTGGTGTCGTACGCAGACGACACTCAGATAATGGTGTCGCTGACCCAACCGGTTAGCGCCTCCGCGTTCAGCTTCAGGAGTTGTATGCAATCAGTCTCTGACTGGATTATACCCAACTCCTTGAGGCTGAATGGCGATAAGACCGAGGTGCTGATCTTTGGAAGGGACCAGGATGTGTGGTCAAATGAATGGTGGCCTCCATCCTTGGGAACCTGCCCGGTCCCCTCTCATTCAGCTAGAAACCTTGGGGTCATTTTTGATACCTCGCTGGCAATGACCCGTCAGGTCAATAGAACGGTGGCCACCTGTTGGGGAGTTATCAAAATTCTCCGACGAATAGTGCATTATCTTTCCCCGCAAGCTAGGAAACAGACAGTGGTTGCGTTGGTCGGTTCAAGATTGGACTATTGCAACGCACTGTATGCAGAGATCAATAAGGGACTGATTCAACGCCTCCAAACAGTACAGAATGCGGCAGCAAGATTTGTACTAGACATTCCCTACTCTTCCTCTGCGACACTAGCCAGAAAGAGCCTTCATTGGCTTCCGATAGAGCACCGTATCTCTTTTAAAATCATTTGTATAGTGCATAGGGCTCTGAGAGCTGGAACATCTGATGGGTTGGGATCACTTCTCTCTGGTTATGTCCCCAGCAGATGTTTACGTTCATCACAACTGAATCTCTTGGTGATCCCTCGGACTAAGAAGACTAGATGGGGAGGAAGAGCTTTCTCTACAGTTGCCCCTCGTCTTTGGAATGCACTCCCTTTGGAGCTTAAGTCCCTATCCTCACTGCCCCTCTTCAAAAAGGCCCTCAAAAGATGGTGTTTCAGGAAAGCCTACTAGTAGTTAGCTCTCTTGTCATGTAAACATTTTTTGTTAGGCGCCTTGATGCCCATTGGGCTGAGTACGCGCGTTATAAATTTGCTTTCATTTCATTACTCCTTACATAGGAGTTTCTGCTCAGTAACTCAACCTATTTGTGCTCGATTCTTCTCCAAGATCGGGTGACCAGCGGCAACACAACCAAAGCTGGCTGACAGCCATAACCCTACGAATAGGGTCTCACAATAAATAGTAACTTCATATTCTGAATACTGATCTGTATCACAGAATATAGGTATGTGCAATCAACATTACTATGTTAAAACGTTTTTTTAAACCCTAGTTTCCCTGCCATAATACCGACCTTTGACTATTACTTTGTACATTATCCCTGTAGAATCTACTTCATGAGGAAACTTTAATTAAATGGAATTCTGGTCTCTGTTACCCTCAATATCTTCTACTACTATTTACCTTCGGGACAGAAGTGCAATTGATAAATAGGTTGGTTTTATTAGTATCCATCCACACATTATGTGTTTTCATGTCATGGCTGTATTCTGGAGTAGTAATCTCTCCGACTCAACCCTTTTCCCTGCTTTCCTATAGTACTGTAATCGAAGGGATTTAGGTAACTCTTGCTTTTTTCTTTCAATACTTGCATGGACTTTGGACTGGTGACATTAAGGGGGGATAGGCCCACAAGTTCACACTGGCACCATGCAAAAGTCATCATTTTAAGTAATGAAAGTTACCATGCCGCAGGGCATAATGACTGTTTAGTTTGTCACAATGCCATACAACTACGTTAATGCTGTCACAATGATAAGTCACAATTTTACTAGTGCTTTCCAAACACAGTTTTGTTCCTCATTCGATAAAGAATACTTTTATATAAAAAACCTTTGAGGCGTTAGACATTATGTTCATTACAACTTGAGTTTCCACGTGTTATGAAATCATGTGTACTGTGCTGATTTTCTCTTATTTTACATGTCAAAATGAATGTCTGTCAACAGCATTAATTGTCTTATACACACTTTGATACAAGTGTGTATCTTATTTCTTAGCCCTGAAGAAGTTGCTGTGTACTTCATGGTAGTGACGAAATACGTGTTGGCTAGGCTAAAACTCTGTACCAAGGAAAGCACAACATGGACAATAAACCCTGGAACCACACAGAACAGTGGATGAACAGTGTTTCTTTGTTTCCTACTCTCATTACTGTACTAACTTAAATCTATGTACCACTAGCGTGTTCAGGATACATTGGAGTTCTATTTCCTGAAAGGCACTAATTCAACTCATCGTGTAAGAGGTTTATCCAAGAGTATTTGGAATAACATGGAAATACCAGGTATTTGAAACGGGCCTATTTTTAGGTGTGAGTGGTGTAACTTCATGTACAAAATGAGCTATTGCTGTGCAGAAGAAACTCCTGTGCCAGTAATTAGAATCGCACAGTCGCTAAATAAACACATAGAACCTGGAAGGCATGACATTTTCTTCCAGCATGAAAATACACATCTACTTGATTATTTTTCAATAACGATGGCTCTGGTTCTGATTGGTGTTCAAATAACAAAACATGCATATTTTTACATTAGTGCCCAAAGAATTTTCAAATTGTGCATTCTATTTTTTGCCCTGGCTAATTTTCATCAGGTCAATCATAGATCAAAATGGCTTGGAGTATAGTACATTTGCACTGTTTGTGAGCATCAGAATGGGAAATAAGACGCAAGGTTCAAATGTGAGAAAAACGCATGGACTTTTATATTCCTTATCCACTTTCAACATCTAGGTATCTTTGTCCTTTATAAGCCACCATAATTTGCCATTTTCTATTTTGTAAATGAATGACATTAAATTGATGTCCTTTTGTTTGAGCATTCCTTTTGCAACTAGGTATAATATTGTTGTTACAGATCTATGTATATTGAGGTAGCCGTAATAAAATACAAGTGGGTGCTCAAAAAACATACATCCTTATTACATGGGGTAGTTTATACTAATGTAAATTAACTTCTAGACCACATTGTGAAAAAATGCATTCTTATACAGTGTTACTGTAAACTATACATTACACAAATAAACTTTTAAAAAATCAAGTAATTTCAAGGGATATTCATGGCAGTGTGATAAATGTTGGTATAGTACGACCTAAGTGATGGAGATAGAGTCACCGACTCCTGAGTCCTGACATTCTTTCCAAAATGCACATTGGAAGGTAAGTTCTATGGTAGAGAGAAATGACATATTTTTTAAATAAGATTAGTTATTTGAACCTCAGCATCACTAGAGCTTGTCAGAGCATGCAATTCCCTAGTATAATAATTTGAAATAAGTGGAGTTGCTGGGGATAACCTACCAGTCTCAAAGGTGAGCTCACAGGTAATGGCCATTAAATTGGACACTGAGAATTCAGGCTTACGTTAGAAGCCAGTAAAGCCAGTCAGTCAGTCAAACAAAACTTTATTTGGTTTGTTACAACCATAAAAGTATACAATTTACATCTTATCATGACGTTAAAAAACATAAACACGGCGATATCATAAAAAGATATTGCACATATCCACACACATAAACTTGCCTTCCCTTTAAAATAGGAGTGTTATATCATTCTAAATTATTAAAATCAAGTAATTCATACATATACATCAAATCCTTCACATATATGACAAGCAATACTGTAATCCCTTGATAGCACAACCTCGTATAATCCTAAGGGGACCACATACAATGCTTACTCTGTGCACTTGAGGAACACTAACTTTATTCATATATTTCCCTATAGCACAGGCTAAGTTCACCGTTCCCACCAAAATGTTAACAGCTTGCATCCTATTCTTGATCCTATATTTTTTAAAAATCGGACATAAAATCTCCTTTCGTATGTCTAAAATCTTCATACAATCTAATAAAATATCACAGGGGGTACCTAACATACAAGTGCATCTACCATTACAATCTATCATAAGGCTTCGAACTCCATTATTCGCATAACATGGGTTTATCCCAATTCGCATTTTTAACACTTAAACGGTAACTGGGTAACCGGTCTACATAGGGAAAATGTTAATCATTCTGCCAAGCCAGGATCATATGGGCCACCGAGGTTTTTTGTGAGAGGTACTCCCGATCATATATACAAGACATATCAAATCCCAAAGACCTTAGTTCTTTCTTGTCTATTATCGCATGGTCTTGCTGCGAGCATACCCTCAAACCAAGCACCCCATATGCCTCACTTATTGATGCTCTAGTCTCTTTTGCCCAGGGCAGATCACTAATGGCAATTTCCCCTTTAGGCCATTGGGAAATTTTAAGAGACTCCCCTGATCCTAAGTGCTGCCAAAAGCGTATTAGGGCTATACAGGCAGTTATAGCCCAGGAAGTAATTCCCAGCTCAAGTCTTGCTACCTGTACCATATATGATTTAGGCAGCAAGAACAAGCTTTTTAGGATATTTCCCTCCTCTTTATCCCAGTAGTTCTTACCGCTTAAATAAAGTACCTCTGCTCCATACGGAAATTGTGGAGGGACCATTGCTTGGTAGGCTTTTATGACCGGCCTATCTGACATTTCTCCGTAGGCACTATTAAATCTTTTTAGGCCTTTCACAGAAGCCGATGCCCTCATTTTTAAAGCTTGCAACTGGGTATACCATTTCAGGGTACTGGTAAACCACATTCCCAGATATCTATATTCTGTTACCCTCTCAAGCAATTCTGTGCCAACATTCCATGAGAACTTCATTTTTCTCCTCCCAAAACATAACATTTTAGTCTTCTCCATGTTCACTACAAATGTTTTAATTAGGCAGGATTCTTTAAACCTGTTTAATTTTCTCTGAAGGGCTATCTCCGCCTGGTCCATAATCACCAGATCATCGGCATATAATAGGCACGGTATATGATTTCGACCCAATCTCGGACTTGCCCCTCTAGCCTCTCTTAATTTTAGAGGTAGGTCATCTAAGAACAGGGAGAAGAGTAAAGGGGCAAGCACGCACCCCTGCCTCAATCCATTTCCAATTGGGATCCTCTCAGTTAATCCTCCCTCCTCATCCAAGATTATCTGAGAACAGTTTTCTGTATGCAATACTTGGATCAGGGCTAATAAATCACCATGTATTTCATACCCTACCAGGGTTGACCACAGCTGCTCCCTGTCCACAAGATCGAATGCTGCACGGAAGTCCACGAAACAGCAGAATAAGTTACCCCACTGATCTATCGACTACCGTGCAATGGACCAAAGAGCAAAGCAGTGGTCCACCGTTGAGTGACCTCCTTTAAACCCACCCTGTTCCAGGGGTACTATCTGTTTATCATCTGCCCACTCCTTTAGCAAACCTAGAATTGCTTTGGAAAATACCTTTTCACCTATGTCCAGGAGGTTTATCAGACGATAATTTTTTGGGGAGTTTACGTCACCTTTTTTGTGTATTGGTCTGACAATGGCCCCTTTCCAGCTACCTGGAATAATGCCGGTTTTTAATAGCCCCGGGAACATATTCGAGAAAAACTAGGCCCACCGTTCTGGATTCGTTTTTATAATGACTGCTGGTAAGTTATCCTGGCCAGCAGCTCGTGTTAAATTTAGCCTAGTTTTTATGCTCCTAATATGGCCTGGGGAGAAATGCTCTTTTACTCCTTACTCCAGGCCAGCTATTGGCTATTATTTCCACCCTCCTTGGCCATTTACCATAGATTTCCTCAAGATTGGTCACCCACTTATCCTCTGGCACAGAGCACTGCAGGGTCCCTACAACTTTCCCCATACATTCTTGTATTAATTTCCAGAAGCCTTTCATATTTATTTCTTCAATTACTTCGAGTAAGTTCACCCAACATTTATCCTTATAGGATCTTTTTTTATCTCTAATAATTGCCTTGTATTTTATCTTTAGTTTCCCAAGTTCTAATGATGCTACTTCATTGTATCTACCTCTAAGGCGTCTCTCTTGTTGCCTAATACCTGCCTTTACTTTCCGGCAAACATCATCAAACCAGGGTTTGTTATTAGGATGTAATTTAGCTTTACTTACTAACTTGTGTTTGCCATGTTTGATTTGTATCCTGAGGCATTCAACCAGTTGCCTTATTATACCCTCATACCAGGATATGTCCTCTCCTGGTAGTAGGTTATCCAATTCGACTGTTAACTGGAGTGCACTCAGTTTCTTTATGTATTCTTCGCTAATTCGAGTAGTAAGTCGCTTTGGGTATTCCACCTCTACTTGTAGCACTTTTTGTCTCTGCGGGGAGCTGTTTACCTGTAATTCTACCAGCAGTAGGTAATGGTCACTACCCTCCACCCTGATTATTTCAAACTGTTTAATTAAGTGGAAGCTCCAAGCCTGGATAAATGCGTAATCTATAGGGCACTTTTGCTGCCCTACTTTAAAGGTACGCTATGCGGGCCGATCCGCTTCCTTTCTTCCATTAGCGCAGATCAGGCCCATAGTCCCCAACAGCTGACCAAGCTCGACATCTTGAGTTGAGATGTCGCAACTAGGAAACTTAGCGAACTCTATATTATATACTCTTAGCAGATCACTCTGCCAAGAGTCAGTTTTTGGGGGGTTTAATCTATGGTTAAAGTCACCCAGTATCAAAAGCACATCTCTGGTAACAATCACATAGACCCTCCAGGTCCTTTTTTAAGCGTTCCAGGTCAGCCTTATACTCATTTATTTTTCCTTTCTGTATATACACATTTATAATGCATAGACTTTCGCCCCCTAACATATTATTTAATATCCGCACTCTACTACCTAATGCCCAGTTGCATTTGAGTTTGAGGGGTTCTATGTCTCTAGCTATTCTTGTTGAGACCAACGTCATCTGACCACCTGATGGTCTGCCTACTATGTTCTTTCTTGCAGGTTTTACATGGTGAGTGAAGCCTTCGGTAACAGGGGTTTCGTCGCACAGCCAAGTTTCCTGTAAACAGACAATATCGTTTTTCCTAAGGGTGTTTTTAAAGTTTTCCTGTACCCATATTCTTTTATATCCATTAACGTTCCAAGACAAAATGGAAAGGCTGTGCGACGACCCTACTTCCTAATCAATATAACTCAGATACCCATCTTCCTCACAATTCATATATGACAATTCTCTATATCTATTTGCGGCAAGGACATCTTCAACATCCCCCCTCCGACTTTTAGGAATTATCGTGATTTCAAGGGCGTCCTTCTTACCCGGACCCAAACTAATAATTTTTATTTGTCGTTCACCCAACCCCGCATGGTTCCTGAGGAATGATTTCCATTGTTTGTCCATCATCACTTCCTCCCTTTTTAGTATTCTAATTCCTTCCCAAAGCATCTCAGCTTCCGCCTTTTCCATTGCATCTTTTATTAGAGCTGGGTGAAGTAGGACCTTTGTTATTTCATCCCCCTTACTGTTAACCATAAACCCTACTTCTTTTAGGTCATTGGTACTAACATATCTTAAACTAGGACATTTTGCAAATGAGGAGAGGAGCTGGGAACGATTCAAAGGGTTTAGTTTCTTAATTCTTCCCCCCCCCTTTCCCTGTCCTATTGGTTCAAAAAATATCCAGGTATCTGCAGGCCTTTCTAACTGCGAATCTTGAGAGTTTTCATCTAGCGTTTCTTCCCTTCTTTGCCTATTTGCTTCTTCTTTACCTCTAATCCTGAGACCCTTCCTGGGGATTGAGTTACTAGGCCCTGCACCTAAGGACGTCTCCATCCCCAATCTGGTGCTGCGTTCTCCTTTTCCCCCATGTATTTCCTCAAGGTATCTTTCTCACTTTTTCCCATGCTTTTCCCTGTTTTCCACCTAGGTTGTCCCTCGGGTCTACTGGTACTTGCTCCTATATCTGCGAAGCTTAACTTTTTAATTTCTTGCATTAATACCTTATCCTCTGGCCTTTGTTCTGGGGTTACCCCCCTCCCGTTCTTCTGTTGCTTCGCAGGTTGGCATTGAGATGGGGCCTTTTTCCCTTTCCTTCGCCACATTGTATTTTGCTTTATGTACCTCTTTTCCCCGTACCTCTTTATAATCATGGGGCAACGGGATATATATTCTGTTCGTACATCCTCTTTGGGACTGCTCGCCCTTACCACTACTTCCCCCTATCCGCTTTATTTTCCTCCTGGGCTTCTACTGGCATTACAAGTGAGGGCATCAAGCTTTTAATCTGTGCCTACTCCCCAATTATATCCTTAAACTGGTTGCCTTGTGTTTTTAAAATGTCATTATTTAAGACTGAGACCTCTAAAATGCCCTGCAAGGTTTTCTGGAGCATTAGCATAACCTCAAGCATGGATAAGCTGGAGGAACCCGTCACCTCAAGACTATGTAGAGGCAGGTCTGACAAGTCAGTTCGGACAGAATAAGAATTTTCCAGTCTTTCTTTTCCATTTGTGGTGGATTCCCTCCCGGCGGGGTCTTCCTCACACAAGGATTTACTTCGGTTTATTCTTTCTTCCTCCACCACCTCTACTCCTATGTCCTGGGTAAATATCGACGGAAACAGCCGTGGCGAGGAGGACAAACGAGGTTCCATTGGTATTTCAGCAATATTAAAATTAGACTGGTTCAGAAATTCCATGCTTATTGCTGCCGAGTCCTCTATGGTTTGCGGGGTCTCTAGCACACTTATCTCCTTGTCTGACGTCTCCTTCGTTTACCAATAAAATCCTTAATAGATTTTGATACTGCCAATCCCCCTTTTGTGCCTGCTGGCTTAGAGGTTGTCGGCGCTATCTGTGGGATTGAGCCCGGTGAGGGGGTAGTCCCCGTGTCTGCTGCTCTGCTACCGGTGGGTGTCGCCATGTCCACGTTTGCATCGTTCGGGTCTTTCGGTAGTTCGATCAAATCCTCCGTCCCAGGACTTTTATTTCCTGATTTTTTAAGATTTTTCGGGACTTTACGGGGTTTAGATTTCCCTCGGGCCATTGCCTTTACTTTCCTTAACTCCTTCTTCCCGGCATACACAATGTTAAAATGGGCTTCTCCTTCCCCTTATTTAACTTCCACAGCTCAATGGGTACGCTACTATCCCCACTCCCTATGCACTTCCCCTTATTTTTATTAAAAGCGGTAAATTTATCTCTTCCACTTACCTCTGTTTCTGTGGGCCCACACTCTTGCCTCCACCACTTCCCCCTTCACCAATCAAATTCCAGGCTGAACACTCCACCACTTCTGCACCTTTAAACTGCTGCAAGCTCCAAGTGGCTGTAATCACCCCTTCACAGTTTCTTATATAAGACTTTTGTCCTCCTGGTTGTATTGTGCCTGCCGCTTGTATATATATTTTCTTTTTGGGCTCTGTCTCCACCCAAGTTAATCTGCTGACCGGCTGTCACTATCTCTACACCACTCACGCCCCAGCGCTTCACGTGCCTCACGCACCTCCCGTGGTGTAGCTCATACTTTTCTGGCCTTCTGGCAGCCGCCGAGGATGCGGGCTCCACGCCCTCGCTGGACCCCCCACGAATTACTCTCGTCACGGCCCCCACACACGCCGCTCTCTCTTTGCTCCGTGCGGCGGCGGTTGATACGGCTGTCGATGCGGCGCTGAGACCGGAAGTCGGGAGGGAGGGCTGGGAAGTGGGAGGTTCCACGAGTGCATGTCTGTAGTCCGTAGCCAGACACAAAAACAGAAGGCAAGGGGGGGGAGGCAATAGCACTCGAAAAATCGTGAAGCCACTGTAGGTGGAAATGGGCTTCACCATTATTGCCACCACAAGCTGTTTTTTGTCTTTGTAAAAAGGTCCACAATTTAGGAATGACAATTAGAAATCAGAATGGGATATCAATTTCTAATGTTATAAGGAACCATAAAGGATTACTGGTAATCCCATAGAAATCCTACATCTCAAAAGTCCTGCTATGCAAAATAGTGTAATTGTGTGCACATTTCCTTTGTTCAAAAGCGGTGGTGTCAGGTTTGAGTTGAGGTGGAGCACGACAGATTTCACACAAGCAAAATACAGATGCGGATTGTCGACAAGAGCTCTTATAAAAACAATAACCGGTTAGTAACATGTGGGTGGTCAATAACTAAGCATGAACAATAGAGAGACGATTTATTAATATTTGAGACAACAAGGCGCAGCAACCAGAGTTGCTGCTCTGCACTGTGTGAGAGTGAGGCAGGAGGACAGCACCATATCTACTAAGGTATGACACTTCTGCTCTGCTACTTACTTCTGGCGCACAAAGAGGCTCTGCCCAGGAAAATGCACATTCCATGGTACCATTGTGCTAAGGTGTCATCCAGTGCGAAATACTATGCCTAGACAATGTTAGGATGTTTGCTGTGCAGTGCAGCTCACAAGCAAAGTTGGAAGGCTGTAGAAATAAAAACATTTCTCCTTTTTAACTTCTGTATAGAGGTGCTATTTTTTGGCACAAAGCCCAGTCTACCATTGTCAGTAGACAGGGCTTTTTGTAAAAAAAAACATGGGGACACCTATGTACCACCCATGGAATGACCCCTTGACAGAAAGAAATGCAAAGCAGTCCAAACTTCTGCTTTTTGTTAATTTCAAAGGAATTGGCTACAAGAGCATCCCTGAAACCAATGGGAACCTGAGTATGCAACAATTTTATGCTACAATGGTTTGCCGAGATATCATTTAAAAGAGATAATATAATAGAACGAGGACAAAAGGGGTCTCAATTAAATTTAGCAACAATGACAGTTGGAAGAGACAGAATAAGTAAGGAGGGAATACTTGCTAGAAGCAGCAAAAGAAAGGAAATGTGAGTTGGACACTCTAACTGCAGGAAGCTGTGAAACACGTTTTGAATGAGGTATCAAGGTAACACCTGTTAAAAGTGGCACAAGAAGGTACCAGTGGAAGACGTCTTAGAAGAGATAACATGTTTATAAGATCAAAGAAAGAAGTGGTAAAGGAAATATTAAAAGTCAAAGAAGGGAACTGTGCTGTAGGTGCTTAAAATTGTAAGAAAGAATCAGTGGGACAAGAAATCAATGATGTGAGTGGACGAGAAGTTGAGTCAGTAGTGCACGGGCTGAGAGAAAGGAATGAGTGGCCACGGTTTGAATGGACAGAGAGAGAGGAGAAAGGCAAGACATTTTAGAAGGGGTGATTTGCAGAAGGGAAAAAATCAGGAAGAAGAGGGACAGAAATGAATAGTCAGGTGAGGAATAATGCCTTACAAAGGAGAACTAAGAAGGGGTAACACTAGGTGACATCACAAGAAACAAACTGACCACTACTTGCTAAATTAGTAGAGGCAAAATTAATGAGGGAGCAGCAGTTCAACAATATAGACTTTGTGTACACATTTGAAACCTCTGTCTAGTGCAGTGGTAATGATAGCACCATTCAAAAACAAAAGATTTAATTGGTGGCACAAGTCCCCTGCACTTTAAGTCAGTGTGGCAAGCTAGAACCTTCTTATGCATTTCCCCACAAAACATCACCTGTAGAAATCATGATTACAGCACGACCTTTTTGGACATACATTAGGATGGTTGCACAAATCACGAGCCCATGAAATGTTTTTGTCCAGGCAATCAACTCAGCAGGTGGACTCTGTTGGTCAAACTTCAAGAGATCTCGTGATCATGACATGACTTTCCATATGCTAGTCAGACAGCCTAAGTGTTGAGTGCTGTCCCAGCAGTGGCCCGATGACAACATAAATGCAGTGTGCATGTGTTAGCTGATCACTGCATAAGTGAGTCAAAGAATGTGTTGAGGGTTTCACTTAATCAACTCATTCAGCTGTAGTGCTTTAGGAACGAATTCTACTTAGAAGAGGTTGGATAACGTTCTTTAGACCCCCAAAAGAAACTTTTTGCTTCATTTGTGGAACCAATAAAAGCTATTGCTACCTACACAATATGGATTTCGCACTAAAACGACAAAGCTGCTGGTTTTCAGTTCGACAGAAAATGTGCAGTTTAAGTTTTGCCGGGCAGGAGTGTGCTTGTGCCCTCCGTCATGCTGTGTGACTCTAAAAGGGGACGGAAGTGGTACTCACGGAGGTTGGCGGTGTTCTCCCGGACTATGTCCGTCTTCAGAAGGTTGTCCGCCAGCACGAAGGCCCCTTCCTCCACGGTGTCAAGCATCATGGTGGCGGCCCGCAGCTGGTCCCTGGTCGTCAGGTCCCTCCACGCGCCCATGGCCTGTGGCTGCAGGAGGTTGTTTACCGACTCCACCATGGCTTGCGGAGCAGAGGAAACAGAATGACAAATGTCCAGTGGGACTGCGCAGGCTGTCAGACATCGACTAAAACATGCTGCTCGCGTCCACACCCCTCACTTTGCGTCCCTTCTCCCCCGTGGAGAGGCGCTGCCGCAGACTACACTTGATATAGTTCTGCTGCAAAACTTTCCTCACATAAAGAACATGTCTCTTTATTGTGTTGTTTGGAATGCTAATAAAAAGTCTCTGCTCCTTCCCCGAATCAATAGTTCTGCCCTCTAAGTGCTGCACTGTTCTCTGAATGGAAAGAAAGAAACAGAGCAGGCCATGCCAGGCGCATGCACTACTTTTCCAAGGCTGCCCATCTCACTAGAAGCACTCTGATGTACTTTAAGCATTATTCAATCACACCAAATCCAGGGAAACTATCAATTGTTTTCATGAGCTGCGTGTAACTAAGAGAGCCCCTGCATTCGGGATGCCTGCTCATTTTTTTAAAAACAATCCCCGAAGAAATGCACATTTGAGGAGACGCTGCATTGTGCTTGGTGTGTGAGGGCTCGGAGCTGGGGAGGGGGGGTGTCCCATAAAGTGCTCAATAAACGCCAGGCTGCAGGCAGCGCTTAAAACTTTCCACAAGCGGCAAATGTTGCTCTCCTTAAAAGCTATTAACTGTCCTTTACTCAACGGCAACAGAAGAAAGAGCGATCCTCACGGGGGTAATTGTGGTGAAGGATCAGAGTCAGCAGAGGCAGGAACAGAACAAGGGAGAAGGGGGAGGAGGGCGGGCGCGATTCACTCGCAGGAGCGATAATTGCTGCCACATGGTGGCGCGCGCTCCTGCGAGTAAATCTTCTGAGTGCACGCGTTGCCATTGAAGGCAAAGGAAGGCGTGCACGAGCTTGGCTGAAAAGCCAAAGTAACGGGAAAAGGTCTTTTTGCCTTTCAGCGCATGCGCGCTACGAAGGCGAGACCTAAAAAGGATATTTATGAATACTTATATATGTAGTAGTGCAATCACACCATCAGTAATAGGACTTGACTGACCCCAAAACAACCAATTACAATTATTGTCATTGGAAGAACAAATGAATAGCAGAACATGTGTAATGTGTCACCAGTGTCAAAGCACAAAAACAATAATATACATTACAAAAATAGTAAACAAAAAAGACTTTTGCTAAGTAACAACTACTGAGAAATTATTGGTATGTCTTGGGGAGAGAATGGACACAGACAACAGTTTGCCTGTTACGCTGATCTGTCGATGGCGTTTCAACCCTGAGAAGGGTGTTGTAAAGATATAGGGGAGCAAGAATCCTCCCTCTCCTGGCCGTAACAATGCTCCTCCTTTTGTGAGGCAAACATGTCACAAATGTTAATTAATCTGCCTGAAGAATCTTACAAAATCACACCATAGAATTAGTGCTTTGGGTAAGGTAGTAAAGTAATTTTCTATGTGTAAAATAAACTGTCTCTTTTCAATAGACCATTATTACTGTGAACCATCTTTTTCATCCTTCTAGAGCTTTTTTAAATGAGGATTAGTCTTCACCCAGGATACTAGCATGCTTTCACAGGCTTGAAGAGAGGAGCACACACCCAAACGTTGTTTCAGCAGTTCCTCAACACATCTTCATGCACTGGAGGAAAAGGATATATAATAGAGATGAAGACTATCAGTACACCATCTCAAGGCATTGGGGTTTCTGAAGGAGAGTACATAACGGGCTAGATGCCCATGGCCAACAGGATGCTGTCTTATGCACCACATTTGGATCTGAGGTGTGCCAACGCAGAGAGTGCAATTGACAGGGATGGATGAAGAAAGACAACATATCACCATATGAAAGCAACTTTATTTCATGGCTAAGGAAACTGCTGTTGCAGTTGCCAATGGAATGGGTAGTGGCTGGGGAGAGACTAGGGAAGTAACTAGTAACTGCATTGGAGTGAAGGGTAGAGCTTTTGGTTGTGGTTAGGCAGGGGATGGTCCTAGGTTGCCATGTAACACTCACTTTGTAAATTTGCCAATATTTTGCTATTTCAGCTAATGGCGACCCCTGAAGATCCATTTGACTTGGACGACAACACAAGTGGGCTTGGCTTTCTCTCAGGCACAAAACTAGTGACTGCATCCTTGTCTGTGGTCCAACTCCAGCACCTGTATAGAGGAGTCAGGTTCTAGCCAGCAGCACATAAAAAACCTGGGATGTTATATATCCCTCCTTTCGGGGAGTAACTGGGATCTTTTTCTTCAGCTGTAGCCCCCTGCATGATTTTGACACCTAAACAAAAATTGACAAATCAGGACAAAAAAAAGGCTAGTGACATGTATTCCGAGGGCAGATATTACAGTAGTGATGTGAGACTAACTCACCCTGAAGGCATTGAGGAAAGCAGGACAGGCAAAACTGAATAAGGATGCCTTCAGATAGCTTCTCTTATTTGTGTATTATGCTACCTTTCGAATTTTCTTGCGGCTGGACTTGTTGGAATTCTCAAACAGCTTGAAATATGCACAGATGCTGGAAATATCTGCTTTAATGAAAAAGAAGATAAGTAAGAGTGTCAGTAAAACACATTCTGAATAGAATCATCGCTCCCGATTGTCTTTCATGTTATCCACCCAAAAATAGAAAGTGTTGGTGATGCTGCACAATTAGACCAAGCTATTTCGTCTTTGTAGATCTGGTGGTTCTATCACAGGGCCATTAGAAAATGTCACTTATTGAATCTGTTGCCTGCCTGCATCCATTGTAGCAGAAGTAGTAGCTGTGAGTAGTGGTGCACAATCAGTCATTCCTTGTCATATGCAGGATGTTTATGCTCAGTACTTTGCTCTCAGACAAGTCATTTGATTGTTTGCAAGTTATCATGTGAGCACCACATCATGATTTAAGCTGCTATTAAATATTAAGCACTTGAAGACAAGATCACAACTTAAGGTTTTTTTGGGTTCAAAGTCTCTAGTGAGGGCATAGAGACAGAAGACTCGTAGGGTGTGAGAGTCATTCGGTTTTCTATTTTCTCACAAACAAACTCCCACTCATCATGGTTGGATCTGATAATGAAGCAGATGCCAGTATTTGATAACTGCCTTCACTTTGGCAGATTTTAGAGCCACTCCACAAATGACTTCTTAAACCAGCTCTCAGAGGATGGTTGCACACTGAGTTTGAAGACAGATAGCACTGCTATATATTTTCTCACACACATTTAATGAAAATACCCAGAAAACTACTCAAGGATTGGCTCTTCCCCACATAAGAACCATACGCAAACATACATTTACAGCATTTCCCTCTGTATATAAGCATTTATTTTCACTATAGATATGTACCCATCCTTTTGTATTGCTTTGTATAAACATGTAGAATAATGACGTTGCTTAAAAAAAATCATCCTTTGTCTGCACGTACTTGCTTCCATTGTGCATCTATGAACCTCCATGTACTTGGATCTGTGTGACTGTTATTTTTCTCATGAAAAAGCATATCCAATGCGCTACCCTATTTCTCATCTGGTACCTCTATCAATATCTTTAATCTACATATACTTACCTCCTCTATGCATCAATATACTTTCAATATACTTATGGATCTATATATTCATCACTTTATTCTAATTTGGCATTTCCAATGCAAGCCCCTATTTCTCAGCCTATACTTCTCTAAATATATCTTCTAGTCCAACTTTCTGACTCATCTTAAACTTCTTTCTACTACTCTTTCCAATGCATTGCCCTATCTCTCACCCTATACATCTATCAATATATACTCTACATCCAGTCTCTCTCATTTATCCCAAACCCCATACCACTACTTTATCCCCAAAATAGCCCTTTCTAGACTCTCTCCTACTCTACACCTCCTTGCATCACCTGACACCTTTTTTACTATACCGATCCCCCAAAACAAACCTTTCTAAACTCTTCCCTCTGATTTTTCCCCTCCAAAAACCCTTTTAACCCATCCAAAAGCCTCCTCCTACTGCTATGACCTAAAAAAGAAATAAATAAAAAAAATCCTTCACTCTTCTATCCCTCCACTATCCTTTTCAATCAAATTAACAGACTAACATGTTCACTTCTCAAATTCTATATTCCACAATGCTAATTTGCCACTAATCCTTTATGGGTTCCAGAGAAACGTGCTACTCGCCAATTAAGCATTTCAACACCCCATCAGGGTTACAAGCACTATATAAATGCAAACCTTTTTTCCTTTTCTACCCCTCTCCAGCCCCTTCTAAATCCAAATAACTGACTAACACATCCACCACTCAAAATAATTTCATGTTTCACCAAAATAATTCAACTCTGAATCTTATAGGTTCCAGAGTAGCATGCTGCTCTCCAAAAAAGCGCTTCAAAACCCCATCAGGGATAGCAAATGCTATATAAATACAAACCTCTTTCCCTCTTCTATCCTGCCACCTACCCTTCTCTATCCAAATAACTGAATAACATATCATCACTCAAATTACTTCATATTTCAGTATACTAATTTTCAACACTAATCCTTTCAGGGTTCCGGAGTAGCGTGCAACTTGCCAGAAAAGCGCTTCAACATCCATCAGGGGTAACACGTGCTATATGAATATAAACCTTTCTTCTCCATCTATCCCTCCGCTATCCTTCTCACTCCAAATAACTGACTAATATCCACCACTCAAAACACTTCCATATATATAATAATTGGATTGGTGTCACTACAACGCATGCTTTTACCACGCATGCCTTTACAACGCGGTTTTTACCACGCAGTCCATTACAACGCATAATGCTTTTAGGCGCTGGATAGTGAATTATTTAATTTACTATTCCAACTCCAGTCCCCGTGGATAGCAGGGAAGGTGTTGGATAGTATATTAAATACATTCCCTATCCTAGAGCGCCCCCCAGCGCATTGCGTTGTAATGGTTTGCGTGGTAAAAGTTGCGATGTAATGGTAGTGCATTGTAAAAAATTCGTTGTAACCGTGCTACACCATAATAATTACATATTTCACCATACTTATTCACCACTAACCCTTTATGGGTTTCTGGAGGAGCGCGCTTCAACACCCCATCCTTTAGCAAACCTAGAATTGCTTTGGAAAATACCTTTTCACCTATGTCCAGGAGGTTTATCAGACGATAATTTTTTGGGGAGTTTACGTCACCTTTTTTGTGTATTGGTCTGACAATGGCCCCTTTCCAGCTACCTGGAATAATGCTGGTTTTTAATAGCCCCTGGAACATATTCGAGAAAAACTTGGCCCACCGTTCTGGATTTGTTTTTATAATGACTGCTGGTAAGTTATCTGGGACTGCAGCTCGTGTTAAATTTAGCCTAGTTTTTATGCTCCTAATATGGCCTGGGGAGAAATGCTCTTTTACTTCTTACTCCAGGCCAGCTATTGGTTATTATTTCCACCCTCCTTGGCCATTTACCATAGATTTCCTCAAGATTGGTCACCCACTTATCCTCTGGCACAGAGCACTGCAGGGTCCCTACAACTTTCCCCATACATTCTTGTATTAATTTCCAGAAGCCTTTCATATTTATTTCTTCAATTACTTCGAGTAAGTTCACCCAACATTTATCCTTATAGGATCTTTTTTTATCTCTAATAATTGCCTTGTATTTTATCTTTAGTTTCCTAAGTTCTAATGATGCTACTTCATTGTATCTACCTCTAAGGCGTCTCTCTTGTTGCCTAATACCTGCCTTTACTTTCCGGCAATCATCATCAAACCAGGGTTTGTTATTAGGATGTAATTTAGCTTTACTTACTAACTTGTGTTTGCCATGTTTGATTTTTATCCTGAGGCATTCAACCAGTTGCCTTATTATACCCTCATACCAGGATATGTCCTCTCCTGGTAGTAGGTTATCCAATTCGACTGTTAACTGGAGTGCACTCAGTTTCTTTATGTATTCTTCGCTAATTCGAGTAGTAAGTCGCTTTGGGTATTCCACCTCTACTTGTAGCACTTTTTGTCTCTGCGGGGAGCTGTTTACCTGTAATTCTACCAGCAGTGGATAATGGTCACTACCCTCCACCCTGATTATTTCAAACTGTTTAATTAAGTGGAAGCTCCATGCCTGGATAAATGCGTAATCTATAGGGCACTTTTGTTGCCCTACTTTAAAGGTACGCTTTGCGGGCCGATCCGCTTCCTTTCTTCCATTAGCGCAGATCAGGCCCATAGTCCCCAACAGCTGACCAAGCTCGACATCTTGAGTTGAGATGTCGCAACTAGGAAACTTAGCGAACTCTATATTATATACTCTTAGCAGATCACTCTGCCAAGAGTCAGTTTTTGGGGGGTTTAATCTATGGTTAAAGTCACCCAGTATCAAAAGCACATCTCTGGTAACAATCACATAGACCCTCCAGGTCCTTTTTTAAGCGTTCCAGGTCAGCCATATACTCATTTATTTTTTCTTTCAGTATATACACATTTATAATGCATAGACTTTCGCCCCCTAACATATTATTTACTATCCGCACTCTACTACCTAATGCCCAGTTGCACTTGAGTTCGAGGGGTTCTATGTCTCTAGCTATCCTTGTTGAGACCAACGTCATCTGACCACCTGATGGTCTGCCTACTATGTTCTTTCTTGCAGGTTTTACATGGTGAGTGAAGCCTTCGGTAACAGGGGTTTCGTCGGACAGCCAAGTTTCCTGTAAACAGACAACATTGTTTTTCCTAAGGGTGTTTTTAAAGTTTTCCTGTACCCATATTCTTTTATATCCATTAACGTTCCAAGACAAAATGGAAAGGCTGTGCGACGACCCTACTTCCTAATCAATATAACTCAGATACCCATCTTCCTCACAATTCATATATGCCAATTCTCTATATCTATTCGCGGCAAGGATATCTTCAACATCCCCCCTCCGACTTTTAGGAATTATCGTGATTTCAAGGGCGTTCCTCTTACCCGGACCCAAACTAATAATTTTTATTTGTCGTTCACCCAACCCCGCATGGTTCCTGAGGAATGATTTCCATTGTTTGTCCATCATCACTTCCTCCCTTTTTAGTATTCTAATTCCTTCCCAAAGCATCTCAGCTTCCGCCTTTTCCATTGCATCTTTTATTAGAGCTGGGTGAAGTAGGACCTTTGTTATTTCATCCCCCTTACTGTTAACCATAAACCCCACTTCTTTTAGGTCATTGGTACTAACATATCTTAAATTAGGACATTTGCAAATGAGGAGAGGAGCTGGGAACGATTCAAAGGGTTTAGTTTCTTAATTCTCCCCCCCCCCCTTTCCCTGTCCTATTGGTTCAACAAATATCCAGGTATCTGCAGGCCTTTCTAACTGCGAATCTTGAGAGTTTTCATCTAGCGCTTCTTCCCTTCTTTGCCTATTTGCTTCTTCTTTACCTCTAATCCTGAGACCCTTCCAGGGGATTGAGTTACTAGGCCCTGCACCTAAGGACGTCTCCATCCCCCAATCTGGTGCTGCGTTCTCCTTTTCCCCCAGGTATTTCCTCAAGGTATCTTTCTCACTTTTTCCCATGCTTTTCCCTGTTTTCCACCTGGGTTGTCCCTCGGGTCTACTGGTACTTGCTCCTATATCTGCGAAGCTTAACTTTTTAATTTCTTGCCTTACTACCTTATCCACTGGCCTTTGTTCTGGGGTTACCCCACTCCCGTTCTTCTGTTGCTTCGCAGGTTGGCATTGAGATGGGGCCTTTTTCCCTTTCCTTCGCCACATTGTATTTTGCTTTATGTACCTCTTTTCCCCGTACCTCTTTATAATCATGGGGCAACGTGATATATATTCTGTTCGTACATCCTCTTTGGGACTGCTCCCCCTTACCACTACTTCCCCCCTATCCGCTTTATTTTCCTCCTGGGCTTCTACTGGCATTACAAGTGAGGGCATCAAGCTTTTAATCTGTGCCTACTCCCCAATTGTATCCTTAAACTGGTTGCCTTGTGTTTTTAAAATGTCATTATTTAAGACTGAGACCTCTAAAATGCCCTGCAAGGTTTTCTGGAGCATTAGCATAACCTCAAGCATAGATAAGCTGGAGGAACCCGTCACCTCAAGACTATGTAGAGGTAGGTCTGACAAGTCAGTTCGGACAGAATAAGAATTTTCCAGTCTTTCTTTTCCATTTGTGGTGGATTCCCTCCCGGCGGGGTCTTCCTCACACAAGGATTTACTTCGGTTTATTCTTTCTTCCTCCACCACCTCTACTCCTATGTCCTGGGTAAATATCGACGGAAACAGCCGTGGCGAGGAGGACAAACGAGGTTCCATTGGTATTTCAGCAATATTAAAATTAGACTGGTTCAGAAATTCCATGGTTATTGCTGCCGAGTCCTCTATGATTTGCGGGGTCTCTAGCACACTTATCTCCTTGTCTGACGTCTCCTTCGTTTACCAATAAAATCCTTAATAGATTTTGATACTGCCAATCCCCCTTTTGTGCCTGCTGACTAGAGGTTGTCGGCGCTATCTGTGGGATTGAGCCCGGTGAGGGGGTAGTACCCCGTGTCTGCTGCTCTGCTACCGGTGTGTGTCGCCGTATCCACATTTGCATCGTTCGGGTCTTTCGGTAGTTCGATCAAATCCTCCGTCCCAGGACCTTTATTTCCTGATTTTTTAAGATTTTTCGGGACTTTACGGGGTTTAGATTTCCCTCGGGCCATTGCCTTTACTTTCCTTAACTCCTTCTTCCCGGCATACACAATGTTAAAATGGGCTTCTCCTTCACCTTATTTAACTTCCACAGCTCAATGGGTACGCTACTATCCCCACTCCCTATGCACTTCCCCTTATTTTTATTAAAAGCGGTAAAATTATCTCTTCCACTTACCTCTGTTTCTGTGGGCCCGCACTCTTGCCTCCACCACTTCCCCCTTCTCCAATCAAATTCCAGGCTGAACACTCCACCACTTCTGCACCTTTAAACTGCTGCAAGCTCCAAGTGGCTGTAATCACCCCTTCACAGTTTCTTATATAAGACTTTTGTCCTCCTGGTTGTATTGTGCCTGCCGCTTGTATATATATTTTCTTTTTGGGCTCTGTCTCCACCCAAGTTAATCTGCTGACCGGCTGTCACTATCTCTACACCACTCACGCCCCAGCGCTTCACGTGCCTCACGCACCTCCCGTGGTGTAGCTCATACTTTTCTGGCCTTCTGGCAGCCGCCGAGGATGCGGGCTCCACGCCCTCGCTGGCCCCCCGCGAATTACTCTCGTCACGGCCCCCACACACGCCGCTCTCTCTTTGCTCCGTGAGGCGGCGGTTGATACGGATGTCGATGCGGCGCTGAGATCGGAAGTCGGGAGGGAGGGCTGGGAAGTGGGAGGTTCCACGAGTGCATGTCTGTAGTCCGTAGCCAGACACAAAAACAGAAGGCAAGGGGGGTAGGCAATAGCACTCGAAAAATCGTGAAGCCACTGTAGGTGGAAATGGGCTTCCACCATTATTGCCACCACAAGCTGTTTTTTGTCTTTGTAAAAAGGACCACAATTTAGGAATGACAATTAGAAATCAGAATGGGATATCAATTTCTAATGTTATAGGGAACCATAAAGGATTACTGGTAATCCCATAGAAATCCTACATCTCAAAAGTCCTGCTATGCAAAATAGTGTAATTGTGTGCACATTTCCTTTGTTCAAAAGCGGTGGTGTCAGGTTTGAGTTGAGGTGGAGCACGACAGATTTCACACAAGCAAAATACAGATGAGGATTGTCGACAAGAGCTCTTATAAAAACAATAACCGGTTAGTAACATGTGGGTGGTCAATAACTAAGCATGAACAATAGAGAAAAGATTTATTAATATTTGAGACAACAAGGCACAGCAACCACAGTTGCTGCTCTGCACTGTGTGAGAGTGAGGCAGGAGGACAGCACCATATCTACTAAGGTATGACACTTCTGCTCTGCTACTTACTTCTGGCGCACAAAGAGGCTCTGCCCAGGAAAATGCAGATTCCATGGTACCATTCTGCTAAGGTGTCATCCAGTACGAAATACTATGCCTAGACAAAGTTAGGATGTTTGCTGTGCAGTGCAGCTCACAAGCAAAGTTGGAAGGTTGTAGAAATAAAAACATTTCTCCTTTTTAACTTCTGAATAGAGGTGCTATTTTTTGGCACAAAGCCCAGTCTACCATTGTCAGTAGACAGGGCTTTTTGTAAAAAAAACATGGGGACACCTATGTACCACCCATGGAATGACCCCTTGACAGAAAGAAATGCAAAGCAGTCCAAACTTCTGCTTTTTGTTAATTTCAAAGGAATTGGCTACAAGAGCATCCCAATGGGAACCTGAGTATGCAACAATTTTATGCTACAATGGTTTGCCCAGACATCATTTAAAAAAGATAATATAATAGAACGAGGACAAAAAGGGGTCTCAATTAAATTTAGCAACAATGACAGCACCTGCCAGGCCCAAATGAGTTCTGGCACAATAGTATAACACAAATAAAACAATACTCCAACTGACACCACTGTAAAAGAACAAGCATTGGCATAGCCAATAGGTCTCGCCTTTGGAACCTTCTGAGTATTTAGTTATGCAGCACAATATCCTTGGTGCAACAACATCAACTGGAATAATAAGAAACATATTAAAGGTGAAGTGGAAAATAAATGGGAGAAGTAGAAAACAGTGAAACAAGAGTTGGAAGAGACAGAATGAGTAAGGAGGAATACTTGCTAGAAGCAGCAAAAGAAAGGAAATGTGAGTTGGACACTCTAACTGCAGGAAGCTGTGAAACACGTTTTGAATGAGGTATCAAGGTAACACCTGTTAAAAGTGGCACAAGAAGGTACCAGTGGAAGACGTCTTAGAAGAGATAACATGTTTATAAGATGAAAGAAAGAAGTGGTAAAGGAAATATTAAAAGTCAAAGAAGGGAACTGTGCTGTAGGTGCTTAAAATTGTAAGAAAGAATCAGTGGGACAAGAAATCAATGATGTGAGTGGACGAGAAGTTGAGTCAGTAGTGCACGGGCTGAGAGAAAGGAATGAGTGGCCACGGTTTGAATGGACAGAGAGAGAGAAGAAAGGCAAGACATTTTAGAAGGGGTGATTTGCAGAAGGGAAAAAATCAGGAAGAAGGAGGGACAGAAATGAATAGTCAGGTGAGGAATAATGCCTTACAAAGGAGAACTAAGAAGGGGTAACACTAGGTGACATCACAAGAAACAAACTGACCACTACTTGCTAAATTAGTAGAGGCAAAATGAATGAGGGAGCAGCAGTTCAACAATATAGACTTTGTGTACACATTTGAAACCTCTGTCTAGTGCAGTGGTAATGATAGCACCATTCAAAAACAAAAGATTTAATTGGTGGCACAAGTCTCCTGGACTTTAAGTCAGTGTGGCAAGCTAGAACCTTCTTATGCATTTCCCCACAAAACATCACCTGTAGAAATCTTGATTACAGCACGACCTTTTTGGACATACATTAGGATGGTTGCACAAATCACGAGCCCATGAAATGTTTTTGTCCAGGCAATCAACTCAGCAGGTGGACTCTGTTGGTCAAACTTCAAGAGATCTCGTGATCATGACATGACTTTCCATATGCTAGTCAGACAGCATAAGTGTTGAGTGCTGTCCCAGCAGTGGCCCGATGACAACATAAATGCAGTGTGCATGTGTTAGCTGATCACTGCATAAGTGAGTCAAAGAATGTGTTGAGGGTTTCACTTAATCAACTCATTCAGCTGTAGTGCTTTAGGAACGAATTCTACTTAGAAGAGGTTGGATAACGTTCTTTAGACCCCCAAAAGAAACTTTTTGCTTCATTTGTGGAACCAATAAAAGCTATTGCTACCTACACAATATGGATTTCGCACTAAAACGACAAAGCTGCTGGTTTTCAGTTCGACAGAAAATGTGCAGTTTAAGTTTTGCCGGGCAGGAGTGTGCTGGTGCCTTCCGTCATGCTGTGTGACTCTAAAAGGGGACGGAAGTGGTACTCACGGAGGTTGGCGCTGTTCTCCCGGACTATGTCCGTCTTCAGAAGGTTGTCCGCCAGCACGAAGGCCCCTTCCTCCACGGTGTCGAGCATCATGGTGGCGGCCCGCAGCTGGTCCCTGGTCGTCAGGTCCCTCCACGCGCCCATGGCCTGTGGCTGCAGGAGGTTGTTTACCGACTCCACCATGGCTTGCGGAGCAGAGGAAACAGAATGACAAATGTCCAGTGGGCCTGCGCGGGCTGTCAGACATCTACTATACCATGCTGCTCTCGTCCACACCCCTCACTTTGCATCCCTTCTCCCCCGTGGAGAGGCGCTGCCGCAGACTACACTTGATATAGTTCTGCTGCAAAACTTTCCTCACATAAAGAACATGTCTCTTTATTGTGTTGTTTGGAATGCTAATAAAAAGTCTCTGCTCCTTCCCCGAATCAATAGTTCTGCCCTCTAAGTGCTGCACTGTTCTCTGAATGGAAAGAAAGAAACAGAGCAGGCCATGCCAGGCGCACGCACTACTTTTCCAAGGCTGCCCATCTCACTAGAAGCACTCTGATGTACTTTAAGCATTATTCAATCACACCAAATCCAGGGAAACTATCAATTGTTTTCATGAGCTGCGTTTAACTAAGAGAGCCCCTGCATTCTGGATGCCTGCTCATGTTTTTTAAGAACAATCCACGAAGAAATGCACATTTGAGGAGACGCTGCATTGTGCTTTGTGTGTGAGGTCTCGGAGCTGGGGAGGGGGGGTGTCCCATAAAGTGCTCAATAAACGCCAGGCTGCAGGCAGCGCTTAAAACTTTCCACATGCGGCAAATGTTGCTCTCCTTAAAAGCTATTAACTGTCCTTTACTCAACGGCAACAGAAGAAAGAGCGATCCTCACGGGGGTAATTGTGGTGAAGGATCAGAGTCAGCAGAGGCAGGAACAGAACAAGGGAGAAGGGGGAGGAGGGCGGGCTCGATTCACTCGCAGGAGCGATAATTGCTGCCAGATGGTGGCGCGCGCTCCTGCGAGTAAATCTCCTGAGTGCACGCGTTGCCATTGAAGGCAAAGGAACGCGTGCACGAGCTTCGCTGAAAAGCCAAAGTAACGGGAAAAGGTCTTTTTGCCTTTCAGCGCATGCGCGCTACGAAGGCGAGACCTAAAAAGGATATTTATGAATACTTATATATGTAATAGTGCAATCACACCATCAGTAATAGGACTTGACTGACCCCAAAACAACCAATTACAATTATTGTCATTGGAAGAACAAATGAATAGCAGAACATGTGTAATGTGTCACCAGTGTCAAAGCACAAAAACAATAATATACATTACAAAAATAGTAAACAAAAAAGACTTTTGCTAAGTAACAACTACTGAGAAATTATTGGTATGTCTTGGGGAGAGAATGGACACAGACAACAGTTTGCCTGTTACGCTGATCTGTCGATGGCGTTTCAACCCTGGGAAGGGTGTTGTAAAGATATAGGGGAGCAAGAATCCTCCCTCTCCTGGCCGTAAAAATGCTCCTCCTTTTGTGAGGCAAACATGTCACAAATGTTAATTAATCTGCCTGAAGAATCTTACAAAAACACACCATAGAATTAGTGCTTTGGGTAAGGTAGTAAAGTAATTTTCTATGTGTAAAATAAACTGTCTCTTTTCAATAGACCATTATTACTGTGAACCATCTTTTTCATCCTTCTAGAGCTTTTTTAAATGAGGATTAGTCTTCACCCTGGATACTAGCATGCTTTCACAGGCTTGAAGAGAGGAGCACACACCCAAACGTTGTTTCAGCAGTTCCTCAACACATCTTCATGCACTGGAGGAAAAGGATATATAATAGAGATGATGACTATCAGTACACCATCTCAAGGCATTGGGGTTTCTGAAGGAGAGTACATAACGGGCTAGATGCCCATGGCCAACAGGATGCTGTCTTATGCACCACATTTGGATCTGAGGTGTGCCAACGCAGAGAGTGCAATTGACAGGGATGGATGAAGAAAGACAACATATCACCATATGAAAGCAACTTTATTTCATGGCTAAGGAAACTGCTGTTGCAGTTGCCAATGGAATGGGTAGTGGCTGGGGAGAGACTAGGGAAGTAACTAGTAACTGCATTGGAGTGAAGGGTAGAGCTTTTGGTTGTGGTTAGGCAGGGGATGGTCCTAGGTTGCCATGTAACACTCACTTTGTAAATTTGCCAATATTTTGCTATTTCAGCTAATGGCGACCCCTGAAGATCCATTTGACTTGGACGACAACACAAGTGGGCTTGGCTTTCTCTCAGGCACAAAACTAGTGACTGCATCCTTGTCTGTGGTCCAACTCCAGCACCTGTATAGAGGAGTCAGGTTCTAGCCAGCAGCACATAAAAAACCTGGGATGTTATATATCCCTCCTTTCGGGGAGTAACTGGGATCTTTTTCTTCAGCTGTAGCCCCCTGCATGATTTTGACACCTAAACAAAAATTGACAAATCAGGACAAAAAAAAGGCTAGTGACATGTATTCCGAGGGCAGATATTACAGTAGTGATGTGAGACTAACTCACCCTGAAGGCATTGAGGAAAGCAGGACAGGCAACACTGAATAAGGATGCCTTCAGATAGCTTCTCTTATTTGTGTATTATGCTTCCTTTCGAATTTTCTTGCGGCTGGACTTGTTGGAATTCTCAAACAGCTTGAAATATGCACAGATGCTGGAAATATCTGCTTTAATGAAAAAGAAGATAAGTAAGAGTGTCAGTAAAACACATTCTGAATAGAATCATCGCTCCCTATTGTCTTTCATGTTATCCACCCAAAAATAGAAAGTGTTGGTGATGCTGCACAATTAGACCAAGCTATTTCGTCTTTGTAGATCTGGTGGTTCTATCACAGGGCCATTAGAAAATGTCACTTATTGAATCTGTTGCCTGCCTGCATCCATTGTAGCAGAAGTAGTAGCTGTGAGTAGTGGTGCACAATCAGTCATTCCTTGTCATATGCAGGATGTTTATGCTCAGTACTTTGCCCTCAGACAAGTCATTTGATTGTTTGCAAGTTATCATGTGAGCACCACATCATGATTTAAGCTGCTATTAAATATTAAGCACTTGAAAACAAGATCACAACTTAAGGTTTTTTTGGGTTCAAAGTCACGAGTGAGGGCATAGAGACAGAAGACTCGTAGGGTGTGAGAGTCATTCGTTTTTCTATTTTCTCACAAACAAACTCCCACTCATCATGGTTGGATCTGATAATGAAGCAGATGCCAGTATTTGATAACAGTCTGTGTAACAACATACAGTTCGGTCTCTAACCAAGTCTCCAAACTTGTTAATAAACATTGGCGTATCCTGACGAGTGGCAATCTGGAATTAGAGAAACCGCTGTTTGCCCACAGGAGAGGAAGAAACCTCAAGGATATTTTGGTACATACTAGACCTTGTACCCCAGTGACCGAACAGACGAGACTACGAGATCTCCACGGGCATCACCCGTGTGGCAACTGCAATAACTGTCACCTTACTGGAAAAAGTCTCAGCCTTGTATTTAGGAATGGCACCAGATGGGATCAACGTACTTTCACAAACTGCAACAGCAGAAACGTAATATATCTGATCACATGTCCCTGTGGAAAGGAATATGTAGGGATGACTACACGCCCTGTCAAAACCAGGATCAACGAACATAAAAGCAACGTGAGGTGCAAAAAACAGACCACCAAGATGGCATCACATTTCCTCGAGGCACAACACTGTGTGAACGAAATACATTGGACAGTGATTGAGCAACTTCCTTCTGACAAGGGCCTGTTCGAGAAGGAGCAGAGATGGGTTTTCCGTCTGGGCTCAGATGTGAATGGGCTTAATGACTCCATCCCATGGAGCCAATTACGTTGATGGAATGAAATGTATTGATCTCTAGGACTCCAGCTAAATGTACCTTTACGTCCTATTACAATAGGCTTCAGCCCATTTAACTTTCATCTCATGGCCCCCTTCCCACGCATAATCAACTATGTTGGGTAGAACTGAGGCGCATTAATCTGCTAAACCTCGGGTGTGTAACATTTACACCAGGCTAGAATGACCTACACAGTTCTTATATTAATTCCATCTAGGTAGCGCCACCAATAATAATTTCTATAAGTAAATTTATGGAAATATTTTTATACTTCTATCTCATGTCCCTCCCACTGGATGATAGAAGTAAGGCGCGTTAATTCCTCATACTGTTGGTTATCTGCCTTTACAACAAACTCTAAGAGCCTAGGATGTTCGGAGATATCTTTTATTCAAAGTGGCAACAACAATATAACCCCGACTTGCGCATGCGCTAAACAATCGGGCTGGTTTCAGTCAGAGACACTGCTATTGCACGCGCGTGTCTTCTTGCAATTCCCATCCCGTACGCATGAGCTTGAGGATGGCCCTCGCACTGCTGAGCCCTGCCTGAGACACTACCGCCGTATGCATGTACCGACGGGTAGTGTCCATGTCTTCACGCAGGCTCAGTTCAATCCTGGTCGCGCCCTGCTTTCTCGCGCAATACCGGGAAAACGATGGATACATATCCTTGTTTGGGCATCTCCTGTTTTCAATTTTGGGGCAATTATTCAATTACCTTGATAATATATAAACGCTAAACCTCCCATTGAACCGACACTTCGTCGGAGCCACGTTGAGGGGAGGAAGTCGAGCAGGCTATGCTGTAACCGTGAGTTCAAATGTTGATACAGGGTGTCTCTTCCTACCTAGATCTGGGTCTAAGATCAGCAAATCTAACTACCTAAATGCTTAAACATTCTCTAGGTCGCCACAGTAGGCAGGACAGCTGACCCCCAATATCACGCATCGGGCTCATGAGGTTATTAAACTTGTGATCATAAGTAAGCCACACTTTTACTTACAGCATGCCTTATATTCCATAGTGTGATACCTGATGTCTTTTCAGAGACTAATAATGTGTGTCCCTGTCCATGTGTGTGTCTGTGTTTTTTATACGTTCTTTTACATTTTTTCTAGGGTTCCTGGACCGACACTGGGTTCTTTTTTACCCTGTAGTGTGATTCCACACCCATTGTGACAATATGTTTATTCTGCCTTTTTGTTCCTTCACAGGTTCCTATTTCTCGCCAATTGGGCGCAACGAACTTGTATCAATTTGATAGGTACATTACACCTAGACTTATTTTTGTAGAGCACACTTTTAAATCTACATCCATGTGAGTAAGGTGGGGATACTTAGTGCATATCCTTGTCCTGAAGAAGGAGTTCTTTACTCCGAAACATGTTGACGACGCACTTGTGAGGTTGCCTTACCCTAACTAGTAAAGGCCGCCACCCTTGCACTTTTTAACAATACCAGCCGGGGTTTAAATAAAATATTTTTGTGTTAGCTCACGAGCCAGGTATTTTTTAAACCTTTCTCTTCACCTTCACTCACTTTTTCCTACCCTCACACACGTTTACACATAGCTCACCTTAAAGTGCTCCTGCGTAGCCGTGAGTCGTAGCACGCCGCATTCCGTAGAGGTTTGCGAAGACCCCGATGATGAAGCATGACACCAAGGGGCCTTTTGGTGTGTGAGGGGTATTTAAACCACACTGGGTGCTCCCCTCCATTGTAGGGTCCACCCTGTCCCATTTTGTGGATTCTCTTTTGTTTATGCAGTATTTGATAACTGCCTTCACTCTGGCAGATTTTAGAGCCACTCCACAAATGACTTCTTAAACCAGCTCTCAGAGGATGGTTGCACACTGAGTTTGAAGACAGATAGCACTGCTATATATTTTCTCACACACATTTAATGAAAATACCCAGAAAACTACTCAAGAATTGGCTCTTCCCCACATAAGAACCATATGCAAACATACATTTACAGCATTTCCCTCTGTATATAAACATTTATTTTCACTATAGATATGTACCTATCCTTTTGTATTGCTTTGTATAAACATGTAGAATAATGACGTTGTTTAAAAAAAATCATCCTTTGTCTGCATGTACTTGCTTCCATTGTGCATCTATGAACCTCCATGTACTTGGATCTGTGTGACTGTTATTTTTCTCATGAAAAAGCATATCCAATGCGCTACCCTATTTCTCATCTGGTACCTCTATCAATATTTTTAATCTACATATACTTACCTCCTCTATGCATCAATATACTTTCAATATACTTATGGATCTATATATTCATCACTTTATTCTAATTTGGCATTTCCAATGCAAGCCCCTATTTCTCAGCCTATACTTCTCTAAATATATATTCTAGTCCAACTTTCTGACTCATCTTAAACTTCTTTCTACTACTCTTTCCAATGCATTGCCCTATCTCTCACCCTATACATCTATCAATATATACTCTACATCCAGTCTCTCTCATTTATCCCAAACCCCATACCACTACTTTATCCCCAAAATAGCCCTTTCTAGACTCTCTCCTACTCTACACCTCCTTGCATCACCTGACACCTTTTTTACTATACCGATCCCCCAAAACAAACCTTTCTAAACTCTTCCCTCTGATTTTTCCCCTCCAAAAACCCTTTTAACCCATCCAAAAGCCTCCTCCTACTGCTATGACCTAAAAAAGAAATAAATAAATAAAATCCTTCACTCTTCTATCCCTCCACTATCCTTTTCAATCAAAATAACAGACTAACATGTTCACTTCTCAAATTCTATATTCCACAATGCTAATTTGCCACTAATCCTTTATGGGTTCCAGAGAAACGTGCTACTCGCCAATTAAGCATTTCAACACCCCATCAGGGTTACAAGCACTATATAAATGCAAACCTTTTTTCCTTTTCTACCCCTCTCCAACCCTTCTCAATCCAAATAACTGACTAACACATCCACCACTCAAAATAATTTCATGTTTCACCAAAATAATTCAACTCTGAATCTTATGGGTTCCAGAGTAGAATGCTGCTCTCCAAAAAAGCGCTTCAACACCCCATCAGGGATAGCAAATGCTATATAAATACAAACCTCTTTCCCTCTTCTATCCTGCCACCTACCCTTCTCTATCCAAATAACTGAATAACATATCATCACTCAAATTACTTCATATTTCAGTATACTAATTTTCAACACTAATTCTTTCAGGGTTCCGGAGTAGCGTGCAACTTGCCAGAAAAGCGCTTCAACATCCATCAGGGGTAACACGTGCTATATGAATAGAAACCTTTCTTCTCCATCTATCCCTCCGCTATCCTTCTCACTCCAAATAACTGACTAATATCCACCACTCAAAACACTTCCATATATATAATAATTACATATTTCACCATACTTATTCACCACTAACCCTTTATGGGTTTCTGGAGGAGCGCGCTTCAACACCCCATCAGGGGTAACAAGCACTATATAAATACAAACCTTTTTTCCTCTTCAATCCTTCTGCTATCCTTCGGAATCCAAATAACTGACTGACCTATCCACCACTTAAAATATATTTGCATGTTTCACCATACTAATTCAACACTAATCCTCTATAGATCCCGGAGTAGCATACTACTTGCCGAAAAAGCGCTTCAACACCTCGTATGGGGTAGTAAGCGCTATACAAATGCAATTACAATACAATACAGTTAGAATATGCTTCACCAGTGTTGTATCCAGAAAATGCTGACTATCATCCTGGTGATTGTACTTTAGTATTGGAAAAGTTACATGTACTGCATAGAATTTTATGTCCCATAATAAAATCAACAAGGAAAAAGGTAGGAAACAGTTGGCACTCATAAAAAAATATTTCTACAGCCTTCTGAGAAGTATTTAATTAAAAAAAATTCCCTCAAAGCATCATATGTATCTGTAGACAGACAACAAATGGGGAATCAAAGAAACTGTGTATGGCTATGTCAACCAGTCTTTTGGGTTGTTGTTTCACAGATCATAAACAGCCTATGAATACAGATGTAAAGAAGAACAACTGTGCTGGAAATACCTGCAATGTATTAATTTCACAAGGTACAGATCTGTTAGAACGCACCCCCCATACACGCACAAATTAAGTTTGTTTTATTGGTCGTGAGCTGAATCTTGAAACCATTAAAAAAAATCTCAAACTGAATCTCAAATAATGGCTGTCAAGAAGAAATCAAGGGATATGCTTTACTTACTGAAGTCCTGATTTGCACAAGATACTCATCCAAAGGAAGCTGATATATTACTATAAGATACATTAGAAGTTTGCACAGGTGAGAAGCAACCCCCGGCTGTGTATCAAATACTTTATTCTTCAATCACAGCTAAAGCACAAAAGAGAAAGTCACACCAAAAACCTCCATCATTAAAAAGTAACTCCAAAATTAGGCAGTAAAAATGTCTTTCAATGGGTTGAAACTAGACAACTGAATACACCTTAAAGCCCCTCATTTTCTTTCAGTGGAAGCTTTGAGCAAAATCTGATTATGTCTTTCTCAAAGAAATATATGACTAAAATGTCAGGACCACACAAATGCAACAAAATATAATTTGAACTGCCACATTTTTGAAGGAGTGGTATTCTTGTTACAAACTGTGCAAATCATTCACCCAACCATAGCCCCAAATATAACAACACACTATTATTTTCAGCCACTCAATGTCAATCAAACAGTGCTCTGTGTATTGACCCAACCCGCAATACCAACAATACCTCATGTAGATAATTGCGCCTAACCTCCAAAGCCACCATAACAACGGCCTTGCCTCAGAACAACTGTTGCATTCTTAGATGTAGACAAAGTCTCCATTAAAATACCTATGTAAAAGTAGAATCCCAATAAGAAAATAGGTCTTCTCTTCTTTAAATACGCCTGCTGACAGATGAGATCACTTGGGTTCCCAGAATAGGGATGGCGGAGCAGTATCTTCTGGGCACTTTCTATCTTCCAGGTTCACATTCAGAGATGTTTCCTTTCTGCAATCTTTGATTCTAAAACCTTACCCACTGATCAAAAACAATCAAATGACTTGTCTGAGGGCAAACTAATGTTTTACCCTATGACCTCAAGGTGGGTGAAGTTAATGTCTTAAACATTTCACCGTCTCACTGAGCTTTAAGATTTATTTGCAAAAAAAAAGATCTATAAACAGCATGCATACATTTAACGTTGGAAAACTTTAAGGCAGAATAAGGTATTTTGCCTACTTAGGGGCTGATTTAAATTTGGGTGATGGCCGTCCTCTGCCAGGTCAATGAAGTAAATTACTCCCTCATCCTGGCGGGGATGCCTACCAGCAAACTTTGAAATGTCCATCAACCTGGCAGACATTTCAAGCACTGGCAGAAACTGCCATCGAGGTGGTTAGTGCTAATGCGTTGTAACTTTGCCGGACAGCTCTGTCAAACATAATGGAGCTGTATGGCAAAGTTACAACTCTTTTTGTTCAATAATATACTGAGCACCAAATCAATGTCCAAATTTCAAATGTCCACAAAAATTAATGTTCTCATCTTCACTGTAAATCAACCATTGACTTCAACAGTGTCCAATATTTATTACACGTCCCTTATTTTTTCTGTATCTCTTCATGTGGCCGCAAACCTGTATACCTGTAAATTATACAGTTGAAGTTATTTATATTATCCCCCAGAATTTTTCCAAGCCAAAGGAGAGTACTCAAGATGTGTATTTGAAAATTGCAGTGGCCACATGAAGAGATATGAAAACAATAAGGGATGAGTAATAAACATTGGACACTTCACTTGAAATTTACTTTATTAAAGACACATGGCCCTGATGAAGTCAACGGTAAATTTACCATAATACGAAACTAGTGTCAGCTACAATTTAATGCTGACAGTTCTATTGGACACATGGGAAGCCTGGAAACAAAATGAAGATAACAACATTAATTTGCGTTGACATTTCAAATTTGGACATTGATTTGGTGCTTAGGATAATATTGAATGTGAATGGGAGGCAGTTGGTCTTAATTTATGAAGCATAGAGTAGCTCCTTTTTATCCTTGATGCCCTGTTTGAGATTACATGATCCTCTTATACTGGGGGACATGATTGTGCACAGAATTCACCCGCCATTTCTCTTTTACATGTGTTTACAACAATGTTTTGTTTTTAAAAAGGAAATCTCAAAGTGGGTGTAGGAGAGTAGGATCTGCTTACTATGGTTACCCCCACTTTTTGCTGGTGTTTCACTTTTCTCAACTTTAGTCTGGCAGGGGCCCTGCTATTCACTGTTTCTCGATTTTAGTTTGGTTGGGGCCCTGCTATTCAGGACCCCAGCCTAGCTGCTTCCTCTCTAAAATGATTGCATGTACTTTAGGTACACGCCAGATTAGTTACTGGGTTACCCTTGTGAATCCCTAGTATATGGTACATTAGGTGCTAAGGGCATAAGTACCCCAGAGGCCTACCAGGGGCTGAAGCATATATTATGCCACCCCTGGGAAGCCTTCCAAAATGGCACCACAGGTCTGCTACTGTACCCTGGGTAAGGTGGTGCATGCACAAATTACTAAGATATAGGTTACCTATATCTACCTTTACTCACTGACACATATAAACCTATAAGTCACTCCTATGGCAGCCCTTATCAATCCTGAAGGCAGAGTGCTTGGTTTTGTGTAAGAGGGTGCCCATGCATGAGCTGGTCCCCTCTGCAGCTCTATGAGCCTATTCTCTGAGGCTGCTCTGTGATGCAGCCATGCCATATACTCTTAAGTGCATTATAACCTCGCAGTAAATGCTAACTTTGGAATGGCTGCATGGAAATATGTTGTGTTTGGTGTCAATCCTACCCCCCACCAGTCCTGGTGGCGAGGGTAGAATTCCACCCTTCTAGAAGGAGAGACATGTACAAACTGACCTGATCGGTAATAGTTTAAAAGAACCCTAGCATCACAAAATGGATGCGGCAGCCACAGACACGAGTCTGACCTTCTGCTACTGGACGAAACTCCGGCAGGGGAGGCCTGGACAATAGGTTTCCTGTCACAGGGAGGTGTAACCACCTCCCAGACAGGCTTTAGTATATTGGGGCTGGGTGGGTGCATTCAGAGAATGCTTTTCAGACAGTGCTGGGGGCACACTTGGTGTCCCTGGCCATACCCTAGTCCAAACCGGTTTCAGGGGTGCTCAGCACTGCTCTGGTGCAAAACTGGACCAAGGGAAAGGGGTATAACCACCCCTCCTCCCAGACTATCCCATAGGTGGGTCCCTGAGTATGTCCAACCCCCTTTCTTAGTATAAGTAGGGGACCCCAGTCCTTAGGACTTTAGATTATACCTGGATGAAACTCTGAAGCTGAATCCTGGAACTTCGACACACTATATGGACTAGAGGACTGAAGAATCTCCTTTGGGGTCAAGGAGTGACTCCCCTGCCAAAGAAGCATCTTGCCAGTCTGCATTTCTGAAGCTCCTGCCAGACTCTGAAATATTTTCAACTCAAGACACAAACTTACAGACTTCTCAAAGGCTGACACGAGATCCCAGCAAAGTTGAGACCCGCAGCCCTCACAAGTGACGTGGAACCAGAACTCCAGGACACTGTGCACTTTTGCAGGTGCATCAACTTCCTGAGCTTTCCCAAAGTTGTGCATTGGGTCACTTGTAGTCCAAGCTCTGAGCACCATCTGTACTGAACATTGTGGACCTACACTCCACAAGTGTTCCGTGAGCCTGCTTCTAGCATTTCTGCTTGAGGCCCTTTTGCGATCCCTGGTCTGTCGACTGGTGAGTCCCCACAAAGGTAACTCTTCTTTTCCTTGGGCTCCCCACCAAGGGGTGAGTCCATCAGACCTTGCTGGTCTGCACCAAATCCAATCTCTGCTTTCTGCATGGGTTGCGGTTGCCAAGGCTTGTCGGGTCCAATCCGGAAACCAACACTGCAGCACTCGACATCCTCCATGGAACAGCTCAAATCAAGCTCCTGGTTGTCATCGACAGCTCCTGGTCCTCGTGGCTGAAGAGTCAAGCTTCACCTTCTTCACCTGAAATCACCCGACATCGGTGGGCATACGCTCATCGCCTTACTGGTCACTGGCAAGTGACCCAGACTCTGTCCTCTCTGCTTTCAGGTTCTTCACATCTCTGATCCACCCTTAGATCCACCCGGACACTTTCAACTTGGTCGCCAGCAGCACATTGCAGCAGATCGCCATTGAAATCGACGACGAAACCCGAAACAAAAAGACACCTATGCACCTGGCTTCCCTAGGTGAGGTAACTCAAGTACTCTGGTGCTCTGGTGGATGTTGACTCTAGAACCTCCTAGTTCTGAAGGGGTTTGCTCCAAGTCCTCTTCTAAGTGTCCTTAATCTTTAAAATTCCAACTGTGACTTTCCCCATAGAAATTAATGGTGATTCGAGGCTGTGTTAAGACACTGTGCGCGTCCCCCGTGAGTCCCCTGTGTCACTACCTTGGTGGTTCCTGGTGGTCCCAGCGGTTCTAAAGGCGCTAGTCCTTGTCTATATGTCAGTTGTGGTTCTTATACCACTTTCTTAATATATGGTTTTTTCGCCCCTAGGGCTCAACGTATATTGTGCTAATTTGCTGTGTGCTAATTAAGTTTACTGAATGTACTTTTGCCTCTAGCCTCATAAAGAGACTAGAGGGATGTTTATATATATACTTGGTTTGGATCTCCTTTCATTTGGTCATTCATGAGATTATAGACTGGTAAAACAAGCTGATTTACATTCCTTCAAGACTTAGCCTGAAGGCTGCTCTTCACAGCTACCACTAGAATAGCAGTCTATATAGGTTGTCTATAAACCTTCCGTGAATAAGGGTTGTTTGGACTGGTGCAAGGTGCCCACTAGAATAGTGGACAGCATAAGCTAGGGCAACTTCTCACAGTGGGATTTTCTTTTTTTAAATAAAAAGAAGACAATGCCCCCCTTGCCATGGGAGTTTTCTCCCTTGGCTGGGGAGGGGAGCATTGAGCACATAATAGTGCCCCTGACTGCCAGGTTTTACCTGGCAGGGACATACTGTGGGTGTGCGTCCACCGATCTAAATTAGGTGGGTGGACATATAGGAATGCTCTGACAACCCTTACTCTGTCAGGCCATCGGATAAATATAACCCTGGCATAGAAGGAGTAGTTTTCATCATCATCAAAATATGGCCCACCCGCATTTAAATCAGACAAGAGGACTTTAGCCTTAGTGGAGAGGGAACTCTAATGCTTTGCAATGGAGTTCCATCTCTGTCAAGATCGAAATCAGGCCCTAAATCAACGGTTTTGATGACACTGAGCAAATATGCTTCCTTGGAACCGATTATACTCAAATACCGCATACTCGTCATCATATAACCCACTGTGAACAGCTGTGATAATTCTGATTGAACCCTTTCAGAGGATTAGAATAAAGCACGGCAAATTTGTTCAGCGTTGAACATTCTCCCTGGAGGATATTATCAAACAATTTATGTAGAAGTGTCATCAGGGTACAGAAGCTCATATCGATAGAACAACCCTCAACAATCTGAAGCTGGATGTAGCATTGACATTTCTCATGGGGTTGCAACACTTTTCAGTATTAGGTCCCTAGGACATATCCTCCGTCAACTTGTCCCAACATGTGAGGGCTATGAAAGTCTAGATCTAAAGATTTTTTCGTGAAGGCCGTTTCTGGCTCGTGTGGAATGCTCTTTTTTTTGCAAAGTTACAGACATAGGGGCTGATTTAGAATTTGGCGGGCGGGTACCCCGCCACAAATGTGATTGATATGCCAATCACCTTATTACAAGTACCATAGGACATAATGTAGTGGCAATAAGCTGAATGAGATGCCCATCACATTTGTGATAGAGTAAACCATCTGCCAAACTCTAAGTCAAACCCGTAGTCTGGTTGCAGAACTTATCAGTCTCCTTTATGTAATAATGGTCTGTCTTTGATGCACAGCAGTGGTAGTGGAATTTTCATGCAAGGAATGCGACCCCTGCTAGCTGCGACATTTCTGAATGTACTTTTCCTTCATTATCATACATACCAAAACTGTGCAAACGTTTTCCTTCATGCAAGTCTTTATGCACACTCCCATTAGAAATATGATGGTCCCGGCAGCCTCCCATGAGAACTTTTTAGTCTCTCACTTTGAGTTTTTTTTATAGCTCAGGGAGACATGTAGGGAACATTATCATTGAGTTTACCCGAGCTGCCCACCTGTCTCATGAACAATCACCCCCCTACCCCCCCCCCGCCCGTGCCATAATGCACTAAAATCAGAATACAGTAACAGAAAATGGATAACTATAGACCCCAAAGTGTATGAAGGTAATGCACCTCAGGGTCTCTCCTGTGGTCACTTTGATTGAAAGTTTTATAAATGTAAATGCACACTGTGTCGGTAGCATGTTCATTGAAGAGTACTAGGTCTGTCTCAGGTATAAACAAAGAAAATGCTTGAGGAATGGTTGCTCAACCATCTTTTTAAAGATAAAATAAATTGCCATCATTTTTAAATTAAAACCATGAACAAAAGTGTTTTAAAGGCCAAGAAGATGCCTACGTTGGTTCATTTATTAGGGGAGTGACAAGGAAGAAGAATGACATAGTAATATGCTCAGATACACATAGTAACCCTTTTGTAGAGTAATCCATGATTCTAAATCCTTACTTATTTTCTTCCTGTGTTGGTTTGCGGAAGTAACATAACTCTTCAACAGTTGCACTTCGTGAATGTAAAGCATATACCAAAATACACTCTGTTTTTTAAATAAAACCTGTAATACTCTTTCTGGCTCTTTATGTCAGGCAACAGGAAACTTTCACTGTCAGACACACCTCTTGTCATCAGCACTGAAAAGGGCATCGGGTCAACTGCCTTCAAGCTTTGATTCATTTCAGTCATACCCTTTAAGTCACTGATGGAGCAAAATATCTTTAACGTTTTGGATAAGACCTGAGGTGTATTACTCACATCATTAGCTAATGAGTGTTCAGCTGGTTAGTCCATATAGACGCAAACTGGACGAAACAATTCACTGAAATAAAAAATCTACTAATTCCGCATGCTAAACAGTTTCAATCACAGAACAAATGTGTCATTGTTTTATGAACTTACTCCTTTTGGTGAAAATTCACACATTTTGCAAAATGTAGTAGTTTGTAGAGTTTGTGCCCCTCCCATTTCACCATGGATTAACTAAAATGCAAGGAAATGACAAGAACTGGTGAGATTTTCAGTGTTTGCTGATGCAGAAAACCACAGAAAGGTGGTTTGTGCCAGGTTTCACAGATTAAAAAAATTGCACGCTCCTACCGAAGACTGCTCTCCATTGCTACAACAGAGGTGCATCAAGGTTCCTACAAGCGCTTCCATATTCCTATTGATGCTACACCAAAACTGATTTGGCACCTAAATGTACTTTTTCACTTGAATATGATTTTGATACTAATTGTCATTTTTGCTTGTAAAAAGTACTTTCACATCCTTAATGACAGCGAACAGATGGATAATGTTGCATCTTACTGGAATTTTGCACTTTAATGTAATGTTTCCGCTAAATGTGTCATAGCAATGGTTCTTACTTTGCACTAAGATTGATTTTGGGCCTCTGAAAGTGATTTTGCAATATAAACGTTATGGGTTCTCCTAAAGGTTCTCTACACCCAGACTGATTTTACACCATTGGTGATTTTTGCACATCCATGTGCTGTCAATCAAATGGGATGCTCTACTGATGCACAGCCTTTACACCTACTGATATCTTACTGACACATTATCTCTCTGTACTGATTTTGCGCCAACATTATATACCCCACTTCTATTGGCTTTGCACCAGAGGGGAATTTGTACATAAATTGGATTTTGGGCATAAAAGTGATTTGAAAAATGTAAATGTTTCCCTAATTGGCAGTGATGTTACATAGTGCATGCTGTACAAAATTTGCATAGTATGGTAAATATCATTTGTTTTCACCTGTTAAATTGTGGGAGGTTTACCAGTCGAAATTTAAAGAAAATTGAGTCATTTAACACATCCTAATCCAAAATTCCGACCCATGCGTAAATCGCATGGATTGGTATACTACGAGCAACTCATAATCAGGCCCTAAGCGGTTTGTCCAGAATCACAGGATGCTGAGCCGCAGCTGAGGCTCGAACCTAGATCCCGGTTGCCACAGTCTGCAGCGCTGACCTAAATTCCAGATTCTGGGTGGACTGCAGGCAGAAGCATATGATGGCTTGGCTCGTTATGGGCTTGAGGTTCCAACAGTAACTCGGACTGAGCCACAGCTAGGCTCGAGCCTGGCTCGTCCGTTCAGTGGCTCGCCCACCGCTACAATTGCTCTATCCATTGAAATGTTAATGTTTTATGAATGACTGCTCAATCCACAAAGCCTCTTACTCATTCCCTGTGCAATTCCTTCCTTTCTCTCTCTTGGTGCCTCAAACTGTCATTGAGAAATACTGGTCAATGATTGTTGGACAGCTTTGAAAATTGCTGCTATTTGATTGATAAGATATGAATAAGTTATCTATAGGATAGATCCCTGAGAAAAAGAGAGAAGCAAAATAATTTTGTTGAGAAAACTGGAATGCTTGAAGTGAAAGCACTCTTTCTTTTGGGAGCTTGAAAAAATAAGAAACACAAATGCATATGTGAAATGGGCTATATCACTTTGTATTGGAAATTGTTTTTTTTATAAATGACCTCAGACAAACACCAGACTGCATACAATAAGTGGCTTTATTTAACCAACAACATCTTAGAGTAGCTGCTTCGCTGCTGGCCAGTGTCTAACGAACCACCACAGAACGCTTGCTCTAGAACCTCTAATATGGATTTATCAAGAGCATGGAATCCGTTAAAGTGAGAGCACGAGACAAGAGCATGCTCCATCACATGCTTCCAAAACATAAGATATATACATACATAAAATATTTCAACAAAATAATTGTTAAAACGCCTCATGCTTACAAATGTGAAAATGCTCTAAAAAGTTTATTTAACAAATTGTTGCTCTGTCCCACCTTTGCACACCTAAGTATCTCACAGTGCCATAGTCCTCAAAACAAGTTTTTCTCTACTTCACAGAATGTAGAGGCATGTCCATCATTGGTAGTTGGTAATTTTAGAGGGGAGGGCAAGTGGTCCAAACACGCACAAATAACACACATACATTCACACACCCATTGTGTACCTGCAAACTGTATTTTTTCATTGAATACATATAATAAATATACATATATTTATATGTGTGTGTATATATAGTACCTGCTGGCGGTCGCCAGTAGGTAGTTATAGTTAGGACTTATTATGCATAGGAAATCCGCAACATTCTATTCCCAATAACTTTGGTGCCAATTGATGAATCTTTTTGAAACTTTCCAAACTTTTGGCCAGCTCTGGTCCGCTCCTATCCAGAAAGTTTCGGGGTGATTCATCAAGTGCGGGCCGAGAAAAAAGGGGGGTTCCAAAACGTGTTTTCCCTATGCAATTTCCCATAGGACCTTTAGCCACAGCTACAGCCCGAACGGCTGAACGAAATTACACCAAATTTGGCAAAGAGGTAGTCCTCAGTTCAGACTTGTGCCTTTTGCTTAAATGGTGTCAATCTGTACAGTAGTTCCTGAGAAAATTACAGTTAAAGTCATATATATATATATCTATGGGCACGGGGGATCCGCGGAGTGTGCAAGGATCGTAATCGTACCATAAGCGCACCCTTCTGATCACGCGCTGAATGCTAATTGACTGTCAAGTGGTTGTCAACATTCAAAATCAGGAACTGTTGGCAGCCATTTTGTGCCTCCGTAGAAGCGAGGCTGAAGAAGTCAGTGGAATATGTGTGCAAAACGGAGAAAGGGGGCAGGGTAGAAATGATTTTACCCTCTAGACCTGCTTAGGGGTCCCAGAAGGACCACAGGGCCTACAATTTTTTATTTTTTTTAAACCCGGCAGGTGCGTGTAGGGTGCGCGGACTCTGCCGTAAAATAAATAAAATAAAACGGAGCTTTTTTATAATTAGCCCCCGGGGGGGGGTAAATACCGGGAGCTTTTTTTATAATTAGCCCTTTTTAACCGGGGGCAAAATTATTACATTTTATTGGGGGCCTAGAAGGGCCCCGCAGCCCCGGGGATCGTCACCCCGGGGGCTAAAAAGAAGAAAATTGCGGGGGAAGGGCCCAAGTTCCCCAAAGCCGCAGGGACCACCCCCCCGGGGCTTTATGTATTGTGGGAGTGGGACTGGGTGGCCCCCTTCCTGGAGCACTTGACGGCCCTTTTACCCCCTAGGGCTACAAAAAAATGGTTGGGGGGGTGCAAGGTCTCCAAAGCCCAGGGGACCACCACTACTCCCCGGGGCTTTATGTTTTGTGGGAGGGCTGGCTCCTGCAGTGTCCCGGGGTGTCCATCCCGCCCTCCCATAGCAAGGAAATCTGTTCTCTCTATTAAAATGTAAATCAGATTGCTTTTCCACATGGGGAGCTGCATGTTAGTAGCTATGGGAAAGCAGTGCCGGCTCCCAAACGAGGGTTGTGCACCAAAGGCACTGGAGTCGCACACCCTACAGATTATGAGTTGTGCATCCATCGTGTGCATACCAGAGAGCCGCACTGAGCACTGCACTGTGTGCGCGACTTTTAATTTTACCATAAAAAACATATCCCCTATCAGTAATTTTTAATATTCCCGGGGACCCTATCCCCCAGGTCTTATAAAAAATCTGGGGGACCGTGGTGGGAGCCACAATGCCCCCACGGTCCCGCCGGCTCCCCGCGTCCTTAGGGAGCCGGCATTGCTTTTCCACATGGGGAGATGCTAACTTGCATGTGGAAAAGGAATCTGGTTTGGATTTTGAAAGTGAGAATAGATTTCACTGCTCTGTCTTTCAAAATCCAAACCAAGGGGCATATTATCAAGCAGGGTGATAGAAATTATCGCCGTTTTAATGGGCTTGATAATATGGCCTTTTGAATTCCAATAGAAACCCATGTTCTGGTGTGAACATGGGCTTCTATTGGAAAGTGGTGCAAGGGTGTTGTAAATCTGGTTTGGATTTTGAAAGAGAGAGCAGGGTGCATCTGTAGGGTAAGTGCAGGTTAGTGTAGGGGTAACAATTACTATTGCAAATCCAGGGGGTTGCATTTGTGGGGTATTTGCTGGATAGTATATGAGTAACAATTACTATGAAAAAGAAAGTAGTTAAAGGAGAAGGAGACACACACTTTCACAGTGAACCTGGAAGAAGAGAAAGTGACGAGAGATGATTTCCGACGTGTTTAGGCTTGAGAGCCTGGTTAAACATTAAATGAGGTCTGGCAGATAAGTGCGCATTTATTGTGCAAGAAGCTTTTCGGGGTCTTGTGAAAGCAAGTCATCTTCAATAATTGCCTCCCGCTGCGTGTACTTGTAAATGTAAATGTGCTGGATTTGTGAGCGTCCCGGCGCTTGCTTAGGGAACCCGTCCTGGTATTCCCCTGTGAGAAACCCCGGCAGGGTGTCCACAAGGTGAAAGCCAGGCATCCCGCCGCGAGGGGCCGTAGTGGAGATTAAGCAAGCTATTGCCCAGAGTCGCAGAGTGTGACCCTGTGGGTTGAGTAGGCACCAGAGCGAGAATTGTCGAGTCCGTGGAATTTTTGAGCCCGAGACCCACCGAGGCGGGGAATCGAACCCTGGTCCACGGTCGATCTCAGCTTCCGGGTCTGCCGCCTCTAACCACTGAGCCACGCTTCTCTGATCTGCTCGTATGTTAAAAACAGAAACTTTCTATACCTCTTTTTAATTGGTTGTGAAGCATTGTAATAAGACGTATTACCGCCCAATCCCTTTCCTTGCGCAGATTTTGAAAAACATTTGATTGGCTGTTGTGTGGTTAACTCTACCTTCCTGATCCTGATGTTGATTGGCTTCTACGTGACATTACTATACCCTCACCATGTACATAGCCCATTTTGTGCCACATTTTATTTTTCAATGCGTTTCAAAAACTAGTTGTGGTAGGGTGTTTTTAACTTAAACTGTGTACTCTGCTTACAAGTTTGTTGACTGTAAAGGTATTTACAAATATTATTCTATTTTCTATTCTATCATAATTGTGCTGACTTTTCTCCTTTGCCGTGGAGTACTATGTTCTTTTATTAAATGTATAATTGTTCACACCATCCTTGAAAGAAAAATGCTCATGTTTTCAAAATATTTTTATTGAGTCTTTTAAATTCATCATATGGGTGAAATGCAAAATCTTTTTTTCATTCATCGGTATCACGCGTTGGACCACATTTTTTTAATTTTTATCATTGGCACTCATTCCTTATGTTTATATTATATAAGTGTTGCCCCATCATCTTTATTTTAATGTTAGGGCTTATTTTACTTTCAGATAAAGTAGAATAGAAGTGCTACAACAAACACTAGCTCACTACTTCATCTTTCTTTTTTTATGTACATTTCATGTCATTATTACATTATACAATCATTTTCAAAAATTTAAAGCATTAACATTAACATTAATTTTTGAAGACACAAATATATTCTCTTTTTGAAAAACAAGTGCTTGCGAAGATAATCCTCCTGTTCTTCACGAGTGAAAATTGGTGAAAGCACTACTCATTATAAATACTTTTAACCCATTTTCACTCAAGAAGATAAAGCGTATTCTCGTTTATTCCAAAGTATTTCCTTTTTTCGTCAATAGTTTATTTATACTACATTTTTCAATCATTAAGAAATACTTGCATAGTAAAAAAAATATTATTTATTATTGTTTCAAATTCTCTTTTGAAAGTCATCCAACTCCACTTGAAGGATCATAAAGTTGAATGTAAATTAAAATATGCATTAACAATATGATCCCTCTGTGGAAATGAAAGATAATCTCAAGATGATGGTATCGCTCATAATCATTACTTTGCAAGTAGTACTTCCTTAATGAACCTATATTTCTTGTAATTTTTCTTTCATCAACTCATTATTATTTTCCATTTAAACTTAATCATACCACATTCTATAACCATTTAAATATTTTTGCTTTCTTTTTAAAAAAAATCAAACATATACCCATTCAGATAATTTACCTCGCTTCGATATTCTCTCCTTCCTCTGTCGAAATTCATCCAACTCCTCCGGAAGGGACATAATGTTTTATGTATTTTTAAATATACATTAACAAAATGTTCCCTCTGTGGAAATGAAAGATATTCTCAAGATGCTTCTGCAGCCCCGAATCATTACCTTGCTCGTAGTTTCTACGCCCGTATTGATTCTCTGAAATGAAACCAATCATCCCATGGGTGTGGTTTATATACTTTTTGGTTCCTTAACAGTCTATGGGATCAATGTATTGCTCCTCCCACTATTAACTCACGTTTTTCAGTTGACAGGTGTTCTCATTTCCACTGTTTTAGTATGTCACGTGTTTATGTAAACGTGCCTCTTTCCATACTTTTTAACTTTCGTATAATATCTAAAATGCTTTATTTAAACTCGTTTTTCTTATTAAAGCATTTCTATAGGTTACCTTTTTTTAATACCAGTTATTATTCTAGTAACCACTTTTTTAAAAACTTTTTTTATTATTCTTCATTACCCTAAACCCTTATTTTCCCTGCATCCCTTGCTAGAGATACTCTCTATTAAACTTAGAGTATTCTAATTTATACCCGAGTATTAATTTATTTAATTCAATTACTCCGAGTTTTAATACATTTATTTATTTAATATTTTTTATCTTTTTTATACACTGCAAGGGATACTGTTATTTGTCTAGAATCACAGTATCAATCAGATTCCATTTGGCAGAATTGAGAGAGAATGATTTGGTTGGTTGATGTATTTGCAGTTACATAAGTACGTACACTCTTGCAGTAAGCCAGGCTTTAGGGTATGCAGTGCTTCAAACTCCTATGCATTATGCATGTAGTGGTGTAACCACCTTCACATTTGTGCTTCAGGCATACAATTCCCCAGTCACTATCCATATACTACAGCAAACACAGTGTGACTCTTGTTGCAATCCCATAGTGACTCTTTCAGTACCATGTAGTAAATCATTCGCTAAAGTAAAAGACAACCAATTAAGAATTCATCCAGGGTCTTTATTACATTAATGTAATCATTCAGTCAGTAAGCATATACTCATGCAGCGAGCCAGGCTTTAGGGAATGGAGTCATTCAAAGTGCTATGTATTATGCATGTAGTTGTGTAATAACCTTCACATTTGTGCTTCAGGACTACAATTCCCCACTCTCTATACATACCAGGGGTCTCCAACCAATAGCTTGGGAGGTAGTGGTAGGGCACCAGCACCCTGAAAGTAGCTCTCAGAGGTGAAGCAAAACCAAGCAAATCTCAGTGATTCTATGTATATTAAAGAAGGTAGCACTGTTTATTTCACTACCCTTAAGAGTTACAGACAGCCAAACCAATGGCAGGAGTTGTTGATAACACTCAAACACACACTGTGGTGGCTTACTAATTAATTAATTAGGGATGTATGGAGTGCACTACTCACCTGTGAGGGTTTCAAGGCGCTGGGGGAGTATGTGGGGGAATCTGTGCAGCTTTGATCATTTGAAAAGCCAGGTCTTATGGCTCTTCCTGAATGCTTTCAGTGTGGGGCTTCATCTGATGCTGATTGGGAGTTCATTCCATGTCTTGGCCATGATGTAGGAGAAGGGTGTGCCTCCAGTCTGGTTCTGTGGATACAGAGGATTTCAGGCAAGTCCTGGTCAGCGGAGTGGAGGTTTCTTTTGGGGGTGTAGAAGGAGATTGAGGTATTGGAGTCTGGTGTTGTGGAGGGCTTTATAGGTGTGTGTGAGCAGCTTGAAGGTTACTCTTTTTTCAACAGGGAGCAAGTGGAGTGCTTGTTTATGCTGGGTAATGTGGTTTTGTCGTGGGATGCTGAGGATGAGTCTGGCTGCGGTGTTCTAGACAGTCTGAAGTTTGTGGAGTAGAGATTTGTTAATTCTGACATAGAGGGCTTTCCCATAGCCCATCCTGCTAGTGATGAGTGCTTGGGTGATGGTCTTCCATTATTGGGGGGGGGGGTCTATTTGAAGGACTTGCTGAGTATGTAGAGAGTGTTGAAGTATGTGGAATCAGCAGCGGTGGCCTATTGGTTTGTTTACTTACTGCTGTGGTAATACCATTTGTAGCACACTGCATGTGATGATTTGAATTTTACTTGATTAGAAGCATTTAATATTGATAAACATTTTCCTAGTATTCTGCTGGTACCTCCACCTGGAATCGTTGGGTGGTTACTACTGATAATTGTGCCTAGGGTGGTCATAGTGTAATGTTAATACATACACCTAGCACAACCCCTACACTTCACAAACACCACTACACTACCCTAAACCCTAAGATACTTCCACCAGCCTGAACCTCTACACTACACAAACACCACTGCAATAACTAAACCCTAAAACACTACCCCTACAGTTGATGAACACCACTGGACTATCCTAAACTCTAAAAAACTACCCCCAGCTTGACCCCCTACACTGCACAAACAAAACTGTACTATCCTAAACCCTAAAACACTACCCCCAGCACTACCCCTACACTACACAAACACCACTGCACTACCCTAAACTCTAAATCTGCACCATGGTGCAAGGGTGCCTGTATCATCACATGCCTGCAGTTTAAGCAGCTGTGCAGAGGGAAGCACAGACCTGCAACATATTTATATACATATGTTGCATCCCTGTGCTTCGGAAGTACCACAGCATGCTGTAGTTAAACAGTTTACAGTGTCATGCTGCAGCACTTCCTTATAATTCTGTACTTATGCATTCACCACACATCACAAATGCATTTGTTTAGTCAATTATGCAGTACACATACATTCATCTAAACTTTCACACACTAGCATACAAGTTTAGCTCTTTTTTTTAACCAGAGTAGGTAGCTTTTTTTCAGTTTTTCTGTTTTGTATTTTTTTTGTTTTTTGAACGATTTTTTTTAAATGAAAAAAACTGAATGAGGCGAACAGAACAATGAACTTCAGGGCAACAAATACAGTCTAACAATGATGGTTCTCCTGAGCCTTGCAAACCAAATCAACTGATTGCTCCCCATAGCAAAGCAACCTATTGCATGTTATGCAATGAATTTTTGCATTTACCAGTTGGGGCCGGATGTCCAAAGTAGATGTCGAAGTGGACGCCCCAGAAGTGCTTGCAACTTGAGGTGGTGGTGATCCAGTCTGTTTCAGACTCTTGCACTCCTCTCTTGCCATGTTGACAGGATGCAAAAGGTGCAGATGTTTAAACATGCTGGCAGTTCCACAAGAATATTTTTTGTTGGGGTCTCCTCTTGATAAAACGGCCTTGCAAATTTTGCATGTTACCTTTGTGGCATTTGTTTTCTTCAATCCTTCTGGGAATGTAAAAAATCTCCAGAAAAATTGATTAAAATCTCTTGGGGCGTGGTAATTCAGGAACAAACCCCTCTTCATTGGCGCTTCTAAATCAGAAGAAGGCTGATTTGAAGTCATTTTTGCAATCTTAAGATGAAACAGGCCTGTAATCAACAAAAACAACACTTCTTGGTAGATGAGGTCTTTTCCCAAGGAAGGTCTAACACAAGTGATTGAAATGGGTGGGGTCCTTCAATACTTACAATAAGAATTGGAATAAACCAATCAAATGTCTTTTTTTCAGGTCACATGGGGTCCGCATAGGGTGCGCGCACACAGCTCGCACTCAGCTAGTGCGACTTTGCAAAATTACATTTAAAAGTAATGTAACTTTTTTGAAAGTTAAAGAATAATATTTTTATAATTAGCTCAGATAATGTCTTGACTTAATATGTATAATAAGTATATATATATATATATATATATACGTTTTTGAACATTAACATTTTTTTTGTGGGGGTCACGCACCCACACCGTCTGATGCACGTATGATGTCACGCGCAACTGCACGACCGTAGTGTTGCGTAATATGTACATGTTGCGTATGCGCTATAAGTCGGGTACCAATCGCTTAGCGTTCGGGTTGGGAAAGTCGTACTCGTCGCAAATCCTACGCGGATCCTACACAGCAATCCTAAAATGGCAGACACGTTCCATGCAGTGAACGAGAAGGGTGCGCATTGGGTGCGCGACTCCAAAAAGAATAGAAAAAAAATATAGAAAATAATATAAATATATTTAAAAGAACAAAAAATTATAAGAAAATATATATTTTAAAACATTTTTAAATATATATTTTTATTAAATATCTTGAATGTAATTTAAAAAATAAGATATATACATTTTTTTTTTAAAATGTAGTAAAACAATATGAAAATATATATATATTAAATTATCATTATAAAAACCTGAGAAATTCACTGAAAAAACCATAGGTTTCACACATGTTATAGTTAGGAATTAGCATTTAAAAAACCTTACAAATTCACTGAAAAAGCCATAGGTATCACACATGTTATAGTTAGGAATTAGCATTAAAAAAACCTTTGAAATTCACTGAAAAAAACATAAGTTTCAGGCAGGTTATAGTTAGGATTTATCATTTAAAAAACCTTGAAATTCGCTGAAAAAACCATAGGTTTCAGGGGTGTTATAGTTAGCTGGACATTTCACTCATACAAGATCATTGAAATTCCTCCGTTATAGTTAGTTGTACTAAGTATAACTCGAGCGCCCGCAATCCACTGCTGATGATGTCACATATTACATCATTCATGACATGGTCAGTGACACCACTGATGACATCACTGATGATATATATATATGCACACACACATACATTAAATACCTACTGGCACTTTGCCAGTAGGTAGTGATAGTTAGGATAGAGTTTCTATCAAAAATCCATTTTCTTTGGCACCGTTTGATGAAGCTCCATGAAATTTTCTTAAAAAACATGCCTGGTACTTCGGATGGAGTCCGGAAATATTCAGGGTGTCTTGTGTAGTGGGGGCCATGAAAGGAGTGTTTAAAAAAAAGTGCATTTTCCCTGCAAATTCCCATAGGACTTTTGAAAAAGCCTACATCCCAAACCGCTGTACGGAATTACTCCAAAGTTTGCAGGAAGCTAAATGCTTGCACACAGATCATGCATTTTATGATTTGGTGTAATTCCATTCAGTAGTTTAGAAGATATTAACTGGAAAACACATTTGTATATTTGAGGACATGGATTACTCACATATCCACCTGCGGGCCGTCCGTGGATTCACGGTCACTGGCGAACTCCTGCTTGGATGGCCGTGCCTTCACAGAAAAGTTGCGCCCACCATTTGCTTGTTGGGAAATAGGGTCCCTTGGGCTGAAAATCTGTTTGCAAACTGATTGAAGGGGTCAGGCGAGAGGTTTCATCACCTTTTGTATATGTTATAAAAGAGGGTTGAGTATTGAATAAAATAAACCTTAGATATTCACTCATAAAAACAAAGGGCCTTATGAAGCAGCTCTACTGGCACTTTTGTGCCACCGTAATGTCAGTATTTTGATGTTTCGAAGGCGCAATGTAGCAAGGCATGTTTATAAGGCCACGTGGCTTTTCATGGCCTTATAAATATGTGCCCCTTTCACGCAAAAATCTGTGTGAAAGGGGACATGGGTGTTGTTGTGGGTGTTCCCATGCAACACTCATGAAACCTGACACATTTCCAAATTTACAAGGAAGCGTAAATCGAACCTAATGCCACCCCAGGGGTAGCATTAGGGAGGCGCTCTGAGGACATTTTTTTTATTTCTCCTCTTGCTTTCCTTTTTTCTATGTGTGCTGAATTCTGCTGCACACATAGAAGAAGGAAATCACCTCTTGTGATTGATTTTGTGAAGGAATGTGTCCCTTCCTACACAAAATCAATCAGCCCTACAATGAAGCAACCTTGCCCCATGGTGCAAGGGTGCCTGCATTGGTGCATAGCAGCCCATTGTGCATTGGCACTGGGGAAAAGGACAGGAATGCGCAGTGTCACATAGATATGGTGCATTCCTGCCCTTACATTCTGGCGTAGGGCAGCGCAGCAAGATTCCTTACGGTGCTACCCTATGTCAAAACCTCATAAATGAGGCCCAAAGCTACAGGGACATTATAGTTAGGTTCACATTTCACCCATACAAAACCAGAGAAATTCATCAGCTATAGTTAGCTGAGCTTACTATAACTTATGCAATGCACTGCTTATGACCTCACATATTACATCACTTAAGACATGGTCAGTGACATCACTCATAACATCACTGATGACAATAAGGGAAAAATATGAAGAAGGAAAGTTAATTCCTTTGGATAAAACAATAATATACTATGTTTAATTTATGCATAACTAGTATTACTATATTTCTTCTGAGTTTAAAAAAATGTTACGAACTGCAGATTTCCTCTGGAACCATAGATTGTCCTCGGATCATACTCTACGGTTTTTGTTCTGATAACGTGTTGTAAAGGATATCGATCTGTGGATTTGCCGATTTCTTAAAAAAATAATTTAAGGAATATAGGAGCTTCTGAATTAAATGATACCATGCGGGTAAACAGATTTTAACCATTCTAAATCATTGTTTTTTTCCCTGCACAAATGAGCGGTACATTGTGGTAAATCCGCAGACCTGCACCACGATCTGCATATTAGCCTGTTATGAAAAAGAAAAGCTTCATTCCTATTGGTTAATGTTCAACCACACTCAGCCTTTTCATAAGACCACACCCAATGCAATCACTTTTAGTTTGTCTTATGTTGGAGAAAGGTGCAAGCCTTTTACCTAAAGCCAAAATATGGCAGAAGGCAATCCTCCAACTGCTCCTCTACAACATTATTGATTTTTATTTGTTTTTGGCAACACTGGGACTAATTCAACAATTGTGTTCATTAATCTTTATTCAGTTTTAAATAAAAAACATAAAAGCAAAGCAGTTAAACAATACATATAAGAAGAATGTCATAGCAAGCTCATCTCAAGATAAAATTACATGAGTATCAATCATAAAAAGATATAACATTTCACAAAATGACATTAAATTCCACCCATATAAAAATGGACATTCAAACAGACTGCTTACCTAATATTTTGCATGTCAATATGGCAGACCAAAAAAAATTAGGCACAGCAGGACACATTTCCAAGGTATAGAGCTGTTGTAAAAAGGCACAGCTGGTCTACATTGTCTAAATTTGTGCCTTCTCAGTAACAATTGTTTCTGGGGTTCTGCATAAAATTTACAGAAGTGTAGAGGACCAGTCATTCGCACTTGGAAAATTAACTTGACTGTGAATTATCTGACATCTAAACAGGAGTAAAAAAATAAAACAAATTGGCGTATTGTACACATGCTCCAGATAAAATTGAATGCACCATTATTTTAGCAGCATTTAATAGAATAAAACACTTGGCTCCTCACATTCCTTGTTAAATCTTTCCTCCTCTACCAACAAATCATGAATATGGTATTTATTTCCATCATAATTATGCCTTGTAAGGAGGAGGGACCATTAAAAAAAATTGGGCCCATTGTGTCTAATACAGAAAGTCTTACTATAGTTAAGCCAGGGAATTTTAGCAGCATGATTCAGGGGTAAACATCCTAAAACTATCTTTCTATTTAAGCCTGTCTCCAGATATGTCCAGATTTCGTATCAGAGCAAAAAAGGGTACAACATCCCAATGAGTTCTTCTAAAACAGGAAGACTCAACTCCTTATCAATCAATCAATCAGACATTTGTAACACGCGCTACTCACCCGCAAGGGTCTCAAGGTGCTGGGGGGAGCAGCTACTGATCAAACAGCCAGGTCTTGAGAAGTCTCATGAAGGTCAGCAGGTCCTGGGTCTGTCGAAGGTGGATGGAGAAAGTGATCCATGTCTTGGCGACGAGGTGGGAGAAGGATCTGCCGCCGGTGGTTATTCGGTGGATGCATGGGAAAGTGGCAAGGGCGAGGTGGGTGGAGGGAATCTGGCAGTTGGGGGGTGTAGAAGGTGAGTCACTGTTGATATATGCTGGTCCTGCATTGGGGAGTGCTTTGTGAGCGTGGGTGAGGAGCTTGAAGGTGATCCTCTTGTTGATGGGAAGCCAGTGCAGGTCCTTCAGGTGGCGGTGATGTGGCAGTGGCGGGGGATGTCGAGGCTACGGAGTGCAGAGGCGTTTTGTATGTATTGGAGTCTCTTCTGGAGTTTGGCCGTGGTTCCCATGTAGAGGGCGGTGCCCTCCTGCTGATAAGGAGGGCCTGGGTGACCGTCCTTCTCATTTCAGAGGGGATCCATCTGTAGATCTTCTGAAGCATGCAAAGGGTGTTGAAGCAGGAGGAGGAGACGGCGTTGACTTGTTGGGCCATTGACAGAGAAGGGTCCAAGATGAACCCCAGGTTGCGTGCGTGGTTGATGGGTGTCGGCGCAGTTCCCAGCATGGCTGGCCACCAGGAGTCGTCCCAGGCGGAAGGGGTGAAGCCGAGGATGAGGACCTCCGTCTTGTCTGAGTTCAGTTTCAGGTGACTGCTCTTCATCCATACGGTGGCGGCCTTCATCCCTGGGTGGAAGTTGGATTTGGCGGTGACGGGGTCTTTGGTGAGGGAGAGGATCAGCTGGGTGTCGTCGGCATATGAGACTATGTTGAGGTCGTGTGATCGGACAATGTTGGCGAGCGGTGTCATGTAGACGTTAAAGAGGGTTGGGCTGAGGGATGATCCTTGGGGTGTACCACAGATGATGTTGGTGGCTTCGGATCGGAATGGAGGGAGGCGGACTCTCATTGTTCTGCCGGTGAGGAAGAAGGTGATCCAGTCCAGGGCTTTGTCACGGATCCCCGCGTTGTAGAGGCGTGTGCGTAGGGTGTGGTGGCAGACAGTGTCAAAGGCAGCCAAGAGGTCCAGGAGGATGAGGGCTGCGGTTTTGCTGTTGTGCAGCAGGGCCCTGATGTCATGGCGGCGATGAGGGCGGTTTCGGGGCTGTGGTTGCTGTGGAATCCGTATTGGGATGAGTCCAGGGTGTTGTTCTCTTCGAGGAATTGGGTCAGTTGTCTGTTGACGATCTTCTCGATGACTTTCGCCGGGAACAGGAGCAGAGAGATGGGCCGGTAGGTCTTGAGGTCCTTTGGGTCTGCTCTGGGTTTCTTGAGTAGGGCGTTGATCTCTGCGTGTTTCGAATGAGCTGCTGAAGATCTTACAGAGTTGAAGTGCAATGACAGAGCTCACTTTGTTGAAGATGTGGTGGGGGCAGGGGTCTGATGGTGAGTCGGAGTGGATGGTGTTGATGGTGTTGATGGTGTCTTCGTTGTTGACGTGGTTCCAGGAGATTATACGGCCGGTGTGACTGGGGGCGGTGAGTCTGGGGTGCTGGCTGCTGTTGGAGAGGTCTGGGTGTTGAAGCTGTCATGGATGTCTGCGATCTTACGGTGAAAGAAAGAGGCTAGAGAGTCGCAGAGGTCTTGTGACGGTGGGATGTCGTTGGAGCTGGAGCTGGGTTTGGCAAGTTCCTTCACAATGTTGAAGAGGTCTTTGCTAATTTGTGCGCTGTTGTCGATGCGTTCCTTGAAGGAGATCCTTTTGGCCATTCAAATGAGTTGGTGGTGTCTGCGGCTGGCATTCATGATGGCTGCATGGTTGTCCGGTGTTTGCTTGCGGTGCCATTTCTTCTCTAATCTCCGGCAGGTCTGCTTGGATGTCTGGAGGACGGCGGTGAACCAGATGGCTCTTATGTCGGTGCGTCTGTTTGTGGGTTTCTTCATCGGGGCGAGAGTGTTGGTGCCGTCGTTGATCCATTACTTGAGGTTGCGGGTGGCTGTGTCAGTGTCGGTGTTGGTGTGGTCGGTCGGTGGGTCTCGGGCGAGGGTGGTGATTAGCTGGTCTTCGGTGACCTTGTTCCAGCTGCGGTGGGGGATTCTTTGCTGGTGGTTGTGTGTGGTGGTTTTCTTGAAGGAGAAGTGGATGCAGTGGTGGTCTGTCCAGTAGAGTTCAGTGGTGTGGCTGACGGAGATGTGGCTGCTGGCGGAGAATATGGGGTTAAGCGTGTGTCCGGCAGAGTGGGTGGGTGTCGTGACGAGCTGTTTGAGGCCGAGGTTGGCAAGGTTATCCAGTAGTGTGGTGGAGTTGCTGTTGTTGGTGTTCTCGAGGTGGAAGTTGAGTCTCCCAGGAGGATGTAGTCTGTGGAGGCCAGGGAATGCGTGCTGACGGCGTCTGTGATGGAGTCGATGAACTGTGGCAGGGGTCGGGGGGTCTGTACACAAGGGTTCATCTGAGGGTGGTGTTGGGATCGATGTGGATCTGGAAGTGCAGGTGTTTGGTGGTGCTGAGGGTGTCTTTGGTGTTGGTCGAGATTCTGAGGGTTTTTCTGTGGATGATGGCGATTCCTCATCCTGGGCTGTTGATGCGATCCCTGTGGGTGCTCTTGTAGCCATCCAGTATGGGTATGGCACCGTCAGGTGCCGATGAGGTCTCCATCAGGAAAGCGACGTCCGGGGAGGAAGAGTCGAGCAGGTCCCAGAGTTTGACAGCGTGCCTGTGGACGGAGCGTGTGTTGAGCAGTATGCATCTGAGGTGGTTGTTGCCTACCTTGGTAGGGGGGCAGGTCTTGCCGGTGTACGCTGTCTGGTGAAGCAGCAGTTTCAGCAGGTGAAGGGTCCGTGGGTGTGCTTCAGGGTGGCCTAGAAGCAGGCGGTAGATCGGCCGGCATTGAGTGCGTGGAGAAAGGTGGGATCGTAGCGGCGTCTCGCATTGTGGTGCTCGTGGGGGCAGGGGGTCTGGCGCTGGGTGCGGTCCAGGCATGAACGCGGGCAGATGGGCTTTCCATAAGGCACGCCTTGGGTGCACCACTGGCGCGGTCGCCATTTAAGTAGGGGAGGTGGCGGAAAGGAGAATGCTGAGGCAGCATTATGTGCTAAGTGGGAAGCAGGGGGACAAGCCACTAAATACCAAGCAGTAAGCAGCGGGCAGAAGGCAATTCAAGAGGCCCAGGTTCAATAAAGTACAGAAAAGAAAAAAGAAAATCGGAGCGCAGGGCCCAGCAGGTAGGGGTCTTGAACCCTGCCTGTGTGGGACTGAAGCTGTGAGCAGTCAGGCGGAGCTGCGGGGGAAGAGCTGACCTCTGACTGTAGTTATGGCAAACCTATCAAAAAACACATTGCAGTACTGATAGAAGCTTTCTTTGGCAGGCTACTAACCGTAGTTTTTCTAAATTGGCAGCACTACAAACACCTGCTCATATGTGGCCAGAAAGATATCTTTCACACCATACATGGTACATAGCTCTTTCATTTGTCTCCTCCTAACTTTTGCCGCAAATATGTTAATCACAGCAGTTGTCTTATTCAACTGCAGTGTTCTAGTTGTAATCAACTGTGCCCATGTACCCCAAATGTCAAAAAGAAGACCCAATTAAGGAAATGTAGGTGTCAGTGTAAGGCTAATATCCCCTAGTTTAAACTGATAAGGCGCATCTACATTTGGGCCACACTTCATGATGAATATTTTCGATAAATTAACCATTTAATCAAAATTGGCCACTATATATATATATATATATATGTATGTATGTATGTATATATATATATATGTATGTATATATATATTACCTACTGGCGGTCGCCAGTAGGTATATATAGTTAGGATTTTTTTCCTATGGGATTTTTGAAAATTCTATGTTGAATAACTTTGGCGTTTGAGGACGGAATTGGCTGAAATTTTCTGGAAAATGGAACATTTTGTTTCTGAGCAGCCCCTGAAAATTTGGGGGGGTTTCGTCAAGCGGGGGCCGAGAAAGAAGGGGGGTCCCAAAACGTGTTTTTAACATTGAGTTTTCCATAGGGCGGTTGGACTCACTTTTAGCTCGAACGGCTGAATGGATTTCCACGAAACTTGGCAAAATTGTAGGGACTGGTAGCCCGATGTGCCTTTGCTATGTCTCAAGATATATGCTCCAGTGGTTTTTACGAAAATTAACTTTGAAAAATATATATTGGGCTACATTGGGCTATATATATGTTGGAGCCCAAATGTAGCCCAATGTAGCCCAATGAAGCCCAATGAAGCCCAATGTAGCCCAAAGATGGCCGCCAGAGACAAAAAAAAACAAATGTAGCCCAAATATCAGCCAGATGTAGCCCAACTATAGCCCAGTGACAGAATGTCCCAGAGTGTTTTAAAGAACAACTAGAACGCTAACAGTCTTACTTATGACAAAAGTATGGCACACCTGAAGTCATCTTCATTGGAATAAAGTGGTAACACTTAATACATTTAATTTGAAAAGGAACAAAGTAAGGGGTTTCATTTTGCCATAGAAATGTTATATATATATATATATATATATATAATATATATATATATATTACCTACTGGCGGTCGCCAGTAGGTATATATAGTTAGGATTTTTTTCCTATGGGATTTTTGAAAATTCTATGTTGAATAACTTTGGCGTTTGAGGACGGAATTGGCTGAAATTTTCTGGAAAATGGAACATTTTGTTTCTGAGCAGCCCCTGAAAATTGGGGGGGGTTTCGTCAAGCAGGGGCCAAGAAAAAAGGGGGGTCCCAAAACGTGTTTTTAACATTGAGTTTTCCATAGGGCGGTTGGACTCACTTTTAGCTCGAACGGCTGAATGGATTTCCACGAAACTTGGCAAAATTGTAGGGACTGGTAGCCCGATGTGCCTTTGCTATGTCTCAAGATATATGCTCCAGTGGTTTTTACGAAAATTAACTTTGAAAAATATATATTGGGCTACATTGGGCTATATATATGTTGGAGCCCAAATGTAGCCCAATGTAGCCCAATGAAGCCCAATGAAGCCCAATGTAGCCCAAAGATGGCCGCCAGAGACAAAAAAAAACAAATGTAGCCCAAATATCAGCCAGATGTAGCCCAACTATAGCCCAGTGACAGAATGTCCCAGAGTGGTTTAAAGAACAACTAGAACGCTAACAGTCTTACTTATGACAAAAGTATGGCACACCTGAAGTCATCTTCATTGGAATAAAGTGGTAACACTTAATACATTTAATTTGAAAAGGAACAAAATAAGGGGTTTCATTTTGCCATAGAAATGTTATATATATATATATATATATATATATATATATATATATATATATTCACTGAAAAAACCATAGGTTATAGACCATATATAGTTAGGAATTAGCATTTACAAAACCTTGAAAATTCACTGAAAAAACCATAGGTTATAAACCATATATAGTTAGGAATTAGCATTTAAAAAACCTTACTTTACTCACACAAAACCATTGAAATTCCATATATAGTTAGTTGTACTAACTATATATCGCGCACCCGCAATCCACTGCTGATCATGTCACATATTACATCATTCATGACATGGTCAGTGACATCACTGATGACATCACTGATGACATCTCAAATGACATCACTGATGACATCACTGATGACATCTCAAATGACATCACTGATGACTTCACTGATGACAACATCCAGTGACTGTATGTTTCTGTAAAGTTAAAATATGTCTTACATATTGAAGAATGAGTGGATGTAGAAGTGTCTGAACAAAGGATTTAGTAGGTGCATGACTGACTGTATGAGTGAGTGATTAAATGTGTCTCACTGAGTGCATGGGTTAGTGACTAAACTGTCTTAATTTGTGCATCATTATGTCTGTTGTTCTGTAAACTGCTGCATGTGTTGATCAGTAGCTATATGATTAACTATATGGGTTATTGATTGGTTGCCCAAGTATTTGTATGGGAGACTGAGAGTGTGTATGGGTGGCTGGGAGGTGTATGACTCTCTGCATAGATGTATGGGTTCAAAAGTGCATGTGGAAACAGCTGTATGGGCGGTTGACTGTGTGCATGACTGTATTGGTGAGTGAATAGATATCTCAGTGCTACATGTCAAAGTAAGTACATATGTAAAATACAGTACATGTGAGAGTTGACATATATAAATAACTGTGCATAAGAGCCAGTGAATGTGTGAGTGGCTGTATGGATCATTGTGAACTTGTATCCAGGATTGTATAAGTGAGTAAATATGTTTTAGTATATGTTTGAATAAGTAAGGTGCGTTTAACTGTATAGTTAAGGAAATGGAGGTGTGATTGATTGTTTGCATGACTGACTAGGTGTGTGTGTAACTTCATGGATGAGTGACAATCTGTGAGTCTGTGTTTACACTGAGTGTATCTAAGGTTATATTAGAGTCTGAAGAGGTTCATCGTATTATCACATGAATGATGTCATCAGTGATGTGATCAGTAATGTCAAATGAGATGTCATCAGTGATGTCATCAGTGATGTCATTTGAGATGTCATCAGTGATGTCATCAGTGATGTCACTGACCATGTCATGAATGATGTAATATGTGACATGATCAGCAGTGGATTGCGGGTGCGCGATATATAGTTAGTACAACTAACTATATATGGAATTTCAATGGTTTTGTGTGAGTAAAGTAAGGTTTTTTAAATGCTAATTCCTAACTATATATGGTTTATAACCTATGGTTTTTTCAGTGAATATATATATATATAACAAAGGAATCAATTGCTTGGTACAGGGCCCTTGGAGGTTGTGCCATGAGCACTGCATCTTCTGGATACAGAAATACCGGTACAGGCCGATGCCTGATCTGAGGAGCTTCCCTGCTTTGTTCTTCCAATACTCAACACAGCTTATTAAGATAGAGCGTGAAAAGAAAAGGCACTGGGATGCATCTCTGATGCACCACTCCACCAATGCCAAATCTTTAACATTCTCCATTAATGCCATACCTCACCATAGCAATCAATCAATCAATCATAACACTTGTATAGCGCGCTACTCACCCGGAAGGGTCTCAAGGCGCTTTGGGGAAGGGGGCCGCTACTGCTCGAACAGCCAGGTCTTGAGTTGTCTTCTGAAGGCGAGGTGGTCCTGAGTCAGCCGAAGGTGGATGGGGAGGGAGTGCCATGTCTTGGCCGCCAGGTAGGAGAAGGATCTGCCTCCGGCGGTGGCTCTTCGAATGCATGGTACGGCGGCGAGGGCGAGGCTAGCGGACCGTAGCTGGCGGATGGGCGTGTGGAAGGTCAGGCGGTCGTTGAGGTACTTGGGGCCCAGGTCGTGGAGAGACTTGTGTGCGTGGGTGAGGAGCCTGAACGTAATCCTCTTGTTGACGGGGAGCCAGTGCAGGTTCCTCAGGTGGCCGGAGATGTGGCTGCGTCGAGGGATGTCCAGGATGAGTCGGGAGGCGGCGTTCTGGATGCGTTGTAGTTTTTTCTGTAGCTTGGCTGTGGTTCCGGCGTAGAGGGTTTTTCCGTAGTCCAGCCGGCTGGTGACAAGGGCCTGGGTGACCGTCTTCCTGGTTTCGATCGGGATCCATCAGAAGATTTGGGGAGCATGCGGAGGGTGTGAAAGCATGAAGAGGAGACGGCGTTGACTGGTCTGGTCATCGAGAGGGAGGAGTCCAGGATGAAGCCAAGGTTGCGTGCGTGGTCTGTCGGCTTGGGGGCGGTGCCCAGGGCTGGGGGCCACCAGAAGTCGTCCCAGGCGGAGGGTGATGGTCCAAGGATGAGGACGTCCGTCTTGTCTGAGTTCAGTTTCAAGCGGCTGTTCTTCATCCACTCTGCGACGTTTTTCATCCCTTCGTGGAGGCTGGTTCTGGCGGTGTCGGGGTCTCTGGTGAGGGAGAGGATCAGCTGGGTGTCGTCGGCGTAGGAGATGATGTTGAGGTTGTGTTGGCGTGCGATGGCTGCGAGAGGTCTCATGTAGACGTTGAAGAGGGTGGGGCTGAGTGATGATTCTTGCGGGACGCCGCAGATGACTTCGGTGGCCTCGGAACTAAACGGGGGGAGGCGGACTCTCTGTGTTCTTCCATCGAGGAACGAGATGATCCACTTCAATGCCTTCTCTTGGATGCCGGTGTTGCTGAGGCGTTGGACTAGGGTGCGGTGGCAGACCGTGTCGCACGCGGCGGAGAGGTCCAGGAGGATGAGTGCCGCTGTTTCCCCGTTGTCGAGAAGGGCTCGGATGTCGTCGGTGGCTGCGATGAGGGCGGTCTCGGTGCTGTGGTTGGCTCTGAAGCCGGACTGCAAGGGGTCGAGGGATCCATTCGTCTCGAGGAAGGCAGCAAGCTGTCTGTTGGCGATCTTCTCGATGACTTTGGCAGGGAAAGGGAGGAGCAAGATGTGGCGGAGGTTTTTGAGGTCGATGGGGTCCGCTGTTGGTTTCTTCAGTAGGGCGCTGAGCTCGGCATGCTTCCAGCTCTCTGGGAAGGTGGCGGTGTCAAAGGAGGTGTTGATGACGTCTCGGAGTTGGGGTGCGATGGTGGAGTCGGCCTTGTTGAAGACGAGGTGGGGGCAGGGGTCAGTCGGAGATCCGGAGTGGATGGTGTTCATCGTGCGGGCTGTGTCTTCGGTGGTCACTGCGGTCCAGGTGCGGAGGGTGGCGGTGGGGTGCGTTGGTTAGATGGTTGGGTGTGAGGAGGGTGCGCCGAAGCTGTTGTGGATGTCGGCAATCTTGCGGTGGAAGAATGAGGCGAGGGAGTCGCAGAGATCTTGTGACGGGGTGATGTCGTTGTTGCCGGTGCTGGGGTTGGAGAACTCCTTGACGATGCTGAAGAGTTCCTTGCTGTCGTGGGCGTTGTTGTCCAGTCGATCCTTCAGTGATTTCTTCTTGGTGGTGCGGATGAGCTGGTGGTGCTTGGTCGCGTGTTTGAGGGCGGTCATGTTGTCAGTGGTCCGGTCGAGAAGCCAGGCTTTCTCGAGGGTGCCGCAGGTCTTCTTGGAGTCCTTGAGTTCGTCGGTGAACCAGGGGGCCTTCTTGCTTCTGGGTTTGCTGGGAGGGTTCTTCAGTGGTGCGAGGTCGTCGGCGCAGGCGGTCAGCCACTGTGCGAAGTTGCAGGCTGCTTCGTTGGGGTCCGGTGTGCTGGCAGGTGGGTTCTGGCTGAGGGAGGTGGTGAGCTGGTCGGCGGTGATCTTGCTCCAGCTTCTGTGAGGAACCTGTTGCGGGTGGTGGTGGGTAGTGGTTTTTCTGAAGCTGAAGTGGACGCAGCTGTGGTCGGTCCAGTGGAGTCCAGTGGAGTGGCTGAAGGCGATGTGCTTGCTGGCTGAGAAGATGGGGTCAAGCGTGTGGCCGGCGTAGTGGGTGGGGGTGTTGACCAGTTGCTTGAGTCCGAGGTTGGCGAGGTTGTCCAGCAGGGCAGCGGTGTTGCGGTCCTTGATGTTCTCCAGGTGGAAGTTGAGGTCCCCTAGGAGGCTGTAGTCGGCGGAGGGGAGGGCGTGTCGGCTGATGAAGTCCCTGATGTCTTCGCTGAATTGTGTGCGTGGTCCCGGGGGTCTGTAGATGAGGGTGCCTCTGAGGGTCGTCTTTGGGTCGGTGTGAATCTGGAAGTGGAGGTGTTCGGCGGCGGTGAAGGTGTCGTCGGCGTCGGTCGTGATGCGGATAGTGTTCTTGTGGACGATGGCGATGCCTCCCCCAGTCTGGTTGACGCGGTCCCTCCTGATGATCTTGTATCCATCCGGGATGGCGACGGCGATGTCGGGGGCTGAGGAGGCGTTCATCCATGTTTCCGTGAGGAACGCGACGTCTGGCGATGTAGTGTCGAGCAGGTTCCAGAGTTCGACGGCGTGTCTGTGGACGGAGCGGGTGTTGAGCAGGATGCACTTAAGGTCGCTGCTGGGGTTCGGCTTGGCGGGCGCGGTGCATGTTCGGAGGCAGGTGAACTTGCAGGTTGTGCAGGTGAAGGGTCCGTGGAAGCGTTTCGGGCGGCCCGGCAGCAGGCGGGGTTCCGGACGGCATTGAGTGCGTTGAGGGCGGCGGCGGCGTAGGTCTGTCGGGTCGTCTTGCGTCGGTGGAGGCCAGGAGTCCTGGCGCTGGGCGCGGTCCAGGCGCGGACGGGCGCAGACGGGCTTGCCTTTGGCGCGTTGAGACCCTACGGGTGAGTAGTGCGCTCTACAAATGACCTGATTGATTGATTGATTGATTGACAATCGGCGCGCCCGCTGCGCGTGACCACTGCGCGTGACCGCTGCGCGTTCGCGTGGACGTCATAAGAGAGGAGCCGGGAGGGAGGAGCAGCTGGGTGGCAGGAGCAGGGCGGCAAATGGGCAGGAGGGGGCGGGGCCGCAGGGAGTCAGTGGCGGGAAACGGAGGTTCGAGGGCGGCTCAGCGGCAGCTGGGTCGTCCAGGGGGCGAGACAACAGAAACAAAACAGAGGTACAATAAAAATATAAACGAAGGGCTAGAGTGAGCAAGCAGAACAGAGGCACAAGGAAAGCACAAGGAAAGCAAAGCGAAGGGCAAGGGTGAGCAAACAAACAGAGGCACAAGGCAGACCAAAACGCAGGGCAAGAGCCCAAGACCAGGCGGGCAGCAGCGAGGCAGAAGCAGTGGTGTGTGGGGGCGACCTCGCCTGTTTACAGGCTCGGCGGTCGCTCCCTGCGCCTGGGCACCATCCCCTTAAGAGAGGAGCTGGGAGGGAGGAGCAGCTGGGTGGCGGGAGCGGGGTGGCGAATGGGCAGGAGGGGGGCGGGGCCGCAGGGAGTCAGCGGCGGGAAACGGAGGTTCGAGGGCGGCTCAGCGGCGGCTGGGTCGTCCGGGGGGCGAGACAACAGAAACAAAACAGAGGTACAATAAAAATATAAACGAAGGGCTAGAGTGAGCAAGCAGAACAGAAGCACAAGGAAAGCACAAGGAAAGCAAAGCGAAGGGCAAGGGTGAGCAAACAAACAGAGGCACAAGGCAGACCAAAACACAGGGCAAGAGCCCAAGGCCAGGCGGGCAGCAGCGAGGCAGAAGCAGTGGTGTGTGGGGGCGACCTCGCCTGTTTACAGGCTCGGCGGCAGGCTAGCAGGAGCTCCCATGTAGATCTCTTGGAGAAAATTAACTAATGAGATCTCTATTCCTATTTCGAGCATCAGTTCACATAATTTGCTGTGGTTTACACAGTCGAACACGCTAGAAGGTCCATAAATGCCATGTGTATGGGATCTTTCTTAGCCAATGTGTATTTTCCAATGAAAAGACTTAAATGTACACATTTTTGCGATCCCCACCCACTTTCTAAAACCAAATTGTTTCTATCAAAGACTTCATTCTCCTGAGCCCAGTAATGTCGTATTGTGAGTAATATGCTGTCTGCCAACTTAAGTAGCACATTTAAGAGAGCCTTTGGGGTCAGCACAATGTCCTTTCTTATAAATAGGCATGATTATAGACTTTGGCCAAGTCTTTAGACCCCCTTATCTACAAGCAGCTCTCAAAACATTGGTCAGCAAAGGACCACATATAGCCAAATTAGTTTTAAAAAGAATGAAAGGCAACGTGTTAGGTCCCGGGGCCTTCCCACTCTGACTATCAGTAAGCACTGCATTACTTCTTCGAATGAGAAAATGAAAAATATTTTCCCATGATCGTTATAAGCACTCCCGCACAGCTCAGGATCCCCCCTTAATCATATGTGACTGCTCCTGAGTGGAATAAATATTAGAAAAAAGGAAAATCCAGTCATCTGGTAGGATAGCCACCTCCATCATATGGGTGGTCAACTTTCTAAAGTAAGAGTTGCTAACTATTTGTCTAAAAGCACCACTATCCTTATGGCTCTTATTCGTTTATTTTTTGCAATGCTACCTTATAGGCTTGCCTGCAATCTACCACTTCATTGGTAACTCTGATGGGTATATTGAGAGTACCACCTTGAAAGAGTTAAGAGCTTTAGTAGAGATAGAACCATGTATATGAATACCCTAAAAAAATACATTAAAGTAGAAAGAATCCCAAGACGTCTGACAATCTTGAAATAATAGATTTATAAAGCACACAGATACTCCGAGGAGTGTCCCAGCACTAGCAGGAGAGCCCAGGTGCACAGCTCTGTACCAAAAGAACTACTTCTCTCCAGAGAAAAAAACAAGTCTTATGTTTTTTTACAGGAGCCGGGCTCAGAAACAGTCCGTCGCAGTTCAAGTAGAAGCCCTTTCCAGGCCTTGGCAGCCAAAAAAAAAAGGCTCCCCTTCAAACCCACATAAAGCATGGCATAACTAAAAAGGAAGTGGAAAAGGAGCACAGCGTTCTGAGAATATACTGAGTGAATCTATCTGCCAAATATCGAGGGCTAGAAGAGAACACTGCTATATGGACCATAACCAGTGCTTTGAAGAGGATGCGTTCTTAACAGGCAGCCAATGCAAAATCTTGAGAGCAGCTCTCATTGAGGAACGTCTAGACAGATAGAGAAGTAACCTGTCTGCTGCATTTTGAACCACTTACAGGCACTTCACCTGGGCTTCAGCAGCTCCCAAGGACAGAACATTTGCATAATAAAGACACAAAGTGATCATCGGATGAATCACTACTGTTCTTGCCCCAATTGCAGGAGGGAAAGAAATGTCATAATGATATGGAGCAGCTCAAAGCATTAATCTAATGCTGCAGAAATCCAAGCCTCCATAGAGAGGGCATTTGCCAGTTTTACTCCCACATTTTTCACCACTAGTGAAGGAGGTGGCAGGACAGGCAATGCAGACGGTCAAAGAGCATCCAACCAGTTGAACGAATGTGACCTGAAAGAGATAATTTCAGCCATTTGTGCATCGCTTTTCAGTTGGCTGCTCTCCAATCAAAGATGGCATGAATGTCTGAGAACTGAGCTGCGATAGAGGCAGGCGAACCCTCAAAGGCAAAGAGCAGCTGCATAAGAAATTATTTTTCAGCCAAAAGGCTCAATAAATGACGCCAGGGGGACCATGACGATGCTACAAAGGGTAGGCCTTGGAGAAGAGTCCTGAGGGACCCCTTGGTTAGCTGCGTTGAGCTCAGAGGAAAAAGGAGCAAGCTAAACTGATTGGCCTCAATTAGTCAAAACTGACTTGCAGCAGTCCCACACAGAATCCTCCACTCACACAATGGAAAGACTGTGCAGGAGGATAGAGAGTGGGTTGGTTAAAGGCGGCAGACAAATCAAGAAGAATCATTTTTCACTGAATAAGACACCCATTTAATGTGGTCAGAGGTTTCTAGTACTGCTGATTCTGTGCTATGAGATGTATGAAAACCAGATTTGGCTGGGTGTAGCAAATTCCCTTCCTCAAGATATTCTGAGAGCTGGATGTTAACAATATTTTCCAGCATTTTTGTCAAGGCCAGCAACAAACATATGGGCCTATAGTTGGAGAAAAGTCTGGGGTGCAATGCAGGCTTCTTAAGCGGAGGGATCACTTTGGCAACAGGGTTGATAATGTTCACAGCTTCCGAAAGCAATGTCGAAGGGCATACATCAGGAGGAGACCCAGACTTGCATTTTAAAATGAAATCTCTGGACTGTTCCAAGGATATAGGCATGAACTGAGAGGGTCTATGACTTAGATGACCATAATGCCCAATAGATAGGGAGAGAGCACCCACGGCAGGCAATCATTTCTGGATATCTAAGATTTTTCTTTCTAAGAAAGTTGCCAGCCTAGTGCAGAAATCTTGAGAGGGCACAGTTGCCTGATGGCAAGATGGTGGAGAAGTAAAAAGTAAAAGACTTCACAATCTAGAAGATAGAGTGAGAACTATTTTCAGCAGGGATGATTTTGATCATAAAAAACTGGTGCTGAGCCTCTTTAAAAGAGTCATGATAAGCTCTAAGCACTACTTTGTATACAGCCTTGGTATCAGAAGAGTAGTCTTTACGCCAAATGTGTTCAAGTTTTTACAGGCTTTACGTCCCTCAGCCAAGTGTAAGGACAACCATAAAGCTGAGGATCTACCCCTGCCCTTCTTCTGCTCCTGTAAAGGGGCTAGCATGTAAGCTGCTCCTAAAAGCCACCCATTGATGGCTTCAACATAAAAATTGACATCATTGGTAAGATGGGGACATGTATTGGCAAGGAGGTCTACCCACTCCGATAGCCTCACCCTCTTCCATCCACTGGCCAATTCTACCTCATAGGTTTGCCTGCAATCTATTGCTTCATTGGTGACTCTGATGGGTATATTGAGTACTATCTTCAAAGGGTGAAATTTGCGAATTCGCGGTCCGTGAATTTGCGCGAAATCGAATTCGCGATCCAAATAATCTGCGAATTTGTGGATTTTCTTTTTTTTTCGTGTTCGCGTGGTTTTTTGCGTATTCGCGGACCGCTTGCAGCGCACCGACCGCGAAGTTGCCCATGCGGTTGTACATGGGCGCGGCCATCTTGTGCGCATTGCATATTTCCGTTTCCGGGCGCTATTGTCAATCTTGCGTTGTGTGCGGCGCGCTATTACGAGTTTGCGCGTGTTTTTGCTGCTCGTAGGGGAAATATCGCGCAAACTTACCCACCCGGTCCTCAATGGGCGAGGCCATCTTGTTTTTCATTATATTGCTATGGTTCGGGGCCTGGCTTTTCTATCCTCTTTTAATCTTTGCAATCCTTTATTTCTTTTAACTTTTTTTGCTCTATTTTGCTCATTATCTATCTCTCTATTTGTCTAGATCTATATTTTGTGTTTTTTTCAACTTTTTTTTACTTTAATAACTACTTTTTTTTTAGCTCTCTCTTTTATTTTTATTTTTTTCCCCCTATTCTTTTCTACTTTCGGCCAGGACCATGGCAAAGGGAGCCGCAAGTCAAAGGGGAAGGGTCCCGCACCCCGTAGCCGGCTCCCTTGCGGGAGATTGAGGGGAGTGGATGTTGTGGCCAGGGAGGTTTTTACCGCGGTGGAGGTGGTCGCCCTGATATTTTTTGCTCAGCGCCACCTCCCAAAAGACTGTGGCAGCAGGGGGCAGGCCCGGTCAAGGGTATGGCCTCCGGGAGCATCAGCAGCGGTGGGATAAGGTGTGCCGGGCCATGCGGAGGGAGCCGGGGGTCCGGCGCACCTACGACCAAGCGACGCACCGGTGAGCCGACGTCCTCGACAGGGAGCAGGACCTGCTCCACCTGCCAGGTGTGGAGATCCCTGGCCTTGGTGAGTAGCTATTTAATAACTACTTTGTATTGTTCTGCTCTGTGTTATATTGCTAATATATGTTTTTCCCGAAGAGCAATAATGCTGCCTATTCGATTACATTGCAGGTAAAATAGTGTTTAAATAGCTTCTGTGATTGCAGGTGCTCGCCTCCTCAGTGGCGTTGCTACTATGCTTACTTGTTTGCAACTTTGTGCTCATTTGGCCTGAATATGTATGAGTGTAGTACTTTACAGAACTGCGTAATGCTAGAGAGACTAGAGACTCAAGTCTAGTCCTTCCTTTGTACTCCTGCTGCCACTAAGAAGAAGAGTTAGTGATGGATTGATAGGTTGAGTAAATTATGACTTGTTATTAGTAGTAGAACATTTTTTAGTGCTCTGCAATCATGATGACGGACTGTGTCTGTCACGTCGCGTGCTGCTGAGTGCTGGCAGTAGTAGTAGAACCTTTTTGTTGTTGGTTTAGTTAGTAATTTACATAACTTTCCATGTAGACGGTCTGCGAATCCAGCAATACTGTACTAGTATCCTCCTAGTTGACCAGATCAGATCGGTCAATACATGTAGTGCAATTGTTGCTAATTTTTTCCCCGAGATAATTTTAGATTGTGGTCAAAGAAATCAAATATTTCCACAAAACAATCATCCATGTTTGTGTTTATTTCATGATCATCAGCCTCTCCCAGGGGCAAGAAGACAGCAACACCCCAGACTCCGCCGGAACAGAGTAGGCAGGAACGGTCCTCTGCAGGCTTTTGTGCTGGCCCCAGTAAGTTCTTCTGTTGTTAATATTAATAATTATACTTCCCTAACTTTTACAGGTCCTATTCATTCAAAATTGTTTCCTAAGTCTATTTTTTACAAAATAGTCGTTGATCTTCTTGTAGACTGTTTCTACATTCTTATCCTGCCTCTACCATCACTCTCTGTGCTACTACTATTATTTACTACTATTATGAGTCGGTCTGGTTAGGTGGCTAAGCTTGCCCAGTCGGCAAACAGTGTTAAACAAAACTCTGATCCAGGCACTGAGTGCAGTCCTCTGGGTTGACCTTGCTGTCTATTCCAGTCTTCTTAATGTAAGTGCTTTGACAATTTCCAACAACAAAATGTCAATGTGTCCAACAAGAATAAGCTAGTAGTTGGCTTTTTTGATTTGATAGGAGCACATACCATACCGCTAGTGTTTCAGGGACTATTCTGCACATACAGAAGTATGGACAATAGAAATAGGACATTGTTGATGATAGGTGCAGTTCGACTTTCCACATACCTCAGTCCGAACAGAAGTTGAACCCCCAATCCACTGACCGACTATCTAGTGTGTCTGACTAATGATTATGTTACGACCCAGAAGAACAGAAGAAGACTACCGCCGAGTCCCGACCTTTCAGAGTCACGGAAACATGCCTGCACAGTGCAGCAGTTCAAAGTTCAAACCCTTCCGCTCACTCAGTCGTGACCGAAAACCACACAGTGTTTGTTAGTTTTAAAGTTTTATTTTCAAATAAGAAATAAAAAAACGATTTCTTCATTTTTAATAGCGCAGTATTAGGAGCGAGCACTGGTGATGAGATAGATGACGTTAAAGTTTAAACAACATTCCCTTGAATCAATATAACTTAACACATCAAATTATTAGAATAACTGTGCGTGAGCCCCCACCTTCTTTAAAGTACTTAAAGTAGTGCTGGTGATGAGGAGTAGGTGGTGAATTGTCCTGTTGGCAGGAGGGCAATGGAATCTTCTTTCTGTAATTATAAAAATGGTGCACGTTAAAAAGCAAGCATTCATCAGTTGTGCCAAAAAGTGTAGCATTTAAATCCTAACCATATAAAAGGTTATCACCCTCCCTAAAACCGTCACTTTTTTCATTCCCAATAATTAAAAATTGGTTATGTATTAATATTTTCTTTCATTACGAGACGACATAGGGGGTGGTGTATGGCATCTGAAAATATGACATGTTTTTTCTAGACGTCACAACATCGGATGCGGCACCTAGCACCAGTGCCGGGGCCAGCAGTGTGGGGGGGTCCACTCCAGGTGATGCGGCGGCACCACAACAAGTCCCACCAGGAGGAGTTGGGGGAGAAGGCTCAGAGGCGGCGAACGGTGGTAAGTTATTATACTCCTTACTTATTGACATTTTTGAGTAGGCTCGTAAAGGAGTGTATATGATATACTGTACAGTAGACAGTACACTAGTACAAGTACACTGTACTGTTAAGAACAGTTACTAATTTAGAAGTAAATTTTTGCCAATCATGTAGAAGACAGTCAACCTTGACTTAGCCATTGCATTAGCGGCGGTAGTTCTCGGGTAAGCAATGGCCCCCTCTATGACTTCAACTCAGCTGGGAAACTTTTATCGTGAAGCCAAGTCATATCAGATGAACTTGAGGGATGTGAAGAACGAAAAGGGAAAGAAGGGCGAAAGGAAGGACGAGCGAGTCGTAACATTTATGGCTGTAAAGAACGATACGTGTTTTTGAATGCAGGCAGAGGTGGCTGATAGGAAGGAATCACATGCATGGCTGCTTGAAGCAAGGATGGTTGGAAGAGAAAGAAAAGATGACTGCATGTGTGGGTGAATCAGAGAAAATGCATGTGTGGTGTGCATTGCAATTTATCATTTGGGTCAAACTCAAATGCAAGTCAAGACAGTGGTTTACCAAATAAAATGAAAAGGCTGTTAGTTGAGACAAAGTAAACTTGGTACAGTTGAGACATTAAGAAGAATGATAGATGTTTACTTTGGGAGCCTGGATGGTATCTTCTTCTTCCTCATAGATAGCAGAGGTGTATGTACTAGAGCAGACGCTCAGTGGATGAAGAGTGTTACTTTGAACAGCATGTCCATGCCAGAGTAGCAAAGCTCAGGAAATCCAAATACTAGAAGTTGTGATTGTTCAGAAATATTCCCTTCACCAACAGTACAGTAGTTTACTTTGCAAGCACAGCATATATTGTCAATGTATTGTATAGTTGACATTATATCATGTAAAGTCCCTTCCTCCAGCAATTATGGGTACCACACTCACTCCCTATGTTAATAATTTTCTTTCAGCTGTGTCATGGGTGGACTATCGCCGTTGTTCACTCAATCTATCAAAACAAAGCACCTAAAGCCATCCATCATATAAGCAAAGATCATGTGATCGGCAGGATATAGCATCAGAAATGAATAATCTTCATTTTCCTTTTGTAGTAGTCAAGGCCCGGGGGGGCAGTGCGAAATATAAATTACATTGAGCAGTAGCCCTTGATGTAACCGAGTATGGCCAGTGCCACCCCTATAGAAAAGTATGAGCTTCCCTATCACCACCTGCATGTACTGCTTAAATTAATGCGAGGCTGCGTCATCATGGCTTGTGTCTGTTTTTCTTGGGTGCAAGCTGAGTGAGCTGGCATTATGCCGGCTACCACAAGTTCACGTGCAAGTAATTTCTTTTGCAAAACAAGAGAAAAAAGAAGACTGGTGTAGTCTCTGACTCTCTGACAATGTAGTAGTGAGTCCATAGTGCTGCTAGTAGAATTCCTGAAACTCCCACTAATGTCACAGGCCTAAAAAGACGGCGGAAAGATACATGCCAAAATGTTATACTGTGCTTGCAAGTTGCTAGTGTTACTGACTGTGAGACAACTTTCTGATGAATTATTTTGAGTTAATGTTAAAGACTATTGGCTACTGTATTTTTCTTTCTTTCTTCATATAGATGCTCCGCAACAAAAGCTCACCCGGAAGGAGATGGCTGTCCGGGCCAGGGCCCGTAAGCTGGAGGCCATTTGCTCTGAATATCGGCGGCTGTGGGCTCGGCAGCAGAAAGAGGAGACGTCAACTACTGCCTCCTCCTCCAGTGCCCCCGGCTCCACCAGCCAGCAGCCTCCAGCTAAACGGCACCGTGGCCCGACCGCCTCCTGCCGCCGCCGCACAGCAGTAAAAACTACTGCTGCCCCCCCCCAGTGCCTGGATGACACATGTGCGCCGTCTCGGAAAAAGTGTGGACTTCCTGGAGCGCTTGGCTGAGAAACAACAACGCCAGATGCGGGACCTCCGCAAAGAGCTCCGGGACCTCCGGAAAGAGCTGCCGGACCACCTGTCTACAGGACACCGCGGAGGAAGTGACTGTGCCCTGCCCCTTTTTTAAAGACTGTTGGGGGGGTGGGAATCGGGAGTTGGGGATTTGGGACTTTTCAGAGGACTATTTACTGTTTGAAATGGACAATTGTTTGGGTTAGGGAGGGATGGGACTCATTTTTTTTTTTTAGGGTTAATACAATTATTTATTTTACATACTTCAACATAGTGTACACGTTGATGTTATTTTGTGGGGTGGTGGGCGGGGGTCACGGCACGTTTGGTTTCCTCAAACTTACCAGCATGAATTATCTAAAACGTCCAAAAATGTTCAAAAGTGACACTAACAGTGTTAGTGAATTCAATTGGCCTACTAGTACTTTACTAGTACTACTGTCAGTCTCTCGTCTGAGTCCTAGCCCATTATTCTACCTCCTCAAAATGCTTATCTTACCTGTGATTAGTGTTTGAGAATAGAGCTAGGCACAGCGCTGGCTGCATGGCAAATGGTGATTACGCCATCCAGGACCGAAATTCCTTTGTTGTGGTGTTAGTAGGAGTGGTACCACACTAGCAGTAGCAGCATATGAAAAACAAAGTTAAAAAAAGAGACATTGAGTGGCCTGAGAGTAGTATTAGAAGGAACTGTAGCCTAAGCAATGCCGAAGATAAGTATGGGGAAAAAAGAATTGCATGGATGATTATGGCTACAACAAGAACAGTGACACAGCAGCATAACAACAAGTCTTCTTGACATTTCGGAGGATGATGTTGACGATGGATCGAATCGATGGTGGGCATGAAATTCAGAATTTATTTTAAAATACTCATTGTTGTTTTTTTCACCAGAATTACAATATCCTAGGATTCATCTAGCTACCTTAAAATTGATTTGAGGAGGTTGCTTGCACCTTATCCTCCCCAGCAACTGTGTGGAATTATTGTTGTAATTTACTCACACCTCAATGAAAACCACACAGCCCGGGGGAAGAGGGTTAGGGTTTGAAACTTGGATGGGAATGGGGTTTGTGGGGAAAGTTTTGTGATGAGAGGAAAAAAAAACACAGCATGGACAAACAACAAATGAAGATAAACAATTCTTTGGATACGAAGCTATCCATGAATCTTTTAACCCCTTTAAAGCGTTGTAAATAGACCTCCCCAGTGCTGCGCTGTCCATTGGAACTAGTGCTGAATGGACGTCCAACGGTCGTGCGCAGCACTGGGGAGGTAGTGGCCGTGACGACCGTTGGCCGACGGCAGCACTTAAGGGGTTAAGGGACATAAAGGAAGTGCATGCACTACTGCATGCATGAAGTTGTTTGCTAAATGGATAGGTTACTGAAAAGTAAGCAGTACTTTCTACAATGTACTAACTATAAAGAAACAATGTGACAGACAGTACAGGGCTGCAGTAATTACGCAACTTGACTTGCCTATCTGCCCTCAGAGAGAAGAACCACTTAGTACATTAAATTAGTTTAAAAAATAGCAAAGACAAAAGTATACAATGGCTGGAGAGATGCATTGAAACAGAGAACAAACAACTGCACACAGTCACACTTATAGAACTTCAGAGCAATAACATTACTTAAAAGATAAGTAGAAATGAAGATGGATACTGTAACTGTATGTTGTTGTAGTTGTCCTGTTGATTTTGGGAAGTTGCATGCATCAGGCCATTCCTCTTTTTTTGTGTTACTTCTCCATTTCATCTGACGCTCCGTTGATCGATGTTGGGGACCAGAAGACACCTTGTCCACTGCCTGCCTGGCGGATGTTGAATTGCGGGTCGCTAATTGTAAGCCTGAGTTCATCCTTTTTGCCATTGCACAGGGTAAAAGTCGGCCTGTAATTGTTGATGGAAAAACAGGAAGTGATATTAAAACACCACGGAGAAAAAAATATAAGGTACGCTGTGTAGTGCAAAAATAACACTTTCAGTTTCAGATTCAACAGCATTACAAATTTACAGTAGATACAAGCATCATTTCGAAAGTGCGTACTCTGAGTCTCCTTTTCAAGGATAAATAAGTGTGGGCGAAATTTGCGGATCTTTCCCCTCAAGCTAGGTGTAAAGTGTAAAGTGTAAACTGCGATTTTAGAACAAAATTGAACCTTCCCAGCAGTGCTCCCAGACCCCTCAACCCATCCCCAAACATCTAGAACCTCCCTTCCAAACAGCCACCCAAAAACATGAGATACTACTAGGGCTAAATTTGAACTGTGCCAAAACGCTCTCTGCAACTAGGGCTAGGCCCAAACCCCCCTTTTTCACCATGGATTTTCTCCAAACCACTTGCATCCGATATTAGACCTTTCCAGCATTGCCCACAGACCCATCAACCCACCCGCAAAAAGTAGAACACCCCCAAACAGCCCAAAAGCAAAAATGGAAAATGTGACACCTAAAAAATTTGCGGCCTACCTGTTAAATCACTCCAAAAGCGCTCTGCAGCTAGGCCCTAACTCCCCTTTCCCACCATGGATTTTCTTCAAACCACTTGCAATCAAAATTAGACTATCCCAGCAGTGCTCGCAGACCCCCAAACCCACCCCCAAAAACCTAGAACTCCCCCAAACAGCCCCCCAAAAACACACAATACTGCTAGGCCTCAATTTAAATTGTGCCAAAACGCTGTCTGCAACTAGGCCCAACACCCCCTTTTACACCATGGATTTTCTTCAAACCACTTGCAATCACAATTAGACTATCCCAGCAGTGCTCCCAGACCTCCAAACCCACCCCAAAAAACCTAGAACCCCCCCAAACAGCCACCCAAAAAAACACAATACTGCTAGGCCTCAGTTTAAATTGTGTCAATACGCTGTCTGCAACTAGGCCCAAACCCCCTTTTCCACCATGGATTTTCTAGAAACCACTTGCAATCAAAATTAGACCTTCTCAGCAGTGCCCCAAGACCCCCCGACCCAACCCCACAAATCTAGAACACCCCCCAAACAGCCCCCCCAAAAACATGCAATACTGGTATATTCAAAACATGGCAAATTGCACTGTTCACAAAAAATTGCTGTTTTCAGTACTTCCACTACTTCGGTCCTCTTGAAACTTACCTGGACACTTGTTCCAGCTATTCCCAAGAATCTCAGCAAGGCAGAACAAAATCGAACCACTGCGCTCTTTGAAGAAGAATAATAATAAGAAGAAGGTCTACGACTAGTTTTCACTTTTCACCCAAACACACGCGCCCGCAAAACACCAAAAAAGGTCAAAATTCTGCCAATTCTGTACCAAAGAGCGCCAAACCCCCCTAAAACCTTGCCAACATCATTATGAATGAGCCTGCATCGGGTCCTGAGCCCTAGACTCAGCGGGAACCCTACCAACTTAAACCCCAAAACCCTAGTAAATCGCACGGAACCCTAAACCCTAGATATGCTTTGTCTGTCTGTGTCAAAGAGCCAAGGTATGCTACATCAGGATGCTTCACTCAGTGGTGCCTGCCTTGACCGTCTGCATGGCCCTGCTGCAAGCATGGGCCAAAAATCCGTTCAGCTCAAGAATTTGCGATTTTTCAGTAATTTCGTGAGATTCGCGAAAAACCGGAAAACAGCAAATTTCGCAAACATAACAGATGTTTGGCCCAAGCTTGAGGCAGTGCCATGCAGACGGTCAAGGCAGGCACCACTGAGTGAAGCAACCTGATGTAGCATACCTAGGCTCTTTGTCAGATAGACAAAGCATATCTAAATGAATGCAGCAAGCCACATAGCCCCAATTTTACATGAACTGCTTTCTGGAGTGGACTCTGCCTGGCAGAACAACAACAGTACAATGCCTCGCCCTCGACCACTACATACCACGAATAGACAGACATGTAGTTCTGCTGTAGTAGTTGTTGTAGACTGGTTTACCTGTTTGCCACTCACGAATTGGCCATAGTTCTTCTGTAAACCGACGCTGATGATCCATCCATCCCAGTGAGTGACTGTAAAGAAAAAGATATATTATTTAATCAATCATCTTGGTATATTGGCAAGTGAGTCCACTTCAAGGACATTTTGCATATTGTAAAATGCAACATAGCGGCCCCTGAATTTGAAGTACAATTTGAATTAAACAAGGTAAAAAAAACAGAGTAGTAGACATGAGTTGCAATTACTGTGTAAAAGATTAAATAATAACTAAGTCTAGACATATGATTCATTTCATGCACAAAACACAAACAGTAATTGGTTTCATCAGAGCCAGACAGCCATTGCTGTCCACTGCATGCCATCTTCTCAATTATTCATTACCTGTTCTACTTTTTGACCGCATCATCTTCGGAAAGTGAGGGCCCACAGGGCAGCCTCTCCTGTCAATTTCAGAAGTAACTCTGTCAGCAATCAGCAAGCATGTAGTCAGTCAGTAATTTCAGTCCCACTTGAGGGGACTCATCTATGAAAACAAAGTTTCTTTATTCTTCGTAATCCATCCATCTGCCTTGAGGGAAATGGATAGGTGGAGTCTGGAGGAGGAGGATAGAGGAGCATGATTGAGTTGTGAACTTGTGAACCTCAGGAATGCAGACTGCGGCACCTTCAAATCAATAAGGAAAATAAGATGAAGACAGTGCTGCTGATGGACTTGTTGTGAGAGTTTTGTTGTGGTAAAAGTTGCAAAACAAAGAAAGACACACAGGAATAAAAGTGAATAAGGACGAAAAAAAAGGAAGTCATTTTCAGGCCTCGGTATCAGGGAAGTAGAGCTCGTCCTCAAACTCTATGAATTGAGAAGGGAGTAGGTCAGCTAACAGAGAAGAAGTTCCGTCACCTAAGTCGGTGTCCTCTTCTTCCTGCGTGCATTCACGTATTTTGTACACTGGTGGTATGAAGTGCTGATTCATCTTGATCAGTGCTAACCTCTCCACATTTTTGGGTGAGAGGCGGGTCCTTTTTGAAGTTACAATGGCACCAGCAGCACTGAAAACACGTTCAGAAGACACATTTGCGAGTGGGCAAGACAAATAATTTAGAGCCAGGTTGGTGATAAGTAGCCATAGAGGCCTTTTCCTATACCAATACAGCAATGGGTTCTGATTAACAAAGATCTCTGTTGGGTCATCCAGATAGGCCTGCACCATCGACTCAAGGTTCTCCATGGTTGCTCCACTTTGTGCACCATCTGTGGCCTTTGCAGCACTGAAACGAGCAAACCCTTGATGAGTTAGCCAATCCGCTTCCGACAAAATTATGGCTGGGCCTTGTGCAGGTGAGGATGATGATACGGATGTTGCTGGTGTCGTTAACGGCTGTGAGGGAAATTGACTCCCTTCGGCCACAGATTCAGAAGTGGAACTTTACGCCGGATGGCCTGCTGATTCAGTTGTACTTCTGCCGACTCCTTGAATTTTCTGCCGCTCTTTTTCGAACCGAGTGGCTGACACAGCTAGCCAATGTTTGTACTTTAAAACATCTGCTTCATCAAAAGGAATGAATGCTTTGCTGGCCACTGCCTTTTTGTACCGTGGATCCAGAATAGTGGCACAAATGTAATGTTGTTCTGTATGTATGTTTTTAAGCCTTTCATTGTCAACTAGGCGGCTTAATAACCTCTCAGCCAACTGATATGCGTCTTGCTTTTCAGCATCATCTCGGAACGTTGAAGACACTGCCTTAAGTTGGTGCTCTAGCATGACCAACAATGGGATAGCTTTGCCCAAAGAACAGTCCTCCCTGCTGACTTCACGAGTGAAGACCTCAAAAGGACGAAGCATGTCTGTCAGGCTTGCAACTAGCTTCCATTCCTCCAGCTCTAGCCTAATGTCTTTCATAGTAGAACCCAGTTTATAGACATAATCATGTATTACCCCCCACTGCTCAGACAGAAGCTCAAGCATGTAAAAGGTTGAGTTCCAACGTGTTGCCACCTCCTGGATGAGTCCTTTGACTGGCAGTCTACGTTCATGTTGAATGCTCCTCAGCTCCTTCCGGGCCTTAAAAGAATGGCTGAAATGTGTGCAGATTCTTCAGCAGGTGGTCAGTAACTTGCTGACTGTGTTTTCTTTTTTCAAAAATCTTGCACCACGATGTTAATACTGTCTGCCAAACACGGCACTCTGAAATAGCCACCTTGCTGCATGGCCTTAACTATATTACTGCCATTATCCGTGGAAACATAACCAACTATGCGATTTCTTGGATGCAGGCATTCAGAGACCTTCCTGTCAAACTCGTCCAAAAGGTTAGGTGCAGTATGAGTTTTCTCCATGGCAAACATGGCTAATGTTGCATGTTTCCGAGTAGCTTGAAAAACTGTGTCCAGGTCAACACCTGCATTTATCTTGTCTCTAACCCCTGCAAAAGGGACCCAGTGTGCAGTGATGCACATGTAATCAAATGCTTGGCAACTGGTCCACATGTCTGTTGTCAAGTGGATAGTGTGAACAGCACTCTTCTGCAAAGCTGCCCCAATCACCTCCAGCACATCTTGATGTAGTGCTGGAACCGCAACTCTGGCAAAAAAGGACCGGCTAGGAACCTTCCATTTAGGGCAGACTGTAGAAAACCCTCCCCTTCCACGAAAGAAAAAGGGAGAAGGTCCAGCGCTAGCATTTTAGCCAGCTTTGCGTTATACAGACGTGCCATTGGGTGGTTGCGTTCAAATGGCGCATCCGACCAAAACATGCTTCTAATGGTAGGCTGGACTGTTTTACGTGATGATGATGATGCAGACTTCTTCAAACCAGTTAGGCTCATTGATTTAGTTTTTCTCATTGATGTCTCTCCCAGACTCTTAGTGTGCCTCATACATGTTGCAGGATTAGAGGGTGTTGGCGCTACCACTGCAGTGCTGCTGCCATGGGTACTGGGTGTACCAGAAAATTTTTTGGTTGGTTCTTGACTTCCCCCCTGCACAATCAGCCCCTCGTCAGCATCAGATGCAATGTGAATGGATACATTTGGATCAGTTCTACTTTGGGCTTCCCAGATGTACCTTAGGTGCGCATCCCACTGGATAGTGTGGTGTTTTTTGAGATGACCTCTCTGGCCTCGTGTACCATAGTTGGTACCAAGCTTACCCCGACTAACTAATACTTTACAAATCGAACAAACGACCATGTTTTCCACCTTTTCGCTAACAGTAAAGAAGTCCCAAACTGGGGACTGGAGATGTCTGCTGGTGGTGGAGGTGCTACTTTGACTTTCAATGCCAGATGAAGTGGAGGATGGGCGTGGCTGAATTCGTTTCTGTTGTTCACTTACAGCACCAAAACTTGAGGTAAGGAGGGCGAGCTAGATGGAGGTCCCTGCCGGCCCTTCTTACTAAAAAATATGGAATCTGTAGGTCGTGTTGGTGTTGTAGTTAACTGCGTTGGTGGTGGTACCAGTGCCACGCCGCCCACATCCCGCTCAGCAGCCATTCGGGATAGGGTGAAAATGTCTGTCTGCTGCATGCCCGCTGGGGCTGGAGTGACGACTGTGATGACTGGGACGTCGTCAGACTGTTCATCAGCAGCAGAAGACACCACTTCTTGTTCGTCGTCATCACCCATAAGTCGAAGCCTTGCGGGAACCTTCCTTTTAGGCTTAGCTACCTTTGTCGGCTAATGGCGTGCCTCACTCTCAGACTGCATTTGTGGGTTCCAATCAAGATCAAGGGCATCAGAATGAAGGGGGCTTGAAGAAGAACTTGTAATAGTAGTAGTAGCCCTTCTTGACCTTTTTCTTGCTGGGGATCTGGAAGACAATGGATCATCATCAGGAGGAGTGGCTTCCTCGGATGATACCTCCGCTTGAATATCAATTTCCTGATGTGCCCCTACTTCTGGAGGAACAAGCGTTGTAGGCAGTTGTGCCGCTCCATGAACCTCTAGTTGCACCTCTCCATGCGCCTCTCCTTGCGCATCTCCTTGCGCCTCTCCTTGCGCCTCTCCTTGCCCATGTACTTGCGCCTCTCCTTGCCCATGTACTTGCGCTTGTACTAGTTGCACCTGTGGTTGTCGTTGCAGCTGTGGTTGTTGAACACTGAACAGCTGAGTTACACCCGGCGTTGATTGGATGGTGCTTTCTTGTGATGAGCCAAAATCACTGGTCGATGGTGATTGAGAAAGTAGAGTGGCTGCCTCAGCAGCACTCATGGTCTTGGACCTAACTTGGCGTGGTGGCACTGAGCCCAATGAAGCGGAGGTGCTGCTTCCAGCTTGGTCCCCGGCGGACACCGCTGCTGCTGCAGGCGTAGTTTTTTTTTCTCCCAAAAAAGGTGTCGGTGGGCACACCAGTCTCCTTGGTAGGTGGTGCCACTTGCTTCTTCTGCTCCTTCTTACTGTCAGTGGCACTGGCAACTTTTTTCGCTGAGGCGCTACGGCCACCTTTCTTTGGGCCCATCTTCTTCAGATGTCAGAACAGCAGGCCGCATTTGCACGAGTTGCAGAGTTGTCTTGTCTGTGGCCACATGTGACGTCACGTGACGTTGTGCTGCACACACCGCTGCAGGACTTCTTCCTGGCACTGGTGGTTCTCTTGTGCACCTAAAAGCAATGGAAGCCAGAGGAACATCAGTTAAACACCCCAAAAAGTCAACAAACACACACAAATCACCACAATCCAATGCCATCCATGCCCTCAATGATGTTTAAATTCAAGACACCCCACAGAAAGACTTGTTCCATGCACCACTCACTACCCCTGGGCCTAATGGAAGAAAGCAAGGCAAACTGGGTGCAGGCCTGAGCACACTGCCTGGTTTCAAAATGGGCCCTTGACCCCCAGCCACATGGCCAGGCCCTGCCTGGACCAGGCCTCAAAATGGCTCCACCTACATGGCCAGGCCCCAACAACACCCCAAAAAGTCGAAAAACACACAAAAATCACCACAATCGAATGCCATCCATGCCCTCAATGATGTTTAACTTCAAGACACCCCACAGAAAGACTTGGTCCATGCACCACTCACTACCCCTTGTCCTAATGGAAGAAAGCAAGGCAAACTGGGTGCAGGCCTGAGCACACTACCTGGCTTCAAAATTGGCCCTTCACCCCCAGCCACATGGCCAGGCCCTGCCTGGACCAGGCCTCAAAATGGCCCCCACCCACATGGCCAGGCTCCAACAACACCCCAAAAAGTCGAAAAACACACAAAAATCACCACAATCCAATGCCATCCATGCCCTCAATGATGTTTAAATTCAAGATACCCCACAGAAAGACTTGGTCCATACACCACTCACTACCCCTGGGCCTACTGGCTAGTGAGGCTTTACAGGCACCCCAATTTTTTAAAAAAAAATCAACATATAACAGTAAGCTAAAATTCCATGACATAAATGAGAATTAAGTTTAAAAGAAATCACAGAAACAGTTGTATCATGCACCCGTGACTAATCCTGGGCCTACTGGATACTGTGGCTACTCACAATATATATTTTTTTAAAGTTGTGAAAAAAGTTTTACAACTGTAGTTGCAGCAACTACAATGCCCCAAACAAGCAACACCAACTTACTTGTAAAATCTCAAGTCCAAAAGTGATCCAAACTCCAAAGTCCAAAAAGTCCTCAAATACAAATATCGAGCAGCAGTCACAAAAAGTAATCCTTCCAGCTCCAGATCCAAATCAAAAGTGACCAGGACATGGACAAAGCACTGGGAGGAGCCTGCTGGAAAGGAACAGGAAGTTGGAGACTATGGGGCACTTCCTTCCTCCCACCACCCCCCCAAAAATGGACTCCTTGCACCAAAAAGTGGAGCCAAAAGTCAATATGAGGAGTTAATCTGATCAAAATCATCATTTTCAGAAGGTGTATGCTGTCTGCGGTGGATTTCTTGTGCAGAATTGCAATTTTTGCAATTTCGGGAAAGCGCGCTGTTCAAATCTCCTGCCGGAAGTCAACTGCGCGGCGCATCTACGTGTTCGGCATTGTTAACTCCCGCAATGCATGATTGCGGGCCCTTATGATGTACTCGCGTTGTCAAACTCTTGCTGTGCAAGATGGCGAGCCGCGATGACATAATTGCGTTCGAAAAACTCTCGCGCAATCACGCAGCAAGATCCAAAATGGCACTGCACACGCAAACCGGGAGAAAAACAACTTTGCATACTCAGAATCACGGTAAGTCAACGCCGCTCGCGCGATATTGTATTTTTCAAGCGCGGCCAAGCAAACAAATACTCAACTTGCGAATTTGCGGATTTTGGGGCAAATTTGCGCGATTCGCGGACCGCGAATTTGCTAAAAATCCGCATATTCCACGAATGAAACGGATTTCACGCCCACGCTTAAGAGCTTTAGTAGAGTTAGATTCATATATACTTATACCCTACAAAAATACATAGAAGTAGAAAGAATCCCAAGAGTACTGACACTCTTCATCATCCCAACCCATCAAGATCCAGTCCCGGAAAGACTAGTTGAATGGGCAGCAAATACACATCAAAGCTGAAACATTGTGCTAAAAATTCTAATAAAATATGATTAGAAAGAAAGAAAAAAAATATTAGAGGAGATTAATAAGATCATGGAAACAGTGCCCTAAAGAAGAATTTTATCTGGAAAGGACAAACATGGATAAAGGACAAAGCTGAGGAAGAAATAAAAGCAAAGAAACAAAGAAAATTCTACAGAGATTTTAGAGAATACCAAAGTGGACAAAAATTAACCTTTGATAGAAAATATGTTTACATTTGGAGGAATTAGGAAGAACAAAAGTTGGAACAACTGAAACCAGTTACTGAAACTGCAACAAGTAATGTCAATCTACCATCTGGTACCACACCGAATACAACAGCAACAGAAGATGAAAGCAAAAAAAGTGAGAGCGATGCATCAGCAAGCTCTACTAGTTCAGACATTAGGGGAGCAAAAACCCAATTTTTAAAGGAGTTTCAACTGCTCTCCAAAGAAAGAGCAGAGGCACAATCCTCCTGAGGAGTGCAAAGAAAATGTGGTCAAGGAGGAAGAGGTGTTTAAAACCAGAGGTACAAGAACAACAAAAGACAACGGCTTGATGGGAATTAAAACAATGGCTCAAACAGTCAAAAAATGATGGGCCTGGAAAGAAATGTGGTAAATCTTTCTAATACTCCTTTGAGTGAAACACAAACTGAAGTTGTGCATTGGGTTTATCCTTTTGTACTACTACAAACTTTAATTACACACACATTTGAATTGATATATTTAATTTTACATGAACATTGTAATTGAAATGATGGTTTAAAACAAAACAACATAAAACAAACACACACGCGGACCAGAATCAAACACTCGAACCTTAGGATTGATGCTGTAGATCTCCTGCAAACCATATGTGAATTGAATGAGGGGAGGGAACAATTCACGACCCTATTTTGAACATGGTGAATTTTGACCTTGATTATGACAGGAATTGTCTTAATGTGTTCAAACCCAAGTCAAATTTCTTGCCTCCAATATCTAGTGATGACTTAGATGTGTTTGAGAAAGGGGATATTAAGGATTTGGACAAATAAGGTATACCACTATAAGAGGTAGGAGGAACATACTACCATGTCACTTTGAGGCCATTCAGGAATGGAGGAACATACATGATGTTGTAATAAAGTCATCTAACAAAGGGGGCAATATAGTTTGAATTCCTCTGGAGAGGTATTTGAAGGAAGGCTACAGACAGCTAAAGGATTGGTCTAGTTATACTTTATGAACTAAAGAGGCAGTCCTTAACTCTAACACAAAATATCATGAATCTCTCATGACATGGAGGGATGAAGGATTACTTGAGTGGGATGAATATCAATTTGTAAAATATGAATTTCCCAATCTGTCAGTTCTTTGCTTATTACCTAAATTTCACAAAAATGCAGTACCACCTGGCAGACCCATTGTTTTTTTCAATTGGTAGCTCATTAGAAAATGTGTCTCAATATGTTGATTACTTTATTAGACCTATTGTAGAAGGTTTAGCCTCCAACATTAGAGACCCTGGTGATTTATTTTGCATCATTGAGGGGATAGTCTGTGAGAATGAGTATCTGCTGAAGTCTTTAGACGTCAATAGCTTGTACACATGCATACCCCATGACTTAGGTCTCGAGGCTTGCAGACGTTTTTTGAAGGCATACTCATTATCAAACCTCCTACATACTGAAATGTTGTTAGACATAATGGCACACTGCCTCACCAACAACTATTTCATATTTGATCACAAAATCTTTTGCCAGGCAGAGTGAATGGTGATGGACACCTGTTTACCCCCCTAGCTATATAAGTTTGTACCTGGGCTGGTGGGAGGAACAGGTGGCCAGACAAAACCACCTGTTTTACACCCACTCCGTCCTCTGGATAAGGCATATAGATTATACATTCTGCATTTGGATTGGCTCAATTGCTACTGCTGAAGAGCTTTCAGCAAATCTGAATACGAATAAACAGAACCTGCCATTTACCAGTAACATCAACCAATATAAAATGGAATTATTGGACCAACATCTAGAAATAGTCAATAACAGACTGGAGTTGAAGCTAGATCGTAAACTTACTGCCGGAACTAGCCTGTTACATGCCTACAGTTGTCAACCTTTGAATTAAATCCATGGTGTATCATACGGGGAACGTTTGAGAGCAAAGCGTAACTGCAGCTCATAAGGGAAATTCCTCAAGGAAGCACAATGTATGACAGAAAGGTTTTTCGAAAGAGGATATTCTAAAAATAATATATGGTCTGCCTTGGACAAAATAAGAAAGATTAAAATGCAGGATCTATTAATTAGCAAATCCAAATCAGTGACTGAATCTCCAGATATCACACAGGCTTGCAGGAGGTTGGACGCATTTTTAAAAAGCACTGGCATTTGCTACAGACTGGTAACATACTCAACAAATACCTTGATAATCATCCTAAACTAGCCTTTAGGAAAAAAAATCAAATGAAGGATATGTTATGCAGGAACTTATTATCAAACAAAATGAACAGTACGCAAATCAAGGAGTTCTTTTGCTGCACAAAATGCAAGGCTTGGAGGTACACTGAAAACATCAGGAAGGTCAAACTCAATTCAGAAGGCACAGTGTATAGAATTCAATGACACTTAGCTTGCCACTCTGACTATTGGGTATACTGTCTTAAGTGCACATGTAACAAGTATCACATTGGGAGCACTATACATAGTGCCATACTCAAAGTATTAGAACACATGATAGCATTTACTAATGGGAACAAACAGTATCCAGTGGCCAGACATTTTGTAGCCGAACACTCACGCAAGGCTAATTTACTGAAGTTCTATGTCCTAGATAGAGTACCATATGACATCAGAGGTGGTAATACACCCTTAGATTTGAGACATCTGCAATCTAGATTTATCGTTGAATATCAAACAATTCACCCCATGGGCTTAAACCATGATGAGTAGTTAGCAGTACACTTGGGATGAGTTAATTTTGAATGGTACCTTAATTAAATGGGGATAAATAGAGATGCAAATTTGAAGCCACACTCATTCAGAACCCTCCAGTTTGAATATGATGTACATATGATCTTATTTTCAGGTTGGTGATGTACACTACCTATTTTTTTTTAATTCTGTGTCTGTATGTTTTGTTTTTTTAGGTATGGATTGAGGACCAGTGACTCCCAAAGAAGTGCAAAAAATCACTAATATATCTTATGGGGCTTAGACTAGATATTCTGAAACAATTCAGTATGTATTAGAAATTGTGTTCTCTGTATTGAATTATTACATGATTTTGTAATTGAGTAATTATCAAGTATTATAAATATTCTGTACCATTTGCCATTAATTATGGAGAATGGATAAAGGTTTGAGCTCGATCTTCCCTCTCTTCTCCTCTTTTTCCTTTTCATTATATGTTATGTTCAAGTTTAATGTTTGGAATCACACGTTGAACATAAACGTGCATGATCTTAGTATTAAGGATAAACTGTGCAGGGCATGTTTATATGATCAGGCTAAGACAAATCCATTACTCTCTAAGTTGAAGAATGATAGAAGGAAATATAGCCTGGACATTTATATCTTAGGCTAGGAATGTGACATGTTTAAGCCAGTCTGATTGTATTGTGTATAGAAAAGAATAATAAATGAGGAATTGTAGTAAGCCCACTTGGGCATAATCTACCATATTTCAGAATTGTTGTTCTAGATTGACAAATACAGTATTGTTAAAGATTGCAGGAATCGCTGTTAGCATGAGCTGAAAGCCATTTTGTCCTTGGCAGTCATTTTAGTTAGCCATGTGCTCCCATGTGCTTTCTACCTCTTCCAGAGCCTTGCACATGCTCAGAAAGGCCTAGCTGGTAGAATGCACCTGCTCCTAGTGTAGAACTGTCAGGCTATTCTTACTGATGTGTTCAGTTAGTCTCCCCTCCCACTTTGTTGAGCATACCAATTTTGTTTACCCATATTAGTCAATAACCATGCTTGTATGTGCCAAGACCTCCCCTTGGTTTTATGCTGACTATGTAACAAATGCATATATAAGGCCCCTGTTCTCTGTACTCCTTAGCCTGTCTCCTACAGTGGCCTGAGGGTACCGTATGACCCAGTCTCCCTCATGTGAGGTTAATGAATGCATTATTTTTATATTACAGCTTCCATGCCTATTTCTTCTTTGTTGGTTTAAAGGACCAGGTGTATCAGAGAACCCCTTAGAAAGTTTCTATTTCTTCAGTATTGCATGCCCACTTGGGCAAAGTAGGTTACAATTGTAACATATCGCTATGTATTATTATAATGATACAACCAGTCTTTACATGTCGGCTCATCCAGAATTCTGTGTTATGCACCTAAATAGAAATATTGGCACTACTTTGGTTCGATAATAAAACATACATTTGGTGCAGGACATGATCATATAAAGCACTAACTGCTATGGGCATATCCTCTTGACTTATGGAATAGAGACATCTCTAAAAGAAATCCTTTATAGAGTGTAATCTATAATATAATGCAATGTATGTGCAATTAACTTTTAGTATGCATTGTGATGATTATGTGTGTTAATCTACCCTGTCAAAATGGCGTTCATGAAATCAGAAATCGAGTTGCGGCATTTTGATCACTTAGTCCTCCTTCCACGGAAACTGTCAACAAGTGTATGCATTATTTTTATCGGAAAGTGTGTGCGTCCTAATCCCGGGAACAAGGAGAAGTGGCTTCGCGAAACACGTTGGGTATTTTTTATGTTTATATATCTGAATAAGCCTTTTATCAAGCAGAGGAGACTTGTGGATTATTGGGAGCTTGGTGAAGCACCTAATATTTTATTGATTTATTTTCAGTTCTACACATCGAACCACAGGTCACGGAACTAAGTGGCTGTATTAATTAGTGTAGGAGCAGTGATTGGACATAATATTCACTGAAAAAAACCAAAGGTTACAGGGACATTATTGTTAGGCTCAGGTTTCACACGTACAAAACCAGTGAAATTCAACAGTTATAGATAGCTGAGCTAACTATAACTCATGTCCCCTGCAATGCACTGCTTATGACCTCACATATTACATGGTCAGTGACATCACTGGTGACATCATTCAGCGACTGTGAGTGTTTTTAAAAAGATTATGAGTGTTGAATATATACCAAGGTATATTGGTGAATCAGTGGGTGTATCAGTGCCTTTATGGATGAGTCAGTGGGTGAGTGACTGACTGTATATATGTGATTAGGTGTCTCAGTGAATGAATGATTGAGTGACTGGCTGTGTGAATGTCTGTATCAGTCTGTCAGTTGGTGTCTAAGTGGCTGTATGGTTGTGTGAGTGGGTACGTGAGTGGCTGTTTTGGTGAGCGATTGGTTGTCTGAGTGTCTGTGTGGGTTAGGGGGTATGTGACTGCATGTATCGATGAGGGAGTGGGTGAGTCAATGGCGGTATGCGTTAGTGAGTGCTTGTGTGAGGGGCTGTAAGGGTGAGTGAGTGTGTGTACGGCTGTCTGGGTAAGTAAGGGGAAGTGTCAGTGGTATATGTGTGAGTAACGGGGTATGTGAAATGCAGTATAGGTGATTGATGCGGTATATGAGTATCTGTATGGGTGAGTAAGAGAATGTGAGACTGGTTGCAGGTGTGATTGTGTGCTTGTGTCAGTGACTGTATAGGTGAGTGAGAATGTGTTAGTATATGTATGAATACATTAGTGTGTGTGTGTATCTGTTTGGGTGAGTAAGTGGCTGTATGATTGACTAAAGTGTGAGTGCCTATGTGTGTAAGCAGCTCTATGGGTGACTAACTCAGTGTATGAGTGGCTTCATTGGTGTATAAGTGGATATGTCAGTGGCTGTATTAGGGACTGAATGTGTATATGAGTTGCTGTTTGGGTGAATGAGTGGATGTATGTATAGATATATGAATCAGTGAGTGGGTGTGCCTTTGCTGATATGGGTCTGTGAATGGGTTTGTGAATAGTTGGGTGGGAGTGGGTGTATGAAAGATTCTATGGGGTGTGAGTGGGCTCGTCAGTGATTCTGTGGATGATATCATGAGTGATGTAATTTGAGATGTCATCAGTAATTTCATCAGTCTATATGTGAGCTCATGAGCAGTGCATTGTGGGGGGCACGAGGTATAGTTAGCTCAACTAGCTATAACTGCTGATATTCACTTTTCAGTGAATTTCTACGTTTCTTAAATTCCTTTTCCTAACTATGAAGTCTCTGTAACCTTTATTTATTTCATTGAATATCTATGGTTTTTTAAGTAGTAATGGCATTTGCAGAGTGGTGGAATAAGGAAGCAGGACCTCTGACCAGCTCTCAGGAAGCCTGCTGTGCAGAACTTACAAAAAGTACCAGGGGGACTTTTTGGCCCCCTTGGTCCCTAAGCATTCAAGAGGACTTCATTCTCCAACCAGCAGTGTGTCAGGGGACACATTTTCAGACAGTTGGAGAAAGGGGGCGTGGCCTCTGAAGACCTCTTATTAATCCCGCTGTTTGGGACTTGCTGAAGGTAATAGGAGGGGTTGTTCGCCCCAAGGACCCTAAGCAGCTTAGGGAACTTTATGCCCCAACTAGGAGAGTGCCAGGAGTGTTGTTTGCAGAGTGTAGAGTTTTCCACCACTTTGAAAACGCACCTCTTAGCACACTGATGATTGGGGGAAGAAATCCTCTTAGCTCCAGCGGGTCCTTGGGGACCAATAAGCCCTCCTGTTACTTGCAGTAAGGCTCTTTTCTTTTTAATTTTTCTGCAGATCCACCAGCAATTGACAATTGTTTTTAACAAAATGCGTTTATCCCCCTGCGGAGTCCCTGTAGGATCCCCCCACTTTATCTAGGGGGTCCGGGTATTCTTACCCTGCCTCCTTTTCTTTTCTTTAAACTTTTTTTGATGGCTGCCAACATTTCCTGGTTGAAAGGCTGGCAGCCAATCAAAGTTACTGAGTAGGGTCCCGGCATGTTTTTGGCCCCAGATAGCTAAAACATTTTTTTACTTAAATATCTCTGAAACTACTGAACGGATTTACACCCGACTCACAAAAAGCACGCTTTCAGACCTTCACCTAGCAGTTTTCCAAATTTGGTAAAATTCTGTTCAGCAGTACGGGCTGTAGTCGTGCACACATTTTTTTAAATCCCCATAGACATAAGATGGAAAAAAGCATTTTGCAACCCTTCTTTTTCCTCAGCCCCCAATTGACGGGTCACTCCAAAACTTTCAACACAACATCTGAACTAAAAAGGGAAATATTTTTGGAAATTTCTTGAAGATTCATCAAGCAAAATAGTTATTTGCAAAACAAAAAGCACTTTTCCTATGGAAATTTTGGTCCTAACTATAACTACCTACTCGTGACCGCCAGTTAATATATATTCACTACCTCCTTGGTACCAAGGATGACGACGCAATGTGTGGGTTTATGTATATATACCAAGGTGATGGTGAATATACATCTATATATATATATATATTCACTGAAAAAACCATAGGTTATAGACCATATATAGTTAGGAATTCGCATTTAAAAAACCTTATTTTACTCACACAAAACCATTGAAATTCCATATATAGTTAGTTGCACTAACTATATATCGCGCACCCGCAATCCACTGCTGATGATGTCACATATTACATCTCAAATGACATCACTGATAACATCATCCAGTGACTGTGTGTTTCTGTAAAGTTTAAATATGTTTGATATATTGAAGAATGAGTGGATGTATAAGTGTCTGGATGAAGGATTTAGTAGGTGCGTGACTGACTGTATGAGTGAGTGAATAAATGTGTCGTACTAAATGCATGGGTTAGTGACTAAACTGTCTGAATGTGTGCATCAGTATGTCTGTTGTGATGTAAACTGCTGCATGTGTTGATCATTAGCTATACGAGAGGCTATATGTGTTATTGATTGGTTGCCCAAGTATTTGTATGGGAGATTGAGTTTGTGTGGGGGTGGCTGGGAGGTGTGTGACTCTGTGCATAGATGTGTGAGCAGTTGATTCACTAGGTGTATGAGTTCAAGAGTGCATGTGGAAAAAGCTACATGGGCGGTTGACTGTGTGCATGAGTGTATTGATGAGTGAATGGATATCTCAATGCTACATGTCATAGTAAGTACATATGTAAAACACAGTACATGTGAGAGTTGGCATATATAAATAACTGTCCATGAGAGCCACTGAATGTGGGAGTGGCTGTATGGATCATTGTGAACTTGTATCAGGGATTGTATAAGAGAGTAAATATGTGTTAGTATATGTTTGAATAAGTAAGGTGTGTATAACTGTATAGTTGAGGAAATGGAGGTGAGATTGTTTCTTTGCATGACTGACTAGGTGTGTGAGTAACTCCATGGATGAGTGACAGTGTGTGAGTGTCTGTATACACTAAGTGTATCTAAGGTTATATTAGAGTCTGAAGAGGTTTATCGTATTAGCACAAGAATGATGTCAAATGAGATGTCATCAGAGATGTCATCAGTGATGTCACTGACCATGTCATGAATGATGTAATATGTGACATCATCAGCAGTGGATTGCGGGTGCGCGATATATAGTTAGTGCAACTAACTATATATGGAATTTCAATGGTTTTTTGTGAGTAAAACTATATATGGTCTATAACCTATGGTTTTTTCAGTGAATTTTCAAGGTTTTTTAAATGCTAATTCCTAACTATATATGGTCTCTAACCTATGGTTTTTTCAGTGAATTTCAATGGTTTTTTAATAGCAAATATCATAAGCTGTCGAATGTCAAGTACGTGGTAAGTAAAAACATTTTCGTGTTTATGCACACTGATCTGCTTTGAATGCTGCCCCCCCTCATTTCTATTAGGAGTACTCTCTCTTTGCAGATAGTGAAGGGTAGTTAACGCAGGCCTTTGCCCCCGTTGTAATCCGTCGTGCCTGCTTCTCTCTCCATTTGATTGATTGTTATCCAAGCATTTACTGTTTTAGAATTGGCTCTCTTTGGTTCATTCTCTATTTACAAACAAGCACAGAGTCGCAATACTCTGTTTAGTCTTTGCAGATAGTGAAAAATCGTGTAAAAAAACAAAAGGGATCGAGCAAAATCAGTAGGCCACTAATGGGATCTCTTTTTGACCTCGCTAAAATAGAAACATTAGGAACAACCCCTCATGAGAAATACGAAACTAGTGAGATGAACTGAACTCCACACCATGATGGCTGCAAGACAGCTCGGCTCCGCCACCCACCCCGCCCAAAATAACGATAAACTCTATGCAAATATTACAAATATATACAACACACCAGCAAAGTAACAGGGTAAAACATTTTATTAAATAACTATTTACATAACTATTTTATACTTTTTGTTGCCCGATCCGGCTAGCTCAATCGATCGAGCTTGAAACTCATGCACTCTGATAGTTCTAAGTTTTGAGGAGTGCTTGTTAGACTGTCTGAAGCTTATTTGCACCTGCTACAGCTTCACTATTCTCAATGTAAGTGGGGGCTGTTTGAGGACGTGACTGCATTTGAAAACAATGTGATGCGGTGCCTCCCTGAAACGCTTGACGGAGGCCCCCGAGGGACGGTGTGATGGCGCGGACCCGGAGGGGGCGCTTGGCTCCGGCCCCCTCCCCAAGTCGTGTTGCCCTGGTGTGGCCTGAGATCGCCCCCGACATAGGTGGCCGGCTCCAGTGGTTAAGCGGAACTTTTTGCCTTTTGGTGACTCTTCCATTCTGGACCTTGTCCCACAATCCGTTTGACCTGAAGACACGCTGTAGTGGGGCGCCCCTTTACCGTTTCAGTTGCCATTCCGCCCACTTTTGCTACACTGTGCCTCTTCCGCTATTCAGCTGTTTACCACCCGCTCTTGCGACTACAGCGTTTCGCTCACCATGTAGTTGAGTTGCTCCCACTCTTGCGGTGCAGCGATAGGCGGCTGCCACAGGACTCTCAAAATGGCGTCCGGCTCTTCAGATTTGGGCGTGGTCCACTAAAATGGCCCTGCGACACCTTGGAACTCGGACGCTTGTCTGCTAGGGCTTGGGCTCCATTCTCGAAAGCGTCCCCTCAGCCTTGAAGATTCTACAAAAGTCTTGGGGGCCCCCGACTCCCGCAGGCTTCTGGTGGGGAGCGGCTGCCATGATTGCTCGTGGAATGGCCACGACGGAGCTACGAGATGGTGGTGCTCTCATGCTGACGCCAACTTCAGTCTGAAACATCCAGAAACACTGTAGACTACCAATTCGATCAGTTCCGGTAGCGCCCCAACGTGACCCGGTAGAGAAGAACTTGCCCTCCCCTCTTTGACTGATGGTTCTTGTTGCCTGTCCCTTCTGTTGTCATTTAACAGAACTATTTAGCCTGCTGAAAGGGGTTGTGTTCCGACCGCTGGTTGGTGGAGACATTTTGACTATATTCTGGACCTGCGTTGTCGCGTAATGCGTCATATGACGCGCCGCGTTAGCGCATCCGGAAGTGCTCCGATGCGCGAAGCGCAGCTTCCCGGAAGCGATCCGGGGCGCGGCGCGCAGCGCGTAACGTAAGCATAACAGGTCATATGACTTGTTAATAAAACTTTTCATTGGTTCATTTTACTTTTCTTATTCTAATGATGAAAGGCTTGGTCATATGACCTAAAAATTACACTTTTTATTACTTTCGAACATTATTTTTTCTTAAACATATATGTTATAATGTTCCAGGCTAATGTACTTTCCCGGAAAATTTACAACTGTCCTGCAAGTAAAATATATTCCTTTTTCGAGAAAAAGGGCGTTTCTTCGTCCCATGACGGAGCCGTTGAGCAAAAGAGGCTCGGCCTGCTGTCTTAGTCGCCGATACGCCTGAATATCAGATTCTTATCGATCACTTTATGTTGCAGGAGTAGAAAACACAACAGCCCTTGACCATTTATCTTTACTGCGTACCTGCGTATTATACCTTTTACCCTTCATGTAATTGGACTGCTTTATTTCACTTGCCTTTTACTGATTCGAAAACAGTGACTATTATTAAAAACTTTACCAATGTAAATACTACTACCATGTTTTCTTTTAAAAACCTTTATTGTGAAAATGTCAGTATACAAATACGGGCCTATAACCACGTGGGCCGGCCACGGAGCAAACTGTAATCGTATATGATGAGGAGACATTTACACTGTAGAGGAACGTAACGGGCGGGCCATTAGGTTGCAAGAACTAAGGTGTCTAACAGTTGCGGAATCGGTGGACGTACATTTTATAATTAAAAAACGACAGGGCCAGTTACAATAAAATTATCTAGATATACATTTGCGGGCAAGTACCATGGGTGACGTTAATTCGAACTTTCAATAGTACAGTAATCAATAACACATCAGAACTTAATATCAATAGGGATGTCGAAATATTCAATCAATTCTCGTCCCCGCCCGCCATGTGCTTCAAAACTGCATACGTATCTCGTGATATCAAGGTTGTGCAACCAGTACACAACAAGGAGTTACGAGTCCCATTTATTCCGGCGCCATTTTGGGCGAGGACGGGCAGGTCCAGGATATAGTCAAAATGTCTCCACCAACCATCGACTATGATGATGTTCATATGCTGTATTTATTAGAGTAACACTCATCTGTCCACATGAAATTTATTTGCCACAATTACCATAACTATATTTTTTTTCGGTTCCTCTGGAGAGTACATCGTGGCAGATGAGGCAGGTAACGTACCGGGCATTTACCTTTTTTGCATGTAGAGGAAAGGAAAATAAATTCGAGCGTCCGAGTTCTAAGGTGTCCCAGGGCCATTTTAGTGGACCAGGCCCAAATCCAAAGAACAGGCCGCCATTTTGAGAGTCCTGTTGCAGCCGCCTGTCGCTGTAGCAGCAAGAGCAGGCTAAACTCAGCTAGACGGCGCTCCATTGAAGTAACATAGACTTGCTGAGGATCTTTCATCTTTTCAACACACACCAGTGCGGCAACTTGCTAGACACCACCTCGGTGCCATCCTGATCTCGGCGCCCCACTGCAGATGAAGTGCCTCCACATGGAGGGAGAGACTCGTTTGCGCCGCCTCCCCCCCGCTTCTCAGAACTCTCAACTATGACACCACCTCGGTGCCATCCGGATCTTGGAGCCTTGTGCTGGTTCCGGCCTATTCACACATCGGTCCGCTACTGACGCCACCTCACAGGCAAACGGGGCGCCCCACGCCGACTTTCGGCGCAGCATTGTAGGATGGCCACACCAGTGCGGCAACTTGCTGGACACCACCTCGGTGCCATCCGGATCTTGGCGCGTTGTGCTGCCTTCGGCCTATTCGCACATCGGTCCGCTACTAACGCCGCCTCATCTTGGGGGCGACGCACAGCATCACATTGCTTTCCAATGCAGTCAGATCCTCAAACAGCCCCCACTGACTGACGCGAACTCACAGGCCAACGGGGCGCCCCACGCCGACTTTCGGCGCAGCATTGTAGGATGGCCACACCAGTGCGGCAACTTGCTGGACACCACCTCGGTGCCATCCAGATCTTGGCGCGTTGTGCTGCCTTCGGCCTATTCGCACATCGGTCCGCTACTGACGCCGCCTCATCTTGGGGACGACGCACAGCATCATATTGCTTTCCAATGCAGTCAGATCCTCAAACAGCCCCCACTGACTGACGCGAACTCACAGGCCAACGGGGCGCCCCACGCCGACTTTCGGCGCAGCATTGTAGGATGGCCACACCAGTGCGGCAACTTGCTGGACACCACCTCGGTGCCATCCGGATCTTGGCGCGTTGTGCTGCCTTCGGCCTATTCGCACATCGGTCCGCTACTGACGCCGCCTCACGTGCCAACGGATTTTCTACGCTTTTTATAGCCCTATGCCGCATAACAGGTCATGTGACTTGTTTATAAAACTTTTCATTGGTTCATTTTACTTTTGGTTTCCTAATGATGGAAGGCTTGATAATATGACCTAAAAATACACTTTTCATTGGATTAAAACATTTTTTTTCCCAAACGATGAAAGCCCCACCTTGTTTCTGGATGTTTCAGACTGAAGCTGGCGTCAGCATGAAAGCACCACCATCTCGTGGCTCCGTCGTGGTCATTCCGCGAGCAATCATGGCAGCCGCTCCCCACCGGAAGCCTGCAGGAGTCGGTGGCCCCCATGACTTTTGTAGAATCTTCAAGGCTGAGGGGACGCTTTCGAGAATGGGGTCCAAGACCTAGTAGACAAGCGTCCGAGTTCCAAAGTGTCCCAGGGCCATTTCAGTGGACCAGGCCCAAACAGGAAAGAGCCTGCCGCCATTTTGAGAGTCCTGTGGCAGCCGCCTATCGCTGCACCGCAAGAGTGGGCGCAACTCAGCTGAATGGCGGATTTTGGCACAGTGTACCAAAAGCGGGCGGAATGGCAACTGAAACGGTAAAGGGGCGCCCCACTACAGCAGACGAGCCTCCACCTGGGGAGGCCCGTTCACGCCGCCTCACCCCCCCCCGGGGCGCCCCACGCCGTTATTCGGAGCAGCATTGTAGGATACCAAAACCAGTGCGGCAACTTACTGGACATCACCTGGGTGCCATCCACATCTCAGCGCGTTCTGCTGCCTTGGGACTATTCGCACAACAGACCGCTACTGACGAGGCCTCCCCCCGCACCCCCCGGGACGCCCCACGGAATGGCAACTGAAACGGTAAAGGGGCGCCCCACTACAGCAGACGAGCCTCCACCTGGGGAGGCCCGTTCACGCCGCCTCACCCCCCCCCCCCCCGGGGCGCCCCACGCCGTTATTCGGGGCAGCATTGTAGGATACCAAAACCAGTGCGGCAACTTACTGGACATCACCTGGGTGCCATCCACATCTCAGCGCGTTCTGCTGCCTTGGGACTATTCGCACAACAGACCGCTACTGACGAGGCCTCCCCCCGCACCCCCCGGGAAGCCCCACACCGTTTTTTGGAGGATACCAAAAACCAGTGCGGCACCCAGGTAACATCACCTGGGTGCCGTCCAGAACTCAGCACGTTGTGCTGCCTTGGGACTATTCGCACAAAACACAGCTACTGACCATTGTTGATTCTTTTAAAAAAAAAATGTTTAATTGTATTTACTGTTTTTGTTGCGTTGTATATATTTATGAGTTATTAAAGTTTTATAATCCTACTACTTTGTTGGAGTGCTATATATTTTTAATGTGACACATAATTGTAAAAACTTTGATGTACAAAGAGGCATCCCTGGAATCTTCCGCTTTAGGCTCGGTCCCCTCCCCAATCACAATACAGGATGGTTTTCAGATAGTAGGAACGCGTGTGGTGTGACGGATCTCATCGGGTGGGGGCCTTGATCTACTGTAACTCCTTTGAAGAGGGGTGATCCTTTACAGCTGGGGCCATAAACTACATCTGCATGGCTAGGTGATAGCCTGGGACCGGCCTGGACAATCGGACACAGAGGAAGAGGAGTGTCAGAGGGTGCGGTAGTGAATAGGGCGAAAGGGAGGTGTCGGGCGGGCACAGGGTGTGATTCTCAAGGAAGAGCAGCGCAGATGGGGGGAGGTTTATTGCCCATGCATAAGACAGAGAGCGGGGGTGACCAGTGCCTGGGGGAGATGCTTGCGAGGGTGGGGAGCCATGCTAAGGATCGACAGCGTGCAGAGAGTGGGTCTGGTCAAGGCATCTAAAATGGCTGCCGTGCACGACAAAAGTGTGGCATTTGAAAAAAGGCAAGATGGCGCAGACAATGTTTATCAACACTTCCTGATTTCCTTCGAATCGAACGTTAACAGACGTTATTTCTCCCACACTACCGGTCCCCCTGGGCTTAAAAGCCAAGATGGTAGGGACTGCATCCCGTGGAGATAGGCCGAGACGTCACTCAGCAAAAAAAAAAAAAAAAAAATAGTCTATAAACATACAATAAGTTAAAAGTCAATCATTCTTGTTTCCTTGTAGTACGCTCCCCAATCCGCTTTCCGTTACGCGTACCGGGCGCACCCCACGATAAAAAACGTTTTTTTTTGTTTGTTTTTTTTGCCCCGCGGGGCCCTTTTAAAGCCTCCACATCAAACCTAGGGGGTCAGGGAGGATCTACTATGCCCCCTTATGGTCATTTGCCCCTTCGCTTTGGCCTCCTCTTGTCTCTCGATCCTACCGAGAGACAAGATGGCGGCCGCTACGGACTGTTTGGAATGTTTACAGACACCGGAGAGCCAATCAGCTTCGCTTCGCAAAGCTCCGTAACGCGAAAAGTACGCGAACCGGATCGCTGCCCGGAGCGCTGTTACAGATATATATCTTTTTTTGAACGTTAATTTCTCAAAATCCACTGGAGCACATATATTGAGACCTAGCAAAGGCACATCCAGTAGGTAATATTAATATTAATATATTAATATTAGGTAATATTACCTACTGGCGGTCGCCAGTAGGTATATATAGTTAGGATTTTTTCTCTATGGGATTTTTGAAAATTCTATGTCTAATAACTTTGGCGTTTGTGGACGGAATTGGCTGAAATTTTCAGGAAAATGGCACATTTTGTTTCTGAGCAGCCCCTGAAAATTTTGGGGGGGTTCGTCAAGGGGGGGCCGAGAAAAAAGGGGGGTCCCAAAACGCGTTTTTCCCATGTTAATTTCCATAGGGCGGTTGGCCTCACTTTTAGCCCGAACGGCTGAATGGATTTGCACGAAACTTGGCAAAATTGTAGGGACTGGTAGCCCGATGTGCCTTTTGTAGGTCTCAATATATGTGCTCCAGTGGATTTTGAGAAATTAACGTTTAAAAAAAGATATATATCTGTAACAGCAGACCGGGCAGCGCTCCAGGACGCGTACTTTTCGCGCAACGGAGCTTTGTGAAGCGAAGCTGATTGGTTCTCCGGCGTCTGTCAACATTCCAAACAGTCCGTAGCGGCCGCCATCTTGTCTCTCGGTAGGATCGAGAGACAAGAGGAGGCCAAAGCGAAGGGGCAAATGACCATAAGGGGGCATAGTAGATTGTCGCTGACCTCCTAGGTTTGATGTGGAGGTTTTAAAAGGGCCCCGCGGGGCAAAAAAAAATAAAATAATAATAATCGAACGGCTGAATGGATTTGCACGAAACTTGGCAAAATTGTAGGGACTGGTAGCCCGATGTGCCTTTGCTAGGTCTCAATATATGTGCTCCAGTGGATTTTGAGAAATTAACGTTCAAAAAAAGATATATATCTGTAACAGCGCTCCGCTTCACGTACTTTTCGCGTTACGGAGGTTTGCGAAGCTGATTGGTTTTTCGGCGTCTGTAAACATTCCAAACAGTCCGTAGCGGCCGCCATCTTGTCTCTCGGTAGGATCGAGAGACAAGAGGAGGCCAAAGCGAAGGGGCAAATGACCATAAGGGGGCATAGTAGATCGTCCCTGACCCCCTAGGTTTGATGTGGAGGCTTTGAAAGGGTCTCGCAGGGCAAAAAAAAAATATACCGTTTTTTTTGTTTTTTTGCGTGGAGTGCGCCCGGTTCGCGAACCGGGAAGCGTTCTGGGGAGCGTACTTTCTTGAAAATTAGTGAAAAAAGTTAGAGTAAAATAATAATTGTGAGTGATCAGATGTAGGGTAGCTCTGAGAAGAGCTTTTGGGTTTATGGTACATTTAGGTACTTATAAGTAGGTACCAATGCACAGTCTTAAATTCAGAGTGAAAACTCTGTTGCCCTCATCTGAGAAGTGAACTCCATCTCCTCTGTAGATATCTTGCATGTAGTAACGCAAGTTATTGTTGTACAGGGAGCCCATTCCATGGTCTCTCATGTAAGCTGAAACAGATTTGTTTACATGCTTCCTCGATTTCTCAATTTGTGGACAAAATTGGTTCGACCACCTCCATTTCTGTCTTTGGCATATATTTGAATATACCAAGGCAGTCTGAGGAAAAAGTGCCATCAATTGCTCAAAGGTGTCCTTTAAAAGCATTTCCAGACCTACCCCAGTCAAAGTGCCCAAATCATTACCTCCACAGTGCACAATTAACAGGTCAGGTTTTGGCAAATGCATAAAGGTTTTCACCAATGGTATCAATTGGTGACATTTTAATCCTCTGTGGCCAAACCACTTAATTTCCACATCTTGTAAATTGAGGTTAGGTAAATTCCTGTTTTCAGCGTACCTTTGAGCCTAATAGATGTAACTATGTCCAACAATCCAGACAGAAAACATGGTGAGAGAAGGTTCTGCTGCAGTCAGATGAAGTGTGGCAATGAAATGGCAGTTGAAAAAATGAGAGTGTAAAATGAAAAAAACTGAGGAGTTTCTGTGTTAATGAAGCAGTAAGAGTGATTGGTGGATTTTGATTGCTGAAAACAGAAAGTTAGTGTGCATGGATGAGTTCGTTGAAAGATGTATTTTGAGTGGCGAAGAAAAAATCATTAAATGAAAGAATGCTCTGGATATGCAGGTGCACTGAGAGTTCAGAGTTCAATTGCAACATTGTTGTGTGAGAGGTCTTGCAAGAGGTGGTTGCTATGCAGAAAAAGCAGAGAGGGGGCAGAGGGGGGAAGGGTTTTGCTTTGAAAAAAAGTGAGGGAAGAGTTTTGATTGGGTGACATGAGAGATATGTGTGAGGAATTACAGCATTTCTGTGCTTTTGATAGCTGCAGACTCTGGAGTGCATACCTTTTGCTCTGCTGAAGACAAATTGGTGTGTTTCTGAGACTGTTTTGAAACTCAAAGTATTTGCTAAGGTGAGAAAAGATTTCTTTAATTTAGATAGAAAATAGTGTGCTTTAAGGAGAAAATTATGAAGAAAGTTGTGTTTTTCAAATGTTGCTTTGTCTCAAGTGTTTCACAAATAGATTTTGTTTCTTTGAGAATTTGTAATTGGAGAAAATGTGAAGTATTAGTACTGACAGGGCTTTTATGTGCATAGGAGCTGTGGAGTGTTTTCAAATTATGACTTGTAAATCGTTTTTGAGAAAAAGCAATGGTTTTAATATTGATGAGAAGGACATAATGGTGTCTGCTTCTTTATAAGGTAATTGAGAGTCTCTGATGTTATTTTTCCCATTTCAATGTAAGAAGTTTGTCTGTGGAGCAAATTGCTTGTAAATATGCTCCCACCTGTGCTTGGCAAATTTAGATTTTGAATGTTTCCGTTACATAGGCATGTTAAAGGTGACTGAAACATGCTGCAAAGGCAATCAAAAAATGCTTTTATGTGTCTTAAGGACATTTTAAGTCATTTCCCCATGTGCAGTGTTTTCAAATTATGAGTTGAAAATCGTTTTTGAGGTAAAGGAATGTTTTCAAAATTTATGTGCGCCATATGACCCCAAATTTCTTTTTCAGGGGTGCAGCAGGGTGTTCTTGAGACACCCCTGCACCGTCGGAAAAATTCGTAATTTGCGATGAGGTAATTGCTAATCGCAAATTGCACCTTCATTCCTATGGGCCTCCTGCTGCATGGAAATGAATGGGTAATTTGTAATTAGCAAATAGGTCATCGCAAACTAGGAATGGTAAAGAATCGCTATTTATTCCTTAAAGTTCGCTATTTAGGAAATGGAAAAAACTTTGATGATACATATGGCGGTTCATCTCTAACAAGATAAGAAGCATAGGGATAGATTTATGATGACTGGCGCATCACCAGGGATGTGTTAGTCATTCTGTGCCGCTGTTCCGTCACCTATGGTGTGCTGCATTTACAATGCGGCGCATCATGGGGCAAAAACAGCACAGATGCGTGACGTATTTGTGCCGTAAAGTTGGCGCATTGCTGGAGTTGTATCGCAAGTGTGATGAAGCTCCAGCAAGGCTGAGGGGTGCCCCTGTCGCAGGGTTTCTGTTCTCACACAGAACTGTGGACAGAGGATTGGAACCTCGGCGAATTAGGGTGTCCCAAAACTCACCTTAGTAATCAAAACCCCTTAGCAAGCTAGGTACAGTGTCACATTGGATATAACAAACTCTCAATGTTTAGACAATCCAGAATATGAACTTATAGTACCTCAGGATACGTGTAACTCATGAACAGTCGGTCGTTATATATTTCTTAGAAACCAGAACATGGAGTTAAGAAGAACACATGTGTATTTGAAATGTTTATTTACTAATGCCGTCTTCTCAGGCGTAGTATCTTAGATTATACAAGTACACATATTATCAGTAGCAAAATTACCAGCATAGTCAGTAGTACATAAAAAGCGAATGGTGACAGTATGTTAACATGCTGTAAATGAATAAGAGTTAGCAACACTTATAAGCAGCCGCGGGCCGTGGAGGGAGTTACGGTGGGGCAGGGAGGCGGGGAGGGGGAGGGGCAGGGTGGAGAGGGCTCCACCCTGCCCCTCCCCCTCCCCGCCTCCCTGCCCCACCGTAACTCCCTCCACGGCCCGCGGCTGCTTATATCTCACCCTCCCTAATACACATAATATATTATTTGCTAAGAAGGTCTGTTTGTGTTGGTTTAGGGCGTGCCGATACTTTAGTGTCTTAGATTTGAAGGAATCACATCAGCATACACCAGCTCTCTCTTCATGTGAACCGCATCAAGTGTTGTGTATGTGTGTTCGGCAAAGCAATATAAAACCCGCCTCATGCCCAGAATTGGGAGAAGCTGCACTTATGTTATGAGTATGAAGTCGTGGAGATCAGACCTCATAACAATTCTGTATCGTGTTGTTCTTGAAACTTCAGCACTCGCTGTACAGATATAGTTTAAGAAGTAAAGCAGATAGTAGAGCAATAACATATTATTCTCATGTAAATCACGATGAACTATTAGGTTGAAAGCTAAAGCAACAACTAAGTGTCGTGTGCAGAAGTTGCAAAAAAGGAAAAAATGGCGTTTAAACCGGTAATGAGTCCATGCTAACTTAACACGGTGTAAAGATATCCAGGACCTAGATGACACCTCCCCATGATCCGGAAACGAACTGAATAAGATAATAGAAGTGCCATCTCATGAGAGCAGATTGCAACTTTATATGTGGACGGTCCGCAAGGTAAAACATTAAAAACTAGGAAAATTTAATGCTAAAGAAAAATAAAACAGCCAAGTACTTTATCGAGTCTTAAGCCAATAGGCAAGCTAAATAATAAAAACTTGACAAATAAGTCAATGAATTGTCAATGAAATGCTAGTACTCAGCATATCAAACATGAAAAAGGTCTATGACATAACTGTGTATGCAAAATAAGCTGCAACAGCCTCCAATAGGAAGTCACCGTCTTCATCCGAAAAGAGTTCAGCCATCCAATTTAAAAGCGGAAAAGAACATACGTGCTCTCCCAGCACCGGATCCTCTATCAACATCAGAGGACAGCTCGGTGGGTTTTCAAGAAAGCTCTGTTCCAAGAAAGACTGTGTTGCCGCCAGTAAATTCCAGGGACCAATTAGGCCATGCATCAATGCCACAGCCATAATCCTTTCGCCAGGACAAACCAACTCGTGAGTAATGATAGGAGTCATCAGCTGATTAAAGTCGACGTCAGGAGAAACCGGTCCGCAGAGACACAAATCAATGGCCCAATCGAAATCACAGGTCAGGCAGTGAAATACAGGCTGGACACAGGTGAAGTAGGAGAATCGAAAAGATAATCCATATGCCGTGCTTAATATCGCCAACGGCATTGTGCCATAATATTCTAGCATGCGATTGCAGAACAGTGTCAGCAGCTGCAGGGCGGGAGCTTGCACAGGAGGGACATCCATATTTAAAAATGTAAAAAAGCACAAGAGCGTCCGCTGGTAATGCAAGTAAAAATGGGAATCCACGAAGCAGAGTGGAAAAAATAGAATGAAAGAAAGCAGGGATGACTCCAAAGATTTTCTCAAATGAAGTCACGAGACCACTGGTAACAACTTTAAAAAAGTGCGCCAGGCCCTTTGTGGAGGACGCGTTAGAGATAGTCCGAACCATCTTGCTGAAATGGAAAGGCGAATCTGTATTTAAAAGGGTCTGCACCTCTGTACGGGTGTTCGCTATGTGAAGCACGAAAGTTTCACGGGCCGAAGTCAAGGCCACCTCTCTTTGAGACAAAAGAGCTCTTATTCTTGTCATGCCATTGAAATGTGCTCCCAAGGTTGGTATTTGTGGTCAGATTGAAAACTCCCTATGTTCATGTGTGGGAGGAAATAGAACATTTCTGCAGCAAATAACCCGTTCATTTACTGTTACGATAAAATGAATACTTTTAATTAACCCAGAACAATCTTCATTATTGAGCATCAAATAACTACCATTTTCCAAGAACTTGAACGTGGGGATGATAGCAGGAACTGGTGTGCCTTGCAACACGCAAGCCATATTTGGTCGGTGTTTGTTGCATGAACCGTGTAACTGTATGTGCCTACACATTAGTGAATGATCTGGCGTCTCAGTGCATTCCTCTCCATTCAGATAAAGTTCTTGATCATCTTTGAAAATCTGTATGTGTATGGAAGCGACCAGACCTCATGAAGAAAACCACTACCTAAAGGTTAATAACGACCTATTGGTATATATTTCATACAATTTGAAAACTTATATAAAGCAAAAGGCAGCGTTATTAAACCGTGGATAAGGCACGTTGCCAAAGCAGTCAACCTTTTGGATTTATACTGGAAATGTTAAAGGAAGAATTACGGAGTAGGGCCTGTAAATCTTTAATGGACAACAAGTGAAATTACTCCAACCATCATATTCCTCTAACTCCGGGATAGTAGGGGTGTTTAATTTTTTAGAAGTAGCCAATCCAAAGCATTTGGTCTGGGAAATTGTTTCATTCACAAACAACATATGATTTGGGATGAGACATGCACGGTGGAAAGCCTCAGTGCCTTGTACCTGCCAGGTTCGTGAACCCCAAACTGATGTAGATCCTGGATATTTTTACTCTGTGTTACGTTAGCATGGTCTCATTACTGGTTTAAACGCCATTTTTCCTTTTTTGTAACTTCTGCACACGACACTTAGTTGTTGCTTTAGCTTTCAGCCTACCTGCGTCAAGATCTATGCCTACTTCAAGCAGGCGCAGGGTTTTGATGTAGCTTTGTCCTATCTGATTGTAAATGCGGCACACCGTGGGTGGCAGAGCAGCGGTGCACGTTAACTGGTGCATCCCTGGGGATGTGCTAGTTAATATAAATCTGCCCCTTTACATTTAATTATGTGCAGGGGACACAGAGTAGGTGAGGTTTATCCAAGGTTAAGAAGAGATGAGTCCTGTTCAGTGAAAAATTGGAGATAGGCTTCAGTATATTATATACTTAAGTAGTGTGTTAAGTTTTTGATGACTGTTATTAATTTACTGTTGGGTAATAGTGGTTAATAACATTTTTTATTATATTTTACCACAGATTCAACTGCAGATTATTTCAAGATTTTAGGATGCCTAGCAAAGAAAGAGTGAGAAAGGCTGCAAAACGTCAAAGACAGCAGGACCATGGAATAATGCAGCAGTCCTCTAACAAAAAGATTTGTCAAGTCACCAAGAAAGCACCGGGTAAGAGTCCAAAAACAGTCATAAGAAATATGTGTAGTAAAAAAAATATTACTACAGAAAATGTTTCAGTCCAGAAAAGGAGAAACAATTCAAATGGTAAGGAAAGGCCAATGAGAAATGTTACTGCTAGAGTAAGAGATAACTCTATGCATGAAAGTAGAAGGAAACAACAGTTTAGGGATATTCGTAAACGAATGTTCCGCAACAGGATAATTGGGAATTTGTTAAAAAATATTAAGAAAGGTCAGCAGAAAGTGGTTTTTTATAAGAGAAAAAAAATAGTTGAGAAAGTTATTGATCAGGCATTTGAAATTAAACGTAAGTTATTTATTTTGACAATCAATAGAATTAGGAAGCTAAACAAGGTAATTTATGATTTCAAAAGAAATAGTAGATGGAAGAGAATAGTTAATCGTAGTAATTTTTGTGAAGTTTTTTCTGGAGAATGGATGCATAGTTCAAGCTCTGAGGCATTTTTTAATGATGAGAGTTATTTCCAGGATAATGATTTGGTGCATGCAGTTGACACCAGTGGTCGAGCTTATGAAGTGAAAGATGGTTGTCCAGTTGAAAAAGAAAAAGTTGTGAGAACAGAGATAGAAGAGGTGTTAGGTAATGAGGTTTTAGGGAGACGTCCTAAGGGTCCTCTGTACACCTGGAAGTGTAGTAGTATTTGCAGTGTACGACAGGATTCCATCAATTTGCTTTGTGATTTTATACGGTCATTTAATAAGAAAAGTTTGAAGCAGAAAATGAAGTTGTTGCAAGAATTAGATCCTTGCAGAGTGAGAGAAGTGATAGGTTTGCATGGTCATTCACTGGCTTGTCTTTCCAGGAGAGTATGCCAGAGTGTTTTTCATCATTTCAGGATGCTAGCAGTGCATCATAATAAAGTGAGGAAATTAGTTAGAATGTTGTATTATGCTAAGAGTCCAGCAATTATGCTTAAACAATTATGCGCTGCTCTTTTGCATGGTTCTGAAATAGATGTGAAGAATATATGTGAAGAAATTGAGTTTTGTTACTTTGGAAGTAAAGAGGAGAATGTTGAAATTGACCAAGAAGAAGAGAGTAATGTGGAAGATAGTGTACAGGTTTCCAGTACAGATAATTTCCAGAGGGAAATTGCGACGTTTGAGGTGAAATCAAGTGAGAGGCCAAATTTCACTTGTGTGTGTTGTCGACGCACTTATTATAAGAATCAGACTAAGTAAGTGGATTTATATGGAAAAAGTGAAAGGGAAAATAATAGTGAATGGAAGGATTTTACAACATACTTGATGGTAGAAAATTGTTTTGATTTGGGATTGGATCAACGTGTGTGTACTTATTGTTGTAACAAATTAAATCAAAACCAGATGCCTGCTAGAGCAGTTCATAATAATCTGGAATTGGTTGAGATTCCTTCTGAATTGAAGGATTTAAATACTTATGAATCTATTTTGATTCAAAGTATCCATCCCTTTCAGGCTATTGTAAGAATGGAGCCAAAGACAGGGAAATTGCCTCCATCAGATTTACAGAGAGGATTAAAGGGAAGAGTTGTTTATTTGCCTCTAGATTTGAAGAAAAACATTAACACAATTGGAGTAGAAAAAGTGGAAGAGGAACCTCTTGTTATCTTAGTTAATGGGGTTCCGACAAAGAATAAGAAAATATGGCAAGATTTAGTAGATGTTAGGAAAGTCAAAAGGGCAACATTGTATTTGAAAAAATATAATAAATACTATAAAAATGTATATGTTGCAGAAGAGGAAGTAAGTGAGGAAGAGGATAGCGATTTGTGTGCTGGTCAAATTGAGAAAGTAGAACCCTGTACTAGTGAAGAAATATATGAACATTATAGTGTTCATCCTTTGCATTCCAAGGAAGTCATGGGGAATGCTATTGAGTTGTTTCAAATGAAACAAGCGAAAGGGAGTCCCATTAGTGTTTGGGAGGAAAGTTTGGAAGCTCGGTGTTTCCCACAGCTTTTTCCAACAGGTCAGGGAGGAAGATATGATGAGCGACCTCATCAAATTCCTGCTTCTGAATACCGGACTTTGCGATTGTATGCAGGAGATCCTAGGTTTCGACAATGCATTCCTTATTTGTTTCATCTCCTGTTTGAAAGCGATCTGTCTGGACTGTCATATGCAGTGAACCACATCTTGAAAAGTGGTATACACATGCAAAACATCTCGGCAAGTGACTTTATGGATAAAGTCAATGTCCAAGACAGTATTTTGGATTCTCACCTGATTAATCTCATGGCGTGTCAGCGTGGTACTAATGAGTACTGGTACCGTCGTCATGGTGATTTAAAATGTATGCTGAGGAACTTAGGAACTCCCACATGGTTCCTCACTTTGAGCTGTGCTGAGTATGGCTGGGAAGACTTACTTGAATTTCTACGAGAGGCAAATGCTAACGTAAAAAACATCGAATTCAAGACACCCGGAGAACTGTGCTCTTTGGATCCAGTCAATGTTTGTAGGTACTTCAATCATAGATTTGAAGGTATGATGTCTTTCATCATGAATAAGAAGAATCCACCTCTTGGAGAGGTGTTGGATTTCTTCTGGAGGAAGGAGTACCAAGCAAGAGGTGCTCCTCATATACATATGTTGCTGTGGATCAAGGATGCACCTAAATTTGGAACGGATGCAGAAGACTCAGTGATGAGTTTCATAGAACAGTATTCTACGTGTGCTGTTCCAAACGCAAAGGAGAAAAAAAGCCTAAGAGAAAAAGTTCTACGTTTCCAAAGCCATCGATGTGGAAAGTACTGTCGTCGTAAATTCCGGAACAAAGACAAGTTCTACACCAAATGTCGTTTCGGCTTTCCACGACCGGTGATTTCTAAAGGAAGAGTGAACAGTTTGATGTCTTCGCTGCGACATAATGTGATGAAGAAATCACCTAAAAACACATACAATTTGAAGAGGAACGAAGAGTCTAAGTACATCAACGACTACAACCCGGTGATTTTGTCCATGTGGAATGCTAACATGGATATACAGTTTGTGGCTGATAACTGTATGGCTGTGGCTCGGTATGTGACATCTTACATCACCAAAAAAGAGAAGACAGAATTGAAGGATATGTGGGAGGACATTTCCCATGAAAAGAGCCTCAGCAAGAAGTTGTACAGTTTCAGTCTGAAGATGTTGTCGCATCGAGAAATCGGAGCTTACGAATGTTCTGACCGGTTGTCTTCAGCAAGTCTCTATGCCAAGTCCAGGAGTATCGTTTGGGCGAGTGTTGGTCTTGCTGCAACGCGTAATCGAGTTCTGAAACCTGTGCGGGAAATTGAGTATTTGGCGGAAAAGGAGCCAAACAGTACCGACATTTTGAAGAGCAACATGTTGGATACATATTATCCAAATCGAAGCAGTCACCTCGAGAATGTTTGTCTGTATGAGGTTCTGCAAAATTACATATTCAAGAGGAACATCAAAGAAGATACTGAGAAAGGAGTGTATGCTGTAATAGGAAGTGAGGGATGTCTGGTCAAGCAAAGAAAATGCCACTTGATAAACCATCGAAAATTGAGTGGCGAATCTCCTGAAAAAAAGGAGTTTTTCTATTTAGCACTTTTGCAACTTTTTAAGCCTTGGCGTGCAGAAGAGGAACTGCTTGGAGATTTCCTTTGTTACGAAGACTCATTCAATGCTGCCAAGGAGACCATAGAATGTCCTGCTTTTCCTAAATATGTAGAAATGTTGAATGTGGAAATTGAGCAGGAAGCAACGATTGCAGCCGAGATTGCCAGAGACAGTTCTCAGGACAGTCAGAGTTCTGCTTCATTGAGTCAGGATCCACTAGGAGGACCTCTTATCGAAAATGAAGCTGCCACTGCTATGAATGAAGTGGAAAGAGCCATGGCACATGCTCAGGAGGATGCGGTTAACTTAGAAGAGTTGGAAAGACAACTCAACGTTGAGCAGAGGAAAATATATGACGAACTTACCATGCAAATTGATCATGGATTACGTCATGACAAGAAAGAGTGCTCATGTACGTCGTTGAAGCCTGTCCGACTGTACGTGAGTGGAGAAGCGGGAACTGGAAAAAGTTTCCTTATTAAAGCAATTTCGTGTTATTTGCAGGAAAGGACAGAGTCATCGCTGTCTTGTGTTGTCACCGCTCCAACTGGACTGGCAGCACATAACATTAAAGGGATTACTTTACATCGTTTACTGATGCTGCCAGTGGAGCATGACAACAAATTAGAATATCACAAGCTATCTGGAGATGCTTGTTTTGAAGTTTCAAGAGTCTTGAGGAAAATGAAACTTCTTATCATTGATGAAGTAAGCATGGTTTCCAATGTCATGCTTGCCTTTGTGCATTTGAGAATGCAAGAAGTTCTCAAAACAGAGTATGATGTGTTATTTGGTGGCAAACACATCATTGTTTTCGGAGATCTTCTGCAGCTGACACCAGTGAAAGGGCAACCTGTGTTCAAAATGCTCACGCATGAAGATACCAGGAAGTGCTTAGGGAGCATTGGCAACGTCAATATATGGTTAAACTTCAATTATGCTGAACTGCATGAAAATATGCGTCAGGCAAAGGATGAAGTTTACAAGACTATTCTACAAGATGTTAGAATTGGAAAAGTGACCGAGCATGGGAAAGAAGCTTTACATGCACGATTACTGACAAATTTATATCCAGACGAAGATGTTGTGCCTGAGAATATTTTTCAGAAAGTTACTGAGAAAAAATCTGGAATATGTTTGATGCCAACTCTTGCAGAATGTGCCAAATTCAACAACAAAATGTTGCATTTAGAAAAGCAAGAGATTGTGAAACTGGAAGCTATTGACAGAGTAGAGCATATGGGATCAACAATTATTTTGTCTGAGAATCTGAAAACAAAATTGGATTCATTAGAGAAGAGTATATCTAAAACTGCGGGTTTTGAAAAGACTCTGAATGTGTGCTTGAACTGCCGTATAATTTTAAGAAGGAATTTACATGTTGAAAGAGGTCTGGTAAATGGATCAATGGGTAATGTTGTTGATTTTGTGAAATACAGAAATAGAGATGGAATTGAATTTTTAAAAATTAAATTTGATGGCATTGAGGAAGTACAGCTAATTGCTCGTTGTTCTGCTAGATTTTTGCTTGTAAAAGACTTATATGTTCGTCGTAAGCAGTTTCCTGTTTGCTTGGCATATGCGGTGACAATCCATAAATCGCAAGGTTTAAGTGTAGACTGTGCATTGGTGAATATTGGCAGTTCTGTGTTCAAGGAGGGTATGGCATATGTGGCATTGTCACGAGTTAGGACTTTATCGGGATTGTACTTGATTGAGTGTGATGTCACAAACATTTGTGCAGATCTAGATTGTGTTAAGGAATACAATAGGTTGAGAAGAGAGTATGCGCCACATTTGCCTCAGTATCCTTTGTTTGAGAAACGTGTGGTAGGCCGGAAACGAAGAAATGTGACCAATACTGGGGAGGTTGTAGCAAAAAGACGAAAAGTCGATGAACCTGAAATTATAAGCAGAAACAAAAAGGATTCTGTTGAAGATGTTGTTGGTTTTCAATTTGAAAACAGTTCTGGTGTCAACTGCTATGCTAATGTAGTGGTTAATGTTTTGTTTTCTCTAGAAAATGTAAAAGAAGAGATTGTGGTCAATTCTGATCAAAGATTTTGCAGTTTGTTAACTTCTGTGTTAGAGAAATGTAGCACTGATAGAACAAACATAGAAAGTGTGTCTGAAATTCGAAATCTGTTAGACAGATGTTCAGGCCAAACACAATTCTCTCAAAATAGTCAGCAAGATTGTCAGGAGTTTTTAATGTATATGCTTGATGTATTGCATGATGAAGGTGTAGATGTAGATCACCTGTTTGGGCTTTCTTATCAATGGCAGCATGACTGCGAGAACTGTAGGGTATCAAGTACTACTAGTGTAGACTCAGAAAGATTTATATATTTAACTTTGCCAGACAGTAAATCAGTCTCTTTTAATAAGCTAGTAAAAGCAGCTGATCACAACATGGAGTGTAGCCAATGTAAATCTGAAATGATGTCCACATTATTTATACGAACATATGGCCAGTATGTCATTTTAATGTTCCAACGATGTAGGCCTGATGGAACAAAATTGACAACTTTAATTAAAAATTTTGTGGCTTCACAGTTGTCAATATCAGGAAGGACTTTTGTAACTGTAGCAATTATATATCATGATGGTCCTTCAATAACATCAGGACATTATACAGCTTATTTAAAGTGTAGAAATGGCTGGTCATTCTGCAATGATTCTGTTTTAATTTTCAAAAAAAAATTGCCATATGACCTTAAAAACTCTTACCTGGTGTTTTTAAAACCAAAATTTTAGGGAAAGAATCTCGGGATGTGCTCTGAGGAATTTCAAGAAGTTCTCATGGCTCCTACACTATTTGGCCTTGAGGATAAGTGTAGTACAGAGACATAACTTCTTACCATAACACTGGACGTCATGGAGAAATACGTGCACTTTGAATGAGTTCAGAAAAACTATTTCTTTTTATAAGCTAATTGAAGCAGCCAATCAAAACATGGAGTAGAGGGAATGTAAGTCTGCAATGCTGTCTACTGTTTTACATTGCTTTGTGATTAAAAGTGATGTAGAGAATTAAATAATTGTACTAGTCATAAAGGTAGTGTAAGTCTGCTTCATAGTAAGCAGTATCAGTGTGATAGGAAATGTAGAACATGATTGAGCAAGAAGGGGAAGATATTACTAGTCCAGGATTGTGTAAATGATCTTCAACATTTTAATTCTGAAAGTTGCGGAAATGCGAAAAGACAGGATTGGCTTACAAGAAATCCAAGAGTTATAAATGGGTCTGACAAGATTTGGCCTTGTGGAAACTTGTGGTAGAGAGCAAGAAGTCATTTATTGTATGTAACATGTTTTTGAAAACGATGGAGGTTTTCTTTCAGAAAGTGGCGGGTTGAAAGTAATAACAGCACAACAGAGTGTAAGCTGTTCATAGGACATCCTTGGCCGTCATGGAAAGTAAGTTAACTTTAAGGAGTTCTGAATTCTGCTTTGTTATGTTGTATGGGTTTTTTAAACACAATCATTTTGATTGTGTTTTTTTATCCCCCCTGTTATATGATGAATACCTTCAAGTCACTGTTTTTAGTGAAATTTGATACATTCTGAGAACAGCAAAAATAAACCATTTAACATGTATAATTAATTCTGTTCTGTTTGCATTTATGATGTACATGTAGAACTGTGTAGGAGGCATGGAGAAGGTGAGGCTTCTGTAAGTGTCAAAGTTGTTGCATACAGTGAACACATTCACACATCGGTCCACTCTTCCTTGGATGTGGTGGAGGTGGTGGGGAAGCACCAGCTGAAGCTACTAAAGAAGCCATTGCTCACTGGTAACAAAGGGTCTTTCTCTCACAATGATGAAAGTCAGAGTGAGGAAAGAAAGAGGGATTTTCATCATTTGGGAAAAACAATAGTTCTCAACCAATGAAAAGTGTTCATTTTAGATTATATGACCTAGTCTTACATCATTAGGAAACCAAAAGTGAAATGAACCAATGAAAAGTGTTATTACCAAGTCACATGACCTGCTGTGTTTACGTTACACGCTTTGCAGGGCCTCCCGGTTTGCTTCCAGAAACCTGTGCTTTGCGACTCGGTAAGTGTACCAGTTCGCTAACGTAGTACGTCATATGACGTATCACGCGAGAACGCGAAACGTCATGCAGACGGGAGGCGTCACGATGTTGTTTTCTAACGCGGCAGTTGCGGTAAAGAAACGTTTACCGGCTCGCGGTCTATTTCGCGGCATCAAGGTCAGCTAACGGGAAGCTTCCCGATTCGCGAAGCGGGAACGAAGAAAAAAAATTTAAAAAAAAAAAAGTTATTAATAAACATATAAAATATATTTTGGGATTTAAAGAAGAATACATTTTACAGCTACAGATATTTGCTATTAAAAAACCATTGAAATTCACTGAAAAAACCATAGGTTATAGATTATATATAGTTAGGAATTAGCATTTACAAAACCTTGAAAATTCACTGAAAAAACCATAGGTTATAGACCATATATAGTTAGGAATTAGCATTTAAAAAACCTTATTTTACTCACACAAAACCATTGAAATTCCATATATAGTTAGTTGCACTAACTATATATCGCGCACCCGCAATCCACTGCTGATGATGTCACATATTACATCATTCATGACATGGTCAGTGACATCACTGATGACATCACTGATGACATCTCAAATGACATCACTGATGACATCACTGATGACATCTCATTTGACATTATTCTTGTGCTAATACGATAAACCTCTTCAGACTCTAATATAACCTTAGATACACTCAGTGTATACAGAAACTCACACACTGTCACTCATCCATGGAGTTACTCACACACCTAGTCAGTCATGCAAAGAAACAATCTCACCTCCATTTCCTCAACTATACAGTTATACACACCTTACTTATTCAAGCATATACTAACACATATTTACTCTCTTATACAATCCCTGATACAAGTTCACAATGATCCATACAGCTACTCACACATTCAGTGGCTCTCATGCACAGTTATTTATATATGCCAACTCTCACATGTACTGTGTTTTACATATGTACTTACTTTGACATGTAGCACTGAGATATCCATTCACTCACCAATGCACTCATGCACACAGTCAACCACCCATACAGCTGTTTCCACATGCACTTTTGAACCTATACATCTAGTGAATCAACTGCTCACACATCTATGCACAGAGTCATACACCTCCCAGGCACCCACACACACACTCAGTCTCCCATACAAATACTTGAGCAACCAATCAATAACCCATATACTTACTCATATAGCTACTGATCAACACATGCAGCAGTTTACAGAACAACAAACATAATGATGCACAAATTAAGACAGTTTAGTCACTAACCCGTGCACTCAGTGAGACACATTTAATCACTCACTCATACAGTCAGTCATGCACCTACTAAATCCTTCGTCCAGACACTTATACATCCACTCATTCTTCAATATGTAAGACATATTTAAACTTTACAGAAACAAAAAATCACTGGATGTTGTTATCAGTGATGTCATTTGAGATGTCATCAGTGATGTCATCAGTGATGTCACTGACCATGTCATGAATGATGTAATATGTGACATCATCAGCAGTGGATTGCGGGTGCGCGATATATAGTTAGTGCAACTAACTATATATGGAATTTCAATGGTTTTGTGTGAGTAAAATAAGGTTTTTTAAATGCTAATTCCTAACTATATATGGTCTATAACCTATGGTTTTTTCAGTGAATATATACATACCGGGCATTTACCTTTTTTTGCATGTACAGGAAAGGAAAAAAAAATCGAGCGTTCGTGGTTCTTGGGTGTCCCTGGGCCATTTTAGTGGACCAGGCCCAAATCCAAAGAACAGCTATCTCACAGGCTAATGGGGCGACCCACGCCGAGTTTCAGCATTGTAGGATGACCACACAAGTACAGCAACTTGCTAGACATCACCTCGGTGCCATCCAGATCTCGGCGCCCCACTGCAGATGAAGTGCCTCTCAACTATGAAACCACCACGGTGACATCCGGATCTTGGCGCGTTGTGCTGCCTTCGGCCTATTCGCACATCGGTCCGCTACTGACGCCATCTCACAGGCTAATGGGGTGACCCACGCCGAGTTTCAGCATTGTAGGATGACCACACCAACTTGCTAGACATCACCTCGGTGCCATCCGAATCTTGGCATCTCAACGCCTAGTGGTATCTTCCATACAGAAAATATTGTTACGCTGCCTTTGGCCCCATTCGCACATCAGTCCGCAACTTAGACATCACCTCGATGCCATCCGGATCTTGGCATCTCAGCGCCTTGTGGTGTCAGTCAGAAAATATTGTTGCGCTGCCTTTGGCCCCATTCGCACATCAGTCCGCTACTGACACCATCTCACAGGCCAATAGGGCGCCCCACGCCGACTTTTACCATTGTACGATGGCCACACCAGTGGCACAACTTGCTAGACATCACCTCGGTGCCATCCGAATCTTGGCATCTCAACGCCTAGTGGTATCTTCCATACAGAAAATCTTGTTAAAATCGAGCGTTCGAGTTCTTAGGTGTCCCAGGGCCATTTTAGTGGACCAGGCCCAAATCCAAAGAACAGCTATCTCACAGGCTAATGGGGCGACCCACGCCGAGTTTCAGCATTGTAGGATGACCACACAAGTACAGCAACTTGCTAGACATCACCTCGGTGCCATCCGGATCTCGGCGCCCCACTGCAGATGAAGTGCCTCTCAACTATGAAACCACCACGGTGACATCCGGATCTTGGCGCGTTGTGCTGCCTTCGGCCTATTCGCACATCGGTCCGCTACTGACGCCATCTCACAGGCTAATGGGGTGACCCACGCCGAGTTTCAGCATTGTAGGATGACCACACCAACTTGCTAGACATCACCTCGGTGCCATCCGAATCTTGGCATCTCAACGCCTAGTGGTATCTTCCATACAGAAAATATTGTTACGCTGCCTTTGGCCCCATTCGCACATCAGTCCGCAACTTAGACATCACCTCGATGCCATCCGGATCTTGGCATCTCAGCGCCTTGTGGTGTCAGTCAGAAAATATTGTTGCGCTGCCTTTGGCCCCATTCGCACATCAGTCCGCTACTGACACCATCTCACAGGCCAATAGGGCGCCCCACGCCGACTTTTACCATTGTACGATGGCCACACCAGTGGCACAACTTGCTAGACATCACCTCGGTGCCATCCGAATCTTGGCATCTCAACGCCTAGTGGTATCTTCCATACAGAAAATCTTGTTACGCTACCTTTGGCCCCATTCGCACATCGGTCCGCAACTTAGACATCACCTCGGTGCCATCCGGATCTTGGCATCTCAGCGCCTTGTGGTGTATTCTCTTCAGAAAATATTGTTGAGCTGCCTTTGGCCCCATTCGCACATCGGTCCGCAACTTACACATCACCTCGGTGCCATCCGGATCTTGGCATCTCAGCGCCTTGTGGTGTCTTCTACTCCGAAAATATAGTAGAAAATATTGTTGCGCTGCCTTTGGCCCCATTCACACATCAGTCCGCTACTGACACCATCTCACAGGCCAACAGGGCGCCCCACGCCGACTTTTACCATTGTACGATGGCCACACCAGTGCCACAACTTGCTAGACACCACCTCGGTGCCATCCGGATCTTGGCATCTCAGCGCCTTGTGGTGTCTTCTACTCCGGAAATATAGTAGAAAATATTGTTGCGCTGCCTTCGGCCCCATTCACACATCGGTCCGCTACTGACGCCATCTCACAGGCCAACGGGGCGCCCCACGCCGACTTTCAGCATTGTAGGATGGCCACACCAGTGCGGCAACTTACTAGACACCACCTCGGTGCCATCCGGATCTTGGCGCGTTGTGCTGCCTTCGGCCTATTCGCACATCGGTCCGCTACTGACGCAAACTCACAGGCCAACGGGGCGCCCCACGCCGACTTTCAGCATTGTTGGATGGCCACACCAGTGCGGCAACTTACTAGACACCACCTCGGTGCCATCCGGATCTTGGCGCGTTGTGCTGCCTTCGGCCTATTCGCACATCGGTCCGCTACTGACGCAAACTCACAGGCCAACGGGGCGCCCCACGCCGACTTTCAGCATTGTAGGATGGCCACACCAGTGCTGCAACTTGCTGGACACCACCTCGGTGCCATCCGGATCTTGGCGCGTTGTGTTGCCTTCGGCCTATTCGCACATCGGTCCGCTACTGACGCCGCCTCACGTGCCAACGTATTTTCTCCGCATTTTATACCCTATGCCGCATAACAGGTCATGTGACTTGTTTATAAAACTTTTCATTGGTTCATTTTACTTTTGGTTTCCTAATGATGGAAGGCATGATCATGTGACCTAAAAACAACACTTTTCATAGGATGAAAACTTTTTTTTTTTCCCAAACGATGAAAGCCCCACCTTGTTTCTGGATGTTTCAGACTGAAGCTGGCGTCAGCATGAAAGCACCACCATCTCGTGGCTCTGTCGTGGTCATTCCGCGAGCAATCATGGCAGCCGCTCCCCACCAGAAGCCTGCAGGAGTCGGAGCCCCCAAAACTTTTGATGAATTCTCAAGGCGGAGGGGACGCTTTCGAGAATGGGGTCCAAGACCTAGCAGACAAGCGTCCGATTTCCAAGGTGTCCCAGGGCCATTTCAGTGGACCAGGCCCAAAAAGGAAACAGCCTGCCGCCATTTTGAGAGTCCTGTGACAGCCGCCTATCGCTGCACCGCAAGAGTGGGCGCAACTCAGCTGAATTGCGGCTTTTGACACAGTGGACCAAAAACGGACGGAATGGCAACTGAAACGGTAAAGGGGCGCCCCACTACAACAGATGACACTCCACCTGGAGAGGCCCGTTCACGCCGCCTCCCCCGGGGCGCTCCACGCCGTTATTCGGAGCAGCATTGTAGGATACCAAAACCAGTGCGGCAACTTACTGGACATCACCTTGGTGCCATCGTTCTGCTGCCTTGGAACTATTCGCGCAACAGTTTGCTACTGATGACCCACCCCCCGCGACGCCCCATGCCGTTATTTGCTGGGTGGCAACTTACTAGACATCACTTTCGTGTCATCTAGATTTCGGCGCGTTCTGCTGCCTTGGAACTATTCGCACAACAGTTTGCTACTGATGACCCACCCCCCGCGACGCCCCACGCCGGAAATCTGGACGTTGTGCTGCGTTGGGACTATTCGCACAGCCGACCGCTACTTCGTTGTTTTTCCCTAAAAATGTTTATATGTTATTACTATTTTTGTTTTCTTGTATATATTTATAAATTATTAAAGTTTTATAATCTTACTACTTTGTCGGAGTGCTATATATTTTTAATGTGACACATAATTGTAAAAACTTTGATGTACAAACAGTCATCCCTGGAATCTTCCGCTTCAGGCTCGGTCCCCTCCCCAATCACAATACAGGATGGTTTTCAGATAATAGCAACGCTTCTGCTGTGACGGATCTCATCGAGTGTGGGCCTTGATCTACTATAACTCCTTTGAAGAGGGGTGATTCTTTACAGCTGTGGCCATAAACTACATCTGCAGGGCTAGCTGATACCCTAGGACCAGCCTGGACAATCGGACACAGAGGAAAAGGAGTGTCAGAGGGTGCGGTAGTGAATAGGGCGAAAGGGAGGTGTCGGGCGGGCACAGGGTGTGATTCTCAGGGAACAGCAGCGCAGATGGGGGAGGTTTATTACCCATGCATAAGACAGAGAGCGGGGGTGACCACTGCCTGGGGGAGATGCTTGCGAGGGTGGGGAGCCATGCTAAGGATCGACAGCGTGCACAGAGTGGGTCTGGTCAAGGCATCTAAAATGGCTGCCGTGCACGACAAAAGTGTGGCATTTGAAAAAAGACAAGATGGCGCAGACAATGTTTTTCAACACTTCCTGATTTCCTTCGAATCGAACGTTAACAGACGTTGGGGCATATTACCAAAGTTAAGCGATATTTATCCCTAACGATGCTTAGCAACGATTTTTTTACCGTCAGAAATTATCGCAGATAAACCTTGCTATTATCAAGGTTTATCGGAAATACGATAAAAAACGACCGCAATGCATTAATATCGCTGAAAACTCAGCGATATTCATGCATTACCGAGCTAATGCTCTTAGCCATGTTATCCACCTCCCATTGGATAACATGGCTAAGAACTGCTCAGGGCAGGTGGTAGCTTTTGGAGATATTCGCCCTTATCTCGAATATTTCCAAAAGTTGATAATAGGAGATAGCGATGTTAGCGACTGTTTCCAGTCGCTAACATCTTGGCATGCCCACTTTGCATGTCATTAGTGATAAATATCACTCACATGCAAAGTGGGGCCCAAGATGGTCGCTATCTTCTACTAGCCGTCGCTAACTGGTGTTAGCAACAGCTAGGTAATACACATATAATTTTATCTCCGCGAAGCGGAGCGCTGTTACAGATATATATCTTGTTTCTGAACGTTAATTTCTCAAAATGCACTGAAGCACATATATTGAGACCTAGCAAAGGCACATCGGGCTACCAGTCCCTACAATTTTGCCAAGTTTCGTGCAAATCCATTCAGCTGTTCGATCCTACCGAGAGACAAGATGGCGGCCGCTACGGACTGTTTGGAATGTTTACAGACACCGGAGAGCCAATCAGCTTCGCTTCACAAAGCTCCGTTGCGCGAAAAGTACGCGTAGCGGAGCGCTGCCCAGTCCGCTGTTACAGATATATACCTTTTTTTGAACATTAATTTCTCAAAATCCACTGAAGCACATATATTGAGATCTAGCAAAGGCACATCGGGCTACCAGTCCCTACAATTTTGCCAAGTTTCGTGCAAATCCATTCAGCTGTTCGATTATTATTATGTTTATTTTTTTTTGCCCCGCGGGGCCCTTTTAAAACCTCCACATCAAACCTAGGGGGTGAGCGACAATGTACTATGCCCCCTTATGGTCATTTGCCCCTTCGCTTTGGCCTCCTCTTGTCTCTCGATCCTACCGAGAGACAAGATGGCGGCCGCTACGGACTGTTTGGAATGTTGACAGACGCCGGAGAACCAATCAGCTTCGCTTCACAAAGCTCCGTTGCGCGAAAAGTACGCGTAGCGGAGCGCTGCCCAGTCCGCTGCTACAGATATATATCTTTTTTTGAACATTAATTTCTCAAAATCCACTGAAGCACATATATTGAGACCTACAAAAGGCACATCGGGCTACCAGTCCCTACAATTTTGCCAAGTTTCGTGCAAATCCATTCAGCCGTTCGGGCTAAAAGTGAGGCCAACCGCCCTATGGAAATTAACATGGGAAAAACGCGTTTTGGGACCCCCCTTTTTTCTCGGCCCCCCCTTGACGAACCCCCCGAAAATTTTCAGGGGCTGCTCAGAAACAAAATGTGCCATTTTCCTGAAAATTTCAGCCAATTCCGTCCACAAACGCCAAAGTTATTAGACATAGAATTTTCAAAAAACCCATAGAGAAAAAATCCTAACTATATATACCTACTGGCGACCGCCAGTAGGTAATATGTATATATATATATGTAGATGTATATTCACCACCTCCTTTGTCCGCAGCATGACGATGCAATGTGCGGGCTTATTTGTTACTCTTCACTTTATTCACTGGACAACATCATGTGTGTGTGTGTATAAATATATTGATATATATACATATACACGTATATATATATATATATATATTACCTACTGGCGGTCGCCAGTAGGTATATATAGTTAGGATTTTTTCCCTATGGGATTTTTGAAAATTCTATGTCTAATAACTTTGGCGTTTGTGGACGGAATTGGCTGAAATTTTCTGGAAAATGGAACATTTTGTTTCTGAGCAGCCCCTGAAAATTTGGGGGGGGTTCGTCCAAGGGGGGCCGAGAAAAAAGGGGGGTCCCAAAACGTGTTTTTAACATTGAGTTTTCCATAGGGCGGTTGGCCTCCCTTTTAGCCCGAACGGCTGAATGGATTTGCATGAAACTTGGCAAAATTGTAGGGACTGGTAGCCCGATGTGCCTTTTGTAGGTCTCAATATATGTGCTCCAGTGGATTTTGAGAAATTAACGTTTAAAAAAAGATATATATCTGTAACAGCGGACCGGGCAGCTCCCCGGTTCGTGGACCGGGGCGCGTACCAGAACTTCGCGTAGCGAAGCTGATTGGTTCTCCTGCGTCTGTCAACATTCTAAACAGTCCGGAGCGGCCGCCATCTTGTCTCTCGGTAGGATCGAGAGACAAGAGGAGGCCAAAACAAAGGGGGAAATAACCATAAGGGGGCATAGTAGATCCTCCCTGACCCCCTAGGTTTAATGTGGAGGCTTTAAAAGGGCCCCGCGGGGCAAAAAAAAACCGCGAACCGGGAAGCGTTCTGGGCAGCGTACTACAATGAAAAATGAATGATAGACTTTTCAAATGCTGTATGTTAATTGATTGTTGGTTTTGTTGATTATTTTTTATTTTCTTTATTTTTTAAGCATTTTTTTTTTTATTGTGATTGTGTTTCATAATTTATTAAACTTTCTAACATTTCATTGTCAGAAATTTCATAATTATCATGGAATATACATTGTAGTCTCTGAGGGTGTAAAATGTCCTCATTTGCAAGGAGGTTATCTACTGCTTGTACACATTGCAGTAGTTCATTGTCCCAAGTTTCATCGAAAAATTCAATGTCAATTTGATCAATTGTATCAATCAATTCTTGGCTGCTCTCTTGCAGGTCCATTTCAAAAGAAACTTGGTTTTCGCCTTCCATTTTGCCTGAAATTTGGATTAAAAAAATATATATTAGTAGAGATAGGGCAATGTTGGGAATAATTTTAGATAGGTATTTTTTATCAGTGAATTTATCTTTGGGCAGTGTATAGTATCAGAGTGGAAGTAGGAATATAAAAAAGTGTATGTGATTTAACGTAAGTAAATTCATAATTATACAAGAGAAGCCTAACTCCATCCATAACTATAACAGAGAAGTCTCTCTAAATCTATAACTACTACAGAGGGATAGTATATATCTATCAGAAAAAGTTTACCATATTAACTTATAGTGTACAATATACTTCAGTTTTAAAAATAAAAACTTACCTTTAGAAAGAAGTTGAAGGAATTAGTGAAAATACTATTGAAATGTACAGCAAGAAGTAGTAGTCAAAATGGCTGTGTTTTCTTCTCTTCCTTTATATATATTCAGGTATATAACCAATGAAATGTCAGGTAAAAAAAGTAGAAAATGAAAGTAACATATTAATTGGTTGTCAATTCCAACACTTCAGATGTGTTTTGTGAAGTAATTTACCTCAGGGTATTTAGAGAGGTCTACAGGCTAAATGACTAAATGGAATTCCAATCAAATTTGTGAAAATGGTAGGGATTGGTATGTAGTATGAGCTAATCTATATTTGGTGAAATTGTCTCCAGTGGCTTTTCTGTGAACTACTTTCCCACCTTTTTTGATGGTGCGCTTCCCAGGGAGCGACCCGGTACGCGAACCGTTGAGCGCCTCGGTTCGCGGACCTTAAGCGTTCCGGGAGTCCACCATTTTGTGTTTCGGTCGAATTAAGATACAAGATGGAGGGCAAATAATGTTCAGAATGGGTAGAAGGGGGCACGGTAGAGTTATCTTGACCCCCTAGGTTTTGTGAGGGTGGCTGAGGAGGCTTATATGTGCGAAAAAAAAACATTTTTTTTAAAAATTTCGCGAGGTTAGCTCCCGGTTCGCGTACCGGGTAGCGCCCCAGGGAGCGTACTTTGTTGAAAATTAGTGAAAAATGTTAGAGTAAAATAATAATTGTGAGTGATTAGATGTAGGGTAGCTCTGAGAAGAGCTTTTGGTTTTATGGTACATTTAGGTACTTATAAGTAGGTACCAATGCACATTCTTAAATTCAGAGTGAAAATTCTGTTGCCCTCATCTGAGAAGTGAACTCCATCTCCTCTGTAGATATCTTGCATGTAGTAACGCAAGTTATTGTTGTACAGGGAGCCCATTCCATGGTCTCTCATGTAAGCTGAAACAGATTTGTTTACATGCTTCCTCGACTTCTCAATTTGTGGACAAAATTGGTTTGACCACCTCCATTTCTGTCTTTGGCATATATTTGAATATACCAAGGCAGTCTGAGGAAAAAGTGCCATTAATTGCTCAAAGGTGTCCTTTAAAAGCATTTCCAGACCTACACCAGTCAAAGTGCCCAAGTCATTACCTCCACAGTGCACAATTAACAGGTCAGGTTTGGGCAAATGCATAAAGGTTTTCACCAATGGTATCAATTGGTGACATTTTAATCCTCTGTGGCCAAACCACTTAATTTCCACATCTTGTAAATTGAGGTTAGGTAAATTCCTGTTTTCAACGTACCTTTGAGCCCAGTGAATATAACTATGTCCAACAATCCAGACAGAAAACATGGTGAGAGAAGGTTCTCCTGCAGTCAGATGAAGTGTGGCAATGAAATGGCAGTTGAAAAAATGAGAGTGTAAAATGAAAAAAAAATTCAGGGGTTAGTGTGGGCAAGATGGCCGCCGAGAGGCTGTAGGGGTTAGTCGCACCAGATCCTCCTCCCGATGCTGTGCTGATTCTTGCACGACGCCCCTCTAAGGAACTGTGTTTGAAGGATTAATGGACTGAATTTATGGACTGTCTTTAGGGGTATATTAATCTACACGGTTGCCTCTCATCTCTCATCTCTATTACTGCTCTACTGTTCTGCTGCTGCATATGGTAGTGAATACAACTGCTATTGGAGAGAACACAAGGTGCTGCTGCCGACAGGGCAATGCTCGGTCCCTCTTTCTTATGGCCTTTACGATTTGATGTTATTTTACAGGCCAAATCCAAGATTTTTTCTACAGCCGGTTTTTCTCTTTTGGCGCGCTTGACACAGTCTGGGCGGATCGACTGGAGGAGCCTGCTTAGGAAGATGGCACCTAAGATACAGCGATCACCTAAAAGGCATAAGGAGCCACAAGGCAAATGGGGTGATGTATGCGATAATGACGACGCGCACTTGGACAGTCCTGGGGCCCCTGCCTCCAATCTGAGAGGGAAGGCACGAGCGAAAGCGCAGCAGAGACGAGAGGCTGCCAAAGAAAGCAAACTCCGCAAGGTTCGTGAGAAGGAGATCGAGGCAAAAAGGAAAAAGACGCTGGCAGTAAAGCGGAATGATGTGCAGATCGTCGAGGGGGAGACAACAGTAAAAGAGACTTCACTGCGGCAAACTACTATCGTAGAGACGTTTTCCCCCATGCTTCACCCTCAACAAGCTCAGCAGCCTGCTCGAGCTTTCAGCATTCCGCCGCTCAGCGCTCTGTGCAGCGCGGTAGAAAAGCGGGAGAGGTGCCTGGCGGAGCAGCAGGAGAGGGGCGCAATGAAGAGCGTCGCTTACCGAGCTGATCTGGAGAATGGTTGCGCTGAAGTTACAGAGCCCGTACAACAGCTGACATTATCAGCAGGAGGCGGAGTGGAGGGCGGAGCTAGTACAGAGGCGGACCCAATGGCTGAAAAGATCAACGAGAGCAGCGGGAGTGGGTCTGCAGTTAAAGGTGTAGAATCAGCTTTGGCACGAGGTATTACAGATAACGTAGCTGGCACCTTGCAACTACAGAATGGGGCTCATAAGGAGGTGCTGATATCAGTTGATGCAGACACAACGTTGCCGGACTTACCTCAAGGGTGCAACGGTAAGAATGTGGTTTTTGGGGCAGGGAATACAGAGGCAAGCAATGGAGTTTCCATGGCTAACAGAGAGGTTTTGGGTAATCTCGCACTAGTCCCAGCCTCACCCACAGAGGATGTTTTCTTTACTGGAAACGACGAGGCGGATGATGAGGACGAGAGTGAGGACAGTGACCCGGACCCAGATCCACTCTCGGAATCAGAGTTGGAAACATCTGTGGGGTCGGTATCTGGTACTGGATCAGATAACGAGAGTGAGTTGGAGTATGACAGCACCTCAACCCCTATCGATAGTGAGGCAGAACTAATTGTCATACAGCACGATACAGTACTGAAAGGCCCCAAGAGAGTCCTTAATTCTGTTCCCGCTGAAAAGAGCGAATCTGCACTAGAGATTAAAGCCAAGTGTAAAAGTAAGAGTAGGAGTAAGAGTAGAAGTAAGAGGAAGACTAAAAAGAATAAAAGGCGTAGCTCTAGACATATGATTCCGGCTAGGGAACATCACGAGACTCCTGTGAAAACAGTTGCCAAAAGACTTGAGTGGGAGAACACCTTGGAAAGTCGAGCGAGGTTCACAGGAGATCCGGATAATATAAACACTGATATCCCGCAAGCTACCGCACAGGATGTGGACGTGGACGTGGATGTGAATCCTTCTAACTTTGAAGTCTTACTATCCACTTTAAAGCAAATGCAGGATGAGGCTCGTACTGAGAGCCAAAATGCTAAGAGAAGAGCTAGGCACGCCAATAAAAAAATACAATCTTCACTTCATAAAATTAGTAAAATGTATGAAGAGGTGGTCGGGAGAATTACTGAGGTGGAAGAAAGAACAGGCAAGTTGGAGGAGGAGGTGGTAAATTTGCAGGACGTTAAGAGGGATCAGGAGAAGACCACAAATGATATGCTTTGGAAATTGGAAGAGACAGAAAATAGGCAAAGACGCAATAATGTCAGATTACTTGGAGTACAGGAAGGAAAGGAGGGGGGAGATGTTCGAGGATTTGTGATTGAGCTTTTAAAGGGCGCTTTTCCCGAAATGACATCATGGGTTTGGGAACATGAGATTCAGCGAGCGCACCGATTCCCGATGACGAGGAAAGAAACTCAGGGCAAACCTCGTGCAATATTGATTTATGTTGGCAACTATTTATTGCGCGAAGAAATAATTAGCAAGGCAAAGCCGCATGCGAAATGTGCATATAAGGACATAGTATTTTTTGCTCGCCCTGATTTTTGCCACGCCACTGTGGAGAGGCGTTGGCGGATGCGGCAGATGATTACCCCTTTTCAGAACATTGGCTGTGAAGCTTATCTCCTCTATCCCGCAAGGCTGAAAGTTGGGTTGAATGGAAACTTTAAGATCTTCCACTCTGAAATTATGGCACAAGAGTACCTAAGTTTCTTACGTGAATCTAGAGGCAAACAGAAGGCGCAACAAAGGGAACTTGAGGAGCGTGGATCACAGCTGGTAGCTGTTAGAGATATCTCTCGGAAGAAGCAGAAATAAAAAGACAATAATAGTAATAATGCTCAGAGCAATGAGATAGCAATGTAATGCTTGATTTGATGCTTATTCTATCATATGTCATCTTATATATCATTATAATTTCAAGATTATGAATAGGATTTGGTGTATAATTCCAGATTGGGGAATAGGGGGATCCACTGGTTTAGGGGTCTTTGTATTTTGTCTTTTCTGGGTTCGGGAAGTTTTGAGGGGCAGATGAGGTGAGAGCGAGTGGTAACAGAGGGGGAAACAAATGTTTAGATTAAAATGAGCATCGGGGGGGGTGAGGGGGCGACATCCCGTCGGCATCGTAGGTCAGATATAGGTCAGGTTGACCTATTTGCCTGTAGGGGGGGTGGGAATCTGTGGGAGGGTGGTCAGGGGAGGGGGAGGGATGGGGAAGGGGCAGGGCACAAGAGTAATGAAGAGGAAGAAGATGACTCAGACAGGAACTGTTATTATAGACTGTGTAATGAAAGGTATAAATGTGTTAAGCTAGATCTGGAGATAAAAGATGGAAAGAATAGTCCACCTAATTTGAGTGTTAGTACTGTGCAGTTAGTAGGCTGTTTATTCAAATTCCGATATGGCAGTTAGATTTGTAACTTGGAACGTCTGTGGTCTGAATGACTCAAAAAAGAGACAAAAGATAGCAGTCCGTCTCCGGCAGATGAATGTAGACTTTGTATTGTTACAGGAGACACATGTAATGAGTACTCAGGAGTTCTGCCTTAACCAATTAGGATTTCACCTGATAGCAAGATCTAAACTAGGGGCTAAAAATAGAGGGGTAGCCATCCTCTCACGGAGTAGAAATGTGGTGGTCGGCAGAAAATTAGAGGATCAATGGGGTAGATGGGCCATGGCAGAGATATTGATTGATGGGGTATGGACAACTTTAGTAGCCGTATATGGCTCAACGCAGGACGACCCAGAAATCCTGCAATTCCTGGATACAGAATTGGTGGGCTGGCCATCTCAAATAATTATAGGAGGAGACCTAAATATTAATGGGGCAGACGGGCTGGGGGTAGGGTCAACAGGGTCCTACAAAGGGAGGAAGAAAAGAGTATACAAAGCCCTAACCAATCTTTTAGAGAATAACCTGCTGCAAGATGTTTGGGGTAGTATTAAACCAGGTCAAGCAGGATTTACATACTATTCAGCACCTCACCATCTGTGTGTCCGATTAGATTATTTTTTGGTCTCAACAGATCTACTGAATAGGTTAGAAATTGATAGGCTACCTCGTATCTTAAGTGACCATAACCCTTTAATATTAACAATGAAGGTGGGAGGGAGAAGTAAAGTAAGTAGGGTTTGGACTTTTGAAAGGGGACTTCTTCTGGATAAACACTACTTAAAGCATATGTCCAAATGGATCTGCGAATTTTTTGAGAATAACAGAGGCAGTGCCCCAGTAGGAGTAGTTTGGGATGCCTTTAAGGCCGGAGTGCGGGGTGAGACATGCAGCTTTAGTGCCCATGAAAGGAAAATAGCGCGAACTAGGGACAGTGATTTGGAGAGGGCTGTTTTAAAGGCGGAGCAGCATCTTTATGAATCTTTAATAAGGGGCGAATCGATTGAAGAGGCCAGTATAGAATTAATGAAAGTAAAAAGCGAAGCGGAAGAAGATATGGCGAATAAGGCAGCTCAGAATTTCACGACCAAAAGGGAGAGATGCTACGAGTTTAGCGAAAAGGTTGGACATGTACTTGCCATGCGCACCAGACAGATAGCAGCAACGGGGGTAGTCAGGGAGATTAGGGACGAGTCCGGGAAAATACATTCAGACCCACAGGAAATCAGGCAGGTATTCAGGAAATATTATCAGGTACTGTATGACGAGCAACAGCCTAGTAATATTGTAGAGATAAGGGAATACCTTCAGGGCGTTCCGGTGGTCGGGGTATCTAGTGAGGATGCAGAAGAACTCGAGAAAGTGTTGGAGCCTAATGAAGTTAAAGAAGCCATGGTTAACTTGCCCTCTGGTAAGGCTGCTGGCCCGGACCAATTGCCCTTAGAGTTTTATAAAATCTTTTGGGAGAGTTTAGGGCAAGACCTAGTTAAGACTATGCAAATTGCACAATTTGGGGAATCTATCCCTAAATCCTGGAGTGGCGCAGACATTGTTCTAATATTAAAGAAAGGGAAGATAGAAACTGAGCCAGGGTCTTATAGACCAATCACGCTCATGAACAGTGATACTAAAATATATTCAAAGGCATTGGCAACAAGATTTGCAGCTAATATATCTCCGTTGGTTAGTAGTAATCAACATGGTTTTATTCCTGGCAGAGGGACGACACACCATACCCGGAAAGTCATAACTATGTTTGACGTCGCAGAAGTTACAGGGGACCCGATGGCGGTAATGCTGCTTGATGCTGAAAAAGCATTTGATCGGGTCTCCTGGGACTTCCTGTGGCATATCTTAATAAGAGCTGGGATGAAGGAGGGATTCGTTAAAGCCCTGAAAACTTTGTATAGGGATCCGGTCGCAGCTATAAGAGTCAACGGGGGCACTACGGATCAATTCTCAATTAAGAGAGGTACAAGGCAGGGGTGCCCTTGCTCGCCTCTGTTGTTTGCCATGTATATGGATCCTCTAATTCGCAGGATAGAGCTATGTCCAGACATTACTCCAGTGAACACCATGTTGGGACCCTGTAAGATACTTGCGTATGCCGATGATGTGGCGGTGATAACTCCAAACCCCACAGAGGCAATTGCTATGATAGAGGGGGAGGCTCGTAAGTTTGGACAGGTATCTGGTTATGCCCTGAATACCTTAAAGACCCAGATTATCAAGAACTCAATGGCTATTTGTAATGATAATCGTGTTGTACATGAAGGGGTCTATCTAGGAATTAATATCACAGCAGATCTAGATAAATTGGTGGAAAAAAACATAGCTCCAATTATAGGCAAAGTTAAGAAAGATTTAGACCGTTACGAAAATCTGCATTTATCATTAGTAGGACGTGTGAATATTATCAAAATGATGGTTCTGCCTAAATTTCTATATATCTTTAGAGCAATTCCACTATTCTTCGATGGCAAGTGGTTCAAAATTTGCGAGCAAATGATTAACCGCTTTGTTTGGGCTAGAGGTAAGACGCGGAGGGCTCTCAGGTATATGTCGCTCCCGCGGGAAAGAGGGGGCTGGTCTCTGCCCGATTTAAAACTTTATTATTGGGCAGCGGCATTACAATATATGGTGGGTTTGGTTGGAGGAGCAGAAAAGGAGGCCTGGCATGATTTTGGATCACTTGTTATTTATGGTTTGGCACTTGGTATGAATGCTGAGAATGCTTTTCTGAGATTTTCTGAGGGTAGTTATTTTAAAAGAACACGTTTTAAGACTGTAATCGCTGCACATAATATTTGGAAAGGAATTTCAAAAAAGGTGGGAATTGGGAAGTATAGTTTTTATACTAGATTAAAAAATAATCCATCGCTCTCTAGTGAGGTTTTTTCGGATAATGTATTCCAAGAATGGGATAGGCGGGGGATAAGAAAAGTTGGAGATATGATGGGTCCCTATGGCATAGTACAATTCGCCAAACTGCAAAAGAGGTTTAATTTGGATGCTAGACACTTTTTCAAATACCTTCAAATTAGAAGCTGTCTTGTAAATAAGCAAGGGGGCGCATCGGGTTTCGAAAGAAATGCAATAATGGATCTTATGGAAAAAGGTATTGATTGCACGATTAAAAGATTTTATTTAGAGATGACGAAAATAAAGAAGGACGATTTAGAGAAATGGGGAGATAAATGGTCCTTGGATTTAAATTTGGATATGGATGCGGGCAGGGGCATTTTCACTGAATCAATAGAAATGGGCAGGATAGCGTTATGTTCATCGTCTCTTCAAGCCCAGCATTATAAGATATTATATCATCTGTATTACACGCCTGCTAAGATTGCCCAGTGGGGTGGTACAACTGGAAATACCTGCTTTAGATGTGGGAATGCAGATGCAGATCTCTTACATATTTTTGTAAGTTGTCCCCAATTGGATAAACTGAAACAAGACATTACTAATTTTTTTCAGATTGCTATGACCTCGAATATAGTATTAACACCAGCTGTTATGTTGTTGGGGATTAGTATTGGTGAGCAACCGACTTGTAAATATTTTTTATTTGTGGCAATGGCGATCTTGAGGTTGATTGTGGCATCGGCTTGGCTAGACCCTAACCCTCCAACATATCATCAATGGTTAGGCAAAGTAATGTCTATACAAAAATTAGAAACAGCTATATATGCCAGAAGGGGGAAGAATGGTAAGAAAATGGGAATGCAGATTTGGGAACCCTTCATCCAATGGAAAGTAGGCCTAGGCCCTCAGGGGGGGGGGGGAATAGTTTGCTTATTATATGATTTTGTTCACTGTCTGTAATACTATGCTTAATTCTTTACTGTAAATGGATTGTAATTAATGTGCCCTGTTATAAATAAAATGTGGGGGGGGGGAAGAAAAACTAATAAAATATTTAAAAAAAAAAAAAAAAGTAAAATGAAAAAAAACTGTGGAGTTTCTGTGTTCATGAAGCAGTAACAGTGATTGGTGGATTTTGATTGCTGAAAACAGAAAGTTAGGGTGCACGGATGTGTTCTTTGAAAGATGTATTTTGAGTGGTCAATAAAAAATCATTAAATGAAAGAATGCACTGGATATGCAGGTGCACTGAGAGTTCAGAGTTCAATTGCAACATTGTTGTGTGAACTTGCAAACAACAGAGGTCTTCCAAGAGGTGGTTGCCATGCAGATAAGGCAGAAAGGGCAGAGGGGGGATGGGTTTTCATTTGAAAAAAAGTGAGGGAAGACTTTTGATTGGGTGACATGAGAGATATGTGTGAAGAATTACAGCATTTCTGTGCTTTTGATAGCTGCAGACTCTGGAGTGCATACCTTTTGCTCTGCTGAAGACAAATTGGTGTGTTTCTGAGACTGTTTTCAAACTCAAAGTATTTGCTAAGGTGAGAAAATATTTCTTTAATTTAGATAGAGAATAGTGTGCTTTAAGGAGAAAATTATGAATTATGTGGCGCAAATTGCTTGTAAATATGCTCCCACCTGTGCATGGAAAATTTAGATTTTGAATGTTTGTGTTACATAGCCATGTTAAAAGTGATACAAACATGCTGCAAAGGCAATCAAAAAACGCTTTTATGTGTCTTAAGGACATTTTAAGTAATTTTCCCATGTGCAGTGTTTTGAAATTATGATTTGAAAATCGTTTTTGGGGAAAAGGAATTGTTTTTAAATTTATGACAAGGACATAATGGTGTATGCTTCTTTATAAGGCAATTGACTGTCCCTGATGTTATTTTTCCCATTTTAATGTAAGACCTTTCTCTGTGGCGCAAATTGCTTGTAAATATGCTCCCACCTGTGCATGGTAAATTTAGATTTTAAATGTTTGTGTTACATAGCCATGTTAAAAGTGACCCAACCATGCTGGAAAGGCAATCAAAAAACGCTTTCATGTGTCTTAAGGACATTTTAAGTCATTTTCCCATGTGCAGTGTTTTGAAATTATGATTTGAAAATCGTTTTTGGGGAAAAGGAATTGTTTTTAAATTTATGACAAGGACATAATGGTGTATGCTTCTTTATAAGGCAATTGACTGTCCCTGATGTTATTTTTCCCATTTTAATGTAAGACCTTTCTCTGTGGCGCAAATTGCTTGTAAATATGCTCCCACCTGTGCATGGCAAATTTAGATTTTGAATGTTTGTGTTACATAGCCATGTTAAAAGTGATACAAACATGCTGCAAAGGCAATCAAAAAACGCTTTTATGTGTCTTAAGGACATTTTAAGTAATTTTCCCATGTGCAGTGTTTTGAAATTATGATTTGAAAATCGTTTTTGAGGTAAAGGAATGTTGTTAAAATTTATGTGCGCCATATGCCCCCAAATTTCTTTTTCAGGGGTGCAGCAGGGTGTTATTGAGACACCCCTGCACCTTTGGAAAAATTCCTAATTTGCGATGAGCTAATTGCTAATCGCAAATTGCACCTTCATTCCTATGGGCCTCCTGGCCCATGGAAATGAATGGGTAATTTGCAATTAGCAATTTGCTCATTGCAAATTTGGAATGGTAAAGAATCGCTATTTATTCCTTAAAATTCGCTATTTTGGAAATGCAAAATAGTTATATGATACATATGGCGGTTGATGTCTAACAAGATAAGAAGCTTAGGGATACATTTATGATGACTGGCACAATGAAGTGGACATCACTTACTTCATTGGTAGAGCTTTACATGTATTATGTCCTCTGTATTCTTCATCAAGCGTAACTTTAATCTGCAATCCTGAGTAGGCCTCACTTTAAACAAACCTCTGGATAGGCCACATCTTATTGTCATCCTGAATTAATCATTTAAAATGCTAGGGACAGATTTATGATAGGTGTATGCCTCTTTTGCGCCACTTAGAAAACACTGTCCATGGGGAAATGACTTAAAATGTCCTTAAGACACATGAATGTGTTTTTTTAAAACGTTTGCAATTTTTTTGGGTCACTTTTAACATGGCTATGTGACTCAAACAGTCAAAATCTAAATTCGCCATGCACAGGTGGGAGCATATTTACAAGGAATGTGCTACATGGGGAAAGGTCTTATAATGTAATATGGGAAAAATGACATCAGAGACACTGAAATGCCTTATAGAGAAGCATACACCATTATGTCCTTGTCATAAATTTGCAAACCATTACTTTTCCCCAAAAACGATTTTCAAATCATAATTTGAAAACACTGCACATGTGGAAATGACTTAAAATGTCCTTAATTCAAAATTTGCTATTCCTTACTTTGCGATTGCACTGAAGGATTTGCAAATTTTGCGATTCCTTAAATGCAATGTATCAAACAAAAAATATGTAAAAAATGATATTAAGGATTTGGAAACTACCACCAACTTCTAGTTTGTGGTAATTTGCGAATTCTTTTCAAAAAGCATTTTTTTCCACAAAAAAAAAAGTCACATATGACGCCCATACATGCCCTTAGGGCATGTATGTGTGCCATATGCCCCCAAATTTCTTTTTCAAGGGTGCAGCAGGGTGTTCTTGAGATACCCCTGCACGCTTGAAAAAATTCCTATTTTCTGATGAGCTAATTGCTAATCGCAAATTGCAACCTTCATTCCTATGAGCCTCCTAGCCCATGGAAATGAATGGGTAATTTGCAATTAGCAATTTGCTCATTGCAAATTAGGAATGGTAAAGAATTGCTATTTATTCCTTAAAATTTGCTATTTAGGAAATGCAAAATAGTTTGATGGTACATATGGCGGTTGATGTCTAACAAGATAAGAAGCTTAGGGATACATTTATGATGACTGGCGCAATGAAGTGGACATCACTTACTTCATTGGTAGAGCTTTACATGTATTATGTCCTCTGTATTCTTCATCAAGCGTAACTTTAATCTGCAATCCTGAGTAGGCCTCACTTTAAACAAACCTCTGGATAGGCCACATCTTATTGTCATCCTGAATTAATCATTTAAAATGCTAGGGACAGATTTATGATAGGTGTATGCCTCTTTTGCGCCACTTAGAAAACACTGTCCATGGGGAAATGACTTAAAATGTCCTTAAGACACATGAATGTGTTTTTTTAAAACGTTTGCATTTTTTTTGGGTCACTTTTAACATGGCTATGTGACTCAAACAGTCAAAATCTAAATTCGCCATGCACAGGTGGGAGCATATTTACAAGGAATGTGCTACATGGGGAAAGGTCTTATAATGTAATATGGGAAAAATGACATCAGAGACACTGAAATGCCTTATAGAGAAGCATACACCATTATGTCCTTGTCATAAATTTGCAAACCATTACTTTTCCCCAAAAACGATTTTCAAATCATAATTTGAAAACACTGCACATGTGGAAATGACTTAAAATGTCCTTAATTCAAAATTTGCTATTCCTTATTTTGCGATTGCACTGAAGGATTTGCAAATTTTGCGATTCCTTAAATGCAATGTATCAAACAAAAAATATGTAAAAAATGATATTAAGGATTTGGAAACTACCACCAACTTCTAGTTTGTGGTAATTTGCGAATTCTTTTCAAAAAGCATTTTTTTCCACAAAAAAAAAAGTCACATATGACGCCCATACATGCCCTTAGGGCATGTATGTGTGCCATATGCCCCCAAATTTCTTTTTCAAGGGTGCAGCAGGGTGTTCTTGAGATACCCCTGCACGCTTGAAAAAATTCCTATTTTCTGATGAGCTAATTGCTAATCGCAAATTGCAACCTTCATTCCTATGAGCCTCCTAGCCCATGGAAATGAATGGGTAATTTGCAATTAGCAATTTGCTCATTGCAAATTAGGAATGGTAAAGAATTGCTATTTATTCCTTAAAATTTGCTATTTAGGAAATGCAAAATAGTTTGATGGTACATATGGTGGTTCATCTGTAACAAGATAAGAAGCTTAGGGATACATTTATGATGACTGGCGCAATAAAGTGGACATTACTTACTTCATTGGTAGGCCTTTACATGTATTATCTCCTCTGTATTCTTCATCAAGCGTAACTTTAATCTGCAATCCTGAGTAGGCCTCACCTTAAACAAACCTTTGGATAGGGCACACCTTATTGTCATCCTGGATTAATCATTTAAAATGCTAGGGACAGATTTATGATAGGTGTATGCCTCTTTTGTGCCACTGTGCGTCACTTTTATGATGCAGCGGCGGTGCTAATTTGCAATTAGCAATTTGCTCATTGCAAATTAGGAATGGTAAAGAATTGCTATTTATTCCTTAAAATTTGCTATTTAGGAAATGCAAAATAGTTTGATGGTACATATGGTGGTTCATCTGTAACAAGATAAGAAGCTTAGGGATACATTTATGATGATTGGCGCAATAAAGTGCACATTACTTACTTCATTGGTAGGCCTTTACATGTATTATCTCCTCTGTATTCTTAATCAAGCGTAACTTTAATCTGCAATCCTGAGTAGGCCTCACCTTAAACAAAGCTCTGGATAGGCCACACTTTATCGTCATCCTGGATTAATCATTTAAAATGCTAGGGACAGATTTATGATAGGTGTATGCCTCTTTTGTGCCACTGTGCGTCACTTTTATGATGCAGCGGCGGTGCAAAAGATTTGCTATGAGGCGACAACAGTACAAATTTATGCATTTAGGCAGATATGTCATGGTGTAAAAAAAACGTACCACATGAAACCGATGCAGCAGTGATGCAAAAGATGCACCATGTCGCAAGACAGGCGTCACTTGGGGCCATATGTATCAAGCTAATTAGCATTCGCAAAGATCAAAATTCTACGAATTTCGGCCTTTGCGAATGTTAATTAGACAAATGGTATGTATCAAACAAGTTTGATGCAAAATAAGGAGTAGCAAAATTTGCTATTCCTTATTTTGCAATTGCACTGAAGGATTTGCAAATTTTGTGACTACTTAAATGAAATGTATCAAACAAAAAATATGTAAAAAAATGACATTAAGGATTTGGAAACTATTGTGGTAAATTGGTGGTAATTTGTGAATTCTTTTCAAAAAGCTTTTTTTCAAAAAAACAAAAGGTCCCATATGACGCCAACACATGCCCTTAGGGCATGTATGTGTGCCATATGCCCCCAAATTTCTTTTTCAGGGGTGCAGCAGGGTGTTCTTGAGACACCCCTGCACCCTTGGAAAAATTCCTAATTTGTGATGAGCAAATTGCTAATCGCAAATTAAACCTTCATTCCTATGAGCCTCCTAGCCCATGGAAATGAATGGGTAACTTGCAATTAGCAATTTGCTCATTGCAAATTAGGAATGGTAAAGAATTGCTATTTATTCCTTAAAATTCGCTATTTAGGAAATGCAAAATAGTTTAATGCTACATATGGCGGTTCATCTGTAACAAGATAAGAAGCTTAGGGATAGATTTATGATGACTGGTGCATCACCAGGGATGTGTCAGTCATCCTGCGCCGCTGTTCCGCCACCCATGGTGTGCTGCATTTAGAATGCGGGGCATCATGGGGCAAAAATGACACAGATGCGTGACGTATCTGTGCTGTAAAGGTAGTGATTGCTGGAGTTGTATCGCAAGTGCGATGGAGCTCAAGCAAGGCTCAGGGGTGCCCCATCTCCACAATGTTGCGTCAAGACCTATGCCTGCTTAAAGCAGGCGCAGGGTTTTGACGAAGCTTTCTCCTATCTGATTGTAAATACGGCACACCATGGGTGGCAGAGTAGTGGTGCACGTTAACTGGTGCATGCCTGGGGATGTGCCATTTAACATAAATCTGCCCCTTTACATTTAAGTATGTGCAGGACACACAGAGTTGGTGAGGCTTATCCAAGGTTAAGAAGAGATGAGTCCTGTTCACTGAAAATTTAGACATAGTCTTCACCTGCTCAGCATTGTTGGACATGGCTAAATAATAGCTGCAAAATATTACTCTTGTTAAACAATTTTACTATTATAATCTCTGAGATTTGTCTCTTACTCTGCAACATCTCATTGTTGTTATCTTTCTTTAAAGATAAAGACAACCTCAACATGAGCGACAATCTGCAATCAGTTGATTTTGACCTCATCATTGAACTTGTAATTGAAACATCAGTGGATGTTGATCCCTTGGATGATTTAAATCCTGAGGATGAAGAAGAGCGTGATGAGGATGCAGATTTGTCCGAATTATATGACATAGGATGGGAAGCTGACCTGCTTGAGCCTATGGAAATATAAACATTTATTTTTAAAATTTATAATTAATAAAAAGTAAAAAGGTAAACCGTTTAATTTAAAAATAAAGACACCTTCAAAAGCAGGTTATGTGTAGTGTCTTCAATAAAATATTAAAATATGCTCATAAAATTAGATCAGATTCACATATAAAATAGCATAGGTAACATAAATATAAATGTCATTTCTTTTCTGCTATTTCTGTATTGTAAATTTGCAAGGACTAAAAAATCTTCTATTTAAAATGTCAAGTAGTGTGTTAAGTTTTTGATCACTGTTATTGTTTGGTAATAATGGTTAATAACATTTTTTATTATATTTTACCACAGATTCAACTGCAGATCATTTCAAGATTTCACCATGCCAACAATAGAAAGACAGAGAAAGGCTGCAAAACGTCAAAGACAGCAGGTGAAAGAAAATAAGCAGCAGTCCTCTAACAAAAAGATTTGTCAAGTCACGAAGAAAGCACCGGGTAAGAGCACAAAATATTTCATAAGAAATATGTGTAGTAAAAAAAATATTACTACAGAAAATGTTTCAGTCCATAAAACGAGAAGGAATTCAAATGGAAAGGAAAGGCCAATCAAAAATGTTAGTGCTAGAGCAAGATAGTAGAAGGAAAGAACAGTTTAGGGAGATTCGTAAACGAATGTTCCGCAACAGGATAATTGGCAATTTGTTAAAAAATATTAAGAAAGGTCAACAGAAATTGGTTTTTTATAAGAGAAAAAAAAAAGTTGAGAAAGTTATTGATCAGACATTTGAAATTAAACGTAAGTTATTTATTTTGATAATCAATAGAATTAGGAAGCTAAACAAGGCAATTTATGATTTCAAAAGAAATAGTAGATGGAAGAGAATAGTTAATCGTAGTAATTTTTGTGAAGTTTTTTCTGGAGAATGGATGCATAGTTCAAGCTGTGAGGCATTTTTTAATGAGGAGAGTTATTTCCAGGATAATGATTTGGTGCATGCAGTTGACACCAGTGGTCGTGCTTATGAAGTGAAAGATGGTTGTCCAGTTGAAAAAGAAAAACTTGTGACAACAGAGGCAGAAGAGGTGTTAGGTAATGAGGTTTTAGGAAGACGTGCTAAGGGTCCTGTGTACACCTGGAAGTGTAGTAGTATTTGCAGTGTGCGACAGGATTCCATCAATTTGCTTTGTGATTTTGTACGGTCATTTAATAAGAAAAGTTTGAAGCAGAAAATAAGGTTGTTGCAAGAATTAGATCCTTGCAGAGTAAGAGAAGTGACAGGTTTGCATGGTCATTCACTGGCTTGTCTTTCCAGGAGAGTATGCCAGAGTGTTTTTCATCATTTCAGGATGCTAGCAGTGCATCATAATAAAGTGAGGAAATTAGTTAGAATGTTGTATTATGCTAAGAGTCCAGCAATTATGCTTAAACAATTATGCGCTGCTCTTTTGCATGGTTCTGAAATAGATGTGAAGAATATATGTGAAGAAATTGAGTTTTGTTACTTTGGAAGTAAAGAGGAGAATGTTGAAATTGAGCAAGAAGAAGAGGGTCATGTGGAAGATAGTGTACAGGTTTCCAGTACAGATAATTTCCAGAGGGAAATTGCGACGTTTGAGGTGAAATCAAGTGAGAGGCCTATTTTCACTTGTGTGTGTTGTCGACGCACTTATTATAAGAATCAGACTAAGTTAGTGGATTTATATGCAAAAAGTGAAAGGGAAAATAATAGTGAATGGAAGGATTTCGCAACATACTTGATGGTAGAAAATTGTTTTGATTTGGGATTGGATCAACGTGTGTGTAGTTATTGTTGTTGCAAATTAAATCAAAACCAGATGCCTGCTAGAGCAGTTCATAATAATCTGGAATTGGTTGAGATTCCTTCTGAATTGAAGGATTTAAATACGTATGAATCTATTTTGATTCAAAGTATCCATCCCTTTCAGGCTATTGTAAGAATGGAGCCAAAGACAGGGAAATTGCCTCCATCAGATTTACAGAGAGGATTAAAGGGAAGAGTTGTTTATTTGCCTCTAGATTTGAAGAAAAACATTAACACAATTGGAGTAGAAAAAGTGGAAGAGGAACCTCTGGTTATCTTAGTTAATGGGGTTCCGACAAAGAATAAGAAAATATGGCAAGATTTAGTAGATGTTAGGAAAGTTAAAAAGGCAACATTGTATTTGAAAAAAAATAATAAATACTATAAGAATGTATATGTTGCAGAAGAGGAAGTAAGTGAGGAAGAGGATAGCGATTTGTGTGCTGGTCAAATTGAGAAAGTAGAACCCTCTACTAGTGAAGAAATATATGAACATTATAGTGTTCATCCTTTGCATTCCAAGGAAGTCATGGGGAATGCTATTGAGTTGTTTCAAATGAAACAAGCCAAAGGGAGTCCCATTAGTGTTTGGGAGGAAAGTTTGGAAGCTCGGTGTTTCCCACAGCTTTTTCCAACAGGTCAGGGAGGAAGATATGATGAGCGACCTCATCAAATTCCTGCTTCTGAATACCGGACTTTGCGATTGTATGCAGGAGATGCTAGGTTTCGACAATGCATTCCTTATTTGTTTCATCTCCTGTTTGAAAGCGATCTGTCTGGACTGTCATATGCAGTGAACCATATCTTGAAAAGTGGTATACACATGCAAAACATCTCTGCAAGTGACTTTATGGATAAAGTCAATGTCCAAGACAGTATTTTGGATTCTCACCTGATTAATCTCATGGCGTGTCAGCGTGGTACTAATGAGTACTGGTACCGTCGTCATGGTGATTTAAAATGTATGCTGAGGAACTTAGGTACTCCCACATGGTTCCTCACTCTGAGCTGTGCCGAGTATGGCTGGGAAGACTTACTTGAATTTCTACGAGAGGCAAATGCTAACGTAGATAACATCGAATTCAAGACACCCGGAGAACTGTGCTCTTTGGATCCAGTCAATGTATGTAGGTACTTCAATCATAGATTTGAAGCTATGATGTCTTTCATCATGAATAAGAAGAATCCACCTCTTGGAGAGGTGTTGGATTTCTTCTGGAGAAAGGAGTACCAAGCAAGAGGTGCTCCTCATATACATATGTTGCTGTGGATCAAGGATGCACCTAAATTTGGAACGGATCCAGAAGACTCAGTGATGAGTTTCATCCAACAGTATTCTACGTGTGCTGTTCCAAACGCAAAGGAGAAGAAAAGCCTAAGAGAAAAAGTTCTGCGTTTCCAAAGCCATCGATGTGGAAAGTACTGCCGTCGTAAATTCCGAAACAAGGACAAGTTCTACACTAAATGTCGTTTCGGCTTTCCACGACCGGTGATTTCTAAAGGAAGAGTAAACAGTTTGATGTCTTCGCTGCGACACAATGTCATGAAGAAATCACTTAAAAACACTTACAATTTGAAGAGGAACGAAGAGTCCAAGTACATCAACGACTACAACCCGGTGATTTTGTCCATGTGGAATGCTAACATGGATATACAGTTTGTGGCTGATAACTGTATGGCTGTGGCTCGGTATGTGACGTCTTACATCACCAAAAAAGAGAAGACAGAATTGAAGGATATGTGGGAGGACATTTCCCATGAAAAGAGCCTCAGCAAGAAGTTGTACAGTTTCAGTCTGAAGATGTTGTCGCATCGAGAAATCGGAGCGTACGAATGTTCTGACCGGTTGTCTTCAGCAAGTCTCTATGCCAAGTCCAGGAGTATCGTTTGGGCGAGTCTTGGTCTTGCTGCAACGCGTAATCGAGTTCTCAAACCTGTGCGGGAAATTGAGTATTTGGCGGAAAAGGAGCCAAACAGTACCGACATTTTGAAGACCAACATGTTGGATACATATTATCCAAATTGAAGCATTCACCTCGACAATGTTTGTCTGTATGAGGTTCTTCAAAATTACATATTCAAGAGGAACATCAAAGAAGATACTGAGAAAGGAGTGTATGCTGTAATAGGAAGTGAGGGATGTCTGGTCAAGCAAAGAAAATGCCACTTGGTAAACCATCGAAAATTGAGTGGCGAATCTCCTGAAAAAAAGGAGTTTTTCTATTTAGCACTTTTGCAACTTTTCAAGCCTTGGCGTGCAGAAGAGGAACTGCTTGGAGATTTCCTCTGTTACGAAGACTCTTTCAATGCCGCCAAGGAGACCATAGAATTTCCTGCTTTTCCCAAATATGTAGAAATGTTGAATGCGGAAATTGAGCAGGAAGCAACGATTGCAGCCGAGATTGCCAGAGACAGTTCTCAGGACAGTCAGAGTTCTGCTTCATTGAGTCAGGATCCACTAGGAGGACCTGTTATTGAAAATGAAGCTGCCACTGCTATGAATGAAGTGGAAAGAGCCATGGCACATGCTCAAGAGGATGCGGTTAACTTAGAAGAGTTGGAAAGACAACTCAACGTTGAGCAGAGGAAAATATATGACGAAGTTACCATGCAAATTGATCATGGATTAAGTCATGATAAGAAAGAGTGCTCATGTACGTCGTTGAAGCCTGTCCGACTGTACGTGAGTGGAGAAGCGGGAACTGGAAAAAGTTTCCTCATTAAAGCAATTTCATGCTATTTGCAGGAAAGGACAGAGTCATCGCTGTCTTGTGTTGTCACTGCTCCAACTGGACTGGCAGCACATAATATTAAAGGGATTACTTTACATCGTTTACTGATGCTGCCAGTGGAGCATGACAATAAATTACAATATCACAAGCTATCTGGAGATGCTTGTTTTGAAGTTTCAAGAATCTTGAGGAAAATGAAACTTCTTATCATTGACGAAGTAAGCATGGTTTCCAATGTCATGCTTGCCTTTGTGCATTTGAGGATGCAAGAAGTTCTCAAAACAGAGTATGATGTGTTATTTGGTGGCAAACACATCATTGTTTTCGGAGATCTTCTGCAGCTGACACCAGTGAAAGGGCAACCTGTGTTCAAAATGCTCACGCATGAAGATACCAGGAAGTGCCTAGGCAGCATTGGCAACGTCAATATATGGTTAAACTTCAATTATGCTGAACTGCATGAAAATATGCGTCAGGCAAAGGATGAAGTTTACAAGACTATTCTACAAGATGTTAGAATTGGAAAAGTGACCGAGCATGGGAAAGAAGCTTTACATGCACGATTACTGTCAAATTTATATCCAGAACAAGATGTGTTGCCTGAGAATATTTTTCAGAAAATTACTGAGAAGAAATCTGGAATATGTTTGATGCCAACTCTTGCAGAATGTGCCAAATTTAACAACAAAATGTTGCATTTAGAAAAGCAAGAGATTGTGAAACTGGAAGCTATTGATAGAGTAGAGCATATGGGATCAACAATTATTTTGTCTGAGAATCTGAAAACAAAATTGGATTCATTAGAGAAGAATATATCTAAAACTGCAGGTTTTGAAAAGACTCTGAATGTGTGCTTGAACTGCCGTATAATTTTAAGAAGGAATTTACATGTTGAAAGAGGTCTGGTAAATGGATCAATGGGTAATGTTGTTGATTTTGTGAAATACAGAAATAGAGATGGAATTGAATTTTTAAAAATTAAATTTGATGGCATTGAGGAAGTACAGCTAATTGGTCGTTGTTCTGCTAGATTTTTGCTTGTAAAAGACTTATATGTTCGCCGTAAGCAGTTTCCTGTTTGCTTGGCATATGCGGTGACAATCCATAAATCGCAAGGTTTAAGTGTAGACTGTGCATTGGTGAATATTGGCAGTTCTGTGTTCAAGGAGGGTATGGCATATGTGGCATTGTCACGAGTTAGGACTTTATCGGGATTGTACTTGATTGAGTGTGATGTCACAAACATTTGTGCGGATCTAGATTGTGTTAAGGAATACAATAGGTTGAGAAGAGAGTATGCGCCACATTTGCCTCAGTATCCTTTGTTTGAGAAACGTGTGGTAGGCCGGAAACGAAGAAATGTGACCAATACTGGGGAGGTTGTAGCAAAAAGACGAAAAGTCGATGAACCTGAAATTATAAGCAGAAACAAAAAGGATTCTGTTGAAGATGTTGTTGGTTTTCAATTTGAAAACAGTTCTGGTGTCAACTGCTATGCTAATGTAGTGGTTAATGTTTTGTTTTCTCTAGAAAATGTAAAAGAAGAGATTGTGGTCAATTCTGATCAAAGATTTTGCAGTTTGTTAAATTCTGTGTTAGAGAAATGTAGCACTGATAGAACAAACATAGAAAGTGTGTCTGAAATTCGAAATCTGTTAGACAGATGTTCAGGCCAAACACAATTCTCTCAAAATAGTCAGCAAGATTGTCAGGAGTTTTTAATGTATATGCTTGATGTATTGCATGATGAAGGTGTAGATGTAGATCACCTGTTTGGGCTTTCTTATCAATGGCAGCATGACTGCGAGAACTGTAGGGTATCAAGTACTACTAGTGTAGACTCAGAAAGATTTATATATTTAACTTTGCCAGACAGTAAATCAGTCTCTTTTAATAAGCTAGTAAAAGCAGCTGATCACAACATGGAGTGTAGCCAATGTAAATCTGAAATGATGTCCACATTATTTATACGAACATATGGCCAGTATGTCATTTTAATGTTCCAACGATGTAGGCCTGATGGAACAAAATTGACAACTTTAATTAAAAATTTTGTGGCTTCACAGTTGTCAATATCAGGAAGGACTTTTGTAACTGTAGCAATTATATATCATGATGGTCCTTCAATAACATCAGGACATTATACAGCTTATTTAAAGTGTAGAAATGGCTGGTCATTCTGCAATGATTCTGTTTTAATTTTCAAAAAAAAATTGCCATATGACCTTAAAAACTCTTACCTGGTGTTTTTAAAACCAAAATTTTAGGGAAAGAATCTCGGGATGTGCTCTGAGGAATTTCAAGAAGTTCTCATGGCTCCTACACTATTTGGCCTTGAGGATAAGTGTAGTACAGAGACATAACTTCTTACCATAACACTGGACGTCATGGAGAAATACGTGCACTTTGAATGAGTTCAGAAAAACTATTTCTTTTTATAAGCTAATTGAAGCAGCCAATCAAAACATGGAGTAGAGGGAATGTAAGTCTGCAATGCTGTCTACTGTTTTACATTGCTTTGTGATTAAAAGTGATGTAGAGAATTAAATAATTGTACTAGTCATAAAGGTAGTGTAAGTCTGCTTCATAGTAAGCAGTATCAGTGTGATAGGAAATGTAGAACATGATTGAGCAAGAAGGGGAAGATATTACTAGTCCAGGATTGTGTAAATGATCTTCAACATTTTAATTCTGAAAGTTGCGGAAATGCGAAAAGACGGGATTGGCTTACAAGAAATCCAAGAGTTATAAATGGGTCTGACAAGATTTGGCCTTGTGGAAACTTGTGGTAGAGAGCAAGAAGTCATTTATTGTATGTAACATGTTTTTGAAAACGATGGAGGTTTTCTTTCAGAAAGTGGCGGGTTGAAAGTAATAACAGCACAACAGAGTGTAAGCTGTTCATAGGACATCCTTGGCCGTCATGGAAAGTAAGTTAACTTTAAGGAGTTCTGAATTCTGCTTTGTTATGTTGTATGGGTTTTTTAAACACAATCATTTTGATTGTGTTTTTTTATCCCCGCTGTTATATGATGAATACCTTCAAGTCACTGTTTTTAGTGAAATTTGATACATTCTGAGAACAGCAAAAATAAACCATTTAACATGTATAATTAATTCTGTTCTGTTTGCATTTATGATGTACATGTAGAACTGTGTAGGAGGCATGGAGAAGGTGAGGCTTCTGTAAGTGTCAAAGTTGTTGCATACAGTGAACACATTCACACATCGGTCCACTCTTCCTTGGATGTGGTGGAGGTGGTGGGGAAGCACCAGCTGAAGCTACTAAAGAAGCTATTGCTCACTGGTAACAAAGGGTCTTTCTCTCACAATGATGAAAGTCAGAGTGAGGAAAGAAAGAGGGATTTTCATCATTTGGGAAAAACAATAGTTCTCAACCAATGAAAAGTGTTCATTTTAGATTATATGACCTAGTCTTACATCATTAGGAAACCAAAAGTGAAATGAACCAATGAAAAGTGTTATTACCAAGTCACATGACCTGCTGTGTTTACGTTACACGCTTTGCAGGGCCTCCCGGTTTGCTTCCAGAAACCTGTGCTTTGCGACTCGGTAAGTGTACCAGTTCGCTAACGTAGTACGTCATATGACGTATCACGCGAGAACGCGAAACGTCATGCGGACGGGAGGCCTCACGATGTTGTTTTCTAACGCGGCAGTTGCGGTAAAGAAACGTTTACCGGTTCGCGGTCTATTTCGCGGCATCAAGGTCAGCTAACGGGAAGCTTCCCGATTCGCGAAGCGGGAACGAAGAAAAAAAAATTTTAAAAAAAAAAGTTATTAATAAACATATAAAATATATTTTGGGATTTAAAGAAGAATACATTTTACAGCTACAGATATTTGCTATTAAAAAACCATTGAAATTCACTGAAAAAACCATAGGTTATAGATTATATATAGTTAGGAATTAGCATTTACAAAACCTTGAAAATTCACTGAAAAAACCATAGGTTATAGACCATATATAGTTAGGAATTAGCATTTAAAAAACCTTATTTTACTCACACAAAACCATTGAAATTCCATATATAGTTAGTTGCACTAACTATATATCGCGCACCCGCAATCCACTGCTGATGATGTCACATATTACATCATTCATGACATGGTCAGTGACATCACTGATGACATCACTGATGACATCTCAAATGACATCACTGATGACATCACTGATGACATCTCATTTGACATTATTCTTGTGCTAATACGATAAACCTCTTCAGACTCTAATATAACCTTAGATACACTCAGTGTATACAGAAACTCACACACTGTCACTCATCCATGGAGTTACTCACACACCTAGTCAGTCATGCAAAGAAACAATCTCACCTCCATTTCCTCAACTATACAGTTATACACACCTTACTTATTCAAGCATATACTAACACATATTTACTCTCTTATACAATCCCTGATACAAGTTCACAATGATCCATACAGCTACTCACACATTCAGTGGCTCTCATGCACAGTTATTTATATATGCCAACTCTCACATGTACTGTGTTTTACATATGTACTTACTTTGACATGTAGCACTGAGATATCCATTCACTCACCAATGCACTCATGCACACAGTCAACCACCCATACAGCTGTTTCCACATGCACTTTTGAACCTATACATCTAGTGAATCAACTGCTCACACATCTATGCACAGAGTCATACACCTCCCAGGCACCCACACACACACTCAGTCTCCCATACAAATACTTGAGCAACCAATCAATAACCCATATACTTACTCATATAGCTACTGATCAACACATGCAGCAGTTTACAGAACAACAAACATAATGATGCACAAATTAAGACAGTTTAGTCACTAACCCGTGCACTCAGTGAGACACATTTAATCACTCACTCATACAGTCAGTCATGCACCTACTAAATCCTTCGTCCAGACACTTATACATCCACTCATTCTTCAATATGTAAGACATATTTAAACTTTACAGAAACAAAAAATCACTGGATGTTGTTATCAGTGATGTCATTTGAGATGTCATCAGTGATGTCATCAGTGATGTCACTGACCATGTCATGAATGATGTAATATGTGACATCATCAGCAGTGGATTGCGGGTGCGCGATATATAGTTAGTGCAACTAACTATATATGGAATTTCAATGGTTTTGTGTGAGTAAAATAAGGTTTTTTAAATGCTAATTCCTAACTATATATGGTCTATAACCTATGGTTTTTTCAGTGAATTTTCAAGGTTTTGTAAATGCTAATTCCTAACTATATATAATCTATAACCTATGGTTTTTTCAGTGAATATATATATATATATATATATATATATATATATATATATATATATATATGTAGATGTATATTCACCACCTCCTTTGTCCGCAGCATGACGATGCAATGTGCGGGCTTATTTGTTACTCTTCACTTTATTCACTGGACAACATCATGTGTGTGTGTGTATAAATATATTTATATATATACATATACACGTATATATATATATATATATATATATATATATATATATATATATATATATATATTTAGTTTTTTTCACCAAACGACCACCAGCATTTTGGAACGCACACACAGCTGATTAAACTTGCGTTTTTTATTTGGGCACACCAACAGCATCATCCTGGTTACAATATTGTTGCCGACGCGTTTCGAGGCAAGCAGCCTCTTCTTCATGGGCAGCTGGAATGAAAGTTACAGCGTCCTCTGCATGTCGGTTTTTATCCGCGCCTCGTCCGACGCTGATCCTGGCATGCTGGGAATGGTAGTCCATTCCCTTGAGTCTGTATCCCTCTGTCGGTGCTGTAACTTCCTCTTTACAGCATCATTAATGCCCTATAGTAGGGGTCCAGAACGTGCATTGGTTTCCATAAGCCAATCAGTTGTACTGCGTTTGGGGGCATGAAAGTGTTTCCGCCTTGCAGCCTTTCCACGTGTAGAGAAACGGTGCTGTCCCGCGAGGAGCGGTCTCCACGCTTTAGAATATTTTCACCAAACGACCACCAGCATTTTGGGACGCACACACAGCTGATTAAACCTGCGGTTTTTATTTGGGCAGACCAACAGCATCATCCTGGTTACAATATTATTGCCGACGCGTTTCGAGGCAAGCAGCCTCTTCTTCATGGGCAGCTGGAATGAAAGTTACAGCGTCCTCTGCATGTCGGTTTTTATCCGCGCCTCATCCGGCGGTGATCCTGGCATGCTGGGAGTGGTAGTCCATTCCCTTGAGTCTGTATCCCTCAGTGGGTGCTGTAACGTCCTCTATACAGCATCATTAATACCCTATAGTAGGGGTCCAGAACGTGCATTGGTTTCCATAAGCCAATCAGTTGTACTGCGTTTGGGGGCATGAAAGAGTTTCCGCCTTGCAGCCTTTCCACGTGTAGAGAAACTGTGCTGTCCCACAGGGAGTGGTCTCCATGCTTTAGAATATTTTCACCAAACAACCCCAAGCATTTTGGGACGCACACACAGCTGATTAAACCTGCTGTTGGTGTGCCCAAATATATATTGTAAATACATGGTGGCAAATCTATGAGGCAGTCATCTCTGTAGGAAGCGCAGGCTTATTTCAGTAATTTCTTCGTATTTCAGACACATATGCCAAAAACCAGAACTGGCCATGAGCCATATAGTGAGTTCTGTGATTTCTTCATGGTTTGCTGACATAAGAGTGTCCAGCAGTGACAAGACTGAATTAAGACAGCCGCTGCCACGTTGCCACGTTCCTGAAAATTGCTGCCCATATTGAAATCAAAGATGGACACCTGCTGTTGCAAGGTTCCATTTCTTACAAGTTGAGTCGCCCGAGCCTGCCACTGCATTGATAAAGTGCTGTTGGGTGAGAAAAAGAGAGCTTGATTAACACAAGAGAGAAGAAATTGATTTTTATGCAGCATAAGCACCTTTGAAAAGTCTTGAGAGCTAATTACAAAATGGCCAGTAAATTGGTGGCTTAATATAGAACTATAATAGGAATTGATTTAGAATTAAGGGCAGCGCATCGAGAAAGAAAAATGTACAGATGTTATTTCTTGTATTTTTCACCTGTTCTTCATGAATGTTACACATGAAGATTACAATCATATATGTGGCTTTTTCCGCTGAGAAAGGGATGGTCAAACATATGAAAGCTCTGCAGTTAAGCAAAAAAATAATTTCAAAGGGAAGTGAAAAATCAGCCAATCAAAAATGCTCAAATCACAAGAAGAGTGTCCTTGCTTATAGATATTTTGCAGCATCTTCTGTTGATGAGCGATGGCACTGTTCATTCTTTGAGGGGTTTGGGAGTGTTACACATGCTCTTCGTCAACGTATGCATTCAGAAGCATAAAACCACATATTAACTTATAATAAATGCTTGTAGTGGTGGTGGTGATCATTGGTTTGTATGCGTATCAAGGCTAGCTCATCTATTCATCCGAAAAACAAACACAGGCATGTGGTGAATACATTAAATTAATGGCTGTGAGGGACTAAAGTTGAGCCTTTTCCCCCATTCATTAGGGATGGCCCCACGCAGCGCGCTTGTGACATTTGTAATTCAGCTATGCCATATCAATGTAATAAAATATATTGCAGACTCTATTGTATATAGGCATGTGTATGCCCATTCATTACAGGAGTTATGTTATGTTATGTTATGTTATGTTATGTTATGTTATGTTATGTTATGTTATGTTATGTTATGTTATACAGATTTGTAGAGCGCAGGTAGGAGTCACGCCAAACCTAGGGCTTAGTGGAACTACTCAAAAAGCCAGGTTTTTAGCTTCATATGGTATTTAGAACTGAGGAGGCTCTAATGCTTTGGTGGCAGGTTATTCCACACTTTAGGACCAAAGACCTTGTCAGTGAACTGCTTCCCTTCCCTCACAGCTCTGCGTGGTAGCTGCTTCAGCTGACTCTTGCTGGTCTGCGGGTTCAAGGGAGCATCTCTGCTCCGCTGCCGCTCTGCCCTCTGTCTCTCTGCTTTCTGCCTTTTCTCCTCTGATCTCTTTTTTCAATTAATTTCACCTTTTCTGCTTTTCTGTCACTTTCTTTCATTTGCTGCACTTTTGCACTTTTTGCGCCTTTATTCTCTCCCTGTCTCCGCTGTTGCTTGTCCCCCATGGCCCTGCCCCCTCCAGTACTGCTTTCCCCCTTCCCACCTCCCTGATGCTCAGCCCTCCCCCTCACGCTACTTAATGTCGGCTGCGGCACTGTGAAAGGAGCAGTATCACTGACCTCGTCAGTGAACTGCTTTCCTTCCTGCACAGCTCTGCCTGGTAGCTGCTGTCCCTGACCCTTGCAGGTCTACAAGTTCAAGGGAGCATCTCTGTTCCACGGCTCCTCTGCCCTCTGTCTCTCTGCTTTCTGCCTTTTTGCCTCTGATCTCTTTTTCCCTTCATTTCATATTTTCTGCTTCTCTGTCACTTTCTTTCTCTTTCCGCACTTTTGCACTTTGTGCACCTTTTTACTTTCCCTTTCCCTTTACCTGCTCGTCTCCTGTGGCCCCGGCCCTCTCCAGCACCACTTTCCTGCTTCCTGCCTCCCAGCTGCCTAGCCCTCCCCCTCTCGCTATTTAATGGCGGCCGCTGCACGGCCGAGCAGCTGGTGTGCCACTCCAATGGCAAGCCCGTATGCGCCTGACCGTACCTGGAACATGCCCAGCACCACAGATTTTGGTCCTCGGACCATCCACTGCTTTGATGCGAGCACCCTCAACACCAGACGCCACTCCACCTGCAACTTCGCATCCGTTCACCTTCTGCACCTTTAACTGCCTCAGCACACCAGACCTACTGACTACAAAACCCTCACGAACAAGACCCGACCACCTCAGATGCATTCCACTCAACACACGCTCCATCAAAAGACAAGTCTGGAGATCTGGGACCTGCTTGACTCCATCGCCCCGATGTCACCTTTCTCACAGAAACCTGGATGAACTCCAGCTCAGCCCCAGACATCGCAACCACCATCCCCATTGGATACAAAATCATCCACAAGGACTGCGTCAATGGGCCAGGAGGAGGCATCGTACACAAAGACACCCTCCGCCTCACAACCAGCTCCGACAACCACTCACCTGACATGGAACAACTCCACTCCCACTTCCATATTCAGATCAACACAAATGCCAACATCCATGGCACCCTCGTCCACAGACCTCCTGGATGCTGCCCCCCTTCAACAAAGCCATAACTGTCTTAATCACTCACCATGCTCTCACCTCAATGGAGTATATCCTCCTCAGCTACCTCAATTTCCACATGGACAACCTCGAAGACCACAACACCTCATCCCACCTGAAGAACCTCGCCACCACCGGACTAAAACAACTGGTCACAACGCCAACCGACTCAGCAGGACACACAATTGACCCCATTATCTCCACAAGCTACAACATCTCCATCAGCCACACCTCTGAGCCACACTGGACCGACCACCTCTGCATCCACTTCTCCGTCACCAAACCCACCATACACCACCTTGTCTACCTCGATCCTGGCAGTAGCTGGTTCAAGGTCACCGAGGACCAGCTCACCACCTCGCTTAGCAAGACCCCACTTCAGACATCAATGGATGCCAGCACCTCAGTATGCAAGCTCCACCACTAGATCTCTGACTGTGCCAAGACACTGGCCCCCTCAAGAAACCCTCAGCTAAGCAGCTCTCCAAGAAAGCCAACTGGTTCCCCACCATCCTCCAAGAGTCCAGGCACACCTGCTTGAGAAATGATGGATGAGGAGCAATCTCACGGCAGACCTTGCAGCCTTCAAATCAGCTGTCACCACACACCACCACCACATCAGAACAACAAAGAAAGAAGCCATTGAGGAATGCATCAACGCCAATGCACACAACATCAAAGAAGTCTTTGCTGTGGTCAAAGAATTAGCCAAACGCAGCACAGAGGCAGCAGACATCCCTCCGTCCCAAGACCTCTTCGACAATCTCGCCACCTTCCTCCATCCCAAAATGAAAGATATCTATTACAGCTTTGCGACCCCAGACTCAGCCACCCTGCCCACAACCTCTACACCCAATGACTTGAAACCTCCAGCAGACCTTGACCAACTGGACTACCCTCACCTCTCACGACACCTTCAGGTTCATGAAGAGAATCCATTACGGAACCCCCTCAGATCCCTGCCTACACCACATCTTCAACAGAGCTGGCACCTTCATCGCACCCAAACTCTGCCGCAGCATCAACTGTTCCTTCGAGTCTGCAATTTTTCAAAGTTGGAATCACACAGAGATCAAGCCCCTGCTGAAAAATCCTTCTGTTGACTCGCCAGACCTCAGGAACTACAGACTCATCTCTCTGCTCCCCTTCCCAGCCACAGTCATTGACAAAGTCATCAACGCCCAACTCTCTGAGTTAGTCGACATGAACAACATCCTAGACTTCTACCAATTAGGCTTCAAGCCTGGAGACCACTCTCCTCGCTGCTACAGATGACATTCGGACACTCCTCGACCAAAGAGAGACAGCAGCCCTCATCCTCCTGGACCTCTTGGCCGCCTTCAACACCATCTCCCACTACACCCTCTGCACAAGAATCTATGACGCTGGCAACCATGACAAAGCCCTAGAATGGATCTGCTTCTTCCTCACGGCCAAACGCAGAGAGTTAGACTCCCACCGTTCAAATCTGAACCCGCAGAAATCAGCTGCGGAGTGCCTCAGGGATCCTCTCTGAGGCCCACGCTCTTTAATATCTACATGGCCCTGCTTGCAGCCATTGTCAGAAGCCACTGACTCAACATTGTCTCCTTAGCCGACATCCAGATAATTCTCTCCCTCACAGAAGAACCTGAAGCTGCCAAGAGCAACTTCCATGATGGGATGAAGGCAGTTGTCACCAGGATGAAGGACAGGTGCCTCAAGCTTAACTCAGTACAAGGAATGAAATATAAATTTTAAGGTGAGAAAAGGCCTCATTTAGAGGAGGGTAACAATGGAGCATCTTCCAAAAATGTATGGGTGTCCAATATGCCCACCTATTGGTTTACCCACCTCACTTAAAGGTGGGTGAACTTCTGAGTTTGTGAAGGCAGAACCGAGGCCAGCCACCACAAGACCACCCGCTCCATTGCACCAGACGTTTTGCAACATTGTGTTGTCATGTCTGGGGCAGCCATACCACCTAGAGATGAAAACCTGTTTCCAAAACAGAGCCTCCATTTTGGGGTTTGACATTGTAAAGTCAAAAAAGCTGGATGCCCCATCATGAGGGTTCGTAGATATTCAGCATATTTTCTAAAACTACTCCTGCAATGTCACTGGAAACCTTTGCAACAAAATAAATAACTGCTATGTTGGCATGAAAGCTGAAATGTGACATACTGGTCACCAAAGGCACGGCAGAGGTGGAACCAGTAGTTTGGCTGCTCACCTGACCATGGCTAAATGAGGCCGAATGTTCCTAGAAACATTATTCCTCAGGCACAGTCTCTGTAACAAACATGCAGACTGTCTTGTATCCACTTACACATGTCACAAATGGCAACTGAAAAATGACGGTATGCATGCATATACCACGGAGACTGAAGCAAAGCTCTTTGCATACATACTGAAGAACCAGACAACCCATACTCATTGTTAATCACCTTATTCATAAAAAGGGCTAATGTATATGGAAATGAACACAAGATGCAATATACAGTGTCAAATCCCAAATAGAGAATTACACTGTAAAAGAAACATCATGAATAGCAGATTAGTGAAAATATCTGCCCAATACTGGAGCACGCACAGAATGTAATTGTAGTCTGCCCTTGCAATCATCCATCAGATACCCAGACTCAGACAATGACATTGCCCCCACTTTTTCTTCATGCCCTAAGTGCCAGCATGGAATGTGCATTATGTATCTTCACGTTCGAGAGAAACCACGAGGGTTACATTGTAGAAGATGCAAGTCTTATATGACAGGAGACACGAACATTAACAGGTCTCGCAGTGAGGTGAAGGGCAACAATCCCTGCTGTCCCGAATGCACATTGTGCACACTTTTCCTGTTATGCTGATCAATGCATTACAAGGCTGTGACAAGTTCAACCCTGCCCACACAGCCATGTAATATGTAAGCACTAACTAGACACCTTCCTGTGTGGTTTAAAGGTGTACACGCTATGTCTGAAACATATCTTAGCACAAAGGACACAGGAAATTTCCAGTTTGGTCACATTTTTTGAAAGAATGTTTATCCTTCTGTTACATACGTTTACTATGCTTAGTAAAAAGGATGTTTCGTCGGATGATATCCAACCTGCACAAGAAATGAAGTGTATGCTACTCTCTGTTGTTGATCAGATCGAGTTGGAAGTGCATTGCGGTGGAATAAGGCCACTCGAAGTGGAACGTTTGTATTGTTGTTTGGTAGCCTGTAGTCTTAGTGTTAGATTTTCAAACAATTTGCACTGGGTAGCACAAAATGGGCCTCATTAATGAAAAGTGACGCATCGCTGCGTGAAAACAGCGATGCATCACTTTTCACTGCGCTCTCCCTGCGACACTAATGATGCGTCATATTTACAGTATGACGCATCATGTCGCAAGGAGTTCCAGATACGTCAGTATTTCTGACGTATCTGTATGCACAAAAGTGATTGCTGGAGTTTGTCACAAAAGTGACGCAACTCCAGCAATGTGTAATTTCACATGGGGCAAGCCCCATGTGAAAGTGTCTGCGTCAGTCTTACGCCTGCCATGAGGCAGGCATTAGATTTTGACGCATTAGCGTCCAAGAAATGGCGCAGTGAAATCTTATAGATTTCATTGCGTCAATTCTATGACTCTTTCTTGCGACAAAACGCCCCCCTTGCATACATTATACCTGGCGCAGGTATAATGTGGCGCAGGGGTTTACATAGTGACGCATCTACCTAGATGCGTCACTTTGTAAATGTGGTGCAACAAGGCACATTTTTTACTCCACTGGTGCGTCACTAAAAGTGACGCACCAGCGGCGTAAAAGTGACGCAAGGGCTCATAAATGAGCCCCAATGTGTTTTTACCAATTTACTTTCAGCGCAATACTTGTTTTGCGTGGGAAAGTACCCTCCAAGTAATGCAAAGCAGAGTAAAGCATTGCTTTCCATTCCTTTGTGCCAAGGCGAGTGTGTCACGGGTGGTACATGGGCGTTACCATGCTACCACCCATGCCTATTGCTGCAAAGCCCTATCTACAAAGTGTTGTAGACCGGGTTTAGTGTCAAAAGTTAACACCATCTGAAAGGAGGCATTAAGAGGAAACATGTTTTCATTTCTCCTTTGTTTTCCTACTTTGACTGCCTGCTGCACTGTGCAGCACACACGCAAAGTGGGAAAAGTGTTTGAAGCTGTCTAGGCATGGCATTTTGCACAGGAAGTGTATCCTTTCTCTACAAAACTTATGGTAGACTCAGGCACGCACCTTAGCGCTATGGCGCTAAGGTATGTGCCTGGTGCACGGCAGCTACAATCAGCGCCAATGCTAGGGAAAGGGGAGAAGAGAGCCATATCCCTCCCTTTCACATAATGCGGCGCAGCCTCTTTGGGTGCTGCGCTGCGTTGCATGTCTTTGTTTGAATATCTTTCCCCTAGTCTTCATAATTTTTTTCATAATGGACATAAGGTCAATATCAATGGAGCCTAAATCTGGAAACACTTTGGAAATAGCCCGGTCCTAGTATCTCTAGCAAGAGATTTCAAGTGGCAGATCTGACAATTTCCTGGTAAAAGGTCTACAGAGAATATTCTTGTTTATCATTTCCTTTTTCAAGTCTTGGATGAACAAAAAGAAACTGTACTAGTCCTTTTATAGAATCATACTCCTTGTCACTTGATCAAGAATATAGTCGAGGTTACAGTCATTCCCACTCCTGGCCCTTCGCATTTACTGCATTATGCTTTTCTGTCCTGTGGGATTTACTGTCCAGCTTTGTACAGCTTTACAAACCACTCTGAGTAGAATCTAGCACGGAGGGAAAATGTAGACTTGCTAAGCAGACAGGTAACACCCCTCTCCATGCCTTTCGTCTAAGGAAGCCTTCACTGTGCCAGATGTTAGCAGAATATCCCATTGAACATTAACAAATCTAAATTGGATTTCCCAATAGCCTTGAGAAGTTAGGAACTGTATTGAATGACAGACTGTCCGAAAAATGTATTAATTGGAAATGAAGGTCTGGCACCTCCAAATTTGAAGACTACAATCTATTTGAGAATTTGCGCATTCCAATTAAAACTGCACTTAGAATTTGACAAAAAAAGTTGCTTTATTGGTTTTTAATTATTGAGATAAGTAAGACACAGCAGTAAACTGACAGCTTACTATGTTATCAATCAGATCATACAGACCTTTTTCAGAAATGGGACATAATAAGGTCTGCTTCTTTTCCCCTTAATAGTCCATTCTCGTGCCGCCCTTATTCAATAATGGCAGTTAAGTTACAATAGGCCAATAAATGGCCTAGTGTACATTCCTATTCTCCTTCCAGTGTCAGCCTAGTGCTCCGACATTCTGTCTGAGGAGCCTTAAACAGCAAGGGCAGCATTCAAAGTTACTGGAAGTTTTTACTGGAGTGCATGTAGATTCCGGTACTGTGTCCACAGGGCAAGGTGCATGCACTATATGCAGCATGCACAGCAATATGTATGCAAATTGCACTGGGGCAATGAGGAGAAGTGTACACACATCTCTTCCATGCCTTATCTTCCTCTGTAGTATGTATTTCTGTCGATGTGCTGAGCAAGCAAATGCAGCTGTGCATATAGTTGGGCAAACAACAGATCATTCATCCTGAAGTTGTCAACTAGGGAGTTTTAGGTGAACTGTGGCATTACCAAGAGTTTGGTGGTAGTGGTGAGGAAGCATGAGATTTTCATCCCTGTATTTTATAAACGATATTCCATAAGAGATAATTCCCTTCTATTAGGGGAGCTTGTGCACAACTGACAGCAATTATTCAACACTTCACAGAGCATTCAAAGCATATTTGCTTAACAGGCACTAATAATGAACTCTAGCGGGAATTATGGAGCCACATCAATTTGACCTGTTGTTAGTGTATTTACTTATGAAACCATGCCCCTGTTTCAAGTATTTTCCTTTAACATCTCTTTTCATGTTAGGCAAGATTTCATAAATTCGCTCTGGTTGTGTGTACAACACCTAGCTGCCCTCATAACCTAGTGGATTTTTAGCCTGATCTTTTTCGCTCCAACACTCTTCCACCACAGGCTGTGGCTGACAATCTACCTGACTAGTCCACAAAGAGTGCAGCCTTCATGCAACATTGCGAAGCTTAACATTTAAGGAATAGCTATGTTGGTTGGTGTCTTAAGGTCTTTGGTCCACTAGACTCTGGCTTAAAACGTTCTGATCGTAATGGCATCATTAATACCAGGGCATCCTCCGTCATTTGGTCCTTATGTTTGATCATCCTCAAGGGATGGCATGCAACACGTTCTTCAGGGCTAAAAGGTATCCCCAAGCGTGCACTTTCTTGCATCATGGGAAAAAGTGTTATCTTTCGCTCATGGGTGATAATCATGTTATGCTCATTATTATCAATATAACAAGCAGCATATCGCATTACTTTTTTGATATAAAACGCATCAGCAAAAGCTGCCACTGCATGGAAATCCATAAGCTCTATTCTGTGCAATAAAATGTTGCAGACATTTCAAAGGTCACTTTATAAACATATTTTGGAGTAATACCATGATCATTTCAAGTAATGCAGCATTTTTGGCCTAACATTGTTTACCTTTCAGTGTACTGGCCTACCTCCATGAGTATATGTAGAATGCATGTGGGCTTGTGTAAACAATCTTGGGTCTTGGTGTGCGGTGTAAACCATCAATAATTGATGACTCCCACTTATCTATCCCACCACCACAATGCTCTCTCCTTGCATTGCTATTTATAAATGAGTTTAGGAACCCAAAATCGTGGGAAAACTTCGTCAAAATAAGCAGGATGCACATGCATTTTCAGTGAAGCAAAGGTTCACATCTACACTGAATTGCCTTTGGAGCTGACCGAAGGTCCCACCAGGAAGGACTTGTTTACACAAATATAGCCTCAGTCTCCTATTCCTGTCCAGCTGAAAAACTGCCGCTCCACCACATCCAAGTAAAGCATTTCTTAATTTCCAGAAAAGGAATGAAATCAAAACTGTTCACTCTCACTCCATTATACAGAATTTCCCTAACTGTACGTGAACTCTGTGTGATTGTAAGCAGATAATACACAACTACTTGAGTCTGATCAAGACCATCCGGTCTAGTGCCAAGTCACTTCCCTACATGAGTTTGGGGAATAAATGGAGTAATCTAAGATATAAGGTCCTGATGTGTCAGTTATTTCCCCGTAAAAACAGAATAGATAACAAACATTCGTTGAAACATCAGGCCCTAAATCATGTACCGTTTATCCAGGTAATCCTATGCTATTTTAAGTCTGTAGATGAAACAAAGCAGAATCTCATCTCATCAACACACACAGCATCTTACTTTGAATTCACAGCCAATAAAATCATTCCTTGTAATCTATGCATGTGATTCAGCCTCTTGCTTGGCGTGCATGGTCAGTCATTCAATAGCCACAATGTATTACTTTAAGAGGGCCTCACCTTTTCAGTACGTACACCTTGGATGTTTACAGCGTGGGATTCTAACATACTTTTCATGTTTACATTAAAGAAATGAACTGTTAATTCATTAACCGTGGAATGCTAATGTCTGGGTTCATTCAGCATTAAGAACAAGCTTTAGTAACCCTCTTACTGAAAAAGACAGGATCTGACGTAAAAAACCCAGCCAACTACAAACCAATTTCCCAGCTCCCCTATCTTTCCTATGTATTGGAGAAACTTGTCAATAGACAGCTATCTAACTTCTTAGAATCAAATGAGTTTCTTGACCCCCTCACAAACAGGTTTCAGGGCCACCAACAGTATGGAGGCAACTCTCCTGGCTGACCTAGACAATATAAATTCATTGCTGGACCAGGGAAAGGCCGTAGCCCTGATCCTGTTAGACCTGTCGGCGGCTTCCGACGCGGTCTCCCACCAAATTTTATTGGAAAATCTGCATGAAAAAGGGATACATGCAAAGGCCCTTTAATGGCTGAGCTCATTCCTTTGTAACAGAACTCAAACTGTACAGCTAGGTACTTTTTCTTCTACTCCAAAAAACCTCAACTGTGGAGTTCCGCAGGGAGCATCCCTGAGCCCCACATTATTCAACGCCTATGTTTTATCTTTAGCAAAAATTGGCATGAAATGGGGCTTCGGAATCTGCTCCTATGCGGATGACACCCAATTGACAATACCCATCGGAAACAGGTATGATGACACCAGAGCTAAACTTAACAACTGCCTTACTGAGATGGCAAACTGGATGTCAGCGTACTGTTTAAAGCTCAATGGAGAGAAATCTGCAATCCTGCTTCTCAGTGGAGCCAATCATATTTGGGACACATCCTGGGGGACTCACTCTTTGGGCGCGGCGCCAGCACCAAAGTAGTGCGTAAAAAACTTGGGCATCATCATTGATAACCTTATCGATGAAAGACCACGTGCGGATCCTCTGTGGTAGAAGCTTCGCTACATTGAAGCTCCTAAAAAGGTTATTCCCTTGGATCCCACTGGAAAGCAGGAGGACCATCACACAGGCGCTGCTTGTTAGTAGGCTGGATTACGGAAATGCACTTTTTGTTGGCATGCCAGATTACCTTTTTAAACGTCTGCAGGTCATACAGAATGCAGCGGTTAGACGGTGTGCAATGAGGGCATATATAGTATTGCGACAAAAGGCCTGAAGCAACTTCACTGGCTGCCCATGCGCCAAAGTGCGCATTTCAAACTCCTAGGACATGCCCACAGGGCACTTTATCGCACCCCCAAGATTCTCCAGAACAGAATCAAATTTTATGTCCCATCCAGATGCCTAAGGTCACGCTCCTTAGCATTAGCTGAGACCAAAAGAATCAGTAAGAGCCGGACGGGTGGACGCACTTTTTCGCACCTTGCAGCACTTTATTGGAATGAGCTTCCGAGTTACGGCTAACTGCAGAACACATGGCGTTCAGGAAGAAACTTAAAACACATTTATTTCCTTAGCACTGCCATTCTTGCCCTCAATTAAAATAACCTGACTCATCACTCTCCATCTACAACTAGCGCCGTGATATCCCAGTGGGATGAATGTTGTGCTTTATAAATAAATGAAAAAAATTAAAAATAAATAAAGAAGACCTGAAGATGTCATCAACAAATGAGCTGATAACAGTCATTTATTTTTCTCAGCAGACTTGACACCCCAGTAATGCACTTTTCGGCATTCATTAAGTGTCATGTTTTAAATAAAACACAGCAAGCGTGCTATTAAGCAGTAGGTTGTTGTAAGGAAGCAAATTAGTAAAGGATGAATTGTCCTTAATTGTTCTCTAGGCTATTGTGAAAACCGTTTTCTGAATGTCAGCTCCCTCCCTGCTAGGTTTCCTGCTTGGCGGACACATGAGCCTGCATACGTTCTTAAGTACAATGACCTTGCTGCTCTCTCTGACCCACAGTTCAGTATGTACTTGAGGCAACTGTTCTAATGGAGACAGAAGAGAAAGTTTGTGTGGTTCGAGTTGACAGTCCCTTAGAGAAGGAACCTAGGACTTTGTGCTGCCTTAGCTGTGCTTAACGAAAAGGAGGAAGGCATCTTGAATGTTGTAGCTGGCATGCCCCTTTTTTGTTCCTCCATTGCAAAGTTCCTAGTGTTCTGATTTCTATTAAAGTGAGACCAATCCTAGTGCCAAAAGGGAGGATACAAAGGGGCAGATCACGGCTTAGATGTTGCACACATTTGTCTCTCTTCTCGAAACCACAATGCCCCTCAGGTTGATTTACACCTGTGTGATCATCATATCATCCATAGTTCATGCATGAGTGGAGTCCATTTTTTTCTAAAGCATAAACAATAAAACTTCAATACTTGAGGACGTGTGTACAAAGTGGAGAATATTGATCAGACCCATACATGCACATAATCCATCTCGTTGTATATATTAATATACATTGACTTAATGTGTCTAAATGACCGTGTACGTTATTTTTAATAGTTTACATTTTTGATTGTTTTTCACTCACACCATATCACTTACCTTTAAACCAACTTTAAAAGTATTATGGAGGTATATGAGCCTGGTTTTCAAATCTGATAATAACTTATGGCATTTTGTAGTATCCTGCATTTGTAATGAAATGTATTTTACACCTCCTGATCAGCCAGTGCCTGTTCTCTGTGCCCAATAGAATGTTAAAGTTATGATCTGCCTCGGAATGTTGGGACACAGAGAGGTGAAGTGACAGTTGGACATGGGCTGAGCAGCTGACAGGCTTGTGGGGCTCTCCTTCAGAACTTAACTACTTGTTATACTTCATGTTACCTGCTTGAATAAAGCATCTTTAATTACTACCTTCCTGCATGGACTTCCTCACTACATTCATTTGGCGACGAGTTGGTGACATACCTACGTGGAACAAGCGGATCTAAGGTACCTGGCGAACACAGGTGGACCTGGAGATGCGCAATCTAAAGAAACTACAGTGGCTACTACCACAATGTAAAAAGCAGAGGTATCCAAAGGAAAGGGAAATGTACGTACATGAAACAAGGCTGTTCTACTCAGAACAACTACCAGGTCAAAAAGGAAGAAGTATGTTCCTCACAGAAAACAAAAGAAGACAACTTGCAACTGCAATCAACATGCATGACAACAAGCATCAAAAAGAAAAGAAAAGAAGACAACAACACAAGTAAGATGAAGCACTATGCCGTCCAGCCCCACCATTGTCCTCTCCATTGGACAGCCCTAGCCCAGTCATGCTGCGCTCATCTACATTATGTAATTTGGTGAAACATTCACTGCTTGTGCCTTCAAGCACATCAACTTACACCCTGAAGAATTCATTTACATCACGTATGTTTTCTTCTAGTCACATACAGTGTGAGCCTGAGGACATTCTAAAACATCTTGGAATTTGGCAACACATCGCTGTCAACAAGAATGCGAGTAATTTCAAAAGAAAAGTTCCTTCACATTAACATTTCAACAACCATCTCTTGCCATGCGACTCATTGCTGGTTGAGGGGAATGTTTTGACTGATTTCCTTCCTCCCTACAAGGTAGTTGTGGTGTTTTACTTCTGCCTATGTTGTGGTTACTTTTACTGGTGCATGACTTTGCTGGTGAGCCAGCTATTTCACTTTAACGTTTCCCTCATCTGGGCCCACTTTACAATTTGGCCACTTTATCGGCTCGGCAGTTTCTCTGTATTTTCTAACTATGAGAGGAGTGCGCGCTTCTCACCTCACAGTTGGAGTTGCGCGGTGTTGCAGAGTGATCCTCTGTTACATAATGTTCGGAACTCCGCCTTTGCTGTTGTATGAAGCCTGCCAGCAGCAAAACGCCTTGAACCACTCTGCGCTACATCATACGCATGCCACCATTCTGTCATTGAAGTAAGCACACAACCTCCGGGGCTAAGCAGTCTCATGGTTACCTGTTTGCTTTGGAACATTCCCTGCCAACCATTGACATTTATCCACACCGGGGAAGTCGCAGAATCCAAAGGCAACTTTTGCTTATGATTCCGGTTTAAATGAAGGTCTTAGTATACCAACCTTTTAGTTGTTGATATCCTGGCACATTTAATTTTTCCCTCAGTACATATTTTACCCACCATTTAAGTCCTGCTACAAACTTCGTTACTGCGTTGTTCAAAAGAAATCAGCAAGTGTTGCTGGAGTGGTGATTTTGGTCAGATGTTAAAAGGAAACTCTCATTCCAATTTTGGGCAAAGATCCTTTCTTTTCAAGTTGTGTGCTGCATTACAGAGTGTGCTTGGACTTTACATATCTTTGTCTGTCATCTAGAATGCTAGGAAGTCTTTGCATTGTCAAATTGTTTTGATCTGTTTTGTATGGGGTCTCGTGTCCTGGCAAAACATAGCTACATAGCATGTTATTTATCCTATGAGGGATGGTAATGGGTACTTGCCCAATTTGCACACTACACTCTTGCCTACATGGGCAACATTTTGCGTTCATGCACTTTGGGCACTCACCTACAGGGGCTCATTGTGCATTTTTCTTGTGTACTATTTTACGCTTTATTTTTCCCTACGCAGGGATTGTAATGGGTTCTAGCCCCATTACCACATTCACATGCCTACAAGGGCTACTCACGGTTCTCACCCTCACACAGGGCACCATTTCATGGGTCACAGTCCCATTTACATTTACACAGGTACCCTTACACAGGGCACCATCTCATGGGTCACAGTCCCATTGACATTTCTATAGTCACCCCCAGACAAGGCGTCTTATGGGTTATAGTTCCATCTTTTCAGGACAGTACTGTTTTCCTCTACATGGGGGTTTACTTTACACAGCTTATTTTGTCTTAGGCTTTTGTCCCATTCGCAGTGCTCCTCATCCTCCTGCCCAGGAGTTGAGGACGGCCATGGGTTTTAGTCCCATTGGCTGTTTTTTTCCTTTGTAATTTCTATGATGTTACATTGCTGTTTTATTTACGTATTGTACACTCAATCATTATATTGTATTATCCCTTCGGATACGGGGAGGAGTTTAGTGATATATTTTGTGTCTCTTCGCTTCCTATCTGTTTTCTTCGGTTCAGCTTTCCTATTAATGTTCTCGTCCTTCTCATCTTTGGAATCTGGATCCTACACATCTTTGTTGGTAGTCCTGTGTCTTCTGCCTTTATTTGTCTTAGGTGTTCTTCTCGTTCTTCATTGTTCTGGTGGAGTTCTTTCCTTTTATTCTCCTTCTGCTTGGGTTGTTGTTTTTTGTTATGTTCGCGTCGTACCTTTCTTTCCTTGCTTGCCTACCTGGCCAGTGGGTGTGTAGGGGTTGTCGTTGGTGTGTTCATGTCTCTCTCTTCTTCTGTTTTCTTCCTCTGCATTTCACTGTATCCTTCTTCTTTTTCATTGTTTTAAAAGATGGGTTCTTTCTATTTCTACTCTTACTCTTGCCTCCTCCTTGTTTTCTCCCTTCTATCTCTTCACTCTGCTTTGCTTGCTCTTTTCCTTGATGTCACTCCGTTGTTCCTTCCTTGCTATCTGTCCTTTGTTCACTCTTGTTATATTGTACACATATATTGCATTTGTGTTTCTGTTGGAAGGAAAGGGGATATGTAGTATCCTGCATTTGTAATGAAATGTATTTTACACCTCCTGCTCAGCCAGTGCCTGTGCTCTGTGCCCAATAGATTGCTAGAGTCATGATCTGCCTCGAAATGTTGGGACAGAGAGATGAAGTGACAGTTGGATATGGGCTGAGCTGCTGACAGGCTGCTCCTAGTGGGACTCTCCTTCAGAACATAACTACTTGTCATACTACTTGTTACCTGCTTGAATGAAGCATTTTTAGTTACTACCTTCCTGCATAGACTTGCTCACAACACATTTATAAGTGTATCCATGGGTTTGCTCGAACTTTGCTTATTATCTGGGTGATTAAACCTTAGGTAGGGACATGCACCTGCAATGCAGATGTCAAATTCAAAGCATGTGTCATTGAAGAACCTCACATGCATGACAAATGTATGTTAACTTTAAACTAGTGACTGTTTCTGTCTCATATCCTTTCTATCAAATACCCCACTCCTTACTCTGCATTCTCTATGTGCCTTACTCATTCTGAATGTAGCCAACCTAAACCATCTGCCTGTCTGCCTACTTTCTATTATTGGGTTTCTGCTTATTGCTAGCACCTTACCAGCCTCGGCCCGTGGAGGGAGTTTCGGTGGGGCGGAGAGGTGGGGCCGGGGAGGGGCAGGGTGGGGGGTGCTAAAAACCAGGAGTATGGATAATTGAAGGTAAGTAAACAATTTAATTAATAAAATGAATTTCGTAGCGCGCCCTGCATCGCAAAATGGACCAACAATGAAATCACAGAGGTTTATTCATAGCAATTGGGACATGAAGCAGATGCTCTTTCATTTCCTAAGAGGGATAAGTGCGATGGTTGTTTGGTGAGCTGTAGCAATGCATTTTATTGAGAAATTAGTAAATGGTCTTCTTTTTGTCATAAAATCACCTTTGGCAAAAAGGGTGAAGCCTGTCGATCATGTAAACAAAGTCACAGCCCCAACGTATATAAAGGGAAACAACATCAAACCAAAACATTACCACTTGATTGGCCTTGTTGATTGTGAATCTAACATATTTGTTAAAATGATTCTGAGCAATATATTTGTCTCAACAGAAGAAGATCAGATATTAACACAATTTCTAGGAGGCCCAATGCCAGTTCAGCTGACTGTAGATCAGGCTTTCTTACTGCAACATATAGTTACAAGGGATGTCATCCAAAATAAGGCAGGTCTATATACAGCTCTTCTAGATTACAGAGCTGAAGAGTACACTAATGAACCCTCATGCTGCAGTAATTATCTGAAAACTTTACACTGGTACCAACATTCAAGTGTGATAGCGATTACAAAGAGCATTCATAAAGAAATACCAGTGACACCAGGGTGCATTCTGGTCCCAATCTGTTCACCATTTATGTAAATTGTCTGTTTGCATATCTTGTATCTTGTAAATGCACCGAATGATCTGCCAAAATGTGCACAATAAAAGTGGCAGTGATGCAGTATGCATATGTCTCAGCCCTGGTTGAGGAGTCCCTCCAAAATCTGTTGTATGCAGCGGCAAGAATTAAAACTGAACAAACCATGCAAAATCAAAAGTCACAGTATGTGGCAGTGAATGGCAAACATATCAAAGGAAAAATATTATATGACTTGAATATTTTGTCAAAAATATTTTCATTACAAAGATTTCATAGAACGGAATATAGAAGGTAAGAATATATTTTATGCATACAATAGTGTTTTCGAAAATAGTGTTGTATATAACATTGTTTACCTTAATATAGCTGTAAAAAATATTAGTTTAATATTAATCACTATACTAATTCTAGATGCTATTATTCTTAATATGACTTTTAAGTTTTTTCTAGTACAGAATGTAATTTGTCATCTATTATTAAAAGGTGTTTGTATTTATTAATAATGTATAATAGCAATGGGTTTGTAGAGGAATAGGGTAGAAAAGTTATTTACATTATAATTGTTATTTTTTAATTATTTTTTATGTTGAGAAATTATTTAATTGTTCATTAACTTTGTAAAGTGTATAACAGAATACTTGGCATTTTAATTATATATATGCATAATATGATTTTTAATGCATATTTTATTTTTGTAAAATTGAACTGCTAATGTTTATTTCAGTAGCAGAATGTTCGGTTCGAAGGTAAATTGTGGGGAAGTAATTTTATTTACATTTTATTTACATTTTCATTTTTATTTAAAGTAACTATTTCATCGATGATAAATTTATTTTATTTTATAATTTTTTTCATGTTTATTACTTGTTTAAATTTTAATGTATTTTATTTTTTGGGGGGTTTTCTATTTTTTGTGTAGTAGGGAAGGGATTTTACTTATTTTACAATTTTTATTATGAATTCGTTCATTTCTTGTTATTTATTTAGATAATATGTATTTCTTATTCTAAATAAGTTTTGATAATTTTAGTTTGTTAGGCAATTACATTTGTTTTTAAGGATTAACAATTGGAATGATATATGTAACCATTTTCTAAGTGCAGCAATTTCCATGTTTTTGTATACGTTAGAGTCAAAATAGTTACTGTTACCTCTCCCAAGTCCAAGAATCTGCCTACTGTTGCTTGTATTGAAGTAGGAATAGTAAATGTAACCCTTCCAAAGTCCAACAGTTCCCCTGCTGTTGTGCTTAAATTGGAGTGGGACTAGTAAATCTAAACCTTCCAAATTCCAACATATTCCTTGTTTTTGCTTATGTTCGAGTGGGAATAGGTATTCTAACGCCTCCAAAGTCTAATAATGTTTCTACTTTTCTTAATTAGTTCAATTCAATAATCTTTATTTCGTTGCATTTGCATCATAAAAGATATACAATTTAAAAAATTCATTAAAATACAATTTTGTAATAATCAAAAACACAGGTGGGATATAGGGTGTCTACTCAGAGTTACATTACATTATCAGTTCAGTTCATCCCGGTATACATCATCATATTTGAGTCATGGTATTTACGGCCAGTAAGATCATCACACATTTTGAATAAATATAGAGTTAAAAGTAATCAACATATTTACAAGCTAAAAAGACAATTAAATTTGTAACCACCATGGCATAATAATTAAAAATTACAGTGAGATGATAAGAAATAATAATACATGGTTGGTATACTCAACCATAAAGTTGGGTACTCGGTGATCCTTTGATTATGGCATATATAACAATCATGGTAGTATTAATTTTAAAAGGACTTCGTGAAGTTGTATGGTTAAAAAAGAAGACCCATTTTTAATCTAATAAAATTAGCAGCAAGAAGAAATCTACTGATGCCAAACAAAACTACTTGACTGGTATCTGTTTTTAAAATTCTATCAGCCTCCTTATAGGAATTCAAACCAATAATGCGACATAGCAGCACTATCCACTTTTTCCTTGACTTCGCATAACTGGGGCAGAAAAATAATATATGTAAGACATCTTCCCTTGCATTGTTAGAGCATAGAGTGCAGAGATCACTGCTTGTCTTCACCCAACGTTTCTCAAGAGCTTTAGTTCTCAATGTTCCATACCTGTATTTTATATACAAGGTTTTAGCTAGTGGCGGCTGTACCTCATCCAAAAATTTCTCAAAGTGTGCCACATCTTTAACCATTAAAAAATTTTCAGTTAAGGGGCCATGGATATTTATGTATACAGAATCATAACTTTTATAGGACCAGAAAGGCATTTTGACAATTTTTCTTGAACCCACACTCATCGATTCAGGCTCGCTCCAAAAAAGGGCTAGTCCTAGTTTAACTAGCCAGGATCTTACATGCTTTAACCAGTAGATTTTGCTGCCACTATCTAGATCCATGACTTCTTTCAACCCGTTTTTATATTCATTCAGTTCGGGGGTTGTCCATAATCTGACCCACAGCAATAATGGTCTCAGCATTGCATGTTGGTCAGTAGGTTTAATATTCAGATCCCAAAATAATTAGTTATTATGACTCCCTTAAAAATCCAGTAATAATACTACTGTTAATTTTTTATTGCTGCTATTTTCTTTTATTTCAGATTTTTTTCTTTTACATATGTAATATGAAAAAATATATTTTCCATTGAAATTATAGTTTTTGGTAAATAATTGTATTATATATATTTAGTTTACAGTATTCATAAAAATATTAATCCTATATTAAGGTTAACATTCAAATTAATATGCATATATATTTTGGTTAATATGTCTGTTACTTTTTTCTTGAAAGTTATTGTTAATATTTTTAAATTAACACATTTTAAAAGCTGTTGCATTATTGTTTTTATAATAATGTTATTATTATTATCATTTACAATATATTTTAATCACAATATCAATTTGTTTTTTCATATTTTAAAAAATTCTATACAATTTAATTTTTAAATATGCTTAACATTTTGGAAGATGTTCTGTTCTACAATATTTTTGACACCATGTGGCAGGCACAGCATGGATGCTGTAAATGTGTATATTTTCTGTTGAGTCTGGTGCTGCAACCCACAGCACAAGCCTCAATAGAAAATATACAATTTTTGACCACAGTGAAGGCGGTAGCATCATAATAGTGGAAGCAGGACCACCGACGGGCGGTTCCATTTCCACTACAATGCCGGTCGGACGCTCATCTGACCGACATGGTCATTAGGGCCAAAGTGTGTATACTGTATTTTTTTATTGACAATATATTTCACACAAAATTCTTGTGATACAACTCACATACAATATTGTTGTTCATGATGTTCTGTCATTCAACGATATGGACACCAATTTAAGAAATCAAAAGAAAACAACTCTCCCCAGGAAGAGACAGCGTAGAAGAACGTAACATAATGGTAGGCAGACTGATGAGATATAGAAGTCCTTTTTGAATAACAACAAACCTATTTATGTATGGAGAGTGCAGTTCTGGGCTCCTAGAAAGCTTCAGATATTTAAATACATTAGTCATTTAGATAAAAACTAATAAATAAAGTTGCTTCTTCCATTAAGCTTGTTCAATCATATTGTGGGCTCATCCTGTATTTGTTGAACTTATTATTTTTCTTTAATGAAAAGTGGGCATTACTCCATTACAGAAATCCAACAGTGGGGTCTGCATACCTGAAGCTACCTGTTAGACCAGAACTGTATCCTCTATGTATGTATAGTCATTTTTCATAGTGGTGATCGAATAAGAAGGCTCAGGGACCAAAATGTTTTTGTAGGACTTCCAGAGTGTAATATAATAGTGCAGAAATACCCAAATGTTGGCCTTTCTACTTATTTACCAGAGACAGCAATAACAAAAATGGAACTGCGCCTCATATATGGTCCAGCAATATGTGGGAGGAAGGCAGGAGGAGTTGAAATAGTACATGGCCAAACCCTGAAAAAGGCATGAAAATATTGTTTTAAGTATTTGTCAGCACTCTGCTGTAAGCCGTCTGTTCATATTGTAATACAATATGTAATGAAGTAATAAAGGGCATGGCTGGCTGCCGACGAAGATGTCTGTGGAAATTAGGAGTTCCAGTCCCGAACCGCACAAAAATTCATATACATCCTAAATTATGCATCGAAAACTGCCAAAATAAATGGAGCTTCTACCTGTGTCCTTGTCTATGCTTCTGGGATCCTGCTGGCATAAATTCCCATTGTACCACCAGAACCGTCACTGCCAACTGACACCAAGGTCTTCTGCAGCCTGTAAGTGTGACACAGGGGTGACTGGGCCAAGTGATGCTGTGGGAATGCGGCAGTGAAGCGGAGATACTCCAACCGACTTTTGTGGGGACTCCTGGCAGGAAGGATAAGCAATTGATCTCCTTGTTGCTGGTGCTCTGCTTGGCATGAGGGGCTTGCTATATCTCACACCTTTAGTCATGTGAGGTGACCCGGAGCCCTGTGGGCCATGCAGGCAGATGGGAGGACAGGGCCTGTCGAGCTGGCTAGCTGCTGGATGCCCTGTTGGACTTCAAAATAAATCATCAGGAGCATGTTGTATCCCCTGTGGCCCAAATGGTGGTGCTCTGATGGCCTCTGCTCACCTAGGGACAGGTGATGCAAGATGGAGTCACAGGGATGCCAGTGTAATGAGGATGTAGTGGCACACAGCTTAAATGCTTGATTGGCAACTGAGCAATCTGCGGCCTATAAAATGCCGCCTCTCCTGGGACTGGGGGCTACTTTGCAATAACTGACATTTAATTGCAGATTCTGTGCCACAATGTTCTGCCATCCACGCCGAGATAGAAAGGGGCAAAGTCTTTTGCAATTTTCACAGCAAAGTCTTTAGGCATAGGATTAGCACATTGCTATCCTTGCTGGGCTGTAAAATGGTATAAGCCTTTTACCACTCCAGGCACAGCATTACAGCCGTAGATTGGTAAAATACCATCCAAGCCAACCTGAAATTAATAAAAGCAACCCCTGGCATGTGTTTTGCTCTCATTAGAGCTTAAAGACTTTGCTGTGGAAATGGCAAAAGACTGTGTCCCTTTCTATCTCATTATGGATGGCACTGTGCTAATCCTATGCTTAAAGACTTTGATAGAAAAGCAGACATTTGGGGTGAGCAAATTTAGAGTGTCTCTGGTGTTGCGAGGGCTCTTTATTGGAGCTGCTTTCCACCTAAACTTGAGAACTACCCAGAGATCTCTGCTTCCTTTCGTTCTTCTCTTTTTTGCACATATATATCTATATATATACACATATATATATATATATATATATATATATGCATATATATATATATATGTGTGCATATATGCACACATATATATGTGCATATATATATTATATATCTATGTATTTATATATATATATTTTTTTCTATATATTTATCTATATATGAAATAAAGGGGTGCTCCCAGTTGAACCGCACTCGACGCATTTCGAGCATTGCACTCTTCATCATAGGTTCGCTGCACATAAACCACCAGCAAATCATGGTTCCAGTATCTTCCCTTTATTAGCAATCATTCTCAGGTGACGACATTGCAAGCATTATGGGACTGGTAGTCCAAAAAGCAACTTTACCCACGTGGGCTGCTAGCGGAATGCAGTGGGAGAAATTAAAAACAACCCGGTGCTCAGTTCAGTGCCCCCCCAGAAATATCTACAAAAAGGGGGTGGTGATGGACAGAGTATCTGAGTTAACCAGAAATATCAGTAGCACCTCACCACTCCTTGAGCCTCCAAGTACCACCTGGCAGCGGACCCGCACTGCAGCGGTGGTGTCAGTTCACGACCGAGCAGGCCGTAATTTATGAAAGAAAGGGGTGCTCCCAGTTGAACCGCACTCATGGCAGGTAAGTGAAAGCCAGGAGGAGGCTTGCCGAGCGCCCGCGTCTATGCCAGTCCTGACACGTTTCGAGCATTCCACTCTTCATCATAGGTTTGCTGCAAATAAACCACCAGCAAATCATGGTTCCAGTATCTTCCCTTTATTAGCAATCATCCTCAGGTGACGACATTGCAAGCATTATGGGACTGGTAGTCCAAAAAGCATCTTTACCCACGTGGGCTGCTAGCGGAATGCAGTGGCAGAAATTAAAAACGAACCGGTGCTCAGTTCAGTGCCCCCCCAGAAATGTCAGCAGCACCTCACCAATCCTTGGGCCTCCAAGTACCAGCCCTGGCGGCGGACCCACGTTGCAGCGGTGGTGTCGGTTCACGACCGAGCAGGCTGTAATTTATGAAAGAAAGAGGTACTCCCAGTTGAACCGCACTCGTGGCAGGAACGTGAAAGTCAGGAGGAGGCTTGCTGAGCATCCGCGTCTATGCCAGTCATGACGCGTTTCGAGCATTGCACTCTTCATTATAGGTACGCTGCACATAAACCACCAGCAAATCATGTTTCCAGTATCTTCTCTTTATTAGCAATCATCCTCAGGTGACAACATTGCAAGCATTATGGGACTGGTAGTCCAAAAAGCATCTTGACCCACGTGGGCTGCTAGCGGAATGCAGTGGCAGAAATTAAAAACAACCCAGTGCTCAGTTCAGTGCCCACCCACAAATGTCAGCAGCACCTCACCACTCCTTGAGCCTCCAAGTACCACCTGGCGGCGGACCCGCGTTGCAGCCGTGGTGTCGGTTCAAGACCGAGCAGGCCGTAATTTATGAAAGAAAGGGGTGCTCCCAGTTGAACCGCACTTGTGGCAGGTAAGTGACAGTCAGGAGGAGGCTTGCTGAGTGCCTGCGTCTATGCCAGTCCTGATGCGTTTCGAGCATTGCACTCTTCATCATAGGTTCGCTGCACATAAACCACCAGCAAATCATGGTTCCAGTATCTTCCCTTAATTAGCAATCATCCTCAGGTGACGACATTGCAAGCATTATGGGACTTGTAGTCCAAAACGTATCTTTACCCACATGGGCTGCTAGCGGAATGCAGTGGCAGTAATTAAAAACAACCCAGTGCTCAGTTCAGTGTCCCCCCAGAAATGTCAGCAGCACCTCACCACTCCTTGAGCCTCCAAGTACCACCTGGTGGCGAACCCGCGTTGCAGCGGTGGTGTCGGTTCACGACCGAGCAGTCCGTAATTTATGAAAGAAAGGGGTGCTCCCAGTTGAACCGTACTCATGGCAGGTAAGTGAAAGTCAGGAGGAGGCTTGCTGAGCGCCCGCTTCAATGCCAGCCCTGACACTTTTCGAGCATTGCACTCTTCATCATAGGTACACTGCACATAAACCACCAGCAAATCATGGTTCCAGTATTTTCCCTTTATTAGCAATCATCCTCAGGTGACGACATTGCAAGCATTATGGGACTAGTAGTCCAAAAAGCATCTTTACCCACGTGGGCTGCTAGCGGAATGCAGTGGCAGAAATGATAAAGAGTGCAATGCTCGAAACGCGTCAGGACTGGCATAGATGCGGTCACTCAGCAAGCCTCCTCCTGACTTTCACTTACCTGCCACGAGTGCGGTTCAACTGGGAGAACCCCTTTCTTTCATGTATCTATATATATCTATATCCATATACAAACTTATATGGTCGGTCTGCCCCTGTATTCCGCAATATTGTATCAACAAGTAAGAGAGCGGGACGATGCGGGAACGGGTGGCCTGATGCCGCGTGGAGGGGGGGCTAAAAGAGGAAGCCCACCCTTCTTTAAATTATGAGGAGGAATACTATTCAGTTCCACCACTACTACATTCCAGTTTTACTAAACACGGCTTGCTACATAGAATTACATTTTAACTCGCCACCGCATGATTCACGTAGCATGAACTTTCATTAGAAACACCGCATGAGCACGAACAACATTAAGGTATAAACATGACTTTGAAACGCGAACACCTACTTCCTACCGCAGTTATATCTAATTCACTAATTTTGAGATAAGGACAATTAACCCATGACGCCACATACAATCGTTTTTACCACTTATGTGCACATCCATCTCAGGCTATAATAGGGCACCGATCACGTTAACCACCACCACATATTCTCTCAGAACCGAGTGGCCTTCATGTATTGAGTGACAATTCCCTGACATTTGTAGACATTCCCCAGATGAAGGCCATCCATGGCCGAAATGCATTGGGATATTTGAATGTCACACGGAATGTAAAACTAAATGCATCACAGAGGGAGATGAAGTATAATTTCCCCAGAATGTAATAAAGATCAACTGGATACCAAGGAGTATCAAACAAGCTTTATTAACAAAGAGGAAGTCTCACCATTGAGATTAAACACAGTGCCCAGGGGACATACCCCACGGATATGGGAATGCAATTATAATGATTCAATTCACACATTCCATACTCGGAGAGTGATACCCAGGAGCATGGAGAACTTGACGAACCTTAAGAGTAACTTAGCGCTGTGCACACACTATGCACACCAAGTTATTACCAATTGTTGACACATTTTGTGTTATCCTGATTTTGGCAGCTAGCATAAACCCATTAGTGTACGTTTTCACTTATTGCTCCTTGACTTGAGGTCTGACCGGGCTTTGATTTGTGTTTCCCTTTAGTGGAAAAGTGCAACTATGGCATGCCCTTGCTCCATTGTTTTCTCATATTCCTGTAGGTTGCGATGTGTGCAATCCACCCATATCATTATATTTGTTATCGCGATTGCCCAAGATGCTTTTGTAATGAGTCGTAGAGTTAGAAAGTATACTTTAATGAGTTCCCACATGTAAGTCCCACATGCAAGCCGGATAAGCGTAAAATGGCCGGCACCTACCGGCCGACCTAACTGTAAACGATGACGTGCCCACGAGCGCCAACGGGCAGCACGAGGCAATGGCTAACAGAGTCCACGCGCACAGGGCGCGCGGTGGGCGAAATCACTACATATATCTCCTTTCCTCAAAGAGAAGAGAGAATCAAAGCGGAAGCAGGACAAGAAAGGCAAAGGGGAGAAGAAAGGAGGAGAGGAGAAGGAGGGGAGAAAGAGAAAGACCAGAAAGGAAGAAATTGTGAGGCAGAGGAGGAAAGGAACTAACGCCGGTACCTGACCGGAATTCTGACCGCTCTTGAGCTCCTCCTCAAAACAGAAGGAGAATGGCATGAATCATGAACACTGCAATCACCTGAAACAGAGTTGTGTGATACATCAAATACATCCGTAGAATTGTGCATAACATCCTCCACATCTTTAGCTTTTACAACTTTGTTCAAATTCCACCAGTTGCGTCCATTGACACAAACCGCACTGCCACACACTTTGTCTACAACAACAGGTTTACTGAACTTTGATTCTCCTTTTTTTAGAAACCCCTGTTTCTTTATTTTCACGCAGTCACCTACAGCAAACTCCCTGCTTGTGACCTGCTTCCTGTCGTCAAAGTATTCCTTTTGCTTGGATTGGACCATTTTAACCTTGCGTCTGACCCTTTCATCTAGTTCTTGTGAAGTTGTTTTGGATCTAAACCATTTAGACATCCATGCAGGTCTAAATACCGTACATGGCTTTCTGCCTCTAAGAAGTTCAAAGGGAGATACACCCGTAGATGAATGAGGGGTGGTCCTGTAGAACCACAACATTGTTCTTACAGTAGGGGCAATAGCTTTGTTGTGTTCAATGGCCCATTTGACACAATCTCCGATGACTCTATTGAGCCTCTCGACCAAACCATTAGTTTGAGGATGGTAAAGAGAGCTTCTGAGATGTGTAATAGAAGACTCTTTAAGAAACTCTTCCACATCAGCAGACACAAATTGCACTCCGTTGTCAGAAACCATGGATTTGGGGAAACCCTCTCTCATGAAGACTTCTTTCATGAAGTCAAGAATCTCCTTTGACTCCGCTCTAGATACAAACCTAACCTCAGGCCACTTAGTGTAATAAGCCATCATTACAATGGCAAACTTACACTGATGAGGTAGAGAATGAAAAGGCCCTACAACATCAATACCTAGTTTCTCCCATGGAGCTTCAGGGAGAGGTATGGGTGTGAGAGGGGGATTAGATTTGCGGAGACTCTTATCACTGCTGGCACAAATGGTACACTCCTGCACCATAGCATCAATGTCCTTATCCATCTGTGGCCACCAAAAGTATTCTCTGATCCTACGTTTGGTAAGAGTGGCTCCCAAATTTCCCTTGTGTGCTTTTTTAAGTAAGGTGCATCTAACACTTTCAGGAGGTATTAGCTTATCTAGTCTGAACACTAGTCCATCTTCTATAGAAAGTTCTTCACAGATTTTTACAAACGGTTGCAAGGCCACATCCACATTCCTTTCCCTTGGCCACCCTTGGATTATGTAATTCTTTACATCTTTTAACACTTCATCTTTGCCCATAGCTGCACTCAAACTTTCTTCCCCCACTGAACATACATTCCTTAACTCAACACTGGCTATAATACAATCCTTTTTCTCATCATGATCAATGTCATCATCACACTGAATGGCATGACTGGGAGCTGGAGGCAGGCGTGACAGAGCATCCGCCCTCATATTTTTGCCCCCTGCGATGTGTGTTATCTCGAAGTTGAATTGTAAAAGCTTTGATCCAAGACAGGCTCTGTGAGACGTGTAGCATTACGATTGTTGGTATTTCCTAAAATAGCCACCAAAGGTTCATGGTCTGTTTGTAATGGGAATTTTCGTCCCCATAGATAATTCTTAAATTTCTCAATGCCCCACCAACATGCTAGAAGTTCTTTTTCAATGGCTGAGTAATGTGTTTCTGCCTCTCTCAGTACCCTTGATGCAAAACCGATAGTATGCTTCTGAAGACCAATTTCCTGTGTCAAAATAGCTCCCAATCCATAGCTACTAGCATCCACAGTCAATGTGCATGGTACGTCAGGTACCAACGGTTTCAAAGATTTGACTGTGCTCAGTTGTTATTTGAGCCAAGTAAAAGCTTGTTTGCAGTCATTGTCCCACACAAATTCATTTTTATCCTTCAACAATCTCAAAATAGGATGTACTTTGGTGGCATAGTCTTGAATAAAGCACGCATAAAACTCCGTCAGACCAAGCAGAGATTTAACTCCCGCTTTGTCTTTAGAAGCAGAAGCATCTAAAATGGCTTGGACAAGACTTGGCTTGGGTGTGACCCCCGCACTAGAGATGGTGTGACCCAAATATTCCACCTTGTCTTTTGAAAACACACATTTATCACGTTTAAGAACCACACCATGCTCCTGAAAAATGGAGAGAATCTTGTCCATGATCATATCATGTTCAGTTTGATCTTTAGCAAATATAAGGACATCATCCTGAAATATTGCTACATTTTTTATGCCTTTAAGTAAGTTGACCATGGCCCTTTGAAAGACAGAAGCTGCCGAAGCCAGGCCAAACGGCAAGCAACAGAATTGGAACATCCCAGAAGGAGAGTTGAATGCCGTGTAATGGCGTGAGTCTTTATCAAGCTCAATCTGATGGTACACAGAGGCCAGGTATAGTTTAGAGAAAACTTTGGCCCCTGCTACCACCCCCAGGATCACTGTAATATTGGGTAAGGGGTGCGAATCCACCCAAATTACCTTATTAATGCTGCGTAAGTCAATGCAAATTCTCAGTTCATTATTTTTTTTCCGTGCAACCACTAAGGACGAAGACCAGTCTGAGGACTCAATGGGTTCAATTACCCCTCTTTTATACATGGACATGAGTTCTTTTTTCAGGTCCTCTCTTATACTGAAGCGTATACTTCTGATCTTATGTTTCACGGGCACAGCATCATCTCTTACCTTTATTTTATGTCTGAACCCTTTAATTCTTCCTTACTCTCCTAAAAATACTTTAGGGTATTTGTTGAGCAGTTCTTCAACATGTGTGTGATCACGGATAGCCAACACCTGTACACTGGCACCTGGGCATAACATCATGTTAAACAAACATTTGATGGAACCATCCTAATATGTTCAGACCGTGCACCGCCACATATATCTTCCCATGTATATGCCTGTTCTTGAAAATCATTACATCCTCAAAATACCCTAGAAGCTTTATTTTACGCCCTTCATAGGATACAGGTTCGCAATCTGGTGGTTGTAGAGGTCTTTCCACCCGTTTTTCTCTGAAAAGTGTTTCTGTAATCATTGTGATACGCACACCAGAGTCCACTAGAAGTCTCAGATTCTTGTCACCAACCGCAATCACCGCATACGGATCCACACAGTCGTTAGGATCTCCCCTTTTTACACCTCCTTCATTCACTACAAGCACCATGTCTTTTAATTCACCCAGAGTATCATCATTGTCACTATCACTTGAGTCTTTAACACACCCTACATGAACGTTGTTTTTTTTATGTGTCTGACACACTTTGTTAAAGTGTCCAATCTTGCCACAGTTGCGACATACGCAAAAAACACAGTTGATGGACAGAATGTAGAACAATGTCATACATTCACCCCAGTACAAGGATCTGGGCCTAAATCCATCGTTTTTTTGCACTCCACAGCACCCTGGGTTAGACACTGGCTATATGCAAATCAGCTCTGACCCTGTGCCTCATGGGAACAGTCCAGTCCGAACTACCAAGCCATGTCTTTCCCAGACCGGAATCAAGCATCCAAGGACCGGTTTCTGGCTATCAGCCTTCATCAGCCTGGATAGCTTGACTCCAGTGGTGTGGAGAGCCTGGGACTCACGTCTGAGCATACCCAGCCCACTCGGGGTGAAAATTGCAAAAAACACAGTTGATGGACAGAATGTAGAACAATGTCATACATTCACCCCAGTACAAGGATCTGGGCCTAAATCCATCGTTTATTTGCACTCCACAGCACCCTGGGTTAGACACTGGCTATATGCAAATCAGCTCTGACCCTGTGCCTCATGGGAACAGTCCAGTCCGAACTACCAAGCCATGTCTTTCCCAGACCGGAATCAAGCATCCAAGGACCGGTTTCTGGCTATCAGCCTTCATCAGCCTGGATAGCTTGACTCCAGTGGTGTGGAGAGCCTGGGACTCACGTCTGAGCATACCCAGCCCACTCGGGGTGAAAATTGCAAAAAACACAGTTGATGGACAGAATGTAGAACAATGTCATACATTCACCCCAGTACAAGGATCTGGGCCTAAATCCATCGTTTTTTTGCACTCCACACCACCCTGGGTTAGACACTGGCTATATGCAAATCAGCTCTGACCCTGTGCCTCATGGGAACAGTCCAGTCCGAACTACCAAGCCATTTCTTTCCCAGACCGGAATCAAGCATCCAAGGACCGGTTTCTGGCTATCAGCCTTCATCAGCCTGGATAGCTTGACTCCAGTGGTGTGGAGAGCCTGGGACTCACGTCTGAGCATACCCAGCCCACTCGGGGTGAAAATTGCAAAAAACACAGTTGCGACATACAGCATTCCTAGCAGGACATGGTCTGAAATGTTTTGTGTGAAAGGGATATCCACACCTGAAACAGATGTCAGTTCTTTTGAAAAAATTATTTTGTTGAAGATCTTTCTTTTTCTTGTAATTCGTGAGGCGTACCGGCGTGACCATTTCAGTGTATTTACTTTCCAGTTCTTTAATAGATGTTTGAGAAGTTTCTATGCTCTTAGCAATACGAATGGATTCATCAAGCGACGGATTTTCTAAAGAGAGTAATTTTTGTCTAATAGTTTTGTCAAGACATTTAGTTATGAATTGGTCACGAACCAACTGTTCACTGAAATTCTCAAATTCACATTCAGCAACCATTTTCCTTAGAACTGTAATGTAAGTGTCAACATCCTCCTCCATCTTTTGCGCCCTTTTGAAAAACTTGTGCCTCAACACTACTACACTTGGTTGCTTATCATATCTTTTAGCCAGTTTCCTTTCCGTGCTTCGATATTCATCTGTTTCCTCACCTGCTTAATTTTCAGGCTCTGGTAAATGTTTGAGGGTGTCCCTACCTTCAAATCCTAGTGAGTGGAACAATAAAAACCTTTTCCTTTCAGGTCTAAATATGTGTGCCCCTATTGCCCCCAAATAGTTCTTAAAGGCATCGATCCATTTCCTCCACCCCACGGGTGGTTCTCCGGGAGTATCAAGAAAAGGTGGTGGAGGGTGGACAGCCTGCATATTGTGAAGATGTTACATGTTTCTAAAGGTAAACTTCCTTTAAAGTGTTTATAATCTGCTAAAACTGAATGAATAAAGGTGATATGATAAAAAAAAACTTATTTCTTCGATATTGTTATGCCCAAATACATATTAATACAGTTTCATCCACGTTAATTAATTTTCCATGGCAGCTGCCATGCTGTCGTTTTTATTTTCCTTTCAACAAGTGTGCGTGCCACTGTGTAAATCTGCACGCTGACGTTTTACGCTGACTAGTTTAAGAAACACCACAGAATTCAGTCACAATCGCTGCTTCCTCAATAAAAGGAGAGACTCCCAAAACACCTTTATGCTTCTAACGCCTTCACTGTCGTTCCGTTTAGAAACTCGGTACACTGCGCTTCCTATCACTATTAGGAATACCTTGTTAATTTCTACTTCAGGCAGTCAGAGGGAGGAGCGACGCGAGGACTAGCAGAGGCGGAGCCGGGATGCGCTGCTTCCTCACAAGTCAGAGCGCGTCGTCTTCACTTCCTCAGCTCCGATTCTCCGCTGCTTTCTCAGCAACACCACAACGCCAAACCGGGTACCACCGAAGCCAGGATACAGCTCAACACTTCCCGCGACGAGCCAGCACCAGTAACACGGTACTTTTTCTCTTCAGCCTGCGTTAACTAATCCGTGGAGACCACCTCCTTTCCTCGTGGGTTCTTTGTGGGAACTCGTACTCCTCGTCGCCAAAATTGAGTGTAATGACTCGTAGACAGGAGTAGAGTTAGAAAGTATACTTTAATGAGTTCCCACATGTAAGTCCGGCATGCAAGCCGGATAAGCGTAAAATGGCCGGCACCAACCGTCCGACCTAACTGTAAACGTTGACGTGCCCACAAGTGCCAACGAGCAGCACGAGGCAATGGCTAACAGAGTCCACTCGCACAGGGCGCGCGGTGGGCAGAATCACTACATTTGATTTGATTTATAGATTTGTAAAGCGCAACGATTGCCCATGGGCGTCTTGGCGCTAAGATAAATCCTTTCCAGCTATACGGCCGTGTTTGATGTTTATTTGGAGAAAAGCCATGTTTTACTTCCTTTCTAAAGGTTTCTAAAGATGTACAGGTTTTTATGTTCAGAGGTAGTTGGTTCCATGTACGTGCTGCATGTGTTAGGAAACTTCTCCCTCCCCAGTTAGCTCTTTTAAATCTGGGAACAGCAATTAGTTTCATATGGCCCGATCTCAATTGTCTCATGGGTTCGTACAGTTTCAAATGGTCCTTCAAAAATTTTGAACCTTTTCCCTGAAGTGCTTTATAGGTTAGGCAGAGGGATTTGAATTTCACCCTCTTTTCAATTGGTAGCCAGTGTAGATTTTTCAGTCTATGTCTAATTGGCTCAAACCTGGGTATGTCTAGAACCAGTCTTGCTGCTGTATTTTGTAGAAGTTGTAATTTGTCTATGATCTTTTTCCTGGCTCCGGCATATAGTCCATTTCCATAGTTCAGTCTTGCTAATGCTAGTGCTGTAACTACCGTTTTGCGGGAATCTTGTGGTAGGTATGGAAATAGTTTTTTTATCATTTATAAGATGTACCAAAGTGATGATGACAGCTTGTTTGTTTGAGCTTCAAATGATAAATTCATATCAAGTGTAAAGCCCAGATTCTTTACTTTTTCTGATGACCCAGGACATCTGCCCTTGTCCTTGGGCCACCAGGCAGAGGACCAGATGTTTGTGTCACCCCCTATTATCATCACTTCACTTTTGTCTCCATTGAGCTTTAGGCAATTCATTTCCATCCATTGGCTAACCTGTATCATACAATGTTGAAATGTTTCTGCTGTTTCTTCTGTATCTTTGTTGATGGTCACTACAATTTGAGTGTCATCGGCGTATGATACTGGGGTAAAACCACAGTTTCTTATTATCTCTGCAAGTGGGGCAACATAAAGGTTAAAAGGGGTAGGACTCAATGATGATCCCTGCGGAACTCCGCATGGTAAGGAGAAGGCTTTAGATTTTGATCTTTCTACTTCTACTATAAACGTTCTATTAGCAAGATAGGATTCAAAGAGAGTACACGTTGAGTCATGTATTTCTGCTGTTTTTAATCGTTGTAAAAGAGTTTCATGACTGACCGTGTCGAAGATCGCCGATAGATCGAGTAATATCAAGGCGGCTTTCGCTCCATTGTCCATCACTTTTCGGAGTTCTTCTACTGCAGTAATTAGAGCAGTTTCTGTTCCGTGTGCTTCACGGAATCCATACTGAGAGTCATCCAGCCAGTTGCCATCTATCAGATAGCGGGATAGTTGTTTATTCAGGAGTTTTTCCAGTATTTTGGCAGCAAAAGGAATTCTGGCTATAGGTCTGTAGCTGCTTGGTTCGTCTCTGTCCAGATTGGGCTTTTTTAGTAGTGATCTAATGGAAATCTTTTTCCAGTCGTCTGGAAAGGTGTTAGTATTGATTATTTGGCCAAATAGTCTTGCTAGTGCAATGCTCAATTGTTCTGAACAAATGTGCATTTTTTTGGGCGGACATGGGTCTGTTGGGCTGCCTGAATTAATGTTAAGTAATTCCTTCTGAATTTGGTCTTTTGTTGGAATAGTGAATTTGAACCTTGTAGGTTGGACTGATTGTTCCTCTACATTTATTATTTGAGTCATGGCTTTATCTGTTTGATTGATGTTATCTGGTTTGTATTTTTTAAAAGAGTCGTAAACTGATGAGACTTTACTTACAAAGAAATTACCCAGGATATTACAAAAATCAGGTGATATTTCTTCTGGTATGTTATTTTCTATTTTTGAAAGTTTTTTGACAGTGGAAAAAAGCGTTTTGCTGGAATTTTTTGATTCATTAATTTTTTGGACAAAATACCTACTTTTCTCAGATGTTATTAATTTTTTGTAGTTTACAAGGACTGTTTTGTATTCTAGTCTTTTCTGTACCTCATAGTTAGCTCTCCATTTCTTTTCTGCTCTTCTACATTCTTGTTTTTTTTCCTTCAAAGCTTCTGAGAACCATGGCTGTGAAGGAGTTTTTCTTTTAATAGTAGTTTGCTTCATTGGAGCAGTTAGTTGTATTGCGTTCTCTAGCCATGTATTAATTTGTTTACAGGCTTTATTGCTGTCTGCATCCAAAGTTGGATATGAGGAGCATAAAGTATCTATGGGGCTGGATTTTGGACCATTCACAATATGTGTTTTTTTTGGTTTGGACCGGTCTTCCCATCTCTTGCGTATTTTCTATTTGAAAAGAGACCATCTTATGGTCTGACCACGGGATCGAGAGTGTGTCAGTTATATCTAACTTCCGACATGAAGTAAAAATACCATCCAGAGTGTGGCCGGCGCAATGCGTATCTGTATTTACTTTCTGCTCTAGGTCAAAATTTGCCATTTCATCTTTAAATGACTTCACCTTAGGGTCTGATGTTATTTCTAGGTGTATATTGAAATCTCCTAGAATTGTATAGTCACTGTACGTCAAGCTAGATTCTAGAAATGGGCTTATTAGTTCTATTAGAGGTGTTTTAGCATTTGGCGGTCTGTAGATTAGTAGACCACTAAAGGTGTAGTTATTAGTAATTTTTATTTGAAAGGATAACGTTTCACAATCTGGGTTACTTCCTTTGTCTGAGCTTTTAATCTGTAATCCCTCCTTCGCTAAAATAGCTAAACCTCCTCCCCGTTTTATTTTTCTATCTGCTCTATAAATAGAGAAGCCCTCTGGGATTGCTAGTGTCAGATCTGTGTCTGAGGCCTCATCTGCCCATGTTTCGGTTACAAACAGAAGGTCCAAGTGTTGGCTTTCAATTAGCTCAGCTGTCTGTACATTATGCTTGACCATAGATCTAACATTTAGGAGGCCAGCTTTAATTGATGTTTTCTTATAAATTGTCTTTTCAGAATTGTTATAGTTTATGCTAATATCTCTAATCTGTGAGAAGGCGAATGTTTGTGAGCAGGTTGGGCATGTCTTACCTTCCTTATATGGATCCAACGGGTTACATCTGGCGTGTGGTCTTATTGCCATAATCTCCTGGCTGGAGTAGACCTGTCTTCTGCTATATACATGAGTTTGTTCAGGGGGCATGGCCCTAGGCCCGGTCTTGGCGCGGACGGGCGCAGACGGGCTTGCCCTAGGCGCGCCTTTGGCGCGCAAACGGCGCTCCCGCTGTGCTCGTCCGCTGTGCGTCCTAGGAATGCACATGTTTTATGGGCGTTTGGGTCGTTTCAACAGAGGGCGTAGCCTCCTGCTAGTGGGCGTGGCCTAAAGTCCTCGCTGGTGGCGGCAGTGTTTGTTTGTTTTCAAGCCCGTGACCAGCGATAATATCCGCTGTGCGGGTCTGTTTACACACAAAGGCTCTTGTGGTCTAGTGTCCAAGGGGGGAGAACGTGCAGATAAAAACAGGTAAATTTAAACAAGTATTTAAAATATGGCAATTTCCCTCCCGGCTTCCGCCTCAGGAGTTGTTGGGATCGTATCTAAGAGGCGCTTGTATTCAGCGCTTCTTTATATCGTAGGCTGGGGGCGTGGCCTCCTGCTAGTGGGCGTGGCCTAAGTCCTCGCTGGTGGCGGCAATGTTTGTTTGTTTTCAAGCCCGTGACCAGCGATAATATCCGCTGTGCGGGTCTGTTTACACACAAAGGCTCTTGTGGTCAAGTGTCCAAGGGGGGAGAACTACAGCTTTGTTATACTGTTTAAACACATCCACAGTCCTCTTGTCCTTTACATATCGATTTGATGTGGATATTGCTCACATATGTTTGTTTTGTATGCCACAAAAGCATATCTTTATGGAGCTCTGGTGGGTTGTGTCATGCTTATATTATTTAGGTATTTGTTCCATGTCACCACCAAAATTACAGCTTTCTGGCCCTCTAGTGGGTTGAGCTTTTCAGTATACAACTTAATCTTATTTGCGTTAGGTTCTAGCTTGTAATTTTTAATTCCCGGAAGGTTTATTGTGCTGTTTCCCTTAGAGATGTACATTTAATTTCTCATCCTGATTCAAACCGATGAGGGTAGGAGTAAGAAATAGCATGATGTAGAGTAATTACCTTTGCCTCAAGGTTCGTTTCCTGTCTCCATCGAGTTCTGACTTTTCCACCTGATCAATCGCATAGAATTTAAGCTTTTCCCAATCACTTTGGTGGTGCTGCTCCATACGTTTTGAAACCACATTGCTTCTATCTTTGCTCACTGTTGCTCTTATATGTTTCAGGATTCACTTTTTAATTTCACAGATCATGCTACCTATGTATCTCAAGCCACACGGACACTGTATCACATCAATGACAAATTTGCTTCTACAAGTGTTGTGCTGTTTGATTTTCCTTTGTTGTCTGCTTGCTGAAGTGAATTCTTGTATGCTCACTGAAATGTTGCATTCTTTGCACATACACACACACATATAGATATATATATATACACATATATATATATATATACGCACACATATACACACACATATATATATCCTGCTTGTGGCTAGTTTTGCTGGCAAAGGGCCATACTTTCTTGAGTAAGTATTTATTCATGGGACACTGTAGGGGTTTACCCACTCAATGTTGTGTATTTCAGATGAATGGGGAGATGGGAGTTCCATGAGCAGATCCTTATGGTTTGGGAATATGTTCTCATTCAAGCGCAGACTATACAATCCAACTACACTTGCTCTGGTTACTCTACTATGTTGTTGTGACAATGCCTTATTAGAAATACACCACCAACTTTGTAAATATGACCTGTGTCAATAGGTTAATCTGGGAAATACAGGAGTTAGCGAACCAAAGAAGATGCATGCAATCCTGGCATTCCTTGAGCGCCAAAGTATTGAGGTTGCTCCCATGTGGGAGATACATGTTGATCTGAACAGGACAACTAATTTTGTGTATTGATGGAGGCATTCAAACTGCTTAGTATCTTATAATTCTTACACCTGTTGGGTAGCGCATCTGATTTATAAAATGGTTTGCCTCAAGCCTGTTTATGTCCTCACTGATCCAGCAGGGAGGTACATCTACAAGATTGCTAAATCACGCTTATAAAAATCTATGCCCTCTAAATTCTTTGATAAGATTGTTAACATTGTAAGCTATTGTAAGCAGGCCTACAATGATAACATTATATGGGTAGGCAACTTAGCTTTTAACCTCAGTGCAGACAGCTCTAAACCTTGCAGAGTTGGCTGTCACAATGCTGTTAAAACATCATAGTGCAAAAGCAGCATTTTTAACTAAAGGTGGGGCCTGTTCCTATTTATTCCAGTGATTTGGGAAATCTTTAAGGTTTACATTAGAGGCATATCAATGAGAAAGCAAAATGGGGTATTATAATTCATCTGTACTCAATTAAATAAAGCAGAGGACTCCCTGCTAGAGGCTGATGTGAAGAATGTGGCCAGACATGACCCTTCAGCCTTAGAGACCTTAATGGCCCACACTGATAACAAGAAGATAGCAGAATGAGAGATTACATTTGAGTTTATCGTGAGGATTAAAGATGTAGCAGGACTATTTCATGGCTACTTAAGAATGTGCAACCCTGCTCTGTAATGAATTTGTTTCTGTTCCAGTTTGTAGCAACAATATCTGGTAAAGACTTTATACTGCATATCTTTGTTGAGTACCACAGAGATTTATATCAATATAAACTGTCCCAAGCTGATGAGAGAATTGTTTAGTATCTAACAGATATCAAGTTATCAGAAGTTGAAAGAGATATCGAAGAATACATGCCCAAACCTACACCTGTAAACAAGATTAAATATGCAATAGATTGCTTTGCCGGTACCAGGGCCCTAGGAACAGGTGGATCAACTAGTTAGTTTTTGAATTCGTAATGGACTTTTGGTGCCAGGACTGATGGGGCTGTACATGAGTCTTAGACTGAGACATCCCCCATTATTCTCCCCCCTCCAGGAAGGCTCTCATCACATCCCATCTAAAACTGAACAAGGATGCTAGGGGAGATCAGCTTGTAGAGATTGCTCTCCTTATCAAACATGGATAACACAATCTTTGCACAAATGGTGGCAAGCAAGTTGAACCTGCTAATGAGGAGATTGGCTGTACCATCCTTAGTAGGCCACCTCAAATAACCTGCATACATGATTTGCATTGATGCACAGCATCCGTCTTGAGATTCAGGCAATATATTTTTTTCTTTTAGATGACAAAAAGGCATTTGACTCCATTGAATGATCTTTTCTAGTCACAATAGCCAGCAGAATGGGCTTGGGCAGTGAACTTTCACAAATCATTGAACTACTATACTATGTTCCCAGTGGCGAGGTTTGTATTAACAGGTACTTTTCAGCCCTTTTTGTTGCTCTTAAGGGCACATGGAAAAGGTGTTTCTGATATTCCCTCTAGCTATAGAACACTTCGGGCAGATTTAAGAAAGTGTCACCCAATACACCGCAGCAGCCTAAAATGCAGCATTGCATTGTGTGACAGAGAGAGAGGAGGAGAGCATCATATCTATAGAGATGTGGCTCTCTCCTCCACTCTCTCTAGCACTGGTGCAGAATTTTACTGCTGAGCACCAAGCAAACACCCTTGCGCCGCAGTGCAAGAGTGTATGCGTGAGTCTAGCATAGGTTTTGTATCGGAAAGATTCCCTTCAAGTACAAAATACTATGCATAGACAACTTTTTGAAATTGTCCTACTTTGTATGGGTGCTGTACAGTGCAGCACACATGCAAAGTCAGTAAAGAAATGAGAAATGGAAATACTCCTCCTTGTAATGACTTCTTTCAAGTGACACACATTTTTTATGAAAAACCATGTCTGTTATTGTTAGTCAATACAGTTTTGCATCAAAAAGCATAGATAGTTGCATGAGAAAGTGTATGTTCCACCCATGTGACCCCCAATGGAGGCAAAGCAGTGCTTCACACTGCTTTGCATCACTTTTAGGCAACATTCCCGTCAAAACAAGATTTTCACAGGAAAGTAAAGAACAAAATAAAATTTTGCACCAGTTTGCATATTTTTTGTGATGCACACACAGGGCAAATTTTTGTTAATTAGGGCCTTAGTTTCCATTTTATGAGAGAAGCACCTGGATAGTGTATCTAACAAAGAGATTCCTACTATTGCTATAAGCAGATGACATCTTTTATTTTGCATTCTTTATTTGTCAAAATCCTGTGTTAGAGTCTCATACATTATACAAGGTGTGCTCCAATGTGAGGAATATTCAGGTATCAGAATCAACTTGTACAAGTGAGAGATATTTCAATCTTTGAATAACACTGCCAAAATAACACCGGACTTTCCTCTGAGATGGAGGAAGGATTCACTGAAATATTTGGGCATACAGAAAAACAGGAAAGAGTCCTTAGGGATAATTATGGACCGGTAATAGATAAGCTTGCTATGCAAGTTGAAAGATGGATCTGGCTAGCCTATCCTTATCTGACAGAACAGCACTGGCTAAAATGATAGCATTACCTCAATTTCTGTATTTGTTCACAAATATAACCTATATATCCATTCCCCTCAGAAAATCTGCATTCACCAAATGTCAAATATTGCTGACTAAGTTAGCATGGTGAAGGAGAAACCTGAGACTCAAGTGGGACATACTTACCCTAAAATATGTAATAAGAGGATTCACCTTGCCTGATCATGAATGAGACTTCCATGGCACACAAACACACTTCAGTATAGATGGGTGAGATCAGATTACACAGCACCACATTGAGCAGGGCCAAGTGGAGGTTGGGATGTTACATACTGTTCTGACATCTAGTATATCTAGAAATGTCACTCTCTTAGAAATAGTCAAGTGCACACTCATGTAAAGGTGTACTCCCTGGAAATGCCCATAGAGGACAGTGCTGTGCTACCCCCAATGGCTGACCCATTCAATCAAGGCTACTCTTATTAAAATGCAACACAGGTGCACTCAACATCTTGTATATTTGCATATTTTAGACTCCAGCAGGTGGCTAAGACTTCCCCCTTGAACCATAGGAATTGCACCCAGTATTCTAATTGTATTGCACTATGACTACTAGAGGATTGATTGCTTGGCTTCACAAATTGTTCACAGGACAAATGCCACTGCAGCCCAGTTTGTATCACCACTGAGAGGAGATATCTAGGTGAGGTAATCTCTCAATGAATCAATCAGTAGCTTTGTAAAGCGTTACTTGGCACCCGTGAGGGTATTCAGATGGTGTCATAGTCCAGTTGATTAGCTGAATAGCAATGTCTTTAGGGACTTCCAGAACTCTCGAAGAGATAGTGTGGTCCGTAGATGAAAGGGTATTTCCTTCCATGACTTCCCTGCTAGGTAGGAGAAGGAGCGGGCACTGCATCTGCTATGTTGGATGTGGGTGGTGAGGGTTAGACAGAGGGATGTGAAGGTACCCGGTGGGATGATGGAAGTTTGAGTAGTGGTTAAAGTAGGCGGGTCCACAGTTGTTGAGTGCCTTGTATGCATGAGTCAAGAGCTTGAACTGGCATCTTTTCTGTACAGGGAGCCAGTGGAGTTCCCTGAGGTAAGGGGTGATAGGGGTTCGTCTACGGAGATCCAGGGGAAGTCTTGCTGTGGCGTTCTTTATCACCTGTTGCTGGAGGAGGAAGTGATCTGTGATCCCTGAATAGAGAGCATTGCCGTAGTCCAGTTGGCTGAAGGTTAGGGTCTGGGTGATGCTGTGTCTTGAGCTTTGGGGTAGTGATTTGAATACTTTACAAAGCATGCAAAGGAAGAAGCAGCAGGAGGAAGAGATGGAGTTGACCTGAGTTTTCATGATTAGCTTGTTGTCCTTAACGATGCCTAAGATCCCACCATGGTCAGTGGGGATAGGAGTAGGTCTGAGTTCTGAGGGCCACCAGGATGCATCTCATGAGGAGTATTTGTTTCCAAAAATCAGTATCACTGTCTTGCCTTTGTTGATCTTCAGGCAGTTGTATTTCATCCAGTTGGTGACGTCTGTCAAGCAGTTGTGGAAGTTTGGTTTGGTGTTGGTCGTGTCTTTGGAGAGGATGAGTTGTGTGTCACCAGTGTAGGATATGATGTTTATTTCATTGATTTTGGCAATGCTGGCCAGAGTGTCATATAAGTGTGGAAGAGGGTAGGGCTCAGCGAGGATCCTTGGGATATGATACACCTTAGAATGGCCCCTTAGTTTACCTATGTTGTCCAGCCTTATGATGAGTAAGTGGCGGGAGACCATATCGAAGGCTGCCAAGAGGTCTAGGAGGATAGGAGAAGCAGTTTTTCCTTGGTCGATCAGGACTTGGATGTCGTTGGTAGCTGCAATGAGGTCTGTCTCAGTGCTGTGATTGCTGTGGAATACGGATTGGGAGGAGGTGAGTAGGAGAATCCATTCCAGACGTGAGGCGAACTGTTGGTTGATGGCTTTTTCTAATAACTGGCCAGGGAGCAGAGAGATTGGTTGGCAGGTGTTGAGTTTGTTGGGGTCTGACAATGGTTTCTTTAGTAGGGATTTGACTTCCACATGTTTACAGTTCTCAGGGAAGGTAGCCATGGCAATTGAGGTGTTGAGCAAGGTGGTGAGTACGTGGCTGATTATGGCTTTGCCTAGGTTGAAGATTTGGTGAGGGCATGGGTTGATTGGGACCCCTGAGTGGACTGAGTTCATGATGAAGGCAGTGTCCTGTGGGGCAAGCTGGCTCCATTCAGTTAGTTGGGTGTCTGTGGTGGTAGCTGGGTCATTGTGTTGCTTGAAGAAGTTGATGGCCTTTGTCTGGGCTTTGATGTTTCTGTAGATGTCAGTGATCTTGTAGTGGAAGACATTTGGAAGGTTGCTGGAGGGTGCCTGTGAGGGACTAATGTTGTTTGTTGCAGCTGAGGGGGTGGAGAATTCTTTGACAATGTTTAAGAGTTCTTTGCTGTTATTGGAGCTTGATTTGATTCATGAGACTAAGGCATTTTTCTTTGCTTCTCTCAACAGTCTGTGGTAGAGGTTTAGGGCTGTCTTGAAGGCGGTCTTGTTTGTCATGTTCTTGCAGGGGCGCCATCTCCTTTTAGTTGTTTACAGTGTTGATTAGATGTTCTGAGGTGTTCAGTGGACCAGCTACCCTGCTTGGTGGACCTTCTGTGGGTGTTGTTGGCAAGGGCAATGACACTATTGGTGGGGTTGGTGATCTAATCATCGAAGTTTCTGACATTTTATTCTAGGTTGGTGGAGGAGATGGGGTGGGTGATGTTGCGGGCATTGATCCATGTGTCCTTTAAGACTTTGCTCCAGCTGTGGTGGGGGTGTTGGGCAGACTGGGGGCAGAGGTCAGTGAGCTGGGTATGTTGAAGTGGACAATGGAGTGGTCGGTCCAGGTGAGTTCCGTGGTGTAGCTGTACCTGATGCAGTCACTGGAGGTGAAGATGGGGTCCAGCAAGTGATCTGTGGTGTGCATGGGGTTGTGGTCGCCAATGAAAATGTAGTTGTTAGAGTCTATGGCAAGGGGGCGATGATATCAGTGATGAAGGCTGGACGTGGTCTTTAGGACTGTAGGCAAAGGTGCCCCTGATTGAGGCATTACTTTCTGTTTGGAGTCGGAAGTTGAGGTTGTCCATGGCTGGGATGTCACCATTTGTGGTGGTGCATTGGATGCATTCATTGTATATGATGCCAATCCCTCCACCAGGCTTGTTGCTATGGTCATAGTGGAGGATCTTATATCCTTCAGGTATTACGGTAGCGATGCCCAGCATGGAATTGGGGTTGAGCACATTTCAGTGAGGAAGTGGACATCGGGTGTGACGGTGGAGATGATTCCCAAATCTCAATGGTGTGTTTGCATAGTGAGCATGTGTTGAAAAGGGCACATGTGAGATGGTGTTTTTGTTGAGGTGGTGCCTGGGGGTGTGTCCTGGGGGGACTGTTCAGTGGGCTGGTGTGTGCGAAGTGGCAGGTGAAGTGGCTGTGGGTGAAGGTGAAAGGTCCTATCACGAAGCTTGGTTCGGCACAATGGCAGTGTTTTGTGAGGTTCCAGGGTCACAGGTGTAGAGCTCGGTGATGGTGTATCTTTGAGGGGAGGTAGGGCCAGGTGTCATGGTACTGGGTGTGGTCCAGGTGTAAAAGGGCACAGACAGGTTTGCCTTTGGCATGCCTTTCTGTAGTAGATCCTGTGGTAGGGGGGCTTCTGTTGGCAGGAAGAATGGTGAGTGGGAATGCTCAGGCAGGAAAACCTGAGCAGTGGCAGTGTCACTGGATCAGGGTGGATCAAGCAGGAACTGGAGGCCACAGGCAAGTGGCAGGATAGGTGTCCAAGTGCCTACTATCTGAAAGGTTTGCTGTAAGAGAACTAAGTTGGTGCTCATTAACTAAAGACACACACTCATACATTTTCATTTATTAAATAAACTGCACCTTAGCCATGCTTCAAAAGATTGACAACACCGGTACAATGCAATCGTTACAATCATGAATGAGAAAACATGCCTGTGTGGGTTGCCATTGCTAATGTTGGGCAGGCTGGAATCCAGCTTTACATAGTGACCTCAGGCAGACAAAATGAAAGCTGCTTATAACTGACACTACAGTTTGTGAGAGTCCTTTCACGAATCTTTTCTAATCAATGATGATAAAAAAGAAAATGGCTGTGAAAGTGATGGATATTAAGGTGGTGAGAGTTTAAATGCACGAAATCTACTGGAGACAGTAAACGGCGTTCCTGTTTATGCTTAATCAATGTCTGAACATTATGTTTTAACAAAGCCATGTCTCATCATTTCACTATGTTAAGGATTGTTACATTTTGCGAATTCATCATTTGTTTTTATTATGTCTGAATGCCAGACCTACCTCTCTCTATTTCACCGATGCCTGTTCAACCCTTTTTTCACAAGTTTATTAAAAGTCTGATGTTCAAACAACTCACTCGCTATCTATCCTTATACACCTACAGTTACTCATGGTACACTCACAAACTGACTTCCTAAGTGCCTCCTCTCATCAGCACCCACCTCTTGAACTGCTCCAATCTACTTCCCTGCTCACACTCTAAAGTTTACACCCTCATTGAGAAACCGCGGGCTTCTTTTCAGCACACACATGAAATTGGGATCTTACATACCCAACACAGCAAACACGAAGAGACACCAACTACTGAGCATCAGCAAATTCTTTCCTACCATCCTTCATACACAGCAAACACACTCCTCGTCTACTAGTTCTTAGCAAGCTTTGCTAATATAATAGTTTGCCTGTGGACCTCTTCCAATACTCCTTTGCAGCACTCGTTCTTTGACTTCACTACAAGAACAATGTTCAGTCTACCCAGGCAAACTCCCACTGTATTCATGACACTGTAAAAACAAGGCTCTACTAAAGCTACTGACATGTTTTCAACCCAGTAAATGACAGGTGCCCTAAGTATATCTCCGGCATCATATCTGGTGAAAATTCTGGACGTAAGTTAATATCAACACAGTTGAGATATTTTGGGAGGGAAATCCAGAAGGATGGGAATATGCCTACTTGTGTAGACTAGAAGGAACTAGGGTCTCTGGGATTAACCAAAGCATATTTGGCTCACAGGTAGGGGGCTGAGGACAGACGGCCAACATGGGACTGAGCAATTTGTTCTTGTGCTCTCAGGTCTGGTACTTAACAAGTGGGATTTATTTCCAACCCCCTTGCACCACCACTACGACACTTTTCCCATGTTAAAAATGACACAAAAGTGGCGCAAGGGGCTTGTAAATAAGCTCCCAAGTGTTTGTTCTGTCAACCATGTGTGCGCCCTGTTCCAGTTCAGCCAGATTATGAGCCATGGCCCGACTAGAGTTCCCCTGTCTGGTGCTTGTCCGCCTGTACAGGCCTATTGAAGCATGGGAAAAGTTTGATGCGTGAACCCCTGCTTGAAATGTTGGTCTCCATCGCTCTAGCAGGAGGAGCTGGAATCTTTGTCTTTCTTGTGATTGCTAGTTTCTTATCAGGTTTCCAACTTTAATTGCTCTTCCACCTATTTTCTCACTCGTATGGTGTATTTGAACAGCAGTAGGCATAATCCCAGGCTGTGAAAAGGTGCATGGCTACTGCTCATGTCAACCAAACCCACTTTGGCTATCTATCTGGCTAACTTTTACTCATTTGCCTGGCACGGGTTCCATAATCAATTCCAGGGCTTTCCTGATTACTCTCTTTTATCGTAGTAAACACACACATCTATCCACTGCCCTGTTGACTAAGTTAGTGCTGTGCAGCTGCCTATACATTTTTGTCTCCCTGCCCCATGCGCACAAAACTGGGCTACCTGTAATACAGAGCATGCATGTAAACCCCTGCCTCTTTCAACTGTATTTAGCATGTTATATCCCTTAATTATACACAGAACGCACAATGCAATTAAAATTATATTTTGTGCACCTATTTGTCACACTTTCTCTCCATCACTCTGCCAGGCGCTGCACCCTGCAACAAGATATACAGCCTGATTCATCAAGCCGAATTGCGCTTGCAAAGGGCCAGAATCTGAGAATCTGGCCCTTTGCGAGCGCAATTTTTGCATTTAGGATTCATCATCCCAAATGCAAAAATCGGTAATTGCTAATTCGCTAAATTGCGAGGAATTACATTTAAGGAATCTCTATTTGAGATTCCTTAAATGCAATTCATCAACCAATTCAATTCAATTCAAATTGACTTCATTTCGGATATATTGCAATCCATAAAAGTACAATACATTATACATTACATTTAAAAGCAGTACAAAGATGACAAATCAATATAAAATAATACATAAGACATAAGAATTTCTTAAAAGAGTGAGTGGACGAGAGCAGTACAGGAAAAGTGCAGGTTAAGCCCATGTACAGAAAAAGTGCAAAATAGTGCGTCTAGCTGAGAATCACAGTTATTCATCTAGGCATTTTCTTATTCTCACTGATAATTTTAAATATTCTAGCACCTGAAGGACACAATCAGAATGCAATAGCTGTAGATATACAAGGGCAGGTCTGATTTGTTTAAAATTTAATTTTCTTAAAAGAGTCACAAGATACCGCCTCCGGGGGTACTCATAAAATGAGCATAAAAATATAAAATGCAGCATATCCTGTGGAGACTTCCCGTCGCAGCCACAGGGTGCTGCAGGTTTTTTAAAAGTGTCCAGCTTTGGTCTAATTAAAATATGATGAAAGATGTTGAACCTGAATCGTGTCAGCAAAAATTTATCATGAGAGAAAAAGGAGCATGTTAGGTACATTTCCATGGTGTCACAGGTTCTTAACATAATGTACTTTCTAACATTTGGTTTCAGAAGCTCAACTTCATCTCTTGTGGCACTACAACTCATAAAAAAGGCCCTCTTAATTGCTGCCACATCACCCTTAACTATATCCTTCGGATTTTCAAACAAATTTAGGCGGCCAAGCTTCAAAAATTGGGACTTCAAATATTTGAGCCAGGGTACACACATAGCATAGTCCATTGATACAAGATCTTCCAGTATCTGGTGGGTTAAGGGAATATCCTCACTTAACCATAATTTTGCCCAGCATAACAATGGTTTCAGACCAACAATATCTGAAATATACTGACAACCAAGCTCTTCATGTGCAGCTAAATTCGGTGTACTACCTGGGACACACAGCAAGCGTTTTAAAAAATTATTTTCGGCTATTTGCAGTTGTTCATTATTTTTATAGCCCCATAGCTCGCTGCCGTAGACTGCGGTAGATATAGATTTAGCATTATATAGTTGCATCATGGCCTCTGTCGGTTTTTTCCCCAATTTACTGGCAAAATTAAAAATTGATGCGTTCACTCTGATCAATTCACCCTTCTTCCTGGCCAAATGCGGTGCCCAACTTAGCTTAGTATCAAATAAAATACCCAAATATGAAAACGTATTAGTGACAGGAATCACAACATCATTTAATTTAAAAACGAACTTCTTGTTTGGTTGACGGCCAACATGCATAATAAAAGATTTCGAATTGTTGACCATAAGGTCCCTTTCAGACATAAAATGATTAAAAGCATTCAGAAGTGCTTGGAGACCCTTCTCTGTTCGTGATATTAAAACCGCGTCATCAGCGTATAAAAGTAGTGGAATACCCCTCGCACCAGCTCTCGGGCAATCTGATTTTATCTCTTGCAATTCAGACTCTAAGTCATTTATGTAAAAATTAAAAAGAAATGGGGCCAGGATACACCCCTGTCGTACTCCTTTATTAATACAGAAATTGCCTGTGATATCCCCATTCGCTGAGAACCTCACATTGGCCCTTGTGTCATTGTGTAGGTCCGCAAGGAAATCCACAATCCCCCTGTCAACGCCTTTGTCCTTCATGGTCTGCCACAGCCTCCCTCTGTTAACACAGTCGAAGGCTGACGACAGATCCATGAAGGCTAGGTGAATTGTTCCTTTTTGTACAACAGTGTATTTATTCAAGATAAGAAACAAATTAAGGCACTGAGTTATAGTGGACCGGCCTTCACAAAACCCATATTGGGAAGCCGACATAATATTATTTTCAGTCGACCAACTTACTAGACGTTGAAGCAAGACTCTCCCCATAATTTTAACCATTGAATCGATCAGGGATATTGGTCGATAACAAAGAGGACTTCCCCTGTCGCCTTTTTTAAAGACCGGGACTATGGTTGATAATCCCCACGTTCCCGGACAGCCCACACTAGCCGCAGCGTTAAAAACAGCAGCCAGAATTGGAGCCCAGAAAGCTGGATCATATTTGTAAAGGTCCGGCGGAATTCCATCAGGACCAGGCGCTTTATTTGCCGTAAGGCCCATAATGGCATCCAAAACCTCGCTTTTTCCAAATGTTATACTACTGCTTCCAGCGTGGGGAACAGTTGCCCTGATTCCAACACCCTCTGAGTAGTACAGGCTTTTAAAGTGGCTTTCCCATTCTTCTTTTGTTATGCAGCAAGCAAGTTCGTCACAAGGAGCATCGGTCAAAAAAGGTTTTTTAACCAGTGCCCAGAACTTGGTGCTGCACTTCAAGGTGGAGGGATCAAGTAGTTCCTGCCAAGCCTCCCTCCTGAGGAACTCCTTGCGGGCGACAGTAGTAGCCTTATATTCTTTTCTACAAGCTTTTACCTCCTCCTGATTCCTTGGTGAAGCTGACAAAGCTACCCTCAAATTGCGAGCAGCTTTGGTACAATCATGACTGAACCATTTCGGGCCTAGTTTAGGCTGATTTTTGTTAGGGACAGTAAGAAGCGCTGACACCTTCTCCGACACATTTTGATAGGACTCTAACACTAGCCTGGGGTCGCCCCCCTCGGTCATGCAAACTTCAATGTCCACTGTACACTTTTCAGAAATTGTTTTGTACAGGATATCTGCAGAAACCATAGACCATTTTAGCCTCCTCCTCCCATCAGTTGTTCCCAGACTGCCTTGACTGATGGTCTTATTTCCCTTCTTTACCCAGGGACATTTTAAACAGATTGTTAGAGGATTGTGATCACTGAATGCACTTGAAACAATGCAAAAAGAGTCTATAAAATTTTGCATCGTCCGAGAGACCAGTATATGGTCTATAAAGGTGCCCCTACCATGTCCCTTAAAGGTTGGGGTATCAAAACAATATAAAGGGTCTTTAAGAGACATGGCCAGTGAAAGGTCAAGGTCATCCATTAGATCGTTGCACAGTTCCCCCTCCTTAGTGTGTTCCATATGGAGATAACATGCACGTTCACAAAACATTTCTGGTAAGCGCTTATGAAATGGGTCTATACAAGGATGCAAATTGAAGTCCCCCATAATCATCAAGTTATGACCAAGGTCTTTCATGTTATTAGAAACAAAAGAATTTAGGGTAGAAATATCATTCCTGGCCTCACTATCATAGATAGCATTATAGAAGTTCACTAAACCCACACGAACATTTCCACCAGATAAGGCCAAGCCCATTACACCTGTATGCTTGGCTTCAATTCTGCGTACTCCACAAGGTATTAATATAGAGATGAAAATTACAAGGCCCCCCTTCGGCCTACCCCTTAAGGATGGCAAAGCTGGTACATAGAAAGCCTTATAACCTTCCAGAAAGAGGTTGCAACCCACCTCCCAAGTTTCTTGTAAACAGATGATTGACAACTGTTTCATATAAGTCACCCAATTTACATCACACATTTTTGTCGCAAGACCGGCGATATTCCAGGAAACAACATGATATCCTGGGTTAGTGGCCACCATGTTATCTGAATTTATATTTGTTAGTTCACCTGTAGCCACAGTGTCCTGAGCCGCAGGTGCCATCCGTCAGTCGCACATCTCAAGCCCAGATAATGCCTCATACCTGTTCTTTGTAATTAGATCCGAGTCATGACGGTAATGGCCAGCACTAGTACTCCTATTATAAACATTATTCAGTCCACCTGACCTACAAGAATTCGTGATGTTATAAAAGAATTGGGTATCTTGAACAGGAGTATATGGTTCAAGCCCCTGCCTGGTTAAACTCTGTTGTGGTGTGGGTTTACAGAGGTGTGCATAGAAATAACCCAAGGGGCGAACACAGATGCTGTTTACATTATACACCAGTGAAGAAGCTCTCAAGAGAACAGTTGCCACATGCTGAGGTTGCTTGAAATTAATGACTATACAGTCTCCAGAGCCAGATTTTTTAGAAGGTCCCACCCAATTTACGCGTCTAACTGCCATTATGTGGTCAGAATATGCGATGGGAAAACCACAGTTTTTATTAAGCCACGCCACTGTCTTGTTTTTCAGGGAACTGTGTGATTCATCATAAGGAGATGCAGGATGTGTGCCACAAGGGGGAACATTTGTCAGTACTGCCACAAATGGAGCACAATCCGGTGGTAGATTTAAATAACGGTTATACTTTGGGGGTCTGGGGGTTCTACTGTTTTGGGGTGTTATAGATGGTTGTGGCTGCGAAGCCGATACCACTGGGGCATCCCGTATGTTGGGTCTATCAGGCCCTGCTGGTGCGGCTACAGCAGTATTCCTCCTACCCATGTTCCGTGTGTCATTAGCTTCAGCAGATTCTTTCCCTTTCCCCCCACAATGAACTGTGCCACCAGATGTTACAGTTTTTTGTGATGATAACAGACCACCCAGCCTTGTAACTTCCTTTGCTAAGTTATCAATCCTGTTAGTTAGAGGTTTAATAAGCTCTTCTAATTTTGTTGTTAAAGAAACTTCAAGGTTTTTTATAAGTGAGGCAAGTAAATCAGAATTTAAATTACCCCCACTACCATTACTGCCTGTAAAGACAAAAGGAGTTATTGCAGCAGGGCAGCTAGACTTTTTGACATCCTTTTTATTAGCCTTAGAATTATTATGTTTACTATTATTTTTTTGAGATACAGTTCTACAAGTTCTCAGGGGCCTAGCTTCAGTTTGGGTCTCATTCAATACACCGGTGTCATCAATCAACTGCACCAATGGGTCAGAATAGACATCAACACTCACTGTAATGGGTACTGGAGGATCAATGGAAGTAACATTATTGGTATTAGCATCAGAATCTATAGGTGGAGTAATGGTAGGAGATATTTCTAGTAAGTCCCCTGTCCTAGAGTCCTTCCCCAACGATGCACGTCTACTATTGTTAATCTGGTTAACTTTCCTGACCAGAAAATTATCCATAGACGCAGGGCCTACCATCACCTTATCTGTTTTGGGTTTAGACATCATAAGTAATGAGGCTATCACCATACACACAAATACTCTCTAGTCTATACACTCACATGAAAAATAATAACACTTTTAAAAGTAACGTCTTGCGTGCACACGGCACGATAACCTTATAGATGAGGCGATACAGTGTCCCTGGCCCAATCCAGTCTCCTCAGGCCTCTGAGGGCCACAGAGGGCCCACCCTTTGCCAGGGCTTAGCCCCGGGTGCTCCTGTGCGCGTCCCGCGGGACGAGGAGGTGTGTTCTCCTTTATGCGCCTCCCGGCGCTGCCCTTCTGCGTGTGTGGCGTCCCTTAGCGCTGAGGCAGCTGGGGGTTGTAGGCACAGCGTCCCCCTGGCGGAGCCAAGCCCGGCCGAGGACACCACGGTGCAGGAAGATAATTGCGGAGCCAAGCCCGGCCAGAGACACCACGGCGGAGCAAAGCCCGGCCGAGTGCACAGCTGCTGTCAGTAAAACGCCTCCCAACGCACACAACGGCGTGCTCTCCTTTATGCGCCTCCCGGCGGTGCCCTTCTGCGTGTGCGGCATCCCTTAGCGCTGAGGCAGCTGGGGGTTGTAGGCACAGCGTCCCCCTGGCGGAGCCAAGCCCGGCCGAGGACACCACGGTGCAGGAAGATAATTGCGGAGCCAAGCCCGGCCAGAGACACCACGGCGGAGCAAAGCCCGGCCGAGTGCACAGCTGCTGTCAGTAAAACGCCTCCCAACGCACACAACGGCGTGCTCTCCTTTATGCGCCTCCCGGCGCTGCCCTTCTGCGTGTGCAGCGTCCCTTAGCGCTGAGGCAGCTGGGGGTTGTAGGCACAGCGTCCCCCTGGCGGAGCCAAGCCCGGCCGAGGACACCACGGTGCAGGAAGATAATTGCGGAGTCAAGCCCGGCCAGAGACACCACGGCGGAGCAAAGCCCGGCCGAGTGCACAGCTGCTGTCAGTAAAACGCCTCCCAACGCACACAACGGCGTGCTCTCCTTTATGCGCCTCCCGGCGCTGCCCTTCTGCGTGTGCGGCGTCCCTTAGCGCTGAGGCAGCTGGGGGTTGTAGGCACAGCGTCCCCCTGGCGGAGCCAAGCCCGGCCGAGGACACCACGGTGCAGGAAGATAATTGCGGAGCCAAGCCCGGCCAGAGACACCACGGCGGAGCAAAGCCCGGCCGAGTGCACAGCTGCTGTCAGTAAAACGCCTCCCAACGCACACAACGGCGTGCTCTCCTTTATGCGCCTCCCGGCGCTGCCCTTCTGCGTGTGCGGCGTCCCTTAGCGCTGAGGCAGCTGGGGGTTGTAGGCACAGCGTCCCCCTGGCGGAGCCAAGCCCGGCCGAGGACACCACGGTGCAGGAAGATAATTGCGGAGCCAAGCCCGGCCAGAGACACCACGGCGGAGCAAAGCCCGGCCGAGTGCACAGCTGCTGTCAGTAAAACGCCTCCCAACGCACACAACGGCGTGCTCTCCTTTATGCGCCTCCCGGCGCTGCCCTTCTGCGTGTGCGGCGTCCCTTAGCGCTGAGGCAGCTGGGGGTTGTAGGCACAGCGTCCCCCTGGCGGAGCCAATCCCGGCCGAGGACACCATGGTGCAGGAAGATAATTGCGGAGCCAAGCCCGGCCAGAGACACCACGGCGGAGCAAAGCCCGGCCGAGTGCACAGCTGCTGTCAGTAAAACGCTAATTCGCAATTTCGGGCCGCTATTTACCGAGAGGTCAGACCTCTCGGTAAATAGCAAAAACGTAGAAAAATGCTTTTAAAAGCATTTTTCTAAGTTGCATGTTGCACACACACATGTCCTTAGGACATGTGTGTGCGCAACACCTGTTTCAATTTGCATTTAAGGGGTGCTACAGGGTGTCCTTTGGACACCCCTGGCACCCTTTAAATCGCTATCTTATTTGCGATTAGCTAATTGCTAATCGCAAATAAGGAATACTCCCCATTCATTCCTATGAATGAATGGGGAGTTATTCCTTATTTGCGATTAGCAATTTGCTACTCGCAAATAAGGAATGTGTAGGAATCGCTATTTATTTAGCAATTCCTACATGAATACCGTTTTGCGAGTCCTTAATAGCGATTCGCTATGAATCGCTATTAGGGGCTCGCAAAACGGCCCGTTGATGAATAAGGCTGATAATCCGCCTGATTCATCAAGCTAAATTGCACTCGCAGAATCTTGCCTTTTGCGAGTGCAATTTTTGCATTTGGGATTCATCATCCCAAATGCAAAATTCGCTATTTAAGAATTCGCACATTTGCGAAGAATTGAATTTAAGGAATCTCTATTTGAGATTCCTTAAATGCAATTCATGAAGCATTTTAAAATTGCGAAATTGCAATTTTGGGCCGCTATTTACCGAGAGGTCAGACCTCTCGGTAAATAGCAAAAACTTAGAAAAATGCATTTAAATGCATTTTTCTAAGTTGCATGTTACACACACACATGTCCTTTGGACATGTGTGTGCGCAACACCAATGTAGATTACATTTCAGGGGTGCTACAGGGTGTCCTTTGGACACCCCTGCACCCTTGAAATCGCATGCTTATTTGCGATTAGCTAATTGCTAATCGCAAGTAAGGAATAACTCCCCACTGTAGGCCCATAGGAATGCATGGGGAGTTATTCCTTATTAGCGAATACCAATTAGCTAATCGCAAATAAGGAACATGTAGGAATCGCAATATTTATTGCAATTCCTACATGAATCCCGTTTTGCAAGTCCTTAATAGCGATTCGTTATGAATCGCTATTAGGGGCTCGCAAAACGGGAGAATGATGAATCAGGCTGTTAGTCCCCTCTTGTCTCTACTGACAAGAAGCTTCCACATATGATCCCAACAAATACTACAATCTGTCAACCATGCAATCTTCCACAATGCAGAGTGCAACCCGTCCAAAAATGTCTTTCGAAACCCCACAAAGTGATTTAAGCCACTTGAACTCCCTACTGCTAAGCATTTCCACAAGCCCCTCTCTCCAAGAGTTCTAAGCTGCATTGAAGTGTAAGCTTCTGTAATTGGTAGGATGCATCTGAATTTTACTCCACTATGCTTTTAATATGTATTATTCATGCATATTTGACATAGTAACTAGAAATCTATTCAGCCAAGAAGCGTGTAGGCATTTGCCAATGCTAGCCATACAACAGCGCAGTTTATTCCTATGCAACTGCTGTCTTTCGTATTTTAAGTTAACTATCTCTCTCCCACAGTTATACCAACAGTCAACGATGCTTGTGTAAAACATTTCTGATCGATATGTTATTGCTGCCAAATAAATAAATGGGTGAAGAAAATGTCGAGGTTCAATAGATTCTAAACTGATGGGATAGGGGACTGCCGGAAGTCAGCAAGTGGGGCGGTCTCTGCCTAAGGACTCCTTGTCCTTTGGGGTAGGGTACCTGCGAACTGGAACATCACACGGCTCTTCTCAGGGGGCTGTGCCCAGGAGCTTTTGCCATTTGTAAGAGAAGGCTTTCCGGTTCAAACCATTCTTTTCACTGGCCTCTCACATCTTCTGGGTGACCTCCAAACGGTACACGAGCATGGCTTGTAAAGTATGCAACGTGACGGCAGTCTATCACAACAGTTTGCTATGTTGCCTCTCAGTGGAGACTTGTTTCCATGCCTGCCGACACAAAAAATGTACGCCGTTCGCCAACTCATGGAGTACATCTCAGCAAAAAGAGCGCATTTGCAAAGGCAAGCCACATTTACTCTTCAGTGGTAGTTCAGATGACAAGTGGAACAGCAGCAGTAAGTGTGTAATTCGCGGTTGATGTATCCTAGTCTTTCTGAGGACAAGATTTCAAAAAACATTTATATCAACCCAATAACCAAGAATGCCTTACCTTTGATATACATAGGCATTTATTGAAATCTACTTCTTAAAATAAAAGAAATCCATAAAAATATATTTTTCATTTCCTTCAGGAAATTAATTCCAATAGCTTAATAATATTACTCAGTTTGTTTTTCCAGCCAGAGATGGGAAACACATGGGGTAGGCGGAGGAGGGAGGACATTTTGTGGTACATTGTAAGGACCTTTCCACAGCAGCTCAACAACGTTAGATCGCCGAACATATTTTTATTTATTTTGCAGTGTAATTATGCTAGGTCTTTTTTCTTTTTTTTAAGATATTGCGATGTGATAGGAGTGGCTGTTTTCCTAACATACTTAGACGAAAATACCAAAATAACTGATATTGCTCATGAGTGGAGTATGATTGCTGGTCTGGGGACGCAATTGAATCTTTCTGAGTTCTCAGAAGATAAAGCATTTTTTTTTTTAGACTGAGCACATTAAAGTGAAATTGTGTTTTTCAGTAGCAGCAGGTTCCAATTATAACATATCTTCCTTTTCAAAAGCATTTTTTTTTTAAAAAGTGGACTGGAGTCATGAAAATGGAGCTGGTAAGGGCAAATTAAAAAGTGTGTCAGCAGATAAGCATCTCCTTGCCTCATACTTATCAAAAATAAGTTCATTAGAACACAAGAAAGATGTGCGTTTACATTTTATTCGGTTTCTTAAGACAAGACTTGCTTGTTTTGCGTTTTTCAGGCACCAGAAGACAAAACGTGTCCCTTTGTTTGATTCCACTGCTTCACTCCTTTCCGTTCTGGGTAATGGGAAAAAAGAGGAATCCTATTTCCTCTATGAATTTGTTCAAATTACCCACCGTCGATGCTTTGCTTTGTTTCCCGGGCGAGCAGAGTGGCTGGCTGTTATTATTTTTTCCCAGCGTGTCTGTCACATAAAAGAAACAGAAGAAAGGAGTGAGAAATATGACGAAAATGGACTAGGCTAAGTTTACAGAAATGCACAGATCACCTAAAATGCTAGGAGTTAATTACAGCCTGCTTTCCCTGGCATGTCACTTTGATTAAATTTGGAGTTCGAAGATGAATTGGCCCAAATTCATTAGTGTTCCCTGGGTGCGCATGTCGGTCAAGGTCAAACGAGGCGCGGTGACGGTGGTGGTGGGCGGGGGGAGACGGAGACATTCGAGAGCAGGAGGACTCCTCTGGAAGGTCTGAGGCTGCAGCAAACTTTGATACTTTTTAACTTAATAAATCTTGACAGCCTAATCATGGCTAAGCCTTTGTAGCGTTATTGGTACAGATGGCAAAGCTAGACATATTTAAAAAGATCTCGGCGGCCAGTGGCAGGAGAACGCGGAATCCAAATGCACTGTTGGGCTCTCGGAGAAAGTGCAGAAGGGGGGATAAAAAGCTATGCGACGCTCCCATCTCTTGACATCTCCAGCAGCCTCCGATACAAAATATGATAAGGCTCCCGCTGAGCTAATAAGCCTAACAAATGTCTGTGTCCGTGAAGTAGATGGAGTGGAATCAAGTGGCCTGGGCCTGCTGGAGGAAAATAAGCCAGCACCCAGGGTATAATGGCGCAGCAGAAAGCTGCAAGGTCAGCCGATGACAGAAGCGCAGGATAAGTGGGGACCCCGTCGGTGAAACAGGTTGGCCTGCTGGATCCTTGCCACAGAACTATTAAAAACATGTTTCAGAAAATCCGTCTGTTGTGTGGGAGCGGAGGAGAGCTTTTAATTGAGTTCTTATTGCTATCAAGGTACTATAAATCTGGGCTCCAAATTCATCAGCGAGGGCCTCATTGAAATGGCTGCCCGAGTCGAGAGCTTTAGAAGTGTTTACCGTAGCTTCACAGAGATCTAGTGGATGAGCAGTGTTTCAGTACACAGGAGTTTATTTTTAATTTTGTATTTTTTTCGGTTTTATATAGCGCAGACTTTGTCCAAAGGTATTAGAGATCTTTACAAGAGAACGGGAAGTAAGTTCTCCTTAGCAAACACCATAAACCAACCTATTAGCACCAAAAACAAAGAGCAAGCATTTAATTCTAGCATAGACGTTACATGATAAGAAGTAGTAAGCTAACCATCGTAGTAAATCTGTACCAAATAACCAAGACAGTAGAGAAAACAAATATTTCACAGCAGAAAATCAGGTCAAGTCAACATCAAAGATGTGGCCAGCAATCACCACCAAAGTGTTTCTCAAATAAGAGGATTTTGAGTTTCCATTTCGAGATGAACAGCCAAAAGGTCGTGCGAAGGGTCCCGGTGGGAGGGAGTTCCAATGCCTTGTTGCACTTCTAGGGAATGCCGCTCTCATGCAGTGTTCTTGCCTGAAAGTCAGAGGTTCAAGGAAGGAGGGACTGTGCTTCTTGATCCTCCGTGAGCTCCTGAGAAATTCAGTTTACCAATCTGAGCGAGGGAGTGGAGTTGTGGAAGACTTTACGAGTGATGCATAAAGTCTTTAATTGGGCTCCTGCATCGATGGGAAGCAATTGCAGGGTTCAAAGAATAAGAGAGATGGGGTTGAATTTGGTATGGACTGTCACAAGTCGGGCAGCGGCATGGAGCACTACTCTCGGAGGAGCTCCATGCATTTTAGAAAGGCAACAGAGGAGTAAGTTACCATAATCTAGCCTGTAAAGGAGCAGACCCTGGATCACAGATATTAAGTAGTGCCAATGCCTCAACCATCAGAGCAGTCTTATATGATTGCATGATCTCTTGGCAGTGGCAGAGATTTGCCTCTGGAGGTCTAGATTGATGGAAAGGATAAAGCCCAATGATTTGGCATTGTTCACACAATAGACAGATTGCAGTGCAGGGGGAGATGGATTCCAGCCACTCTTTGATAGGGAGGTTGTATTTATTTGGAGGGATTAGTAGAAAGTCATTATTAGTTAGATTGAGTTATAAGTGGCAGGTGGCCTTCCTTTTTTTTAACCTTGACAAGGATAGAGAGAAGATGGATAACTTAATGGGATGATATCTTCCAGTAGATGGACATATTGATGATAAAGCATCTCAGATGTTCTTAAAAACTTGCAGAGCGGTTCAAAATAAAGATTAAACAGGGTTGGGGAGAGGCCAGAGCCCTGTGGAATCTTTTTCAGAGGTTTGATTTTCCCAAGATATATAGTTCCCTATAAAAGCAATAAAAGCTTCTCTGTCAGTCCCATTACCCAAAGAGCGGAAAGAACCCAGGTGGTTTGACTCTGCCTGTTCACTAGCAAATAGAGAACTGCGCAGGGTACTAACCACTAAACCAAGGTGCCCAGCAGAGGTCCAGGCAGCCAGGAAATTTTATAAATTTAAGTTAGCTGAAAGGAAGGCTGTATTACTAACAGATCAATGGGAATCGCTGGTTGGGAGCGCTAACCTGAAAAACAGCGGCCTTTTCTGGTCAGCCGTCAGAAAAACATGTGAAATGGGCAAACAACTAACCCAATTAGCTGCAATATAACCAGCAACTTATGGGAGGCCCATTTCTCCAAAATATATGCTGCCCCTTTTGAAGATCCATCTAGCCTCCCCCGTGGACAGCTCCATGGCTTAGAAATAGATCTCCATGAGGTGGTGTTAGCCATCAAAGAGAGCCTCGGAAACAAGGCTCCAGGCTCTGATGGCCTACCCATAGATGTAATTAAGCACAGTCCAGACCTATGGGCATCAATCCTCCTTAATGTTTTTAACAGCCTACCTACAGTTCCCATGCCCACTACTTGGGCTACTAGCATTATAGTTCCAATTTTTAAAAAAGGCGAGAGATCGGACCCAGTGAATTACCGTCCGATTTCTCTTTTGGATAACACCTTAAAAATTCTGGGACGAATAATCTATAACAGGGTCGTTGAGTGGACTGAAGATACGGGCCTATTGGACCCGTGTCAGATGGGATTCAGAAGCAGGGTGGGGACGGTCGAGCAATGCTTGAATCTGAAACTGATTATTGACAAGTATAGCATTGCCCGATCGTCCCCTATTTATCTTACGTTCATGGATCTCTCATGCGCTTTTGACCTAGTGAATAGATCTAAGCTTTGGGCAATTCTTTTGAACTATGGACTGGACGAGGCTCTTGTCAATTTCCTGGCATACCTCCACACCGACCTCAAAGCACAAGTCAGGATAGGGGTGGGCGGAGAAGTATCTGGACCCATTAACATCGGCAGAGGGGTAAGACAGGGGTGCGTCTTAGCACCCCTGCTGTTCATTATCTATATTAATGGCCTGGCTAAAGCTCTAAAACAAGTGTCTAGTGATGTACCAACTATCCAGGGGCTCCCTTTGCCAGTTTTATTATATGCCGACGACGCGGTCTTGATGGGACGAACACCTAACGCCCTTCGCCTACTTGTTAAAGGTTTCATGCAACACATGGAGGGCTTAGACCTACCCGTCAATTTTAAAAAATCTTTGATTATGTCGTGTGGCCCTGGGAAATGCAAACTCAATACTATACACATAGGTACAGACAAATTAGAATCTGTAACCTCATTCCCGTATCTTGGTCTGGTTTTCGCTGCGAACGGCTCATGGAGTGGGCATATGGCCCACGCCATGGGCAAGTTCTCGAAAGCCAACAATTCTATTTTAACTTTGCCCCGACCAAAGAAAATAGGTGCCACTAGAGTCATTTAAAATTTTTTTAAGTTACAGTGCCTACCAGTAGCCACATACGGGGCCGAAGTCTGGGGATTGGGAAATAGCCCCAGTATCCAGCGAGAAGAAGGACGATTCTGCATGAAAATACTGGGTGCCCCAATTTCCTCCTCTGAAATGATTTGCCATGAGGAACTTAACCTCCCCTACGAATGCGATTTTATTAGATCTAGACCAGTTCTCTTCTGGATTAGGATCTGGAGGAATAACTCTGCCGTCTTTACCCAAAACATCATAAAAGATTGTCTTAAATGTGACCACAGCATGTCGATCCCCTGGGTCGCAGGAGTTTTAAAATCACTGAGTACCGTGAACAGGGAAGAACTTTTCTCCGACCCCAGTAAGATTAAACCCAAAGATAAAATTGAAGTCAAACAAGCACTGTATGCACTTTATAGTTCAGAACGAATGGAAAGGGAAATCCTCAAATCAACTATTGTGACCTACCAGAGATATGATTTAAGTAGGACAAATCTTGCAAAATACCTCACCCTACCTATGACCAACTGGGAGAGATCATTGCTGTTCCGTCTACGGGCGGGCTCAATAAAATTCTTGTTGGGCTTCCCCCTTGGCTATCAGCATACAAAAGATTACAATCCATGTCCATGTGATGGTATCAGTAAAGAGAATGATTTGCACTTTCTATTTTTCTGTAAATTCTATTTAAAATATATCAACTGGTTTTTAACTCCATATTTTAAAAAATATAGACCCCTTTCATTAGGGGAGTCCTATTTAATGTTACTTTCCCTGGATACAGATGAATTAATTTTCCGCACTAGCACTTTTTTGAGACTTATAACACGTGTACGTAAAATGATGGAAAACCCCTGAAAATAGTCTTATGAGAAATGTATTTGATTTTTAATAATTCATGAATTTTACAAACTTGTTTTTGCTGTGTTAATGTATGTTTTTATTGTGGTACTTTTATGAATTTTATGAAATTCGAATAAAGGTCTTTTGCACTTGAACTAGTTCCCTATGTTCACTGTTTGTGAACAGTTAGAGAAATAGGAGTCAGGCTACTTTAGGACTGTCCCGTCGATGTGCAGTAATTCCTCGGAATGCTAATCAGAGCATGGTAACTGATTGTATTGAAGGCAAATGAAAGTTTCAGGACCACAACTAGGCATGAGTTCCCTGAGTCACGGGGGTGGAGAGAGTCATCTTCAATTTCAGAAAGGCCATTTTTGTGCTACAACCCTGTACAATACAAGACTGCCAAACACCAAGGAGGTTATTATTATTATTATTATTATTAATCATTCTTATATAGCGCTCGATTACCCGTAGGCATCTCGGCGCTTGCCTTGGGAACCCGTCCTGGCTTTTCCCTGTGAGATACCCGTACTGGGCATCCCCAAGGTGAAAGCCAGGCATCCCGCCGCGGGGGGCTGTAGTGGAGATTAAGCAAGCTGATGCCCAGAGCTGCAGAGTGTGAACCCGTGATTCGAGTAGGCACCGAAACGAGAATTATCGAGTCTGTGGATACTTGGGCTCAAGACCCTGCCGCGTCGGGAATTGAACCCTGGTCCCGGGTCTGACCTCTGCTTCAGGGTCTACCTCCTCTAACCAGTGAGCCACACTTCTCCATTATTGACCTGCATATGGAGTGCTAGCTGTGATACTATGCAGAATTCTAAAACCTTTCCTTAGAAGAGAAGTGTTGAAATAGAGTGAAATTAATGTAGGTCATTGGTGTTGGAATTCAGCTGTTTCGGTATGGGGAAGACCTAGTTGATTTTCAGTCTGTTGGAGAAAATACCTTGTTTTTTTTGTCAAACTTGTTTTTTTATTAAGTTTTACAGAACATCAATCAACAAGAATGGTAATCCATCTAGTCTTTGCATTCGGATACAGGTATTAGCAATATATTACCATATGCAGATTCTATCGGATGATCCGATTCAAATCTCTTGTAGTTATTTCTTCAGGTGTTACCTAAGAACATTAATTACTAGTTGATAAAACAAATGGTAAGAATAACAAAACAAATACATATAATCTATAATGTCAGTCCTTTCCTCCACCCATATCCCTCCCCATCCCCAGGGCCTTTCCTCGTGGAGAGAAAGTGTTTTATTTCTCCCTTTTGAGAATCGGGGACAGGGGGATGTGAACAAGAGCTATAACAAGGGCAGAAGAAGAAATTAAACCATAGTGAGGCAAAATTAGCAACCTAGGGTGGTCGAGGTCTCGGGGACCTGGTGTAGTGAATCTGACCCTGGAGTGGGCTCATACGTTCATGGTGGCTCTGATTAAAACTGGAATGGGAGTAGTGCTCTGACCCTCGTGTGGTAAGTGGTTAGTGGGACACCGCTAGATAAATAGTTGACCAGGGGACCCCAGGTATGTTCAAAGTTTTTACATTTGTCTCTGTATATGTCACTCATACGTTCCATAGTGAGTCCTGCCATAGCTGTGCATGCCATCGTGTTATATCTTGGGCTTCTTTCTTTTTCCATGCAGCAGCTATCACTGTTTTGGCCACACCCTAAGCAAAGCCACATAACGGCTTGATCAGCTTTAGTTTGGTATTTCACGTTCGGGTCCCACAGGCCAAGCAGCATGAAATCTGGGGAGTTTGGTATGGGATAACCAATATTTCTTTAATTTAAGCCAGTAAGTCACCCAGGAGGCCGCAACCCCGCCCGCAGAGGTCTAATATGTTAGGGAATATTTTTTTTTAATGTCTCAGGATAAAGATATCAGTCATACATTATCTTGTAGTGAGCTTCGGGTTGACGTAGGGAGTGGCAGTGATGTTTTATATCTTTCCATAGGGCTTTCCCTTCTTCATGGAGCGTCGTTATAGATCGTTGTGGGTCTGATATTGTCAGTAAGATATCGTCGGCGGCAGTGATATTTTATGTTCGTTGGCACCAAATTTGATTCCCCTAAGTCCTCGATTCCCTCTGAGACATTCGGCTAATGGTTCAATGCTAAGTGCAAAGAGGAGTGGGAATAAAGGGCAGCCCTGCCTTGTTCCCCGTACCAGGAGGAAGGGGTCAGAGGCTACTCCATTAACTAAGACTCGTGCACTTGCGGGTGTAAAATTGGCCTTGATCATGCTTATAAACGTCTTACAGAAGCCGAATCTTTGAAGAGTCTGGAAGAGAAAGGGCCAGTCTACTCGGTCAAACGCCTTCTCAGCATCTAAGCCAAGAAGAACTGCGGGGATCTGTGGTTTAGTTGTTTTTTCTGTTAGGTGAGTCAGTCTGCACAAGTTGTCATGTGTCTATCTGCCTTTGATAAATCCTGATTGGTCCAGGTGGATCAGACCTGGCAAGAAGTTTTCCAGGCGGTTGGCTAAGATTTTAGAATATAATTTAGCATCGAGATTAAGTAGCGCTATGGGACGGTACAATCTACACTGCATTGTACTTTCCAGATTTGGGAATCACAGTAAGAAGAGCTTCATTCAAATTGTGTGTTATTTGTTTAGTAGTCGCTATGCGATTAAAAAGGGCAGTCAGATAGGGAATTAGTTCTGTAATGAAAGTTTTGTAGAATTGTGTTGTCACGCCATCAGGGCCAGGAGATTTGTGTAGTTTTAGACTCCTGATCACTCTCTTTACTTCTTCCTCTGTGATAGGTTCCCCCAATTCTTCATTCTGCGTCGGTGTGACCTGTCTGAGCTCCACCGTGCCAAGATAGTCTGTTTGCACCTGAGAATTGAGTCGATTAGCGGTGCATAGTGTACTATAAAGGTCCCTGAAGACTCATGCTTTCCCCAAATCTTCTTGTGTCTGTGAGCCTGAGGGTTCCTGCATGTCTCCAATTTAGTCCTTTTCCCTCTGAGCAGGTCACGCGAATGCTCAGAAGGATACAGATGGTGGCACCCGTGTTTCCAAATCGAGGAAACCATACCCTTTTCATCTTCACAAGCTGGTAGATTAACCACCACAGAGGTCGAAGGACTATCGTGTTGACTGAGTCGGCTGACCAGCAACTCTAATCATACAGGAGTAGGTTTCCAAGAGGAGCCCAGTTTCATTCAAGGGTGTCCCAGCATTGTACAGTCCTGATGAAGACCCGCGCTTGATGCGCACAACCAGCGCATCGCCCCCCAGGGTCGAAACGTCGACGCATTCCTTCTTTCCATGAATCAACTATACAAAAACCCACTAGGACCCAATAATTAATTGATGTACCTATTGGTTTATTGCAATTATAGTTGACTTTGCTAAATAACCGTGTGATTTGACATCAATGTATGTTGGTTTTTAAATGTATAATAATTCTGCACAAAGTCTATGTAGTGTATATGTTTTATGTGTTTCTGTTGGACAGCAAAATGAATGTTTTAACATGATTCAGATATAATGGAAATATATGACTAAAACTTTATTTCCTATTTGGTCAGTGTGCTTTGTTTATATTGGTATAGATACCACTATCCTGGTACCCGTACAGGGACGGATTCTCTAAGTAACGCAATGAGAAATACTATATCAGTGTGTATTTCGTTCCTACAGAACCATTATTAATAGTTCTGGTTCGTGTTAGGTACATATACCGCCGCAAATATGCATAGGTGCCCCCATATAGCACCACTCTCCTCTCCTCGTCAGTTTTGTAATCGGTCGTCTGGAAATTGAGGGATGAGTGAAAGAGGAGCGCAACACCGTTGTGGTTTGTAGAGGTGGATGGTTTATATATTAGGGGATATGCGTTGTGCTTTATTCTGTGGTCTTCTGATCTTTTAAGGTGGGTCTCCTGGAGCGCCACCACATTGTAATGTTGGTCAGTGAGATATTTCCATATCTCCTGGCGTTTGGAGGGGGCATTCATACCTCTTACATTCCATGTCAAAGTGGTGATCACCATCTTGGCTGTGTGTACAGTGTTGTTAGACCATGTTCACCTTCCTTTACCTGTGAGCCTCTCTTGTTACCCTCCTCGAGTGGCCATCTCTTACCTCCATTCCCTCCCAGCCTTTCGTCTGAGCGCATCTAGTGTGTGTAGCTCCTTTTTGCACCATCAACATTGCTCCCAACCCTAGGTCCTCGTACAAGAAATAAAAACTGAAAAAAGGGTAAAAAAAGGCAATATATAAAAAAAGGGAAAAAAGAAAATGTGTCAATCTTCAACATCTGCTAAATTGGGACAACGTGTCCCCAGTTCTGGTCACCAATGCTGTGTCCTCCTGGTATTTGAGGCGAGTTGGACCATAGTGTGCCACTGAGATCCGTTTAGTGAAGTTATTTCGTAAGACAAGTTCTGCTTCTTCGGCATGAGTCCTGTGAATACATTCCAGTTATGCATTCCCAGTTATCAGCCCTCAAACCTTTAACTATCAGTGATGATTGAGTTTTCTGAATAGAAATAAAGAGTGGTGTTATATGCTTTGTTGTTGTAGGAACAGCATTAGGTGCCGTCATTAAGCTGGGGTGTGGTGAGTGAGTTCGGGGTAGGTTCTGTTAGTCTAATCTTGGGATTAAGTCTCTCAGGTTATTTCGGGGGTGCCTTGTGTCTTCTGTAATTTGGGGAGACGGCGGGTTTGCCAACGGTTCCCTTTTCCCACTCCCTGTAGGGGGCCATTCTGTTGGTCTTCGCCATTCGCCTCCACATCAGTTTCCGGCGTTGGAAGGCCCAGCAATTTGAATGCCTCCTTGACATCAGTTATGTGGTGTACTTTGTTATGGTATTTAAAGCCAGCAGTATCTGACGTTGTCTTGCCTGAGTGTCTCCGTGACGGGTCTGAGTTGCCCATCCCTACCTTGGCCTGCACAGCTACGCAGCACTTAGTGCCAGCTGCACCGTTTAGGCCCTTCATTGAAGATTCCCAGCTGCCCAGCTAGTAGTGGGCAGCTGCTACGTTTAGGTTTGCGCCAAGTGCGCCCCCTGTGACCGTCGCTGCATTGGCAGTGCGCCCTGACTTTTTGGACAGAGGGCATTTGATCCCCTTATAAATGGCCAGTTGGCCCAGGGGACTATTAGGTTTGTAGGGCGCAAGGCCCTAGTGTAATTTTTATAGGCGCTAGGAAATGTAATGTTTGTAGTGTGATTTATGCACCTTGATTTATGCTTATAGATGTGCTTTTATGCTTACTAGGTTTTACCTACTGTCTTATGTTTTCTACTGTGGTCTAGGTTTGATTTATTCCCTACTGCAGGTTATGTTACTAAGTTTAAGTTTTTTTCCTAATGCAAGTAATGTTTAGGAGTTGTGGTCTACTAGATTTAGGCTTATGAGGTTGGTGCAGAATAGAGTTCTCGCCTTATGTGCTACTGTGCCAGTTCTTTGATGTAATTATGTACGCGAGGAGCTTGTATGCTCGATGGGGCTGCAGAACGGGAGGGCTCCCTGACTATTGCAGAATGACTCTGGAGACGCCACGCCAGACCAGCCACTCACCCCCTCTGAAGACATGCGGACACTGGCCCTGTCCTCCTGCCACTTCACGGCATAGATTACACCCCCTATGCTTTGGGAATTTTGGGGACCGACTGAACTTAACACCAAGGTCTCAACCCCCCTGCCTGACCTCAAGCTGGCAGCCTCAGTCTGTCTCTCCATGATGCTCTAATGCTCTCGGACAATAGAACTGGTCAGCGTCCTGAGCTTAACCACATCCCTCACCTGACCTTGATCCTGCTCTCCCTCCTGGACATGTACTCTGAACCTTCCCTCGACCGTATAGACCCTGCTATCTGTCCGATGTCCGGTGGAGCTACCTGTTAGCTGAAGAGGAGATGGGTTGTGGATTCCCCCTTGGCCGTCACCTACCCAGCTGGATTTTAGGCATACTTTCCTTTGTCTCTCTGTCGTTTCCCCCTCCTACACCTTCACCCCACCCCCTTCCCCCCAAACTTTCCCTTCGTCCCTCCGCTGTATCTATACACTACCCCTTTTGCCCTCACCCCCTTTCCATTCCTCACCCCATTTCCCTATTCTTTTATGCTCCTAAAAAGTTTTTTCTGGTATCTTTTGTAACTATTTTCCTCTTGTCTCTACGTCCTGTCTTCCTCCTACCCCTTTACCCTTTCCCCTTACCCTTCCTGCTCCATTCACCTTGTCCCCCTATGTTCTTTAAATGCTTTTGTTGATACTTTTGTAACTTTTAACTGATGTAATTTGCAACATTATTATCCCTCATGTAAAGCGCTCTGATTCCATCGGGTCTAGCCAGCGCTATATAATAACTCATTAATTAAATTTCTTCCCATTTAGTACTCTTTCTCCCCTTGTCTACCTCCCTAGCTCCCAGCACCTATCCTCTCTCCCTTGCATCTCCCACCTTACCTGCTAGTCTGCCTAGCCCCCTGTCCTTTGTGCCCTTTGACTAAGCACTCCTTCTCCCCTTGTTGGGGAAAGATTCAATATTTATACTCTGGAGTCTCAGCTTACCCGCTGAGAGAGTCGACTGTGCCAAGGGAGCCACTCACAGCTGAGGTATGGTATGGCACCCCTTGCCAAAGCACTCCCTCTCCCCTTTTTGGGGAAGGATCCAGTATGTAGGCCTGGAGTCTCAGAGACCCCTCTGAGAGAGTCCACTGCGTAAAGGGAAACTCCCGCAACAGAGATAGGGAAGTGATACCACTTCCCCTGGAATCACAGCTTACTGGACTTTGGACATTGCTTTGACTAGTCTACCGGTTTGTGTCCCCGTCGCCCTTCCCCTCCTCTTTCCTTGTGATGTCCTTCACCCTCCCCTCCTCTTTCCCGCCTTCATTACCTATCTACTTCCCCAGCTCCTTCCCCCCTTCGCTGAATCTTTCCCCTTGCTTGCTTTTCCCCTTTCGTATTTGTGCTTATTGTTTATCTTGACCTTACAAGTAACTATGTTGCCATGCTCTAATAACTGTGTAAACTTTGTAATGATGTAACCTGTAACTACGATCTGATGCTCTTGTAAAGTGCTCTGATACCTCCCGGTCTAGCCAGCGCTATATAAAATCTTTAAAAAAAAAAAAGAAACTTGGTAGAGTTGACAGGTGTGTGCCCTTGGAGCTTCACTGCATCCAGCCTCCTGGCCTCTTGTAGTATGGCCTCTTTTGTCTTAAATGAGTGCAGCTTTGCCAAGATATCCCGTGGTCAGCGATTCTCTCCTTGGTTGGGCCTCCCCACTCTATGAAATCTTTCTATTTTTATTTTTGTTGTTGACCTCAATGTTCTGGTGAACAGGCATGACAAAGGCCTCCAGGTCTGGCTCTTCAGCTCCTTCTTCGGGGTTGCAAATCCGTATGTTTTCCCATCTTGACCTTATCTTCAAGTATTGATTTTTCAGCAGGACGGCTTGTAGTTTAGTTTGAAGGTCCCATGTAGTTGTTGTCAATTGATCCGTTCTTCGCTCCAAGTTTGCGGTTCTAGTCTCTATGTCCATTACTCTGACTCCACTGAGTCCCACCCCCTTCCCTAGGGCCTTTGCTCATGGAGAGTTGGTATTTTATTTCTCCCTTTTGAGGGTCGTTGACAGGGGGATGTTAACAAGCGCTATAACAAGGGCAGAAGAAGAAATTAAACCATAGTGGGGCAAAATTAGCAAACTGGGGTGGTCTGGGTCTCGGGGACCTGGTGCAGTGAATCTGACCCTGGAGTGGGCTCATACGTTCATGGTGGCTCTAATTAAAACTGAAATGGGTGTAGTGCTCTGACCCTGGTAGGGTAGGTGGTTAGTGAGAGAGCACTAGATAAATAGTTGACCAGGGGACCCCAGGCATGCTCGAAGTTTTTAAATGTATCTCTGTATAGGTCACTCATACGTTCTATAGTGAGTCCTGCCATTGCTGTGTGTGCCATTGTGTTACGGCTGGGGCTTCTTTCTACTTCCATGCAGCAGCTATCACTGTTTTAGCCGTCCCCAAGGCAAAGCCACATAACGGCTTGATCGGCTTTAGTTTGGTATTTCAGGTTCGGGTCCCGCAGGCCAAGCAGCATGAAATCTGGGGAGTCTAGTATGGGATAACCCAATATTTCTTTAATTTAAGCCAGTATTTCCTACTAGAAGGGTCGAATTGATGGGCAGTCCCACCAAATATGGCAGAAGTCACCCAGGAGGCCGCAACCCCGCCAGCAAAGGTCTAATGTGTTAGGTAATATTTTTTTCAGTTTCTCAGGATAAAGATACAAGTCGTACATTATCTTGAAGTGGGCTTCGGGTTGACGTAGGGAGTGGCAGTGGCATTTTATATCTTTCCATAGGGATTTCCACTTCTTCATGGAGTGTTGTTATAGATCGTTGTGGACCCGATATTGTCAGTAAGATATTGTCGGCGAACAGTGATATTTTCTTTTCATTGGCACCAAATTTGATTCACTTAAGTCCTCAATTCACTCTGAGCCTTGCGGCTAACAGTTTAATGCTAATTGCAAAGAGCAGCGGGGATAAAGGGCAGCCCTGCCTTCTTCCCAGTACCAGGAGAAAGGGGTCAGAGGCTACTCCATTAACCAAGACTCTTGCACTGAGGGCTGCAAAATTGGCCTTAATCATGTTTATAAACGTCTCACAGAAGCCGAATCTTTGAAGGGTCTGGGAGAGAAAGCACCAGTCTACTCTTTTAAACGCCTTTTCGGCATCTAAGCTGAGAAAAACTGTGGGGATCTGTCGTTTAGTTGTTTTTTCTATTGGGTGAATTAGTCTGCGCAAGTTGTCGTATGTCTGTCTGTCTTTGATAAATCCCGATTGGTCCAGGTGGATCAGACCTGGCATCAAGTATTACAGACATGAGGGTAAGATTTTAGAATATAATTTAGCATCAAGGTTAAGAACCGCTATGGGACGGTACAATCCACATTGCCTTGGGTCCTTTCCGGGTTTGGGAATCACAGTAAGAGCTTCATTCATAGTGTGTGTTATGTGTTTAGTAGTCACTAAGTTATTAAAATGGAAACTCAGATAGGGAATTAGCTCTGTACTGAAAGTTTTGTAGAATTGTGTTGTCAGGCCATCAGGGCCAGGAGATTTGAGTAGTTTTAGACTCCTGATCGCTCTTTGTACTTCTTGCTCTGTGATAGGTAACCCCGATTGTTCATTATGAGTCGGTGTGACCTGTCGGAGCTCCACCGTGCCTAGATAGTCTGTTTGCGCCTGAGAATTGAGTGGTTCCGCTGTGTATAGTTTACAATAAAAGTCCCTGAAGACACTTGCTTTCCCCAAATCTTCTTGTGTCTGTGAGCCTGAGGGTTCCTGTATGTCTCCAATGTAGTCCTTTTCCCTGTTATCTCGTAATTGGCGTTCCAGGTGTGCTCCCACTTTGTTGCCTTGTGCATATGAGGTCTGTTTAAGCCTCAGCAGTGTTAGTTGTGCCCTGTTAGAATGGATCATGTGGAGTTTAACCTCTCTTTGGATTGCGTGTGTGGGGTTGGACTTGTGCGTTTGTTCTAGTGTTTTCAATTCACTTTCTAGGGTCATTCTTTCTGTTGTTCTTTCTTTGTTGAGAGCCGCCATTAGTGGTAAGCATTGGCCTCCAGTCACAGACTTGAAAGCATCCCAATTATGTGTTGGAGACATGTCTTGCGGATCATTTAACTAAAAGAATTACATGATTGACATAAGTAGGGCTTCGCGTAACGTTTTGTCTAGTGCCACCACATTGGGGAAAAAACATTGTTTAAATTTAGGTTTAGGGCTGTAACACTCCAAAGTGACCGCCACTGGTTCCTGATCGGAACTGAAAATAGGGTGTCTGGTGGCTTCATAAACTATCTTATTTAGGGGCGTGGCGCATAAAATATGTAGTAATGTCTCGAATAGTTGCGATGGATGTGGGAGAAGAATGTGTAAGCTTTACCTTCTGGGTGTGCTTTCTGGGTGTGCTTCCCTCCAGGTGTCTCTGAGACCTAGTTCTTCTATAGTTTACTTCAAGTACTTTGGGAAGCTTCCTGTGTGGGCTCTATGTGGATGTGTGCTGTCATTCCCAGAAGCCATGTAAGATTGAAGTCTCCCATCATCATTATATCTCCCTCTGCAAAGCCACCAATAGGGTCAGGGTATTGTGGATGAAGGCTGCCTGGTTCATGTTAGGTACATATACCGCCGTAAATGTGCATAGGTGCCCCAATATTCGAACCTTTACCAGCACCACTCTCCCCTCCTTGTCAGTTGTGTAATCTGTCGGCTGGAATTTGAGGGATGAGTGAAAGAGGAGCGCAACTCCATTGTGGTTTGTAGAGGCAGATGATTTATATATTAGGGGAAGTGCTGTGTGCTTTTTTCTGTGGTCTTCTGATCTTTTAAGATGGGTCTCCTAGAGTGCCACCACATCGTGATGTTGGTCAGTGAGATATTTCCATATCTTGTGGAGTTTGGAGGTGGCATTCATACCTCTAACATTCCATGTCAACGTGCTGATCACCATCTTCGCTGTGTGTACTGTGTTAAATCTTGTTCACCTTCCCTCACCTGTGAGCCCCTCTCTTCATCCCCCTCCAGTAGCCATATCCCACCTCAAATCCCTCCCGGCCTTTCGTCTGAGCGCATGCAGTGTGAGTAGCCCCTTTTTTCACCATCAGTGTTGCTCCTGCCCCTAGGTTTCAGTACAAGAAATAAAAACAGAAAAAAGGGAAAAAGGCAATTTATAAAAAAGAGAAAAAAGAAAATAGTGTCAATCTGCAGAATCTGCAAAACTGGGACAACGTGTCCCCAGTTCGGGTCATCAATGCAGTGTCAGTCCGGTATTTAAGGCGAGTTGGACCATAGTCCGCCGCTGAGATCCATTTAGTGAAGTTACTTCGTTAGACATGTTCTGGCTTCTTTGGTTTGAGTCCTGTGGATAAATTCCAATTATGCATTCCCAGTCATCGGCCCGCAAACCTTCAACTGTCAGTGATGATCGAGTTTTCCGAATAGAAATAAAGAGTGGTGTTTTATGCTTTGTTGTTTTAGGAACAGCTTTAGTTGCATTAATTAAGCTGAGTTGTGGTGAGCGAGTTCAGGGTAAGTTCTGTTAGTCCAATCTTGAGATCGAGTCTCTCAGGTTATCTCGGGGTGCCTTGTTTCTTCTGTACTCTGGGGGATGGAGGGTTAGCCAGTGGTTCCCCTTTCCCACTCCCTGTAGGGGGCCATCCTGTTGGTCTTCGCCATTCGCCTATGCATCAGTTTACGGCATCAGAATGCCCAGCAATTTAAATGCCTCCTTGACCTCAGTTATGTGGTGTGCTTTGTTATGGTATTCAAAGCCTAATCCAAAGGGGTAAGTCCAGCAGTGTCTGATGTTGTTTTGCCTGAGTTTCTCCGTGATGGGTCTGAGTTGTTGGCAGGAAGCCAGAGTTGCTGGGGCTACATCTTGGTAGAGAGACAGGTGTGCCCTCGGAACTTCACTGCTTCCATCCTCCTGGAACCTTGAAGTATGGCCTGTTTGGTTTTAAATGAGTGCAGCTTTGCCAAGATATCTCGTGGTCAGTGATTCTCTCCTTGGTTGGGCCTCCCCACTATATGAACTCTTTCTATTTTTATTTTTGTTGTTGACCCCAATGTTTTGGTGAACAGGCATGACAAAGGCCTCCAGGTCCGGCCCTTCCCCTCCTTCTTGGAGGTTGCAAATCCGTATGTTTTCCCATCTTGACCTTGTCTTCACATCCTTGTTTTTCAGCAGGACGGCTTGTAGTTGAGTTTGAAGGTCCTGTGTACTTGTTATCAGTTGATCCGTTCTTCAATACAGATTTGCGGTTGTAGTCTCTATGTCCATTACTCTGGCCCCCACTAAGCTCAGCCTTGAGCGAGTCTATGGATTGTGCTACGTCTGCCTTTAACTCCCTGCAATTCTTGTTTAAATTCCCTCAGGGATGCAATAAGATCTTCTTTAGATAGCGCCATGTTGGTTTTCCCTTTTGTAGGTACTTGTGGGTCTTTGTTGGCTGTGGAGGTGAAGTATGAGGAAACTCTATTGTTTTGCTGTTTATGGGGGCATAGATGAGCCCTTTGTCTGAACAGGTCTCGCTGGTGTCCAGTTTCTCCCTGAGTTCAGTGTTGATGGGACCTAGCACTTTCACTCCATATCCACACACAGGGTGATTCTTTTAGCAGGGTTGAGCCGTGATGGGGGCTGTCTTGGCGCCTTTTCTCCTACTGCGTAGAGTGCGCCCCCCTCTCCCCTGTTTTTTTCCGTTCTCTGCTGCTCCTCCTCCTGCGATCATGGGCCTGCCACCAGTCCTGGAGATGACCTGCTGCGCTATTGGAAGCCACCATTATTTCTGCGGGGTGGGTGGCGGTTGGTTAAGTGCTCAAGATATGTCTTCAGTGTTTTCACCAGCCCCAAGTGTGCTCTGGTGTCACTGTGGACGTAGCTGCTTACTCCGTTGTCTATGGAGTGTCTGGCCGGGCACCATCTTGGAGTCAGGCACCCAGCTTGTGCCACTCCGGGCCACCTCTAACCCTCCGTTCAGTGGGTCCCGACTGGTTCTCTGGTATGGTTGTGCCTCTGTCCCAGTCTCTCCATCACCGGGACTATTTGGATTCAGCTGCGGCAGCCCCTGCTTCTATGCTTGAAATAGGTGCCCCCTTCCTCCCCACATACCGGTCCATGCTCCCCACTCCCCGGTACCACAGAGATGGTGCTTGGCATCCTCGGGGCGTTCTGTCATACGTACGGTGCTGAGATTGTTCAGCGGTTTCCTGCGTAGCTGTGATGCAGCTTCTATTTCACTCGCGATCTTCTCCGTCACTGCCACAGGCGGAGTTCTGACCTGGGCCTAGCTCTCACTGGCCTTGCTGCTATCGTGTACCATTCAGGCAACACCAGCCTCTCTCGTGCGGTCCCGGTCTGCGCTCGCCAATCAACATGGGTCCGCAGGTGAGAATCATCGATTTTCTCTGCAGATTTGTCTAGAAATCATACTTTAATGGGGCAAGGTTAGAAATGGGGGATTTCAGAAACAGGGATGATAGGTAGAATGCGTATATGCTCATGGAATATATGCGGCCTAATTGATAGGAAAAAGAGAGGGCTGACAGCAAAAATCATTCAGTTTATGCAGGCCGATGTGTTATGCGTGTAAGAGACTCAAATACCCTGGGATAAACGCGGTTGGTGTAGGGATTTGGGTCTTGAGGTCTTAGCCTGCACTGGACAAGGCACAACAACTAAAGAGGTGTCCATTCTGGCAAAGCGAGGTATTGGATTGTGCAAACGAGTAAAGGAAGACAACTTGGGGCACTGAGTTATTAAAAAAATTATAGTCAATGGTGCCCCATTTGCAATTTGCTCTATTTATGGCTCTAAGTTAGACGATCCTGATGTCTTGAGCTATTTGAGTGTAGAATTAGCGCTCTGGCCTCACCCTTTAATCTTTTGTGGAGACTTTAATATCCATCTAGATAGTGAATTTGATGTAAGTGGAAATCTCCCATATCAGGGAAGGAAAGAAAGAGTATTTTAAGCTCTTCAAGGCTTAGTTAGGGAACATGGGCTGGCTGACGTATGGCATAGGCATAGACAGGATGATTCAGGGTTCACTTGTTATTCAGCTCCCCATAATAAATTAGTCTGTTTGGACTACTTTTTTGTTTCTAATCAAACTGCCGAAACTGCTAAAATTGAGATCATAATTCAATACAAAAATTACACCTTCAAAGACTCTCCTTGTGCGTTGGACATGGGGCACCCTCAATGAGGATGTGGAAAACCCGTCCTGTGACAAAATATGGATGATGTAACATGAAACTCTACATAGAACTTACCCCCTTGCTTCTGTTGGTCCACAACTGCCCGTCAAGCTCCGGATAGGCCACTTCAAGGATGCAGGTCATTAGAGAGGTCACGGTGCGGTGCACACCCCGCACACCTTGGGAGCACTTCCTTAGCTGGACTTCTTTTATCTTCCAGGTCCAGTGTCTTGGGTCCTCCCACCTCTTGCGTCAATGGACTCTTTGCCACTTATAGACCTCCAGGATCCACACCTTACTGGCTATGGCCTTCCATATGTTACACTTCTGATGGGCATTGACCTGTATCAATCCCAAAATTGGAAAGAAAAACATTTGAAATGTGCTTTTTTGTTTGTATTGCTGCTACTTACATTTTCTACAGATATCTGTACCACATCTCACAAGTAGCATACAACATGTGTATTGTCAAATAATGTCCTAAACCAATATCCTCATACCCGCTTTTGTTTTGACCTGTTTCTCATCCTCATCCCATGTCATGGTCTAAACACACAAATCCAGGCCTGTGACAACATCTAACCCAGGAGACTCTGCATAACGTGTTGAGACCTACTTCTGATCAATGCTTAAGATTGATAACTACCGAAGGATATGCATTCATAATAATTCCACTGTTAATAGTGGTCACTATGGATAAGGGCCCTGCAGTGTGGGCACTAAAGTCTTCGGATTGTGAGTCAAATGAGAAAGTGTTATCTCAAGAAGTAAGGTAACTCTCCCTTTCAATGGTTCTCCATTTAAATGCATTCAGGGGATTATTACAAGTACACATCACAATTTTAGCCGCAAAGATTTTATGTTGTGGATAGCTGTACCTCAGTGCTTCAGTTGTATGACCCTGTGACTCAGCTCCATCCTGCACCATTATTCTGACTGAGCACTGCTCCTTCTCAGGCCATGCTATCTGCAGCCAGGTGATCATGGTGTTACATGACCACTGTCTTGCATCTACTCTTACATTGAAAGGGTCACCTTGTGCCCATCTAATAAGTCACCTCACGGCAGTGTGGTGGGGTCTGGGATCTACTGGTAGCTCTCAAATTACATCATGGAGATGCCAGATTTAGGGTGAGAGATTTTTAGGAGTATTCACTTAGCTAACATCATTTATATTAGCAACTTAATAGATCACATACATTTCTCCAGTTGTGAAGAGTACGAAATGTGTTTTTGATTGACCATGATGGTATTTGCCAAATTCTCACACATATCAATCATATTCATGCATTGAACTCTACATATACAAAAGATGTAATCTGTGACTCATTACACACTACACATATTAATAGTCTTGTGTAGTCAAGATTGCAGAGTGCTTACTACTCACTAACATCATTGTCTTATGTCAGGACCACAATATGTGACACTTGAAATCGATCACTACACTTTACTCCGGAAGTCAAAGGGACATTTTAGCCGGTGAAAATGTAAAATTGGCAGTGAGAGAAATTCACATAGCTATTTCAGACATGTACCATCCCCTCTGGTGTGCCATAGAGCTACCTAAACAGGGACAGACTCACCTCAGCCAGCAAATCCAGCTCCTTTGCTGAGTAGGAATACGCCCTGCCACCTGTCTTGTCAGGCATCCTTGGTCACATAGGTCAGCAACAGCAGCCAAAGTAGAAGAGGTCTTGATGGCAGCAGTGTCAGGAGGAAAGTGAGGTTGTTTTGTAACCTCGGCGTACTTATACATGACAAATGTGCTCGTCAGCGGAGACGGAAACAGCCATTGGCCTTCTTACATTGCTTTCACCAACATTAGCCAATGGCCGTCATGGAGTTCACTGCCCACTGTACGCTCAACTTCCAAGGCAGCCATCTGATTGGGGGTCTCCACCACTCAAAATGTTTGCTAGATTGTTTATATGTTCTAACTATGAGGGACACTTATTCATTTCAAAGTAAGCATTCATTTGTGGTGCGTTACTGGGTATGTTAGACCTGGCATCTTTGGTGTAGTTTCCCCTGTCTTTTTGCCTCTAGCCCCTGTATTTTTTATGCTGGGCTGGATTTCGTTTTTGCTGGTTTAGATGCTTTGGGCACTTTGCCACATCAGTGTCAACGTGCAAGTGCTCCCTGTGTAAATTGGTATTGTAATTCGTTATCCATGATTGGTATATTTGTATCACCAAGAAGTCCCTAGTTAAGTGCACTAAGTGTGCCAGGGCTGGTGATACAAATGCTACTAGTGGGCCTGCAGCACTGGTTGTGCCACCCACATGAGTAGCCCTAAAATGGTGTCTCAGGCCTGCCACCGAAGTGCCTGTGTGCAGTCTGTGAACTGCCATGTCCACCTGGTCAGTGTCCCCACTGACCAGGCCTAACCCTTCCCTTTCTGTACACATTGGTCACCCCTATGGAAGGCCCAAGGTACCCCCTTGGGCACGGTGCAGTGTATTTGAAAGGTAGAGCATGTACTAGTGCAGGTGACATGCTCTGGTAGTGAATTACAGCCATTTTCGTTTTTCACTATTGTAAGGTTATCTTGCCCATAGGCTATCATGGGGAATGCTTTGTACAGTGGTCATCTGCATATCTTCCCATAAAATAGGACGTAAAAGTCTTGTATCCTTCAACTCAGAATTTAGTAACACATCTTTTAGGAAAGGTGGTTTTAAAATCCTGTGTTTGAGAACAGCACTTTTAGAAAGTTGCTGTTCTCTTGTCTGACCTTTCTGTGTGCCTTGACCTTTTTGTGAATTAACTGTCTGGTTTGTGAGTGGCAGGGGCTGGTTGGCTCCCAGAGGCTGAGTGGGCCAGCCCTGGGCTGAATAACTCCATCTGCATCTAGAGTGGTAGAAGCGGGTATTACCTGGGCCTGAATAGGGCTGTGCCTGCCTTCCACAATGCTGGCTCCACCTCCTGCTGGGTGGCTGATGACCCTGTCCTTCTCTCTGAAAGGAACGGAGAGGCCAGGAAAACAAAGTGCTCAAGGAACGCCCAGAACTGGTTCAGACCGGGCTCAGATCCCTCCTGCACAAAGGGAACAAAGACTTTTGGGGTATAAGTACAGGACCCCAGACAACTGAAATTTAGATCATCCTGGAATCAAGAAGGAACCTCTGCCAAGGAGAAAGCTGGAAGACTGAAGAGGAAGGACTGTCCTGCTGTGTGTTTGTGGGCTGACCTGCAGTTGCTGTGCTGCCAAGGAGAGGGGAAGGACTTTGATTTGTGCTGTGTCCCCTTGCTTGAAGAGATCCCCAAGGGCCTGATTTGAGCTGGCTCCCTGTTAAGAAGTCCCAAGAACAAAAGGACTTCATCCCAGATTCCCTGAACTCTACTGAGGGCGTTCTGTCCTTCCCAGAGTGCTTGGGCCAGTTGTGGTGCCTCTGGAAGTTGTACCTGTGTTTGGGAAGCTGGAAAAGAAGATACTAAAGTCTTTCTGCAAAGTTTCATCCTTCGCTTGCAGAACGCATCGCTCCGGTGCGGGAGAGTATCATCGTTGCGAGTATCATCGCAGAGCCTGTCGTCACTGGGTGAGATTGTCGCACCTCTTGCTTGCGGACCGCATCACGTCGCTGTAAGAGTTGTCGCAGAGCCATCGAATTGAGGGGCCGCGAGAGGAGAAGATCGACGCTGCGCCGTGCATCGCCGCCGCACCTGAGATCGTCGCCATCCCAAAGATCGTCGCATCGTACCTTTAGCGAGACGCTTCCTACGAAACCTGCGCACCGGAATCCACACAAGGTATCACATCCCTCCCAAATACAGACCGGAGTCACCGCAATACGCCCGCTGCGTCCAGGGTGTGGCGCATCGCCTGCCCAGGGTCTCAGGAGTGACGCATCGCTTGTTTATCAATGCTGCAGCTTTCACATGGTACTTTTGTTGCATCTAAAGGTACTGTTGGCTAAAACGTGACGCAACTGTGGATTATTTTGACGCAACCTTAAGAACTGTTTTGAAACCATATTCTTGAACTGTGTATGTTGCTTTTTTGTCGTTTTGGTCTTGTTTAGTTTAGATTAAATACTTCTATTTTTCTAAACTTTTGTGGAGTCCATTCGTGGGATTTTCACTGTGTTACTGTGAGTGTTGGTACACATTCTTTACACATTGCCTTTGATAAGCCTGACTGCTCGTGCCAAGCTACCAAGGGGGTGAGCAGGGGTTATCTCAAGAGTGTATCCTCCTTACCCTGACTAGAAGCAAGGGTCCCTATTTGGACAGTGGTACCTACATCTGCCAACTAGAGACCACCAGATCTAACAGGGTATAAATGCGAGAGTTGGGCAGTGTTGTCAACATCTCCCTTGAAGGTAATTCGGGTGAATTTGTTTTTTTAAAAGTGCATATAATACATGTGAAATGTATTATTTACACAATGTTTTCTGCCATAATAATTGAAGGTGACAATTTTTCATTTGTGAAGAATGAAGGACAAGACCAAATGGGTCTTTAAAATGTGTAGTCAAGCCTTATATTCGATTAGGACAACATGACATAGGTGTTAATATTTCATTAGTGAAAATATTGAAAATGTTTTATAGGTTAAGATTTTCCACAATGCAGATATTTGAACTCTGGGAGGGTGAGAAGGTGATAGGCTCAGGTGAACCTGCCTTTTCCAGACCTTACCAGCAGGATAGAAAGTGCTGTCATCAAGAAGTACAGGTTTAATAGGCAAACTATACTGGATTTATGGTAACAGCTGGAGCCTGATCTCCTGCCTCATAACAGGGATTCCACATCTATTACACCAGTTGTCAAACTACTGGCAGTACTCCATTTTGTGGCTGCACTTTCCTTCCAATATACTGAGGCAGCTTGTGGTGGTGTGTCGCAACCATCTGTCAGTGGTGTGCTACAACAAGTACTTTTAGCAATGATGAGACACATCGACAACTACATTAATTTAGAATGATGTCAGGATTAGACCAATGTGAAGCATGAATTCTATGCTTTGGTAAGCCTACTATATGTGGTTGAAGATAATGATGGCATCCATATTGCTTTAGTGCCACCGGAGGCCAGGGAGCAAGTGTACTAGAATGGGGAGAACTTCCAATCAATCAACGTGCAAGTTATCTGCTTACCTATAAATCTCAAGCATCTGTGCTCAGTTCCCTTGTTCATACCGTGATTCCTTTGTACTAAGGAACAGCACCATACCACTGCAAATGTCACAACTTGGATTTGAGAAAGCATGGCTTGTGGGTAAGTACAATCCATCATAATATTGTTAAGGCAATTTCATGTTGTATAATCTAAGATATGTGTTACAAATCACTGTGGTCTCCTGCATGCTCCATACCATCATTCTGGGGCAGAACATCCTTTATATCCCAGAGGATACAGACCCTGTAGAGCCACGGGTAAGGATTCGGAAATGCCAAATGAAGATGATAATGCTGATGAGGAATGAGTTGACTTATGTCAAGATGTCATTGACAACTTCTACTCATGAGTGTTAGTATCTCTGTACATTTACTCACTTTCACCATTACACCAACTATTGATGTGATGATGAGTGAAGTATGTGGTGTTAATTTGTTAGAAAGGGCAAGCTCAGGGGAATCTAGGCCCAAGGTATTTGTTGACCAATGTTTTGACACAATGACTACTGTGTAAAGTTTCATTGGTTATCTCTGAATGCATTGTGAAACTGTGCCCTCCAAAAGTGGACTTTGTAATGTGTCAAGTTTGTCAGGTTTGATTGGTATTATTTTTGTTTTGATTTGTTTCATGTTTCGTCACCATTGTCATCTTCATTTGTACATTTCAGAGCTGTGACATTTGCTGGTATATGGTGCTATTTCAAAGTACAAAGGGAACATGGGTTGCTAGTAGGCCAGAAAGAATAAGACTTTGCATGTGCAGATAGTGTACCTAGACAATTTGTACATTGATTGAATAGAATATTTGAGGACTCCATAGGACTAGTTTTCTGTTGTGTGTTGGCACTAAGGCAAGATGTGTGCCATGATTAGCTCAAACCACATGTATTGGTGTAGGCAAATCATGCTAATCTTCCTTCGCATTGGCTAAATCCTCAATGTGTGTAATGTGTAATGTGTAATGTGTATGTAGCTCTTGATGTGTCTCGTCACCGTAGGAGATAGTTCTTGTGGTGCACCACTGCAACTTGGTTGTGACATTTGAAAAGATACTAGAAAAGTGCAATTAAATTGTGATTGTTCTTTGACCACAAAATGAACTTCTGCCATGTTTTCGACTATTGGTTTATTAGATGTGGCATTCTTATTATGAGATGGTAAATCTATCTCCAGTGGTGATTAAAATCACTGATAGTTTACTTATTTAACCTGACTGTTTTAGAATCTATCCCTTTCTTCCATGTTGCCAAGGTCTGTAGATGTGCATATTGTACTGGGCACTTGGGCTATGTATTTGTTGTACTGTTTTTGGAACACTTATGACAACCAAATATGTGTTACAGTTTATTAAACTACTTGTGATTGATTTGTGGTTTGTTTATGTCATTTGTGACTAATGTGTGATAAATTATGTTGGAATAGATAAACATTGCATTCGCTGACATTACAAAATGTGTGATAGAAGGTAAACTGACAACAAATTGCAAAAAGGTATACAACAGCAGTCTTTGATGTTGGTATTTTGTGGATTTATTAAACACAACCAAAACAAATGAAAGAGAGTGAAACAAAATAACCACAGACCACACAAAATATGAAATTGTCAGTTATGGTAGATTAAACTATCATTGTGGGGGTCAGATTTCTTTGAAGTCCAATGCCCAATACAAAACTGGCATTATAAAATGAAAATGTGGCCATACATAGTCCACAGAGTGAATGGTTGGCACACACTGGAAGAAATTAGATACACAATTTCTTACTGATGTTCAAGGTCCTACCTCCCTCCCCCGCTGATACGTTGGGTGGATGTCTATTCCGGTGGTGGGGACGGGAGTTGTATCCACAGTTGCTGCAACTGGAATGGTTGCAGGTAGTTCCTCCTTTGGCAGGGCCTCCTTTTCTGTGGCTGCCACAGATGTACTTGGGTTGGGGCAAGATGATGTTGGGCCACAGAAAGGGGTAGATGGTGCAGGGAATTACCGGCACATATGGATGAGGATGCCCTACAGCACCCCAGTCAGGCAGAACAAACTGTAGTTGTCATTCTCCATCTGAAGATTGTGCTCCCTTTGCAGCTGCTTCATCTCCCGAAGCTCGGTGATGAGCTGGCCCATCTTGTCTTGGGACTATTGGCTGCCTCCCAAGATGTGATTGATGGTAGCCTAGGTGATAGTGATCTCAGTGGCCTCACTGTCCTGAACCACAGGTTTCCTCCCATTTAAGCTAACCTCTCTATTGTGTGCCCTTGAGCCTGTGTGCCTACTCCCACTTGGTCCTGGCTGGACAGTACTTGGTGGTGGCTGAATGTCAGGCAGGACTAAGGGGCTCAAAATGGTGGTGCTGGTGCTTGCAACAATTGGCTGTGGTGTTGTTTTAGTTGGGATTGGAGGTGTAGCTACGGGCTGAGTGAGGCTCACTGGAGAAGTGCACCCAGACTGACTAGATGAGCTAACTTCTTTCTGCTCGTCCAGACTATCAGCATAGTCCCCCCTGGAGACTTGATGCTGGGGTTGAGTGGAGAGTTCCTCAGCTGCAGCTGTAGGCTCATGTGGTCTTGCACTTACCACCTTTGTGTATGAAAACACAAAATTATAAAAGTTGGGATTTTACATGTAAAATACTTGTAGCTAATACCTAAAGCAACCTTTAAGGGAAACATCTAATGATGATTCCTTTCAGCAGCATTGCATTGATTTTCACTGACAGTTTGAATTCCAAAAAACAACTTTACATCAACAGGTGAAAAGATGTCCCTAAAAATAAAATGGTCATTAGAAAGTATATATGAGTTATACCAAACATTGGACACAACACAGTAGAGGTGAGGAATGTGAAAAAACATTTCTAGGCCTAGCAGGCTACCTATATGGCATAGACACAGTTTAGAAGGATGTGTGTCATTGGTCATCAGATGAACATGACACAGTACAAATTTGCGGGCCACAACTTGTATTCAGCATACCAAAAACATACCTTAACATTTGTAGCCCAACACAGTTTGATCAGTGAGACAAATAAAACGTAATATTTTCCATAACAATTAATGGACAACATAATCAATTGAACCCAAACACATTTGTCAGTTTAACAGAGGTAGATATATTATGATGAAGAGAAAAATAACAATCATAACATTGCAATCTCATTTTGACAAAACAGAGACAAGGCATCATGGTAATTGTAGACATTTCAGTGTAACATTGCCATAACTTGCTACATTGTAGCTTTACCATACCTAATGATAATATGCAGTAAAATGACTAATGCCATTTTCAAGAGGTAACACACATGTGAAGTTTGTTACCTGGAGAAGACACATTTAAAAGTCTTGTGGAATGTGATGGAGATTGAGACCTGTAATCGTAAACACAACAAAAATACATTCCTACCAACAACTGAGCAGATGCTATAAAACTTTCAAGGTTTTTATGTCTGAAAAAGGTAGGAAACACATTGGAAGGAGCTACATTAAAAACAAAACTGATATTTAGGTTTAGTGACAAATTGAGAAGTGTAACTTACCAATCTCCACTCCACCAGGGATTCCTGTCAAGCCTTCAATGTGCAGGATCTGAAGGACCTTCTCCTCCTAGGGTACAGATTCAAAGGAGGCCTAGGAGAACCACCGCCAGTCTGCCTGGTCTCCATATGGTGCTTGGAGATCAGGGTATAAACCCTCCCCGCAGTAATTATACAGCTTCCTAATCTGCTCATATGTCCGCATGTTGGTAGCTACAGCATCCACTATGCCAACAATTCTGGTCCACATTTGTATTTTCTGTTAAATGGTTATATAATGGACTTGGACTCCAAACAATAGTGGCTCCACTCTGATGATTTCATCTATCATGACTAACAATTACAATTGTGTAAAATGCAGGTGTAGCTGCCCTGGCATTTCTAACTTACATTGATTACATTAAATAACTGGCTCAAAACTGGAAAAAGTTGTAAAAGGAGCAAGTGATATGTAGAAAATAATACTTCAGATTCCTGTGTCCCCTGGGCCATCTGCAGGATAGGGCTACTGTGGAGTGGCAAAGGATCATGGTCTGATATGGGGTGTGTTTTATTGGGTGGTATGCAATTGAAGGAAATTTGCCGACAGGATTCATCTTTCATTGTTTAGGTTGCAATACAACAGGAAGAGTTCCTCAGTATGTGTAATTTTTAAGTGTTCAGGTATTTCTATATCTTGGTAATTTCTAGGGGCAGGAGGGGCTGGTGTTTTTTTTTATTTCATTCAATTACACATGTTAAAGTGGATATAGGTGGTAGCTGGCCTGTGATGTTTTCAGGGACTTTAGGGAATATATATTTTAGGACTGATCGCTATATTATGAGATAGGTGGATTGCTATTTAAAAGACTGCGGTTGACACCGCAAGCACGCCACAGACCACCGGGGTCCCAGCCAGGGAAAAGCAGCTGTCTTAAAGCGTGTGATGATGTGATGTGTGGCAACAATATGATGTCACATAGAAGGATAAGGGAAGAATGTTCTCGGATGAAAGGAAGCGGGGCTTTCAAGGAAGTACAGTTCAGTCAGGATTAGGGACAAGGAAGGTTATGAATCAGAGTGTTGAAAGCTCTAATAAACTAGTTTATAAACAACATATATGCCTCCTGACTGACTCTGTTACAGGGCAGTACAGAGGAGCTTCACCGTAATCTATATTACAAGTTGGTTTTCTGACGAGCCGACCGTGGCAATGGGCCCACCAGCTTCAAGTCTATGGAAATGAATGATTTGGGGTGCTTACTCACCCCTTTCCTGTTCTTTCCATCACAGTTCGACGCGGATCCCTTTCTTCATGTCCCCCCTACACAGCACCATCTTTGCCCTGAGTATTATGACTCTGTTTGCAGTGATATACAGGTGAGTCCTTTTTGTACCATATACTCATTGCCTGGACTGCCCACATATGGGCCAGACTCTGGAAATGGGCAGGTGGTATTTTTCCACATGTATCATGCTTATTTGTACATTTGACATATATGCAATCAAAATGTTCACACAGGGATCAATACATATGGAAATCTAATCACCACTGCTGTAAGAACTCTGCACACAGGGATCGATACATATGGAAAACTAATCACCACTACTGTAAGAACTCTGCATCCACACCGCCGGCACTGTGGTAAACTCATAAAAATATGGCGGTCTAAAGACTATTGGCGCTGTGGTCTTCTGGTGGCAGCTTTCCTTCTATGAAGTTATGTATCTTGATCATTTTGTCATTATGTCTGAAAATAGTGTAATTTTATTAAGAATTACAGATTTAAAATGTTTATATGTTTGTTATTTACATATGCAATTATGTAACTATTTTTGCTATGTAAACCTACATGTATATTCTTCTTAGATGCTTTAAACTCTTTGGCAGCATTTCTGTTGGGGTGTTGTAATGTGGAGCAGGTGCTATTTTCTTTGTTGGAAGAATAAAAGAGGGTCCGTTTTCATTTTATATATTTATTTGTTGGTAGTTTGTAGAGGTTGGGGTAGGTTTTTTTTTCGGTTTCAGAGTCAGTTTCAATTTTATAAAAATATACATATACTTACTTTTTTCAATCTTTTTTCTGGTTTGTGATTGGTGTTGTTTTTCGGTAGGTGAACACGTTCTAGATGTTTTAGTATTTTCTTTTAGTAAGTACATGTAAAGATATAAAACTTGGATAGTGCTTTATTAATTATTGATTTTACAATTAAAATTTTATCAAAAGAAATTTTCAGTTTAAATATAAGTTTTATTTACTTTGCAAGGTAGCTGTGAAGATGTATATATTTCTGTTTTCAGGGTACGTTCAAAGAATCCTCCAGAGTTTCCTCTTCTTGCAGCTTTTATCATGTTTTTGGTATTAAATCGATACAATTTCTTTTGTGTGCCATTTATATTGTTGATTTAATTATTTGTGTGATTTTATTGGTTAAGTTTGAATATCGGTTGATTTTATTGGTTACTTTAGTTTTGGTTTAAAATGATTTTCTCACCTATGTCTTTCTGTGGTAAACACTAATTATTTTTTTTATTTATAAAGTTTACTTTGCAGTTTGATTCGTTTGAATATTTGTTTTATGTATATATTTATGTATATATTAATATTTATACTGCTGTATAACTAGTTGTGTTTAAGTAAATATTTTTAGCCCAAATTGTGAAGTATTTAGTTCTGTTTTTTGGGTGAATTATATTTATTTTAGCCATGTAATATATTTGTTTTGTTAAACATGTGTATATATTGTTTAATATTGATTTTTATGTTTTGTTTAAAGTAAAAATATACAATTTTGATGCAATTATTTTGACTATGTCATTCTAGTTGTAGTCAATATTGTGTGAGCTGATATTTTTAACAAATCATATTTTATTTAAAGGTAACCATTTTTTTCATATTTAGTTTTTGATACAAAATCTATATGTTTAACAATGATATTTGTGTTCTCAGTATTTGTGGTTTAATTAGTTAAGTATAGGAAAGTGATATTTATGTTAGCAATATTTTATCCCTGGTATTTTTTTGTTCACCAATATTGTTTGCATTGATTGTGTGTCAGTGATCCTATATAAATGTCACCACTCTAAGATGGCTGACTTTTAAGCTGATAATACTCTCTATTGATCATTTCTGTAACACCCTTTCATGTTTATTTTTTATATGGTGCACTAAAAAAGAAGGGAAGACTGCGAATTTGTAGTGAACAAGGTTCCGAAGCCAAAACACATCTGGTGGATTAAAGGCACTTTAATTCTCTTGGAGAGCCAGTGCTGAAGTTATTTGAGTTTTCACTTGTATAATGTTGAATCCCTCTCCTGCACCTAGAGGCACCCATCTGGACAGGAAAAGCAAGGGTGAGTAGGAAAATTCTTGATATATATATATATATTCACTGAAAAAACCATAGGTTTAAGGCAGGTTATAGTTAGCTGGACATTTCTCTCATACAAAACAATTGAAATTCCTCCATTATAGTTAGTTGTACTAACTGTAACTCTCGCGCCCGCAATCCACTTTTGGAGACAATTGTACTGTATGTGTTCAGATTTTCTTAAAGGATGTGACAAAAAGCATTCCTCGATGTTTGTGTCGACTACTGCCTTCGATCTACACTGCGGTCAGCAGGGTTCACAACTTGAATTCAGCTTTGGATCTACACTCCGGACAGCATGAAATTCAGCCTTGATTTATTTAAGGCAGAGATCATTGTACTCTATGTCCTCAGATTTTGATAAAGGATAGGACAAAAAGAATTTCTTGATGTCTGTGCTGACTACTGCCTGCGATCAACAGTGAGGACAGCAGGGTTCACAACTTGAGTTCAGCTTTTGATCTACACTACGGACAGCATTGAATTTAGCCTTAATTTATTTAAGGCAGAGACAATTGTACTCTATGTCCTCAGATTTTGTTAAAGAATGCGACAAACAACATTCCTCAATGTCTATACTGAGTACTGCCTTCGATCTATAGTGTGATGGCTCACTATTCACGTGGAATGGCGATTGCACATGACACATTCCAGTAAGAAAGAGACATTGCACCAGTGCGACCCACCCAAACCACGAATCATCGAAGGGTGCGCACATGCTGAGTTCTTTAGGTACCACTAACTCACTGCACCACTTGTCATCTCCCGTGGCCTTATTAAGGCAGAATTCACTAGGCAAACAACATTGTTCCCAATGAGGCCTGCCCGGACCACACATCATCGCAGATTACGTACACGCTCAGTGCCAAAGGTACTACTAAATCAGTGCACCATAATTCATCGTCACGTGGGCGTATTCAGGCAGAATTCGACAGACAAAAGACATTGGTCCGAATGCTGCCCCCTGGACCATGCATTATCGCAGGGTACGTACAAGCTCAGCGCCAAAGATACTACTAGCTCAGTGCACCATAAATCATCGCAAAGAAGATTGAACAGTTTTATGTCAGCGATGAGGCATATTATCACTTTTACATGGAATTCATGAAGAATTCAATCGACAAAAGACATTACTCCAACTACTGTGCCTCCCATCCCCCGACCACGCATCATCGCAGGGTACGTACACGCTAAGCGTCAAAGGTATTACTAACTCAGTGCACCAATAATCATCGCCCGTGGCCTTACTAAGGCAGAATTCACAAGACAAAAAACATTACTATCAGTAGGGCCTGCCCGGACCACACATCATCGCAGGCTCCACAGCACCTTGTTGTTTCAGGTGCCACTGCCTCAGTGCACCACTTATCATCGCTGGCTGCACACACGCTAAATTACTAATACTGTGCAGCTCTACTCAACCCCACATGGCCATGGGCTCTTGCTAACCGCTGCCTCCTGCCTACTCTGCGGTCACCAGAGCTCACAATTTAAAAGACTCTTGATTCATTATTTGCAGAGTACAATACCAAACTAAGTATAACATCTATGAAACCTATACAATATCCCTTTAGTATGTTTTCTTCAAGAACTTCTTTTATAACAGTTATAGATGTAGTTTAATAATAAAAATAACGCTGCAAGTGCAAAGGCACACTCAATGGCAGTCTACAGTGCGGACAGCACAAGTCACAATTTGAACTATAATGTCCCTGAAATATACATATTTGGACAATGTATTCTATACATGTCTCATCTTTTATTTAAATATTGACTACAGATGATGCAGTCCAGTAGGCAACAGACAATGCTTCTAGTGCAGTCCGCTCGAACCACACATCATCGCAGAGTGTGCACACGCTGAGCACCAGACGTACCACTAACTCAGTGCATCATAAATAATCGCCTGGCCTTATTATGGCAAAATTCAGTAGTCAAAAGACATTGTTACCAGTGCGGTCTGCCTGAACCACGCATCATCGCAGGCTCCACACAAACCGACCCTACCTTAGTACACCACAACTCATGAACCCTTTACGATAGAATCTTTTGTGTATTATTTCACATTTAGTGCACCTACCTTTGTACAGCAGAAGTCATAAACCGTTTATGATTGAATATCTGTGTATGATATCATGATTACTATTCTACTTGTTACCAACAGCAACGTAATAAAATGGAGTCGAGCACATGTGCCCGTACCCACTTCAACTATCTATCTGTGTATTTATTATGTTTGTAAAATGCTGCTCCTACGCCCTACCACATTATATTGTGCTGTGAACAGCGTATGCAACCATCTTACCTCTGCCAGTAACAAAAACTTCGATTATGTAACTTTCTCTCGCTCATTCTGCAAATACGAATGTGCAAACTGGATCATTACAATACTGCAAACAAAGTATATATTAAATTTATAAGTGTGTGCTATTGCTCGATTAAAAAAAAAAATTTGCATATTTATATAGCGCGAAGTCGACCCAAAACTATATCAGCAATTTACATGAGCACCGAATATACAGTATATTTTCAGGCACGCGTAGATGACATAATTGCTCTACAATAACAGGATGTGGACGCGACTCCGAGCCTCGAACACTGATTTCCAGCACCAAGTTCGACAGTATACCCAAATGACCACATACATATATATATTAGCTGCCCTTCATGTGTCAAAAACTGCAGCCTAAAGCTTTCATAGCCCTGTATTACTACAACTACAACACTCCATTGAATGTCCAGCAAACATTCATATTTGCAGAAATGCGTCATGTCCACCATCTTTTATGTGTGGAAATATGGATGAATGTAGGGTCAGTGATTCCCCGTACCTTCCATGTTGGCCATGTTGTGGGACTGTACAGACATAAGGACACATTTGCGTTTAAGACCCAGGTGACGGCAGCACTACAACAGGGACACCCAAATCAGTTGATTTCTCATATAGCTCATGACGGAACCAGGCCCATAGCTCCGGAGTCATCGTTCACAGCCTTGCACAGCACTGGCATAAATCAGTCCAGCCCACTCTGCTTCCAGGAAATCACAACAACGCTACATGGCCCAGATTTTCATTGTAGTGATTTCTTAGTTCCAGGTCTAGTTGTCAGAACTGCACACAAAGACTCCCTCATGGCTGGTATACACCCACACCACACCCATTCAGCACATGTGTCACAATACGCAGCAGCCAGGTTTGTAGTCAATGCCCCTAGACGATCCTCTGGCTCTGCCATCAGAAAACATCTTCACTGGCTCCCGATGCAGTCCAGGATAGACTTTAAGGTTCTTTGTCTCACCCACTGTGCCCTTTATGGATCCGGCACAGAAGACATTAGGTCTCTTGTGTCCTTCTATACCCCTGGCAGGGCCTTGTGCTCTGCCAACAAGAACCTCATGTCAGTCCCGCGGACAGTGAAGGCCAGATGGGGAGGAAAGTCCTTTTCTGTCCTTGTCCCGAAGCTCTGGAATTCACTGCCCAATCATCTCAAGGGTCTTGTGTCCTTTGCTCCTTTCCGCAAAGCCTTAAAGACCTGGCTCTACACAGAAGCCTACTTATAGGCTCCCCTTGGTTTCTTGCACTGTTTTCAGCTATTCCACCCTATGCGCCTTGATGCCTCCTGGCAAAGTCTGCGCAATATAAATCCAACTTCAACACATGACCCTACCAATAAAAAAGATGGGGCGCATGTGCTCTATGCCGTTTCAGAGTTGCTCCCATCGCAAGTGCTACGATGGCCCATTCTGGTGGTTCGGACGCCTCGTATAGGCCCGAACTACCGAACAGGTGGCCCACTACCACGTGCGTGGACTCTTTGGTCACTGAGTTAGTGGTACCGCAAGGACTGAGCGGGTGAGGAACCTGCATTGGTGATGGGTGCATGAGTATGTCCTTTCCCATAGCGATATCAAGACTCAGCACCAAATGTGAGACTTCTTGGTGGGCGGAATTGCATGATGTAGAACGTACCCTGTCCGCGAAAAGGTGAGCAGTGAGGCCTGGGTGCGCAGCTGAGGGAGTAGATGGGGTGCAGCAGACTGGATACAAAAATGTGACGCAGCGATTTAGGTGTACGCAGTCCTATATACCGTATCTGATTGAATTTGTATTTTTTTTCCTATACAGGAAAGTTTTTATAGTCGGTCAAAAGTCTGTAGCTCGTGATGATTGAAACCACGTGTATCACTGCGCACCACTTGTTTTCTATAACCGGATGGAAAACATTACTACTCTACTAAATCTTCATAATTTGAAGCCCATTAAACAAGTTGGAACTGTACAAATAGTTGTTTTTTTTAATGCGGGAGGGAAGGTGTGTGAAAGGGCGATGTTATTCTACTGCACATTAAGATAGTGACAATTACCAATCATAACATCTTTCTTTTACTATCTTTTAGATGTAGAGCTTCAGGGTGCACTATGCCCCGGCACGTGGTGGAAGACACACCAGTGACAGAAAGCTGAGCTGCGAATTTTCTTTTTAGTCACCCTCTTCCATTTCCACTCTCCTTTGATAAACAAATGGCACACAACCTTATCTTCCTTTTTATCTAACAGGTGTGTGTTTCACAAATTGGCGTTCCCCCACCACCTCCAAAGCTCAACGTTTGAGGATTCTGCGATGATGCGTGGCCATCGTAACAACTCATAACAAGGCTGCTTCAACACGTGGTGGACCCTCTTTGAATCACGCCAATGGCCCAAGGTGAGCAAAGAAGCTTGTTTCTGTAGCAACGAGAAGTCACCTGTGGGCGGAGAGAGTGAATAGTGTGCAGCAACTTGATTGCGTACGAATGTACAATTATCTACGAGCAGTGGGAGTGGATAGGTTGCAACAGTCTGGGTGCTCAAGAAAGGGCACTCACCTCCGGACACTGGGAATCAATGGGGTGCAACAGTCCGGGTACGCAGTAATGAGAACTGACCGTTATGCAGTGGGAGTGCATGGGTATAGTAGTCTGGGAGAAAAAGAGTGCACAGACACCTTCTTGCAGTGGAAGTTGATGTAATACAGTATCCTGAGTGTCCAAAGGCATAACGCAGAAATACACGTGTGCAGTTGTATGTACTCTGCTATTACTAAGTCTATACTATCTTTCAGATCACTAAACTTGAGGGTGCACTATGACCCGGCAAGTGCTTGGACACACACTGAAGGCAAAAAGGTGACCTACGAAGATGTTCTCCAGTATCAGCCCTACCTCTCCTGCTCCATCTATTACTTTCTCTCTCTCACACTTTCAATGTCGTTTTTTCTCTCTTTCTCTCTCTCCCTCTCTTTCACATTGTTGCTCTTTCTCTTTTCAAGTTATGAACGCTGCTGTCCACGCTGCAGATAAATAAATCGAGGCTGAATTGAATACAGTCTGCAGTATAGAACCAAAGCAGATTTCAAGTTGTGAGCTCTGCTGAAAACAGAGTTTGCAAAAGGTAAGCAGAGCAGCCTTGATACACAAAGCCTCCAATTAAACGCGCTGCAAATAAACGATATTGTCCTGCATAATGACGTGATATCTCACCTAATTCTGTCTCATCTCTGAATCATTTTAAAGACCAGCTGGACCATACTGTAGATCTGACCCAGCAGGCACTTCCCTACAGACACCTCTTCAGCGTGGGCCTATGAGAGGGGTAGGATGTATCAGGCACACTGCACAGGTGCGAATAAGCAATATTGCCAAGTGTAATGTTAATTTGTGATCTTTTACCTCATTCAGTCACATCTCTGTCTCATTTTAAATACCATCTATACCATAAGGTAGGCCTAAGCCTACAAGCAGCGCTGCCCTACAGACTCCTGTTGAAGGTGATTGTGTGGGAGGGGTAGGGTGCACTACCCTGAGTGTGCATGTGAGAAAAAACGATCTTGCCTTTTGTAAAGATGTAATCTCTCACCTCATTCAATCACATCGATCTATTTTTAAAGACTTATTTTCATTTTTGTTTTCCAGGTTACCGACACTCCTACCATTGGAGCCCATCTCACATTTTGTTCATTATACTGTTATGTTAAAGTTATGTTTCTAATTATTTATTTTTGTTTTAATAAAAGTTAATTTTAAAAAACCTGAGTGTATACATCTTCTTTTTCTGACAACATTTCACTATTATTTAGTGTGATAATCATATGCTTAGAGAAGATTTAAAAATCAAAAGTAGAAATGATGTTTATAACTAGAAGTATAACACTGAGGCTAACTCTTTACCAGCTCTTTACCAGAGTCTGTAGCTGCGATTGACGGTTCCTATGGAAAAATTTAAAAAGTCCAGCACACTTGCTGTTTGAATTAGCAACATTTTGTGGTGAACTTGTGACCTGTGTGCTCAGTTAAGTGTTCCATGATCTGTTACTATGATAACAGGCAGTAAGCAGTTTGGGGGTAGGGTTGAAAGGTACTGGATGTGCAGAAGCCATTACATTTACCCAGGATCCTCTACATGACAGAGGGGAAAGCAAACTGAGACAACAGAACACTATGTACATTACAAGCAAAAGAAGTACACAACTCTTTAAATTAACCCCAAGAGAGGGCTCGAGGAATAGCCACTGACGTTACAAAACCCCATGTACATTTTGCCTACTCTGTAATCAACAATGGGCAATTCTTTATCGATCACAATCAGACACTGTTGCTTCACGATTCACAGTGTGCACTCCACTAAATATTTAATGCCTATTTAAATGGGAGACGGGATTGTCGACATTCCAAAACTTAGGGGCATATTTACAAGGACAGCGTTAAAATTATTGCTGCTTTGGCGGTAGCAAACTACAGCTAAAACGGCAATAATGGACTTCAAAATCCTTTGTTGTCTTACCGGAAGATTTATTCAACACAGCTGTTTGCTATGGCAGGGTGAGAGCCGAGGCTCCCGCCCTGCCATAGCAAACTTGGTTTGCATTTTGAAAGAGAACAAGAAAACCTACTCTCTCTTTTAAAATGCAAAGCAGAATGCTTTTCCCCAAGGGTAGCTGCATATTAGCAGGTCCCCATGTGGAAAAGTAATGGTGGCTTCCGAAGGACGCAGGAAGCTGACTGGCACTGTAGTGACATGGGGCCATCAACCACAGTCCCCAACGTTGAATATACGCCTATGGGATGGGATCCCGAGGAAGAATAAAAATTTGTAGTAAGTGATATTTTTTTTTTATGGTAAAATTAGGAGTCTGTAATGGGCATATTTACAAGGGCAGCGTTAAAATGTTCTGTTTGTAAACCTGGGTTTCTATTGGAATTCTCACGAATTCTTAAAAACCTACTGTTAAGCCCATTATGCCTGCTTTAACAGCACTTTCCTAACTCTAAAGCGATGATAATTTTAACGCTGTCCTTTTAAATATGCCCCAAATATCGTGAGAAATACAGTGATAATTCATGTTCGCAAGTGAAAAGCTTGTTAATATAAGACTGTGGGCTTAACATATCAATCCACCTCGCATATTAAACATGCTTAAGTCTACTTCAGAACAGATGTTAGGATCCGACATAAACCGCAATTACCAAGAGTTTTGTTATTGGTCCTCAAATCTAGTGCTGCCTTGTAAATACAACGCTTTTGTCATACCTCCCTCTTCCATGTTATATTGTCATAGGAATCCCTACCTTGCCACTGGGAACGCCTACATTGTAACTCATTGGAGATACGAGGCGAGCCGTTAGCAAACCGGCTGCTAACATGCGTTAATGCATCTTAGCATCGCCTAGTAAATAGGGCGATATAATTTTCACCGCATTTTTTTTTTTAAATTGCAGTGAAATTGCACTTGTTAATATGCCCTCAAGTTTGCTATGACAGAACCGGAACCTCGACTCCCGCCCTGCCATAGCAAACAGCAGTGTCCCGGGGGTCGGCACCCCAAGACACAGCAGGAGCCTCTCCTGGGGGGTGGTGTTTCCCAAGGCTTTCGACTGCTCCAGAATGGGGACCACGCGGCCCACCTCCCAAAATATAAAAAGACCCAGAGGGTGGTAATCCCCGGGGCTTAGACGGACCTTTGAGCTCCCTCATCCATTTATTTTGTAGCACTGAGGAATGACGGTGCCCGGGCTACAGGGCCCCTCTAAACCCCCATCAACTGTAATATTTTAGACCCCGGGATTAGGCCCTCCCAGGTAGCTAATTTTTAAACAAGCACAGGGGCCCGCGCTTCGTTTTTATGTTTTTTTACGGCAGATCCATGCACCCAGGGCACATTTCTCAATTTAAAAAAAACAAATGTTTTGGGCTCTAGGGGTCCTTGTGGGACCCCCTAAGCAGGCCAGAGGGTCAAAATATTTCTAACCTGCCCCCTTTATACGTTTCGAACACATGTTCCACTAATTTCTAGATCCTCACTTCTACCGAGGCAGAAAATGGCTGCCAACACTTCCTGGTTTCGAATGTTGACAACCACTTGACAGCCAATTAGCATTTAGTGCGCGATCGGCACGGTGCACTTAGGGTGCGCTCAGGATGCGCGGATCCACCACGGCCATAGATATATATGTACTTTTAAATGTAATTTTCTAAGGAACTACTAAACGGGTTTACACCATTTAAGCAAAAGGCACAAGTCTGAACCAAGGACTACCTCTTTGCCAAATTTGGTGTAATTCCGTTCAGCAGTTCGGGCTGTAGCCGCGATGAACGGTTCCTATGGAAAATTGCATGGGGAAAACACGTTTTGGGACCCCCTTTTTTCTCAGTCCCTGCTTCATGAATCACTCCAAGACATTCAGGATAGGAGCGGACTGGAGCGCCCCACCAGTTTTGAAAATTTCGCGAAGATTCGTCAACCGGCACCAAAGTTATTCCAAATAGAATGTTGCGGATTTCCTATGAAAAATAGGACTATAACTACCTACTGGCGACCGCCAGTAGTTAATATACATATTTATATATATATTCACTGACAAAACCATAGGTTTCACACCAGTTATAGTTAGGTGAACATTTTACTTATACAAAACCATTGAAATTCCTACGTTATAGTTAGTTGGACTCACTATAACTCGTGCGCCCGCAATCCACTGCTGATGATGTCACATATTACATCATTCATGACATGGTCAGTGACATCACTGATGACATCACTGATGACATCTCAAATGACATCACTGATGACATCTCAAATGACATCACTGATGACATCACTGATGACATCATCCAGTGTCTGTGTGTTTCTGTAAAGTTTAAATATGTTTTACATATTGAAGAATGAGTGGATGTTTAAGTGTCTGGATGAAGGATTTAGTAGGTGCGTGACTGACTGTATGAGTGAGTGATTAAATGTGTCTTACTGAATGCATGGGTTAGTGACTAAACTGTTTGAATGTGTGCATCATTATGTCTGTTGTTGTGTAAGCTGCTGCATGTGTTGATCAGTAGCTATATGAGTGGCTATATGAGTTATTGATTGGTTGTCCAAGTATTTGTATGTGAGGCTGCGTGTGTGTGTGGGTGGCTAGGAGGTGTGTGACTCTGTGCATACATGTGTGAGCAGTTGATTCACTTGGTGTATGGTTTCAAGAGTGCATGTGAAAACAACTGTATGGGCAGTTGACTGTGTGCATGGGTGTGTGGGTGAGTGAATGGATATCTCAGTGCTACATGTCCAAGTAAGTACATATGTAAAATACAGTGCATGTGAGAGTTGGCATATATAAATGACTATACATGAGAGTCTGTGATTGCATAAGTGACTGTATCTATCAATGTGTACTTGTAACAGTGATTGTAAAAGAGAGTAAGTATCTGTTAGTCTATTTTTGAATAAGTAAGGTTTTGTGTGTATAACTGTATAGATGAGAACATGGGAGTGTGATTGATTCTTTGCATGACTGACTAGGTGTGTGAGTAACTCCATGGATGAGTGCCAGTGTGTGACTGTCTGTATAGGTGTATGAGTGCATATGATAGTGTTGTATTGATGAGTGTTTGTATGTATGAGGGATTGTATGTGTGAATGAGTGAATGTGTGTGTAGACCTAGGAATCAGTGAGTGCGTATGTAGTTACTGATATTGGTGTGTCAATAATTTTAGGAACGGTAGTTTGTATTTATCACTTGGTGTATCAAAGGTTAGATTAGAGTGTGAGCAGGTGCATCGTATTATCACATGGATGATGTCATCCGTGATGTCATCAGTGATGTCATTTGAGATGTCATCAGTGATGTCATCAGTGATGTCATTTGAGATGTCATCAGTGATGTCACTGACCATGTCATGAATGATGTAATATGTGACATCATCAGCAGTGGATTACGGGCAAGCAAGTTATAGTGAGTCCAACTAACTATAACGTGGGAATTTCAATGGTTTTGTATGAGTAAAATGTTCACCTAACTATAACTGGTTTGAAACCTATGGTTTTTTCAGTGAATTTCAAAGGTTAATTAAATGCTAATTCCTAACTATAACGATTGTGAAACCTATGTTTTTTTTAGTGAGTTTCAAAGGTTTTTTAAATGCTAATTCCTAACTATAACAACTGTGAAAACTATGATTTTTTCAGTGAATTTCAAAGGTTTTTTAAAAGCTAATTCCTTGCTATATTGAGTTTGTAACCTACAATTTTTAAAGTGAATTATTAAGGTTTTTTTAGTAGCTGTTTTTTATAACTATTAATTATTATATTTATTTATTATATTTATTTTTTCATATATATATATTATTTTTCCCTAAAATTAATTTTTCAATGTATTTTTCATGTGTTTTTTTTATCATTTTGCCTATGAGCGCTCATGGTGCACGCACCGGTAAGCGCACCCGTAAACGCAGCGAGAGCGCTATTCCCGCATGCGGAAAAAAAAAGTATGTATTTAAAGTAAATAATAATGCAAGACATTCAGTGTCATACTTATAAAAGTAGTATTTTTGATTTTAAATAACCGTATTTTAACTGTAAACGCATTTCCGAAAATCATGGAAAACGTCATCTAGCAAAAAGGCCCCCGGAAGCGCCTACGTACGTGCCGCGGAAGCGCTCCCGGAAGCGCTCCGGTGCGCGCAGCGTAAGCGCGTCAAGTCATGTGACCTTAAAATAACACTTTTCATTGGTTGTTTACAGTTTTCTTTGCAACTAATGAAAACCCCACCCATTTCCTTCACTACCTCTTTCACTTTGGAGAGAGCAAGACCTATTCCCTTCTTCTCTTCAATTCTTTGCAAAGAATGGCTGCAAGACCACCAAGCAGCAGTGATGACTCTGATGAGTTTTTCCAGGAGGACCCTCCTCAGCCAAAATTGAAGGAGCACTTCTTCATTTGGAAATTTTTTACAATTCCAGAAGGGGAGAAGAAGGTGAATGCTCCTAAGGTGGAGTGCAAGATTTGCCACACTGTTCTTTCTCGTGGTGACCGCACCAAAAAATATAGTTTTGGGAACTCTACCATGACAAGGCATGTGCAAAGAAGGCACTCCCAGAACTATGCCCGGGAGAGTGTCAGGGACCTGGCACGGAATGCCCCAAGAGATGGCGCCTCTACTTCCACCGGAGGAGCAACATCATCGGGGGGAGAGGAAGAGCAGTAGAGCTGATACCCAACATTCAGCCTGTTTTTACTGACATTACCATTAGGTGTAAGCAGTGTGACGAACTGCTTTGTTATGGGGAGCAGAGTATCCTACTAATTGTTCGCAAAAGAGAAGAACACCGTTGCCCTCCCAAGCCCTAATTTTTCCCCTTTTTTTTGCTCCTGTTGAGAAGTTTGGCATTCCCTATTTTTTTTTGTTCTGAAAAAAAACAATTTTTTTTTAAAAACGTTCGGGAAAAGTAAAAAAAAAAATAAAACTAAAAAAGAAGGAAAAAAACAGTTCTTTTTAGAACTACCTCCAATTATCCAAAAAGAGCTATATTCTTTACGAATTCTAAAGGAGTGAGTGAAGTGGAGTGCAGTGAGAGAGGAAAGGAAAATGAGTGAGGGAGCAAAGAAAGGGACGAGAGGGGAAGGAAAGTGAAGTAGGGGGATTGAAAGAAGGTGAGTGTGGGAGGTGAGTGAGGGGAAGGGGAGTGAAGATGGGGAATGAGGATAAGTGAGGAAAGTGGAGTAAGGGAACGGGGGTGAGGAAGGGTAAGAAAAGAGCAGTGAGGTTGAGGAAAGAGTGGTGATAGAGAGTGGATAAAGGCAAGTGAGCGTGAGACAAGGGGAGTGAGGGAGTGAGGAGACAGAGGAAGTGAAGGAAAGATTGAGAGAAGAGGACTGAGTGAGGGAGCAAAGAAAGATAAGTGAGGGAGTGTGGCTGAGTTATAGGGAGTGAGCGTAACAGAAGAGGAGTGAGAGACTAAGAGGACGGAGAGAATGGGGGTAACAGAGAGAGAGTGAGGGAAGGGGAGTGAGTAAGTAAGAGGACAGAGGGATTGAGAGAAGGAGTTATTGAAGTGGAGCAAGGAGAGTAACAGAAGGGAAAAGAGTGAAGGAGCGAAGGAAGGGCAGAGCCAGGAAGGGAAGTAAAACAGGAGAGCTGAAAGAAAGTGAGTGTGGGAGTGTGGCTGAGTTATAGGGAGTGAGCGTGACAGAAGAGGAGTGAGAGACTAAGAGGACGGAGAGACTGAGGCTAACAGAGAGAGAATGAGGGAAGGGGAGTGTAGAAGTAAGAGGACAAAGGGAGTATGAGAAGGAGTTAGTGAAGTGGAATAAGGAGAGTAACAGAAGGGAAAAGAGTGAAGGAGCGAAGGAAGGGAAGAGAAAGGAAGGGAAGTAAAACAGGAGAGCTGAAAGAAAGTGAGTGTGGGAGTGTGGCTGAGTTATAGGGAGTGAGCGTGACAGAAGAGGAGTGAGAGACTAAGAGGACGGAGAGATGAGGCTAACAGAGAGAGAATGAGGGAAGGGGAGTGTAGAAGTAAGAGGACAGAGGGAGTAAGAGAAGGAGTTAGTGAAGTGGAGTAAGGAGAGTAAGGGAAGGGAAAAGAGTGAAGGAGCGAAGGAAGGGAAGAGAGAGGAAGGGAAATAAAACAGGAGATCTGAAAGAAAGTGAGTGCGGGAGTGCGTCTGAGTTATAGGGAGTGAGTGTGACAGAAGAGGAGTGAGAGACTAAGAGGACAGAGAGAATGAGGCTAACAGAGAGAGAATGGGAGTGTAGAAGTAAGAGGACAAAGGGAGTATGAGAAGGAGTTAGTGAAGTGGAGTAAGGAGAGTAGGGGAAGGGAAAAGAGTGAAGGAGCGAAGGAAAGGAAGAGAAAGGAAGGGAAATGAAGGAGAAGGTCTGAAAGAAGGTGAGTGTGGGAGGGGAGTGAGGAAAAGGGGAGTAAACATGGGGATTGAGAATAAGTGAGGGAAGTGCAGTAAGGGAATGGGGGTGTGGGTGGGTGGGAGAAGAGTAGTGAGGTTAAGGAAAAGAGTGTTCAGAAACTAAATTTTGTGTATCAAACTTACCTTATAAGTAATGTAAACTTAATTACATATTTTCAGTAAATTTAATATCTGTGAAAGAGAAAAAAAGTAAGTTATAATATTTATAATATATATTTCACAATACAAGAGAGAAAGCAGGAGATTAAAAGACATAAAAGGGTAGTAAGAGATAAAGTAGGAGTGAAGAACTCAGAAAGGAAAACAAAGGAATGGTGAAGGTCAGAGAGTGAAAAAGAAATAGAGGGAGAGCAAATCACTAAGAGGATAATGACATGGATACATTCAGTGACAGAGAACAAGAGAAGGAGAGAGAAATGAAGTGAAAGTGAGTAAGATACTAAAGGAATGTGCATTAGGAAAACTAAAGAAAGAAAGGGGAGTAAAGAAATGGGAGTGAGTGTCAGGGAAGCCTAACAGACATGCTGCCTAAGAGTCCCTACTTGTACATATGCTAAAGCCTAACTGACTTTAAAAAACATGTACTTCCATATTTTTAAAGACATCAACTAAGCAAATTATTCACCCAGATCCATTTAAAATCAAGCTTCACTCACAGTGTGATCTTAGGCACATGAGACACATATCATGACACACACACACAAAGAGAGAAATGACACACAGAAAAAGAGAGATTATGCACGTGCAAAGTGACATGAGACACAGACACAGAGTACCCTTTAAGCTAAGAGAGGCAAACTGTTAGAAGGCACACGTTACATTATTGAAAAATGTGAAAGTGTTTTCGGTCTCCCGCTTTTTGCACGGTATGTGGCGGAGAAGGTCCACCTTGATTAACTGAAATTTAATTTGAATGAAGATCACTTTCTTGATAACTGACTGTTTAATAACGTTTTAACTACTGGTTCTTAACTATTTATGTATTTTATTGTATGTACATATTTTATCTGTGCTTTTATGGTCATCGACCGAAATAAAGTTATCAAATGAATGAAAATGTAATTCCTTATTTAAAACAGACACTCAGACACAGACTACCCTTTAAGCTAAGAGAGGCAAACTGTTAGAAGGCACAGGTGACATTATTGAAAAATGTGAAAATGTAGTTCCTTATTTCAAACAGTCAGTGTGATCCTTGACCAAAATTTCAAAGCCAGACATTTTACCAGAAAACATTTTCCATAGTAAATCGTTTTTGACACAGAGCACAGCCCATTTAAATGACCACTACAAAAACAAAGCAGAAACCTAACTCATTTCCAAAATACATTTCCAATATGCACCATTCAAATTTTAAACAGCATTACAAAAAAACATGACACACAATGCAAGAATAAAGAAGCACAATATGCTTCTTAATCTTCCCCATAGTGCATACAGCAGTCTATCTTTATTAAAAGAATCATTACTCACATTTAAAAATGCTTTGGAAGATGTAGAACAGTGTCAGTCACACACACCAGATTTTCTTAAACAGAATCAATGAATAATGCTACTGTCATTGCAGCCTCAGAATAATGGCACAGATTCCCTCTCATTTCAGACCCATATTCTTGTACATAACCAATCAAAATTCTTCCCACACAAATTCAAAACTGTACATTTTATATGGTTGTACATTTCAACACTTTGAAACTCACATAATATTCACCCATCCCCCCAGTGTTCATTCACCCTGTTACCATGGTAACTCCCACCTAACCCAGCACACAGTTGAAAAGTTCAGCATACTCTGTTGCAAAAGAATCCAGCAAGGGTGTTTGACCTCTCAATGTACTAGCTAATCATGTGCAATGTTTCTTTAAATGACTTTTTCTCAACCATTAAAATGACTTCTTTAAAAAAAAAAAAACATGCACCCTAATTTTCAGTGGTGAATTTTAAGAAAGCACCAATCAATTCTTGTTTTTCAAGTGCACTGAATCTCAACCACTTTTTTTCATAATTCCTACTTTCAAACTGCCATTTTATTTCCACAACTCATCTGAATAGAAGCACATCTACCTTCAAGATGCCAAAAGACTGGTTTGTGGGTCATAGCTTTGTCTACTGGAGTGAAAAATTAGCAAGTAACAGAGGTATTTACAACCTTGATTTACCAAATGTGGACATTGTGTGGATTAAGAAGTCACCAATTGATACCATTGATAAAATACTTTATACATCTACCACACCCTGACCTTATAATTGTGCACTGTGGTGGCAATGACCTGGGCACTTTGACTGGGGTAGGTCTGGAAATGCTTTTAAAGGACATCTTTGGCAATTGATGTAACTTTTTCCAAAAACTGCCTTGGTATTTTCTAATATATGCCAAAGGCAAAAATGGAACTGATCCAACCAACTTTGTCCACAGATTGAGAAAGCAAGGAAACATGTGAATAAAACTGTTTCTGCTTTTCTCAGAGACTATGGTATGGGTTCCATATACCACAACAACTTGCGTTACAACATGCAAGGCATCTATAGGAGAGATGGTGTACATTTTACAGATGAGGGGAATAGAGTCTTCCTCTTGAATTTGAGACTCTGCATTGGTACCTGACAGCCAATCAGCTTTCTGCTCGCGCACTCCCGTAGCGCGCCGGGTGCGCTCCCTGGTACGCGTACCGGAGAGCGCTCGGAGCGCGCCTATAGCTATATATGTGTTTTTGAAGTTAATTTTCGAAAAAAAACCACTGGAGCAATTTTCACCAAATATAGCAAGGACACTTCTGCGTACCCGTCCCTACAATTTTGCAAAGTTTGGCGTAATTCCGTTCAGCGGTTCGGGCTGTAGCCTTGTCAATTCGTCCTATGGAAATTAACATGGGGAAAACACGTTTTGGGACCTCCCTTTTTTCTCGGCCCCCACATCACGAATCCCCCCGAAACTTGCAGGGAAGGAGCGGAGCGGAGCTGGCCAAAATTTTGAAAAATTACACGCAAATTCCTCAACCGGTGCCAAAGTTATTCCCAATAGAATGTTGCAGAATTCCGATGGTAGCTAGGTCCTAACTATAACTACCTACTGGCGACCGCCAGTAGGTAACATATATATATATATATATATATATATATATATATATATATATATATATATATATATATATATATATGTATATATATATATGTATATATATATATATATTCACGCTCCAGGTTGTCCACCTTGTGAGTAGCACGCGAGCAGCAGCTTTATTTATGTGTAGGTGAGGACGGGGATCCGCTTGTAGACGCCGCTCCGTAATGGATCTGCCCGACGCGTTTCGAAGCTCCATCTGCTTCTCTTCAGGGGCTTTAACGGAAGCGGTGTGCGCACCCGCTACACTTCTCCAATTTCATATAACTCACCCGCCAATGGGAGGCTCCAATGAGACTTCTGGGAAGTGTAGTGCGGAAAGCGCACAATCAAGTCCTGTATGGACTCCACGAGTGGGCCCGTCCTCGATCCCATGTACGGCTGCTACTTCACTGCCGTGACCCCCACGTTAACGGGGTGGTGCATACTCTGCGGCTGGACTGCCGCATATAGATTCACGCTCCAGGTTGTCCACCTTGTGAGTAGCACGCGAGCAGCAGCTTTATTTATGTGTAGGTGAGGACGGGGATCCGCTTGTAGACGCCGCTCCGTAATGGATCTGCCCGACGCGTTTCGAAGCTCCATCTGCTTCTCTTCAGGGGCTTTAACGGAAGCGGTGTGCACACCCGCTACACTTCTCCAATTTCATATAACTCACCCGCCAATGGGAGGCTCCAATGAGACTTCTGGGAAGTGTAGTGCGGAAAGCGCACAATCAAGTCCTGTATGGACTCCACGAGTGGGCCCGTCCTCGATCCCATGTACGGCTGCTACTTCACTGCCGAGACCCCCACGTTAACGGGGTGGTGCATACTCTGCGGCTGGACTGCCGCATATAGATTCACGCTCCAGGTTGTCCACCTTGTGAGTAGCACGCGAGCAGCAGCTTTATTTATGTGTAGGTGAGGACGGGGATCCGCTTGTAGACGCCGCTCCGTAATGGATCTGCCCGACGCGTTTCGAAGCTCCATCTGCTTCTCTTCAGGGGCTTTAACGGAAGCGGTGTGCGCACCTGCTACACTTCTCCAATTTCATATAACTCACCCGCCAATGGGAGGCTCCAATGAGACTTCTGGGAAGTGTAGTGCGGAAAGCGCACAATCAAGTCCTGTATGGACTCCACGAGTGGGCCCGTCCTCGATCCCATGTACGGCTGCTACTTCACTGCCGTGACCCCGACGTTAACGGGGTGGTGCATACTCTGCGGCTGGACTGCCGCATATAGATTCACGCTCCAGGTTGTCCACCTTGTGAGTAGCACGCGAGCAGCAGCTTTATTTATGTGTAGGTGAGGACGGGGATCCGCTTGTAGACGCCGCTCCGTAATGGATCTGCCCGACGCGTTTCGAAGCTCCATCTGCTTCTCTTCAGGGGCTTTAACGGAAGCGGTGTGCGCACCCGCTACACTTCTCCAATTTCATATAACTCACCCGCCAATGGGAGGCTCCAATGAGACTTCTGGGAAGTGTAGTGCGGAAAGCGCACAATCAAGTCCTGTATGGACTCCACGAGTGGGCCCATCCTCGATCCCATGTACGGCTGCTACTTCACTGCCGTGACCCCCACATTAACGGGGTGGTGCATACTCTGCGGCTGGACTGCCGCATATAGATTCACGCTCCAGGTTGTCCACCTTGTGAGTAGCACGCGAGCAGCAGCTTTATTTATGTGTAGGTGAGGACAGGGATCCGCTTGTAGACACCGCTCCGTAATGGATCTTCCCGACGCGTTTCGAAGCTCCATCTGCTTCTCTTCAGGGGCTTTAACGGAAGCGGTGTGCGCACCCGCTACACTTCTCCAATTTCATATAACTCACCCGCCAATGGGAGGCTCCAATGAGACTTCTGGGAAGTGTAGTGCGGAAAGCGCACAATCAAGTCCTGTATGGACTCCACGAGTGGGCCCGTCCTCGATCCCATGTACGGCTGCTACTTCACTGCCGTGACCCCCACGTTAACGGGGTGGTGCATACTCTGCGGCTGGACTGCCGCATATAGATTCACGCTCCAGGTTGTCCACCTTGTGAGTAGCACGCGAGCAGCAGCTTTATTTATGTGTAGGTGAGGACGGGGATCCGCTTGTAGATGCCGCTCCGTAATGGATCTGCCCGACGCGTTTCGAAGCTCCATCTGCTTCTCTTCAGGGGCTTTAACGGAAGCGGTGTGCGCACCCGCTACACTTCTCCAATTTCATATAACTCACCCGCCAATGGGAGGCTCCAATGAGACTTCTGGGAAGTGTAGTGCGGAAAGCGCACAATCAAGTCCTGTATGGACTCCACGAGTGGGCCCATCCTCGATCCCATGTACGGCTGCTACTTCACTGCCGTGACCCCCACATTAACGGGGTGGTGCATACTCTGCGGCTGGACTGCCGCATATAGATTCACGCTCCAGGTTGTCCACCTTGTGAGTAGCACGCGAGCAGCAGCTTTATTTATGTGTAGGTGAGGACAGGGATCCGCTTGTAGACACCGCTCCGTAATGGATCTTCCCGACGCGTTTCGAAGCTCCATCTGCTTCTCTTCAGGGTCTTTAACGGAAGCGGTGTGCGCACCCGCTACACTTCTCCAATTTCATATAACTCACCCGCCAATGGGAGGCTCCAATGAGACTTCTGGGAAGTGTAGTGCGGAAAGCGCACAATCAAGTCCTGTATGGACTCCACGAGTGGGCCCGTCCTCGATCCCATGTACGGCTGCTACTTCACTGCCGTGACCCCCACGTTAACGGGGTGGTGCATACTCTGCGGCTGGACTGCCGCATATAGATTCACGCTCCAGGTTGTCCACCTTGTGAGTAGCACGCGAGCAGCAGCTTTATTTATGTGTAGGTGAGGACGGGGATCCGCTTGTAGATGCCGCTCCGTAATGGATCTGCCCGACGCGTTTCGAAGCTCCATCTGCTTCTCTTCAGGGGCTTTAACGGAAGCGGTGTGCGCACCCGCTACACTTCTCCAATTTCATATAACTCACCCGCCAATGGGAGGCTCCAATGAGACTTCTGGGAAGTGTAGTGCGGAAAGCGCACAATCAAGTCCTGTATGGACTCCACGAGTGGGCCCATCCTCGATCCCATGTACGGCTGCTACTTCACTGCCGTGACCCCCACATTAACGGGGTGGTGCATACTCTGCGGCTGGACTGCCGCATATAGATTCACGCTCCAGGTTGTCCACCTTGTGAGTAGCACGCGAGCAGCAGCTTTATTTATGTGTAGGTGAGGACAGGGATCCGCTTGTAGACACTGCTCCGTAATGGATCTTCCCGACGCGTTTCGAAGCTCCATCTGCTTCTCTTCAGGGGCTTTAACGGAAGCGGTGTGCGCACCCGCTACACTTCTCCAATTTCATATAACTCACCCGCCAATGGGAGGCTCCAATGAGACTTCTGGGAAGTGTAGTGCGGAAAGCGCACAATCAAGTCCTGTATGGACTCCACGAGTGGGCCCGTCCTCGATCCCATGTACGGCTGCTACTTCACTGCCGTGACCCCCACGTTAACGGGGTGGTGCATACTCTGCGGCTGGACTGCCGCATATAGATTCACGCTCCAGGTTGTCCACATAGTGAGTAGCACGCGAGCAGCAGCTTTATTTATGTGTAGGTGAGGACGGGGATCCGCTTGTAGACGCCGCTCCGTAATGGATCTGCCCGACGCGTTTCGAAGCTCCATCTGCTTCTCTTCAGGGGCTTTAACGGAAGCGGTGTGCACACCCGCTACACTTCTCCAATTTCATATAACTCACCCGCCAATGGGAGGCTCCAATGAGACTTCTGGGAAGTGTAGTGCGGAAAGCGCACAATCAAGTCCTGTATGGACTCCACGAGTGGGCCCGTCCTCGATCCCATGTACGGCTGCTACTTCACTGCCGTGACCCCCACGTTAACGGGGTGGTGCATACTCTGCGGCTGGACTGCCGCATATAGATTCACGCTCCAGGTTGTCCACCTTGTGAGTAGCACGCGAGCAGCAGCTTTATTTATGTGTAGGTGAGGACGGGGATCCGCTTGTAGACGCCGCTCCGTAATGGATCTGCCCGACGCGTTTCGAAGCTCCATCTGCTTCTCTTCAGGGGCTTTAACGGAAGCGGTGTGCGCACCCTCTACACTTCTCCAATTTCATATAACTCACCCGCCAATGGGAGGCTCCAATGAGACTTCTGGGAAGTGTAGTGCGGAAAGCGCACAATCAAGTCCTGTATGGACTCCACGAGTGGGCCCATCCTCGATCCCATGTAAGGCTGCTACTTCACTGCCGTGACCCCTACATTAACGGGGTGGTGCATACTCTGCGGCTGGACTGCCGCATATAGATTCACGCTCCAGGTTGTCCACCTTGTGAGTAGCACGCGAGCAGCAGCTTTATTTATGTGTAGGTGAGGACGGGGATCCGCTTGTAGACGCCGCTCCGTAATGGATCTGCCCGACGCGTTTCGAAGCTCCATCTGCTTCTCTTCAGGGGCTTTAACGGAAGCGGTGTGCGCACCCGCTACACTTCTCCAATTTCATATAACTCACCCGCCAATGGGAGGCTCCAATGAGACTTCTGGGAAGTGTAGTGCGGAAAGCGCACAATCAAGTCCTGTATGGACTCCACGAGTGGGCCCGTCCTCGATCCCATGTACGGCTGCTACTTCACTGCCGTGACCCCCACGTTAACGGGGTGGTGCATACTCTGCGGCTGGACTGCCGCATATAGATTCACGCTCCAGGTTGTCCACCTTGTGAGTAGCACGCGAGCAGCAGCTTTATTTATGTGTAGGTGAGGACGGGCATCCGCTTGTAGACGCCGCTCCGTAATGGATCTGCCCGACGCGTTTCGAAGCTCCATCTGCTTCTCTTCAGGGGCTTTAACGGAAGCGGTGTGCGCACCCGCTACACTTCTCCAATTTCATATAACTCACCCGCCAATGGGAGGCTCCAATGAGACTTCTGGGAAGTGTAGTGCGGAAAGCGCACAATCAAGTCCTGTATGGACTCCACGAGTGGGCCCGTCCTCGATCCCATGTACGGCTGCTACTTCACTGCCGTGACCCCCACGTTAACGGGGTGGTGCATACTCTGCGGCTGGACTGCCGCATATAGATTCACGCTCCAGGTTGTCCACCTTGTGAGTAGCACGCGAGCAGCAGCTTTATTTATGTGTAGGTGAGGACGGGGATCCGCTTGTAGACGCCGCTCCGTAATGGATCTGCCCGACGCGTTTCAAAGCTCCATCTGCTTCTCTTCAGGGGCTTTAACGGAAGCGGTGTGCGCACCCGCTACACTTCTCCAATTTCATATAACTCACCCGCCAATGGGAGGCTCCAATGAGACTTCTGGGAAGTGTAGTGCGGAAAGCGCACAATCAAGTCCTGTATGGACTCCACGAGTGGGCCCGTCCTCGATCCCATGTACGGCTGCTACTTCACTGCCGTGACCCCCACGTTAACGGGGTGGTGCATACTCTGCGGCTGGACTGCCGCATATAGATTCACGCTCCAGGTTGTCCACCTTGTGAGTAGCACGCGAGCAGCAGCTTTATTTATGTGTAGGTGAGGACGGGGATCCGCTTGTAGACGCCGCTCCGTAATGGATCTGCCCGACGCGTTTCGAAGCTCCATCTGCTTCTCTTCAGGGGCTTTAACGGAAGCGGTGTGCGCACCCGCTACACTTCTCCAATTTCATATAACTCACCCGCCAATGGGAGGCTCCAATGAGACTTCTGGGAAGTGTAGTGCGGAAAGCGCACAATCAAGTCCTGTATGGACTCCACGAGTGGGCCCATCCTCGATCCCATGTAAGGCTGCTACTTCACTGCCGTGACCCCCACATTAACGGGGTGGTGCATACTCTGCGGCTGGACTGCCGCATATAGATTCACGCTCCAGGTTGTCCACCTTGTGAGTAGCACGCGAGCAGCAGCTTTATTTATGTGTAGGTGAGGACGGGGATCCGCTTGTAGACGCCGCTCCGTAATGGATCTGCCCGACGCGTTTCGAAGCTCCATCTGCTTCTCTTCAGGGGCTTTAACGGAAGCGGTGTGCGCACCCGCTACACTTCTCCAATTTCATATAACTCACCCGCCAATGGGAGGCTCCAATGAGACTTCTGGGAAGTGTAGTGCGGAAAGCGCACAATCAAGTCCTGTATGGACTCCACGAGTGGGCCCGTCCTCGATCCCATGTACGGCTGCTACTTCACTGCCGTGACCCCCACGTTAACGGGGTGGTGCATACTCTGCGGCTGGACTGCCGCATATAGATTCACGCTCCAGGTTGTCCACCTTGTGAGTAGCACGCGAGCAGCAGCTTTATTTATGTGTAGGTGAGGACGGGCATCCGCTTGTAGACGCCGCTCCGTAATGGATCTGCCCGACGCGTTTCGAAGCTCCATCTGCTTCTCTTCAGGGGCTTTAACGGAAGCGGTGTGCGCACCCGCTACACTTCTCCAATTTCATATAACTCACCCGCCAATGGGAGGCTCCAATGAGACTTCTGGGAAGTGTAGTGCGGAAAGCGCACAATCAAGTCCTGTATGGACTCCACGAGTGGGCCCGTCCTCGATCCCATGTACGGCTGCTACTTCACTGCCGTGACCCCCACGTTAACGGGGTGGTGCATACTCTGCGGCTGGACTGCCGCATATAGATTCACGCTCCAGGTTGTCCACCTTGTGAGTAGCACGCGAGCAGCAGCTTTATTTATGTGTAGGTGAGGACGGGGATCCGCTTGTAGACGCCGCTCCGTAATGGATCTGCCCGACGCGTTTCGAAGCTCCATCTGCTTCTCTTCAGGGGCTTTAACGGAAGCGGTGTGCGCACCCGCTACACTTCTCCAATTTCATATAACTCACCCGCCAATGGGAGGCTCCAATGAGACTTCTGGGAAGTGTAGTGCGGAAAGCGCACAATCAAGTCCTGTATGGACTCCACGAGTGGGCCCGTCCTCGATCCCATGTACGGCTGCTACTTCACTGCCGTGACCCCCACGTTAACGGGGTGGTGCATACTCTGCGGCTGGACTGCCGCATATAGATTCACGCTCCAGGTTGTCCACCTTGTGAGTAGCACGCGAGCAGCAGCTTTATTTATGTGTAGGTGAGGACAGGGATCCGCTTGTAGACGCCGCTCCGTAATGGATCTGCCCGACGCGTTTCGAAGCTCCATCTGCTTCTCTTCAGGGGCTTTAACGGAAGCGGTGTGCGCACCCGCTACACTTCTCCAATTTCATATAACTCACCCGCCAATGGGAGGCTCCAATGAGACTTCTGGGAAGTGTAGTGCGGAAAGCGCACAATCAAGTCCTGTATGGACTCCACGAGTGGGCCCGTCCTCGATCCCATGTACGGCTGCTACTTCACTGCCGTGACCCCCACGTTAACGGGGTGGTGCATACTCTGCGGCTGGACTGCCGCATATAGATTCACGCTCCAGGTTGTCCACCTTGTGAGTAGCACGCGAGCAGCAGCTTTATTTATGTGTAGGTGAGGACGGGGATCCGCTTGTAGACGCCGCTCCGTAATGGATCTGCCCGACGCGTTTCGAAGCTCCATCTGCTTCTCTTCAGGGGCTTTAACGGAAGCGGTGTGCGCACCCGCTACACTTCTCCAATTTCATATAACTCACTCGCCAATGGGAGGCTCCAATGAGACTTCTGGGAAGTGTAGTGCGGAAAGCGCACAATCAAGTCCTGTATGGACTCCACGAGTGGGCCCGTCCTCGATCCCATGTACGGCTGCTACTTCACTGCCGTGACCCCCACGTTAACGGGGTGGTGCATACTCTGCGGCTGGACTGCCGCATATAGATTCACGCTCCAGGTTGTCCACCTTGTGAGTAGCACGCGAGCAGCAGCTTTATTTATGTGTAGGTGAGGACAGGGATCCGCTTGTAGACGCCGCTCCGTAATGGATCTGCCCGACGCGTTTCGAAGCTCCATCTGCTTCTCTTCAGGGGCTTTAACGGAAGCGGTGTGCGCACCCGCTACACTTCTCCAATTTCATATAACTCACCCGCCAATGGGAGGCTCCAATGAGACTTCTGGGAAGTGTAGTGCGGAAAGCGCACAATCAAGTCCTGTATGGACTCCACGAGTGGGCCCGTCCTCGATCCCATGTACGGCTGCTACTTCACTGCCGTGACCCCCACGTTAACGGGGTGGTGCATACTCTGCGGCTGGACTGCCGCATATAGATTCACGCTCCAGGTTGTCCACCTTGTGAGTAGCACGCGAGCAGCAGCTTTATTTATGTGTAGGTGAGGACGGGGATCCGCTTGTAGACGCCGCTCCGTAATGGATCTGCCCGACGCGTTTCGAAGCTCCATCTGCTTCTCTTCAGGGGCTTTAACGGAAGCGGTGTGCGCACCCGCTACACTTCTCCAATTTCATATAACTCACTCGCCAATGGGAGGCTCCAATGAGACTTCTGGGAAGTGTAGTGCGGAAAGCGCACAATCAAGTCCTGTATGGACTCCACGAGTGGGCCCGTCCTCGATCCCATGTACGGCTGCTACTTCACTGCCGTGACCCCCACGTTAACGGGGTGGTGCATACTCTGCGGCTGGACTGCCGCATATAGATTCACGCTCCAGGTTGTCCACCTTGTGAGTAGCACGCGAGCAGCAGCTTTATTTATGTGTAGGTGAGGACGGGGATCCGCTTGTAGACGCCGCTCCGTAATGGATCTGCCCGACGCGTTTCGAAGCTCCATCTGCTTCTCTTCAGGGGCTTTAACGGAAGCGGTGTGCGCACCCGCTACACTTCTCCAATTTCATATAACTCACCCGCCAATGGGAGGCTCCAATGAGACTTCTGGGAAGTGTAGTGCGGAAAGCGCACAATCAAGTCCTGTATGGACTCCACGAGTATATACATATATATATATTTAACTTCTGAAGTACGTTAATTATATTAACATTAATTCCTATGGGTGCTAGTATAATTACCCCTTGCTGTTGTTTTCTATAGGTGTCTGATACAGTCCCAGTTGTTGGCTATATGTGGTGCTTGATTTAGTCCAAGACTGAGATGGAGTACATTTAAGACAGATTTACAGAAATAGGGGGTTAGAAGTGTATTCAGTGAACTGCAATGCTCTTACTCTTTTGTGTGAGTGCGTTTTGTATTTGCATGTCCCTCCCAAACTTTACATTCATTTTCCTTTATTCCCAACCATTAATTACTACCCATTTTTAGAGCATTCCATTGATCCCTCCCACTTTTAATTTAAAATAGTATACTTATGTGTGGGGAGACCTCTGCCACTGAGGCAGAGATCTCCACACAGAAAAGATAGATGCGGCGGAGGTAGATACGGCCTCCGTAGGTTTTTTTGTTGAATTTTATAGAAAACAAGTTGTACTCATTTAGATAACACAAAATATCTTTTTGAATCGGGCCCCTTGTTTCTTGGTACATAAAAACTGGTGTCATTTTGGTGTCATTTTGTTACAGCTCAATGTTACTGATTTCCAAAATCTTGTATAAACAGACGAGCTGCTGTTCTATGATTTAAACTTTTGACGCGCCCGCAGTTTGCACCTGATCTCCATAGCAGGGTCCGAGTCCATCAATGTATCTTGCTAGTTTTATAGAAGTAGCATTTTGTAATCATTTAAGTATGTTATGGCCTGCCAGGTTAGAAATCTAGCTTCTGAAATTACTTATTCTGCTCGGGGGTCCATTTCAAGAAGCATTTTCTCAGCTTTATAATCCTGATAGAAAAATAATATAAATTGCTAGCAACATGTACAGAAAGCAAGCTGAACATCCCAAATGATGTCCACCATAGACTGCATAACCGGCATTGTAATTTGAGCTCTGATAAATAGAAAAGATTGCAACCTTGGAAAACGAATTAAACATGGATCTGTGCACTGGTTTTGGGGGAGAGGGTCTTTTTTTCTTCTTTTTATGAATGAATGTTCTGCAAAAAGAATGTAGCATTATATGAAGCATGATTGTCTCTTTAACGTGATTCGTGGGGTGCTGGGCAGCCTAAAGAATGCACATGCGTCTTTCCCTCATGGTCAGGGTGCGATTACAAAGGCATTCAGATGCGACCCGTTTGTAATCAGGAACAAAAAATATCCGTGATAAAAAAAAGGGAAAAAAAAAGCTATTACAGGTTTTTTTCTACGTATTGGAAGAATAACTAAAATGAAGAGATTATAAAAAATGTAAAGTTACTTGATGCACTACAGGCATTTGTTCACAGGGACAATGAGTAAGGATTGCTGTCCCCCTGTTTTTAATTTTCTTGCAGCTTTGTGACACAGATACTTTTTTTTTACAAGAAGGCTATCTTTCATAGAGAAGAGAAAATGATATATGTGGGCCTGTCTGACTGCTGAGGAGGCAGAAACGGTAATGACACTCCGGCTATCCTCTTCAATCCAGGCATCATGGCTGCCGCATTTGGGGCACTGCACCACACAGAGCTAATTGCATGATGTCCTTCAGCACTCTCGAATGTGCAGGTTTTTTTTTTAAGAGCCATTGCTTCTTAAATATGAAAGAGAATGTAGACAAGAAAGGAAAAACACGTTCAGGCATTATGCTCCCTGAAAATCTCTGCGCTTTGCTTTGCTCAAAGAAACACCTTAACCTTGCTTTATTTCCCTGAAGGAAATAGGCCAGAGTCTGCAGTTTGCAAAGAGGACTGATTCAAAAAATGTGTTTTGCATATTTGTAGAATTGCATCATATGTCTGCCTTCTTTATTGCTACGAGAATTTCATGTTTATCGTTAATATTATATTGCAAATACGTGAATAAAAGCTAACTACAAGTAGCGTCTATGAGTGAAGATATCTTGTTGGTTGTGCTTGCTGCGTCAGTACAGCCGTTGCCATTAACTGTAAAACAGTACGGCCAAGATTGGTTGAAATGAGTTCCGCAGGGGGCATTTTCTTGTCGTCTCCTTCTCGAAATTATGCTTTCATCTCCCAGCATGAGCAACAACACAGAGAAAGATATGTATCATGATAAAAGCAACAGAGTTCCCCTATGCTCACCTTTATGCTTTCGCACATGTGAGTTTTAAACAGTAATCCGACAGCAACATTTATGCTGCATAGAGCACAACGCATAGGACATTTCGAATGTTCTCATAATACAGTGTTAGAGGCGCGTTGGTAATAGTGCGCTCACAACGTGCAAGTCGCTGCCCCCCCCAACTAAAAAAACTCACCGGGTAGAGACAACTTTGATTGTGGTTTAGCCAAGGCGTTCCCCTTTATCTTTATTAAAACACCACTTCAGTGAGCAAAGGAAACATAACAACCATAGTTAAACAAACATTACAGTTATGAAAATTCCAGGTCATAAGATAAGCACAAAAATTAAAGTAACGATTGTACAAGCAATATAATGGTGCATAGTGCCAGAAGGCCCCAATTCCTTATCCACTTCCCCCTCCCTGAACAAAGGGCATTCTGGGGATTATTGGCAAGCATCCATTAGTTGCAACTCACACCTACCCTTGTCTCTCAGAGGAACGGTCAGTTACCACAGTCCCATACCAACCAGGGAACTACATAGAGCTCCGTCCCTGCCAGTGGTACCTGTCTCCTGGTGAATTCCCCCTAAAATGTTCAATTCCAGGCATACCGGCATAGCGCAGAAAGGTACAGGGCCACCAGCTAGTCATTCCCCCCTTCCCGCCTGCAAGTGCTCACACAAAATAACACAGGCAAATTGCCCTAAATGTTCAACTCTACACATCTCGCCCAAAACTCTGTCATCTTGCCAACAATTTTCAACTCTAGGCATCCCAGGGTAGGGCAAAAAGGTCCAGGACCACCAGCAGGTCAGTCCCCCTCTTGCCTGCCCAGTGCCCACACAACTCAACACCCCTCCATGAGGTTAGTACAGTAAGTCAACCCAAATTATGTGGGTATCCCTCTTTTTCTGCTATTAGAAATTCCGCCACAGGGCAAAGCGGTCACTGGGGATCTCGCACTCCCCAACCGCTACTGGGGGGCTTCGGGAATAGCTCCAAAGATTGAGCAAATGTAAACCAAAGGGCTTGAGTCCCTCAAATGGCAAATGTATCCCATCCTCAATACCGACTCTCAGATTAGCCTTTTGGGTTTGGGTACACTGGCTGATTGCTAAGCACCTAAAACTGTAGGCCAGAGCGTTACCTTAAAAATGCATTATTGGGCAACCTTAGGAACACGTCAGTCTGATCTGGCAATGTAAATATTCCACCAGATCTCAGCCCCATCTTTAATGCTGTATGCATGCAAAATAACTGTATATATTTGTTCTGCCACTGTCCTATTTGAAAGCATGTTGTTTGGATTTCCACAACATGATCCACACATTAATGACTTTCTGCCTCGTTCACTACTTTATAATTCTGTGCCAGATGTCTACATCTATGCAGACGTATACATCTTCTGCTCTTACCCTTCTCAAGGGATAGATACACTCACAAGAAGACAGAGAATGTCTGGGACGAATTAAGAACAGGATTGCTCAAACCCTGAGAACTCCCTATGGTTCCTCTCCCTTGTAAATACGCTCTTTACCATACAGAGCTTCAAGAGTTTGCAGACATAGCAATGGTTGCTGGGAAACTCACTGGTACTGAGTGGCCAGGTTAGATGATAGAGTTGGTTTATGGCAGGATTCAAAACCTGTATTCTGTGAGTGAATTCTAGATTGCCCTGCAAACATTTTTCTTGAGTTGTTCATGTGCTCACTGCTCAGCCAAATCTCAGCAGCTTAGTTATTGTGAATGGAGAACTACTTTCCCAATAGACTTACTTACTGCCCTGCACTAGGTAATACGTTTTTTCAAAACTAACACATTATTTCTCTCAGCCCGAGCACACCTGGACATCTCATCTCCTGACCACTGTCATGCCGTAAGAGCATCTCGGCCAGAACAACATGTGCCCTCATTTTAAGTAGTTCAATTTATGGCTGTTGTGATTGACAGAGTATCATGTAACCAGTACCCACATTAGTAAGGTATAAGGGGGTCTGTGAGAGACAGACTGTCTGAATTGGCAGCAAATATACTACAACTGGTTCTGTTGGGTGAACAATTTCTGTACAGTTCCATCAGTAAATGTACAAAAATAAAAAGGAAACACACAAGGTTGAAATCAATCAAAATGAGTATATTGTAATCTTTTCTCTTTTTGTGTTTATGATTTTGTCACAAAATTATATGGCTGTCACGGGAAAACAAAAAGGCGAACAATTGACATATAAGTGAATACGTGATCTAGAAGTGACAAGGTGTCCAGAGTGAACATATCATGTACAGTGCTATACAAAACAGTATATAAAATTATGAGATCAATAGACATCCATCCCTAAACATATGAATTTCCAATAAGCCTCCCATACATTCTATTATGTTACGTGAATGGAGAACGTAGGGTATGGATTGTCGGGATACGTCAATGTTTCAATCCAGGCTAGTGACTGATTGCGAAAGTGTCGCAGTGGGTTTTCTTCAGGACCAAGGGGGGACAGCCAGTAGAAGTTGAAAGTGATACCACTTGGAGTCCTATTTGATTGTAAGGAAGTGTAATCCACCATCCGGTTAGATTGCTAGAGGACCAGAAAGGGGAGTCAATCATGCTGCTCATGGCAGAATCTCAATCCATGGATATAAGCTTCATTACAGCAGACCGCTGACTGATCAGCGAGTCTACTTTTGGACATGAGTAATGTCGGCGTCAGCAAAACATTCTCCTTTGTCCGCTGAAGTTATGACTGACTGCACCATCTACATCTTCCTATTCTTAAGCCAAAATGTACATCAGGAGGATTTGAGTAGCATCTACTCCCCCAAAAAAATGACTAACAGCTGATCTGGGTGCCGTGTGACTACTAGTGCCATTCTGGGAACACGTACGTCTTGTATGGTCTTCCATTCTATGGTGGGCTCCATTAGTCCTTGCTGTGCACCCGCGATGGTGTCAAAAGGAAAACGGGCTGAAGTGGGTGAATTTTATACATGCTCCACTGCCTGAGTTTTGGAAACCCTTCCAGAACCAGTAGATTTGCCTCCACATTGGATGGCATCAGGAAATCATCTGACCTATTCCTGGCTATAACATGATCTGCCAAAATGTGTCGCCAACGGAAGCAAATATTATCTACCCTCCACACAAGGGATGATAACTACATAAGCGGTACAGAGATCAACCTCTATGCTAAACCATGTTCACAGTATCCTATGTTCTGATACACAACAGTACTTGCTCACAGTGCCTTTTATCCTTAATGAATTATTTGTACACTACAAAACTCAAGCTTCCCTAAGTTTGTTGGAATCCGCCGCTCCTTTCTTTCCATCTGTGGCAGATAGGAGTCGGGCATCTTTAGTGGGGAAGGGAAGCGTGTGTTTAGCAGGCCAAGTAGAAGACCAGCCCCTTTGAAGTGATTCAGTATCCATTCCCAAAGAGTACAGCCAAACAGTACCCTTTGTGAGGGTACTGGAATAGCCCAACCCATAGGACATATTTGGCCAAACATTGTCACTCGACTCTTTCGGCTGAAATGTAGTGCAAGACACAAGCTGCTCTTAAATCTCCTAATTCTGAGCGTGCCTGGAGGCAACCTCCTCCACCTGAGACAGACTCAGTTTCTCATGGTCCTCCAGTATGCATGCAATCCGGCAGCTTTTCACATACTAGACGACAACAGCAGGCCATTGTACACTGATATTTTGTAATGTGGTTACTACTGTCTACTCTATCTATGAGCTGGCAGGACCCTTCGGAAGAATACCGGCGTGCCACATACGCAACCTCACTGACAAGGTTTGAGGTGCATGGAACCTGCAATCAGGGATCTAGTCATCGCGACAAAAGAATTTTGAACTCTTGCCTCATTCCATTCTATAACCATGCCATTATATGATCCCATTAAAACTTCCACAGACTACATTTACTCCACTGGAGCTCAGGGATTAAAATTAAAAACCTTTTTTTCCTAGTTCGCCTTACCCATTCCTAGCAAACTTGTCAAGAGGTCATTGCGCCGATGAAATGCTGGCCCCGTGGTGGTCTTCTGAATGCCCTCGCCGTGCCTTGGCCCACTGTCGCCACTGACCACACCCCTTCTGAATACATTGGTTCATCTTCCTATGGCCCAATTGTCGACATCTTAGTGAGATGCACCTCCCGGTTCCCCCAGATATAGCAGCAAGGAGTAAAATCCTGAAATTAATGTTTGGCTCACTCCCCATCGCATTATGAACCTCAAAGTCAGTTTTTCCATATTAGCTGTATCACTGCAAGTATACCCTTTCTTCATCACATATGGCCACGCCACCTGAAATCACGCCCTATCTCAAGGAGGCGGGTCTACGGAGTGGAGATGAGGGTGCATACTGCGGGACCACCCTACTCTCCATTACAAATGGAATATTTGCTAAAGATCACACCACCCCGTGAACAAAGGTTTGATGCATCCAAATTTCCACATCATAATTTTTCCTGGAATGTCCAGATGGAACGGCAAGTTACAACAAGCATTGGCATGATCAATAGGTCTCGCCTTTGGGACCTAATAAGCATTTAGGTATGTAGCACATTATCCTATGTATTGTGTTGCGATGCATTAACAAATCAGATAGGTAAAAAAAAAAGTGTGCGTGTATCAAGAAGGAGAGAGAGGACCAGAAAGCTAGTCCTTATCCCCCGGATTATATGTAAGTAAATCAAAAGTGGACTAGCTAAATAATCAAAATAATCAAAAGAAAATAAATTGTTTTAATTTATCAAGGACTCAAGTATGTTTTGTCAACGGTTTGTGGCTCCTGGTAGGTGTGCTCATAAAGCCCTCACCCACCAACCTAGTTGGTGGCATGCTTCATCATCGGGCCCACCCAGTGACACCTAGCGTGTCCCGGGTGTGCTTCGACGCCTGAAGACAGCGGAGCAGGTATGTCGCTGTGTGTGCGGTGAAGACTGTTATGGATTGTGAGTTTAAAACGGCTTGGGGTGGATCCCAGTGCCCAAGGGCAAGTACACTTTATTGGCTGGGTCACCGTCAGCGGTTAAAAATAAGGCTATTGGATGTTAGAGGCGAGTTACGACCTCCCACATCCTGGGGTGTGTCAACATGTTTCAGCCAGTGCCTTATGTCTATGCTGGCTTTCTTCAGGACGGGTAAAAAAGGTGTGTGCAGTTAAAACTAGTGGGTGTATATCCAGACTATGTGTATACACGCCCTAAAGTGTTTTTCTATGTGTGAGTGGGGGATTCCCATCTCAAGAAAACACTGCACACACCTTTTTTACCCGTCCTGAAGAAAGCCAGCATAGACATAAGGCACTGGCTGAAACATGTTGACACACCCCAGGATGTGGGAGGTCGTAACTCGCCTCTAACATCCAATAGCCTTATTTTTAACCGCTGACGGTGACCCAGCCAATAAAGTGTACTTGCCCTTGGGCACTGGGATCCCCGCCAAGCCGTTTTAAACTCACAATCCATAACAGTCTTCACCGCACACACAGCGACATACCTGCTCCGCTGTCTTCAGGCGTCGAAGCACACCCGGGACACGCTAGGTGTCACTGGGTGGGCCCGATGATGAAGCATGCCACCAACTAGGTTGGTGGGTGAGGGCTTTATGAGCACACCTACCAGGTGCCACAAACCGTTGACAAAACATACTTGAGTCCTTGATAAATTAAAACAATTTATTTTCTTTTGATTATTTTGATTATTTAGCTAGTCCACTTTTGATTTACTTAAAAAAAAAAGTGTCCCACATTTGCAAATTGGGGGGATTTTGAAGTTGTAAATTCGCATTATAGAGGTGTTTTGTAATGGTTTGTGGTAACAAGTGTATTTACAATCCCGGTAGACAATGTTTGAGCTAATATCAGATACTTCAACAGTGAAAAGTGGTGCACAAGAAAATGAAACAGGCCCCCAAATGTCCAAAACAATTGGCCCACACACTACCTTTTCAGACCAGTTTAACGAGCACTGCTTGACTGCCAATGGGCTAGTCCAACCCTGTACAGGTGTCCTGGCCTGTACCTTTGAAGACAAAACAGTGCACTTGCCGGAATTTAGCCTGCAACTGTATGCAAGGCAATGCTCCTAAAAGTTGTTTGTCTCCTGATTGTGTTAAGTCCTGGACTGGAGCCAGTAATCACATCCACCTGAAGTCATTGGTGGTATGCATAAGTGGGGTTCATATATTTGACCTACTCAAGTAAACTGATAAGCGCAGTTATACATGATTCGACTGCCAAAGATACAGGGACAGAAACAGGAATGAATCAAGATGGCTGTGAAAGGAGCGATTATAAGGCAAACCAAGCGCTCTGAAAAAACACTTACTAAGAAGGTCCCGTACACTGACAACGAGAGGGGGTGGGAGCAATGGCAACGCGACAACAGTTAGCGCTCGCAAATAGGAACATATTGCAGATAGGCTTAAAGAGAAATGAGATAGGCCGTGGGCAAGCAAGAGTCAGCGGGGACCATTCCATGCACATTATAGAGTGCCTGAACAAACAATAAAATAATTCAAGCATAATGGCACTTGTAACAGGGGCAGTTCTCTCGAAATTGAAACCACACCCAAAGGTGGGACAAAGAGCAGCGTTCCACTACTAAAAACAAAGGACTACAGAAAGGCAAACAAAGGAACAAATAGAAAGAGGGGGGTATAGTCTAACATCACAGATGGATTACTGCATGCCTAGCAGAGCAGCGCATGCCCGCTGCCTCTAGGCTCGACCTAAAAATGCAGGGGTTCGATTCTTAAAGACATTCACAAACTTGCACAAATAGGCCTTTATCCTTGTATTAGCGCAGTTTTAAAACTTTTAGGAATTCACAAGAGTTTACAGAAAGTAGGCCCAGAAACCAGATCCCTAAGGAATGCTTTATTCCCAATGTTGTTTCAGCAAATATACACATTCTTTTTACCTATTCGCTCATGTGAAAATCTGCGGAGCGAGTGTAAGTTCACTTTCCTTACACTTTTTTCTCGCAACCATAGGTGGTGGGAGGGGGGGGATCCTGCCTTTATAGGGAGTATATTTTCCAACATTTTCTAATGTGGGAAAAGACGGGGAGGTGTAGGTGAATGTTCCAACATAAGTCTGTGAGTATGCAGAGACTCACAAGGCTTACCAAAACTGGAACCTACTGCTTTCCACCTACTTCCAGCCCCTTCATGCAGATCAATCAATCAATCAATCAATCAATCAATCATATCATTTGTAAAGCGCACTACTCACTTGTGAGGGTCTCAAGGCGCTGGGGTGGGGAATGCTGCTACTGCTTAAAAAGCCAGGTCTTGATTAGTTTTCTAAGGGCAGCAGGTCTTGGGTCTGCCATAGGTGGATGGGGAGGGTGTTCCAGGTCTTGGCGGCAAGGTGGGAGAATGATCTGCTGCCTGAGGTCGCTCTTCGGAAGTGACTGTAGCGAGGGCGAGGTCAGCGGAGTGGAGCTGGCGGGTGGGGGTGTAGAAGCTGAGTCGTCTGTTGAGGTACGTTGGTCCGGTGTTGTGGAGTGTCTTGTGTGCGTGGGTGAGGAGCTTGAAGGTTATCCTCTTGTTGATCGGGAGCCAGTGCAGGTCTCTCAGGTGGGGTGTGATGTGGCTGTGGCGAGGGATGTCGAGGATCAGGCATGCAGAGGCGTTCTGGATGCATTGGAGCCGTCTCAGGAGTTTGGCCGAGGCTCCTGCGTAGAGGGCGTTTATATAGTCCAACCTGCTGCTGACAAGGGCCTGGGTGACTGTTCTTCTCGTTTCAGTGGGGATCCACTTGCAGATCCTACAGAGCATGCGGAGGGTATTGAAGCAGGAGGAGGAGACGGCGTTGACCTGTTTAGTCATGGAGAGGGTGGAGTCGAGGATGACCCCTAGGTTGCGTGTGTGGTCGGTGGGTGTTGGAGCGGTTCCCAGTGCGGTCGGCCACCAGGAGTCATCCCAGGCCGAAGCGTTGGATCCGAGGATGAGGACCTCCGTCTTGTCCGAGTTCAGCTTCAGTCGGCTGTTCCTCATCCCTTCAGCAACAGCCTTCATTCCTTTGTGAAGGTTGGTTTTGGTGGTGTGGGGGTCCTTGGTGAGGGAGAGTATCAGCTGGGTGTCATCGGCATAGGAGAGGATCTTGAGGTCGTGCCGACGGGCGACGTGGGCGAGCAGTGCCGTGTAGATGTTAAACAGGGTTGGGCTGAGGGATGAGCCCTGGAATATGCCGCAGATGATCTCGGTGGCTTTGGAGCGGAAGCTGGGAAGGCGGACGCTCTGCGTTCTGCCGGAGCGGAAGGAGGTGGTCCAGTCCAGGGCGTTCTCTTGGATCCCAGCGCTGTGGAGGTGTGTTCGTAGTGTGGTGACAGACCGCGTCGAGGGCGGCTGACAGGTCCAGGAGGATGAGGGCCGCCGTTTCTCCGCTGTCCAGCAGGGACTTGATGTCATCGGTGGGGGCGATGAGGGCAGTCTCGGTGCTGTGGTTGCTGCGGAACCCGGACTGGGAAGGGACCAGGATGTTGTTCTCTTCGAGGTAGCGGGTCAGTTGTTAGTTGATGGTCTTCTCGATAACCTTTGCCGGGAACGGGAGCAGGGAGATGGGCCGGAAGTTCTTGAGGTCCTTGGGGTTCGCCTTGGGTTTCTTGAGTAAGGCGTTGATCTCGGCGTGAATGTTGCTGTCTCGAAGGAGGTATAGATGACTTTCCAGAGATGGGGTGCGATGGATGTGCTGGCTTTGTTGAAGATGTGGTGTGGGCATGGATCTGACGGAGATCCGGAGTGGATGGTGTTCATTATCTTGATGGTGTCATCGTCGTTGATGTTGGTCCAGTAGAGCAGGCGGTTGGTGCGGATGGTGGTCGTGGGGGCGGAGGTCTCAGTGGTTGTCAGGGCGGTCGTGGCGTTGAAACTGTCGTGGATGTCTGTGATCTTGCGGTGGAAGAAGGTGGCCAGCGAGTCACACAGGTCTTGCGAGGGTGGGACGTCGTTGGTGTTGGAGCTGGGGTTGGAGAGTTGATTCACGATGTTGAAGAGCTCTTTGCTGTTGTACGTGTTGTTTTCCAGGTGGTCTTTGAAGGGGGCCCTTTTGGCAGATCTGATGAGGTGATGGTGTCTGCGGGTGGCATTCTTGTGGGTGGCATGGCTGTACGGTGTTCGTTCACGGAGCCGGATCTTCTCCAGCTTTCGGCAGGTTTGCTTGGAAGCCCCGAGGTCTTCAGTGAACCAGCTGGCTTTCTTGTTGGTATGATTGTTGGAGGGTTTCTTGATCGGGGCGAGGGTGTTGGCACAGTCGTTAATCCACTGTCTGAGGTTGCGGGCGGCGTTGTCGGGGTCGGTATGGTTGGCGGATGGGCTCTGGGCGAGGGTGGTGGTTAGCTGGTCTTCTGTGACTTTGCTCCAGCAGTGGTGAGGTATCTGTTGGGTGCGGTGGTGCGTGGTGGGTTTCTTGAAGGTGAAGTGGATGCAGCGGTGGTCGGTCCAGTGGAGTTCGGTGGTATGGTTGAAGGAGACGTGGGGGCTTGCGGAGAAGATGGGGTCAAGCTTGTGACCGGCGGAGTGGGTGGGTGTTGTGACGAGTCGTCTGTGTCCGAGGTTGGCTAGGTTGTCGATCAGGGTGGTGGAGTTGGTGTCGTCATTGTTCTTGAAGTAGAAGTTCAGGTCCCCAAAGAGGATGTAGTCCATGGAGGTGAGGGCGTGTGTGCTGACGAAGTCGGCGATGGAGTCGCTGAACTGTGGTCGGGGTCCGGGCGGTCTGTAGATGAGGGTTCCTCTCAGGGTGGTGTTGGGGTCGGTGTGGATCTGGAAGTGCAGGTGTTTCCCGTGGTGCTGAGGGTGTCGTCGGTGTTGGTCAAGACTCTGAGAGTGTTCCTGTGGACGATGGCGATTCCTCCTCCCTCTCTTCTGGTGCGGTCCTTGCGGGTGATCTTGTAGCCTTCCGGGACAGCTATGGCTATGTCGGGTGCCGAGGCGGGGTTCAGCCAGGTCTCCGCCAGGAAGGCGACGTCTTGGGAGGTTGAGTCAAGTAGGTCCCAGAGTTCAACAGCATGTTTTCGGGCGGAGCGGGTGTTGGGAAGGATGCATCTGAGGTGGTTGGGTTCTTTCCTGTTCGGCAACATGGTGGGGCGGATGCTTGTGAAGCTGCAGTTCCGGCAGGTGAAAGCTCCGTGGGTGCGCTTCGGGGCGGCCAGGAAGCAGGTGTGTGATCGTCTGGTGTTGAGTGCGTGGAGGGTTCTGGCATCGTAGCGTGTCGGGCGTCGTGGCGTTCATGATGTCCAGGTGTCTTGGCCCTGGGCACGGTCCAGGCACGGACGGGCACAGACAGGCTTGCCTTAGGTGCGCCAGCGGCACGCCAGCGCGCGCCCGCTGAGCGGCTTCCATATGAGGGGATGTGGGAGGGAGGAGCAGCTGGGAGGCGGGAGTGGGGCGGCGAATGGGATTGCAGGTGGGCGGGGCTGCAGGGGCGCAGCTGCGGGAAAAACAGGCGGGGGCCGCGGGAGAACTGGGCACAGGAAGGAAAAACAAGTTTAGGCAAGAAAACAAGTACAGGCACAGAGGAATAAAAACAAGTCTGGGCAAGAGAGCAAGTTAGGCACAGGGGAATAAAAACAAGTCCGGGCAAGAAAGCAAGTACAGGCACAGGGGAATAAAAACAAGTCTGGGCAAGAAAGCAAGTTAGGCACAGGGAAAAAATACAAGATTAGGCAAAAATAATGCAGGCAGAGCCGTGAAGCAGCATGGGGAGCGACCTGCCTGTGAGCAGGGTCATAGGTCGCTCCCCACAGATATGCAAAGGGGGTAACAGGGGAAAAATTCAAGTCCTTGTAAGAATTGAGTTATCTGTTATAAGCTCTGTCATAATCAGAGAGGCTATTGTTTTGGCACCTCACTGCATTGCACCAAATGAGACAAGTAAAAAGGACAGTAGTTTTCTGAAGCATGCCTGTCCCTTGGACACATACATATTATATCAAATTCTACACCCCCCCTAAGGATCTCATAAACCTGCTACTGGTGTTATCTGAAAGGGATATTACCCAACACTATGGGACACGACTCAAACAAGTCTTGGTTGGTTCCATAGTAGAAATATATAGTCGTTGAACAACCCATTTATAAGTTAAGAGGATGTCCAAAGAGGCACCAGATTTGTGAGCAATGCTAGGACCACTTTAAGAAAACCATCCTTCAAACACCCTCCAGTTAATGGACAGTAATGGTCAAGCTTTACGCAGTTTTCTTCTCATCCGTTATCATATACATACTCTCATCAGCTGCGCATTCACCAAGTAAATAAAGTGGACAATAACCTTAAAGGTGGCTGCATGTTATGATTTTTGTTTTTCTGTCTACAGCTGCTCCTATATAATCACAAAATCCCAATAAAGCGAGTTATTGAAGAAAAAATATATAGGGATGCTCCAGAAGTCCTGTAAGGTTTCATCCTCCTGAAAGTAAGCTGGAACACTAATACTGAAAATATAATAATGTTTGAATAGCAGAAATTTAGGGCCAGTTCAAATCAATTGGCTTTGTTTTCTAAAGCTCACTAGTAATAACAAGTATGCATATAGGTTTCCTTATTGGACTGAGTGCTCATGGCTTACCAAAAAGTGCTGCATACGAAAGTAATCTTGCACTACATCAAAGCCAGTTACCAAATTGTAAGTTATTTAACAATCCTACTTTTTTTTTTTTTTTTTTGTAAGACCTTTATTGTGATAACAGGAGGGTTACACAGCTTGTGTGCCTACAACCTGAAACAGACAGGCCGGCAGCGCTTTCAAAGAGTATCACATCCAAGCAATAGAATTCTATCAAAGGAGATCTTAGGTGACACAGCATGCCGCCTACAACCCATCAGGGCCGGCCGCGTGGAGGCATATCACAAGCTGGTAGGACTGTCGGTCTCCGCTATTTCAATAATATAGAGAGAATAAACAGTGATCCTATGAGGTCTCATTTTACAGTAAATCTTAAACCTGAACAACAACTCGGGGATCAGTGTAGACTTCCCAACCTCCAGTAGCCCCATCATACGTGGTATAAGGTGAAGAGTATCAGTCAGCGCAGAGTGTCTTTGTGCTGCATTTCTTGCATGTATTCAATATAATGTAGGTGAGTGCCTACTGCTGTTGGACGAGGAAATGAGACTGGTGGAGGAGGGAGATTCGGGCATGGTTTGTGCTCTGGTCTGTGAAGATAGCAGATATGGAGTGTCACATATCAGTCAGATGGCTACTGGGAAGTGGTTGATGAGCGGGGGGTGATATACAGGAATCGGCGGGGCACGTCGACTAGGGTCCGTGCTGGTAAACAGAATGTAGCTATCCTACTTTGTGTAAGGTAGTCATGTAAGGGTAAACCATCGGTGTGAGGGTTCAGCTAGTGTACTGGGTTTGAAAAGAGGAATTGAGTGTTCGGAGATGGGGTGGGTGGGGCGCACCCTGTTTCACGACCCAGTATCAGGCAATGCATGTGGTGCGGCAGCGGTTGTTACGTGGTCGGGTACCGCGCGTGGGTTCGATTCTGGATCATCTATGGACTGGTGTCTGAGTAAGTACGCCGCGAACGGGCCCCAAAGATCTTTAGGACGTGACGTGTGTGGTAAAAGTTCTGCATAATTATGTAATTGGTCCTGCCAGGTGGACATAGAAGTTAACCAGGTCTTAAACTTGGGAGCGCGGCCTCGGCCCCATCTGCAGGCAAGCTGTCGTTTCGCTAAGAGGAACCCCAATGCAAACAATTTCCGATTGCTCTGCAGCTCGGGGGGAGAGAGTCCCAGCAAGGCGATTCTCGGACATGGTGAGATTGCGGTTTCCATTATGTCCGACATAGCTTCAAACACCTCCACCCAGTAAGAAGCAACTGAACAGCAAGTCCAAGCTAGGTGCATGAAGTGGGCACCCGGGCGGTTGCAGCGGAGGCATCTGTCGTCATCGCGTAAGCCAAAACGGTGTAGTTTAGCGGGAGTGTGATAAAGGCGGTGCAGAAATTTAAATTGCGGTAGTCTGAGGCGGGCATTGCCTGTCACTGAGTTGGTATGGGAGTAGCTCAATTCCCACTGGTCATCCGTGAGTGGGGCATCCAGGTCCCCATCCCATTCTGCGCGCGCTCGAAGGGCAGGGGGTGTTACGGCCGAGTACGCGTACCTATATAACATGGAGACGACATGTTTCGGGGCTGTAGTTTGGAGTAGTGCATGTAAAGGCGCCATGATTTCCGGATCGTTCGGGAAGTCGGGAGTGACTGCCTTGACGCTGTGCCGCAGTCGTGCGTAGAGGAACGTGTCCATGATCGAGGAAACTTGATCCCCAAACAAGTGGGCAGAGGAGCGAAATTTCCCCTCCACGTACAGATCGCCCCACGTATGAAGTGCCAATCTAGTAAGCATGTTGCGGCCTAATTCCTCGCAGGAGACACTCAGTCTGGGGTCGTGTGCGATGGTCATAAGCGGGGAGTAAAGAAAGGCAATGTTCGCCCGATTCGCAATCCTGCGCCAGGCTTGCACCGTACAGTCAACGGTGGAGGGATCTCGATCGGTCACGCGGGATTCCGTGTAGAGATACCCCGAAGGCCTAGCAGGCCTCATATAACCATCTTCCACGGCTAGATGTGCCATGAAGGGCGGAGGTCGGAGTCAGTAGGCCGCGAAGTGAGCCTGTGCACAGTCAAAGTAGAGGCTGAAGTTAGGGACTTCGAACCCGCCTTGGTGGTAGGGCAGCTTTAGCGTCGATAGTGCCAGTCTGGCCTGTTTACCTCCCCAAATCAATCTGGACAGCTGGGAATCCAGGGAGCGGAAAAAATTTGACCCCGGGCTGTAGGGGATGTTCGTGAATAGGTACAGTAGTTTAGGGAGTATGACCATTTTGATCAGGGAGATACGCCCCGCCATGGAGAGTGGGAGATGAATCCACTTAGTGACAGTGTCCGTTAATTTGTCCAGGACGGTGCCATAATTCGCCCTAATAAGGGTCTCGCGGTTTCTGGTGATGGTTATGCCCAGGTACTTAATCTCGTCTCTCTCCCACTCCAGAGGGTAATCGAGAGGGAACTGCGTGGTTTTATCCGTACGGGGGAATAAGGCTGACTTTGACCAGTTGATTTGAACCCCGGCGATAGCTCCGTATTTAGTGACCTCTCGTAGGAGAGGGTTCAGATTGTCTTTCGGCTTATGGACATATAGGGTCATGTCGTCCGCATATAGCGAGACGAGTATCTGTCTGTCAGGGTAATTCAAAGAGCGCTGGTTGTGGTGTTGTCGGAGTTTGGCGGCGAGGGGTTCGATAGCAATCGCAAAGAGGACCGGGGATAAGGGGCATCCTTGCCGGGTACCCCTTTGTATCTCAAAGTTGTCGGATCTAGATCCATTCACCAGGACCGCCGCGTGAGGCTTGTTATAAAGAAGTTTAATACTGTCTATAAAACTGTAGGGTGTACCCATGCGTTCCAGCAATGCAAATAGATAATCCCATTCCAGGGAGTCAAAAGCTTTGGTAGCATCAAGGAAAACTACTGCGGCTTCACATCTGGGAGTGATGTCCTGCAAGATAGCCTGCAGAGTGCGTAAATTATGAGAGGTGGCACGATTCGGGACAAAGCCTGCCTGGTCCGGGAGGACCAATCGTTCCATAAGGAGGTTGAGGCGGGTAGCCAAAACTTTAGCCAATATCTTAACGTCTGTATTTAGCAGGGAGAGGGGTCTATACGAATCGCAACGCTCGGGGGACTTGCCTGGCTTCAATAGGGAGGTGATGAGGGCTTCTCTTATGCTAAATGGCAACGTACCTTCCTCGAAGGCGGTGTAGTATACTTGTTGCAGAATAGGAGCTAAAATGTGGATGTAGGTCTTGTAAAAATCTATAGGTAGGCCGTCCGAGCCAGGGGACTTGCCCGATTTCATACTCATTAAGGCGTCCTTGATTTCGTCCAGTTCTAGCTCATGGTGGAGGAATTTTTGTTGGGTCGGGCCCAGCCAGGCTATGGCTGTGTCCGTGAGGTAGGAACCCAGATCCAGTTCCTCTCGTCGGTGGGAGGAGTAAAGCGTCTTGTAGTGGTTGGTGAGGACATCAAGTTGGCTGGGGAGATCCCTATGTGGGACTTCATCCTCGTCCATCAGGGTGGTAATATAATTGTGGTGTCTCAGTGGTCGTACAGCCGCGGCGAGCACCCTGCCCGGCCTGTCCCCTTCCCCGTATATACGCGCAGTGTATGGTTTCCCCAAAAATTTGCATTCCCTCTCCGCTTCAACTGTGTATTCATCAATTTTGTGTCTAAGTCGCACCCCAGCCGCATGGCCCTGTCCGCTTTGGCCCATCTCCCGTTCCAGTGTCTTGATCTCAAGTTCAAGCTGTCGTAGTGAGCCTCTAAGGGCTTTAAGGACACCCCCACCCTTTGATATGCACCACCCCCGGACAGTGACTTTAAATGCCTCCCAAACCGTGGCCATGCTAGAGACGGAGTTAATATTGCGATCAAAGAAGTCTGTAATGTCCTGCTCCAATTCCGCTTTGAAAGCGGTGTCAGTGAGGTGTGCGGGGTTCAGTCGCCAGGATAAGTATGGGGAGATTAAAAGGGGGATACGTAGGGAAAGGAGGACCGGAGAATGGTCAGATAACGTGCGCGCGAGGTGCAGGGATTTCACAATCCAGGGAGCTATGCCAGGAGTCAGGAAAATGTAGTCCAACCTGGCCCACGTGGAGTGTACTGCTGAGAAGTGTGTGCCATGCTTCAGGGAGGGGTTTAGGTGCCGCCATGTGTCTATTAACTGATGGTCGTCCACTATGCCCTGTAGGGTACGCTGGGTGTGGGTGTAGTGCATTGGTCGTGGATGCGACCTATCCAACCCTGGTTGTAGAGCAGTGTTAAAGTCTCCCCCCAACACTACGCGGGTGATGTCTAGCGACTGGATCCTGCCCCACATAGTGAGAAGCGTCTCTGGGTCGTCAATGTTGGGGCCATAATAACAGGCAAAGAGTATGCGATGAGTATGTAGTGCGCCCCAGACCATGCAGTACCTCCCGCCCGAATCTAGCTCCGTGCCTTCTGGAGTGAAGCCCAATCCTTTCTTTACCAGTATAGCTACGCCTCTGGAATAGTTGGAGTAGGAGGCAAACACCCTGTGAGAAGCCCATCTCGAAGCGAAGAGGGGAAGCCCACTGGGGGGAAGGTGTGTTTCCTGCAACAGGGCGACAGAGATTCCGTGTCTGTCTAGGTAGGCTAGTATATGCCTCTTCTTTCTCGGGTCGTTCAGCCCCCTAACATTCCACGACACCAGGTGAAAGTCAAGTGCAGGGAGTCTAGCATTCACGTCTTCCATCTAACCCATGATAAGAGAGCATGGCAAGTATATGTGACAAACGAGATCAAACATTCAGAATTAAGATCATAGACCAGAGCAGTTTGTAACTTCGTCCTATCTACCCCGCCCCACCCACGGGACAATGCAATAACTGTAGCATCAATGCATGAGTAAGTCATAACCAATCCCAAACAAAAAAAAAACCTTTCACGCCGAGAACCAGTGTGGCCTGTCATGTACGGAAGTTCAGATATAATGCAGGTGACTGGGTCTTCAGATACCTTGGCATGACACTCCCACCCTCCCCCACCCACTACGGCATCCCAAACCAGCCGAGAAAGAGCAACCCTCCCCCTCCCACAACATCCCAAGAAAATCAAAACAAAGAGCAATAACATACCACCTCCCACCCTCAGAAGGGGAGAGGTTTGCAGGGGATCACCCGTTGGGGGTTTTAACTAGGGGCACCAGACCAGCCTCCCACCTCCCTACTTTCACCCGCCCAGAGGTGCGGGACGGAGGTGGGTGATCGAGCACACAGGTATATATCAGACCAAAATGTATAGGCATTATAACTAGCACCTCACCGGCTGAAGTATCAGTTGGGTCTCCTACGGCACATCCCCAGCTGCCCAAGGGGTTTGGCAGTCCAAGATGCAATGTAGGAAGTAGTTCAGAAATTCGGAGGCAGCCATCTATCTCTTGTGACACTCCGGCTACAAAGAGTCAAGGAGCAAGTGAAGGCAGGAGCTGTAGGTTACACATCCGTGAACAGAGTCAATCTTGTTGGGACAATGGAGATTGCGACCTGGAGCGTCGCCGCTCCGCCTCTTCTCGGGATTGTTCTTTCCTCTGCTGCTTCAGAAAGTCCTCCACTTGTTGAGGGTTTTGAAAAAAGTGTTGTTTACCATGAAGGGACACTTTTAGTTTGGCAGGGTAAAGCATGGCATAGGGGATCTCCAGAGTTTGAAGTTTCTTTTTGACTCCAGCAAATTTACGTCTGGCTTCTTGGACCGACGGGGTGAAGTCGGGGAAGAAGGACAGGGTAGTGTTGCCATATTTTACTGGGCCCTGCTCTCTGGCACATCGCAGCACAGCGTCACGGTCCCTGTAATTGAGGAATCGTGCTATAATCGGTCTCGGCTGGGCTCCCGGGGGAGGCCGCGCGGCGAGGGACCTGTGCGCGCGCTCGACGATGAGATGTGCATGGACCAGGGGTGAGAGAGTCCTGGGAGGTTGTCCGGATCCAAAAGTCACAGGGCGCAGCAGTGTCAGAGATGTCCGCCCCCGGCAGCGTCAGTACCCGACCATCGCCTGTACCAGCACCGCCAGGTCCAGGATCATTCCTTCGCGACTCGGATACAGGCTCGCGACCACTTGGGCCGGGGGGGGGGGAGAGTCTAGGCAAGTGGGTAGGTTAAAGTCCCTGCAGAGAGTCCAAGCAACCCGTGGGTACGGGACAGTACTATAGGCAGTGATCCGCAGGAGGGGATTTGACAGATCAGGTCCCTGTAGACCAAATGGCGATTTGGCGCCCAGTAGAGATGGGATAACGCGGGTCCCCGCGTCTCGGAGTGGGGGGGAACAGGCGGCACCAGTAGGCGGAGGGGCAAGTCCCCGCTCAACAAAGGTTGTTGGCCGTTCCTCGGGGCCCCCCACCAGCAGAGCTGCAGCGGGGAGCGGGTGAGACCGGGCAAGCAGCTGTCACAGGTAGGCAGTGTGGGGACAGTGCCTATCAGGGCCCGACCAACGGTTCCTCAGTCCGCCCAATCAGACGCCGGCCTCCCGCGCGTCTCCTCGGCGGGAAGAGCAGCCACGCGCCGGCCTCCAAGCACCGGACTTTCCAGGTAGGCTGTCCCGGCTGAGAAGCAGGCTCCGACCCAGCTAGGCAGTCCGGGGGGTCTTAACTGCTCATGGCGCGCCGCCGGGACGATCAATGTAGTGGCCGCGGAGACGCGGCAAATAGCGGGCATCCAAGTCTCGGACCGGGGGGGGGGTCGGGCACTAACCGCCAGCGGAGGGGCGGTCTCCGATCCAGCAATGGGTTATGCGCTACCGCCGAGCCCCTCCACCAGCAGAGAAGCGGCAGGGAGCGGGCGCTAATAACAGTGTCAATGGTCCCGATCTGGTAGCATGGAGGGCAGTGTCAACCCAGCCCCGATGAGCGGCTGTATCGTTCTCCCAGCCAGTAGTGTTTCTTGAGCACGCCGTTTCTCACCTTCTCGGAGCTCCACGTACCGGGCAGAGGGGGTTGCTTCCAGCAAGGTTGTAGACGCCGGCGATTGTGGATCTACAGCTCTCCACTCCCGCAGCGGGAGGAGCAGTTCTGCACAGGCCTCAAAGCCGCGGCCTTTCCTGGTGAGTTGACCCCGCTGGGCAGCAGATCGCGAGACAGCCAGGCAGTCCGCCCTCAGGTTTTCGGCATGGATCTCGGCCGTTGGCTGGGCTAGCGCGACATTCCAGGTACCGCTGTGTACGGGGGAATATCGCGGACGATATGGTGCGTCTTCCAGGCGGTATACACAGGTCAGGATGGTCTTCAGGATGATTAGGGTGCTCAATCGGGCGAGAGCCTCACGACAGTGCGCCCATCTTGGTTTGGCGCCACCTAGCGCCCCCCATTTAACAATCCTACTTGAAAGAAAGAGTAGATGTTACTTATTAAAACAAAAGCAGATGATGCAACTTCGGACCCCAACATTGTGATTCTCTGGACCATGGATCAATGGGATGGTAACAATAATACAAAGACTATGATGGACATTGGTTCCATGTTAGCTCAAAGTGATCTCGCCATGCATTAGAGGAGCAGTAACCCTGTAACAGTGGCTGAATGGCGAAGGGGCATTGATTTGTGCAACAGCAAAAAAAGGAGTCCACAGAGCACGGGTGTATCCGCAGAAATGTAATAAAATATGGAAAGTATGGACCAGAAGGACTATTTCCCTTACAGGGTAAGCACAAGGCCGAGTCATTTTTGTCTCGCTTTATGGTTATTATAGGGCCTCAATGCTGTCTGGCGCTGATCGTCATGTCAACATGTGGAACTGACGCCTTTTCTCTTTAATCTGACTCCGAAGCAATGCCTGAATTATTTAGTGTTTTCGCTCTGTTTTCGATCTGTAGACCGTAATAAAAATATGTTATAAAAAAGCAGAAGATGCAGGAAAGGGTAATCTAGGAAGCAAATCAAAATGTCCGAAACACTCAAAGGGCACAGACTGTTACCATACACTGTAGTCATTAGATTATGTAAGGCCCTCCTTAAATTAGGATACAAAAGATGTGCATTAACAGAAGAAATGTGCTTGCTGAGGTTTAAATGAGAAATGTCCCTAGGGCCCAGAGTTAAGAGTCTTAATTTAAGATATGGGTGTTTTAAAGTTCTACTCGGGGATTAGGTCGACTTTCTAAAATGCAAATAGAGGGTTAGAGAGGATGTGGGTTTATGGCAAGAGTTGCGGACTTTGGAACTGGGAAAACCAGATTCGAGTCTTGGTATCTGCAACATCCTGTGATTCTGGGCAAATAACTTAATGTTGCTGTGTCTCAAAAAATGAATGCGACCTTGTATAATGTAGCTGGTCATCATGCAAACCGCTGCAATACCGTGGGGTCGAGTTCACTCTATATAAAACTGCGGGGGGGGACGCTATTTGGAAGCTCGGTGATCTACCTTTTGGTCTAAGTCTTTGCCGTATGGTGCGGAGTCCGAAGAATCATCATTTGTCTTATCATTTAAAGAAGGAATTTGATGTCATTAGATCCTTTGATTTAGGCCTGTCTTGTGTTGATGATACAAAACATGTTTTTAGGCTTCCACCGCCCTCCAGAAGAGATCCAACATACACGTAACTAGTCAAATCTGGATAAGTATTGATCTGTTAAGAAGCAATAGACACAAAATGAAGGTGTCGATTTGCGTCCAGGAAAGAATGTGGAATTTCGGCTACTGGTTTATTCGGTTGTAATATAGCGCGACGTTCATTCAACTAGCCCCTTGGCGCTGCCGGGCGTTTCGGCATGCAGACAGTCATTGTGTGCCTGTCTATGGAAGGGGGAACTTATTCCTGCCAGGCTCGGAACTAGAGAATTCAGGGGCATATTACCAATGATTAGCGATAATTATCGCTAACGAGGCTTAGCAACGAATTTTTTAACGCTAAGCATCGCCGGAAATTATCGCAGAGATAACTTGCTATTAGCAAGGTTTATCTCAGAAGTGATAAAAATCCTCGCGCTAACTGCCAAGTGAGAGATTATCGCTGGAAAACCAACGATAATCTCTTGAAGTTTGGCGTTAGCTTGATGATCGGGGCTCACAAATTTAGTCATGATATCCACCTTCCATAGGATATCATGGCTAAGTCAGGAAAATACCAGGTGTAAAAAAAGCAGTGCTAACCGCGGTTAGCGCTGCTTTTTTTATCACTAACAGGGTTAGCGAAATCCTTAATAATAGGAGAAATGTCGCTTAACAACATTTCTCCTATTATTTTGCTCTGGAACGCCCCCTTTGAATCTCATTAGAGATGCAAGGGGAAGCGTAGAGAAAAAGGGTGCTAACATGCGAATTTGCGTGTTAGCACCCTGTTGCTGATAGGGAGATAATTTTATCTCCGCTTTCTTGGCTTTTAAAGACAAAAAAGCGGAGATAAATCCCTTGATAATATGCCCCTCAGTTATTCCTACCAGATATGAACTAGAAGTAGAGGATCTAGGGAAATAATTCCCAAATGTGTTTAGTAGCAGACTGGAAGGGTTTCCAACCACGTAATCACATGTTTCCACTTTTTGTATGCTCTGTTACAAGTCATTGTATAAATGTCGAACTGGTTAAACCTAAGAAAGCTCCAACTTGTACACAGAAACACAGGGGTGTCCTAACGACATGAAGCAAACTAGCAACCGCAGCAGGCAGTCATCATGACAAACTAGACCTGAGGAAAAATCCACGACTCCCTAAGACTTAAAAAGGGTATGCCATTATTTTCAACATGCTCCCAGGTGACTGGGCAGTTATTTACGGCTGAAATACACCACTGCAGACAAGCTACATCTTGGTAGTGGGCTGAGTAGCTAAGGCTAAACCAAGAGTAGTGCACTGCAGATCAGCAGAGAGGCAGATATTAAGATTCAGACGGGTGGAAAATCTACAGTAGGCCTCCACATCCATGCCTCCCACCCTACCTCTTGCACAGTAGGTTTTCTATGGAAACGACTTAATGAGCCCTGAGCAAGACACCACAGTTAACCGGGCGGCTTCGATCATTATGCTGATACCGTATGCAGGGCGTAATGGTAAAGTCCTTACCTGTCACAAGCAATGCTTGCGATAGTGTGCAGCCAACTTCACCGCAAACGCACCACATTCACCTTACCTAGCACTGATCCAGAAAGTCACAGCTACAGAAACCAGGGCACGATGCTATCTGTTTATAGTTTGAAATGCTTCAGCACACCACTGTGATCAGACTGCACACTGTGGGGCATTTTCTCTAGGAGCTATTGCCGAGTTAACAGCACGTTATCGCAGCCAGATTTGCGATAAATTTATCACCACGTTCACAAGCTGGGGCTAACAGCCCATAGCACCAGTTTACCTGCCATAGCAGCCTAAAAAAACATTGCCACAGATGACCCCCACAACTATTGCTAATGAGATGCAGAGTAGGCGTTCCTGTGCCAAAAGCCGCAATAGCTCCTGAGGCGTTCAAGCCGGGAGTTAGGTCACACACGCACTCACTAGCCTGCCTGTTTTAATCTCATCGTAATTTTAAAACTTTCGCATTTTGTGGTGCTTTTTCAAAATAAATTTTAAATTACTGACCGAGCGCACTGATTGAAGTGGGACAGCTCCGGGTCCCCTCACTGCTCCGGTGATAAGCGAGGGTCAATTTAGGGCTCCTACAGCTTGCAGCTTCCCCACAGAATTCGGGCACCATCTTAGGACAGCAACTGCAGGTCAGCGCACTAGTGTCCGGGCGATTGTCGGCCCAGACACTACAAAATGAACGTCACTTCCTGCACGCGCAGCGGGCGCGCCGATGGCGCGCCAGAGGCAAACCCGTCTGCGCCCGTCCGCGCCAGACCGGGCCATGGGCCAGATACTCTGCCCTTTACCACTCCCAAAGATCGCAAGACATACACTAGGGGCGAACTTATACAGCTAAACCATAAGGTAGGCCCTCAGCACGGTCAAAGGGAGACTCACGACAGACAATTCAGACAAGGTCAGCTCTGCCCTAAAATCACCCAGGCCAAAAGAACGGGTAACAAGACCTGTAATCATCTCAATATGGCACTTCTTAATTGCAGGTCACTACCAAAGCACGCTGTCGAGATAAACCTATTGCTTCAAGAGGGGAACCTAGATATACTGTTTCTATCTGAGACATGGCTATCCTCCAATTGAGAGTTCGACATTGTCAGCGCCCTTCCGACTGGCTTTCTTATTCAGTGCCAACATAGGGCGCTGGGGAAGGGAGGTGGCCTGGCAATAGTTTATAAAGATACGTTCTCATGTAGAATAAATGACAGTTGTATTGCTGACTCAGAAAGTTGTCACTTTATTCTCCAAATCACCCCTAACAACTCCCATTCAGGTCTCCTAATCTACCGCCCCCCCGGCAGTACAAAACAATTTAAGGAATCTTTTCTGGATATTACTATAGCCGCAACTTCTTCTTCTTCCAACTTTATGATATTAGGAGATCTCAACTTACACTTTGATGATCCTGACGATAAGGTGGCAGCGGATCTTAGGCTCGATTTTAAATCCTTCGAACTCAACCTTATAAACAAGGAGCCCACTCACATTAAAGGTCATCTATTGGACCCTATATTTTCTAATATTACTCATCTCGATTCCAGCTCCCCCCTCCCTATTCCTTGGTCCGATCATCTCTTGGTCCCTTTTACATGGAAAATTCGTACTTACTTACCAAACGTCACACCCTCCCGTACGCTAGAGAGAGCCTGGTCTAAATTACCCCTTGAGAACTTTATTCGGACACTGGAACAAACAGTTCCCATGCCAGATCCGGACCCACTAGTGGTTGACACCAACTTTCACAGTTGGTTGATTAATTCTCTAGAGGTGGTACTGCCTAGGAAAAGTATAACTAAGAAGAGCAGTCCCTTCAAAACACCATGGTATACTTCGGAACTCAGAATTATGAGGAAAAGGTGCAAGCGATTAGAACGCACATGGCAAAAAGACTGGTCGGCCAATAATAAGGCAGCATACCGTGCCGCCATGAGGCTTTATAAAACTGCCCGCAAAACAGCCCAGTCAGCCTTTCTGGAGGAGAGAATCAAAACTGCCTCCAACTCATCCAGGGAAACTTTTAAAATAGTAAAAGAACTGCTGAAAGTCCCCTTACCCTTAATTAGGCAGGAGAACTCAGAAGTCAGATGCAACCAACTGGCCGACTTTTTTGATATGAAAATCCCAAAAATCTTTCAGACAGTATTCCGCATAGTGGCCCTGCCCCGCACTCCACCGACCACTGTTCTCGCACACCTGGTCCATCGCTGGATTCCTTTTCCCCTTTTACCGTGGATGACTTTTGTAAAACCTTGTCCCTTCTCAAAAGCGGCTCCCCAACTGACCCCGTGCCCCTTCATATCCTTAAGCTCATCTCTGATACCATCGCCCCTGTAGCCACGGAGCTTATAAATCTCTCCGTTACTTGTGGTGTTGTCCCACCCAGCTGGAAGCAAGCTAGGGTGAAGGCTCTTCTCAAAAAGCCAGGTCTTGATCCCGCAAACCTGGGAAACTATCGTCCAATATCACTCCTACCGGGGATTAGCAAAATTGTGGAGAGAGTGGTCAACAAGCAGCTTTCCTCTTTCTTGGAAAACAACCTGCTGCTGCGTAATTCACAAACAGGCTTTCGCCCGGGTCAGGGGACTGAATCCGCCCTGATAGCAGTGGCGGAAGAGGCAAGATGCATTTTAGATTCAGGGGGGTCCGCAGTTGCGATCCTCCTGGATCTCAGTGCAGCTTTTGACACGGTGGACCATGGCATCCTTATCCAGCGACTTGCGGGATTGGGAATCTCTGGCATGGCGTTTAAATGGCTGTCATCTTTCCTGAGCTGTCGTTCTTTCCAAATCTGCGAAAACAGCGCAACCTCGAAATCCATCCCCCTGCAGTGTGGAGTGTCCCAGGGCTCTTCATTGAGTCCTACCCTTTTTAACGTTTACATGTCCCCACTGGAGGAGGTGGTTAATCCTTTTGGGATAAAAATAGTCACCTACGCTGAGGACACCCAACTAGTAGTCTCGTTATCCCAACAAGAGAGTTGCTTTGAGAATCTTTCCGCATGCCTCTCGGGAATCCATGCCTGGATGTCTAGATCTCGGCTCTAATTAAATGGAGCCAAAACAGAGATCTTGCTCCTGGGTCATCAACTAACAGCGTTGCCCAAGTCCATCTGGCCTCCCTTCCTGGGTGTTGCTCCCGCCCCTAAAGATGAAATCAAAAGTTATGGGGTTTGGTTTGAGCGGGACCTTACCTTTAAGACCCAAGCAAAGAAAACAGCAGGCATATGTTATGGGTTGCTTCGGTCTGTTCGAAAGGTTCTTCCACTTCTGCCCTTTCAGTCCAGGAAGCTGTTAGTCCAAGGTCTAATACTATCTAGACTGGACTACAGCATTGCCCTGTTTTTGGCGGCACCCGAAGCAACCATTAACACCCTTCAACGTGTCCAGAATTCAGCAGCTAGGCTGCTTATGGGCTCCTCAGTAAGAACTTCGGCCAAGCTAGCCTTAAGATCTCTTCACTGGCTCCCGATACGGGAAAGAATAAAATTTAAGTCTCTATGCATATCACACAAGTCCCTCCAGGATAAGGGACCTTCCATCTTGAGGACTCTGATCCACCCTTACAAGTCCTCTCGGACTTTGCGATCTGACCAGAGAAACCTCGCCATTGTCCCCAGAGTGAGGAGGGCACGCTCGGGGGGGCGTCGCTTCTCAGTCAACGCGGCATCACTGTGGAATTCCCTTCCTCTGATGATCCGAACTAAACCCAATCATGGGAAGTTTCGGAAACTCCTCAAAACTTTTCTTTTCCCACTGATCTCTAACTAACGTTGTCCACTTTAGGTTGCTTTTTGTTCTGCAGCGCTGGGACGCTTTCGGGCAGCCGTGCGCTTTACAAATTAAATTTCATTTCATTTCAACACCACTCCCCAACATTCTCAATGACCAGCCAGATCGGCGATAAGAACACAAAACATGCTATAAGGTGAGTTAGCAGCAGGAAACTAACACCTGCTCTGACCTGGTGCAAAGTCCGACAACAGCCTGCATCACAAAAGGGAGCCCAGCCCAGAGAGACACCAGAATATCAACAGATGCCACGCAACAGGGCCACAATACCCACTGCCACCACACTCAAGACCACCCCCCGGCACCCACCCCTGCACACCCCACCCCTATGGACCAAAACACTGCACAACAACGGCCCAAAAACATGGAAAAAAGAACCTGCCTGATGTCGCACAATTGCAGCAATCAACACATATGTGTGTACAGAAATCCTGAGTCATCCATGCACCATTAAAAGACCAAGCAAAATGCCACATACTAATTCGTCTCAAAACAACTATTGTGAAGAGTCATGGCGGGGCATCCCTGGACAATCTGTGAGTCACAGCCTGCAAGACAATATCCAAGATGAGAAGGTGTGTCAAGCACTCAGCAAAGGACAGGGTGAGAAAGAAAGAGAGAATAAGAGAGAGACTGAACAAGAAGCGCAATGCCAATTGTGCCCTTGGCCCATGCAAACATGCAAACATGCAAACAGCTGCGTGTGTCTCGAAATTCGTGCACCCCAAATCACGAGCCTGGCATCAAAGTCAGCACGAAGGCCACATCACATCTCTAAAATGCAAGCAGTAGTCAGACCAAAAACAGGAATGAAAGCTCCATTGTTCACACACACAAGGCGGAAGGCCAACCGACCCTCTGACCTTGTCCTGAATGCGGCTGGCACACCCTGCGTGAGATACCAAACCAGCCTCCGATGACTCCCACACCACGAACAGTGCTAATGAAAAACCCCAACCTGCCACATCCCACACAAACTTGTCGCTGCATGACCTACACCTGCAAGAGATGCACTTGACACATGGGTCAATAACTACCCATATGTCCAAACATTGCACACACATATGACTCATTGCCCAGAGCTGAGGTATATCATCCACAGAACTGCTGCCTGTCTGAGGAGTGCCGGTGCTATGTATCCAACAAACACAATGGCAGGCAATCCCGGGCACATGCACAACCCCTGTCACGTGGAAATGTACCGTGCACGAATGCTGCATCTGTTGGGATCTGTGCCAATGGCAGTGTTGCAAATCAGTTACCATCTGAGTTTCTGTCTTGCCTACGTCACCTCGGTCCAGCCCTGGTTCCACTGTCGATCATGCTCATTCGAGTGCCCAATGGAGGTCTGCCTATCCAATGCAACGGTAGCTGAATTGGATTATGACCTGACAGTGCGCCTCCTGTTGGCCCATGAACAGGACTGTCACTTGGATACACAAGCACGGGATGCACTGATCTTTGGCATAGGTGCCGGCAGTTGTGCATAGGAGATTGCACAACTCCCCGTGTGCAGTGACCACATCGAGGTGCTACCCTATTAGGCTGTGCTGTGGATAGGGGAAACGGCGTGGACTGAGTACATCTGCCCGGACCAGTTAATGGATTGGGTCACCCTGGTGTTCCTTGAACCGGACAATGACGTACTATTGGAACACATTGCCCATGAAGCTGCACTGGCATTCATGGATGGCTAAGTACTTTCCTGCAGACACATCGGATTGTCACCCACAGCACAGATCCCAACACCTTGTTGCATCATGTGAAATGCTCACATATCCCACCACAACAGTTGGCATGTCCGCCTTCGTCTGGACTCAGAACGCATGTGCAAGGAACTATGCATGTGTAGACACAGCTGTGCAAGGTGAGGCACTTCCATGGTCGGAGCAGCACAGCGTCGTTTGGCAGCGTTCACATATCGGACATACTGCTGGGGGGGAGTACACGAATGGCAATGTTGTACGACCTTGTCGGACCCTTCCACCTGATCACTGTCAGCAGAGCAGACAGTCGGCGCAGTCCGGTGTCACAGCACTATGCAGACCCCATGGGCTGTGAGTCGTGTCCCACATAGGGCAATGGGCAGACGCCAAACATCACATGACTCATCCTGCAAGGCAAGGTGGGCTAAGACCTTTGCCATCTGTAATGATTGGTATACATTTTTGCACCGCCATGTCTTGCACCTCGACATGTCCCCATGCTGCGTGTAAATGTCTCAAGCATGTCCCTGAATGTTGTGGCCCTTGCCTTGTCCGTACTGACACGTTAATTAGATGTACAAATCGTGTGCCACAATGAACATTGCCCCTACACAGGGAGGGACTAAGTGTCGCCTGTACAATGGGGGTGGGTCCCTTTTGCCTGCAGCACCTCTGTGAGCCAAACACGGTGTTCGGGATTGTTGCTGGCAGGCCTGTGCACTTACATGTATCCAGCAATGTGAGTATGGTGTCCAACCTCTGGCCATGTGGAGCAATGCTATGAATCAAAACAGATTGTGTCCACACAGATGTGTGTGAGTAGGTATGCGATGTGAAGTTCTGGTGACACGTGATGTAGGACACCACTTCTGGGCTGCTACCGATTTGGTCCTTCCTACACACAGTCCTATTCAATACATGGACGTGTGCCTACATTAGGGGGTTGTGAGATTTACATTAATGTGCAACAAGGCCACAGCTAGTATTCACCTTCACAGACATCCAATTGGCCATGTGGCTCAGGGTTCAACATGCGCATTGACATAATTTACACGGGTGTACCTTCTTGTGTAATCATTGTCCATACATACATACATACTTTCACACTTGAGTGAACATAGTCATTGACACATCTGAGTGATTTTGAATGTTTTATTCACATTCTGGTGCATTCCAGAGCTGGAGCTGTACATGGCCATGCCAAGCCCATATTACTTGGGAGCCCAGTGGTGGGCCAACCCGAGTACGCTGGGGATTGGTAAGTGATTTGCGAGAGGGAGAGTGCTGTCCGCTGCAGGAGTGCTGTGTTATTGTCCACCAGTGAAGATATGCCAGTCCATGTTGGGGTCCAGGTGTATGTCGCTGAGTGTTCTGGGGGTCAGTGGAAGGGGGTGTCCCAGGGCATGATGCACAGGGCATGACGAGGCAGGGACAGATCATATGGCGGTGATGGAGGATACTACCTCCTTTCTCAAATACTAATTACCATCCACATCTTAGTCCTCTGATACTACCTCAGTGTCCGGTGTGTCCGGTGTGTGTGGCGTGGTTATAGCTGCATCACTGGGTGCCACTGACACATCAGGGTGCAATGGTGATAGGGCTGCATCACTGTGTGCCACTGACAGATTAGAGGTCGGAGAGGTGTGTGGCCTAGTTCCCGCTGCAGTCATCAGTGGCAGCAATGGCAATATGATGAACTGCAAGGCATGGAAGATCCCAGCTACATCTCGCTGGTGTTTAGCCGTGGCAGCCATACTCCCAGCTTGCACCTGCTCCATGGTCGGAATTGTCCTGCGCATCTGTGCTAACTCTGTGCTGTCATCGCTGGTGCCTGTCTGACTAGACAGTTCTTGTATCCGAGAGATGGCCCCAGCGATGTCAGCCAAGGATTGTCATGGGGCATAGGGGCATGGTGCGGACAGTGTGTGTCCATTATGGACTGTAAGTGGTACCTGATGGGACTCAGACACCCACGTATGCCATCAAGTTTGGCTGCCATGCGCTGGTAGCCCACCCGCAGCTGATCAGCCAATTCCACCTGGCAACCCAACACACGGCGTTGGAATTCCATGTGTTGTTCGTGGGGGTCCTGGGAGACAGCTGTGGTGTGTGTTTCCTGCTGTGCGGTCTGTGCAGGTGGTGGGGTCACCTCGAGGCAGCTGGACTGCCCTGCTCCTGGGGGTGGGGTGCAGAGGCTGTCAATTATCCGCTGGAGGGTGTCTGAACAGATATTCAGGTTGTCTCTTCATCATCACTGATGGGATTAGTGGTCTGCTCTGCAGTAAGTGTTGTTTGTCCCCCTGCAATGTTAAGGGGAGATGAATGTTAACAGAGGTTCCCATGGGGGCGTGGCCACGGAGCCGCCGAGCATGGATGCCTGAGCCCTGAGCTCCAGGCCGATCTCGGGGATTATCCTGTTTGCAGACCCCCCCCGGCGGCGCCACCACCCGGGCTTGACAGCTGAGAGCCGCGGGTTGCCCTAGCGCCGAGAGGGACTGCGCTGGGTCCCGCAGCAGCGGAGAATCGCGCTCCTCGGCGGGCTCCGTGAGTGCGCCAGCCGGCCATCTTGCCTGGGCCTGCGAGTGACGGCCGATCCCCGGCCTGGATTTCTGAGGGCCGCCGGAGCTTCTCGGACGTGGGAGGCTGGCAGGCGGCGCGGATGGGCGCCTGAATCCTGGGACAAGACAGCGACGAGGCCCTGCAGACAGGCCCTGACACATTGGGCATCGGTGGTGCGGACGTCTGGAGAAGGTTAGAGGCGGCTGCTGGAGGCGGGGGTGCCCGACGTCGGAGGACGGTGCGGCAGCCGACTGGCGCCTTGCTCCTGTGGCTGCGTGAGTGGAGCGCCGCCGGCCTAGCGCCTGGGGGCACCGATCTGGGAGCGGAACTGTGGACTCTGGTAGTGCTTGCCGGGACTAGTGGCCAAAATCGTTGGGGGGTCCTGAGATCACCAAAAGGAGCCCCCTTGTGTCCTGCGGCGACCGGCGGCGCCGGTGAACCTGTCCCTGCGACTTCCCTGGGACGATCGGCTGGCGCCGAGGAAGGCCTGGGCCTGTTCTACCCCCTTCGCGGACCCTGAGCAGCAGGCGACCGGCGGGAACGATCTGGGCGCAGTGCGGGATCCCTGGCGGCCTATGCTGTTGGCGCTGGGGGCCTGGGGTGCAGTGCACAACTTTGGAGATAGTGGGGCCGGGTCCTGGCAGTGCTGGCTGGTTGCCCTCCCTTCCTTCCTTTTTCGTCCCTGTGCTGGGTCCTGCTGACCCGATAGGCTGTTTGACGGACTACCACATTTGGCCTTGCTGCGGACCCAGGTTGGGTGATCCTGCGGGATTGGTGGCGCCGTGATCACCAGTTCACCGCCATGGGAAAACCGCGGAAGGGAGCGGGTGCCGCGCAGCCGGATCAGGCGGAGGATTCGTTGGACCCCCTGGATCAGCAGCAAACTGCAGGTGATCGGACGGTGGGGTTACAGCAGCAACAACTGGACCAGATTCTCCAGGCTATTGGGGACACGAGGGAGGCGCTGCGCCAGGACATCGTCCAGGTATCCACGAGCCTTGGCCTTCTGAAGGCGGACCATGGAAAGCTTGCGGACCGGGTCAAAGCCACAGAACTGGCGATAGAAACGCTGGAACCAGCTCAGAAGGCGTCGGACGTTGCCCTGGAGGACCTAACTCGTAGGGTGCAAATGTTGGAACGGAGGGCGGCCGACGCAGAAGGGCGCAACAGACGCAACAAAATCCGCGTGGTGGGATTGCCCGAAAATATCGAGGGGGACGATATGGTTGCGTACCTGGAGAACTGGCTGCGGGACGTGGTGGTCACTGAAGGCTTGACGCCCTTCTACACTTTGGAGAGAGCTCATAGGGTCCCGGCGCGTCCCCTTGCCCCGGGCCGACCCCCGAGGCCGGTGATAGCCCGGCTGCTCTACTTCCGGGACCGGGACCTTATATTGCGACAGGCCAGACTGGCTGGCCCCTATAAGGTGGACAACGCCTCTGTATCGATCTTCCCAGACTACTCCCAGGAGGTCCAACGCAGCCGCTATTCCTTTCTCGCTGTCAAGAGAGCCCTCCGAGATGAAGGGGTTCAATACTCTCTGTTGTTTCCTGCCCGCCTGAAGGTGCTGGTGGACGGAGTAGCGACGTTCTGTGATTCCCCGGACGACGCTTGGCAATGGTTAGAGCGATACAGAGCGGGCAAGGATGGCTCGGGTACTTGGACGGAGAGTGCAGAGACCCGGCCGAGACCGCGCAGGAGCAGGCGCAATCGGAGGAGAGAGCAGGGCAGGAGGTCACCTTCAGCTTCTCAAACTGCACAGGAAAGGAGAGATGCCCTGCAAGCGGTGTCGGACTGTCGGACATTTCTGGAGTGGTTCATCAGACTCAGGTGGCGGACCCGGGCTCGAGACAGGCTTCGGATGAGGCGGAACCCGGGGGGTCGGATGAGGCTTCAGACAAGGACATAGGGGAGCGGCTCCGGATCACGCCGCAAACGGCGGATGGACTACTGGATGAGTAACTGCGAGCTGTTGAGTACCAGACAGTAAGGGGATCTGCGGGCCCAGTGGGGTGCACATACTGAGGGCTCCAGAGGCCCTGTGCTCTGGGCGCCCAGAGGGGCATCTGTGCTCCGCATCTTAAGGAGGGTGATGGGCCTCGGGCCTGATTGTTGTTGCAGGGTGGTGCTGCCGGGGGTGGGGTGGGGGAGGACTATTACTGGCCGGGATCGGCACCTCTGGTGGGATGGGTTCTGGCTGTCCGGCGGGCTGGTGAGTGGACACCTTCTCGATCTCACGCACTTCGTGAGTCTCTGGTAATTACCAGAGTTTCCCTCGTATTCGGGGGTGGGGTTTGGATGGGTGACAATTGTTTGATGCCTGTTCTGGGGGCGGGTGGGAGGGGCGTTGGTTAGGGATGTTATGGGGCTGTTGAGTTGCTGGGTATTGTCAGTGTGCCGGTGAGACTGTGGGGGTTTGGACTGCGCTATGTGCCCATTGATGGCGGCTAGATTGGAGCTGAAGTGCATTACCTGGAATGTGCGGGGGCTTAACTCCATGAGGAAGAGGTATAAAGTACATGCATATTTGGTCCGGAGGGGGGTCCAGGTGGCTTTCTTGCAAGAGACGCATTTAACTCTGGCGGAGGGCCAAGCGCTGCAGCGGCGATGGAGAGGGCAACTCTTCTATACTACTTACTCTGCGCATGCTAGGGGGGTACTCATTTGGGTGAGGGCGGGTGTCCCCTTTCAACCGTTGATCACTAGAGTGGATCAGGACGGGAGGTTTGTGGCAGTGTTGGGGAGGCTGGATGGCAGGGATGTGGCGTTCTGTAGCGTGTATGCCCCCAACTTTGATCAGGCAGCATTCTTTACCGCCTTCTCGAGTCAACTTTCGGATGTGCTCGTGAGTACGGTGTACATGGGTGGGGATTTTAACTCGGTGACAGACGTTGAGTTGGACCAATCTCATCCGCCGCTGGCTCGATCGGTGGTGCGTAGAGTGGCTGCGGTCCGGAGAGACTGGCAGGACCGCTGGGGACTGCAGGACGCGTGGCGGACGTGCCATCCCACGGATAGGGATTATTCGTTCTTCTCGGTACCGCATGATTTACATGTGCGTCTTGACACGTTCCTCTGCTCAAGTGGGGCCCAGGAGCTCATGCAGGATTGCGAGTACTTGGCGCGGACCATATCGGACCATAACCCTTGCCTGCTTACGGTCATTTGGACCAGGCAGCGACAGCCGGTTCCTTCGTGGCGGCTGAATCCGTTGTCGCTGGAGGACCCAATCTTTCACGCTGACTTGCAGACCTGTATTGAGCGCTATTTCCTTGAAAACTCGGGGACAGCGTCCACTCGGGCACTTGAGTGGGACGCCTTCAAGGTGGTGGTGCGAGGCGCGTGCCTCGCGTACACGTCGGGGGTTCGCCGGACGCTGTTAGCCGATATCACGCGGGAGGAGAATGCACTGCGCCTGGCAGAGAGGCACAGTCACGCAGCGGGCAGTAATAAGGATGATGTGCTGGAGGCTCGGGAACGGGTGGCCGCCCAGGTGGAGAGGCTCCGCTGTCATGACTACAGGGAATACATGGTCCGGGCACATGCGGAGCGAGATCGGGTCGGCACGTTGCTGGCCTGGCTGGCGACCCCTGATACCAGGGGTACACCGATTCTGTCGTTAGCTACATCGACCGGGGACGTGGTCCATTCGCAATTGGAGATTAACACCCAGTTCCGGGAGTATTATGCGGAACTCTATCGGAGTCGAATGACGGCTTGCCCTGCGGAGCTGGATGCCTTCCTTGAGGAGGTCCAGCTGCCACGGCTAGAACTAGAACAGGGCACTTCGCTTGGGGCGGCTATTACACAAGGGGAGATTAGGGCGGCGATTAAACATATGGCCAGGAAGAAGACGCGGGGGGGACGGTCTCCCTGTGGAGTTTTATGCGGCGTATGTGGATTTGCTGGCACCTCGCCTCCACCAGGTGTATGGGGAGGCTTGGGAGCAGGGTACACTACCGACATCGGCGCGAGAGGCGATTGTCATCCCGCTGTTGAAAAAGGGTGGCGTCCCTACGGCTAGAACGGCGTATCGGCCGTTGTCGATGCTCACAGTAGACTATAAGGTGTTGAGCAGGATATTAGCGACGAGGCTCTCAACTCATATGTGCTCGTTGGTTCATCCGGACCAATCGGGATTTATCCCCACTAGGAACACCTCGACGTGCATACGCCGCCTGATACGAATTATGGATGTAGAAGGGGAGGGCCCAACGGGGGCGGCGGCGCTGTCGGTGGACATTGAAAAGGCCTTCGACAGCGTGGAATGGCCTTATTTGTACTGCGTGCTCCTTCGGTTCGGGCTGGGTGAGGGGTTTGTCCGCTGGACGAGGCTACTCTATGAGTCGGCCACTGCTAGGGTCCGGACGGGCCGCTCCATCTCGACAGCATGCGTGGTCGGGCGGGGCACTAGACAGGGTTGTTCCTTGTCCCCGCTCCTTTTCACTTTGGCAATCGAGCCGCTGGCGGCTCGGGCCCGACAGGGACGGTCCTTTGCCGGAGTACTATCCAGAGGCGACATGCATTATATCTCCCTGTATGCAGACGACCTCTTGCTGTTCCTGGCGGATGTAGATTCGTCCGTGGCGGGGGCACTTGCCTTGCTTCGAGAATTCGGGGACCTATCGGGCCTTCGGGTTAATTGGTCCAAGACCTGCCTCTTCCCCTTAACCGCTCGCTGTGCTCAACCGGCGGGGCTGGACGGCCTGCGCTGGGAACCGGATTGCCTGCAATATCTCGGAGTTCATATCTATCACACCCATTCGCTACTGTACGAGGGGAATGTGGGAAGGGCCATGAGGGGCGTCAGAGGCAGTATGAGGTTTTGGCAGGTCCTCCCGTTATCTGTCGCGGGGCGGATAGCCTTGTTAAAAATGGTGGTCCTACCGAGATTCGTTTATTTTTTCCGGACGTTGCCGGTGTGGATCCCCTCCTCTTTTTTCCGCACTCTGAGGTCCGTGGTGATCGGCTTTATTTGGGGAAGCTGGCAGGCGACGGGTAGCCCTGAATATTTTGCTCCGGTCCCGGGATGAGGGTGGTATGGCCGTACCAGATTTCGAATGGTATTATTTGTCTGCTCAACTTCAATGGCTCACGCAGGCGGTGGCGCGAGAATTTAGAGGACCAGACGGCCCGCAGGGTCGGCTTGTGCAGCGCCATGTTTTGTCCTTTATTGTGCTCCAACAGGAATTACGGCTGGAACACCTGACCCTTGAGGAGCGTACTCTTCGCAAGTGCTGGTTGCGCTGCCACAGACGAGGGGGGTGCCGAACGCCCTATGCACCGGAGATACCACTTGGGATGTGTACTGCCATCCCGCACGGCGGAGATTGGTCGGCGCTTGCAGGCTGGGAGGATCTTGGGATCCACATGCTGGGTGACTTATATCGGGACGGTGCCTTGTTGCCGTTCAGTGCACTACAAGAGACGTTCGGGCTCCCGCGGGGTGACTTCCTGTTGCACGCGGCTTTGGTTGCTGGGATTCAGAGGCGTTGGAAGATGGGGCTGGTGGAGCCGCCCACATCACTGGGCTGCCAGTACGTAGTGATGGCGGCTGGCACGCATAAGGCCATCACATGCTTATATAGGAGAATGGCGCTAGCTGAACCCCCTCCCCTTGATGGGCTGCGGGAGCGCTGGGAGGCTGACCTGGGACGGCAGATACCGGAGACGACTTGGCCCCAGCTAGTACGTAGGGCCTGGAAGGGCACCCGAAATGTCCGGTTCCAGCTGGTTCAATATTATACGCTCCATAGGGCATATTGGACACCGGCCAAGATCCATAGAATCTTTGGAGGTGCGCAGTCGACCTGTCCACGCTGCGCTGCGGGGAACGCTGACTTTGCACATATGTTCTGGTCATGCACGGGGCTCGGCACGTACTGGATGGAGGTTTCCGCTTGCCTGAACGCGGTCACAGGTCGGCAGATTGATGCAGACGCGGGTGCATGCCTGCTACTTTGGTTTCCCCATACTCCTGCCACTAAGGTCACTAGTAAATTTTATGATTTGGGGTTCATAATGGCCAAAAGGGAACTTACCCTACACTGGAAAGCTAGAGGGGGACCCAACTTCCTGAGGTGGCGGAGGTGTTTCCTGCAATGGGCCTCATCTGAGAGCACTCTCCGGTTGCAGTTAGCTAGGCGCGCAGCTAATGATAAGGCGATGGAGACGGCTAGGGCGTGGAGCGCACTAGTGATAGAGTTGCAGTCGCTAATTGAAGCTGATGATGGGGGGGAGACTGATGAGCCGGCGAATAGGGCAGGGGACGCAGGACGGGGCGGGGAGGCAGCTGCAGGGATGGAGGGTAGAAGTTAAACTGAGACCCGGAGGCAGGGAGGGGGCGGATTGAGCGGATTGAGGGGGTTACTGGGCCCCGAGGTTGAGACGCTGGACTTTGACAATGCTGGATTATACCTGGAGCTCTATGTGGGCGGTGAATAAAGGGGAGTGCCACCTGCTGTTGTAATGTTGGACCAATCGAACCGTCTTGGGGATGTGAGGCACACTGACAAGGGGGGGGTGGGGGTAGAGAGGGAGGTGGGATGCTATGTTTAGGATTTGTTGAATGGGTATGTGTGTACTAGGCGGGGGGGAACAGCATATGAGTGGGATGATCTGAGAATTGGAATTGTCTGTTTTGTGCACAAAATTAATAAAAAACAGTTTAAAAAAAAAAAAACAGAGGTTCCCATGTATGTTACCGCTTTGCAGACGTTTACATGCAGACTGCATGACAATTCACATTGTGACTGTTTCGGTGGAGCTGGCTATTTTATTGCAGACAGTAGGTTTTCTGAGTACATGACGGATGTGTGGTGGTACCCATACATTGTCATCACACAGTGTCAGGCAATGCCAGATGTGAGTGGCCAGTTACTACTTACAAGCGGAACCTGTTTTGTCCTCTGTCCTGTGGTGTAGGTGATGCACTTTGTCCCACATTGCCGTCATTGGTGAAGTTCTGTGGCTGCTATGTGTGTGTGCTGCATTGTGGGGGAGTTAGCCCTGCAGCTGAAATTCCATGGACCCTTGTCCCTTTGTGGTGGTGTGCCTTTGAATTGTGTGCTTTTCGGGGGCAGAGATGTTTGTGACTTTAGTCATTTGTGCTCTGGCACCGATTGTGTGGCCTTGTGCATTGTATGTTTGCTGCGTGTTTTGGGCGCATGGGTTGTTGGTGCACGTGGATGTGTCAGAGGGTGACCTGCTCCTTTACGGATGTGATCCACACTGGACCACCTCCATGTCAATTTGTGCATGAGTTCATTTATTTGGGCTGCTCCATGCTATTGATCATGCAGTGTCACTTGCTTCATCAGTGTGGCGCACTGACCTGCTGCTTTGCTGGTTTCATCACATGTGCATGGATTGGTAGTGTTGTTGGTTATTCGGAGGGGGCCCATATGTGCACATGGTGGACGGGGGCCTACTTTTCTATGTGTGCTGCACTGTGCCATGGGTATCAGGGACATGTTTTACTGTCATTGTGGGTGTGCCGTGTGCCGTGTGGTTCACATGATTGTGCATGTGTTCCATTGTGCCCATCTCCCCCGTTCCCTCAGTCCCTGGTAGTCGCTCACCCTGTTGGTGTTGGGTCACGTCATATCGTGCTGTGTCCAGGCCCCCGACTCCTGTCACACTGGTGACTGTGGCCACCATTTCCTCCAGCTCATCCAGCTCCTCCTGTGGCGCAGGCCTCCCACCTCCAGTCGCCGTTGCTGCCTTCCTGTTGGCGGCGAGTTTCTGTTTGGTCTGCCAATGCACATCATGCCAGCACCTCTTGACCTCCTCCACTGACCTCCTTGCCACTCCGACTGAATTGACCTTGGTGACGATGGTCTGCCATATTTCCGTTTGGGTTTCCAGTGCCGCAGTGGAGGTGACGAACAGTTGTTGGTAGTGTCCTATCACCTCCATGACGATGATCCGGTCTTCCTGCGGACTGAACCCTGTCTTCCCCTTCCTCTTCTCCTTGCCCTTCCCCGAACACGGGGTTCCTGGCTGGTCCTCCGTGGAGCTTGTGGGGTTGGTCTTCTCCTCTGAACTCGGTCCGCGCACATCCATGGTGCTACGCAGTTTGAATTGGTTTTGGAATGTTATTTGTTTTGGCTTTTATAGTGCGTTTTTCCACATTCCGCGTGGGTTTGCAGGGCTGTCGCTGGTTATCGTTGGTTTGGGTATCGCGCTTTGGGGCATCGCATCTTTTTTGGCATTTGTGTTTTGCATTTTTTGTTAGTCGTGTTGGATTTTGTACAGTCATTTGGCGCGTTGTCATGCTACTATCGCATGGTGCTGCCGGGTTGGGAATTGAATGTTAAGACTGTGTTATTTCTCGTGACAGACTGCGATATGCACAGTTTCGTTAAGTTACTTTTGCCATGGTTATCACACGTTCTTGAGAATATGGCCCAGTGTGTGTGTGTGTGTGCTGCACTCTGCCAGCAGCGCACCAGGCTCATGCGAATCTTGACTGTGTTGTGCACTGCAAAAGATACAGGGACAGGAAGGAATCAAGATGTCTGTGAATGGAGCAATTTTAACACAAACCTACAGCTCTGAAAATACACTTACTAGGGAGGTGCTGAACACTGACAATGGGAGGGGGCGGGTGCATTGGCAAGACGACAACCGGTAGCACTTGCAAATGGTACTATATCGCAGATATGCTTAAAGGGAAATGAGAGTGGCCGCGGGCCACCAAGAGTCAGTGGGGACCATTCCAGGCAAATTAAGGAGTGCCCTAACAAACAATACAATAATTCAAGCGTAGTGGCACGTGTAACGGGTCCAGTGGCCTCGAAATTGAAACCACTTCCAAAGGCGGGACATAGAGCAGCATTCCACCAGTAAAAACAAATGACTATGGAAAGGCCAGAAAGGAACAAATAGACGGAGGGGGTGTGGTTAAACATCACAGATGGATTACTGCATGCCTCGCAGAGCAGCGCATGTGCGCTGCCTCTAAGCTCGATCTAAATGTATAATAATGACAATCCCTGAACCACCACTGTCTTTGTGATGGGTGTGCCCTCAGCACCTTCTGGTACTCACTCTCTGCCACTTTCGTGCACTCAACCTCTTCGGTGACGAAAGTGCCTCTTTCCTCTTGGTGCCTGCTTTGTTTCTTCTCTCTATGTGTAATGTTACCAGCTCTAGCTCTCATTACATGCAGTACCCCTCCTTGAGCACCATGTCTCAGATATCTGGTCAGCTGCCTTCCATATCCACCCCGTCTCCTGTGCCTGTTCCATCTGTGATCCTATCTAGTGATCGCTCCACTGAGTTCAGCTGCCCTGATGCGGGGTTTCCACTCCCAGGTGCCTGCACTCAGTACCCACTCTGCCCCTCTTCACTCAGTGCAGGGTTTTGCCCTGTGCTCCCCCACTCCGAGAAACTCTGCTTGCTCTCCCCGGATCTTGTTCTGCACCCCTACATTCTGGTGCTGCTTTTGCCAGGGGCCCGATTATCATGTAGCCACCTGCACCCATGTCGTTCCCCAGCTTTTAAGTTTTCTGCTCTGGCTTTTAAGCCACATCCTCACCCATTTACACAGTTTCCGTTGCAATTGCATACACCGAGTGGCACCCTTTCCTTTATCATGCCCTGAAATAGTTCAAGAAACAGTTTGGGAGACAACAGCTTACCTGTAAAGTTAGTATAATCCACTCAAGGAAACAACATGGTTTAACATTGCATCTGTATATTTGCCTGTGCAGTAATTGTAAATGCAAGTGAAGTGGATCCCTCCATTCACATTAATGTCACTGGTCTTGGTTGACTTGGCACAAAACACTATTTTGTGAAATTACTACAATGGAAAAAAGGGAATACAATAGATGCTGAATATCACTGAGTCAAACAACTCGGCCCGTGCGTTAGTCGCAGGTTTTAGGTCTGCATTGAGCAGTTCAACTGGCAGCAGTCTGCAAGACATATTTTATTGTTCCTGTTCAGAATTAAATCTGAATGGAAAAACAGAGGAAGGGGAAAATAAATGTATGTGACATTTTTATTTTATATGTGAAGAAATAGGTTGCGTCAAATGCTTGTATAACGCCACCCTATATTGTACTGTACAAACTTGCCTGAAGAGAGAGAAGGAAAGCATGTAACTGGTAAGACCACACTCGCCTGCAGTGGACGATTGCAAACAGAGTTGTGCAAGTGACTACTGCTGCTTCCTTTAGCGTTGCAACCACCTCACATGCCACCGAAAATGACTGCAGGTTCAAAAGCTGTACACTGCCCATGCCCACTCCAACTAATACTAACCACCAAGACCATCAGAATAGGCAATCATGTCGCTAGGGACCAGTGAAAATGAACCGCACGTCTTAAATTCACACCCACATGTCCACAATTGTGCCACTGAGCAGACTTATGTAGAACAAGCATCACTACCAAGAGCCTTAAATGTGCAAATAAACATGCCCCATTCCCCGGAAAGTAACCTGTAGAGTGCAAATGTGACACAAACCTAGTTGTAGAATAGTGATACACAAGGAGGGAATTTAGTATGATGGCCATCCCCAGTACCAAAGTCGGCAGCTCTAGCTGTTGCACCAAAAAGCGATTTAACACCTCGTAAGATGTAGTAAGCAATATATAGAATGCAATTACAATTTCATCCCGTCCTCAACATAACATCTGTCCAACATGACGAGGCTAAAGTACATTTTTTGCACCATATATGACGCAAACTCGACCCAAAGGTTTACATCGTGAAAGGACGTAATCCTTGTGTGTAAGGGAAAGCTACTTACAGCTTGTTTATGCCTGTGGTCGGAAATTGTCTCTGATTAAATATTAATTTCGCGTTCCGCGGAGAACGCAAAATTGCCCAAACTGCTGCGCTCCGCGCCTCCCTGAAATTTTTGCTTGTTCTCGTTCTCAAAATGTGGGTTCGTGAGATATTTCTCCCCGAGTACGCAAACAGCGATTGCGAACAGTAAAAAATCATCCCGAACAAGCAATTTTGAATGTTAGCGGATTTTCTGCTTGTTCGCGGAGATTTTTTACAGTTTCACGGAGATTGGCGTAATGCGATTACGCAAATTCCGCCCACCCCTATTGCTGAGGGCCTTGTCTGGATACTGATTGTTATCAATGCAGTTTGTTCTGTCCCTGTCTCTTAATTTCTCACCATCACACGGCATTTCCTTCTTTCTTCTCCCTTGCTCTCTTGAGTCTGATCCCTTTAATAAGCAATGGAAGATTAAGGCTACATGTTAAAGGTAAAACCATAGTCCCTGGACTGGAAAACACTAGACCGAATGCTCAATTACCTAAAGTAACTCAAACATGAGAATGTACACCTTCAAATCTATGCCACTGCATTTTTGGGCCTCGCAATTTGCTATACATTCAGGGTTACCAGCCAATGCATGCAACATGCCTTAGCAAACTAACCCAAACTCATTGAATAGAAACCACTTTACTTGGCTACGCAATGGTAGTCTTCCCCCCACCATGCCTCTCCAGCAACCAAGCTCACCCATGTTAAAGTCCCTTGCAGCATGTTAAAAAATCAGGACCTGTGTTTAATATGTAGTGATGCGTGTGATGCGGTGTGCTGGAGCGTAGTGGAGAGGAAAATAGGCCAATCCCTTGCCTCATGGCTAGGTTGACCAGATCCTCAAAACAAAAAATCGCGACAGTTCATAGACATAGACGTAGGACTACAGTTCTCATTAACCACCGACATAAAAGTAGAAATATTTGACAGCTGTAATAGACATAGAAAAAGGACTACAATTACAGCTGCCTCCACTGATACAGATGAAGAATTACAGACGACAAATCAGATGTGTGACGCAGACAGCAATGTTTTTTCAAGCTAACAGCATGTGCATTATAGGATGTTGGGTTTTTGCTTTAACAATGCCAAGAACGGCCTCCAAACCAGTAACTTGCAAAAATTGCAAAAAAACGTTCCCCATGCCAGAAGTTGAGAAGTGGAAGGGGAAGAAGGAAGAGAAAGAGAGACAAAAGGCACTATGATGCGGGAAGGGCGAGGAGGTAGGCCTTTCTGTGTCCCTGAGATGAGGGGATGGAATAAGAGAAGGTCTGTCTATGCCTTAGAGATGAGGGGAGGGCTGAGAGAAGGCCTGTCTGTGCCTCTGAGGTGTGGGATGAGCAGTGACTATAGGCCTGTCTATGCCTCTGAGATGAGGGCAGGGGGAAGGGGACTGTGGCAGTTCTCATTTACAAGGCTAACTCTAAAATAGTTGCAGCATGTTACTGGTAATGTCCGCTCTGTGAATGCTGCTGTCGTACATAAGCGTCTCCTGTTGAGCAGCTTTACAAATACCTCTAGGCACTGTGTATGCATCCATTCTTGGCTGTGATATAACTCATGACATCCTACACCTGATCTCCAATCACCATGTTATATTTGTCCCGTAATATTTGTCCATTTCCAGTACACAATATACCTAATTACTTGAAGTATATAGCTCTTGCCCCTATTTATCTATTTGATTTGTATATTTCACATTGTTGTTTCATTATATTTTATCTCCTTGTATGCCATATTTGCTTTATACTATCTCACTCATGTAAAGAGCTCTGCTACCTCTTGGTCTAGCCAGCGCTACATAAAACTTTTAAAATAAATAATTAAACAAATAAATCATAGTGCTCAAAAACGTTTCCCTAGTGCATTTTGGGGAGTGTCTTTATTCAGGGGCAGTTACTGTCCAATTACAAGCCAGCATTTCTGTTTGTCTGGTAGAAATGTCCATCCCCCAGTTATCTCCCAGGTAGGTGGTACGAGAAGGGCAAAGAAGGGTACTACAGCACGGATGTGTTGTAGGTCACAGCAAGTAGAGATCGCCTCTGACCCTGTGTATCTCACCAACCATATCCCATGAGACAACTACACCCACAGAAATCTTACCGCTTCTACATCACACATGGCCTTCAGATGTAGTAGAATTACTACCCGAGCAGGCTTGGGGGCTGCAGTAACTTGACCACATTACCACTTGCGCACAACACATGATGATTCCCCCTACACTCCCTTCAACTACTCATGCACCTTGTGCCATCTCAAAGCTCCCAAACAGGGCAGCATGCTGAAGTCCCATGCAGTGCTTTACAAAGACCAGGTGACATGACAGAAGTACACAGGCCATAGGTGGGATGAAAAAACCAGGGGGGAGCTCTCAGATGGAAGCTGCCGATGTAATTAAGGGCTTGGCTTAAAACACATAAGCTAGAAAATCTATGCTTACCATACTGTCCCGTCCGAAAAATTTGCTGCTTCTGTCATTGTAGTCAGATAAATAATACAACATGTAATATTGCACCTACAACAAGCCAGGACTATTAGCTTTGTCAGTTGTTGTTAGCTGCATATTATAAATAAGCAACAACTTTGGCTTGCTTCAGTTCTGAAATGATGAGACTCCACAATTGCTCTCAGAGATTCCTCATCAATGGTAACCTATCAGCTCCTACCCCGGTCACGGTTGGAGTCCCCCAAGGCTTCAACCCTGTCCTCACCCTCTTTAATCTTTACTTAGAGCCACTCACTGAAGTTCTTCATACCGCCAACATCTCCTACCATATGTATGCGGACGATACCCAAATATACATCAATAATTCCTTACTGGAGGAGATCCTCTCCCTGAATGAGACCCTGAAACTGACCGTCCAATGGCTAGCCGACAACCAACTCAAACTTAATGCAAAGAAAACTGAATTTATCCTTATCTCCCCTTCAAAAGCTAACCCGGGGATCCAGATGTGGATTAAGGCCATCACAGCCCTGAATTGCTCGCCGACTATTGTGGACTCAGCCAAATCCCTGGGCATAATCCTCGACTGTAACCTGAACATGCGTGACCACATTAACTCAGTGGCCAAAGCTGCCAGATTCCACCTGAGCTACCTGTGGAAGCTAAAACCTTTCATCGAGGCTTTGGACCTAAAAATGGCTGTGCAAGCATAGTCGTCTCTAGACTAGAATAAGGTTGTTCCGCCCTCACAGGACTACCCAAGATCTCCTTAGCACCTCTAAAAGCCTGCCTCAATGCAGCCGCCAGATTAATCACAGGCACCAGGAAATTTGACCACATCTCCCCACATATGAAAGCCCTGGAACTGGCTCCCTCTAGAGGCCAGAAATCAGTTGAAACTGGCCTGCATTACACACAAGGCTCTATACACAAACTCCCCTGCTTATATGGCTCAGAAACTAGTAGTATCGGGAGGTAGCAGGAACTCGAGGTCCACTAGAAACCTCTTACTCTAACCTGCCTTCTTTCAGAAAAAAAGAATCTATAATAAGGCGTTCACTGGAGCAGCACCAAGAATTTGGAACTCTTTCCCACCTGAGATCATAAGAATCCCTACTCTAGCACTTTTCAAGAAGGAGGCCAAAACCTTCCTCATGGGTAAATTCCTCAGCTAAGGCCTCACCATACCCACCATGCTGTGCCTGATGAATCTAAGACTCGCTCCTTTTTGTCTACAACTTTGATGTAACCATACACCTGCATCCCCTTTTTCCCCAGGCTCTCAGCACCCCGGCCCATCCCCATCCTTCTGATTGTATGATTTTGTATATCACCATTTTTTAACCGTTTTGTTTGTCCACCACTGTATACTGTGTAAAGTGCTCTGATACCCTCACTGGTCAAGTTCGCGCTCTATAAAACACAAAAATAAATAAATAAATATAATGGGTCTCTTTGAAAGCAGAGAAGAGTAGTATTGTTGCAGCAGTAATAGTTTTTTGTCATCCTGAGGGCATAAAAGGAGAGCCAAATAGAGACCCGTCTCAGCACCTGTGCTCAGTAAGCAGTGAAATGTCCCGTTTTTTAAATAGTGTCTCAGCGCCTGAAGGGTGATCTCTATATGTATAAAACCTGCCCCTCGGAAGAAAACAGGACTGACACAGCCCGGATTCCCATCGCAGCTCTTTATTCAAGTGAAAAGGGTTGCAGGTAACTCGTTTAGCCATGAAACTGGTCTTGTTCTCACAACAGGTGCCATTGCAACTTCACGTTTATATGCCTTGCAACAGTGCATGTGACAAATAGACATAAAAGAGTAATACCCATGTAGCTGCCCTCCATATACATGGAAATAAATATAAATAACAAACATCATTTGTCATTGTGGGATTAAAGTAAAAATAGAACATTGTGCTAGTGCATATGGAACCAGTGTCTCACTTGTGAGAAATCCAGAAAATGAGGACTTCCGGTAAAACACCAAAGACTAGTGTTGGATCCGCATGTTTGAACCCCTACACAGGCAAGAAATAACTGGATAAAAGCCCACATACAATGCTAAATTATAAAGACAAAATAAAACTTTTAGAAAAATGGGGCATAGTTTCTTTCAATGGCACTGAAATGGCAGTCCCTCATAATAGCACATTCGTGTGGTGCTCCGATCCTCTTAAAAAACACTGGCAGATGATGACGTTATGACCTTCTTCAGAGGCAGAACAAACAACAGACTCACATCTTGGCCTGCTTCTGCCCGTGGAATAACTAATGGCACCCCTCAGCTATTAGGTGGAAGCGCCAGGGAAATCTGCGCCCAAAGTGAATTTTAGGGTGGGGTGCCTTAGGTTTCAGATAAAACTGGTGGGCCACCTATAAAGGGAGCACACACACACAGTTTAAATCTGACTTTGCCAGTTTGTATGTGTGTATATCTTCGTGTGCATATATAAATATACATACTGACATACATATCAACTTAGATTTAAATATATTGAGCAAACAATACTGATTTGCAATAAAAGGTGGTTTGACAAATTAATGATGGAGGCAAAGTGCTGAGTGTGTTTGTTTTCTCTGTGTCGGCTAGTGCTACTTTGACCAGCTGTGGTGATGGAGCACAAGAGCGGGGCTACTCCAAATGGGACTGGGACATGGGCCCCATCTTCCCTTCCCACTAGGCATGCCACTGACAGCACCTTATTGTTTCTTTTCAATAGTTTCATTATTATTTTGCTATTAAGAATACATTCCTACAGCAGATTAAAACTATGGCTGCTTTCTATTTTTAGATTATGAGAGAACAATTCTTAGTCGCAGAGAAGAGACCACCGTTGGTGCCATTTCATATAGGCTGCTGTAAGCTCTCAGTTCTGAAATGGCCTCTGTGTTTGCCTTACTTGTTTCTGCCTTGGGGTGGAATTAGTATGTACTGGGCAACTGCTCTTGATTGCTGCAGGGTAGCATTGTGTAAAAGAGTATTTATATACAACCATTTGGAACTATTTGAGTTTGAGATACATATATTTAGCAGCTAACAGCTGTCAAGTCTTCTCCATGCATGCTGCAGTGTGCCTCTATCCATATATGGCTGACCTGACAACCTCAAGAAGATTTTAACTGTGTACGAAAGTAGGTTCAACCTTGGAGAGGTGGGGACTGAAGAGGGGTGGGATCTTAGCTCATCACTGCCTTAGGAGTCATAGAAAAGAATGGATGAAGATTGGGTATGAAGAAGGGCAAGGACTTAGAGACTGTCATTAACTGAACATCCTCTCCTAAACACCTCAGAATAAATTAACAGAAGCTTCTCATGTGAAGATGCAAAACTAATAATAGCCCTCTTCTGGGCAGAAAAGAGTTGGAAACGTACTCCAAGTAGGCATTCCCACCTAACAGTGTGATCACTGTGTGATATTGGTTTTTCACCACATTACTGTCTACAGACTATCACTGTCAAGTGACACAAGGAGCCAAAGCATGAATTGGAATGCCAGCACACGGCTGCAGTGCTGCAAATGCCAGCAGTGGTGTGATTAAACACTATTAGGTCACTCTGTTTCCCTCTCTGCACTTTCATTTTACTGACTCATTTTTTCTGAATGTTGCATGTTTTATGTCATGGGATATAAGTGGGCTGGAAATTGTAAGCCAGGACATAAGTCATGATGTCATCCTGGAGACGAACGCCTTATTGTTATTATTGTTGTTATTTAGAATTTATATAGCACACAATGCTCCATTAATGTAGCATTTTGGTGCTTATAGTAGTCCAGGAATTCTTTCCACTGTAGGGTGGTATCGGATTTGTTTTTTGGAGTTGTGAAATTTGTAGGGAGAAATGATGTACATATGTATGTTTGAACGGTGCATTTATAGTCGGAATCTAGCCAAAAGTCAGCAGAAAGCCATTCAAACTCAAAAGCAAAGATGCAGTTAGTCAGTGATTGTAGTGGAAGCTGGGCTGTGAGATTAAAGGTGGACTATTACTTCCTAATGATGTAGCGTTCTCTAAAGAGATGCGTCTTTAGCTCCTCCCTAAACTGAAACAGGGTTGGGGCTGTCCTGGTGAATACGAGAATGTAGTTCCAGATGCTTTGTGCTTAAACGGAGAAGATCAGTTTCCTTGTTTTTCCTTTATTGTACTTCTTTGAGTAGAGTCAGATGGTGTCCATATTGCTGTTTTTTCAGAGCAAGTTGAGGTGGTAAGCTTGTCAGCTTGTTAGACAGGGGTGCCTGTCATGAAGTCTTTGTAGATGACGCTAGCTGTGAGCTCGCAGGTGGTGTGAGCGGATTGCTATTAGGGTGAGGGTAAGATGATCATACATTATCATAATTAGGAGCTTACAACCTTTTCTACGCACACCAAATGATTGTTTTGGTGTATTCTGTGCAGCAGACCTTTTCCACAACATCATTTAATGTATCATATAGCCTGAAGTAAATGCATTTAACTATAGCAATGACATATTAGATTTCAGAGCCACACAGAAAGAACATGTGAAAGCTCGTATACAAGTATGCCATTGGCTGAGCGATGCAGGTGTAACTCTAAATGATGACAAATGTCAATTTCACAAGTAAAGCTTAACATTCTTTGGTCATGTCTTTCCTGATGGGATTATGAAACCTGATCAAGCTAAACTACAAGCGTTGTCTACTGCTAGTCCCCAGCAGGATATTTCTATGTTACGATCATTTCTTGAAATGGTCACTTACTGTTCGAGATACATATGAGACTTTGCTACGGTCAGTGCACCATTACTAGAACTGATGAAAGAGAATGTGTTTTTTCCTTGGTCACATGAATGTGAGAAGAGCATATGCTTTTCCTAACCATTTGACCTATTGCTTTGCCTGTTTCCCTATTTCCCCTGTCTCTCACCTCCCTACCCTTACTCTCTTTAAGGTGCTACCTCTATCTCCCTTCTGTGATATCCCGCAATCTGACAATACTCTTCCCTACAATCCTACTGATGCCTCCTTCCCCTGGCTAGCTTTCCTGCTTATCATTTCTGACTTCTATTGTCCTCTCTTTGTTCTTCTCCCGGTGTTGTAATGATTTATAACTTACTGAAATTCTTTAATGTGACCCTGCACCTTACTTTTTATTGCACAATTTAAATTCAGTTCTTATTTGCATATATTCACTTTTGAACAACTGTCCTTGCTTTTCTTCTGTATTGTGGTATTCAAAGTTATTTGTAAAAGTGAGAATTCTCTCCAATGACTGGTTTGTTATGAAGTGCACTGGCACCGCCTTATAATGCTGTTCTTCACAGGATAGTAAATAAAATAAATAAATAAATTGGAACCATGTTTTAAAAAGGTGGATGGAGGTCACACATTTCTGGCCAGAGGAATGGTGATAAAATGTGTTTTTGAGATGTGCACTGATGATATAAAAGTGATGCCTCACCTCCCCGTAACACAGAGCTTGGTTAGCTTGATTTCATTGTAAATGTTTTTGGCAATCAGTAAAAGACTATTTATGTTACAATACAACGCGTTTCCATTGAATATTTGAATACAATCATGATTTAATGCTTTTAAATGGTGCCATTTCATATAATTCAGTAATGCCTGAAACACTGGGGGCCTATTTATGAGAACCTTGCATCACTTTGCACCACGTAAAGTAGTACCTATCTGAGGCAGGGCTTAGAATCCAATTTATGAAGCCACTCTGCGTGGCTTTAAGTGGACTCATAAATCTGGATTAAGGCAAAGCAGCACAAATCGATGTAGTCACCTTTGTCCGCACCCAGAAGGCATTTAATGGGTGTTGCAGTGGGTTTTTCCATGCAACACCCATGGATTTTGGCCCTGCCCCAGATTTACAAAATCAGTTAAAACTGGAGAAGCACCAAATCAGTACGCCTCCCAAGATGAGGGGTAATGAGGAGAAATATGTTTATTTCTCATTGTTTTTTCATCGTTCTGTGTGTGCTGCAGAATGCAGCATGCATAGAAAGACGAAAATACCTCTATGGATTGTTTTTGTGCAGGAAGGTATCCCTTCCTGCACATATACCATCCTGCATGCAACTGAGCACCCTTGTACCATGCAAGAGTGCCTACGTTGGCGCTAGGCTGCCAAAACGGTGCCAGTGCAGGGAGAAAGGACAGGAATGCATGCTATTACATAAATACAGTGGAATCCTGTCCTTTTACTTTGCTGTACGGCAGTGCTGCAAGTTTTTTTGCTGTGCTGCCCGACACCAAAATCTCTGTAAATGAGGATCATTGGGTTGGCCGGGAGATTTACCAGACATTGGCAAAAAAATATTTTCACAAACTGCTATCTACATTTGAATCAGGCCATAAAAATGGCAAGTGAGGTTAGGGTGGAGGGTAGAGGGAAAGCACACTAACTCTGGATATAATTTAAAAAATCATTTTAAAAAATGTGATGAAGGCACAAATATGAAAATCCCTAAAAGTGCAGGAAAAGTTTTAGCTCAGGGATACAAATACTTTTCACAGTTTAGGGGTGAAATATTTATTTTATGCAACTGCTAATCTTTAGTGTTGTCAATGTCCTCTTAAAAATTTCTGTTTGCATCTTTCACACATATATACAAGTGTAGCTTTATGTGAAGTATCTTTATGACTGAGAGACTGCAGAGACTGTCCTTTATTTTTATGTGCACAGTTCTCTGCAGTTATAAAAGTAATACATGTACATCTACACTAATAGTTTGTGAATAGCAAAGAAATTGTAAACTTACACCAAAAGCATAAGTTTATCTTTGTAAATAAGCCTCACAGTGCTTAATCCCTCAGGTATCCAAGTATTTTGTTGCAGGGGTTGCCCTTAGAACATCGGTTACAATATTATCAGGTGGTCGTTGCCGGGGCAGTTATAAATATGCGTTTCCTTTAAACCTTAAGGATTTCAAATTTTTCCTAGCATTACACAAATTGAATTTTTATTGTGCACACTTCATGAACTGAGCAAAGATTTTGCAAAAGACAACTACCATAGAAAAAAAATGAAGACATAAGGTCCGTCTGATACCCACTGAAATAAACATTGCATAATTCTTTCAGCAAAATTATGTGAAACACCCTTAGGATTTTTAAAGTGTGGTTTGGATGTGCAGCTTTCTGCAAGACACACTAGGCTAGATGTTTAATTCAACAGTTCCAAAAAGTGATCACAACTTGTAACCAATTGTTTTGCAACCAGTGTGGAATATTGCAAACTGATATATATAACAGTAGATCGGTTCCCAAATCTCAGAACCAGAGAGGGTCACAATCTGGCCTACCTCAATAATATTTAAGGAGTAGGTTGCACATTTTGGCTCACTCCGATTGGTGGCTATCACAGTGATGGTGGTCTGGAAGAGTCATTCCATGTCAGAAATTGCCTTTCAATAAAGAAACTTTTTCTAAGCAGCATGCTTTCCTTACAGGAAAGGAGCAGGGCAAAAAAAGATGTTATTTTCCAAAAGCTTCTTTGATAGATGGCAGCGGTCCTTGGGAGGACATCCTACACTGCTAGAACAATTTAACAACATTGACAAGTGGCAAGAGATACAATGGATTTCTTTCCTTTTTGAAAATAGGTCTCCACCCAAATCTTGGAGTTTGGTAAGTTTTCAATGGTTTGCAACTGATATTGTGCTGGAGGAACCTACTCTTAAAATGAAAACTCAACTTACCGATCATGTTAGAATTGCACCATGGAATGTGTTTAAACTGCTGCAGAAATGTTTTCAGATAGAAAATGACATGTAGAGAAATGGTTGTGCTTCATAAATATTACAATTCTGCAAATAATGTATTAGTTCATCATATATGTAGGGTAACGTGTCTTTATTAAAGTTTATACTACATTATGTAGAATTTTTTTGTACTTGGCAATCATTCTAAAATGTGCCATTTTAGTTAGGCCTAAAAGCCTTTTGCTTTCGACTCTTGATCATAGCCTAATAGAGGTTTATTTAAAACATTTTGTTTAGCACATGCAACTTGCTTAAGAATGTGCTGACTTTAAGCTGATGTCTCTTTAGCTTCATCACACCGCATTAGATCACCTACCTAATATAATAAGCCATGCTGTGACTGCTTGAATAAGTAATGATTTAGATATATTTTCTGAAAGCGTCACAGAATATTATTGCTAGTTAGTCTCATCAGATCCAACTTGTTTTGTATTCACAATGGACATAGAGCGCATCTTTTAGCTTAGGTAAGAAAGATCTGAACCTATGTTTTACACTATATCGGCATGAATGTTTACTGTGGGAATCGGGAGAAGAAGCTAGGAAATTGACCACCTTACCCGATAAGCAGTTTCCATTGAAGGAGAGAAGCTAACGTCTGACAAGTTTTGATACATTATTGTGTGATTTTATATTAATGATTGTTCCCAGCTAGTTAGGTGAAGACTTTCTCGGACTCTGATCCAAATCTCCTTTCCCAGCCTTGCAACTCTTCTACCTGAGAGTTGCTCCTTTACTTCTGTTGTTGACAGCTACTGCTGAAAGCTGACTTTATTTTTTCTTATCCAAAGACCCTTTCCCTTGATCAATGCTACTGGAAAGACCATTCTATTATTGACGATTGCTATTGCAGCTGTAGGGAACTCAGCTGAGTTTCCAGAAAAACTCTTTATGGGTTTTCTTCTTCTATTCTAAATCTTGCACTTTTCCGCAAATAATTATTCATGGATACTATTTAGGGTAGGCTAGGTGCCTTAGCTGGCTCGTTGACAATTTACCTTTATGGAACTCTTTGTATTGATTTATGCTGTCACTAATCAATCTTTTATTGATATTTCTGTAAACCTACAAATGTGAATAAAAATGACAAAAAAATACTAATCGTTTAAGCTAAATAAAGGGGTTGAAACTTCCTCAACCTCTCATCATTGAACAACATTAATATTTTGATTGTTGATAATATATGCATAATTTACGTCCTTGTTCTTGTTCCATTCTAATACAGTGGCAAAGGTCTATTGACTTTTTCAAGAGCCATCACGAGTTCCCAAAGGATGAAATCTGTAAGTTGGGTGTCTTGTCTTGAATACCACTCTTGGCTAATCCTCTAGTGCATTTGAAATAATGAATCAGTACTCAGTTACAATCCCATTTTAGGAGTCAGTAAATATTTTCCAACTCTTAAAATTGGGTTTGTACATAGTGAAAGAAAAATGTTGTCTAAAACTCCAATTCTGAGAATGTGTGACCAAAAACATTGGGGCAGATTTACAAGCCCCTTGCGTCACATTTGTGCTGTCATTGCGTCACTTTTGTGATGCTGTGGTAGGAGTAAAAGTTGGAGCCCATTTACAACGTGACGCATCTAGGGAGATGCATTACGTTGTAAAGCCTTGCATGACAGTATACCTTCGTCAAGGATAATGTATGCAGGCTAGGCATTCCCACGCAGGAAAGACTCGTAAAAGTGACGCAGTGAAATCTACAAGATTTCGCTACGTGACTTTTAGGACGCCACTGTGTCAAAACCTTACGCCTGCTTGAAGCAGGTGTAAGGAGTGACGCAGTGCATTGGGAATAGGCCGCAACACGCATTGCTGGAGTTGCGTTGTGCTTGCGTCACGACTCCAGCAATGCGTGACTTTTCCGTCAACAGGTCCATCAGAATTTCTGATGCATCTGTCAATCCTTGTGCCATGGTGCGCCGTACTGTAAATACGGCGCATCCATGGTGACGCAAGTGTTTTGCATGGTGGCGCAGAGAAAGTGACTCACCTCTACAGATGCGTCACTTTCTTGTAAATCTGCCCCTCTGTTTGTACATCTGGCCCACTGTTTAAAACATTTATAAAGTGTGCTTTGGCTCCACCCAAAAAGTTGTGTTTTCCTATTTCATGACATTGTCTATTTCCTTTATCATTTCTCCTTTCATGAATATATAAGAGACTAAATAGTGAGCAGCAAAGTACATCCATTCACCATTACACCATTATGTTCTTTGCCACATTCAGTATTTTATCTCCTAAATATTATATATAGACGTTTATACCTTTTTGATATTATTCCCACACACACTGCCTAAGTCATCAGTGCACCTATTGATGCGACAACATTATTTGTGCAAGTAAGACTTGCAAAGAGCATTTTGGATTGCTTGTGTTTACATGTGTTAGCATATTGAAGTCAAGAATTCTTCAACATGTTTTTGACTTATTTTGAGGTTTTAAAAAACTAAATTTTAATTTTTTTTCAGTGAGAATTTTCACCAGATTCAATACTGGTTGAATAAAGGTATAAGCTTGTGATTTCATGAAGTGGAAATTAATTAATTATTCCAAGCTCTTCTGACAGAATGAACGTTTCGCCGACTCCTGTTCCTAATACATGTTCGCTTAAATGGTAATTAGTGCTTTTAAAAAATGCACTGTTGTAATGCTATAAGCACTCTAAAATAAAAGTAATTTAGCCCTTGTGTGTGTGTGTGTGTGTGTGTGTGTGTGTGGGTGTGTGTGGGTGGGTGGGTGGGTGTGTGTACGTGTGTTATGTATTTGTGCACTCTGAACTTACTCATTATTCTTTGTAACATCTTGCAGTGAAGTGAATTGTTCTTAGGTATTTATTTTCTGCTTTGAGAAATAATGTTTGGTCTGTGCACATGCATTCCCCCAGCTCGTGTATGCACAGCGTAGCAGGCACAGCTTCCAAGCAACAAGAAAGCCATAGTCTGAAAATTGTCTTGAAAAGGTTTTGATTACAATAAAATTGCACAAAAATGTATCATTAAAGGGCATTGGGTAGGCATAAAATCTAACCTTTTGCGCTGAAGAATACTTAATATTCTCTTCATGATCAGACAAGGGAACATTCTATGATCTGGCATATCTATTTCCCTGTTAAGCGGGCCATTTCATCAATGATTTATTCCTGGGATGTAATAGGTCGGTTGAAATGGCACTTTAAAACTTGGGCCTTTTGTTTAATTTTCTCACAGCAAGTTGGTAATTGTCAAGATCCTGCAGTTTTCCTGGAATGCTTCAGAGGGTCGAATGCCACTGGAGCCCTGCTTTACAGGGTAATTAAGACAGACGACCTGGTTATGAAGTACATCTTGCTAAGCTAAACGGGAATGCTGCAAAGAAAAAAACACTCTCATAAATAGAACCTTACTATCCTGGAACACAACAGCCACGGCAATTTACATTCCAAGTCAACAGTATGGTAAGATTTGTGACTAGAAAAGTCAGCAACCGAATTATGGTCCATGCTAGAGACAATGTGGCAACCTGTAAATGAAAATGTAGGGGCATATTTACAAGGGCATTGCATCACTTTTTCCAACGACCCGGTGGTGCAATGCCCTATTCCATATTTACAAGTGGGTGCTAAGACACTTCGCTCCACTTGTAAATATGGCCTTCCTTGCCACCGTTTTCTGCGGCAAAGAGGCGTGCAAAGAGTGTTGCTGTCAGCATTCCCATGCAACATTTAGGGCCATATGTATCAAGATACCCATTTGCGAATCTCAAATAGCAATTTTTAAGAAATCCCTATTTGAGAATCGCAAATGGGTATGTATGTACAAAATCGCATTTTTTTAGCGATTTCTTAAAATTCCTTAATTGCGATTTGCAAATAGTGAATCGCAATTAAGGAATACTTTCCCATTCATTTCTATGGGCCAGGAGGCCCATTGGAATGAATGGGAAATTATTCTCAATTTGCGATTCGCAATTTGCGAATCGCAATGTGAGAATAATTTCAAGGGTGCAGGGGTGTCCAAAGGACACCCAGTTGCACCCCTGAAATATGCATGGGTGCACATGTGGCGCACATACATGCCCAAAGGGCATGTATGTGTGTCAAATGGCACAAAATGCAAAAATGTGCATTTTTCAAGGAATTCGCAACTTACCACCAACTAGAAGTTGGTGGTAATTTGCGATTCCTTAAGGACATTTTGCAATTTTTTTTGCTTCATACATTGCATTTAAGGTATCGCAAAATTTGCGATTCCTTAAATGCAATTGCAAAATAAGGAATCACAAAATTTGCTATTCCTTATTTTGCACCAGTTTTTGCTTAATACAAACCATGTAGCAAATTCGCATTTGCAAAGGCCGAAATTCTGCGAATTTCGGCCTTTGCGAATGCAAATTTGCTTGATACATATGGCCCTTAGAGAATAGGGAGGTTGCCTTTGGAAGAAACTCTAACACTTTCGTGTCCGTACGTAAGCACACATTCTTCAATATTACTCACACTCACCACTCAGTCAATCGACTTAAATTCAAGGTCAAAACAACAAAAACAGATTCTCTTTAAAAAATAATGTTGATTTTATTCTACTTTGTTAAAAGACAACTATAAACGAATGTGTTGTCACAGATTAAAAATAGCAGCACATAAACACATCAAAAGACTTCTTGGGAATCTAATTCCTTCAAACGTGTGTCAATCGTCACATAAGGTGCTCAGAAGCTCATATTGTCCAACAAATCATCAAAGAAAAAACGCACAATAATATCACAGTGGTTCATAAACAGAGACAAAGCATTCAACATACATGAGAGAGTACACACAAAAAGACAGTATAATTTGTCATATTGAAACCCTATCCCTTTGGTTTAGAAGGGGTACCTCTTTGTTCTTTTTACTATTCCCTTGCAACGCCCATTGCCTTTTGTCACTGCCCCAGATTTACAAGGATTTGTAAATCTGAGGCAGCGCCAAAAACACCTTTGATAAGAAGACATTAGAGTGGCACAACGAGGAGAAATCTTTCTATGTTTGCTGCATTTGGAAATACACATAGAAGGAGAAAAACACCATTAATGATTGATTTTGTGCAGGAAGGTGTCCCCTCCTGCACAAACACAATTATCCCTACAATGCAGGCACCATTGTACCACGGTGCAAGGGACCTTGCGCTGGTGCTAGGCAGCTTTTTTTGCACTGAAGCAAGGGAAAAAACATGGGGGGCGCCGTATTCTTGTAACTATGGCGCATCCCTGCGTTTTTTAAAGGACATTGTAAATATGCCCCATACTTTTAGTTGCATGTAGGATCTGGTCTTATTTTAGAAACCAATTTCTTTGATCTTTGTGAGATGAAAAGCAGAAATAAACGAAGCTGAATGGAAGCCTCTGTGTTCTTAATTATAATTCATCATGTACTCAAAACATGTCCTCTAAGCAGGATGGCGGATGTAAGTTTGGTGTTCCTTCCAAGTGATGCCTGAAAACCCCCTTCCTAAATGCTATGGTTTTGTAATGCTTAATACCTTTTCCAGGTGTACGTGTTGCTTGCAATTTCATTTTGTGGAGGATACATTTGCATACTTTGTTTAGGGGCATGCGGATACCTCTCAATTCATTTTGAAACTTTGTGCACATCCAAATGTGATTTCCAGTTCTTGCTTAAGACAATCAGAGGCCAGTGGCTAGAGCAAAACATAGTCAGCACAGGGCCAGGGCAAGGGAGATCACATGAACCGCTAACCACACAAATTATACACCAGTATGTTATTTCTAAAATTAGAAGAGTTAGAGAAAGAGAGGGAGAGAGACTGAGATTAAAAGGGAGAGTGACAGACCTGTTACTTTCCCAGTTATGGATGGTGACATTTTAACCACATCGATACTGATGACGAGCTCAGCTCATCATGAGGTACACCTCTCGTATGCTCATGAAGAGCTGAGCTCGTCATGAACCGCGGGATTTTCAAATCTTCAGTGCACAGCGGGAAAATGCGCCGCAGCGATGCGGTTAAAGTTGTGGGGCGTTAATACCTGTCTTGAATTCCATGTGGCGAGTTAGCCCAATTCTCACAATTCTAGCGGCAAAACAATCATCTTAGCGACAGGAACAGTAACCCACTGAGCTACCTTAACACAAGGAATAAGGGTAAAATTCTAACTTTTCTGAAAGTAACATGCTGTGAATATTTGCAACTCACAGATGAAAAACAAATGACAAAACTTGCTGTCAATAAGGGCAGTGGGTGATCAAATCCAAACCTTAATATAGTCCTTGTCCTTGTTCCATTCCTTACAAAATGAAGATGACTATCTCCATGATAGAAAAAGGAACAGGAGAATGCTAGGACACCTAACCCCACCCCTCCCACTGGGAGGACATAAGCTGGCCCTTTGAGGCTGGGTCTCCGTTCCTCCCAGCCTGTTCCGGGTTGAAGGGTGTGTCTTCCTGTGGCTGGGCCGATCTGGGGGACACGCTGCTGATGCTGTGAGCTGATTTGCGCTGTCTTAGTGGTGCCCCTGGAGTTTCTGGCTGGCTGGTGTGGTCTTTCCTGCATTGAAGCCATTCTGCCATGGTGGCACCTGCTCTCATCTGATCTCCGATGTTACGCAGTCAGGCTTGGTTTCTTCCTGGATGTGAGGCCGCCTGGGATGCCGAATGCTACAGGCATTTCATGCTTGCCCAGTGCTGGTCTGGTGAAGGGCGCCTGGCCTGGCTGGTGGGGCAGACAGTGTGTAATGGTGTCTGCCTGCCCCGGGGGTGAGTACCGCATAGTGTTTTTTTTTCTGGTCTCGGGTCAGCCTGCAGCCGTATCACCCTTCTTGCATATGTTCTTGTCTGCTCTCCGGTTTGGGCCTGGTGTGATCCTTCCCTGAGAGGCTGCCTGGTACTGCCTGATGATGTTGGCTGCTCACTGGCCTTTTGTGACCCCAACATCCCTGTTGCTTGGTCTGTGTTTGTGTCTCTGTCATCTCTCTCTTTCAGATGTGTGTCCGGATGGCCTTCTGACAGGTGCTGAGTTGGTTGTCAGCTCCTGGGCTGACTGATGGGGGGCAGGCAGTGTGTTGGGGAGTCTGCCTGCCCTGGGGGTAAGTCCCGCACAGTAGGTTTTCTCCTGTTCTGCCTCTCTGGCTTTGGCCTTTGGTGTCCTCAGCCTCCCTGGTGCCTGGGATTGTTTTCGGCCTGTTGCCCGGTGCTGAGTTGATGGCCTATGCCTGGGCTGACTGGGGGTGTTTAACACACTGGTGTGATGTCTGCCTTCCCGGACGGTTTTTGTCCAGGCTTTTCTTGCTCCTCTGTGGGTCTGTCACATTTCTTGTGGTTTGCATCGGGCACTTGTGGTTCAAGGCCTCCCTGCTTCTTGGTTTCCGTTCTTGCCTCGTGAGTGTGGGGGTTGGTGTTGTTCCCTCTCTCTGGCCTGGTGTGGCCCTTGGTGCTGGGGTTTGCTGGTGTGCTGTGCCTCTGCTGCCTCTCGCTTGTTTACCACAGCTGTCTGTGGTTGGCTGTAGTCTCGGGAGCTGTGCTGGTGGTGCCCCTGGTATACCTGGATGCCGGAGTTGGTGTTTGCTCATTGCCTGGCCCAGGGTTGTGGGTTGCACTTGGGCTGGCTGGTGAGGGATGGGTGCCATGTTACGGTTTCCTTCTCCCTTCTTTGGTTCCTTTCTGAGGGCTTTGGCCACTTTTGGGGGTCCTCTGCCTCTCTGCTGTCAGTTTGTTTGCCGACGGTGTGGGCTGGGTGTTGTGGGTCGTCCTTTGCACCTGCCTCTATTGCTCCTTGGTTTCTCCCCTGTTGCTTCGGCCTAGCTGGTGGGGGTGTTGATAGGGCGACCAGTGTGGTCTGATGTCTGCCTGCCCTGGGGTGTGTGCTGCATTGCGGCTTTTCTGATTTCCGGTCCTGATTTATGGACCTGTTGTTCCCCATTTCCAGGCTGTGTCTTTCTTGGCCCTAGCCTTGCCTAGGCCATGGGATTGTGGCTTTGTGGCTTTGTGGGGGCTTTGTTTGGGATGTCTCCAGTGTGCCTGGTTGCCGTTGGCCCAGTTGCCTGCGGTGTTGGCTTGGTCCTGTCACTTTCCCTTTGGGGCTTGGTCATTTGGTATTCCTGCACTCCCAGCTGTGTTTATTCCACCCGGTGCTCTCTGGTTTGGGAGATGGTTTTGTGCTTGTGGTGTCTCTGGTCCCTGTTCTTTCTGGTTCTTTTTGGAGGCCCTGCGGTCGCTGAGTCTGCTGGGGTCCAGTTTCTTCCTAGCCCCTCTTCTGGTCCTTTCCCTCTCGTTTGGTTGTGTGTCTTTGGGTCCTCTGGGCTTGTCATTCCTTGGGTTGGGTTGTGGTGTGGCCTTGGTTCTTCCAATCTGGTGGTGAGGCCTTGGCTTTATGTCTGTCTGTCCCAGCCTCGCTGTCCCTTTGTTTGGAACCTTGTTTTCCTATGCGGGGGTTGGTGGTGCCTTTTCTGCCAGGCTGTGTCAGGCTCTGACCATTGGGGCATTGGTCCCTTGGGGGTCACATTTGGGTATCTGCCTGTGTCCCTTGTCTGACTTTCCATTCTCTGGTCGCATTGCCCCTTGTTTGGTTAAGGGTCTTCCAGCCCCTTGGTGGTTGGTAGTCCTGTGTCTAGTGTTCCTGAGGACCGGGCCGGCCTTCTTGCCCTTTCCTCTGGCCTCTACTTTGCACCTGCCTGGTGTGGGCTGGGCCTTGGTGTTGGAGTTGGTGGGGGCTGCTCGGCTTCCTCCCTGTCTTCCTGTCACTTTGAGTTACCTTTGTGGTCTGGTTGGTTCCTGTGCCTTTCTCTGTACCCTCAGTGGTTGGGGGTTTCAGGGTAGCGGCAGTTGGCCATGTGCCGCTCCTTCCAGGCCCATGGGGGCACCATGTTGGAGGGCTTTTGTCTTGCTGGTGTCTCTGTTGTTCAGTCTGCTGACTTCTTAGGTGCTTGTGGGGGATCTGCTGGGTTGGACTGGAGGCCACCCTGTTTTTTTCTCCTGTTTCGTTTCCCTTCTGCGGTTGCTCTTGAGTCTCGCCTGGGGTGGTTCCTTGGTGTTGTACTCTGTCATCCTGGCTGGTTGGTCGGCTGTTGTTTAGGCTGGGGGTTTCCCCCATCCCTGTTCTGGGGTCTTCTTTGGTGGCCGGTGGTTTGTTCTTCCCTAGGTCCTGGCCTGTTGGCCTGTCCCAGCCCTGGGTCCTTCTCCAGGTTTGGGTGTTTTGGGCTGTTGTCCAGTGTCTATACTTTGGTGCTGGATGTTCCTGCCTCTTGGCCTGGTCCTCCTCAGGGAGTTTATGTGGCGGTGTCCCCTGGGCTCTCTGATGGCTGGGTCTGTCAAGTTGGGGGGGCTTTCTCTTGGTCACTCCTCCCTCTCTTCCTGGTTTGCTCTGTGTGGGCCTGCCCTTGGTTGGTCCTCTTGGTCGGTGCCATGGCTCTTTTGGCAGACCCTGTCCTTTTTCGTTTGGGCTGGTCTGCTTGGGGCCTCCCCCAGTGTGTAGGCGGTGGTCCTGTGGTTGGTCATGTCATTCCTTTGTCTCCTGGGGGTTATTCTCTGTTGTTTCTGCTGCTGGTCCTGGGTGCTCTGTGGTATTCCTGGCCTTGGCAGCCTTTTCACGGGGCAGGTGCCCTGGCAGCGCTTCTGCTTCTTCAGGGCCACATTTTGCTGGTTGTTTTGGAAAAGCCTGGTTGCTTGGGCCCCTCTGGTGGTTCCTTTTGGGAATGAGTATCGGTGCCTTGCCTTCTTTCTGGCATTGACTGGGGGTCTTGTGTCTGGCCCTGGCCCTGGCTTCTTGCAGTGTCTGGTCACCTTGGGTATGCTTCTGTAGGTTGCCTAATCGCTGTCTTTCTGGTGGGATTGGTCTTAAGTCCTTGTTGGGTTCTCCTCCTCTGTGGTTGGTTTGGAAGTGTTCCCAGCGTGGGTTGTCTGCCCTTTGGGTAGTAGCTCCATCGTTTGACTCCTTGTTTTGCTTTTCTTGGTTGTTTCCTGCTTGTTTTGGGGGATTCGGCCCTGTTGTTTGGTTGGGGGCGTTGCGGGTTGTGTGCTCCTGCCTGTGTTTTGTCCTGTGGCTCTCCCGTTTTCTTCCTTTGGGATGCTGCTTTTGGTATGGTGTCCCTGGTGTTCTTGGGAGTTCGGAAGGATAGCTTTCTGGCTTTGGTATCCTCCACTTTGTAAGGAATGGAATGAGGGCTGAAGGGACTGGGGGTAATGCCCTATTACTTCCCGGTAATCTTAATTACTCCTGGTCCCATTGTCTTCGTCCCATTCCTTATGCCCCTCCCTCCCTCCTGGATAGCCTCCTTCTTGTTGGTGGCTTGGTAGTTCAGGCGGAATGCTGGGTAGGTACTGCTTATGTACTAGTGGGAGGGGGTGGGGTTAGGTCTCCCAGCATTCTCCTGTTCTTTTTTCTATCATGGAAATAGTCATCTCCACTTTGTAAGGAATGGGACAAAGACAATGGGACCAGGAGTAATGAAGATTACTGGTAAGAAATAGGGCATTTGCCCATATGGATGAGTTGGCGCTGCTTATTCCTTTGCAACAAAATCTCAAATTGTACAATGAAATTCAGTTGTCCGCCCATGAAACTCACTGTGAACACAATTCAACCAGGCACGTCAACAACGATCCTGCCGTTTCACTCATACCGCCAAAAACTATCCCTCCAGCATCTCAAACACACATGGCTACTAAATTTCCAAAACTTGCTTTTGTTTCATCATTTTTTTGTATTTTTTTATTAATATATTTATAGAAACCACAATCATTCCAAGGAGCATCCAGGTTCTGTGCAAAGACAGACTGTGGAATTGAAAAAGAGGAGGTTGAGACTGAGTTAACAGAACAGTAGAGTTTTATGTGCTTTCTTTAGCAGCAAACAATAGACTAAAGCATCACAAATGCATTCAATTCATGCACCCACCCTTGTACGACAATAGCATCTTTAATTAATGGGTTCTGCAATGTACAGCCTCTCACAAGGCATCATCATACCACTAATAAAAAAAATCTCCATTCACACAGTCAAAAACTAGAGTGTCATCTTCAACTGTCCATCCCTATCCAAAATCCTGAAAACAGTGTGCATCCCAACTACAGACTAACTTACCTATAATGTGGAAACTTCAGTCAACTGGGGGTTGCCTCACCCTGAGCCAGTGGACCGGTTTTTGGGAGCAGAGGTAAGTAAATCGTGGCTGTCGACTACCACTATTCCCTCCGATCCCTGAGAACAAGTCATCTGTCTGCCGCCAACCTCCCCCCCCCCCCCGAACAAGTTGTTTGTAGGCCAAACCCACTCTTACATGGACTTGGGGGCAAACCAAGTCTCTGGGTTGGACATGGGATGTGACTCCCCACACAATGTCTTTTAAAAATGGTACACTATAATGCAATTTTAAAAAAAAACTACATTCCTTGCAGTATTCATATTATTCCACCTTTAAAAGTATTTGTGATAATTAGTAGGCAAGAGTGCATTTGAAAGCACAGTGAGATAGTAAAGTTGTGATTTTTTGAAAGTGCAATGGAAATGGTGTTTTCAACTACTTCCTGGAAGTCAAATTGACCAAATATGAATAGAAAATACATTAAATCATATTTGGGTTGTGTGTTCTCCCTCAATGTGACTTTTAGATAATATGTGCCAAATGCTGCAATTCTGTGCATGTTTTATTAACAACTGTTGATAGTAACTAAATGGGAGTTAAAGGCAGTACTAAACTCATTGACTCATAGTTATGAGTACACAGACATGGTTGCACTGTCAGTCAGTTCCGCACTACCTGGCACTACCTGGTTTCTGCTGGAGAGACCTTGATTGAGCAGTCATCAGGACAGGTTGACAATGTAAGCATCAGGGTTTGTGGATGCATGGGTACAGCTCAGGGAGTGGAGGTGGAGATAGGCCCATTTCCACTGGTCAAGTGAGCAAGAACTATCTAGGCATTCATCCAACCATTGTTCAAAAGCCTTCTTCCTTTGCTGCATTTGTGCAAGTGGTTGGCACTGACACTCACTACTCTGGGCTTTAACTTAATATTCACCATGAGATTTTGACTGAGACCAAAATAGAAAATGGCAGACAAGAAAGAAAGAAGGAGCAAGAGAAAAAAATGAGAAAGGTGGAAGCAAGGATGAAAAAGAACCTGCCAGAGTAGGAAGAAACAGGCACAAGAAAGAGGTATGAGGTTAAAAGTTAAACAAAATAATACTTTGAATATATAGAAGGCGATATGGTTACAGATGGAAATATTATATTATATTTACATAATTGTTTATATATTGTGGTTTTAGGAAGAAGTAATATTCATAGTATATATTGTATGCTTATTGTGATTATGTCCAATGAGACCTTGCAATGTGGTAGGCGCATATATTACCGGTTGATCTATTTAGTATACTTAGTTCAGTGGGTCAGTCAAGGTGTCATTATTAGGCACATGCATAGCCATAAAGGACACATAACAAAATAAACACCAATACAAAAAGAGACCAATAAATATCATATAAAAATACATTAAACACAATTAATCATAGTATAATTAGTTGATCTTAAGAAATTGTCATAACATAATACTATAGACATGGCTCACTCAATATAAATTTTGCACAAGTTATTATCACATCTTTTAAAAATGTATAGCCCATTTGAATATCAATTGTTTTACAATGATGCCTACCTGCCCAGATCTTTTAAGCTTGGTATACATTTTTCCTATGTAAAATGTAATTGTATTGAAAACCTTTCATTATTTATTCATAACCTTGAAAAAGTATACTGTGGCCAAAACATGTGATGGCTGTTGTTCTCTGATGCAATGTGGTGTGGATTGAGTAATACAGGAAATCCTGTATAGACTTAATCTTGTAACCAAACATTAATGTTTCTACAGAAAATAAATTCTGTTACGGTTTACTCTTAAACAAAAAAGAAACAGCCAGTATTTAGAATAAATTTGATTCTGCCAAAGTGAAGTTTATTATTTCATTTCACAAATTACTGGAAAGGTTGGCTTAGTCCACTGAGCTACCTGGTCCATATTTATTTCCTAAGTTGCTTCCTTCAATGCTGGGTTGCATTAGGTTTTCCAGTGAAGGGTTTTAACACCAGATTTGTTCCACAGTTCTGCTCCATTATCATCAATTATTATTGTGACTGATGAAATTTAAAATGTATCTATAAAGGAAGTGTTACAGATTCAAAATTATCATTTGTGACAGCTCAGTGGCTAATTAAACATTTCATGTTATTCCATTTTGAACAACCACAATTTTCTAACATCCAATCAATAAAAAAGCACTTTATCATTTCTTACAAAATGTAAAAAAGGAAGCTGCCTTAGCACATTTATATATGCAAGGTTAAACAGCAAATCCACTATATAGCAGAAAGAGGGTGGGAAGCATGCCCACTGGCAAAGTGACATAGCACAGCAACACAGGAGGAAGACATTTAGGCACATATTCACATAACACAGCCAGCCACCTGGCTGCACTGCACTGCGTTAAAGGGAGAGGTCTGGAATGCACCGCATTTAACATTATACAGCGCATTCCTACTCTCTGCCAGTGCTGATGCACAAACTGCTGCCTAGCATCAACGCAGCAACCTTGCACGATAGTGTGAGGGTGCCTGCATTGTAGGCAGAATTGTTTTTGTGCAGGAAGGGAACATTTACTGCAAGAAGACAATGCACTGTGGCTTCTTCCTCTTTCTATGAATGCTGAGGATTCAGCACACATAGGAAGAGGAAAGAATGAGGAGAAATAAACATATTTCTTCTCATTACACTGCCCCTTGTGAGATGTAGCATTTGATGCATTCCCAAGTCTACCACTACTGGTTAATCTGGGAATGCACCAAAAACCATGGGTGGGTGCATGTGAACACCCACAATCCACTCATGGAACACCTCACTTGGGCAGAGTAAGGCAAGGCAGCGACTGCAGGCCCAAACAAGGTGGCTTTGTGTGGCTTGGTAAATGTAATTCTTGGCTTTATGTCACCCCTACACCCCTGTGAGAGGCACAAGGGCAAGGCAAAACCAAGATAAATGTGGCCCTTATTGTCTTCTAAACTGGGACTAATTCATCAATAATACAATCAGAACCTCGAAAAAGGATTATAATAAATTGTTTCATATAGCACTTTGTACCACACTTCACCACTTTTTAAGCTCTTTCAAGAACAGCTGCTCCTATTACCAATTTAGGGTGAGTGTTCTATTCAAATGTGTTGATACGCAATGTACCCCCCTCAGAAGAATAGAATGCTAAGTTAGGCTTGCTGTGCTTTCAAAGCTTGACCTGCAGATGGTTACATGTTCCAATGCAGAGTGTTCAACTCACTGACCCATCCTGCTAGCTCAGACCACCAGTGCTGTATTGGGGTTATTCCAGCAACACCAAAAGTTCAACATAATTCTACACATGATTCAGCCCCATAACCACAGCATCACTGCTGAAGTTGCTTATCGTTCCAAACAATTTTATCATTAATCAGACTCCTGGTCATAAATGGACTATTCAAGCATGTTATCCAGCAGATCATACTGTACAGTGATCAACCAACAGTCAATATAACAGCAAAATGCATTGTTACTGCCACATTTCCTGAAATGGTTGGCACTAGGTTATGAACCAACATCACACTTCCACCCTATGGAAAATAGTAGCTTTCTTGCCTGGGCACATATATTTACATATAATTGCACTAAAATGCCATGCACTGAAAGATGGCACAATGCATCTCAAAGCCCCAGATAACACAATTAAACAAAGCAACATTCAGCAATGCTGACTGCTGGTGATTGTTAGAAAGGCAGTACTGGGTAAAGAGATGTTTCTTTTCTCTACATTGGGTGGCCATTTAAGGGAAAGAACGTGTCACTCCACTACAAATACAATTAAAGTGATGGTATGTAATTGGGTTTTGTGTTGCACCAAATGTCTCCACAAAATCTGCTTCAGAATGTGTGCAGATTAGATATACAACCGTATTAAACAGGAAAAAAGAATGGGCCCAGGCCTTCGCTTTCTCAAATTATTTCCTGAAAAGGCAAGCGTCTAGATGTCTTTAGAACAGCACGTGGCACACTATTGTGAGTAAACCACAATACAATGCATAGCTTACACTGTTGTTACAAATGATGAACAGGTACACTTTTAAAAAGTGTCAGTGAGCTGCGTTTGCATCCTCTTTTTTCGTGCACATTTCAGATCCGACAAAAGCATACATTTTCTAAAAAACCATTTATTATAAGCACTCATTCTCTTAGTCGAAATGATTATATGTGGAGAGTTGAACCTGTAAGCTTAGATGTGAACTCAGCACACCACTGCCTCTTTTAATCAGCAGAACTATTCCTCCAACATTACCTAATCATAATAAGTCAACCAAAGGTCTCCAACCAATCCGATTTCCTAATTGGAAGATCTTGCGGGGCCCTCTTATCTAGACTTAATAGGCAGTACCGGAAATTATTATGAAAATCTGAAATGCAGGTATGGGACTGTCTGAAAGTAGAACATTTTTCTTTCCGGAATCTCAAATTCTTGCGATTAAGTACAGGCATTATTTAGAGCATTGTGTGTGTGTGGGGGGGGGGGGTGATGTAACCAGAAATGTTTCTCAAACTTTTGCTTTCCTTCATTGTGCTTAAGGGCCATTGGTTGTGCAGAATGATTAATTAATGTAGTTTCTTCTTCTTCTCCTGCATTAAGTTAATTCTATAGTTTAGTAGAAATGAGCATAGGTGCTCCAAATTATTTATGCAACAATTGAAATCTATTGCACAATACTTTCTGAGAGTATTGCAGTCCTGTGAAATAATACAAGAATCATCTCATTCATAATTCTATTAAAACGCTTAGCCTGCCCCTCAAAGAAGAAAATGATGGTTCATTTGCTCTGAAATTAAGCAAATTGTGATATAAATTTGAACTAGTTGAGTCAAAAATCAATCAGCAAAATCAATTCAAGGAATATTGTATCACCTCGAAATGCTTATGTCTGTTTCCCTTTAGGATTTCTCATTTACACAGAGATACTCTATTGATAGTATTTTTCTTTGTCTATGCTGTTAATTATGCAGTTAATTCATCTTCAAGTAGTTCATTATCAATCAATACAATAAGGAGCACAGTGTAACATCTTCTTCATCAGGAGTTTCCTCTTATTATAAATTCCAATAATATTGTCAATTTTCACCTGTAAAAACAAATTAAAATAGACATTTCTGACTTCTGTCAAAAAAGCTTTAGTGATTTTCCATATACAACGTGTAATATTCAATGTATTTATTTACAACTTTCCAATGCCCAAAAATTAACCTGAAATAATAAAAATATTTATTTGGGACAAATTTAAGATGACATGATCCCCTAATTTCACAACATTATTCTAAAACGTCCTACCACAATCATGTGTCTTTCCCAGACAAAGGATGCCAATTGCCAATACTCTGCTGTTCGTTATTTGTTGAGCACTTTCCCCTCCCATCATGTGTAGAAGTGTGTGCTGATTCTAACTTTACAATCCGGAAGCAGTCCTTGTACTCCTGAGAATGTATAATAAGGTGAACATTCTGATGCTAGAGCTGTTATACTCAAATCCAAATGTTGTTGATTGATGTCCCTTATTGTGGCCAGTTTATAATACTAACTATATAAAAATAAGTGTAGCAATCTAAGTAAAATATATTAATTAAAATGTTTACTTGTATGAATTGTAAATTAAAGTGGAATATTGATTTAAACAAAGTATTTTTTTTTCAAATAAAGAGAAACCTAGATGATACATAGACCAACTAAGTTCTTGTATTATAAATTGTTACTTAGATATTCCATCCTAGAGATTCCATGGACCAGGTTAGTCAAACATCATTCTACGGGTAGAAATTGTGTTTATAGAACTTACGCAAATATTTTCCAGAACACTTGGGTTTATAGAAGAGAAACTCTTGTTCAAACATCAATCATCCCACACCTTGTTAGACTGCTAAAGGAGCTGCACGCCAAATCAACTGCTAAAGTCGCACTTTCACTAGCTTTGCCCGAAGATGATGCAATGGCAGGAGTGCTTTTCTTCTGGAGGAGATGAGGCCTGCCTCTATCTCCTGATTGCTCCAGATTAGAAATGCAGTGCAAGTACATTGTGAATCGGATAAGTGTTTCATCTCAGAGGGAGAAAGCAGGAGACCAGACAAGAAAATCTCTAAAGCATACAAACAGATGAAACAGATAAGAAATTCCAGAAGAATACTATCATTCTGAAGAACAAAACAGGCATGGATTTGGACTATTTTAGCGCAAGCAAAGAGCCGGGGAAATCAAAGGCGCACAACAAGGAGAAAACAAGTGGCCTCCTTTTACAGGGAAGGAGGATATCATGACCTAGAAATAGAGCTAGAATAAGGAAATAAAATATTCATCATCTTGGATTGGAAAGTTAGGCATTCACCAAAAATACGCAAAAGTAAACTTCCCAATAAAAAGATATTGATCTGGAATTGGGTTTGGAAGGGGTCAAGGATATTAACTTAAGTTAGCTATTAAGTTTTCTTTTATACACCTTCCTAACAATTGAATGTCTAGGGCCTATTTTTAATCAATCAGGCCAGTGCTTCACAGTGGTATACAATGACACAGACGATATGCACTTAGACCCAGCAGACAGCTTTCCGACACAGGCAAAAGACTGCGTTTAAAGAAACTCCGAATATGGTGCCACACCATTTGTTAGCGAGAAGAGAGCCGTAACCATAAAGGCACGAGAGAAGCAGCGGGAGTCACAGGTTGGCCTAAAATAGTTCCGCCAGAAGTGTGCTGCATTCATATGGGCATCTGTGCTAGAAAGGAGACTGAGAGGACTTAGCAACGGGGAACTGCCAGAAGCCCCAGCATCCCTGTACTGGCAAACAGAGCGTTAACTATCAGATCAACGTCATAATATCGATGCACACAATATTGAATTACAACAATATCGGAAAATAAATATAATTTTCAAACATATCCCCTTAGCTAATAAGAACATAAATATCATGAAGCAAACTATTATCAATAACAAAAATATATTGGAAACAAAAATATTGTTAGATTTACATAAACATATAAATAGTCAAAAATATCACCAAACACAATACTGAGTGCATTAATATCACCAAAATAATACATTATAAATACAACAAATTAAAATAACATTTTATGATTAGCAAAACATGAAAACAAACATTTAAAATATATATAAAACCTTTAACATTTTAACAATTGTATATAACTAAAAAAAAACATAACTCACCTCAAAAAAGATATAGTGTGATACATGGAAAAATTAGCAAAAACATATTTCTAACATATGCAAACATTTAGACGCTATTTAAAATAAATATAAATAAATGTATATCTAAAAAAATCGAATAAAGTTAGAATTAACAACATACATATAAAACATTATAAAACACACAGTAATTAGTGTGCACCATAAAAGGAAATAACTGAAAACCAATTCAAACAAATATAAAACTAACAAATAAAAACATACCATAAACATACTTAACAAATAAAATCACATAAATAATTAATTTAACAAGATCAAAGGCACACAAATAGTATCAACTTATTACTCCAAAAACGACAAAAGCTGCCAGAAGAAGAGGCTGTGCCGGATTTTACAACCAGAACCTGACAATAGAAGCGGACACATTTTTACAGGTACAAACACTTTACTACTTCTATCTGTTTATGTTTAGAAACTATGAAGAAATTACTACATCAGAAAATGCTAGCTTACCAAAAACACGAAACCAGTTGGTTTCCTGGTAAAAGACACAGATAATTTAAGTACATTTAAAATATTAATAAACAGGAACTCACCCTAAAACTGTTAAACAATGCAACCTACGTACCTCAGCCCCCACTACTTACTAACTAAAAAAGGTTTAAAATGAAACTAAGACACTTTTATTCTACCCAACAGAAAATACACATTGCAACATGCCAATAGAAAACCTGAAAATAAAGTCTGTAACATCCAGCAAGAATACACATAAAATTGAAAACGAGTTGCACAATTTTATAAGTCAATAAAATACATCTTATACGTTTTCAAAATATAATTCGTATTATTATTATTATTATTATTATTATTGTTGTTTCCATTATAATTACTATTACTATTACTATTATAATAATAAATATTATTATTATTATTATTATCATCAACATTATTATTACACTATTTTCAGACATAATGACAGAAATACCAAGTTACATCACATCACAGAAAGGAAAGCAAATATTACCTCACATGGGCTATACTTACAGCCAACAAAGTACAAGCACAGAAACTATCAATTGGAAATGTACTAAATATTGCTCTAATACTTGCTAGGGCCAATACAAACGATGATGTTGTAACTAATGTAAGGGAACATAGGCACCCCGTAATGCCACCGGAATAGAAGTAAGGCATGTGTCAAAATATTTATGAGAGGCAAGCACAAGCTCCCTTGAGCCTATAAATGAAATACTAAAAGATATACTCTGAAATCCCCAAACAGATCACACACCAGCTATCAGCTATACCCACCTTAAAATGCTTAATTGCACAAACTAAGAAGGCCACCAGTGGTTCCTCTCCTGCCCCTAGAAGAGACCAAGATATCCAAATACCTCAACTCTTAACAGCCACACAGAGGGCCTTATTACGATGTCGGGCAGACCGCCACCAACAGGGTATCGGTGGCGGTTCATCCGACATCCTGACAAACACTCCAACCACTGGATTAAGATACCGGTGGTTGGAGCACAGCTGGTGGACGGAAAGACCGCCGCATCCAACAGTCTCAAGGAGCCCGTCGGGTTGGAGGTCGGACAGTAATCCCTACAATGAAGGCGGTGCCTGCACACGCACCACCATACAGATTACAAACTCCACTTCCCAAAGCCTTTTCATAGTGGTCGCACTGCCACTGCTATTAGAAAGGGACTTGGGGGGCCCCTAGCAGGGCCCCGTCCCAAGTTGGCCTCCACTATGTGGGCAGGGGGCACAAGTGGTGCCATCCATGCACCATGTACCAGGCCATGCATGGTGCTTGGCACAAGGTCCATGCACTGCATGGTGCCTGGCACATGGTGCATGGATGTTTAAAAACATGCCTTTTACCACTGCAGATTGTCCTGCGGCTCATTTCCGGGCTGTAGTATAAGCCGTAATAGTAAAAGGCTCATTTCCGACCACCTAAAAGACAGTCACATCATAATATGTCCGACTGACATTGTAATGAGGCCCATAATGAGAAACCCTTTCTCTTACATGATAACCTTACAAATGCAAAAAATGAATCCTAATATTTTCTACAGCAGGTAACTTATTATCCCTAAGCCAATGTAAATCATGGATGATAGATTGGACATTCAACATATGCCTCTAGCCATTGACTTATATGGTGAATCTTAAAATACTAATATACCATTCATATATGCCCTACTGCTCATAAACAAATTAGCACTTACACATTTTAAAATCAGAACAAGCACCAGCTGCCCACATAAAATATTAATAGATTATGAACAAACCGTATTTCAAACTATTATAAAATGTTACTCACACAAAGCCACACAGACATGGGTCCCATGCTCTTCATGCCACTGAAGTCAAGCTATCCTGGCTGATGAGGGGTGAAACCCCAAAACCGGTCCTAGGATGCTTGCTTCCAGTCCAGGGAGGACCTGGCCGGGCAATTTGGGCTGGACTGTTCCCATTGGGTGTAGGGTCAAGACTGATTTGCAAATGGCTGGGTCCAACCAGGAATTGCGAGCAAAAAAACTATGGCTTTAGGCCCAGGTCTCTGTACGGGGGGAATGTATGCCATTATTCTGCATTCTGTCCATCAATTGTTCATTTTGCATTTGTCACCCCGAGTGGGACGGGTATGCCCAGAGGTAGCTCCCCTGCTCTCCATGCCACTGGAGTCAAGCTATCCTGGCTAATGAGGGGAGAAATCCTCAAACCCCTGTCCTACGATGCTTGTTTCCAGTCCAGGGAGGACCTGGCCTGGCAGTTCGGGCTGGACTGTTCCCATTATGTGCTGGGTCAAGACTAATTTGCATATGGCTGGGCCCAAACTGGAATGGCACGGTGAGCGAAAAAACGATGGATTTAGGCCCAGATCTTTATACTGGGGTGAATGTATGATATTGTTATGCATTAAGCATGGGCTGAAAATTCGTTCCGCTCACGAAATTTGCGGATTTTTGGCAATTACGCGTTCCGCGAATCGCGTGAAATTGCCAAACAATCCGCAATTCGCAAGTTCGTGATTTTTTTTTGCTTGTTCGCTCTTCAGAAATACAATCTCGCACGTGCTGCGTTGAATTACCTTGATTCTGAGTTTGCCGAGTTATTTTCCTCCCGCGAACAAGATGGTCGCGCCCAAAAACGACCGCATCGGTAAGTTCGCGGTAGCCGCACTGAAAAAAAAACAGCAAACACGGCAAAATAAAAAATTTCGCAAGTTCGCACAAATTCGCTGATTTCACGGACCGCGAATTCGCTTTCGCGCGAATTCGTGGAACGTGAATTCACAAATTTCACCCATACTTATTCTGCATTCTGTCCATCAATTGTTCTTTTTGCATTTATCACCTCCAGTAGGATGGGTAAGCCCAGGCGTGGGCCCTGTGGTGTCCATGCCACTGGAGTCAAGCTATCCTGGCTGATGAGGGGTGAAACCCCAAATCCGGTCCTAGGATGCTTGTTTCCAGTCCAGGGAGGACCTGGCCTACCAGATCAGGCTGAACTGTTCCCATTGGGTGCAGAGTCAAGACTGATTAGCATATGGTGGGTCCAAAGTGGAAAGACATGGTGAGCAACAAAACAATGGATTTGGGCCCAGAGCTCTGTACTGGGGTGAATGTATGACATTGTTCTGCATTCTGACCTTCAATTGTTCTTTTTGCATTTGTCACCCCGAGTGGGATGGGTATGCCCAGACGTGGGTCCTGTGCTCTCCATGCCACTGGAGTCAAGCTATCCTGGCTGATGAGGGGTGAAACCCCAAATCCGGTCCTAGGATGCTTGTTTCCAGTCCAGAAAGGACCCTGCCTGGCAGTTCAGGCTGCACTGTTCCCATTGGGTGCAAGACTGATTTGCATATGGCTGGTTCCAAATTGGAATGGCCTGGTGATCAAAAAAACAATGGATTTAGGCCCAGATCTCTGTATTGGGCTGAATGCATGACATTTTTCTGAATTCTGTCCATCAATTATTCTTTTTGCCATGAAAAGGGTGGCAGAAATGTAGGTAAGGGGACCCTAACAGGGCACCCGGATGAATCTAGCCATGTGGGTGTGTGTGAGGGGTGCACATGTTGTGCCCCTTGGCTTTTCATCCTCCTTCTCGCACAGTGTGGCATGGACGACATGGTGTGTGTCATACCATGCAGAAACACGCTGCAGGCTCTCTCACAGCTGTGGTATGCTCACCAATGAGCCTAACATACCACCGCCGTGAGACTGTCGCAGCACCACCTGTCTGCCCTGGATTAAACTCTTAATCCAGCGGGCGGATATATCACAGGCTTGGCAGTCTTCTTGGGACCAAGGTGGTGGCGGTCCCAGCCGAAGACTGCCAAACTCGTAATAACGCCGCTAATTAACACAAAGCACATAACATAATAAAATGTAACATAATATAACAAACCATTACAAACTCTACTTAAATATAGCCCAAAAACAGTAGAAAACTACAAAATCTGTTAATAAATCTACTAAAAACCCAAACACAACATTGTAACTGAAATTTACAAATACCCCCTACATTCCACCTACCCTCAAAAAACCTCTTACATACTCTGATGAACAGCAGCACCTTTGCACAACTTACTTCCAGGAAAATACACTCTATATTAAACAAATAGACTACAAAATTGAAGTTAGCAGTAAAAAAATGGCTGCTAAATAAAATTAAAGCAAGACTATCTCCCTATGAAAACAATGGGAAATTGTTATACAAATGTTTACAAAAATGTATAAGTTATATAAAACATGAAAAAAGTGTTATGAAAATATGTTAAAAACCTAAAGTATAACATAAAAATTACTATAAGAAAATAATATATTGTTTATTATATTCTTAAACGGGTATGTAATTATGTTTTTCAAAAATGTACTTGAAATCACTGTATTAATGTTTACAAAGAAATGCAAAACAATAGCAAAAATTACAGAACATTTTCAAATGAAAAAGCCTGTTTAAATATGGTTTACGTGCTTTATACAATAATTTTATTAAAATAGTGTTTATATACCACTATGACAATTTTATTTTATAAGTACAAATATATTTGCAATGAAAATGTAAATATATACTTAAAAAAATATTGATAAAATAACAAACTGTATTTTGTACATTTATTATAATACACATGTATATATTACTATTGTAAATAAAAACTGCACAGCAAACTCCTATGTAAACCATTTAAAAAAAATCTTCTATACTAATTAAATTACATTAACTATTCCTACTTCATACAAAAGCATTTTTAACAAAGGTGTTGTGCATTCCCACTCCAATCTAAACCATCATGGGGAGGATGTTGGAAGCTAAAGGAGCTACATTTGGTATTCTCACTGCAGTCAAACCATTATGGGGAAGGTGTTGGGTACTAAAATGTTATCATTTACTATTTCCACTCGAAGCTAAACCATTTTGTAGAAGGTATTGGACATTAAGGGGTTAGATTAACTTTTTCTCCTCCAATCTAAAGAATTTTGTTGAAGGTGTTGAACATTGAAGAGCTGCAGGGGTTAGATTTAGTATTCTCACTCCAATCTGAATCATTTTGGAAAAGGTGTTGGACACAAAAGGGGTTGGATTTACTCTTCCTCCTGCAATCTAAACCATTTTGGGGAAGGTGTTTGACGCTAAAGAGGTTAGATTTAGTATTATGACTCCAAATCTGAACCATTTTGTGGAAGGTGTTTGACCCTAAAATGGTAAGGTTTAGTATCCCCACTCCAATCTAACCCATTTTGTGGAAGGTTTTGGACACAATGGGGTCTATTATAACAGTGGGCAGATTGCCACCATTCGTATGGCGGTGGCGATCCGCCTGCCATTAGCTGTTGCCCGCCTCCCATTCCCCCCCCTGCCATATTACGATGGCGGGGGGACCCTTGTGGGCGGTCTTTCTGCCCGTCGACAAGTCTACTGGGCTGAAAAGGGTCTGGATATGGTGGCGGTGTCTGCAAGACACCGCCATCCATATTACAATACAGGCAGAGTAGTGCCTTTCCATGGTCGCCTTGCCGTCATGGAAAGGCATGTGGTGCCTGAATGTGGGGGCCCATTGCGGGCCCCCAGGGTGTTGGGGATGAGGGGGGTGCACATGGGGGTACCTATGGTATCCCCCTGCATTTGCATGCACAACGTGGCAGGCACCGCACGGTGCCTGCCACGTTGTGCATGCAAATGCACATTGTGCATCCACGGTATTGTGGCGGGCGGAGCTGTGAGCACCGCCCGCCATAATGTTGTGGATATGGTATGCCACAGCCACCATGGCATCCTAATTGCTGGTGCGGGTCTGCCGCACCACTGGCGGCCGGTCCCGACACTGCTAGGGTGGCTGGTGGACAAAAGTCCACCCGCTATCCTAATAACCCCTAAATGTGTTAGATTTACTATTCCCACATAAATCAACACCATATTGGAGAAGGTGGTGGACACTGTGAGGGCTAAATACAGAATGATTTTGTTTTTTTACAGAGTTTTATATAGTGCAAACTTGACCCGAATCAGGTATCAGAGCGCTTTAAATAGCACCAGTTGCATTATATGAGGACATTCATTTTTGTCAGGCACGCTAAGTGATTTGCCCAGAATCACAGGATGGTCATCGTCATTGCCGAGACTCTAACCCGGTTCCCCAGATTCAAGGTTGACCGCCCTATACGTTAGGCCAACTCCTCTCACCATACATATTAACTAGTAAAAAGTTAATTTTGTTGTATTTAAAATAAATAAACGCATTACTTGTAGCACATTGTTACCAAATAAAAGATAGCGATTTATTTAACATTCAAACTTAACGTATTAGAAAAATATTTAAAAGAAGAAATACATTATATATAATATTAATTATTATAAAAAATAAAAAATAAAAAAAATGTTCATTAACAAAGTAATACAATCAAAAGATATTGTTACATTATGTGTGAAAATTCGGAAGGTCCTGATTACAATGTCAGTCGGATTCTCCTAAACCGTGTCAGAACCCTTCCGACCGATCAGTTAAAAACAATTCTGATGCTCGCGGTCGGAAGGGAAATCATTTGGTCATTCTGAATTGGTTCTGACCTGCACTCAGACAATCTGAGTCGGTCAGAGCCGATTCATATGGCTCTACGGACAGCGTTTACGACTGACTGATTACAATGACCGATTCTGGCAGCTTTTCCGACTCGGTCTGTCTGACATGAAAATCTGTCAGAAACTGAAATTGGGGCCCCCCCAGCAGCCCCCTTCATTCTGAGTCCTCCGGTTTGGCATCGAGGGTGTACCCAAGGGACTTCCCTGTAAAACCATGCACAGTGTGGCAGGCACTATGGGATGCCCGCCTCAGGGTGCTAGATTTTACGCAGATACCCATTTTCCCCATAGGAGCCAGTGTTGTCTGTCGGAACACAAGCTCCCATTGAAGTCAATGGGAGTCCTTCCAAACGTTGTTCGGAAGCATCATAATCGGTCAGGCGGAACCGTCGACCATGAGTCAGTCAGAACCGAATCCAACAAGGAGTCAGGCGGTTTAGTTTCCAACTGACATCGTAATCAGGCCATTAATATAATCATTTAAGATCACACACATGAATATACAAATTAAATACCCAATTACCTATTTTGTAGCACATAAATTCATATTATATTTTATTATTAGTATCAATATTTTTTATGGCAATTTATAAAAATACAAAATATAAACATACATTCACTTTCATACAAACATTAACATAATTATATAAACACTAATTTTACACATTTTAATAAATTATAAAACAATATTGGACATTTTACATAAATACATAAAATTATTTACAAAACACACTAACACAAAAATCAACAAACTAACATAAAACACTACAAAAAATTCAAAATAACAGAAAAACGATATTAAACCCAACAATATTTTCTCTAATGATATTTTTTCTAAGATATTGAAAACAACATGTAAAATGATATTCTTATCTTTGATATTTCTGTTGATGATATTTTTGACATTCACTATTCATTATATGATATTTTTTAATCACAATATATTTATTCTATAGTTTATCCAGACAGCGTAAGTATCACCAGACACGTCAACTAGGGGAGACACAGGGCAAGAGAATTAGAGGGAAAAACAGAGAGAGCTCATTCTCCAAAACTTTGTTCGTTTCATGGGTCGGCACAACTTTGCCTTGATTGTGTGAATCTTTAGTAAATCTGATCAGCTGTAAGACACACAGCAGAAGGTCAATATGATTACCATATGAATGAAACATAATGGTAACAACTGAAACAATATTTGCCTGTTTCAGCAGGAGATGATGTTATGATAGGCCTGGAGCTGACCAGGAATCTGGATGCTAATGGACACACACGCGAGACACTTCAAGAAATGGGGTTAACAAACAGATAACCCAAGCCTAAGAACAGCAGTAGCAAAGGAATCGAGGAAACTAAAAAGGGAGAAAACAACAGATATTGAAAGATGCGAGAAAGGATTAAAACTATAGTGAAGACTGGAATTGACAGCCACTGAGCTATTATCTTGAGAAGCTTAAATAGGACTGGGACTCTCCTGACCTAGAAAGGACCATTGCTCCGATGGTGAATGAGTGTGCATCCCCAGGAGTTAGTAGTCTAGTGTTCCAGAATGCATAATCTTCCACATTTCGTTCTCTAGCGACTCCATCCTCTGCATGCCTGCTGCCTAGCCTGAGCCCTAACAGCGAGGGATGCCCTAGCCAAATTCCTGTCATGTGTGGTAGGTAGTTGAGTACACATTCCAGTTCGAACAGGCATAATCCCCCAACTTGAAAACTTACCACAAAGGTGCAGTTTCTCTCTGTGATTCCTGACACTCCATGAGAGCTGGGCTTAATAGGATAAAGTTGAACAAAGAGTTTCAGCAGACGAGGTGCAGGTATAGAGGTAGCAGGCACCCAAGACAGAGCACAAAGAGTGAGCCCCTTCTAATCAATAAGAAATTGAAGTTCACTTTTGTACAAACAAAATCACGGCAATCATGGCTTGGCAGTTCGGGTTGCCATGAGGCACAGGGTCAAGACTGATTTGCCTATGGCCATGTTTGAACTGGGGTGGCTTGCTGAGCAAAATACCGATGGATTAAACCCTGATCTGTGACTGGGGTGAATGTTTTGCCAATGTGGAACATTCCGTCCATCATTTTGTGTGTTTTGCTGTTCACCCTATGTGTGAAAGGTATGCCCAGACGTGGGTCCTGTGCTCAATAAGCCACTGGAGTCAAGCTATCCTGGCTGAAGATGGCTGATAGCCAGAAACCGGTCCTAGGATGCTTGATTCAGGTCCAGGGAAGACATGGCTTGGCAGTTCGGGCTGGACTGTTCCCATGAGGCACAGGGTCAAGACTGATTTGCATATGGCCATGTCTGAACTGGGGTGGCTTGGTGAGCAAAATAACGATGGATTAAACCCAGATCTGTGACTGGGGATGAATGTTTTGCCATTGTGCAATATTCCGTCCATCATCTTGTGTGTTTTGCTGTTCACCCAATGTGGGAAGGGTATGCCCAGACGTGGGTCCTGTGCTCACTACGCCACTGGAGTCAAGCTATCCTGGCGAAAGATGGCTGATAGCCAGAAAATGGTCCTAGGATGCTTGATTCAGGTCCAGGGAAGACATGGCTTGGCAGTTCGGGCTGGACTGTTCCCATGAGGCACAGGGTCAAGACTGATTTGCATATGGCCATGTCTGAACTGGGGTGGCTTGGTGAGCAAAATAACGATGGATTAAACCCAGATCTGTGACTGGGGGTGACTGTTTTGCGATTGTGCAACATTCCGTCCATCATCTTGTGTGTTTTGCTCTTCACCCTATGTGGGAAGGGTATGCCCAGACGAGGGTCCCGTGCTCACTAAGCCACTGGAGTCAAGCTATCCTGGCTGAAGACAACTGATAGCCAGAAACGGGTCCTAGGATGCTTGATTCCGGTCCAGGGAAGACTTGGCTTGGCAGTTCGGGCTGGACTGTTCCCATGAGGCACAGGGTCAAGACTGATTTGCATATGACCATGTCTGAACTGGGGTAGCTTGGTGAGCAAAATAACGATGGATTAAACCCAGATCTGTGACTGGGGTGAATGTTTTGCCATTGTGCAATATTCCGTCCATCATCTTGTGTTTTTGCTCTTCACCCTATGTGGGGAGGGTATGCCCAGACGAGGGTCCCGTGCTCACTAAGCCACTGGAGTCAAGCTATCTTGGCTGAAGACAGCTGATAGCCAGAAACGGGTCCTAGGATGCTTGATTCCGGTCCAGGGAAGGATTGGCTTGGCAGTTCGGGCTGGACTGTTCCCATGAGGCAATCAAGACTGATTTGCATATGGCCATGTATGAACTGGGGTGGCTTGGTGAGCAAAATAACGATGGATTAAACCCAGATCTGTGACTGGGGTGAATGTTTTGCCATTGTGCAACATTCCGTCCATCATCTTGTGTGTTTTGCTGTTCCACTGCTGCACAGCAAGACAAAGACCAATATTTTCGGTGAGATAAGGCAGCCCTATTTCGTCCCCATCCCTTTTACCACTATCTAATCACTTTTCTTGCACATTTTTCTCACATCCCTTGGTTTTTCTTTATTTTACAGTTTCACTCACTTTAATTCATAAATATGTTACGCCCCAAAAAAATCCATGTTTTTCAGAGGCTGAGTCGTCAGTCATGGTGGATTAAATCATAAGAGTACAGCCACAATTGTTTGGCGCCCAAATCCAACATACTCCTCTCAGTAGGAAAAGGGAAATGAGGTCCAGGATAGTCGACGGAGGCAATGCTGTAGGTATCAGCCTGCATAACAAAGGAGGTAATTAGGAAGAGGTGGAACAACTGGAGGAAAAAAGTGCATTCCCTGGCCCCCAAGTAACACCATGATGCCCAAAAGACTGGCGGTGGTCCTCCTAGCACCCCAATACAATGTATCCCAGGGAAGATAAGATCTTGGCCATTGTGCATTCCGAGGACTTGACAGGATTAGCTGGTGGAGTGGAGTCTGGTTAGTTACACCTCACTAATATTCCCCACATATCATTGTCCTGTTTGCTCTCATCGCAGCTTTTGCTATAGTGCTGTCTATCTATAGTCCTAACATGCAAAACTCAAAGTATTAGAGATGTCGGATTGTCAGTGTTTATGTGTAATGTTGAATATACAATCATATGCATCCATATCCATCATGTGCCACATGTTGCAATGGTGTCTGTAAGTGTATTGCTATGAAAATAACATTCAATGAACCATAATATGTGAGAATATGTAAAAGTGTTTTCCATTCCACCTGCACTTTGACAACAGGTATGTTACACTAACCACTTTGAAAGTGTTAGCAAGTTCAGATTGAAATGAGTACAACTACTATAAAGCTCTGATTCTGCAACCCTAAACAAGATGCAACTGTGATTTTGCCCATTAACACTTGTCTGCAGATTACAACTGATGTTCATTTCCCATGAAGTTAAGCATTATGCATATGCTGGCAAGTAGAGTTTGAAATGCCTACAAAGACCATGAGGCCCTTTTTTTATAATCCTAAACAAGATGCAATTGTGATTTTGCTCACTTGTACTTTTCTGACAGATTACAACTGATGTTAAATTCTCATCGAGTTTACCATTATGCAAGTGTTGGCAAATAGAGTTTGAAATAACTACAGCTACCATGAGGCCCTCTTTCTGTAATTCTAAACATGCTTCAATTGTGAGTGTGTCCCTTCACACTTGCCTGACATACTTCAACTGATGTTGAATTCTCATGTACTGAGCAATAAACATATAATGCTCTACTAAGAGACATGTCTGAATACTTTATTTATGTTGTCCTGATCTCATCAACTAAAACTATTGATCACATAAATAATATCAGCATATCAAGTGTGTAGCTCAAATACCTGTATAACAAGAAGGTAACTCAACTGAGTCGAAGTGGCAGGTGAACCATTGACTCTGCATTGGTCACATAAAGGCTAATGCTAAATATTCAACCAAGTTGTGTGAAGGCCTATATTGTACACGACTAGGCCTTGAAATTGCACAATACATGTTACCTATCCACTCTGTTTGTTTCAATGTTTTTGAGTTCTCATGTTTATTCCTTGTTTCAAATTCAACATGTCAGGACATCTAATGGCCTCCTTAATTCTACAACATCATAAAACGGAGGGAGGAAGAGGGACATGCTAGGTCCACCCTCCTATTCTAATTGTAGACCTACAAAATCCGAAATCTCGGATAAAGAACCTAGCAAGAAAAATGATTTTCGCTTAGTCTGAGACGGAAAATCTGGCAAAAAAGGAAAAATGTCCTTTGTTGAGTCCCCTCACTCACCAGGGTTTCCCCACGGTGACATGCTTCATCATAGGGGCCTCTCAACCCGCTGCGGGTTTAGGCGTGCTACGACTTGCGGAATTACGTAGGAGCACTGTTTTGTGAGGGACAATGTGTGGTGCAGCGGTGTGTATGGAGTTGAGTGAGTTTAAAAATAACTAACTAGTGGGCGTAATAACTGGCTCCTAGTTGATATGTTAAATACGGGGTTGGTCTCTAGTGTGCCAGGTTTCAATGAGTCAGGGGTCCCGAGTGGACGTCAACATGTTTCCAGCTTCCCCAATGCTCTTCTTCAGGACAAACACAGGGACCAGCCCTGTGTGTACCACTCCTTAAGTGACCTAAAGTGAGGAAAAATTGATCGCGCTGCAACTAATAAGCACGTGTGGTTAATACATCCGATTTAATAATCACGTAGTATTAGTTATCAGGAAACAATGTGTTTCATGGTCTTTGAGGGGCTGAACTCCTCTCGGGAATATTCACCTGATGTGTCCCTCGAGACCGCATATTCAATATGGGGTCTCGAGGGACACATCAGGTGAATACGTCCAAGAGGAGTTCTGCCACCACGTTCAAGAACCTCTCAGCCCGTCAAAGACCATGAAGCACATTGTTTTTTGATAACTAATACTATGTGATTATTAAAGCTAGGTATTATTTATTGGGTTTCTACACACTGTGTCACTAAACATTTGGATATATATACAACACTTCCCGCAATAACAATGCTCTCTATTTCACAACAGGTTGATCTGGCACAGTACCTGGGCCAACAAAGAGACTCCCACTCCAACCCAGTCAAGCCCTCAGTGGTGACAACACTCCTGCACCCACAACAGTCTCAAACACATCAGACACTGGCACTCCCTCTATCTGCAAGAACCTACTCTCTCCCAAAACCCTTCCCAAGTTCCTCACTGAGGATCAAACCTTTGACCTATGCCCTCCCAACACACGTACCACACTTTCCACAAAAGTTCCAACCCTGCCACACCCAAACGCACCAGTTCCTCATCTGAATGCACCCTTAGTGCAGACCCATCCACCCCATCCATTGGTCTCACTTCAAAACATCAGACCACGCCTTTTGACTCCCAAGCATCCCCCTTCTAAACGTCAGTCCATCTCTACCTCTTCCAAACTCCTCCTTCCAAACCCAAGGAAACTCCTCCCAAACCCAAATGTCCCCATCCCAAGTTACATCTTCGAGGTGCCTGCCATGACCAATGGATGCCCCTTTGTGAGGAAGCTCCCTGGCAGTGTCATGGAGGACAAGTTTAGTGGCACAGCAGTAAGCTGTACCATACAATGTGAAAACTGACTGGACGTTTGTTTTCGTTTACTACATCTACTTGCTTTTGCAAAATTAAACATTTGCTTTGTTTAGAACACATTAGCTCTTCTGCCATAACTTGTTTAACTATTTGATATTAATAGATACTTTATGATGTGTGAATACAGTTGTGTTTGTTTGTATGTGTGGGCGGAGTTCGCATAGCGGTACTGCCCGGAACTCGGTGAAGTCGCAAAAAACTCTGCTGCGCTATGCACAGTTCTGTGAGCAGGTTGAGTTCCTTGTCCCCTCCACTTGCATGATCATTTCTGTCATACTGCAATGTGGTTTGCATGTTCGGGCAGAACATTTGCACAAACTGCACCATGCAGTCACGCATGGGTGTGGCCATCTTGTTTCTCACTCTATGGTGCTAGCACCTACTTTGTTGATCCTTTTTCAGTCTTTGCAATACTTGTGCTCTAAAACTTTTCCCCAATCTTTTTTATTTATTATCCTACCCTTTGTCTTTCTCAGTGTGTATTTTGAATTTTTTTCTACTTGTCTGTGTGCTTTTGATGAGTTTTGTACTTTGTATTTTCTCATTACTTCCTTCCTATTTTTTTTTACTTCTTTCCCTCTTTTTCCTGTTTCTATATTTATATTTTCAACATTGTCTCTCTTCAACCCCACAGCATCATGGCAGATAAGGTTACCCCAAAAAAAGCTGCAACAAGGAGCCGCCTTTCTTGCGAATGGTAGTGCCAAGAAGGGGTGCAGCCCAGGGCCTTGTTTTCCGAAGTGGAGGTGGAGGTGGCAGCACTGTTTTTTATGCCCAGCACCACCTCCCCTCCACCCTGTCAGCAGGCTTGGGTCTGGGTACGGACTCCGGGAGCGCCAGCAGCACTGGGCGAGGGTGCGCTGGGCAGTGTGTCACTGCTCTTGGGTCTGGCGCACCCATAATCAGCTAATGCACCTGTAGTCCGACATCCTGAATCAAGAGCAGGACCTGATGGATCTGCTAGGGGTTGAGGTCACTGGCTTGGTGAGTAGATAATTATTATTACTTTTATGTTCTATGTTATTGTTATTATTTTTTTCCCAAATAGCAAGCATGCTGCTCACATTCAGGAGAGTTAACTTTACAAATGCTGTATTATGTGAACGTTATTTTAGACAGGTGCTTGGTGCTACCTAATTGTACTTGTTGGCGCTCACTTGGGCTGATTATATAAGAACTTAAGTAATGCTGAGACTCCTTTTGTCCTGTCACTAAGATAGTGGTAGTTAGTATTAGTAATTTAGCCGCGTGCGTCCTCTGACTTCAGTTCTTAGAACCTCTTTTGTAGCTCCTACAGTAACGCAACCAACTTTTTTTGGTGTATATGCATGCATCCATCTATGTATTTAAAGAAAAAATGCAAACTTAGTTTCTTAGCCCATCAAAGGGGGTTGAGATTGTGAAAAAGATAAGAAGAAGCAAACATCATTCATTGCAATTTATTAGTAATTCCAACATTTTGGGACTTGGGCTAGGTAGGTTTAAGAAATTTGGAATAGGATAGGACAGTCCTCAATACTAGTCTACAACTAGTCAATCTGATTTAGAAAAGTTCAATGTTATATTGGAGAGATTATTTATTTAACACCAATCTTTTTTTGTCTCTATGTCCTTACTAAATGTTGATATTAAGATTTATGCCGAAATCCTCGCTACCCGACTGACACCATTAGTTTCATATTTAGAGGCCCCAGAACAGGTGGGATTTATTCCGGGAAGGAACCTGACTTACAATTTAAGAATGGTTTTGGGGGCAATACAGCAAACCAGGCAGGATTTGCAGGCAGTCGCTGTCTTTTTAGATATGGAGAAGGCCTTCGATTCGGTCGAGTGGCAATTCATGAAGATTGTGTTAACTAGGATGGGATTGGGCAATATGTTCCTACACATGGTGGGGGTCTTATGTAACTCACCAACTGCTAGAATAAAAATCTGCACTTTAGTTACAGACCAGATTCACATTACGAGGGGTAGAGAAAAAGGATGTCCTTTATCCCCGATTTTAAAATCACTAGTAGCGGAACCGCTAGCCTGTGCCTTACGTGAGTATCACAATCATAGGGGTATACGGTTTCCGAACCACCAGCTAATAGTTTCTACATATGTCGACGACATGCTCCTTTACGTTAGAGACCCCAAATACAACTTGCCTCCCATACTGAGGGAGGTAGTGAAATTTGGAGGTATTTCGGGCTTGTGGGTAAAGTAGGCTAAATCTAAAATATTGCCTCTTACCCCGTCTACTGTCCCCTTCCTGCCTGACTTCCCACTGCAATGGACTACAGAGCCAGTCCGATACCTAGGACTTAAGATACATACTGATACGGAGGTGGTGTTTCGTGAAAACTATGGGGTGGATATCAACAAGTTGGGGGAGGACATTGAGAGATGGAACCGCCTGCCACTGTCATTAATGAGGCAAATCTCGATCATGAAAATGGTAATCCTCCCACACTTTTTGTTTCTATTCTCCAATATCCAGATGGTTCTCCCAGGGGTTTTCTTCCGCACTTTTAACACAATGTTGATTAAATCTGCATGGGCAGGGAAAGAAGCTAGGATTAGATGGGATGTTCTCACACTCCTTTACTGTCTGGGGGTTTGGGGGCCCTGGAGTTAGACTTGTATTACAGGGCAGCGCAATAAGCACATGCCTGTCAATGGATGCATGGCTCACCAGATACGCCACACTTACACATAGAACGGGTGAAGGCCTCACCTCTCCCGTTACCTACCATGTTGTTTACACCCCCTGATCGTAGGACGGGGATCCTAGACTCAATAAATGTGACTAGACATGCCTGTCTCCCCGTTTGCTCCTACTGAGTGGTGTTATTGGATTCCCTCCTGTAGAAATAGTGGTGTGATCATAGCGTTCAGCGCCATGGGGACGACGACTATAGGAGATATGTTTCTGGAAGGGAAAGTCAAGACAAGTGAACAATTTAAGGGGCCTGATACCAATGCTACCCTACTAGATAGATTTCAGTTGCATAGAATGAGGCACGATATGGCAGAAATACTAGGCAGTGATTTAAATGAACCGCCTGAAGTCTTGACTCTCACCCATATTATAAAAGCTGGCTCCCCAACCAAGATTGTGTCTAAACTTTACAAACTAACACTAGGGTATAAAGAAAACACCTACACCAAGGTGATACTCGCTTGGCAAATGGACTAGAGAGCTGGACGATGTTAGCTGGCGATATTGTTGTGAAAACTCAAAGAGAATCTTGTTGAATGGGAGACACATGCTCATTCATTTTAAGTTCCTAAACAGAGTATATTATACGCCAGAGAGACTGTAGTCGATATGGACTGCGAGACACTGCTAAATATGATCGCTGTGAGGAAACCTGTGCAGATTTTTTCCTATAGCTTGGTTATGCCCTGGTATTAGCAATTTTTAGAGCTTGGTGATTAAGGAATTAAGTGCAGTTATAGACATGCAACTTATACTGGATCCCAAGCTGGCTTTATTAGAGTATTCTAAACTGCTCCCAAAGGCAGTGCGTAGGTTAGTAGACATGGGCTTGTTCATCGCTAGACGGAGAGTGGCGATGTGCTGGTCTAGCGGCCCCATCCCTACCATCGCAGAATGGAGCAGAGACATGGTCTATTGCAGTACGCAAACAAGACTTATAGCGGGCTTCTTCCACCACGCAGTCGGCCTAAAAATGTCTGGGCATTATACCAGACATACCTGTTGCCTAAGATGTACCTCCTGGTGGTGTAGTTGCTGAGAGTGTACAGGAGGGTTAGCCAGATAACTAAATTAGAAAGAGCTAACCAAGGGTGGTGGAGGATCGGGTTATTGGACCTATAAAAATTGTGAAGATAAGACAGCACTAGGTCCAGCATTTCATATATTCAGATGGAAATTGTCTATTCTGCGAATCACACTGTTGGGACTGTTGCTAATGTGGGAGGTATGGGCTGATACTGCTCAATGTAAGGTTACCACAAAAATGACTGACAGTACAATGTTATACTGTGTTGAATTTCCTTTGTGCAATCCTGTCAATAGGCTGTAAGGGGTCTTGTCTCTTTGTTTTGCTGTAAATGTCAATAAAGTTTAAATAAAAAAAGGGAGCTCCAATGTGAGGAGTTTAAAAAAAAAAGTAAGGCGTACATGCTGAGAGTGGTGTGACTATACACACCCTTCCTTAACCAATCAAATGTGAAGGAAGCCTTTAGCTGGATACATGTGTGGGTTGGACATTTGTGTTTTAGGGTTTAATTGAGGTGCCTGGTGGGAGGGGTTTGGAGTCAGACTTGTGAGACTGTTGGGAGAGCGCTGCTGTCGTTGGTTTTGCTGTTCTGTCTTCAGATCCCTGACTTAGTCTTTGCCTTTTCAAATCTTCTTGAGGGGCCTTGCTGCTCTCATGGGCAGAGAGTAGATTTCCTGTTCCTATATGGGTTAGTATAGACTGAAATCTGAATTTGCATAATCATTTCCAAATGTATTTTGTCTCTGAATCTTTCGGCTCTTCGTTTTTCCACTCCTTTATGCATAGTCATTGATATGAATTTGTCATTTTCTCTTTTGAAATTGCATTCCTTGTGACGATCTATGATTCATACTGTATATAGGTACTGAAGAGCATTTATTTCACATTATTTAGATAAACATTATACATTTTCAAATGAGTCTGTCTTTATTAGGACTGATTCATTCCAGAATATTGATTTGCCAAATATAATCAACTATATAAAGATTGCATCTCAAATTTTGGAATATTAGAGATGAGACTACGAGATTTGGAGAATGGTAAATTTCATATACTTTTTTTAATTACACTAACCCAGCATGAAGGGACTTGTTGGGTAATGAAAAATTGGGCCTTGTCTTTAGGAAATTATTAGTCCTGGATCGTTGGATCAATTTTGGTAGCAGAATTTGATGGTTACATTGATTATTTTGGCAAATTAATGATTGATTTAATGATTTTGAGACTTTTGATTACTAATATGAAAAGTTAGTGTCTTTGTTTTATTGTAGGCTGGAAGTATGGGTACAGAGTTGCCTAAGATCCCAGGATGTTTATTTAAGCCCTTGCCATAGTCATAGTGTGGAGAAATATCACACTGGAAGTTCTATGTCTGTTGATGTTTTATCGAACAACGAAAGGCTGTTGATGTTATTTTAGGGACTTATTCTGTTGTAAGGAGAGTGTATGAAATAGTGGAAAGTCCACTTCTGAAATTCTGGCCTTATCCCCAGAGGAGTACCAAGACCTCTTTTTTTAAAAGTCCTCTTCCGAAACTTTGGCCTTATCCCCAGAGGAGTACCAAGACCTCTTTTCACTTGTTTGGGAGTAGAGTGACACTAGTCATTATTTTACTCGAAGTAAAAGGAATCTTTTGGAGTAATTGAACTATCTTTATATTAGAGGAGCAGACAAAGGCAGTATTTTGTGGTGTTTCTAATAAGAATCTCATTAGAAAAACCTTGTTTTACCTTGCCGTAATATTTTTGCAAAAGGAGGGTTAGTTGTAGGAGTTATACTGACGTCACAGAAGCCGCGCTGGCATTGGTAAGAATAGCAGGTGTGTATTGTGCTGTGATTGGTTGGTTGGTGTGAGCCACGCTGCTACTGGACGAGTGTGAGGCAATAGAGTGAGTGGAATCCCGGAAGCATTCCTTTGGTTTTCCAAAACAGTTAGCGAAGAGAAAAGAGTGTTGAAAATGAAGTTGATTAAAGTGATTCAGGATTTCTTTAAAAAGGATAAAGTGATTGTGATTAGAGAGGTAATTCCTGTACCTCTTTCAAGATTGCCTGCTTCTTTTATGATGTGAGAACATGGGTCTCATACATGTACATGGTTGGAGAACTGGGTGAAATATACAGAGGAAGATGGAGTGCTAGCTTTCCGAGAGCATGGTACATTTAATGTGAACATTTTGGAGAATTTGTGGAAACAAATGAATTCCTTGAAACCAAATCCTAGACCTATGTAGTATGAGGCGCTTGAAGAATGTGAGCATGATGGGTACAGAAGGGAGAGAGACAGGAATGGATTGAAATACAAGAATACGATGAGATAGTTTTCAGAGGCTAAGTGGGATGCTCAAATTAAAAGATGGAGTAGAGATGTAATTCTAGATGGTTTATATCCAGAAATGGTTGCTGAGGATCAGGCTGGTGGAAAATGTAGAGAGAAAAAGAATAATATAGAAACTTCACAATTAGATATGGATCTGAATTAAATTTATGATGAGTTATTAGAAGAGATGTTACTGAAAGACCTCCACCGTATCAGGAGAGTCCGGATGGGATTACTCCAAGTACACCATTAATTGAAATAGAAACTCCCCAAATTCCACAGGTTTCACAGGTTACCCGAATATCACAGGAAAAAGAGATTGAGAAGCTTAATAGCGCAAAGGAAGAATTGACTCAGAAAATTATCAAAGGAGTTTAAATGCTGAAGTGTTGTCAGTTCTAGTGACAATTGGTACTATAGTTACATTGCATAGTGAGGGTCAAAATATTTCAAGAATACATGCATTGACCGTTCCGGTAAATGGTGTTAGGAATGTTAGTGGGTCAGAGTCAAATGAGACAAGTACGTCATTAGTTGATCTTCCACTAGGTGGAAATGTGACTGAAACACCAAAAAGAAGTGTTCAGATTCATCCTAGCAAATGATTGCCGAAATACGAGAGAAACAACTCCAATATCAGGGGGTCTGGTTCAGTTGGATCTTCACCAGAGGAGTTGGATGAATGGATAAGAGGAATGGCATCTAATAGATCTAAACCAAGTATGGATTTAGGAAGATTGCAAGTAGTTCTGGAAGAAATGATTATTGGTACAATCAGACTAGAGAGATTGAGCAAATATCAGGATGAAGAGTTATTATTCATGTGTACATTGAGAGTGAAAATTTGCATGGGAAGTTGGCAGAAGCTGCACAAGAACATGGTGTGGATATAGAGAAGTCAAAAGCTTTGCAAAAGACATATAGATTAGATTTCAGTGGAAGAGATTTGCAGAGTTTAAATGTTTCTGGAAAAATAATGCAAATAAAGGAGTTGATTAATACTCTGAAAAGGTGGCGTGATGTGGAACGTTGGAAAGGTAGATAGGCGAGAAAGAAAGAAGAAGCGCTTATGAATAAGAGTATCACGGCATCTCCTTTAATTCCTTTAAAGAGACAGTGTCTGCTGAAATGATATATCCAATGAGAGATGTTCTGGGTGGTGGATATGTTCACATTCCTTGGTCAAGACAGGATATATTGTCTTTCACAAATGAGTTCCCCAGATTGAGAGAGAAGCCTGTTGAATGGTACAAACAGGTAGAGAGATTTGTAAAAGTTTCAAACGTCTTATTGAAAGATTCGGATGGCTTGTTTCATATTGGGGTTCCAGCTGATTTATGGACTGAACGTAAGATTGCAGTTGATAGGCAAAAGATGAATATGTTAGAGATATTAAAACAGGAGCGCCTTAAGAAGAGGTGATGAAAAAATATAACCAAGAGATTACTTATTTGAAAGGTAAGATTTCTCCAAAAGAAACAGATTGGGTTAAAATTGACAGGACAATACAGTGATCGAAAGAATCAGTACACGCTTATTATGAGAGGCTGTTACAGGTGTTCAAACAGTATAGTGGTTTAGAAAGAATTACTGATAAGGATATGGGACAATTTGTCTATAAGTTTGTGTTTGGATTCAAACTGGAGATTATCAATATGATTAACCCTGGGCGTAGTAGGCGTAGTGGGGCTACGCGAAGCTATGCGAAGTGGGCAAGAAACTACGTCCACCTATGCACTTCACGTAGCCCCGGAGCTCCCTCTCGTAATCGCGCCGCCATCTTGGATACTAATGCGCATGCGCGGCCGCCCGCGCATGCGCATTTCTCGTGAGCAATGCGCATGCGCGGGCGGCCGCGCATGCGCATTAGTGTCCGAGACGGCGGCGCGATTACGAGAGGGAGCCCCGGGGACGCAGCCGACAAGGTAGGTGGTTTTTATTCTTTTTAAAAACGTTATTTAAGTATTTAGGGAGGGCGGGAGGGAGGCGGGTGGCAGGCAACTTCGCTACGCCCACGCAGTGGGCGTAGTGTTGCCTGCTACGCCTACTTTGCAAATGGCGAAGAAGGCAACACTAAGCCCACTCCTTGGGCGTAGCGAAGTACTACGCCCAGGGTTAAATATGATTCAGCAGCATTTAATTTGTTGACAAAACAAGACAGTGGATGACATCCTGAGGTATGCAAAGTATTGTTGTGATGATATTGAATCGAGACATAAGAAATTGAAGGAAAAAGTGATGTGGGCACAGGTGAAAGAATAATGGGATTTTTTTGATGGTTCTCAAACAGGTTATCAGATGAAAGGGCAGAATCAGAATTTTCAAAATGATCAGGTACCTAATGTTGTAATGAATGGAGGTGTTCAAGTGCAGTTACCAGGAAAAGGTAGAGGCAAGAGTAATAAAGAAGAAATGAAAAAGAAATTTCCATGTCATGGATGCGGCCAATTAGGACATTGGAGGAACAAGTGTAAGTCTTTGTTAAGAAATAATGGATGGTTCAAAATGTCAATCTTCAGATACAGAATGAGGTGGTTGTGAATCAACCACAACTGCAACAGCTAGTTACACCACAGGTACAACAGGTACAAATACCTCAATCACCTATGCCAAATAATGTGAATGCTCAAATATAGAGATACAGTGCAGTGCGGGTGATTTCACCCGAGTGAACAAGTTGGTATGAATCAAAATGTACAAATGGTTCTGCAATATTGTTTGCAATGTTCTGAGAATTATTCAGATTCATCTCAATAACGGTGCCTGAGGGGGCAGGAAGAGCACCTGTTTGGCGCATCTCTAGAGGTAGATCAGTCAGGCCCTTTTGTAGATGGAAAAGTGGAAGGTAATGATATTACATTTCTTGCGGACACTGGTGCTACCTATTCTACTGTGAGAACAGCAGAAATTCCAAACCTACCCATCTCGGAAGAAACTATCCAGGTCGTGGGAGTCTCAAAAAAACATATTAAGACTTCAGTGACAAAACCAATGGAGGTTCATATTGGAAAATTCTAAGATTTGCATCGGTGTGTAGAGTGTGACTCGAGGCCAGTTAATCTTTCAGGTAGGGATTTACTTTTCTAGATCTATTGCACTATTTAGTGTACACCAGATGGTATTGCGTTCTAAACACCAGATGAGGATTTTGCTTTTAAGATGATGTTAGCGAAGCAAGGGATAGAAGCAAACAATTTGTATCCAATGTTTACAACAAGTGATTTGCCCTTTGAATTAAGAGGCACAGTGACAGGTGATGTGTGGGATCTCTCAAGGAAAGACATCGGATTAATGAAAGGTGTTGATCCTATTCAGATTATGGTTAAGCAGGGTGCAGAATTTCCGACAACACTACAGTATAAAATGTGTCCTGAGACTATAGAGGGAGTTGCTCCAGTAATTTAGCAAATGATTGAACAGATTATTTTGAGAGAGATACTAGGGAGTTTTTGTAATTCACCTATTATGGGACTTAAGAAAACGAGTGGTAAATACAGGATTGTGCAGGATTTATGGAAAGTTAATTAGATTGTGGTACCTTATTGTCCGATAGTGCCCAGTACGGCAGTGATTCTTTACCAAATCCCTTGTGATGCAAGTGGCTCACAGTGAATGATTTGTTTCAAGCGTTTTTCTCGATACCACTGTATCCGGATAGCCAATATCTTTTTGCTTTCCGGTTTGGATACCGTGTTTTGGCATGGTGTTGAGTTCCTCAAGGCTATACAGAAAGTCCTTTAATTTTCAAACGCATTTTTAAAAAGTGTATGGAGTCATTGGTTATGCCAGAAAACTCAGTATTGGTGCAATACATTGATGACCTATTGGTGGCATCAAAGACATGAAAGGCATGTGTGACAGATACAATCGCTCTAGTAACCCATTTGACAATAGGTGGGCATAAAATGTCACCAGCAAAATTAAAAGGTTGTCAAAAAGAAGTTCAATATTTGGGACACAAAATTGAAAAAGGAGTCAGGAAAGTATCACAAGATCGAATAGCTGTGATCTTGCAAATGGGACCTCCCAAAACGCAAAATGAAGTTCAAATGTTTCTGGGCATGATTGGATACTGTAGACAGTGGATTAGTGATTTTTCCTTGACAGCTAAGCGAATATAGAGATTGACTCACAAAGATGTAGTAAATCCAATTCAGTTGAATGAAGAGAGCAAGAAGGCGTTTATGGAATTGTGAGATAGTCTATCTCGAGTGCCTGCATTGGGAATGCCAGATTTTGGTAAAGAGTTTGCAATGTTCTGTTGTGAGAGAGATGGGTGTGCACTTTCGGTCCTGACACAGCACATGAAATGGCACGTCAACCAGTTGCATATTTCTGCGCTACTTTAGATTCGGTGGCTGCAGCATTGCCAGGTTGTTTAAAAGCAGTGGCTGCAACTTGTTTGAGTCTGAAGCAGAGTGAGTCAATTGTAATCGAGAGTGTATGTGCCACATTCTGTTGAGATTCGGTTGACACATACTAGAACTCAGCACATGACAAGCAGTCGTTTGACCAGATCTGAAAGAGTGATCTTGGGTGCTGAAAATGTGACAGTAACAAGAGGCACTACATTGAACCCAGTGACTTTGTTGCCAAGTTCAAGTTGTGAAGAAGTGAAAGATGAAGTGGATCATGATTGTCTGGATGTGATCGAATTGTGAATGAAGCCGAGGCCTGACATAAAAGATGTACTGTTGTCAGAGTCAGATTGTGTGATGCTTGTGGACGGTCTGAGGGATGAAAAATGTGTTCTGCGTGCTTCATATGCTGTATGTACAGTGGCCATGGTTCTTAAAGCATCTTGTCCAAGAAGGATAAATTCAGCCCAAAATTTCAGAGTTGGTCGCTTTGACCAGGGCCTGTATAATTGGCAGAAATCTGAGAATAACCATATTTACAGACAGTCAATATGGTTTTGGGGTGCATGATTTTGGTCAATTGTGGATGCAACGAGGATTTCTGACTTCTTTAGGGTCCCCGATTCGGAACAGTAAAGATGCTAAAGATTTATTGAATGCACTATAATTGCAAAAAGAGATTGGAGTGGTGAAATGTCCGGGACATAGGCCAGGAAATGATTATGTGACCAGTGGAAACAGATACGCTGACCAAGTGGCTCATTTCTGTGCACTAATTAACTCCTTGCGTTGGCCGACGGCAGCACTACCTCCCTAGTGCTGCCGTCGGGCAACGGCCGACGCAGCCCCGCCCACTCTTCCGAATGCCCGCACCGCGGCGGAAAACCCACCGCGGTTAAGGTGTTAATAAAGGAACAGAGAAAAAGAATACACATTGTCACTTGATGTTCTCTACTATTGAAACATGGGATGAAGTTAGACAGTTTCAGGAAGAAGCCAGTGAAGAAGAAAAAGATCTTTGGAGTAAATCAGTTTGTAAAAAGAGACCTGATGATGAAATATGGATGTATACAGATGACAGAGTAGTAAGGCCAGATTGTTTACTTTCCCAAAAGGCTATGATATACCACGGAATTACACATGTGGGAAGAGATGCCATGATAGGACTCTTCAAGCAGTCATGGTATAATCCTAAATTTATGGTTATTGCAGAGAGTCTATGCCAAAGGTGCGTAGTGTACCAGCAGCAGAATCCAGGCAGAAAAACAGTTGTTAGTTGGGGCCGAATTGAGAAAGTAGCTTGACCTTTTACTATGTTGCAGGCTGATTTTATCTAGCTCCCTCCTGGTAATGGACTGAAATATATGTTCATTGTTGTTTGTCTGTTTTCTAGTTGGGTAGAGGCTTATCAAGTTCAAAGAAGTGATAGTCTAACAGTTGCTAAATTGCTTTTGAGGAAGATCATTCCTAGATTTGGATTTCCAGTCTCTTTAGAAACAGATAGTGGTACTCATTTTAATAATGAAATAATTTGGATGATTTGCGCAGCGTTACAAATTGAGCAAAAGCTGCATTGTGCCTATTGACCAGAAAAACACACAAGATGATGGACGGAATGTTGCACAATGGCAAAACATTCACCCCCAGTCAAAGATCTGGGTTTAATCCATCGTTATTTTGCTCACCAAGCCACCCCAGTTCAGTCATGGCCATATGCAAATCAGTCTTGACCCTGTGCCTCATGGGAACAGTCCAGCCCGAACTGCCAAGCCATGTCTTTCCTGGACCGGAATCAAGCATCCTAGGACCGGTTTCTGGCTATCAGCCGTCTTCAGCCAGGATAGCTTGACTCCAGTGGCTTAGTGAGCAAGGGACCCATGTCTGGGCATACCCTTCCCACATAGGGTGAACAGCAAAACACACAAGATGATGGACGGAATGTTGCACAATGGCAAAACATTCACCCCCAGTAATTGACCAGAAGCCTCAGGTGTGGTCAAGCAAATTAATTGCACTATTAAGCCCAGACTGTCAAAAGTGTGTGCATCCACAACACTAAAATGGCCAAATGCTCTACTCCTGGTGTTAATGAGTTTGTGAAGCGTTCCTGATAAAAAGACTGGATTATCCCCTCATGAAGTTATTATGGGGAGAGCAATGAGACAGCCGATTGCACCAGCAAATCAACTCATGAATATTACTGATGATCTAGTGCTTGATTATTGCAAAGGACAGGCTAATGTGGTGCGTTCTGTGTCTTATCAGGTTGGATAAATTGCAACCACAACACAGCAGGAACAAACACAGTATTTAAGTCGAGGTGAGTAGATCCTGGTGAAGAAGCATGTGAGGAAGTTGTGTTTGGAACCTAGATGAAATGGCCCTTATCAAATAGTACTGGTAACGGCAACAGCAGTGAAGTATGGTGGCTTGCCGAATTGGATACATGCAAGCCATACAACAAGAGTCCCAAGTTCACTTGAAAAACAAGAAGAAGAGGAGCAACTGGTGAAAAGACAAGAAGAGCCAGAAGCTGAAGAACCTGAAGCAGCAGAGTCTGAAGATACAGATTCTGAAAGTGTTGAACACGTGTTAGAACAGGAAAGAAGTCGAATAAAGTGGGCGCCAGCTACTGGGTCTGATAAGACTGCTGTTGGAACTGATAATGGAGAAGTGTTGAGAGAAAATAAAGAGCAAGTGCAACAAAGAAATGTACTGAAAAAGAAAACTTGCGATCTTAACACTGAAACAGAAGAGGCTGTGCAAGTTAAAAAAGTGAGAAAAGTTGATGTGTGTCCAGAAGGAGTGAAATGACTGAAATACACTCTGAAACAAATATCACCTGACACGATAATTATAAAGTACCAGATCAAGTTGAACAAAGTGAATCAGAAGAAGAGTCAGTTCGTAAAACAATAAGAGTGAGGGTTCCGAACAAGTAATATACAGCCCCAGAATAGACATATGTAGTGCTGGAAGAAGTTGAAGATTCAGATCAGCTCAAAGAAGATGTTGGTACAGAGCAAAAGTGAAGGCAGTTTTAAACCACCTTAAAGAACTGTATAAAATTCAGGTACAGAATCCAGAAAATTGGAATTTCATTGAAAGAATTGAAGAAAATCAGAACAGAAATCTGAAGAAGATGTAAAAAGAAAAAAAAGATACACTGCTTTGGATAGTTTGTAGTTAGATTTTGATAAATAGATTGTAGTTACATTTTGATATATTTTTGATAGCTTTTTAAGTTTTTTTTAGTTTTAGATTTGATACAAATTTCTTTTATTAGAAATGGCAAAAACAGCAGAGACTGGACATCAAAATCGTAGTTTTAAACATGGATGTATTGAGCTTGCTTAGTGCGTATTCTTTTACTAATGTTGGTGTGGTTAACATTGTTGTTGTACCTGTCTTAACGGCAACAAATAACAAAAATAATACTAATGATGTGATAAGCGAAAAAGTAGATACTAAAAGTTTTGAAGAGGACTCACATGCTAAATTAGGGAAGATGGAAGAAGACAGTATCTATCATCATGATAAATCGATTAATGATTTTTTGTTAAATGTTTTCACAAAACTACTTTATGAATATGTAGACACAATGGGTGCGAGAGGTTGTTATGTGTGCATGCAATTACCGTCTGTCTCAGAGGAGGTGACTTACCATCACCTACCTTTAACATATGGTGTGTCTTGCAGTGTACAAAAACGTCTTTTTTATATGAGGGGAAGTTTACATCTTCTGTAACATGGATTTGGTGTTTGCAGAAATTCCTATTAGAAAGAACATGAATAAAATAAATAGTGTTAGAAATGCTGAATACATGGGAGAATGTTTTCATTCTACACAAACAATAGATACAGTATATGCACATAGACACAATTTAACTTGTAGTTTTAGGATTTGAGGAAATATATTTTATTAACATGGTAGAAGATAGAAAAAAGGAGTTTCAGAGAAAAGCTACTGAGCAAAAGTCTCATGTACTTCCATGAGTTTACAGAGAAGGAGATTACAAGAAGGGCGAGACTTACGCTTCCATGACCCTAGACTGGTATCATAGAGGGAAGCTTTGTTGCTTGGACAGAAGACTGATTATAATTATTATTTCATTGGTTCTAGTGAATGTGATCATACTTTCCTAATTACAGGAGGATGGGGAATAAAAGGAGGAACTGATTCTGTCTTTCCAGTAATTTACTATGTGTGTGGTAAGAATGCCTACCATAGGTTGCCTGCATATTGGTATGGGTGTTTTTATTTAGGCATAGTATTTCCAAAAATATACCATATGGATAAGAATCAAAGAATCAATGAAGTAAAGAATGGACTAATACGTAATAAGATGCGAGTTGTTCAGAAATAATTGGGGATCTTTTTGGAGCATTGATACCCTCAGCTGGAGTTACTCTGAATTTCCACAAAATTAGAAAATTATCCACAGTGGTTGATCATTTATAAACAGACACTGCTGGTGGGTTCTTACTGGTTGATACTGAGATGGTTGCAATTAGGTCTATGGATTTACAAAATTGACTTGCTCTTGATGTAATATTCATTATAAACTAATGGGGTTCGCCAACCACTGTCCATGGACCTTGGTATCGCATGATATAGAACAACAATTGGCCCTTGGACTCCTTTTTCATGAAATAAGTCAAAACACGTTTGTAATTCAAAAGCAATTTGCATGCAGAAACATATTCAGCATATAGTAATCAATACACGATGCGCCTTGAGAAAGAGAAACTAGATACCCAATGTTTTAAACAAAAAAATTCTACTTTATTCATAGTATCAAAAAATAAGATATGGCACTAACAAACAAGTAATCGTCAGGAGGTTGCTCCACCAAAAAAAGAGGGAAGTGAAAAAAGAGTGCTCTTGTGTGTGATAGAAATGAGAGGACACAGAATGCAGTTGGTTTGAGAGAAAGGGTTACAATGATTTGACATAAACAACTGGATATTACATTAGCACCAGTTGGTTGCGGCCTGCCTATGAAACAACGGGGCATATTATCAAGAACGGCATTAAAATGACCGCTGTTCTGGTGTGAACATAGACTTCTATGGGAATTTACAAAGGCATATTATCAAGCCCATTATAGCCGCTTTAGCAGCAGCTTCCTGCCGCTAAAGCGACAATAATTTTAACGCCGTTCTTGATAATATGCCCCATCATTCTCTCATTAATTCAAGATAATTCATATGATGTTGCAGAGAAATGTTTTATCTGTTCAAGGGATGGGATGGTGTTATCTTATGCTACAGGTCCTCTTTGGGAGTAAATGTCGATGTTTTGACGCGACTAAAGCGTGGGAGCACTATGGAACCTCCACATGCGGGTCTTCCTCAAGACAGGGAAGGGAGGAGGGCAACCTGAATCAGGTGGCTGACATTGCAAAGGCCCTGCTAACAGCTCTCAAGGGTGCATAGTCCGCATCACAGTCGCGGAAGTGGTGAGCTGAATACACTGAAGGAAGTAGGCCGGTGAGTTTAACTTAACCAGAAAGAATTAATCCGTCAAGAAAGCTGCTTTCTTGATGCATGATTGACTGAGGCTGGCCAGGCCCCGGGGATATGGTCCCTGGGCCATAATTGACCTCAGGAGGTGGGCCGCGCGCCCCCCCTTCTGTGGAAATAAAAATAAATAAAAGGAGGCTATGGCCCAGGGGATGGCATCCCCAGGGTCAAAATCGGCCTAGGGAGGGGACCCATGCAGCTTCCTTCCTGTTTAAAAAACAAATAAATGGCTAAGGCCCTGGTGGATGAGGTCCATAGGGCCCAAACAAATGAAGAGAAGAGGGGCCACACAGCCCCCTTCTAAAAGATTTTTTTTTAAAAGGAGAAGCCGGCATCTCCCGCGAGGCCCCGCCCCCTACCCTGCACCTCTCTGCAAACACACCTCCTGGTGTGTTCTGGGTTAGGGGATTAAGTCCCCTTGAATCTTAAGGGTGCTTAGGGGCTGTGTGGGACTTACTGGAGTTACCTGGTGGGCTAGTTGGTCCCCAGGAACCCTCAGGATTCAAGGGGACTTAATCTCCCAACCAGAACAAGCCAGGAGGCGCGATTGCAGAGTGGTGGAGAAAGTGGATGTGGCCTGTGTCTACCTGTTGGCAATCCCATTCTCTGGGTATACTGGAGGTGAAAGGTAGGCTTGTTGGTCCATAAGGACCACAGCAGTGAAGGGATTTTAATCCCCCATCCAAGAGCGTGCCAGGGAGTGTGTTTGCAGAGTGGTGGGGAAAGTGGGCATGTCCTGCTATGAGAACTTAGCAATCTCACTGTGTGTGACTTACTGGAGGTACAAGGAGAGGTAATTGGCCCCCAAGGATCCTTGGGGGCCAACAACCCCTCCTGTTACCTCTAGTAAGACCCACACAGTGGGATTGCTAAGAAGTCTTCACAGGCCATGCTCACCTTTCTCCACACTCTGCTAACACGCCTCCTGGCACAGAAATGGTTGGGGGATGGAATCCACTTTACTCTTGAGGGAATTTGGCGGTCAAGTAGCCCTCCTGGTACCACCTGTAAGTCCTACGTTGCAGAATTCCTGAGCGCTGGTCAGAGGCCTAGGCCCCTTTCTGCAGCACTCTACAAACGTGATTACTACCTTAGTTAGAAATGAGCATTTAAAAAATCAAATCTTAGAAATTCACTGAAAAAAACATAGGTTTCGGGGACATTATAGTTAGAAATTTGCATTTAAAAAACCTTGAAAATTCACTGAAAAAAACCACAGGTTTCAGGGACGTTATAGTTAATAAGACATTTTATTCGTACGAAACCAGAGAAATGAGGCAGTTATAATAACTCGCGCCCCTGCAATGCACTGCTGATGACGTCACATATTACATCAGTCATGACATGGTCAGTGACATCACTGATGACATCTCAAATGAAATCACTGATTACATCATCCACGTAATATCTTATGTACCTCCTTATACCCTAATATAACCTTTGATACAACAACTATAAAATACAGACTAGCATTCTCGAAACCATAGAAACATCAATACCAATTAGTACATACCCACTCACTGATTCATAGGTCTACACACACATCCACTCACTAACCCATACAGTTACTCATACACTCAATCACTCATCAATACAGCAAGTGATATATGTACTCATACAGACACGCACAGAGTTACTCAAACACCTAGTCAGTCAATCAAAGAATCAATAACAATGCCATTTAGTCACCTATACAGTTATACACACACCACCTCACTTATTCATACAGATTGTAACACATAGTTACTCTCTTTTACAATCACTGACACAAGCACACGCTCATCCATACAGCCACTCTCACAATCACTCACCCTCACATTCAGTCACTTTTATACACCAACACTCACATATACTGCCTTTCACATATGTAGTTATTATATAGACAACCATTCACTCACCAACACAGCCATATGCATAGTCAGTCGCCCATACAGCCTCTCACAGATATACTCATGAACCCATACACCCAGTGAATCACCCAATCACTCATCTATGCACAGAGTCACACACACCCTCACCTACCCACACAGACACTCAGGTACCCATACAGGTACTCAGAGAACTAATCACAAACCCATATAGACACTCATTTAGCTACTCACCAACCCATGCAGCCACTTACACACCAACTGACAGAGTCATACAGACATTCACACAGATCAGTCTTTCACCCATGCATTCATTAAGATATGTTTAATCACTCACTTATACAGTCAGTCACACACCCACTAAATCATACATTCAGACACTCATACACCCACTCATTCTTCAATACACCATGTCATATATATATACATAACATTCATCAACTTTTTAGAAACACTCATATTCACTGGATGATGTCATTAGTGGTGTCATCAGTGATATCACTGACTATACCATGAATGATGTAATATGTGACGTCATCAACAGTGCATTGCGGGGGCGCGAGGTATAGTTAGCTCAACTAACTATAGTGGGCTAATATCTCTGGTTTTGTACAAATAAAATGTCCAACTAACTATAACGTCCCTGAAACCTGTGTTTTTTTCAGTGAATATGTATATATATAGCCACTCATTTTTGACAGTGAGTGTGTGAGTGACTGGGTATGTGAGTCTATGAGTGGGCCTGTGAATGGAAGCATCAGTGTCCGAGTGGGTCTGTGACTGGGTATGTGAGTTTCTGACAGGGTTTCTGCGTGGATGCATGAGTCTCTCAGTGGATTTATGAGTGTCTGAGTGGGTCTGTGACTGGGTTCATGAGTTACTGATTTGGTCTGTGAGTGGGAGGTGAGTCTCTGAGTAGGTCTGTGAGTGGGTGCATCATTCTGTGAGTAGGTCAATGAATGAGTTCATGAGTCTCTGAGTGGGTCTGTGAGTGGTCGTGTGAGTGTCTGAGTAGGTCTGACAGTGGGTCCATGAGTCTCTGAGTGGGTCTGTGAGTGGATGCATGTCTTTAAGTGGGTATGTTTGTAGGTGCATAGGTCTCTGAATGGTTATGTGAGTGGGTGTACGTGTGTCTGACTTGGTCTTTAAATGGTATATGAGTGCCTGTGTGGGTGTGTGAGTGGATGTGTGAGTCTCTGAGTGGGTCTGTGAGTACCTGCATTAGTGTCTGCATAGGTCTCTAAGTGGGTGATTGAGTGTCTTATTGGGTCTTTGAGTGGGTACATAAGTGTCATGGTGGGTCTGTTACTGGGTACATAATTGTCTCAGTAGGTCTGTGAGTGGGTGCCTTGGTGTCTTACTAGGTCTGTGAGTGACTCTATAAGTATCTGAGTAGGTCTGAGAGTTGTGCTTAAGTGTCTGACAGGGTGTAGGAGTGGGTGCATAAGTGTCTGAGTGAGCCTGTGGGTAGGTGCACAAGTGACTAAGTGGGTTTGCAAGTGAATGCATCAGAATATCAATGGGTCTCTGAGTGAGCACATGAGTGTCTGTATGGGTATGTGAGTGAGTGCATGAGAATATTAGTTGGTCTGTGAGTAAGAGCTAGAGTGTCTGAGTGATTGTATGACTGAATGTGTCAGTGCCTGAGTAGGTTTGTGAGTGAGTACATGAGTGTCTTAGTCCCCAGGGCTACACCCACACACCCACTCAAAGACCCACTATGATAAGTCCCCAGGGCTCAAGCCAAATGGCATAAAGTGATATAAGGGTTACGTTGGATGTGCCCTGACCCCATTTCTATGTTTTTTTTTATATTCTATTTCCTAACTATAACCTCCCTGTAACCTTTGGTCTTTCAATGAATTCCTAAGCTTAATATTATGGAAATTATGCTATTACAGTATTAATGAATTTGCTAGTAAAATGTTTCAATATGCCAGTCAAAAGACTGAGGAACTGAGGAAATATACAATCTCAACACACATTTTGTGTTATTACTTTGTATTACACTCAAACTTTATTTTTTAGAAACATTTAGCAAAGAGTGTACCGTTTACTGATAAATTACAATACAAAAGCAATTCTCTTCAGAGCAATGTCTGATAACAGGGTATATTATTCAGTTATTTGACTATACATACACGTTAAAAAAAATAATTTACTTTAAACAAAATGAAATTTACTGAGAAAAACAAAGGTAAAAGTAACATTATAAAAATATCTGTTTCCAGTTTTTTTTTTAAACTTACCAATTCACTGAAAAAGCAAGGGTTAAGGTAATGTTATGGCTGGGTGAATTTTTCAGTGACAAAACTAGGATTTTGAACTACAATAACACAAAAATGCACCTGTTATAGTTGGCAGCTCTAACTATAACTTGTGCCCCCGCCAAGCACTGCTTATGACCTCACATATGACCACACTCCTAGCATGTTCTATGACATCATTGATTACATCACTGATGACATCTTAAATAACATCATTGATGACATTACTGATGAGGTTAGTTTTGTATTAATTTATTATGTATTTGAATATTCATTATGTAAATTGCTATATTTTGAATTGAATATGTAAATTAAAATGTTTATTTTAGTTTTACTATTAGTAATGTAAGTTATTTTTTGTAGCAGGTTTTGGGGTTTTTAGGAGTATAGGTTGGGAAGTAAATTAGGTTATAAATAACAACAAAATATTGTTAATTAGTCTTTAATAGTTCTATCTTAGTTGCAGGCTCCTGGGTTTGTGGGGGAATAGGGTGGTGAAGTTAAATAAAAATTAAATGCATTTTAATTTAAGGTTACATTATTAAATTAAATGTTATTTGATTAACTATTATGTCAATTACTTTATTAATTATTGTGTAATTGTCCTGTTTCATTTCTTCAATATGCATTTCGTTTTTACATGTTATTATACAGTATTTTTAATGCTGTTTTTCTTTAGTTGAATAGATTGGGAAGAAAATACATGTGTAGTATTTGTTCTATTAAAGCCTTTGTCCCTGATTCGTCCCAACATACCTGTAAAAGGATAATATAAATTTTTGGGCCGTTCTGCTCACAAATTTCTTCAATTCCTCTTATGCAGCTAAGTTCCCCCGAGTCCTGGAGGTCTGCAACTACCTTCCCAGTTTAAAAAAAATGGAAACAGGCAGGATACGGCCTGTTACCATCCTATTTCTCTCCTAGACTCTTTTGTTAAGATAGGGGGGGGGCATATAATTTTGGACAGGCTGGAACTCTGGATTAGTGACAATAATGTCCTGTCAGAATACAGTATGGCTTTTGGCCTGGATTGGGTGCCATCAAACAATTTCTCAAATTGCACTTTGCTATACGCACGTATAATCTGCTTAAGCGCAGTGCCAACCATCTTGCTTTTATGGGTCTATCGCATTTAACAGCATTAACTGATCCAAGCTTTGGGGCAGTATGACTGAATTGGGGGTGGAGAAGGGTTTAATGCAGTTTCTGAGAGTGTTGCATTTTAATCTCTCTGCCACTGTGAGATATGGGGACCCTTTCAGCCTCCAGCAAGGTGTTTGCTTGGAGTATGGGCTGGTGCCTATCCTGTTTTTTACTATATATATAGAAGATAGAGTTAGCTTTGAAAGGTGCAGGAACCAACATCCCAATAATTAAGAGCAGATTGGTGCCGGCGCATCTGTATTCCAACAATGCTGTTTTGTTTTCCAGAAGCCCTAATAGACTGAAGGCTCTTGTTGATGGCTTTGTGACCTTTATGGAGAGCCTTAACCTGTAAACTAACAGGTCCAAAGCCTTTTTTATGGTCTATGGCCCAGAGAATGTGAAGACCCAAACTCTTAGCATTAAGGCAACGTGTTTTGAGAGAGTGGGATCCTTTCCCCATTGAGGAGTCACTTTTAATGGACATCTTAGCTGGACATCATACATGGTTGACAAGAGTGCTTGCTTCTCATGTGCTATTGGTTCTATGTTTAATGTTGTGATTTGCATAGGGAATAAGGCCTTTTGTCAGCTCATTAAAATGTATAGGCACATTTGTGTCCTGTCCAAACGTATGCTCCTGCCATCTGTGGTAAAATCAAAACTGATAAATTACAGATTGAAAACAGTGTGCTTTGTAGATTGTTGGGGGTTGCTCCTAGTAGCCACAATGTTATGGTGAAAGAGGAACTTTGTTTAGATTTTGTGGAACACAGAATAAAACTGTCTACTCTTTTTTCTCTGGTGCTCCATCCGGTGTAATGCTCAGGCCTCCCTTAGTAGAGATATAATGGAGGATTGTTTGATGTGTGCAATGAGATCTTCGATAACTTGGTTTAACGATATTCTGTCAAATCTCGCTAGACTAGAAAAACCTAGCGTCTTCACTGACCGAACCTCCATCATGAAGGAGATAAAGTTGTGAGTTTTTTGAAGAAGTGGGCCAAAGATAGGGATCTGACAATGTCTGTCTCAGATACCCTTTGTAGCTATGCGAGTATCCAAACGTATCCCGGGAGTGAGCCATATTTGGAATATGTTAATCAACCTTGGGAGAAATTACTTCTCTGTAGATTCCATTTGGGCTTAGTTAGATGGAAACTATGTTTTCCTCTTGTTCAATATGATCTCACCACTATCAGCTACTGTTCTCGTAATGGAACATCTGACCAAACCTTGTTGCACTTTGGTTTTTTTCTGCAGATTTTATGAAGAATTGTCTAAGGCCTAGCTTATCCCAATGACACAAACGGAACAGATTAAAAATTGAAGAAACACTCTAATATATATGCAGTCAATATTTACACAGGATTTATGCTTAAGAGTAGGCTTATTTTAAAAATTAGCATTTAGGCTTCACAATTCAGTACTGTTTTAATTCTATTTTATGTAACATCTGCCATTTTATATACTTTTTGATATGCGCTATGTTTTTTTTCTGTGCACTATGGATTTCTGTAACAAAGGGCCTCATAACGATGGCAGTTGAACCGACAGTCTGACCGCCTTGGCCACTGTCCGTTTCGGATAACAGAGGCCGCAAATTATTTTACAATGCCTGCAGGCCAAACCTCCAACCGCTGCGGTCAGAGTGTTCTCCGCAGACGCTGCGGCAGGTCGGAGTAGTCACTGAATGGGCCGCGCCACTTTGAAAAGTTGCTGATATGTACTCAAATGCCGTTTTAGAGATGTGGGACCACCACCAAGCTGATGATGAGAAAACTATTGTACTGGTGATCCCTTGTCGGTGATTTCACAACTCCACTAGACTATGTGCTATAGCTGCCATGTAGCACCACAACAGTGCCCATTGGATGCAGCAACAATCTACACAGCTGATGTTCATTGTCAATGTGAACACACCTACAAATCTCACTATAAAATAATCTTCATTTCAGAACATGAGTCTTTGCCACTACACTGCAGCAATGTAGACGACATTGTTGGTGAGAGAAGGCAGCCCTTTACACAACAATCTCAAACTCCACACACATTTTTTTTCCATTATTTTCATCATGACTCCTTGGTTTAAAGGCATTTTTCATTTTCTTCACTGACACCCACTGTATTTAATAAACATGCCACTTGCAAAACATCCATGTTTTTCTGACACATTGCTGTTAGTCATGGTGAATGAAATCATTAGATTAGAGCTACAAATATTTGGAGACTGAGTCCAACAAACACCTCTCAGTAGGAAGAATGAAATGTGGGACCGGATAGTCAGCAAAGTGAATTCTATAGGTAGCACCTTGCAAACAAATGAGGACATCTGGAAGAGGTGGCAAAACTTAAGGATGAGGGTGAAAAACCTGGCCTCCAGACACCACGTAGCAGCCCAGAAGACTTGTGGTGGTCCTCCCGGGTGACCATTTGTACTCCCACCCTGTGAGGAGAAGGTGCATGTCATCCTGCATTCTGAGGGCTTGACATGAATACCTGGGGAATGGAGTCTGGTAAGTAACACCTCACCAACTGTCACAACATATCAATGTTCCATTTGCACACATCCCAGCTCCCGCTATAGTGTTGTCCATCTCCTTTTCCAATGTGCAGTAGCCAAAGTATCAGAGATGAGTGATTGTCAGTTACAATCAGTAGCCCTGCACATATGATCACATGTATCAACTAGTCTGGTGCATGGTGATAACCATGGACTAGTGTATTTGTTACCAGAAACTAAGCAGGGTCCAGTCTGATGTCAGTTTCCAAAGTTGAACAGCCACATGGCTGCCTAATGTCACAGACAACCTACATTATCTTTTGATGTCATGTGTGACAGTTGTCCCAAACATGCCACTTGTCATCCTAGTATCTGGAGTGATGCTCCCTCACTACTGTGTCTCATGTGATGGTGGACGACATACAATTGGCATGGCACAGAAAGCATAGGATGCAAACACTGAGCACTACTTCCCCTTGGTTAGTGGGAAAAGTACAGTATCATGAGGTGGCTAACACCACTGAGGGCACCTGTATTGACGCCTACATTCTGGCATGTGTACATTTACGTGTTGTACTGTCATATGTATAATTGTTCTATACATGATCAAAGGATCTACAAGGTTTTTTCAACCTGATTCCATCACATCTGTAGGTGTTGACAAATGTGTACATGTCAAACGTATTCTGGGATTGGGATACAGAGTAGGTGTAACCACATTCAGAGGTCTGCAGCCTTGGGTGAGCGAGTCACACTACCCAATGGCACTGATGGATGTCATTAGCCAGGTTAAATTATTGTGGCAATGACACACATGGTAAGAAGACTTCCCACTTAAAGTCCGATAGCTGTAACCCACCTGTAACCCCCAAACTTAATATTTCATATTGAGCACAATGCTGTCTTATACCTCCAAATAAAACTCCCAAGAGCACCATCAAGTTTCTTAAAAAAAAAAAGATTTGGAACTAGTAAAGGTATTGTATGAAAAAATATAAACATCTGGGTAATATAATCATCTTAATGATGTTGCACCTGCCTATCAAACTGATGGGCAACTTGTGCCATCTTCTAAGGCTTTGGACCACATGCTGTAAAAGAATCTCATAGTTTAAAACAACAATCCTTTCAACCTGAGAAGATATCTGTACCCCCAAGTATAAGACTGGTGAGCAGACTCCAGGGACTTGTCTGGTAGATTGAAAATTAAGAAGAACTTGGGTTTTGCTGACATTTAGTTTGTATCCTGAGAAAGTGCCAAATCTATTTGTTTAATCTCTAATGTAATGAAGTGCGGATACTGGATCAGTCGTAATACACTACCACATAGTCAGCATATGCTGTAACTTTCAACTTGCGTATTCTTGCCCTAACTGGTAAAATATTAATATTGTAGCATAGAGAGCATAAGAACAGCTCAAAATACAGAGCAATTAAAAGAGGGGACAGTGGGCACCCCTGTCAAGTTCCCCCCTGCATCCAGAAAGGAGAAGAAACCAGCCCCCCATATGTCAGCTGAGCCCAAAGATTTTTATGTAGAGCCTGAACCCAATTACGGTAGTGACTATACAATCCAAAGGCTGAAAGTGTGGACCAGAGACAATCCCAGATTACGCTATCAAAAGCCTTTTCGGCGTCCAACAGTATCACCCCCATATTAATGCCTAGTTTTTTTCCCACATCGAAATCCACAATCACTGTGTTAATATGGGCCACAGTATTCCTACCCAGTATAATTACATGCTGCTTACTAGATACCAGTCCTGGCATAAGAGGAGCCAATTGGGCAGTCAAAATCTTAGCAAAGATTTTGGCATCCGCATGTATAAGAGAGATAGGTCGATATGACCCACACTCCTCTGGAGCCATTTTCTTTTTAAGAAAAAGATGATATTTGTCATATTCCAGTAGCTAGGGGGATCCCTGCTGTCCCCTATATATCGCACAACTCCTCTTAACCGTGGCACAATGTAGTCCTTAAAAACATTATAGAATTCTATGTGTATTGAATCGTCATCAGCTGCTTTGCCTCTGAGCAATGCAGCCAAGGCCTACAATATTTCTTCGCTAGTGATTTCCTCTTGAAGGTTCTCTGCTTGTTCAGTACTAAGCCTAGGAAGAGTTCACCCCAATAAGTATAGGCTAAAGCCCATTTCAGCAAAACCCGCTAACTTGGCCATATAATCTCTGATAGAACCCTGCGAATTGTTCCTATATTGACTGCGTCTGTGTATGTAAAACCCTCATCCTCACCTTTAATCTCCTTAATCTGACTCCTTGTTCTTTTATCAGCCAAATGGTCCACCAGCACTTTCCCTACCTGCTCACCATATTCATACTGAAGCGAGTGATGTTTATTATAGCTAACCGCTACCCTCTCACAAGGTATACCTCCATAATGTAATCATTTCTCAATCAAGGAGACATATATATCCTGTTGATCTTGTTCCCCTTGCCTTACTGCACCAGCATTCAATATTTCTAGCTGTTGAACTGCACACCGAGTTGCCCGCATATATATTTCCTTGTTATTATTTTTCTGATATATGTACTGATGGGTAGCAACTCCTATAAAAGCCTTCATAGTGTCCAACACAATCTGTGGGGATGCAGACCCAGCAATATTCTCTATGAACTCTGCTAATTCTTTTTGTACCTTTATTAAATACTCCTTCTCCATGAGTAGATGGCGAGGAAAGGAAAAAATATGCCTCTGGCTGTTTGCAGCCTGAGTACAAAATGATAACAAAATAGAATTATGATCCGATGTTACTCTAGGACACACTTCCAGATCAGCAGACTGTAGTATTGTGTTGTTAACTAAACAAATTGATCCTAGAATACTGTTTATGGGGTACAGAGTAATACGTATATCCAAGCGCCATTGGGCATAGTGACCTCCATGCATCCCTAACTCAATGTAAGCATGCTAATTCAAGAACAGAAGTCCTAACGTTCCTCATTCTTAAAGAAGCATGCTGATTAGTTCAATCTTTAGCATAGTCCAAGGTGCAATTAAAATTACCAATAACTAGCAATTCCTCCTGCCATTCCAACATTTCTAAGGTTAGCACATCAAAGATAGTGGGCTCATCGAAGTTTGTCCCATATAATACAAAAAAAACATATTTAATGCCATTTATTGCTAACTACACAATTGCCCACCTCCCCCGTGGGTCAGCTGTCGCCCTCAGGAGATTATATTCCATTCTTATGCCCCCTAAATTAGTGACCTCATAGAAATCGTCTGAGATGTACAAATAATGATATCATAACCCAGCTGTTTCAATAAAAACCTGCCCTTATAAGCCAAATGTGTTTCAGTAAGACATACTATATGGGGTTTATATATTTTAAGTTCTTCTCAGACTAACTGATGTTTGCTAATATTGTTTAAGCCAGAGACATTCCAACATGTACAACATATTAGACCCATTTCAAATTGATTAATGCTTGCCTTGGCCTAGTCCTTAACATTAACATAGAAGAACAAATATACCCCACATCACACCTTGAGTTCTTCACCAAAGAAAATCGGAAAATTAAGTTTATAACGTTTGCCACATTTCCAACTTTATCCTAAAAGTCACCCCAAAAAATTACCTTGACCAATTTGACTTTTAACCCCATTTACGCCCCATCCCTACCTCTGGAACCCCTCCCCTTAGCTCAAAGAACCAGCCTTCCTTTCTCCTACTCTAGCTGAAAGAGGCACCCCTATCCCTGGACTGTCAGCTCAATAGTCCGAGAGTTACCTCCCCCCATCTTCCCCACCTCCCATGCCACCCAACAATGACCTGCCCCTCCCGTAAAAGAAAGAAAAAAATATTAGAAAAGAGAAGGCAAAAAAATCATTTACACCTTAAGAGAAGAAAGAGAAAGAAGAAAACAATCTGACAGACAGCCTTCCCTAGAGAATAAGTAACCAGACCAACAGAAAGAAGGGTTAAGATAGCCAATATACCACAACCGCCCCTTATATTAGACAGGATCTGAGCTGCCTCCTGCTCCGTATTACAAAACCATCTTTGACCCTCTTTATCAATTTTAAGCCTTGTAGAGAAACCTGTGCCCCAGCAGATTTTAAAGGATCTAGAAGTTGTCGAAGTTTCCACCGCCTGTCTATTGTGGGCTCGCAAAAGTCCGAGCGAACAACTATTGACATTGAGTCTATTAATACGGGAGCAGTTGGGCGTGCTTTAATGGAGATGGCTTGTCTCAAAAGAAAGTTACTGAAGTACATCAGAACTGGTGGTACATTGGAGCCCCCATTGGGAGCCGTGGTATTAGATCTGACAGTGCGATTTCTAGGAAGTCTATGTGCCCTCCTTATTAGAGATGCCAAATCCCAGTCTGATAACTCCGGAAATGCTCTTCTAAACAGCTGTACCCTCCCCGTGGATTCTCTCCTTTCTTCCCTTCCGGTATTCCAAATACGCGTACCTTATTTTGTCTTTGATGGTTTTCCTAATCTTCAAGCTTAGCCTGTACAAATTTCTATCATGATTCTCTATGGTTTTTTGAATAGCTTCTCCTCCATCCTCTATATCTGTGACCTTTTGTTGGAGCTCCCCCATCTCTGTGGTGAGCTTGGCTATTTTACAAGTAGCTTCTGACAATAAGTACTGTATAGCAATGTTATCAGCTCTGACTTGCGCATAGTGCTGTTGTGCCTCGGCTCGCGGAGTATGTAACATCTACAGAATGGTTAACAATGTTGGCTTCTGCTCACTGTCAGATAAGAAGGGGTCTGAAATGGCTGTAGGTGAACAGCAGGCAGCGGTAATGACCCTAGATGAATGGGAGCTAATATCAGATGGAGCCAAGGCCTCCGGGCAATCAGTGATTGAGGGCTATGCTCTACTGAGCCTTGATTGTGCTTCTTCCTTCCCTTGTGTGGATTTTGGGAGTCATTTGAGGCAGTGGACAGACAATAATATCACTTTATCATCCCCTTTGGATACAACCCAGTTTCACAGAGGGTTACCGCTGGTGGTCTTGTGTCTAACCTGAGTCTTGCCACGAGAAAAGACATAGCTATCACCCTGCTTGTTCTTTGGAAAGTGTGTTTGTGCTTTCTTGTCTCTCCCAGAATCATTAACCAATGATGTATTTGCCAGTACATCCGCCATTGACCACACTTCTGTTGTGCTGGCTCTGTGCTAATCATCTGACACTTTGACAGAAAAGCAGACATTTGAGGTGAGCAGATCTAGAGCGTCACTGGTGTTGAGAGAGCTCTACCAAGAGCTGCTCTCCACCTAAACTTGAGAACTACCCAGAGTTCTCAGCTTCTTTTTTTGCATAATTTATACGTTACTCTAGGCCTGAAGGGCATTGTTTTTTATATGTACTGACACTGTACGCTGGGGATCACGGTTTGATCCCCGGCTCCGGTGGCAGGGGTCTGCCCAGCACCATGCGACTCTGGGCAATAGCTCGCTTAATCTTCCCTACGGCCCCCAGCACCGAGATACCCCTTCGGGGGTGATTTGTGTGCTATACAAGTACTGTATTTATTTATTTATATATGTATTTATGTATTTATTTATATCTATATCAAAATCCTGTGTTTCTTGCTTCAAATCCAGACACGTGAATTTGAAACCTTTGAACTTCTTACTGACTCACCCCCAAACCTGTTGTTTCTTACTGAAACCGGGCTAACGGAGGCTTCTAATCCTACTATTGCCAATGCTATTCCACAAGGCTACCAGATTCTGAGGAAGGATTGCCCGGTGGGGAGAGGCGGTGGAATATCTATTGTATACAGGAGGTCCTTTACTTGTACTCTGCTAGCGAATGTGGAGAGAGAGGGGGCGGAAAGTCTGGGTTTTATCTTAACTCTCTCGGCTCAGCAATCCATGGCAGGAGTAGTAATCTATCGCCCTCCTGGTCCGGCTAAGAACTTCCTGGACTCTATTATCCATTCCATCTCTCCCATTGCAGCTATATATAGCCATTGTATGGTCCTGGGAGATTTTAATATCCATATGGATAAATCTTTGGAGCCCGACTCTCTAAGACTGTCTGAATCCCTGGATATTCTTAATTTAACCCTATTTGTTTGTGGATCTACGCATGAGAAAGGCCACGTACTGGATCAGGTTTTCTCTTCTAACCAGATTTATATGGATGCCTCCTTGGCCTTAACCTGCTCCGACCATCATTTGATTAATTTTAAAATTTGCAGAGATACTGCTGGATCCCAACCCCTGGAGACAACCAAGGTAAATCACTGCTCCAGACCATTTCACCTGATAATATCTGAGGCCATTCAGCGAGAGATGCGGCAGAAGCCGATTCCCTTAAGTGGCGTCCTGGAACAGGATGTGAAGACTTTTGAGGATTGGCTGCAACAGCAAGCCACTGAACTAGCCCCCGCCTGTGTGAGGCCTGTTAAATCCACTCGAGCTTCAGCCCCCTGGTTTTCTGAGGCCTTAAGGGAGAGTAAAAGAGCCTGTAAACTTCTTGAAAGAGAGTGGCGGAGGAATTATAATTCCTCAGATAAATTGACCTACATATTGGCACAGAGGAATTATCACAAGAGTATACATGAGGGAAAAAAAACTCTTTTTGTCTACAAAAATAGATAAGGCCGCTAATAAAAGTAAAACCCTCTTTAATGTGGTAAAGAGTTTTACCTCCCCTACCTCTATAAGCCAACCGGTTGTTCCCACTAGTGATTAGATGGAACGCATGGCCCTCTTTTTTTATGAAAAAATTAAATTGATCCAGGATTCTTTTGAAGCCCATTCACTGGAGCGAGAGGGTATTGAGGGCTCCCCCTCAGCCGCCTGTCTCAGTTCCAGGGCTTCTCTAAGGGAGTTCCCAGAGATTACTTTAGAGCAGTCTCTGGTGTTTATGAAAACTTTGAAATCTGGCTCGCCCACAGAGTCCTTGCCAGCCAAAGTGTTGTCCTCAATAGCGGATGTGATCAACCCTTGGGTGAATTCTATCTTGAACACCTCTCTACGAGAGGGGCTAATGCCACAAGGGTGGAAACATGCTAAGATCCTTCCGCTACTGAAGAAACCATCGGCGGACCCTGCGGCAGCATGTAACTACAGACCCATCTCGCTTTTGCCTTTCTTTTTGAAGGTTCTGGAAATATTTGTTATTAAAGTCCTAACGAATTATGTGGAGACTAATGATTTGCTACACCCTAGCCAGTCTGGCTTCAGAGCCAATTTCAGCACCGAAACGGCCCTACTGGAAGTTGCAGAAACTGTTAAAGCTACACTGGATAGAGGAGGGAGAGCTGTTTTGGTGCTGTTGGATCTGTCCGCAGCTTTTGACACCGTGCCTCATCCGAGATTACTGGAAAGACTGTATTGGAGGTATGGTGTTGAGTTGGTTTGCATCTTTTCTTGCCAACCACTCTCAAACCATTTGGTCGCCCTTTTTATGGCGGATATACCCCTCTTGAATGTGGGGGTGCCTGAGGGCTCTATTTTGAGCCCTACACTATTTAATTTGTACATGGCCCCCCTTGCCCCTCTCACTGAGAAATCTGGTGCCAAAATAGTGTCATACGCTGATGACACTCAGCTGTTGTTCACCTGCAAGAAGGGAATCGAGTTTAATGGCAATTTGATCAACACCTGCCTCTCTAAAGTCTTCTCATGGTTAAGTCATAACCATTTAAAATGTAACTCCGAGAAGTCTGAGATTATTTTTTTCGGGCCTCTGCCTCTGGATATTTGGCATGAATGGTGGCCCCGGGATATGTTGCCCCCTGTGTCGGCCGTTTCTTCAGTGAAAAATCTGGGAGTCAAGCTAGATTCCACTCTTTCTTTGAAGGTCCAAGTACACTCTGTAGCCGGAGTATGCTTCGGGCTGTTGAAAATGCTGCGAAATTTCCTGCCATTGCTTTCGATCCCTTACAGGAAGAGAGTGGTTCAGGCATTGATAATGTCCAAATTGGACTATGTTAACTCCCTGTATCTTGGTCTTCCTGAATATCTTCTGAGCCGACTTCAAGTGATTCAGAACTCGGCAGCCAGAGCCATTTTCTTGACAGATTCTAGAACCAATACGACCCAGCTCTTGTCTTCTCTTCATTGGCTTCCAGTACGGAAAATAATTCTGTTTAAAGCCCTGGTCCTGTTTTTTAAGGCTTTCCATAAGATCAAAGCCCCGTATCTTAGAGATAGATTTCAGCCTTATCTCCCTCATCGCACTTTAAGGTCTTCTTCCCAACTCCTGATCATCACTCCTAGAGTGCTACGTGCCCGAATGGGGGCAGATCTTTTCATGCAACTGCCTCACGGCTGTGGAAGAGCCTTCCGTTTGCGATCAGACAGAGTCCGGATCTTCTTTTCTTTAGGAAAAGTCTTAAGACATGGGTCTTTCAGCTGTAAGTCACTAGCAGTGCATCGGTTGTGTTTTATGTGACGTGACATCTGGATGTTTTAGCGCCGGGACACTCCTGGGAGCAGCCGGTCGCTTAATAAATAAACGTTAACATAACATAACGTTAACATAACCGAAGCCGCAGATTCAGTTTTATGTCAGTTTTATGTACGTTTATTTATTTATCGTGCTGTAACACATTTTGACATTAACCCCTACCTTGCTCACACACTGAGCTCCACTGTTCTTCTCCTTTTGTTGGGAGGGTCAGTCACGTGATGCAATAAACATAAATGACTTACTTTCCAAATTAACATTTGTTGCATAATCCTCCCTGTTCAAACATCATAAATGTTACAGATTTAAAATCATGTGTTTAACACCTTCCACAACGTGAATAGTAATCCTGAAAACATTAAAGTTAAAATCAAATATCTTTTACATTCTGGTACTGTTTCTTTTCTCAATTAGCTCATTATTCCTTAGTTCATGTCTTTTTTATATATCTTTTCAAGTTCCTTTTTTTCTGCTAATTCATTTTTTATTTTCAAATATGGAACGTAAGAAGTGTTTTTGTGCTACACAATGTTTAAACCTGTATTTATCACTATATTACACCAAACTAATTTTTCTAAAGTGCAACCAAACTGTGCCCCTTGGTTATCAATTGGTCCCCTATGTCTTTAGCATGTGCTCCCCAGATTTTCTCTTTCCGCCTCAATGCACAAATGTACAGCAGATACAGATATGAGTGTCAATCTATACAATAGTACAAGAGCCCTAGAGTCTCACCACGGGGGAGGACTGAATGTTTATACAGCTAGCCTGTTCGAGTTAGAGTCTGCCAGTAGCTTGTAATAAAGTGCGGGAGACACTTCTTAAAGAGCAAGTGCATTGATACTTAGCAATTACCCTATATCTCAACGTGCCTGTTCTCAAATAAAAAACAGGCTCCAGCATGCTCAGGCTCACTTGTATCAACTTTATTGTGGCTACAAATACAGGTAACGTGTTTCATCCATTGCAGAGATCTTTGTCAAACCAATTTGTGCCGCCATTTTGTTTTCATTTATACGCCCATATAGAGTCTCAAAACAAATAAAGTGACAGTGCAATATTATTAAAGTGACACGTGCAATTTTTGATTTCAATAACTTTTATTGGTTTTACAAAAGCAATACAAATAAAGAGGCAAGGGTGACGTGCAATTTTTACATTTTTTCAAAGAAAGTTAATTGTGCCATTTTTGTTGCCTAAATCTGAAAAAACATCACAATAGACACTGCCAGTATGGCATTAAAAAGCAGAAATTATTAAGTATACGTTCTTATTTAGGGAAACAGCTCTGGGGTTATTTTGTAAACTTATTTGTTGTTGGATAACACCAGTATGCCTGTTTTGCAAAATTCACCTTTACACAAACGATATAATACAATCTTTCATTTTGCGGCAAACAGACTTAAAGTGCATGGATGCCTAGTGCCTCATCATTTTTCCTGATGTAATCAAAGCATCATACAAGGCAAGTGCCCATTGTAAGTTGACTGATTCATACAACCTTAAATAATCATTGTTTAAAATATTCCTAAAATGCCTACTGTTTGAAAAAAAAACTAATTAGTGTGTATATAAAAACAAAGATTAAAGTAACATCATGGGTAGGCGAATATGTCAGTGACAACATTAATGTTTTGAGCTAAAAACACAGAAAATCACCAGTTCCAGTCAGCAGAGCTAACTATAACTTGCCCGAGTCATGCACTGCTTATGACCTCACATATTTCATCACTTGTGCAATATTAATATATGTTACATTGATTAATATAGCGCACTAATCACTCAAGAAGGTTTACAGGCACTTGGGCATGCATGTAGGTTTGTGGTTCCCATGGTGCTTATACGAAGATCCAGGTCTTCAGCTTCTAGCGGAACTCAAGAAGTGAGGAGGAGGCTCTGATGTGTTGAGAGAGATTGTTTTGGGTGCAATGTAGGAGAATGAGCAACCTCCAGTTTTGGTTGTGTGGATGCTGGGAATGTGTGCGGGTGAGAGTGAGGCAGTGTGTAGCTGTCTGGTGGGTTGGTGAAAGCGTATGCGTCTGTTCAGGTAGTTTGGTCCTGTGTTATATAGGGCTTTGTATTAGTGTGTGAGATGTTTGAATGGGCAGCACTTGTGAATGGGGACCCAATGAAGCTTTCTGAGGTGTGGTGTGAAGTGGGTGCTGCATGGGGGTCAAGTATGAGTCTTGCAGCAGTGTTGTGGATAGTATGGAGTCTTTGGAGGAGTTGTTTAGTGATTCTGGTGTACACAGTTTTGCCATAGTCAAGTCTGCTGGTGATGACTGCTTATGTGATGGTCCATCTGGTGTTCTGAGGTAACCATTTGAAGATTTTTTACATCATACGTAGGATGTGGAAATAGGAGGTGCACACTGCATTGACTTGAGCTGGCATGTTGAGCTTGTCATCAAGGATGATCCCTGATTTCCTGCGTGGTCTGTGTGTGTGGCTGTTGGCCCTAACTTCAAAGCCAATAGGTGGAGTCACATAGGGAGGTCTTGTTGCCGAAGACCAGTACTTCTATCTTGGAGCTAAGCCTCAGGAAGTTGGTTTGCATCCAGTATGCTACCATGGTGATGCCGTTGGTGAAGCTAGTTCTGGCGTTGTGTCACGTGGCCCATAGGGACATTGTTGTCTTCACTAAGTTAGCATGAGCGACGGGAGTCGGCAGCGCGTGCGACGCAAAATGGCTGCTGCGTTTTAAGCTCAGGGCTCACCTGCTTTTTAGATGCCATTTTCCGGATGAAAAGGAAATGAATTTGAATCCTCTTTTACAGCAGCTCCTTATCATGCCTTGGGGAAGCTGCAGATGGAAATTCAGGCACCTTGAACAAATGAAGGAAGCGCTATAGGGTCTTTTTCCCTGCAGGGCTCGGTGTGAACTGTAGAGGAGGTGGGCATGTCACTCTCAGCACCTCCGCTATTCAGAAGCTTTACTCCCCCTTAAAGGGATTTTCTATATCCTGGTTTGCCTAGATTCTTTCACCTTTCCAGGTTTAAAGGGATTTTCTTCTTTTCTCACCAATTTTTGCATTAACTTTATTATAAATTCATTCAAGTCCTTTTTGTCTTGTTTCTTCTCCAACAAAATAAATATTTCACCAGGAAAGCCATAGCATTTTTCAAAGTTATTGTTTATTGTTTGCCATGAACTTTTTTAATTTATATACAACTATTTAAGTGCTCTTTGTACTGCAGCATGGAGTCCATATCAACTTCAAATCATTCAAATAAACTAAAACAAGCTGTTTCGCCACCCCCTCAAAGTCCAAAGCTATAGAGTCACAAGGTATTTCATTATCAAAATATTTTGAGGAAATACACGCCAGTTATATAAGTACTTATATAATTTGCTCAGATATTAAGCATATTCAGAGAGACATTGCCTCTCTATCTATGAGAGTAGCAGACAATGAGATAACAATTTGTGACAATGCTGCTGCTATTATGAATATGGCTCCACTTATCCCTCAGGTTGCTTCCCTCCAACGTTCATTGTTAGATTTGGAAAATAGAAATAGACAGTACAACTTGCAAATATTTAATGTTCAGAAGAGTTGAAGGACAAAGTTTTCATCTTTTCTTGGAAAATCTATTACCTAAACTTTTAAACATTACATTTCAGGAACGTTTCGAGATTGATAAAGCTCACAGAATCCCCTCTATTCGTAAACCACATCAAGTCAAGCCAAGACATTTCATATTTAAAGACGTCATCACCTAGTACTCATAAGGAAAGCTGCGAGAGAGATCCCTTCTCTCTTGATTGAAGGAAATAAAGTCTTTATTCATCAGGACTTTGCAAAGGAAACCGTTCAAATCAGATGACAATTTTCAGACCTTAGGCCGTGCCTACAAGAAGCTGGATAACTTGTATCCTTCAGTTATGCGTATTTGGAAAAATTATGTCTCCAAGTCTTTCTCCTCACCTTCAGACTTAATACGATTTTTAGACCAGCATAACCATATCATTATTGATTCTGAACCAGCTGGATCTACAGGCTAATGTTAACTCCCCTTATTCATAGATGTTATTCTACTTTTTCTCATGGCAGGTGCACATAAGGTGGCTACTCTTGTTTTGTACCTCCATCTCCACTGTTTATGGATATGAGGTTTTGGAGGTTGACCTTTATATGTTGTATGTTTTGTCTTGTCTTTTTTATGTGGGCTACTTTTCTTTTCTCTTTCTTTTTTCTTTTATCCTGTTTTACTACTCATAACGTGATATGTCTAGGCCACCGTTAGCTGTTGCTTCATTAAATGTCAAAGGTTTGAGACACCCAGCTAAAAATGCAACATTTTAGAATATTTAAAAAAGTCTAATGTAGATGTTTGTTTTTTACAAGAAGCTCATGTGGATGATAAAATGCTACATACTATGTCCAAGGGATGGGTAGGACTTATGCGTTTTTATCTCCTGCTGCAAAACTTAAAAATGGAGTATCTATAAAAAAAATTCCTGTAGAGCCCAAGTACAACTAATGTCTCACCACCATGACTCAGATGGTAGATTTGTTTACGCCCAAGTCACAATTGACAAACATATTTTAAACTTTGTCAATATATACGCTCCTACATCAGATGATCCTGCTTTTTGGACATATATCTCTGCTGAAATACTAAAGATAGGCAACTCATCCCTTATTGTGGGTGGCGATTTTAATCTCATGAAAGATCCTTTGTTAGATTATTCCTCTGTATTTAAATTTCGACCTAAAAGATCTTTTTTTCAATAAAATCTTTTATTTCCATTATTAAGTTGGTTGATTTCAGGAGATTAGAGCATCCTACAGACAATAATTTTTATTCTAATGCCCTCTTTCTCTAGGATTGATTACCTTTTGACTTCACATAATCTATGCTTGATGCGGTGCAATGCGTCAGCTACAGCGGCGACATCCTTGTTCAGACTTGAGACAGCAGCGGCTGCGACAGCAGGCACTTCCAAAGAACTCTTGGGGAGTTGAAGTCTGTTGTCCCTGAGACTTCAGCAGGAGGCAAGTTCATCTCTCAAGCCCTTGGAGATCCTTACAAGTTGAAATAAAGTACACAAAGTTCCTTGCTCCTTCCTTTTGACAGTCAGGCAACCACTGCAGGCTAATCCTCCAGTTCAGCCTAGGGATAGTCTCTCCTCAGTTTCTTCAGGTTCCTCTCCTCAGTAAAGGTTTCTTCTTGTTTGTCCAATAGTGATCTAATTTCTTGGGATCAGGGTCCCAATATTTATATGCCAAAATCCTTTGTCCTCTGAGGGCAGAGGGGCCTTTGCCCAGTCCAAACCAGTTCTGGAGCACTCTGTATATATGACTCCTTCTTTCCTTTCACAGTGCAGGCCAGAAACATCAGACACCCCACAGGAGGTGGAGCCAGCATTGTGGAGAGAAAGCACAGCCCTGGAGCACTTTGTTGACATGATTCCTTCTCTTCTTTCACAGTGCAGGGCAGAGACATCAGCTGCACCACAGGAGGTGGAGCCAGCATTGTGGAGGGAAGGCACAGCCCTATTCAGGTACCAGGTGCAACTCCTCCCACCCATCTAGATGCAGATCTCTCTATTCACCACTGGGCTGACTCATTCTTTCTCCTCGAATCCCCCAGCCCTGTCACTCAAACCCCAGACAAGGAATACACAACCTAGCAGAGGCAGGCTTTGGAAAACTAGACAAGAAAACACCTACTTTCTAAAAGTGGTATTTTCAAACACAGAATGTTAAAAACCAACTTCACTAAAAGATGTAGTTTATCATTCTGAGTTCAGGCATACTGAACTTGGATTTCTACCGTGTTCCCTTAGTCAGTTAGGATTATAAAATGTAATAACCTAACTGCCCATTCTGGCCTATGGAGAACAGGTACCCTTGCAATAGTGAAAAACTAAAATGGCTGTGATTCACTATTAGGACATGCCACACACACCAGGGCATGTCCTACCTTATACTTACAATGCACACTGCCCTTGGGCCTACCATAGCGGTGTCTGATACGAAGAAAAGGGAAGGTTTAGGGGCTGGCAAGTGGGTGCACTGGCCCAGTCAGCATGACAGTACCAGACTGCACACAGGCTCTGCAATGGCAGACCATATACACACTTTTACAGGCCGCTGTGGGTGGCACAAACAGTGCTGCAAGCCCACTAGCAGCATTCTGAATACAAGCCCTGGGCACACTCAGTGCACTGTACTGGGGTCTGACACATAAACCAAACCAGCCAATCATGGAATCACTAATCCATACATCAATTTACAATAGGGAGAGCATATGCACTTTAGCACTGATCAGCAGTAGTAAAGTGCCCAGATTCATAAAACCAACAAAAAACAGGTCAGACAAAATACAGGAAGAAGGCAAAAAATTCAGTGATGACCCTGCAAAAAGGGCCAAGTCCAACACCGGCGATCAAAACAAATAATGGCACTCAATTAAAAGGTGTTGAGGAAATAATGAGAGAGTTCTTATACTTTTACTCCTCCTTATATAATGACCCTCTCGCTCCTCAATGTGATGCCATCATGGACTTCCTCAATACTTGTCAACTAACTCACATTTCTGATACTGACAGATTAGCTTAAGAAAGTCCCATCAATATGTAAAAAATATTTACAGCCAATAAAGGACTAAATTCCGATAAAACGGATCACTGAAAGAATATCGACTACCAAAATATCGACTACCCAAAATATCGAGGAAAAAATATCTACAGCAAAAATATCGAGTTTGTATGTACAAACAGGTAAGTACAAAAATATCGAGTACAAAATATCGTTTACAAAAATATAGTTGTAAAAAATATCGACTTTAATAAAAACAATGTTTAATTACATTAATATAAAAAATTAATTACTAAAATATAATTAACAATACTTAAAATAACTTTTAATAATTAAATAATTAATGAAAGTAAAAAAATAATATTTTTTTAATCATATTTCTTAAAACATATATATATATAGTAACAAAATTTAATTAAATAATAGCCAATATTATTAACGTACAAATACAAAAGAGTAAAAATTACTATTCCCACTCCAGTGGGTGCAACAGTAGGGAAAGCGTTGGATAGCGTAGGGGTTAAAATTACTATTCCCACTGCAAAGAGTGCAACAGTGGATATATGACGTTACAACGCAACTTTTACAACGCACTACCATTACAACGTAAGTATTGGTAAGTATATAATAATTTTTTTAATTTAAATTATTTAAAATTATTTTAATATAATTTAATTTAATTTCATTAAATTAAATTAATGTAAATTTAATTTGACTTTATTTTTACACTGTACCCCTGTACCCCAAAAACCCAAAACTGACCCTGAACCCTAAAAAAACCCTTTACCCAAAAACCCAAAACTGACCCTGAACCCTAAAAATACCCCTTTACCAAAAAACTAAAAACTGACCCTGAACCCTAAAAATACCCCTTTACCCAAAAACTAAAAACTGACCCTGAACCCTAAAAATACCCCTTTACCCAAAAACTAAAAACTGACCCTGAACCCTAAAAATACCCCTTTACCCAAAAACTAAAAACTGACCCTGAACCCTAAAAATACCCCTTTACCCAAAAACTAAAAACTGCCCCTAAACCCTAAAAATACCCCTTTACCCAAAAACCCAAAACTGACCCTGAACCCTAAAAATACCCCTTTACCCAAAAATTAAAAACTGACCCTGAACCCTAAAAATACCCCTTTACCCAAAAACTAAAAACTGACCCTGAACCCTAAAAATACCCCTTTACCCAAAAACTAAAAACTGACCCTGAACCCTAAAAATACCCCTTTACCCAAAAACTAAAAACTGACCCTGAACCCTAAAAATACCCCTTTAATTTAACATAATTAGCAATTAATCAATTAAATTAAATTAATTACCAATTACATTTTAATTAATTAACAAATATTTTTTAATTAACAATTAATTAAATATTACTACCAATTAATACATTTACATATTTAATTAATTATAATTAAATTACTTCCCACCCTATTCCCCTATAAACCCACAACCCGCTACAGGAAATAAATTATTTTAATTTACACAATTAGCAATTGCTCAATTAAATTAAATTAATTACCAATTAAAATTTAAATAATTAACAAATATTATTTAATTACCAATTAATTAAATATTACTACCAATTAATACATTTACATATTTAATTAATTATAATTAAATTACTTCCCACCCTATTCCCCTATAAACCCACAACCCGCTACAGAATACAATTACACAATAATTTAAAGAAAATCATAAATTAAAAATAATTATAAAATAAAATGACACTTTTCACACATATTATAACATAAAAACACTATAAATAATTAAATATTATTTAAAAAACAATATTTTTTACTATCTAGATTATATACTTAGATATTTTCCCTTTCTATATTATTTACAGTCGATATTACTTCACTTACCTTAAAAACGATATTTTGGCTGTCGATATTCTGTCCTGTCGATATTTTCTCCAAACGATATTTAAAACTCGATATTCTGTCCAAACGATATTTTGGAGTCGATATTATGTCTGTGCACCGATAAAACACCTGGCCCCAATGGTATTCCGGCTGAAATCTACAAATTTTTTCAAGACCAAATATCTGGTATCCTTCGTTCTCTTTTTACAAATTTTCAACATACTTCTAGGATGGGAGGCTCTTTCAATCAATCCACTATTATTGTCCTCCCCAAACATAATAAAGATCCGACTGTGGTGTCAAATTATCATCCCATTTCTCTAATCAGTATTGTAAAACATATGCTAAAATTTTAGCAAATAGATTGTCCCCCCTGCGTTCCTCCATTATTGAAAGTGACCAGACTGGTTTTATGAAAGGTAGATTGTCAGCCCATAACACTCGCTTGCTTTGTCATGCCTTGTCTCTTGCTAAAGACATCAACTGTCCAATTGGTGTGTGGTCCTTGGACGCGGAAAAAGCATTTGATAAAATAAATTGGCAATTTTTATTTAATACTCTGGAAGTTTTTCAATTTGGCCTTTTTTCTCAACATGATTAAGGCATTGTACTCGGCACTCTCGGCTTCTATTTTTGTCAATGGTTCCTCTCCATTTAATTTATATAGAGGTACACGTCAAGTCTGCATTAATGATAAATTTACAGGTATTGTTTTATTACATGTTAATGATCCTCTTATCTGTTTACCTATTGTTCTCACTATATTCATAAATATGCTGCAGTTTCTGGATACTCCTTGAATACTAACAAAACAGATTTTTCCCCTGAATGTGTTTTGTAATTCTACAGTGTTGGCAAATACAGATATAATATGGTCTCCAAAATCTCTCAGATATCTAGGCATAACATTTACAGATTCAATTAAGGTATAGTTGAAACTAGGGGTGGGCGAAATTTTGCGAAGTCGCGCTACGCAAAGCTCCGCGAAACGGTAAAAAATCTCCGCGAGCACGTTAAAGTTCAGCGAACATGCAGAATTGCTTGTTCCACCCGTTCGCGATGCTTTTTACCTGTTTGCGAATGCTGTTTGCATGCTCAGAGAGAAATATCTCGTGAACACGCATTTTAAAGGTGCGTCAAACAAAAAATTCCACGAAACCACGGATCGCTGAATTTTTGGCAATTCCGCGTTCTCCGCGGAACACAAAATTACCAAAATTCCGCAAATTCAGCGAGCGGAACGGAATTTACCACCCAGGTCTAGTTGAAACTAAATGTTCCACAATTTTAGCTAGTACCAATGAAAAACTGAATGGATTCGTGTAATCTTCATTTAAATTGGTGAGGATATATTGAGGCAATTAAAATGTCTATAACCCCACACATCCTTTATTTGTTGTCCATGCTGCCCCTTTCTTTTCCCTCCAGTTTTTATGTTAAACTATATGAATTATTTACTAAATTTATCTGGAACAATAAACCCTCGCAGTTGCCCAAATGTGAAGGTGGGGTTGGTCTTCCAGATTAAAAAAAATATCATTTTACATTTCTTGTGGCACAACTTTTGTTATGTTTCTATAATGTTTCTCCTTCTAATTCACCCAATGGCTTAATTTGGAGAAAAATGTATTGAACCCATATCCATTATCAGCTTTCCTTACTGTGGCCAAAAGTTCATTTGGCAAATGATCGCCGATTATTGCAACTTCAAAGATTTCCCTTTTATCATTGTACAAGAAATGTTCTACTACTATTGCATTTACTAAGCAAGTTTCTCTGCAGTTCAATCCCAAACTCCAATGTCATAAACATATTTATTTTTGGAATTTATGGATAAATACTTGTATTTTCTTTGTTGCGGGTATATGTCAAGATGGTATGTTTTATTCATTCGAATATCTTTAAGTTAAATACAACTTACCTTTGTCATATTTTCCTAAATGTACATTACTTTGTAACACTCTTCTTAATGCATATCACCAACTGCAACCTATGTCCCAATCGTCTAGTATGAAGTTTTGTATTAACGTGTTCAGTCATACAGGACATTTTGCCTCTAAAGTCTATAAAAAACGTTTTAATCCCCATTCCTCCTTTACATATTTTACCCAGAAATGGTCACCATACATACATACTCAACTCTCTAATAAGGATGGAAAGATATCTGGAAGTCCAACACTGCTAGTTATCTCCCGGCTACCCTCATACAAACTAATATTTATTTGCTATACCAATGCTTTTGGTCTCTGGATAACTATTTAAAGCCAACCTGTTAGATACTCGAAACTGTTGGCATTGTAATTCTATGACTGGAGACTTACCCAATTTATTTTATAAATGTCCTATTAACTATCAGTTTTTGTCAGATGTATGGAATATCATAACCCGGACCCTTAAGATCAAAAACACCTTTACCGTTCTCTATTTTAATCTTTAAATCTACATAATCCCCTATGGACTGTAAACCCTAAGACTTTCTTATTTCTACTGCGCTCAAATCCGTCTAATTGGAAAGATGCTACATTACTTTCAGTCAATGCTAGGTGGGATTGGATTATTTTTCTCAGACATGGAAATTCTCATTTCTACTTGCCTCTAATGAATCATATACTTCAAGGTTCAACATGTGGTCTAAACTAGATTCATACATTACTGCTTGTTCCTCAATTTAAAGTATGTATTTTAGTCTTCATTAGTCAAATATTCTCACTGTAGCCCCTGTTTTATTTGTATTTATTCTTTATCTATTTTTATGCAAAAGTTATGGATATAGTATTCTATTTAGATGCGTATGGATGCGTTATACTTCTTGTATTTGCAATACTTTTTAACTTTTATATTTGGTTTTTATTTTCTGTAATGTGTTTACTGTATGTGGAAATATATACAATAAAAAAAAATTGAACTTAAAAACAAAAATTAAGTGGCTCATTACGATGGTGGTGAAACCACCAACGGCAGCCTGCCAGTGGCAGTTTCACCACCATTGTGAAGCACTTCTCCACCATCAAATTACTATGGCGGGCGGTGTGCTGGTGGATGCAAATAAAGCCACCAGAGGCAATTGTTACGATTGCCTGGCAGACCCACCCACATCTACAATATGGTGGCGGTGCCTATTACGATGCTGCATCCCCGCCAGCCGGTGAAACTGCCATTCATAGACTGGAGGGATTACATGTTGTGGGCCCCCCTTGTGTTGGGGGAGGTGGGGGTGCACTGAGGGGTACCCCCTATATTTCCCTGCACAAGGTGTCAGGCACCATGTTGTGACTGCCACGTAGTGCAGAGAAACGCACAGCATGCATTTTTAGAGATGCAGCAGGTGCTGAAGCCAGTAGTACCTGCAGCAATGTTAAAAATGCACAATGCGACTACAACAGTGGCAGTTGCATTGTAATCACATTGGTGGGATCGCCGCATTGTATGCGTGCGGTCCAAGTACCCACAACGATGGCGAACGGACTATGGCGGAGGGACTCAAGTCCGTCCGCCATCATAATGATGCCCTAAGTTGGATGTATGACGTTACAACGCATATTTTTACAACGCCTACCTTTACATCACAAGTTTTACAACGCATACCTTTACAACGCATAGTGCTTTTGGGCGCTGGATAGTGAATAATTTAATTTACTATTCGAACTCCAGTCCCCGTGGATAGTAGGGAAGGTGTTGGATAGTACATTAAACCTATTCCCTATCCTAGAGCGCCCCCCAGCGCTATGTGTTGTAATGGTTTGCGTTGTAAAAGTTGCGTTGTACTGGTAGTTCGTTGTAAAAGTTTCGTTGTAAAGGCTGTATACCCCTAAGTTAGCATGAGCATGTTGCTGCTTGCCTGCTGCTTAGTGCATGTTACTATACAGCTTTATTTTTTGCAATATTGTCTATGGCTACTTTCACATGAGAACTCATCATTGTGTTCACTCTCTGCATTTTGGCTGAACATTATGTGCAAGGTCGAACAACAATGCCCCTTGTCATTTTGTTCTGGCCAGGTCTTAGCCCTTAGACAAAACATACTAAAGCAGCTTTTGTTTGGACAACGTACTTTGGTTTTTAGTGGGAGACACGAATGGGTAACACACACTTGGAGGGGGACCTTTACCGAGAGAAGAGCGAGACAGCACCTAAGATGTAGATCTACCATCTATAGGCTATGGTATGGCTTCTCCTGACAAAGCCCAGAGATCTTCTAATATATAATAATATTTCTTGCCACTTTAACAATGCGAAATTGACCTTTCAATTTGGAAAGACTCCCTCACTGTTCCTCCTGACTGAACCTTTACCCAATCATCTATATCAAGTCTGCAGCAAATAACCTTGTCAGGTTGTACCTGACCATTATTCTGAACCCACTCTCTCAACCAGAAAGAAACTAATTTGGTGCTCGGTAAACAGCCACACATATCATGAAATGAAATCCTTTGCGTCACTCTATGTATAGTTGTCCCATACGTCTGCACCATAACACTCACCATGGCTCCCACATCCTTCTGATTGGCAATGGCCATTTGTATCACCAACCGGTTGACCCTTTCTGTTAAACAATTCCCCTGTAGGTTATATAGTGATGAGCAAGAATATCTAATACCACACCGTTTAAGAAACGTTGTCATCTCACACAAAATTAACTAAGTGCCATTACCAACACAAGTGGGACACCTTCCTCCTGAAAAATCTGTTTCTGCTTTGAAATGGGGCTCCTTGTGTTGATATTCTTAAAAAATTTTACAAAAATCCACATCTACCACAGTGGCAGCAAATCTCATCATCCCTGACAATTCTCCCATTGGACCAATAAAATCGAAGCACACTGTATTCCATGGCTTACCAGGGTCATACATATGCCACTGCAAACTTTTACTCCCCACTTTCAACCTCTTTTCACTCTGCTTGCAACTACCACACTCCGCCCATCTTTTCACCTGATCATCAAGACCTGGCCACCAAACCTCATTCTTGATTCTCCTGCTACTCAAGCCTTGCCCTAAAAATCCCTCATGTGCTAGGTAAAATAACTTATACCTCAACCCAACAGGAGGGATCTCCCGTCATGATGACACTGGAACCACACACCAACAACTCCTCCAGTGCCTTAAAATAAGGCTGCACAGACAGACACAAAGTACTCTCCCTTGAAGCTCCACAACAAATCAAAGTAAACACCTTTCGAAGAACATTGCACTTTTTAATCTCGTCCTCCCACTGAGCCATGGTGAATGCACCAAAACCACTCACCACCACATCCTGCACAGAGGAAACCACCCCTTCTGCCTGAAAACTTATGACAAGACTCCTGATCCACAGTCTCCTGTGGCATAGCTAGTCTTGACAAGCAATCCACTGGGACATTCCTCCACCCTTGCATTAATTCCACAGTGTAAGAATATTCCTGCAGGCATGCCGCCAGCCTAGCTAATCTGTCTGACCCCTCATATGCACCACCCAATGACAAAATCTTGATCAAATGTTTGTGATCTGTTCACATACTGAAAGTCAACCCCCACAAATAAACCCTAAACTATTCAGCCTCCCTGGCGGCAGCTAACGCCTTACTCTCTATCACCAAATAATTCCTCTCGGCTTGAGTCAGGGTGTGTGAGACAAAAAAGCCACTGTCCTTTCTTTCCTACCATGGAGCAGTGAGAGTACCACATCCAACCCAGTGGCGATGGCATCAACAGTGAGTTTACATTTTAACTTAGTATCAAAAATTGGCAAAGTCCCTGCCTCACATATACCAGTCTTAATAGTGTCAAAACACTTATGTTGTTCTCTCCCCCACACAAACTTCTCACCTCTCTGCTAACATCGAGCGGAGTTCACGTAGCTGTGCTACATGAGGCTACGCAAAGCTGCAACAATCTCTGCAATGCTACACGGTGTTACGCGAGCATGCAGAGTTGCTTGTTCCACATGCTCGCACAGGCTCGTGAGATGTTTTTGACTTTCAGCAACTTGGATTACGTTTTTTGGGGGAAATATCACGTGAACTTCACCATGCGGTCATCAATGGCCGTGGCCATCTTGTTTTCCTAGTCTTTGCATGGTTCTAGGGCCTGTTTTTCATCCCTCTCTAATCTTTTCAAACCTTTGTTTTTTACACTGTTTTTCAGATTTTTTTAATTTATCCCTCTTTCTTCCTAAGTGTATATTTTGCTTTTAATTCTACTTTTACAGTGTTTTGGAACTTTTTCTACTGTTTTATATTACTTGCTTTTTTACTTTCCTACTTCTTGTCCTGTTTATTTTTTACTCCTACATTTTATTTTCCACCCCTCGCCCACCCAGAACCATGGCAAAGGGCAAGGCAACCTCTACCAGCTCTAGTAAGGGGAAGGAATCTGCGCCCAAGAGCAGCCTTCCTTGCGGCAGACAGCGAATGGAAGGGGTGCAGCCCCGGGCCCTTTTCACAGAGGCAGAGGTGGCCGCCCTTGTTTTTTTTTGTACAGTGCCACCTCCCCTTAACCTTGGGAGCAGGCCCGGCTCCGGTTACGCTACCCAGGGGCATCACCGCTGATGGGCGAGGGTGCACCGAGCAGGTGTTTTGATGCTCTGGGGTCCGGCGCTTCCATAAACAGCGGACTCACCGGTGCTCAGACATCTTGGACCAAGAGCAGGACCGGCTTGACCTGCTAGGTGTTGAGGTCGTGGGGCTCGATGAGTAGCTAATTTATTACTATTGTGTGTTCTGTTCTATGTTATTGCGAATATTATTTTTTCCCAAATAGCAAGTATGCTGCTGCTTACATGCTGGTAAGTTACGTTTATAAATCTTATGTGATTGTTATTCTTCTAGACACTAGACAGGTGCGCGGCGCTTCTAATCTTACTTGTTTGCAACTTTGTGCTCGCTTGGGCTGATCATTATGTAAGAGAGTTTAGAGAACTTAAGTTAGGTAATGCTAGAGAGACTCCAGTCCTTTCCTTTGTCCTCCTGTCAGTAAGATAGTGGTGGATTGATAGGTAGTTTAGTTACTTAGTATTAGTTGGTTATTTGTTAGAAGTCTGCATGACGCGTCCCCATCACGGCACTCATTTGCTGCTGAGTGCTGACTCCAGTCCTTAGTAGAACCTTTTTAGGGCTCGGCTATAACGCGCTGAAAGCGCGTTCTCGCCAGAGAAATATTGTCGGCATCTCAGCAGTCTGAGACGCCGAAGGGAGACAAGACCTGGCCGCGCGCAGCGTTTTTCCATAGGATAACGTTGTGCGCGCGGCCAGGTCTTGTCTCCACGGCATGCATGGCAGGCCGGATCGCGTCGCGCGTCTCTGTGGAATGCAGGGGGAGTCTGCAGAGAGGCGCGCGGCGCTGATAAACAGCCATGCTTTTTTTTTTTTTCGTGCCATCTAAAGTGATTGTGGTCAGATATTTTTCGTATGGGTTGAGCAGACTGTCGGTAATGAACCAAGTAAACTCACCCCTGGCTGTTTAGACCCGGGCCTCCCAAAACAACCCTTCAAAGATTGTAAACGAAAGAGTGAGGAGGTGGGGGTTAAAGAGCGTCGATAAACATCGTGGGCTTCATCCTTTCGGGGTAAACAGAGACAGGTATATTTAGGAAGGGAAGCAGTTAATTGGCAGTTTCTTGCGCGGCAGCCCCATCACTTCCTCTGGCTGATTCAGACAGGGATGAGTAGGCCGCCGGCACCTCCAGCACAGGAACACTCGGGGATTTTACTGGCCCTCGGCCAGGCCGCTTCCAGGATATGTGCAATATTTGCAGCCGAAAAAAGAGCTGACAGGGCGAGAGCGCAAGGAAAGAAACGAAAAACCACCCAAAGAATGCTGCGCTTTCACAAGGAGGCTTGACTCAGGCCATATATGGAGGGGCTTTGAAATGCAGATTTTTAGTCGCGCTTATGACTTTGAACGTGGGCCAAGGCGGGAGACCGGGAATAGGTCGTGTCCTGAAGTTTAGGCGGCATATTTAAAGAAAAAAAATCAAACCTTTGATGTGTAAATGAAAGTGGGGTCTGCGGTCTGCAGATTGCTTTGGGCTCAGACTTCACTTGAGGCACAGAACCTACGCAATTTTGTTTATGCTATCCTACATAAGTTAGTTAAATATATGTAACAAGCTTGACAAAAGCACATTGCAGTTTATGCAATATTAGTGATGCACGGCACATCCGCGCGCAACCACTATAGGCGGAAAGGGCTTTAAAAAGGCTCCCTGGATTGTGCTGGGCGCAATAAAAAGTTTTCCTGCGAGGACATTTACCGCCCGGACAAACCTTTGAATATCTTTATTGCTTTCCGTAATCGTGGCTACCTTTCTGTCTCAGCAAATACAGATGAGCGCTGTCATTACATAGCAGGTGTGACTTGGGCTCTTTGACAATAACATTGCGTTAATATAGTGCTTAGTATCCCTGGCGAGGCGTTGAAACGCTTTACGCCACGCAGCACGCTAGGTGGGAGCCCCAGTTAGTAGTCGGTCCATTAGTATTTTGGGTTCGTTTTTCGTGCTAAAGGAAACCATTCCATACATTTAATCCAGTTTCTTTATGGTACAATATTGCAACGGCCCAGCCCTCCTGGACATAAGTGGAACGCCCCTGAAGTGGAAGCCTTCCAAGCTTGACCAGGGCTATTGAGAGGTGAGCCACAGGGAACTCCTAAAAGGTCTTTTGACAACTTGCCTCTGTGTCAGCCACTGGATGCCGAAGGGAGACAAGACCTGGCCGCGCGCAGCGTTTTTCCATAGGATAACGTTGAGCGCGCGGCCAGGTCTTGTCTCCACGGCATGCATGGCAGGCCGGATCGCGTCGCGCGCCTCTGTGGAATGCAGGGGGAGTCTGCAGAGAGGCGCGCGGCGCTGATAAACAGCCACCACTGCCATGCACACACAGACACCACCACTCCCATTCACACACGGACACCACCACTGCCATGCACACACGGACACCATCACTGCCATACACACACGGATACCACCACTGCCATGCACACACGGACACCACCACTCCCATGCACACACGGACACCACCACTCCCATGCACACACGGACACCACCCGTGCTTAATTTGTGAAAAAAAAAGTGCCAGGGCTTTCATTTGTAAACAATTAAGTGAAAGGGCACTCGTCAGGAGGCTACTCTAGTTAACCATACATATTACGCGACTTTGAGCTATTGGCATTGTAAATGACAATGACTTTTTAAAACATAAATAAAAGACCTTGTCATTTACAATGTCAAGACCTTAAACTCGCGTTCATTTACAATGCTAATAGCTCTAACTTTTGCAATGCCGAGACCGTTGCATTGTAAATGCTTGTTTAGTTTGTTAGTGTATGAGTAATATAGCAACTAAGTCATCAGCAACACATCAGCAGCAACCAACTAACAATTTGGTGTATGCAAATGTATGCATGTGTCCATCTATGCATTTTTGAGGACTAAAATAAAAGGAAATGCAGACTTAGTGAACAATTGGCCTGTCAAAGGGGGTTGATTCATCGATAATTTCGAATGAGATTGAACCTTAGAAGAAGCAAATATATTTTTGGCAATTCATTTCTAATGTTTTTGGAATAGGTGGGCTGGGTCAAGTGCACTAGTTGGATGTCCTCGTTTTAAAAATCTTCGGAACATCTCTTGTCCTTGTCATTCAAATTCCTCAATCCTCCAAAGGAATACTCCACTTGATTGCTTTTGGGTGAGTACTGTGTGCAAATAAAATACTAATGCAACTTGTGGCTTTTCGATGAAGTTTAGTACACATTTATCCTTTTATCAATATAACATTCAGTGTCTAAAAGCTGGTTTTATCATTGCTTATTTCATAAGCAAATTACAATTTCTGAGGGCTGTTATTTAATTTTTTTTTAATTGAGCAATTCCTCCTCACCTCCTTCCCATATTAAAAACAGATTGTCAATAAATCAGATCCATAAGATCACTTTTCCAAGAGCCTCATGATTCTTCTCTGTCCAGACTGTTTTCACTTCCCAATGCCCCATTGTTAGATAGGTATATGTTTGGGCAAAGGATGTGCCTATTGCTGTTCCTTGATTTTGGATATAAAACTTACAATCCCAGAGAAAAACATTGTTTGTCAAGTAGAATTCCATAATATCAATCAGCATCTTTGTATATTCTAGGAGACTTGCTGATCTTGAACGTAAAAAATGTTGACATGCTTCCAGACCATTATTGTGTACAATTGAAGTATTCAAGAAAACCACCTCAACCATTGCCATTATATAGTTGCCTTTCCATGGTATTCCTTTTTTTTTTTTTATTGGCAAATTCAATCGTAGTACAGATTCAAAAGAAAAAACAGAATATAAATGTAACAATTGATATCCTGGCTTAATTACTAAAAGAAGTGATGTAACACACAAAGAAAATATACACAGTTTCAGATAGGGTGGTTACAACATACTAAGGAATCAAAATAATTAATCATTGGCAGAATATGAATAGCGCCTCTCATTCGTATACCATCTAGAGATGGGGTCCCATATCTGTGCTCCTATTGCTCTTAATTTTCTACCTCTAGTAGCATATATTGCGGTTTCTTGTTTATAGATTGAGAGGAATCGGCTTAGCCACATACGAAACGTAGGGGGTTCCGGGTCTTTCCAGCGAGCTGCCAGAATGATACAGAAGACGGCATACCCCAGAAAAACTACCGCTTGCTCCTCACTATTATGGCCGAGCGAGTCATCGTGGCCTAATATATACAAAGTTAATGAGTCTTTTATCTGATGTCCAAAGACCTGGGCCCAGAACTCTAGTATCATGGTCTTTAACCCTGACAATTCGGAGCATTCTGAAAACATATGTAGAAGGTTAGCAGATGGTTGTGTACATCTTGGGCAATTATCATCGGCCCGAAGACCCCAGGCAAATAATTTCGCCGGTGTGTAGTATAGATTGTATATAACTCTATAGTGTTGTGCTTTTAAGTTAGAAGCTATAAAATATTTTGCTGACAGAGCAATTGAGAGATCGATATCGACATTAGGGTTTGCTAATTTTAGAGCCCAGGATTGTTCGGTTCGTTCTATATCATCAGGGATTTTATCCATCAACATCTGGTAGAGGGCCCCTATTATTGTAGTTTTCTTACCTATAAGTTCAAAAAGTGGCAGGTTGTCTAGTGGTATAGTTGGTATAACGTTGCGGATACTTGACAATATTTGAAAATATTTAAGAAAATCATATGTGGGGATGGAATATTTTTCTTGGAAAGATTCGAAAGATATGGGAATATTATGTCCTAAAATGTCTCCAACTGTACTGATACCTAGGCGTTCCCATCTCTGCGATGTAGCATCGTTAAGAGAGGAGGAGATAATCTTACTATGCCACAAAGGGGTATATTTTGTAAAAGTGGGAATAGATAGTTGTTTAGAGATAGCTTTCCACACAGCCCTTGCATCTGCAACTGTCTTCAGTTTAATTTTTTTATAATACGAAGGCTCTACCTGCCTTAAAAATAACCCCTTGCACTTATCACCTAGACCAAGTTCATAGATCGAAGGAATATATAAATCTGGGGGCAATGTGGTAGTAGTTTTTTTATCCGTAAGCAGGGGATCCATAGATTGTATTAATGTTGCCCATAGATATAATTCCAAATTAGGAATAGCTAGTCCACCTCTGTCCTGAGGTAGTGACATTAAGCGAAGCGATCTTCTTATCTTACCATAGCCCCACATAAATTTAGAGAGGGCAGAATTGATGTTCTTAATGAAGTTAGATCCCGCTAGGAACGGGATCGCTCTAAAAAGGTAGAGAACCCTTGGGAAAATATTCATTTTTATATAATTAGCCCTTCCAATTATAGATAGATGTAGATTGTCTATTCTTTTAAGATCTTTTTTAATTTTATCAATGAGGGGGGTGTAGTTCAAATCGTTAATTTTATCCACCTCAATAGAGAGGCATATTCCTAAGTATGTAGCCTCTTTGACTTTAAGAGAGCTTTCATATTCAGTATTTTCAGTAGCTAACACCATAGTTGTATCCCTATTTAAGGAATATCCTGAATAAGTCCCAAAAGCTTGAGTAATTGATTCAATTTCCAGAATTGCATCCAAAGGGTTAGTGGTTATAATGGCAACGTCATCAGCGTATGCCATCACTTTGGTAAAATATGAGCCTATTTTAACTGGTTGGATTAAGGGTGTCGAGAGAAGTTTCTGAATGAGGGGATCTATGTATAAGGCAAATAAGATCGGGGAGCATGGACACCCCTGCCTTGTACCTCTTTGTACCTCAATAAACTCTGACTCATCGCCGCATATAGAGATTTTTGCCTTGGGATTGATATATATGGCTTTAATAGCTCTAATGAAGTTGTTTCCAAAATTCTTTCGTTCTAAGATGTTCCATAGAAACTGCCATGATACTCGATCAAAAGCCTTTTCGGCATCGAGGAGAATCATCGCCATCTCGCCCCCCGTGGTGCCCATGATATCGAAAAGGGTAATGGCTCTCCGGGTATGATCTGTAGTGCCCTTTCCGGGAATGAAGCCGTGTTGCCAGGGGGATACGAGATGTTTGACGACCCTACTCAACCGATTGGCTAGTATTTTGGCATATAGCTTTGAGTCAGAGTTTATCAAGGATATCGGTCTATATGATGAGGGGAGATTAGATGGTTTTCCTTTTTTGTGGAAAATTATTATATTCGTTTGTTTCCAGGAGTCAGGTGGTACTGAATGATACTGTACTCCAAGAAACAAATCTAATAGAATGGGTATTATTTGATTACCTAAGATTTTATATAGGTCTAGGGGAATTTTATCGGGGCCTGCCGCTTTACCGTTAGAAAGTTCGGATAAGGCGGACTCTACTTCAATATACGTGATTTCTCTATCCAGAGTTAATTTAACCCTATCATCAATCCTGGGATTTAGATCTTGATCGGGTAACCAGTTGTTCAAAAATGTTGTTATATCCGCGTCAGAGTATGACACATCACTGTGATAGAGTTTTTGATAATATTTTTGAAATATGTTTAGAATATCCTGCGTGGATGTGTATTCTTTAGCTTCATATTCGATCTTCTTTATGCTATTATGTGATTGTTTTTGACGTGTTCGTAATGCTAGCTGCCTGCCAACATTTTCTCCCGATTCATATAGTTTGGTTTTGTTTGCTTGGTAGGTTTCAGCAGCTTTCTGAATTAAAGAGTTATTTATTTCGTTCTTCAGGATCAATATTTTTTTGAGAGTTTCTGAGGTTGAAACACCCTGACCTATCTGAGTGGCATGGTGGGTCTCGAGATCAGAAAGTTCTTGCATGAGTTGAGCATTAATATTATCCTCCTGCTTCCTTTTATTGGCTACAAATGAGATAGTTTCTCCCCTTATTGCGGCTTTAAAGCAGTCCCAAACCATTATTCTTGATGCGCTGTACCGATTACAATCGAAAAAGCCTTGAGCCCAACTTTTTATGTGCCTTATATATTCCTGGTTGACCAAAAGTCTTCTGTCGAAGGTCCATTTAGTCTTCGATTTTACCAGTTTGGCTGTGTCGAAGATAAGGGTAAGCGCATTATGGTCCGAAATCGTTTTAGGGGATTTAATTATATCCACTATTGCCAGACCCTCTAAAGATGACATAACGTAGTCGATTCGAACATATTTATTGTGGGGGTGAGAAAAATATGTATAACCATCAACGTTTTTGCCTGATATATCCCAGATATCAAGTAAGTTATGACTTTCCATGAGCTGCCTTAATGCGTTAAATACCTTTGGCTTACGTCCTTTATATTTTACGGACAAGCGATTGTCGACAAGTATTCCTACATCAATATTAAAATCTCCACAAAAAATTAGTGGGCCAGTCCATGAAGCCAATTCAATTTCTAACTCCTTGAAGATAGTGGGATCATCAGTATTTGAGCCATATATTGCACATATCGTTAGGCCAAACTTTAGTTGAGCTATGGCCCATCTACCATTTTTATCAGCCAACCTGCGAGTCGGGAGACCCAGTATGGGTTTAGCTAAAATAGATACTCCTCTGGTTTTGAATGATTGGCTTGTGGCTACCATAAGGTTATATCCCGGTAATTTGAGTAATTCTCTGTCAGCAGCTGTAGTATGTGTTTCTTGCAGACAAAGTATGTCTACAGGGTTCTGGCGTGTTAATTGAAATAGCTGAGCCCTTTTATTTCTATCATTGAGGCCAGCCACATTCCAAGAACATAGACTCACTCTCCCCATTTAACATGATATTGGTTCAACCTGGCTTTAATATATTGATCAGATGAGTGATAGCTAACATTAAATTTTATATTGATTCTTTGTTTTCTGCCATATTGGTTATAATCCACATACAATCTTTGCATATATTTTACTTTTTGAATGAATTTGCACATTTTTAAAGTTTTTCCCCCCCCTCCCCTCTCCCTTTTCCTACCCTCCCCCTCCCTGTCCCCCATCCGCCCCCCCCACACACCACCCATTGAGGCATTTAGACTCTAACCAGAGTCTGTTGCGATGGAGAGACACCCCTAACCAGTGCCGCACACTTATCTTCTAACAACCCTTTATTGGGCTAAAACAAAAAAAAAAAAGGCTAGGAAAAAAAAGATAGTGACAAAAAACAGAAAAGAACTAAAAACGAAATTAAAAAAGATAGACCCTTATAGAAACTGAGAAGAATTATTAAAGACCCTATCGAGAAAGATCAGTATAAATCAGTGCCGCAAATAACAGTTGTCTCTGTGTTAGAGAGGCCCAATAACCCTAGATAACCCTATAGCCAGTTATCTAAAAATATCAAGTATATGATGCTATTAAGAGTATTTTTGTAGGCTAATTCCAAAATCAAATATTTAACTGGGTCCTTAGCTTGATTTATATACTGGTTAGATTAATTCCATCTCATTTTCAGCGATAGGGAGGGCTCAGTGTCATAGAAAAAAAATATATATATTTTTAGCTCAAACTGTCTAGGAAGTCCTTTGCTTTGATTTCTGAGGTGAAAATTTTAGCTTGGCCCTTGTAGATAACTTTAAGCGTGGCTGGATTATTCAGGTAAACCTGAATCTTCTTCTCCAGAAAAGGCTTAATCAGTTGTCGAAGCCGCCATCTCCGCTCCACCGTGGTGTGGCAAAAATCGGGCCTTACAAAGTATGAAATTTCACCTCTAGTTCGATGGGCATCCGGTCTTGCTTTCTCGGCAATTGCTTGACGGAGAAGGAAGTTTCCGAAATATACTAGAATTGCCCTTGGGTATTTGCTTTGCGAGTTTGAGGCCCTTAGTGTAAACGGAGTTCTGTGGACACGTTGGACCTCTAGTTCCCAATTCCAGGTGGACAGCTCAGGGAATGTATCCTTGAAAAGCTGGATCACAAATCCACGTACATTGTCCCCCTCAATTTTTTCAGGAATACCTAGTATTCTGAGGTTATTGCGTTGCATACGGTTTTCCATTTCTTCCAGTTTCCACCTGACGTCCTTTAGTTCTGCTTCATGAGCTTCTACTTGTTCTTTTACAGCTGTAGCGTCAGCCTCGTTTATTACAATACGATCCTCCATATCGATCAATCTTGCATTAGAGGCGGCGACTGATTTAGAAAGTTTACGCACTACACCTTGAACCTTGTGTAGTGCTTGTTGTGCCTTACGCCCATCCTTTGAGGTCTGTTCTCTATGGGAGGCTATTGCTTGAAGCACCGTGTCCATAACCGATGTTAAGGTGGCATTTTGCTGCTCAAAGAAGGGGGTACCATCGAGATGGACTTTAGAGGATGGACCCTGCATGCTTGGAGCTGTTGCCGGAGAAAGATCCCAAGGTGGACCATCCACGCCGTGGTGGCTTTTTTTCCTTCTTAACACTGTATGCCTTTTATCTCGAGCTTTGCCCATAGCTGCGTCAGAGTTACTTTCTCGAGAGCTTGCGCTAGAGGCCGTATGAAGATCTGAGTCAGAATAGGAATGAGAATAAGAGTCTGAATCAATGTCTTGGTCTTGAGATAATACAGGATCCTCAGCTCCTTCAGAAATGGTGAAAAACTCAGATGGTTCTTTGTCTGTATCCGACAGTATGCCCGCCCCCACTTTGAGATCTCTTAGGGGGTCTACTGGACCCTGCTCTGTGCTTAAATGTTGCCAAGAGTTGTCATCCTCGCTAATCAAACTAGGGGAGACAGTCTCAGGAAGCGAGATATTAGTCTGGGGATGCACTGGAATTAGTGCAGTAATGTTGGGGTTCAAAGGGGATATAGCGTTATGGGGGGTAGGTGTGGCCTGTGCTAATTGTGATACAAGCCCACCTTCCTTCTGAATCAGACCCAAAGTTCCATACGCTGGTCCCTGCCCAACCGCTGATGTTATTTGCGTTGTTTGTGTTGTAAGTATTATTTCTGTACTAGGCACCCCTAGCGTGTCCACTGATTCCCCATTCACCTGCATATGTGATGTTACCTGTAGCTGCGTGGTTGTATCTGCAGCTTCAGTAGCTTCAGTAATTTCTGTGAGAGCTGCCACTCCAGAGGCCATGGATGATTCTGATTCTGCCTTTCCATGGTATTCCAATGATGCAGTTTAAGAAATCCATGGAGTTCCTATTATATGAGGGAAGATCAGTTACAAAAGGAAACAGAAAGATATTGAAAAATCTTGATGCATTTTCCAGACTAGCTTCACAGGAGCTTACAATGGTGCATCCTGGAGTATTTGCTAGATGTTTATGGACTTTTGGTTATGTATATATCACCAAGTCTTCGCGTATAGCTAGTGTGCAACCTGATTGCTGTGGGTGCACGTAAAATGCCTGTGCCTGGGCGTATTTACATAACGCTGCTTCCATTGCTGTCTCTCAACAGAATGGCACTCCAGGCAATGCTTCAAAAAATGTATTGGAAATTTTGGCAAACATAAGAGATCACCATTATGGCATCAGATACATTTCGGCTTTTGCAGCCTTTTTCATGATACCGCTGCACAGTCAATGCCCCTTTTCGACAATTTCACTGACTCTAAAAACAGACCAGGTGTCCTTTCTCTACACGGAAGCCATATTGGAACATATAAAATACCTTCATATTAAAAGGCATATATATTGTAATTCCACTTTATGGCCCATACTAAGCTGTGCGTAGTATTTAAGTCTTACATAAATCATTCTAATATACAATTTGCCCCATTGGCATACCACTTAAGAATGCCATCAATTTTTTTGTGATTTTTGACTTCCAGCACCATGTTAAAACTGATACATTTGTTAATTTAAAAACAATTGTCTGCATACAATAATCCGTCTAAGCCCCATTGTGCCAACTTATTTATATCTGATGCATTACTCTTCATCCATTATACAGGCATATTTAATTATCAGACTAGAAATGACTCTATATAGATGCAAACAGGAATTGGTCATCAATGTAACTTGTCCATATGACTATATGTGGAGACCATTTGTATAATTCCATGTTGTGTAACATCTGCTCCTCTCACCAGCCCATATGCAAACTCACATAGCAGGCAGAGGAGCAGGTGCCCATCACTGTTCCTTGAATTTGTTAAAGCATTTCATTGTTGAATAAAAAGATGTTACTTGAGAGACCCCACTATATCATGGCTATCAACATCTCATTGTGTTTGTGAAAGTGTATTGGCCTAGAATTTGGAAAATATTTCACTGCTCTTAGCCCATCTTCATGTGGTATACTTGTACACAAAGAATTTACATCAAGACACAACATTAGAAAATCCATTTCCCAGTGTACATCTAACAATTGCTTCAAAAAGTCTGTTTTGTCCCTAATGGAAAATGTCAAGTTGGGCAACAGAGATTGCAAAAACGAATCCATAAATGTTGACACATTCTCTAACAAATTTCCAATTGCAGAGATGATTGCCTGCTAGGACAATCTTTGTTCTTATGTATTTTTGGTAATAGATACAATACTGGTAATGTGGGATGTAACACCTTAAGAAAAGTATATTCTTCTATACTTAACCGATCAACATTTTGCCACCCTTTCAACTCTGCATGGAAGTTCTCTTTCAAATTTTCATTCTCACTCTTAAAGATTTTACAGTATAATGTTTTTTTCATTCAATTGGGAATAAGCCCCTCTCAAATACATATCTTTGGGGCAAAGAACAACGTTCATCATTTCTAGACCCTTTTTTCATAACTTTTCTACATTTCAATTTCAATGATTTATTTTATCAATATTTTTTGTCAACGATATTGTTCACAACCAAATTGTGTCAAAGATCCTTATGGATCAGGCTGCAAGCCATCAAGATGGTAGTGGCCACAAAATTCACTGATGTTCTTAGTATCATCCCCCTGCTCATCCATACCCCTATCCTGTGATGCATAGATAAGAGTATTAAGGATATCATTTATGATGGGATGAAACCGAGACTGCAGATCTCGAAACTGATAACCTATTTTTAAAGCAGTTGCTTTAGCTTCTCATGTATTGGACACTACTACATGGCTTTTCATTTATTCCAGTTAACCTAGATGTGGCCTAGTATGAGTTACACACCTTTGTGAGACCTTTGAGAACATCTACTAATGGCCAGTAGTCCCAGTCTTCAACTACTTCATACAAACAAGATGCCAGCATCACTATCCTCCAATTCAGTGCTTCAAACTATGGCCCATAATATGGACTCATATAAACAAATTGCTGCAGGTCAACGCTAGGCAGCATGATAAAGCACGACTATGCAGTATTGCAGGCATTAGTATAGGAGGTTCCCCATCCAATGAAATGTATGCAAAATGGTTACTATCCTTACTATTGTTTAATTGTTTGTCCATGGGACACATTGAGAGAGGAATTACAATTGCCTCTACCTCCAAAATGGAACCATCTACAGCTAGTCCATTGTGTTTTGAGTAAACTGGGACCATTGCCCGGTCCACACCTGCCTCCACATACACCAATACCTAAAACATTGGGTTTTACACAAGGAGGTGAGGTTAGAACTTTATGATCTACTAGTCCATCATCTAAACTCAAAACCACTACTTCATAATCTTAAAGAGCCCTTTTAACTGGCTATGATGAGGGCAATTGGGAGGAGATGATAGAAAACCTAGATACAGAGGTGAGAGACTCAAGAATTAATTTTTGTTTATTTAAGACGCTCAGGGACTGGCACCGCACACCCCCTCTCCCCCCGGAAGCTTTCACAGTCAGGCTTACTATACCACTCAAACCATTGGAGATGTGCTCAAGCAGTCTGTGGCACACTCCATAAATATTTTGATTGTCCAGAGCTCAACGCTTACTGGTCTCAGATCGGGGCTACTTTACATGCCACAGTTGGCATAATCATAACGATGACAAAATGGACGGCCCTGCTACATGACCTCACCTGACCAGCTTCCCCACACTTCCAATAAATGAATGTCACCTATATGCTATAACCATAACAGATGCCAAGATCTGCCCAATGTTATCCTGGAGGTCCCTGAGATATTCTACCAATGACAAATGGTTCACTGAAATGTATACAAATGAATTGTATGAAAAACTTCCAGATGTAGCAAGCAAGACTCCTGGGGATTCATAACATTGAATCCTCCCCATATATCCGGAGAGGCAGGAGGATGAGGGAGTTGGGGCTAAACATCTGGACCCCCTCAAAGGTTGGAGGGATTCCCGCCTATAAACTGGCTCAATGCTAATTATATTTTGTTCGGTAATCAACTCAAGGGGCCAGTGGCTCTTAGGAGGTCTGAAGGCTAGAGGTCTTTTATCTTCTGCTCCCTGAACATGATATTTATGTAATAATGCTGTGTATATACATGAATTTCCCTGTAATCTTAGAACTGAAAGTCAAATTTTATCATATATTTTGTTTGATTCTATACTGTCTAAATATTTGTATAATGACTTTTAAATTGAATCAATTATAAAATGTATGGATTGTGGATTGTACTTGGTATTTAAATAAATAAAATAATAAATAAAAATAATGCATTGCATGAACAACTCATTTACAGGCTCCAAGGCTCTATGGAAACCTTCCAATGCATTTGATCTGCATTCCTTGACAAAACGACTGATGCCGGAACACATCACACTCCTGGTGATTGGACAACACCTGTCAAATACGCAAATATCTCTGAAATGTAATGTAACCCTCTCTATCTTCCTATTCCCCGTTGTTACTCTCTCCCTGTCTATATATGGGCAGCCTCCTTTCACATTCTTTCCCCCCGCCGCTTAATAATATGGTCCCTTCCTTTTGTCTAAATAAAAAAAAACAACGTGCCCCCTTCTGCCTGAGATGTGCAAATTTTGGTACAGTGCATGTAGGAACACACCCCACTATAAACCTAATTGCCCTAATTTATTTATTTATTAAAGTTTTGTATAGCGCTAGCTGGACCCGAGGTGTATCAGAGCGCTTCACAACAGGTACAGAGGCATCATACAGACATTGAGGACGGAAAACAAGGCAAGGGGCACAGGGGTGAGTATAGTCTGTACAATAGCATCCAAGCGCAAAACATGGTGGCAAGTCATAAACAAGTCAGCCGGCTTTGGGGTCACAGAGATAATGGAACTTCAAAGTCCAGGTGGAGTTCTAGTATGCTCCAGAACGCTCGAGGAAGAGGGCTTTGAGTAACTTCTTGAATTTCGGGAAGGATGCGGTCATTCTGATGTGTGGGGGGATGGAGTTCCAAATCTTGGAAGCATTACCCGCAAAGGATTTGCTAGATGTTGAGTGTTTCTGGGATTTCAGGGGAATGAGTAGGAGCGTGTTGGAGCTTCTGAGGTTTCTAGACTGACCGGCCCTTTTGAGCTTGTTGGCCAGGTATTCAGGTTTGCCTGTATGCAGGGCTTTGTGTGTGAGGCAGGCTGTACGGAAGCTGGCTCGTTGGTCAATAGGGAGCCACTTCAAATCCTTAAGAGCTGGGGTGATATGCTCATATTTCTTTGTTCCCGTGACCATTCCTGCTGCGGCGTTTATGGTAGAGGTCAGAGGTCCCAGGTGCGATTTGGCTGTTCCAGTCAGAGTAGCAATGCCGTAGTCAATTCTGGAGAGTACCAGAGCCTGTGTGGCCTGTTTCAGGTCTTTCGTGGGGAGGAATGGTTTCAATTTGTAGAGAAGTTTCAGGTTCAGGAAAGCACTTTTGGCAGTTTTTGAGATGTGATCTTTCATGTCCAGTTTGGGGTCAAGGGTGATCCCTAGGGATTTTATGGAGTTCGAAGGAACAAGAGGGACGTTCAGGGCATTTAAGGCTTTGAGCCATTCTAGAATTTGTGGGTTTTCATCTTTGTTTGAGATGAGGAGCACTTCTGTTTTTTCTTCATTGAGTTTGAGGTGGTTGGATGCGAGCCAGAGTTGAACTTCAGTAAGTGTGTGGTTCAGTCTATGGATGTCTGTGATCGACGTGGTTTCCAGATAGAGTTGAGTGTCGTCCGCATAGAGGTGGAAGGGGTTGTTGGCTTTCCTTAGAATTGAGGTGAGGGGCTCCATGTAGATGTTGAAGAGTTGTGGAGAGAGTACTGACCCTTGAGGGACGCCTCTGCTGATGGGAAGAATGTCCGATTCACAGCTATTAATTTTGCTTCTTTGTGTGCGGTTGTTGAGAAAGGAGGAGAACCATTTGAGGACAGTCTTTTCCAGGCCCGCTCTCTCTTGGAGGACATTGAGTAGCAGGGCATGATCAACTGTGTCAAATGCAGCCGATAGGTCTAATAGGATGAGAAGGCTGCATTGGTTGGAGTCGAGCGACATGTGTAGATCGTCCAGGATATTAAGGATTGCGGTTTCTGTACTGCAGCCTTTTCTAAACCCTGATTGGTATGGGTCGAGAAGATTCGTGTTCTCTAAGTGCTGGGATAGCTGAGACAGCACACATCTTTCCAGAATTTTAGATAGGAGAGGAAGGTTCGAAACTGGTCTGAAGTTGTTCATATCCTGGGGGTCCAGGCCCGTTTTTTTTAGTAGTGGTGTGAATTGACCTATTTTAAGGCAGTCAGGGATGGAGCCCTCGCTCAGAGAGCTGTTGATGATCTTGGCCCAGATAGGGGCTAGAGTGAGCTTCAGGTCTTTGGTCAATCTCGAGGGAAGCTGATCAAGGGAGTGGGTTGAGGGTTTGGCGGTGGCTATGAGATTGCTTATCAGTTCGACCTGGATAGGATGGAAGGAGGACCAGCGAGTGGTTGTAGTTGCTGGTCTGAAGTGGAGAGTTGCAGAGAGGAGGGAGGAGGGCATAGTGCAGAGTGATCGATCAATTTTGGCAATTTTTTCGTTGAAGAAGCTGGCAAAGTCGTCACATTGGGATTTGGACGCCACCATGTTGTCTGTCACAGGAATGGATATTTGGTTTCCGATGATGGTAAAGAGTTCTTTGGGACGATTTTTAGCATTGCTAAGGGCCCTAATCATCGGTAGCTGAGTATAAACCCCCATTGGATGGTGGCATAAGTGATCTTGCTACATTTGCTGATGATATTACTGCTGAATCCCCACTTGCTCCATATAGTATTGTTCTTATGGATGTTCCATCAATGGCCTTAATATTTTGTATATCTCGAGGGAGATGCAAGATCCCAGAGCAATGGATTCAATTGCTTTGTTTTGTTTCACAGTGTAAAATAAGCATACTGTACTTGCTGTATCTTTTGTATTGCAAATGGAAAACTGGGCAAGAAAAAAAGATTGATATTGTATCTACCACATTTCTGCTGCAGTTTTTATAGTGATCACTAGGGGGGACTGGAAGGCAGCAAACTCTTATTGTTTAATTTCAGGAGCGGCCCGTACAGGTAAGAGCGGTGGGGCAGGGTGGGGGGGACTCGACAGACAACAATGAGGGAAAATGAACATAGGGAATATTAAATATTGATTTAATTTTCTCTCGTGTGCCCTCCACCACACAACACTGCTCTTACCGTCACGGGCTGCTCCTGTTTAAATGTGGATTTGTTTGCATTACTGCATTTAGAGTAGGAAGAATGACACATCTACCATCAGTGAAACCAAAAAGCTCCTATGAGTGAGTCAACCACTCAAAGGGAGATAAGCAAGAAAAAGGAAAAAGGCAACTTAGATTGACATGAAGGTCATCATGTCTTGAGGAAGTATTGGCTCTGTGGAGTACGGTATACAATACAGCCTTCTGAAAGACAGATGGTGTTTTCTGCCATGAAACCAAAAAATAATGGTACCTAGCGTCCATCCCTCAAACATCAAACATTTTGCAAAGTACTGCACAGAAGTTACTTGATTTAATCCAAACAAATTGTAAAATTCTAAGAGTGGATGATGCAGACAAAGGAGTGATAATTTCCGTACAAAATCCAAACCCAACATGGCCAAGGGCTAAAAAAATAACAGACATGAGTCTTCATGAAGAGGGAGATCACATTGTAAGTGCAGTAGCTTTTCTATGGCAATTGCCCTGTAAAACAAATAATAATAATAAAAGTTATAAAAAGAAGCATTTCGTGCTATAAACGTTTCCCGAATTAAGTATCACATCTAGAAAGCGAAATGCCAGAAATTACGCATGATTACGCCTCCATAATGAAAATTTCGTCCAGACTTAATTTTACCAGCAGGGTTGAGTTTAAAAGCAAGTCAGGAATGGTCTTCCCATGGGAGAAATGACTGGGGCTATAGTGTGTTTCCAGTTTGAGCAGTAAAACTAGAAGCGTGAATGTGTTGCTGGCAGGCACAGAGCCCAGCTGACTGCAGATTGCTTGCCTTTCTGTCATATCATTCTTTCGAGTTCCACATGGAACACATTTTAAGTTAACAATGTGTAGCTTGGCAGGGAAATTGTTTTTCTTTGGCATGCAGCAGTTGTCTCATTTTTTTAGCAAAAGAATATTTTCTACCCCCTTATGTATACAATGCATAGTGACATTCTTTTCAGCTTGGAAAAACAGTTGTTACATCAAAGGGGTTTCACGAAGATATTTACATTGCCAGCATTTGAAGTTTTACTTTTTTTAAGTCAATTTAAAGGAGCCCATTATTTAATAAACTCAAGCTTGTCTTAGCATTGCCGTTATTAAATGTATACCTTTATTAAAAGTTGATATGTTTCCAAATGGCGATTAGATTGGTTGATGTACTAATTAAATTAGATGTAATTCCAGTACAAGGCATATATTTTCATAAATAGTTGAAATACTGTGAGTTTTAATTTACATCAGTCTTAAATGTGCAGGGCTGATTCACAAAGTATTTTCCTGCCTTAACAAACGTATTTTTGGAAAGTGTTCTAACGTGTAAATATGTCAAGTGTTTGTAACTAAAAAAAAGAAATATAGTTCCAATGTCTGCTCTCTGTGTAGAATGTAAGTCTAGTCGTGCGTTTGCCATGATTAAATTCCGTCGAGTGTGCCAGTTATGCTATTCATTCAGGGTAGGGCAAGCCTATAAACAACCAGGCAGTTCCCGAAGGATGCTCTTATGGGACAGGGTGTGTGCCGGTTTTTTTTGTGCCTGGTTTTGGGCTTTTTTATGGTCAGCTGGGCAGGTTTCTACGTGTGAATTCATTAATATTAAAATAAACAATACCTAAAGCAAGCTTAAATCCATGCAGTTTTTCATACATTGCAAAACACTAACATGGTGTAACTCAACAAGTTTAAAACTGCCCCAATTTGCAAATATGGCCACTTTTTAAGCTATCTTATTCATGAATGGGGCCACTTATATTTTGGTGCCCGGGCCTATTTTCTGCCCGAGTCTGACCCTGTATTCATTGTAGTAGTTAGCACGCCCGCCACAAGTGGATAACGTGCAGTAAACTGCACCAATCAGGTCAGAAAGAGAAAATTGCAAAATAAAGTCACTTGAATATGTCAGCATTTCTTTCTACACAAGCGTGCATGATATACCCGTGCCATTGCCATTATCTAGCATTTGTTAACTGAGAAAACTGAACGTCTTTCATCATTATGAGTCAATATAATCCTCACACAGAGAAAATGAATGCATGCCCTATGCAAGAGTCACTCTGAAATGTATTTTGTTTTGCGAAAGGTCATAAATTATAAATGCTACTTTGTGCGACCGTAATTCCAGATTTACTTAGAATGGTCTTTTTTGCCCGACTCCTGTGAGCCAATCTCACTGACTGTAGAACATCAGACTCTCGTGATTAAGCGGGCCATATTTTGAGTTGTATTTCCGAATTCAGGACTTGTTTCTAAAATTGCGCACGTAAACGAGAATGTGGAAAAAAAATTACACGCAAAAGTATTTCATCTGCGTTTCCAGCTGATTTGCCCCTAGTTGAGCAGTGTAGCACCTTGCAGCATGCTCCATCTGACACTAGGCCGCCCACCCCACTACTACCAGAGGCCTGATGCCTACACTAAAAGAGAGCATTAAAGAAAGGTTGTTTATTTCAGCTTCTGTGGAAATCACTAACACCGAGCACGGGCCTGCTAGCACAAGCTGCGCGGCTGTAAATCCTGCTACTTTGCTGGCCATCCTGAGCGGACTAGTAAAAGTTACTGTGGCTAATTCCCATATACATTTCATGAAATAATCCTGCTCGGAGAATGGTATCATATTCACGCACAGCAGGGTGTGCAAGGGCCTATAAATCAAAACGTAGAATCTTAAATATCTGTGAAAGAAAAATCTGTGCAAATTTAACCATGCCCCTCTTGGCAAACAATAGGCCTTCATATGCTTTACAGCTTAGCAGACGCCGAGGAATTTTTGTTTGGAAGTGATAGCTACTGTCTGTGTAATATTTAGGGCCTATTCATGCAGCATCTGGCAGAGAATAAAAGGGTTTCCTCCTGCAGCATATGCTAAAGAAGGATGTGGCCCTTCGCCTGCTCCTCCTCCTATGACTTTTTGCAAATAGCACAACATAAGAGACAGTTGTTTCTGGCTGCCCCGCTGCCTGTCATGGCTGTCAGGCGAAATCCCATGAATTATTGCTCTTCCAGATGTAAGAGATTTCCAGGCCGCCCTAAAACTGCATGTGGTTTGTGGTTCTGTACCAGAGAGGGGGGGGGGGCGGGAACGAGATTAAACTTCATCTCATCAACGCAATCCGAAAAGATCACACAAAGGACCAATAATTGCTGCTCCCGCGTTCCCGCGCTGGACAGAAGAGTGACGTGTTATTGTTTCAGGCCCATGCCACGTTAAAGCTCGCTGGGAAACAGCGATTATCGTCTGGCGATGATAGAAGATGAAAAACAAAAACTCTAAACTTCAGAGCCCGCGCTTTACTTTCGCCGGCCCTGCATGGCCCCCAACACCACAAAAGCGTGACCGCCCCACGCATATTAGCGTCCCGTAAAATTGTTTTCTCGAGCTGGAAAGAAATGTTAATTCGGCTCAATAAATTAAACTTGTTGTCAGCGCATGTTTTAATGATGAATAACTTGGGCCTGGAAATGATGCGTCTAATGTTTCCAAGCACCGCTGCAATCCAGGGGACGCATCTGTCACAAAAGGCTGTGGCGGGCCAGGGCCAGCGCTCCACTGTCAGGGACGTCAGCGCCTACAGCGGCTGCTCTACTATTTACAGTTTATGGCTAGGATGACATTTTTCTTTTGTGTGCAGATAGCATACCCTTGGTGTTGTAGAATGTAAAATAATTACGTATAACACACCAGCAAAACAACACTTACAAATAATATTGCCAGGTTAAAAAATATCTTGACCTTTAATTAAAGACACGTTGCTATTTCGAAAGCTCTCAAATTTCTTTAAATTCGTAACTTAGTTTCGTTTGTTGAATTATTGTAAATTGAAAGTATAGCTCTATTCTACATATTTTTGGAGAGACTTCCATATTTTTTTATATGCAAATGCTTAGCACACAAAAGACGTTTAACAAAAAGCATTCTAAAATCCGGCTTGTGCACTTGTCTGATCTTTGGGTGTCTTCAGGTGGGTGCTGTCTTTTGTATTGGACATTCATACCCAAATTACATGTTAATGCTTTAAATATTGAACATGTCAAGGTGGATTCGTAGATTGCGTGATTGCAAATATCTTTAACATGTCATTTGATTTCCCAAAACATTACTGTTGCATTCTCCCTGAAAACCTTGCCCTGCAGAACTCTCCATACCGAGCCAATACGAGATGAATCCCCATGGGCCTGGTCAAATTTTCGTTTTATCACCAAAAATGTTGACAGCACACTTTGGCTGCATGGCACTAAGATGCCAAGCCCAACCGGGAGCACAGAGTAGGTTGGCAGACGGTATTGGCAGCCTAGGATTACAAAATGGCCTGGTCTAACAGACCTCTCTCTATGTTTGAGATGCAGGCACCAAGGGCAGGGGTGGCTCCTCCACTAGGGCAGAGGAACGTTGCCCCATTGCTTTCTCGCAATGTGAGAAGCAGAAACATAAATTGGTAATTATTACCATTTTATGTTTCTGCTTCTTGCACTGCGAGAAAGCAGAAGGGTTTGGTTGAGGGTGGGCGGGTGGACGGGGCTGCTCTGTGAGCAGGGGACGACTGGTGCGCCCACTCCTGAGGGCGCTATGACTATTTGGTTGGCGCCGCTCAAACCAGTCATCCGCACTCTGCCCTTTCGTCATGTAGGCTGCAATAAGCCTGGGCGGCCAGGTACGCTCCGTGCACGGAGTGCACGGAGTGCCGTCTCCTACGCATTTTGCGTAGCTGGCGTAGCCAGGCGGCACTACGCGCGCTCCGCAGACGGTGCGTAGCCGGCCGCCACCCGCCTCCCTCCCGCCCTCCCTAAATACATAAATAAATGTATAAAAAGCTTTTTAAAACACTTACCTTGTCTGCCGCGTCCCCGGGGCTCCCTCTCGCCGTCCCGCGATGCGCGCCGCCATTTCGGATCCTAATGCGCATGCGCGGGCGGCCGCGCATGCGCATTTCTCGTGAGGAATGCGCATGCGCGGCCGCCCGCGCATGCGCATTAGGATCCGATTCGGTGGCGGCGCGAACGGCGGGACGGCGAGAGGGAGCCCCGGGGACGCGGCAGACAAGGTAAGTGTTTTTAAAAGCTTTTTATACATTTATTTATGTATTTAGGGAGGGCGGGAGGGAGGCGGGCGGCGCGGAGTGGGGCTACGCGGAGTGCGCGGGTGGGCGTAGTTGTGCGCCCACTTCGCGTAGCTCCGCGGAGCCCCACTCCGCACACTACGCCCAGGGTTAGGCTGCAATGCAGACTAAATGGAGAAAATGGCCTCTCCGTAAGTCCCTTGCTGGGCGGCGTCCCCACCAATCACAATGCTGCCATTGCTGCATTGTGATTGGCTTAAGCGAGGGGACTCTCCCCTCGTGAGCCCAACACACGCATTTAATGTCAGCAGGAACTAGCCAAGGGATGCAAGTGCTTGAGCAAACATTATCATGCGGAAGAATCTGATGAATGTTTCTGTGCTGTCACGTTGTCCGACACTGTCCAATGAGGTGCTGCTAGCACAAAATAGAAAGGGCTGTTTTAGCTGTATTAAATACAGGCACACTCAATAAGCATGGGCAATACCAATAGGCTTCGACTATGCAAGAATTATTTGCTTTGTCAATGTTTTTTCAGACGTATTGCACAGCATAGAGGTCTGCTGTGTACTTTGGCTTAAAGTACATTTTTAAAAAATGGCTATGATTTTAGCACTTTTTTCTTCAAGTCAAGTCAAATTGCACAGCAAAACGCACAGTTGTGCAATATGTCTGAAAACATGAAACAAACCCAAAAAGCACTCGCATCCACACAAGCTATCTGGCTTTGTTTTTTGTGGTGGATGGGAGAGTTTGAGGCGGCAGGGGAAAAAGTGGGGGTGTCAGCAACACAACAGACATTGTCAGGAGAGAGTGGGCTGGCAACATGAGGGATGTGTGGGGTGGAGGGATGGAGCAGCCACACAATGGAGAGTGGGGTAACTGTGGGGGTGGGGCAAGCAAACAAGGGATGCGTGGGGGAGGAGAAGATGTAGCACGTGCACAAGCTAGGGTGTGGGGACTATAGGTGTGGGGGTGGGGGTAAACAACACAAGAGAGATGTAGGGGAGGAGGAAGGGAGCAACAACACAATTGATGGAGCAGGGAGTGCAGAGGACAAACAGCGTGAGTGAGGTGTGGGTATGGAGGGAGGGAGTGGAGTGGAGCGAGCAGCAACACAATGGAGAACAAGAGGAGGGCAAGGTGAGTGGCAAGAGAATGATGGTGAGAGGAGGGTTGAATATAGAGTCTTATAGAGTGCATGTAAAAAAGTTTTAAAAAAGGAGCTTCCAGCTAGTTGAAGGACACTGACCACAGACATGAAGCTGTACTTGGTCCATGCTCCACAGTAGAGACACAAACTGAAACCTCAGGAGGGAGTAAGAGGTGAGGACTAGGCAGTGACCAAAAAGAAGCAAGGAAATAAGAGTGACATTGAAGCCAACCAATGGTGAAAAATTATAGGTAATGAGCAGGCTCTAACCCCATTTTGAGCAATTTTTTGCTAACAAAAGATTTTGCAGCCAGTGCATGCTATGCTTCAGGCAAAATGTAAAAAGAGTCCACCATCTAGCTGACCAAAAAAAGGGATATTGTAGAGAGCACCATGTATCGCTTACAAAGTGGACTGACTTTATATCAGGCCATGCCTAGGATTTCAGTTCCTGGAGCTGTAGGCTGTGGACTAGGACCTCTACAGTATATACTCTCATGAGGCAACAGATTCTCTTCCATTTTGCAAAACCATTGCAGCATCCTGAAAAGAGATTGGCAGCATATGGAACAAGAATTTGCGATGCAATAGGTCTCGCATTTATGAGAGTTTGAGCACTTGGCATTTTAAATGACAATGCCTTTTATTTATGTGTTGTTTTTAAACCAGATAAATACCACCAGGTGCTGTATACAATAACATGATAAGCACACCGCAGTTGTTTGGACTCTAAGAAAAACAATGCCCTTCAACCAAGACACTTTACTGGATGTGGCTTGCTATGTGTGTGAGTTGTGTTTCAGCACCTAACATATGGGTAGGAAGCACCATACAAAGGCTACATGATAATACAGTACAGTACCTTCTTCGATATTAGAGTAGGCCCAGCGATCTCTCGTCTCCCTTTCCTAGTCTCTGGTAACAATATATTTAATCCTGAACCAAGTGCCATGATTAAGTAGACTGCATAAAAGATATTGCTTTAGTTTTTGTGCCTTCCTCCAGAAAAGTGATGGTCAATTTTGACATGACACAACCCAGGTCAGAAACATGCCATTTAAGATAGGGGCCATGGTCAAGCGACCACTTTTGCAGTCATATCCCACCCAGAGCAAAAGCTTTGCAATGGACACTAAAGGACATGACAATAGTAAGAATGTGATGATGAAGTAATGTTCAATGCATGCTTATACCTAGAGTTTTTTTCTTTCCTGGATGAATAGCATTGTGGATCTATTGGTGCTATGTATTATCATGCAATGCACTGCAGTTGGTATTTATTAGAGGCCTTGGAACAGAAGTGGTATCTGCTTTTGTTCCACAAAAATGGTAATTTATAGGAGTCTACTCCATTTTCTTTTTAGCGAATAAAGCTACTGGAGAAAAAAGGCCAATATTATATTCACTTCAGCTGATGTCACCACAAAATGAGTGCAATAGAAAAAGTGACGTAATCTCGTTGATCACTTAAAAACTACTACAGCTTTTATTTGCCCTGTGTCTTACTGTTAGTCATACATGCCACATTCTCTATGAAAACACTAAAAGTTAAGCATCATAAAAGCAACTTCCCCACACAATTTGACAAGAGAAAAATAAGTATATGTACTAATGCCGATTTTAACTACTCTCTAAAGTGTTAAAGATAACCAACATTTTTCCTGCTATGGTACTTGCCATGTTTGCAAGCTGAAATAGGTTCAGTTAGGAGCTATTACATGTGAATAGGTGTATAGAGAAGGTGTTGTTTCTGATGATTTCTATTACTTGAGTCTTAAATGTATATTTTAATTCTTACACCCCATGACCTACTCTTACCTCTCCATTTTATACTGTGCTTTACGATTCTCTTTAAATCCCTACAAAAACTTCGATGTCCATTACCTCAACATTTATCATGAACATTCACTTTTGGGCAAACAACCACTTTAAGACTGGCACTTTTTTTTTAATAAACACATTTATTATTTCAACCAATTTTACCTTTTTTATTAGAATTCATTTCTAATCTCCACACCCACCAAGCTCTCTATACCAATTAATTTTCAATTACGAGAACAAAAAACCCCTTCCTTCTTCCACTGGTGGAACAACACAAACTGAGAAGCTCCTTTATCAAATAATGTTTCATCTCAACTTAAAGACTTAAAACTATTGCATCATTCTGGACCCACAGAATTAAACATTTCGCCTCATTATAATTTTTTTATTTCAGGAGTTCCCTTGAATTAGGAGTGGGAAAGGATGAGAAAAAAGGCCTGTCAACATAAGGGGATTTCAAAATAAATGGTAGTATTATGTCCTTGGCCGTAAAACACAAAGAGGCCAATTACGATGTCATTAGGAAAGCATTTCCAACTAATCGGGTAGGAATGCTTTCCGAACCATTAACATTTGGGGAGTCCTAGCAACCGATTAGGATGTATCCGGATGTTTACGGACTCGGTTCGGACGGACTCGCATTCACTTCAATGGGAGCCTGTGTCCCGAATGAGAACACAGGCTCCCATTGGAAAAAATGGTGGGTGGGTAAAACCTTGCACCCTGGCGAGCACCCCATGGTGCCTGCCACATTGGTCATGGTTAGGAAGAGGGGTACCCTGGGTTCCTTGGGACCACATTCAGTCACCTCCGGGTGAAGGGGGGCCCACAACGGGCCCCCAAAGACCGATTCCAAAAGCCGTTTTGTCTCGGTCAAACCGATTTGGTACGGCTGTCCGAATCGGTCATTGTACTCGCTCGTGCGGAAACCACCCCCATTGGGCTGTACGATTCCACTCTGAATGACTCGGGCTGCCTGAATCCCATTCTGAAATGATTTGGACAGCCCGGATGGCTTCCTTGCATCGCACTCGGTCGACAATACCGAATCCCATCCGGAGCACTTCCTAACAAATTCGTAATCTGCCTCAAAGTGTCATGGGGGCACAACCGATGATTGTGCATGCTTTGTTTACTCCTAGGGTACTTTGGCATTATAGAAAGTGCCAAAGTCGAATGTGCAGCCCCTTCTTTATTACTGATAGAGCTGGCACATATATGTGCCAGCGCTATTGTAACAGGCATTCCCTCATATGAATGGGGTTGTGGCCCCATGAAAATAAGAGAATCTCTGAGCCTCTCCACCTGCACTGTATTATGGACACAAGAGAAAAGGCAAAGAAGCTGTCAGGATATGCACTGATAGAGCACCAAAAAAAGTGGCATATTGTCAGTGCGTCCCCAGAGGACAGCCCTCAGTAACGAGGGTAAAGAGGGTCCCATAGAACCCCTAGACACACCCCTGCAGGTGGATGCAGTCACTCTACACACCGACATGCAAGATCTCTCTTCTTGAAAGTGCAGAATTACCACCTGCACAGTGAAACACTGAGCGGCTTAGAAGACGCTGCTTCATATTTCACTTGATTGCACTGCCCACCAGAGCAGCTCAAGTTTGCGGATGCCCTTAGAGCAGAGCATCCACCATATTAGGGTGCACTTACCCTGTTTGGTCAGGCACACTTTTTGAAAGGTGAACCATGGCGAAATCAGGGAAAGTGTGCCCTGTGAGTAAAATGGTCCCCGGTGTTTAATATCGGACTAGAACTCTCCCAGGAAGCTTCTAATACAGTTGAATATGGTCAACATAGCAGATTATTCCACCTTTGTAGGGACGCTGTTTGTGTATATTTTAACTAGCAAATGGTACTGACCAGAATAATATTTTAGCCCACATTGATTTTGAATGATTGTGTTACTTCATCTATCTGAGACCCTTGAAACATGTTGTTAATTTAAAGGACTGCAAACCAGTCCTTGCCACAAAATTTAATCACCTGAGAATGTCAGAATGCTATTGCATTCTATGGTGTAGAAACAGCCGCGGCCCATGCAGAAAAGAGGGGTAGGGTGGTGGGGCCAGGTGGGAGGGAGGGGAATTTCGACGGACAATGACGAGGGAATATTAAATAAATAAATAATTTTCCGTTGTCAGTTGAAGCCCCTCCCCACCGGGCCCCACCGCCCACCCAGCGGCTGTGTAGAAAGGGACCTCATTATGTTCTTTTCCGATCCCTGTGCAAACTGTTCTTTGCACAGGAATCAGAATTGTAATAAGAACATGAGCGGGAGGTTCCCATAACTCTAGAGGACCAAGGCGTTCAAAAAATTGCAATTGCCCACAAAAACGCTATGGAGTATCAACTCATTTTATTTTATTTTCATATATTTCTTAATAAGAAAGCATTCATTTGTTCAGAAAGATTTTTTCTAGACATAAAAAATTATTTACTTTGACAATATTAGCCCAGCACAAGAAGGCAATAAAACATTATATACAAAACCCATTCATACTCTCAGGCATACACACAATCAGCCATCATCATATACATCAGAAGAGAGAACTATAAACACATTTAGGACCAACAAACAGAAGAAAGCGCCGACGCGCGTTTCGGAAAAAGTGCCAACATTAAGGATTCCTTCATCAGGGCGCAGGTAGAGATTTATTACATTTCATTTCAATTTTGCTGGGCAACAAACTGCAAAAGCGTAGCGTTTCTGTGGGCAAAAAAGGCAAAAGATATAAATTCATATTTATATTTAATGGGGGGGTAAAAGGGAAAAATGGTCATCAATGGCATACAGCAAACACATATTCATATTTACACATTAAAAAGTATATATATATACACACAAGCACACCATTATCTAGTAGATAGCTGCAACTCAAGGAATTCTAGGTGAGATTTAGAGTGTGACTAATTATCATATCAAGCTAAATACCAATTAAAGAGAAAGTTGGTGCTTAGAGTTGTGGACACACAGTCGCTAAACTAGTGATCTACTGACGGTGACCAAAAATGGACTAACTCTCCAAATTATATACAGCCAGATAAAAAGAAAATAGGGGAAAAAATATATAAGGAAGATACATCATAGTGCTTTCCAAAGTATTCTATCTATAGTACATGGTCTCACGAAGCACTGAGTTGCTCACCTCTTGCAGGGACTCAAGTACTAAATCAATGGGCGAGCTGAAGTGAGAAACCTCTAAGAACACATAGGTCTTGAACATATACCAAAAACAGGATGCTGTAAAGGAGAGAGAATAAGCAGTTGGCTTTCAACCATTCCAAACATAAATATATATACTTACAAGGGACATGGAAAGAATTATATAAAGAGACTAGTTTAATTTAATTTAAACGAAACAGGAATCAGAATTGAACATTTTGTGGTAATTATCATGTCCTCTAAAGTTTTCCCCAGATACATTTCAGCTGTTGAAAACTGCTGAGTTTTACTGGGAGAAATTGCTAGGTAAATAGTGGCAAATGTGCATTTTGGTATGCAGAACACCAAAATCTGCATGATATTATTGTCCTTTTAAAAGGGCAAAACATGTAAAAGGGGTTAATCATCCAACCTGTTAAATTCCAATACGTATGGTGTCGGATTTTTAAAGATTTTATAATCACCAAATCCACAATTATAAACTGGTAAACTTGGCCTAATGGAAGAAGTGCTTCTTTTTATGCACACTCAACAGCAACTCCTCACTAATTCCTATGAGATGGTATCTCTGTCCTTATAGCTCAGGCTCCTGACTGTTGCTGATCTAAATATTTCTTTCTTTCAGCATGTTCCTGCAGTTTCTGGGTATATGCTTTATGAAGGATCTTTACAATAATTTAATAGCGATAATGGAGTGATAATGCAAAGGTTGATAAGGATCAGGAGTCAGCATTTTAATTAAAAGTGTCACCAAATTTTGTTTCAGAACATCTAGCACGTGTCCTTCACTCAGATACAAAATAGCAAAGGTGATAATAAATGGCCTAAGCAATAAGCATATTACTGCATTGCCTTATTAGATGGTCATGGGTCTTCAAATGAGGAGGTAGGTTTAATGTTTCTTTCTATATTTTCAAAGTGAAATAGTCAAAGTCTTTTGAATACAGTGGAACAGAAGAAGGTTTCATAGCTATAGCATGCTGTTGCTCTCATTTTGCATTGCCTTCTTTCGCCATAACATTTAATGTTAAAAAATAGTGGATTGTACCCAGGCTGTCTGTAGAGACTGGTATTCTCATTGGTTTCACTCCCTAGATCCAGTGGCGGCTCCTCCGCTAAGGTGGAGGAGCTTCGCCACACTGTTTTACGCACTGAGAATAAAGGAAAAAATTAAATGATAATAACTCTACGTTATTATCATTTTATTTGTTTTTGTTGTGGCATCCTTGTGAGGTGGAACTGCTCTGCTCTCAGAGCAGGGACAGAAGGGGTGGGCACTATGTAAGTGCGCATGAATATTTGGTCGGCATGTGCACATGAATGTTTGGTCGGGATGATCTTCATCCAGACTGCATTACAGCTTTTCGCAGTGAAAAGAAAGGAAACATAAAATGATAATAACTCGACGTTATTATCATTTTATTTGTTCCTGCTATGGTATTTTGATGGGGTGGATCTGCTCTGCTCTCAGAGCAGGGGGAGGAGTAGTGGCCACTAGGTAAGTGTGCATGATTGTTTGACCGGTATGTGTGCATTAATGTCCGTTATGTTCTCCACCCAGACTGCATTACTGCCTGGGTGGAGAAGAAGCACAGGCTCCCATTCTCTGGCTAAGCACTGTACCACAACGCTCAGACCAATCCCAATGCTGTATTGCAGCTTTGTGATTGGCTATGGGGAATCCCTGTGCTTCCTGCTTCCAGTTTGTACAGAAGAAGCCAGTAAGAGAGCAGAGAACAGGCTTTTCCAACCACATTGGTGCTTCCCGAGCGCAGCCGCCAGTGCCTAGACCTTAACGTGTCTTGTAAATGATTTTATGTGAATTGTTAGCATTAGTTAGGCAACAATATAGCTTTTTACATTCTTACATGATAATATGAGGTACCAATCTAGTCCATAGTGTTTATTTTCATCCAGGTATTTTGAGATTTCAGAAGGATCTTTGAAAAGTGTGCACAATAAAATGTTTCCAAGGTTACACAGTAGTTACTTATTGGTCTGGACCCTAGCATAATAGCAGCTAAACTAAAATCACACACATAGGAAGGGATAAGTTGCTACCTGAATCAGCCAGCCTACATCACCATGCTTCTTACATCTGGAAATATAGTACATCCTTACAGTTCAGCCAACTGAACATACCCTGTTGAGATCTGTGTAGATAGAGGTTAGGGTCCACATGCATCAATATCGGCTTTTGCGAGTTCTAAATTGCGAAAAATAACGATTCGCAATTTAGAATTCGCAAAAGCCTATGCATGAATATTTTCTTATTTTTTTTGCAAATCGGTAAAAATCGCTATTTTTACCGAAATGCATAAAAAATGCGAATTTTAAATTGCGAATTCACAATTCCCATTCATTCCTATGGGCCAAAATGCCCATAGGAATGAATAGGAATTGCGAATTCGCAATGTGCAATTGCAATTCATCAATGCATTTCAAGGGTGGAGAGGGGGGTCAAAATGACCCCCCCCTTCACCCATGAAATGTACTTTTCAGCATAAGTTACATACACACATGTCCTAAGGACATGTGTGTGTGTAACTTTACAGTTTAAAAAATGCATTTTTGTGCATTTTTAATCAATTTCGCAATTTACCACGAAGTTGAACTTCGTGGTAATTTGCACTTCCAATTTTAAAAAACGCATATTTTTCTGTAATGATGCATAGCATTTAAGAAATCGCACAATTGCGATTTCTTAAATGCTAACGCAATTTTAGAAATCGTAAAAAAGATGCGACTTCTAAAATGGCATGATGCATCCCAACAAGCACTTTTGCATTCGCAAACGGCCGATTTTAAGGAATCGCACCGTTTGCGACTACAAAACTGCTTGATGCATGTGGGCCTAGAATACTGCCAAAGGTGACGCGCAAGAGTCTAATGACAGCAAGAAGAGCACCAATTTTGGCTCTAAACTATGACAAAGTATGTTAGTCTGTGCTACTGTCACATGACTAAAGCTATGCGAGACCAGACTGAAGTAGCAAGGGACGAGACTGAAGTAGCACTTAGGTAGAAATAATGCCTTTGTTGTAATTATATTACATATTTCTTTTCACATGTGCTAATGATTGTGTTTCTTTCAGCACCTATATATCAGCACGTTATGCTGTTGTCCCTTTCCATTCACTCTCATGCCTGACAATAAATATTTCACAGCTGGTGACTGTTGAGAATGCACATTGTTCTGCCGCAGAACTGGCAGGGGAGAGTTTGAAGTTAGATGCAATAAATACTTTGTTTCTTCTAAAACACTTTTTCTTCAATTTATCTTTGGCAACGAGGATGCAGAGCTGTTCAAGGGACAGGCACCATCCATCTCCTCCCCTGCTGTATAGTTATCTCACTCACCTCAAGATTCTTCTGCAACTATTCCTGTATTTATTATATTCGAGGTAAGTGTACGTACTTCGGGTATCTTCTACAGAACAAATTATTCATTGAACAATACAGATTAGTGTTACTTTAATTTTACAATACACTGGGATTAGAACGTAACTCCTGTGCATGGCAATCTTCACCAAGATTCCTACAGAAACCCACGCTATTGAACATTAGCTTGCAAATCAAACGCTCACATAGCACAACACCACATAGCACAACACCTAATGTACATGTAAATATGTATGCACTTAATAGATCAAAATTATAGGAAATCTAAACTAATAACAGTTTACGGCATGACTGGTACACGACAATTACGTGATTTCTAGAAATAGCGCACTCAAACTAAATTGCCAACATCTAAGAAATCTCTTGTGAAGGCTCAGGGTAATTGGGAATGACCGGTTACTCACCGGTAATATTCATTACTCCGAGTCGTAGCCCTCCCCGTCCCAGTCCTTACCCATGAGCATAGCTCCTCCCACCAGAAACTCCCAAGCAACTAAAACCCATCCCTTCCCTCCAGGCCACACCCACACCCTAAGGCATATAATCATGTGACCCGCCCATCCACATCCTGTACCACCAAGCACAAGAAGCCGAACAGGGAGGGAGGGATGGGAACCAGGACTGGGACGGGGAGGGCTACGACTCGGAGTAATGAATATTACCGGTGAGTAACCGGTCATTACCTCCTCGTCAGCCCTCCCCGTCCCAGTCCTTACCCATGAGCAGATACCAAAGCAAGAATCGGCTTCACACAGTAGCAAAACAGACTCAAGCCTCACAGGCAGGAAGGCACACAACCCGAGCAGAACGCAACCCAGCGTCCCCAAACCCAGGAGACACAGTCCCACACATCAACCAACGACTAGAGGACATAAAAGCTCGAGGAGAACACCCAGCAGCATACACGCAGAACACAGCCAGGGAGGCCCCCCGGAAGCAAGCACAAGAAGCAGCCACCCCGAGGCTAGGAACCTCGAACCGACCCAGGCGCCAACACACCACAAGCCCAACAGCAGGCCGCACAGCCAACACAGCCACCGACGGAGAGCAGCCACAACAGGCCCCAAAACAGGACCAGCCAGCCCAAAGGCAACAAAAAGGGTAAACCACCCCATAAAAAAGACACCGCAGGAAGGAGGAACACCTCCAGAGCCCGCACAACCGTCAAACAGAGTAGCTGCACCGAAACCCCAGAAAGAGGAACAGGACAGAAAACAGGCAGAACCAGAAACCCCAACAAGGAGCAAAGGAACGAAAGAACGGCGCCAGGAGGAACCATCCAAAACCACCCGGACACCAAGGGGCGCATCTGCCCAATGCCCGAACCCTGAAAGGCCAACACAGCCGCCCACAGAGCACGCAGGGAGGACACAGGCCGACCCAGTCGAAGCCAACCGCCCAGAAACCCAAGACCCGCACCGGAATCCAATGCAGACACACCCCGTGCCGGACAGTAATCCAGGAAGGAAAACCCCACGACCGGCCCAGGACAGGAGAGGCGAAGGGCTTCAGAATTGAGGAAAGGCACACAGCAGGCCCCCGTCCAACGAAGGACAGGGCAACCACCCCCCAGACAGTGCCGGGCCAAACCAGAGAACAACCTCAACCCAAGGCGATCCTCGGAGATGCAAAACAGGACCAACAACGGAACCCCGAACCAGGTCAGCAAGAGGCCCAACACGGACAGGGAGGGAGACACCCCACTCAGGTGAGTCGCCACAAGAACAAAACCCCCGGCAGACAGAAAACCCAAAGGGAACTACAAAAAGTACCACCAGGGGACACAATCACAGCATTGGCAGGATTCGAACCCAGGCCTCCGAGGGCGGGCACCACAATAAGGTACAAGAAACACCCACCAGCCAAAGCCCCACGGCACCACCACCCAGTCCGACCAGACCGATAGGAACCTCAAGAGGAGCCAAGGCAGAAAGAGGCCAGGCCAACCGAACCGACCACAGGAGACAAAAAAAGCAGAAGAAGGACCCAAACTCACACCAGTGCGAGCCTGCGCCACCAGAGGCACAAGACAAACCATCGAGCTAAAGCACTCCGGTCAAAACGAAAGCACCACAAGAACCAAAACCACCAAGGGACACCACGAAAGCAGAGGCAGGATATGAACCCAATGCCAGTGTGAGCCCGCGGCAGCAGAGGCACAAGACATACCATAGAGTAACAGGTCCAAGGACAATCAACGCCCAACAAGCCCAAGACAGGCACAGAGGCAACCGCTCACGGGACACAAAAGGGCAGCCACGCAAGAGGAGCGAACCACCAGCCAACAGGACCACCCGCGGCCAAAGGCCACACCCCCCGGAAACAACAGCAGACAGCCCAAAGAAGCCGGAACCCAAAGCCCCAGAGCAAGACACATCTGGGGGGAACAAGCGCCAACGGGCCCAAGGAACAAACCCCACAGCAGCAGACAACAGCCGCGGAACATGGAGCCACCGGGGAGAAGCGGAAGACTGAGCCCCCAACAACCACCGCAGTCCTCGCAACAGAGCCAGCCCGCAGGGCACCGGCAGGAAGACCCACCAACCGAGGCGCCGAAATCACCTAACGAACAGGAGCACCAGAGCGGCGCAAAGAATGGAAGACTCCAAGACCAGAATCCACCCAAACCGACTCAGGAGCCAGCAAACACCCAGTGAAAGGGCCGGAGCCGGAAGGAAAGAAGAGGAAGAATCAACCAACCGTCCAAGGATGGGAACACCCGGAACCCCAGAGCAGGCCAAACAGAGTAGCTCAACAAAACCACCCAGGGAGCCAAAGGTCAGCAAACACACCAGGAGGCGCAGACCATCCAAAAGGCAGCCCCAAAAAGCGGAAATGAACAACACCCCCACAGAACGTAGGAACCACCACGAAGCCGCGTGAACTGACATATGAAAGCAGGCGTCCCAAAGAACCAGAGAATCCAGGAAAAACCCCACCAACAGGAAGGGAAGAAACAACCGAAGAGACACCATCATGAAGGAATGAAGAGGGTACCACACAGGCCCAACAGAAACGAAGCCCCGAAAACCGAGAAAGAAAGCCCGACACATCGCCAGAGAACCCGGAACAGGGGCAGCGCAGAACCCATCCAGTAGCCCAGCCCAACAAGGAGGGACCAGAAGAAGAGGAAGCACTCAGAAAACCCCGGGACATGTGGAAGGAAGGTACCCACCGGCCGCGCACCACACCACAAAAGGGTCGGGCAATCAAAGTTAACGAAAGGCAGACCAAAAGCCCGCACACAACCCGTAAACTACCCACACCGAGTAATCGGATTGGAGCCAATAAGAACGACCGCAGCCGCCAAACCGAACAAGGGCACCAACGGAACCCCAAACTGGACAGAGCCCCTGAAGGAAAGTCCCATCACAGCAGCCCCACAAACAGCACCGCCTCCCCAGGCCAGAAGCACAACAGCCATCGAACAGCCATAGAGGACCAAGCCGCTGCCGTACCAAGGGAACCGAAGGACAAATCCGTCAGGAAACGCAACAGCAGTCCCAACATGGAAAAAGAATCAGAGGGAACTAAGCCCACAGCACCCGGTAGTCCAAGGTGGCCTCCCAACCAGGCACCAACCAGTCCCGACCATGCCCAACTCCCGAGAGCAGACCGGAGCAGGCGAAACCAGGGAGGCAAGGCCGTAGGCCGCAGAGAAACCTCGACAGCCACACAGAAGCAACCGAACCCAAAAGCAGGGGCAAGGCACAGACAGAACAGTAGGACCAGAGGCAGAAAAAGATGGATCCAAGGCCTCGCAACAAGCAGGACCACAGAATAAGAAGGAACGGCACCCACAAATACCAACAGGCTCCGAGAAGGCACACCAGCCAGCAGGGATCGACCATCACCACAGCCAGGACACCACAGCGACCCACTGTAAAGGACACCCCACCGCCAGAGCCAGGGGAAAAACAAGTGTGACAACATCCTGCCACCCCCCATCAAGCACATCGCTCACAGAGTACAGAAAGACGGAGGCCTACAAGCCCCAACAACAGGAAAAAGGGGAAAAAGTCTACAGACTTCCCACCTCCCAAGGGCCAAGGGAACCCCAAACCGACCCAAACACGTAGCAGAACACCGGGAAGCCTGCCCACAGGACTCACCCGAAACCACGTCCGGAGCCACGACAGCAAAGCATCCAGCACATGACAACAGTGAAGGAGCAGCGGAAGACCCAGCGACCACCACCCCCCAGTTACAGCGTAGCCCAAACCACACATCTCCAGTAGGGGAACAGAACAGAGAAAGGAGAGCCCAGACCAAGCAATGCAAGATCCACAAGGGCCAATCAGGGAAAGCCACACCCCAACAGGACAGCAGGCCAGCCCAAACATGACAAAAAGAGGGAGTCCCGGACCCCCCCAAACACCATGGTCCCACTAAAGCAGGGACTCAAACGTACATGAAACAACAGGTATCCAAGGGGAACAAAACACAGCCGCCAAGCAGACCGCCACACACCTACCTGAAAGGAGGACAGACGTGCAGAGAAGCCAGCCATGCACAACACACCCCCCCTCCCACCCCGGGCGAACCCGCTAGGGCAGGGAAACAACCTGGAAGAGGGGAGGCCCCAGCAGGAAGACAAGTCGTGCCCCCACCACGGGTCCCTGTCAGAAACAGAAGCAACGCCCTCAAAAGGGGCAGAGAGCGACCCACGGCAGGAGAAAGAGGCCAGGGGAGAAACCAAGGACCTACATCCCGACCCCCCAAGGAACCGGCCCCAGGCACGCGTATTGTAAAGATAATAAAGCACATGTTCTCCGTTAAGGGCAGGCTCAAACACCCAACACGCTCATCAGTACATAGAGGATCATGTCACTACGATAAACAGATGTAGCCGAGGCACAGCCCAACACAATCAGAACACCAGGGCACCCCCAGATCCAAACAGACACGGGAACATCGGAAAAACGTAACGGCGCGCTTTTTACGAGCACCAGTAGCATCACAGAAGGACACAGGATTACGTTCTGTAGGCGGGGGAGGAAATGCGAAACGCTCCGAACCACACGAGGTTGAAGCAACGCCAACACCCGAAACCGGGCAACCAAGTCCAAGCCGGAAGCAGTGCATGGGACACCACATCCTAGCCCCCGAAATCCCGGACAAACCAATGGCAGCAAACAGTGGGAAACACGGGCCCGTTACGAGCACCCAGCCACCAAACACACCACCAAGGAGGAGCCAAACCGCCACGCCACAGGCGAGCAGAGAGGCCAGCCGCGCCCAACACACCCCCCCTCCCTCCCCGGGTGAACCCGCTAGGGCAGGGAACATACCCGGAAGAGGGGAGGCCGCAGCAGGGAGACACCACCCCACACCAGGCAGTCAAGGCCCCCCAACCCCACGGTCCCGCTAAAGCAGGGACTCGAAAGTACATGGAAAGAAAACAAGTACATCAGGGGAACAAACGGCCGCCCAGCAGGCCGTTTCACACTCACCCGAAAGGAGGCACCATCGGTCCAGTACCCCCCCACAACGAAGTTGCCAGGAAATGAATTCCGCAGAAAAAACAAACAGGATGTGGATGGGCGGGTCACATGATTATATGCCTTAGGGTGTGGGTGTGGCCTGGAGGGAAGGGATGGGTTTTAGTTGCTTGGGAGTTTCTGGTGGGAGGAGCTATGCTCATGGGTAAGGACTGGGACGGGGAGGGCTGACGAGGAGGTAATGAGTGTCAAACGGAGGGCTTGCATCAACAAGTTTTACACTTACTTTGCGTGGCTGCCATGCTCCCGGACTCCCCGTGAAAAGACGAGCCCTGAGTGATCTCTGTATGGAGCTTTCCGCCATCGCAGGATTTTTTTTTCTAAGAAGTGATCGCCATGCCCCATCTGCTTGATGACGCGCACCAGGAGGAATCAACAGAAAGAGGACTCCACCATCCTGCCTCGTCCACTTGAAAATGGCGGTCTAGGAACATTCATCGGAAGACTGGCCCTCTCTGTTCCTCCTTCAAATACAATTGTCCACTAACCTGTAACAAATAAATTCGTACCTCAATAGTCACCATATTATAATGGTCGAACTCGCTTTCGTAGACCTGCCCATTTAGAGTGTGTTTCTCACCAGTGACACACACACCGCTGTCAGTTTAATACAAAACGAACACAGAGTTGTGCACAGCAGACCTTGCAGTATGCACAGTTTGCTGATTTATGAGTGTTTAGATGTGTCACAGTGGTGATACACACACCATGAATTTGAAAGTCTGATATTACACAACTTAAGGCTTCCTGGCATGTCACAATGGTGATGCGCAGGGCTGATATTACAAAACATACATTGATTATTAATCTATAATTGCTAAGTTATAATTTTGTAGTCGGTTAGTAAGTACATATGAAGTAAGTATATGTATATAATTAAGAGAATCTTACACTGTAAGCTTTTCCACAATCAACAATTTTATTCAGTGTAACCAGTAATTGATACACTTGTTAAGTATGGCAGCTGCTAGCATGTCGCAACCACCTCCTTTTCTAAATGAAAATGGGCAAACCAACATTAACATGGAAAGATAGGCTTAACTTATTTGAGACATACCAATCAGAAACAAGAGAGGGAACGTTTTCAGCTTTCCACAAACAACATATTCTAATATATAATTTGGATATATCTGGCAGAAATGTTTTTGAGAATATACAAGGCCCTATAGTTGATGAAGACATAGGATGAAGTACATTTGGATGTATTTCAAACATTATTTTGAAGAGAAAGTTAATGTTGTGTTACAAAGACATGCATTTTTCAGTAGTGTGCACAGAAAAAATGAAAAAAGTTACTATTTACATTGCTGTGCTTGGAAATCTTTCAAATGCTTGTGATTTTGGTACCTTATGTGATTTGCTATTATGCCACCAACTGGTATCATACACCAACAATTCTGGCAGTCAAGAGAAACTTCAACACAGGGTTGGAGATCTCCCTATGGTAAAGTATAGGGAACTTTTCCCCATATAAGGTGTGTTAGAAATTGGTTTTCTGGTTGGCAGAGTTATGCACCCTGTCCAAGCAGGAACCACAATTCTAGCGAAGGTAAGTCAGACACACACCATAAATTAACCTGTGCTTTCTCTCTGGTAGCTTGGCACAGAGCAGGTAGGCTTAACTTCAGAGGCAGTGTTTAAAATATTTGTGCAACACTTCAAACAGTAACACAGTGAAAACACCACAAAAGACTCCACACCAATTTTAAAAAAAAGACTATGCTTTGATAACTAATACAAGACCAAAACAACAAAAATCCAATGGGTGAAAGTCATGATATGAATTTTTAGGGAAAAAAAGTACAAATAGCGCTTAAAAGCAAGAAGCACCAATGAGAGTTATCTAGTCATGCTGGACTGGGGCAAAGTCAAGAGCTGAGGTTGAAAGTAATGGAGGGTGGGCCAGGGACAGGAGCCACGTAAGGCCTGCTGATCAAAAGTACCTTGGTCCTGGTCGGGTGCAGCAGAGAAATGTGTTGGTATCGATCCCGCAGTTGAGATGATGCATCAATTTCTAAACGCAACACTGGTGATACGCTAGTTTTGAATATGAAGCGCCGGTTTTAAGATGCATTGGTTCTGAGTGTGTTGCGCCAATTTTCTTTACACAGTCTAGGGGATGTGCTTATCGTCTCTCTTGCAGAAAACACAGTTGATGGACAGAATGTAGAACAATGTCATACATTCACCCCAGTACAAGGATCTGGGCCTAAATCCATCGTTTTTTTGCACTCCACACCACCCTGGGTTAGACACTGGCTATATGCAAATCAGCTCTGACCCTGTGCCTCATGGGAACAGTCCAGTCCGAACTACCAAGCCATGTCTTTCCCAGACCGGAATCAAGCATCCAAGGACCGGTTTCTGGCTATCAGCCTTCATCAGCCTGGATAGCTTGACTCCAGTTGTGTGGAGAGCCTGGGACTCACGTCTAGGCATATAGCCAGTGTCTAACCCAGGGTGGTGTGGAGTGCAAAAAAACGATGGATTTAGGCCCAGATCCTTGTACTGGGATGAATGTATGACATTGTTCTACATTCTGTCCATCAACTGTGTTTTTTGCAATTTTCACCCTGAGTGGGCTGGGTATGCTCAGACGTGAGTCCCATGCTCTCCACACCACTGGAGTCAAGCTATCCAGGCTGATGAAGGCTGATAGCCAGAAACCGGTCCTTGGATGCTTGATTCCGGTCTGGGAAAGGCATGGCTTGGTAGTTCGGACTGGACTGTTCCCATGAGGCACAGGGTCAGAGCTGATTTGCATATAGCCAGTGTCTAACCCAGGGTGGTGTGGAGTGCAAAAAAATGATGGATTTAGGCCCAGATCCTTGTACTGGGATGAATGTATGACATTGTTCTACATTCTGTCCATCAACTGTGTTTTTTGCAATTTTCACCCTGAGTGGGCTGGGTATGCTCAGACGTGAGTCCCATGCTCTCCACACCACTGGAGTCAAGCTATCCAGGCTGATGAAGGCTGATAGCCAGAAACCGGTCCTTGGATGCTTGATTCCGGTCTGGGAAAGGCATGGCTTGGTAGTTCGGACTGGACTGTTCCCATGAGGCACAGGGTCAGAGCTGATTTGCATATTTGAATTTGAATTTAAAAACATTTATACAGCGCTCGTTTACCAGGCGGTTTCATGGCGCTAATAGCGGACGGTGGGCGGCGGTGACAAGAGGGGTCTATGTCAGATGGGCTTGCGTGAAGAGGAAGGTTTTAAGGTTCTTCCGGAACAGGAGGTAGGAAGGAGAAGTGCGCAGGGTGACAGGGAGGGAGTTCCAGAAGGTAGGAGCCAAGACAGCAAAACTGGATCCACCCGCTTTCTGTTTTTTAAAGCGGGGAATAGCAAGAAGAGCCGAATAAGTGGAGCGGAGTTCTCTGCCGGGAAGATAGGGCTTAATGGCCGAGCAGATGAACTCAGGGGCAGTGCCTGATCTGGCTTGATGGGTGAGGCAGCCGAACTTGAAAAGGGCGCGTTCTTTTATTGGAAGCCAGTGCAGGGTTTTGAGCAGTGGGGTAGCCCGATGGTATTTAGGCTGGCCATAGATCAGGCGAGCCGCCTGGTTCTGTACCAGTTGCAGGCGGTGGATTGCATAGGCCGGGGCCCCATTATAGACTATGTTACCATAGTCTATACGGGACAGAACCATGGCCAGCACGATGATTTTTAGAGCAGGGGTAGAAAAGAAATGGGAAACTTTCCTAATAATTCTAAGAGAAAAAAAACAAGAGGAAACTACGGAACTAACCTGTGAATGGACAGTGAGTTGGGAGTTAAGGTAGATCCCCAGGGTTTTCACCTTGGGCACAGGGAGTGGGGGGACACCAAGAGAAGGGGGCCAGAAGGATATAGCCAGTGTCTAACCCAGGGTGGTGTGGAGTGCAAAAAAACGATGGATTTAGGCCCAGATCCTTGTACTGGGATGAATGTATGACATTGTTCTACATTCTGTCCATCAACTGTGTTTTTTGCAATTTTCACCCTGAGTGGGCTGGGTATGCTCAGACGTGAGTCCCATGCTCTCCACACCACTGGAGCCAAGCTATCCAGGCTGATGAAGGCTGATAGCCAGAAACCGGTCCTTGGATGCTTGATTCCGGTCTGGGAAAGGCATGGCTTGGTAGTTCGGACTGGACTGTTCCCATGAGGCACAGGGTCAGAGCTGATTTGCATATAGCCAGTGTCTAACCCAGGGTGGTGTGGAGTGCAAAAAAACGATGGATTTAGGCCCAGATCCTTGTACTGGGATGAATGTATGACATTGTTCTACATTCTGTCCATCAACTGTGTTTTTTGCAATTTTCACCCTGAGTGGGCTGGGTATGCTCAGACGTGAGTCCCATGCTCTCCACACCACTGGAGTCAAGCTATCCAGGCTGATGAAGGCTGATAGCCAGAAACCGGTCCTTGGATGCTTGATTCCGGTCTGGGAAAGGCATGGCTTGGTAGTTCGGACTGAACTGTTCCCATGAGGCACAGGGTCAGAGCTGATTTGCATATAGCCAGTGTCTAACCCAGGATGGTGTGGAGTGCAAAAAAACGATGGATTTAGGCCCAGATCCTTGTACTGGGATGAATGTATGACATTGTTCTACATTCTGTCCATCAACTGTGTTTTTTGCAATTTTCACCCTGAGTGGGCTGGGTATGCTCAGACGTGAGGCCCATGCTCTCCACACCACTGGAGTCAAGCTATCCAGGCTGATGAAGGCTGATAGCCAGAAACCGGTCCTTGGATGCTTGATTCCGGTCTGGGAAAGGCATGGCTTGGTAGTTCGGACTGGACTGTTCCCATGAGGCACAGGGTCAGAGCTGATTTGCATATAGCCAGTGTCTAACCCAGGGTGGTGTGGAGTGCAAAAAAACGATGGATTTAGGCCCAGATCCTTGTACTGGGATGAATGTATGACATTGTTCTACATTCTGTCCATCAACTGTGTTTTTTGCAATTTTCACCCTGAGTGGGCTGGGTATGCTCAGACGTGAGTCCCATGCTCTCCACACCACTGGAGTCAAGCTATCCAGGCTGATGAAGGCTGATAGCCAGAAACCGGTCCTTGGATGCTTGATTCCGGTCTGGGAAAGGCATGGCTTGGTAGTTCGGACTGGACTGTTACCATGAGGCACAGGGTCAGAGCTGATTTGCATATAGCCAGTGTCTAACCCAGGGTGGTGTGGAGTGCAAAAAAACAATGGATTTAGGCCCAGATCCTTGTACTGGGATGAATGTATGACATTGTTCTACATTCTGTCCATCAACTGTGTTTTTTGCAATTTTCACCCTGAGTGGGCTGGGTATGCTCAGACGTGAGTCCCATGCTCTCCACACCACTGGAGTCAAGCTATCCAGGCTGATGAAGGCTGATAGCCAGAAACCGGTCCTTGGATGCTTGATTCCGGTCTGGGAAAGGCATGGCTTGGTAGTTCGGACTGGACTGTTCCCATGAGGCACAGGGTCAGAGCTGATTTGCATATTTGAATTTGAATTTAAAAACATTTATACAGCGCTCGTTTACCAGGCGGTTTCATGGCGCTAATAGCGGACGGTGGGCGGCGGTGACAAGAGGGGTCTATGTCAGATGGGCTTGCGTGAAGAGGAAGGTTTTAAGGTTCTTCCGGAACAGGAGGTAGGAAGGAGAAGTGCGCAGGGTGACAGGGAGGGAGTTCCAGAAGGTAGGAGCCAAGACAGCAAAACTGGATCCACCCGCTTTCTGTTTTTTAAAGCGGGGAATAGCAAGAAGAGCCGAATAAGTGGAGCGGAGTTCTCTGCCGGGAAGATAGGGCTTAATGGCCGAGCAGATGAACTCAGGGGCAGTGCCTGATCTGGCTTGATAGGTGAGGCAGCCGAGCTTGAAAAGGGCGCGTTCTTTTATTGGAAGCCAGTGCAGGGTTTTGAGCAGTGGGGTAGCCCGATGGTATTTAGGCTGGCCATAGATCAGGCGAGCCGCCTGGTTCTGTACCAGTTGCAGGCGGTGGATTGCATAGGCCGGGGCCCCATTATAGACTATGTTACCATAGTCTATACAGGACAGAACCATGGCCAGCACGATGATTTTTAGAGCAGGGGTAGAAAAGAAACGGGAAACTTTCCTAATAATTCTAAGAGAAAAAAAACAAGAGGAAACTACGGAACTAACCTGTGAATGGACAGTGAGTTGGGAGTTAAGGTAGATCCCCAGGGTTTTCACCTTGGGCACAGGGAGTGGGGAGACACCAAGAGAAGGGGGCCAGAAGGATATAGCCAGTGTCTAACCCAGGGTGGTGTGGAGTGCAAAAAAACGATGGATTTAGGCCCAGATCCTTGTACTGGGATGAATGTATGACATTGTTCTACATTCTGTCCATCAACTGTGTTTTTTGCAATTTTCACCCTGAGTGGGCTGGGTATGCTCAGACGTGAGTCCCATGCTCTCCACACCACTGGAGCCAAGCTATCCAGGCTGATGAAGGCTGATAGCCAGAAACCGGTCCTTGGATGCTTGATTCCGGTCTGGGAAAGGCATGGCTTGGTAGTTCGGACTGGACTGTTCCCATGAGGCACAGGGTCAGAGCTGATTTGCATATAGCCAGTGTCTAACACAGGGTGGTGTGGAGTGCAAAAAAACGATGGATTTAGGCCCAGATCCTTGTACTGGGATGAATGTATGACATTGTTCTACATTCTGTCCATCAACTGTGTTTTTTGCAATTTTCACCCTGAGTGGGCTGGGTATGCTCAGACGTGAGTCCCATGCTCTCCACACCACTGGAGTCAAGCTATCCAGGCTGATGAAGGCTGATAGCCAGAAACCGGTCCTTGGATGCTTGATTCCGGTCTGGGAAAGGCATGGCTTGGTAGTTCGGACTGGACTGTTCCCATGAGGCACAGGGTCAGAGCTGATTTGCATATAGCCAGTGTCTAACCCAGGATGGTGTGGAGTGCAAAAAAACGATGGATTTAGGCCCAGATCCTTGTACTGGGATGAATGTATGACATTGTTCTACATTCTGTCCATCAACTGTGTTTTTTGCAATTTTCACCCTGAGTGGGCTGGGTATGCTCAGACGTGAGGCCCATGCTCTCCACACCACTGGAGTCAAGCTATCCAGGCTGATGAAGGCTGATAGCCAGAAACCGGTCCTTGGATGCTTGATTCCGGTCTGGGAAAGGCATGGCTTGGTAGTTCGGACTGGACTGTTCCCATGAGGCACAGGGTCGGAGCTGATTTGCATATAGCCAGTGTCTAACCCAGGGTGGTGTGGAGTGCAAAAAAACGATGGATTTAGGCCCAGATCCTTGTACTGGGATGAATGTATGACATTGTTCTACATTCTGTCCATCAACTGTGTTTTTTGCAATTTTCACCCTGAGTGGGCTGGGTATGCTCAGACGTGAGTCCCATGCTCTCCACACCACTGGAGTCAAGCTATCCAGGCTGATGAAGGCTGATAGCCAGAAACCGGTCCTTGGATGCTTGATTCCGGTCTGGGAAAGGCATGGCTTGGTAGTTCGGACTGGACTGTTCCCATGAGGCACAGGGTCAGAGCTGATTTGCATATAGCCAGTGTCTAACCCAGGGTGGTGTGGAGTGCAAAAAAACGATGGATTTAGGCCCAGATCCTTGTACTGGGATGAATGTATGACATTGTTCTACATTCTGTCCATCAACTGTGTTTTTTGCAATTTTCACCCTGAGTGGGCTGGGTATGCTCAGGCGTGAGTCCCGTGCTCTCCACACCACTGGAGTCAAGCTATCCAGGCTGATGAAGGCTGATAGCCAGAAACCGGTCCTTGGATGCTTGATTCCGGTCTGGGAAAGGCATGGCTTGGTAGTTCGGACTGGACTGTTCCCATGAGGCACAGGGTCAGAGCTGATTTGCATATAGCCAGTGTCTAACCCAGGGTGGTGTGGAGTGCAAAAAAACAATGGATTTAGGCCCAGATCCTTGTACTGGGATGAATGTATGACATTGTTCTACATTCTGTCCATCAACTGTGTTTTTTGCAATTTTCACCCTGAGTGGGCTGGGTATGCTCAGACGTGAGTCCCATGCTCTCCACACCACTGGAGTCAAGCTATCCAGGCTGATGAAGGCTGATAGCCAGAAACCGGTCCTTGGATGCTTGATTCCGGTCTGGGAAAGGCATGGCTTGGTAGTTCGGACTTGACTGTTCCCATGAGGCACAGGGTCAGAGCTGATTTGCATATTTGAATTTGAATTTAAAAACATTTATACAGCGCTCGTTTACCAGGCGGTTTCATGGCGCTAATAGCGGACGGTGGGCGGCGGTGACAAGAGGGGTCTATGTCAGATGGGCTTGCGTGAAGAGGAAGGTTTTAAGGTTCTTCCGGAACAGGAGGTAGGAAGGAGAAGTGCGCAGGGTGACAGGGAGGGAGTTCCAGAAGGTAGGAGCCAAGACAGCAAAACTGGATCCACCCGCTTTCTGTTTTTTAAAGCGGGGAATAGCAAGAAGAGCCGAATAAGTGGAGCGGAGTTCTCTGCCGGGAAGATAGGGCTTAATGGCCGAGCAGATGAACTCAGGGGCAGTGCCTGATCTGGCTTGATAGGTGAGGCAGCCGAGCTTGAAAAGGGCGCGTTCTTTTATTGGAAGCCAGTGCAGGGTTTTGAGCAGTGGGGTAGCCCGATGGTATTTAGGCTGGCCATAGATCAGGCGAGCCGCCTGGTTCTGTACCAGTTGCAGGCGGTGGATTGCATAGGCCGGGGCCCCATTATAGACTATGTTACCATAGTCTATACGGGACAGAACCATGGCCAGCACGATGATTTTTAGAGCAGGGGTAGAAAAGAAACGGGAAACTTTCCTAATAATTCTAAGAGAAAAAAAACAAGAGGAAACTACGGAACTAACCTGTGAATGGACAGTGAGTTGGGAGTTAAGGTAGATCCCCAGGGTTTTCACCTTGGGCACAGGGAGTGGGGAGACACCAAGAGAAGGGGGCCAGAAGGATATAGCCAGTGTCTAACCCAGGGTGGTGTGGAGTGCAAAAAAACGATGGATTTAGGCCCAGATCCTTGTACTGGGATGAATGTATGACATTGTTCTACATTCTGTCCATCAACTGTGTTTTTTGCAATTTTCACCCTGAGTGGGCTGGGTATGCTCAGACGTGAGTCCCATGCTCTCCACACCACTGGAGCCAAGCTATCCAGGCTGATGAAGGCTGATAGCCAGAAACCGGTCCTTGGATGCTTGATTCCGGTCTGGGAAAGGCATGGCTTGGTAGTTCGGACTGGACTGTTCCCATGAGGCACAGGGTCAGAGCTGATTTGCATATAGCCAGTGTCTAACCCAGGGTGGTGTGGAGTGCAAAAAAACGATGGATTTAGGCCCAGATCCTTGTACTGGGATGAATGTATGACATTGTTCTACATTCTGTCCATCAACTGTGTTTTTTGCAATTTTCACCCTGAGTGGGCTGGGTATGCTCAGACGTGAGTCCCATGCTCTCCACACCACTGGAGTCAAGCTATCCAGGCTGATGAAGGCTGATAGCCAGAAACCGGTCCTTGGATGCTTGATTCCGGTCTGGGAAAGGCATGGCTTGGTAGTTCGGACTGGACTGTTCCCATGAGGCACAGGGTCAGAGCTGATTTGCATATAGCCAGTGTCTAACCCAGGATGGTGTGGAGTGCAAAAAAACGATGGATTTAGGCCCAGATCCTTGTACTGGGATGAATGTATGACATTGTTCTACATTCTGTCCATCAACTGTGTTTTTTGCAATTTTCACCCTGAGTGGGCTGGGTATGCTCAGACGTGAGGCCCATGCTCTCCACACCACTGGAGTCAAGCTATCCAGGCTGATGAAGGCTGATAGCCAGAAACCGGTCCTTGGATGCTTGATTCCGGTCTGGGAAAGGCATGGCTTGGTAGTTCGGACTGGACTGTTCCCATGAGGCACAGGGTCGGAGCTGATTTGCATATAGCCAGTGTCTAACCCAGGGTGGTGTGGAGTGCAAAAAAAACGATGGATTTAGGCCCAGATCCTTGTACTGGGATGAATGTATGACATTGTTCTACATTCTGTCCATCAACTGTGTTTTTTGCAATTTTCACCCTGAGTGGGCTGGGTATGCTCAGACGTGAGTCCCATGCTCTCCACATCACTGGAGTCAAGCTATCCAGGCTGATGAAGGCTGATAGCCAGAAACCGGTCCTTGGATGCTTGATTCCGGTCTGGGAAAGGCATGGCTTGGTAGATCGGACTGGACTGTTCCCATGAGGCACAGGGTCAGAGCTGATTTGCATATAGCCAGTGTCTAACCCAGGGTGGTGTGGAGTGCAAAAAAACGATGGATTTAGGCCCAGATCCTTGTACTGGGATGAATGTATGACATTGTTCTACATTCTGTCCATCAACTGTGTTTTTTGCAATTTTCACCCTGAGTGGGCTGGGTATGCTCAGGCGTGAGTCCCATGCTCTCCACACCACTGGAGTCAAGCTATCCAGGCTGATGAAGGCTGATAGCCAGAAACCGGTCCTTGGATGCTTGATTCCGGTCTGGGAAAGGCATGGCTTGGTAGTTCGGACTGGACTGTTCCCATGAGGCACAGGGTCAGAGCTGATTTGCATATAGCTAGTGTCTAACCCAGGGTGGTGTGGAGTGCAAAAAAACAATGGATTTAGGCCCAGATCCTTGTACTGGGATGAATGTATGACATTGTTCTACATTCTGTCCATCAACTGTGTTTTTTGCAATTTTCACCCTGAGTGGGCTGGGTATGCTCAGACGTGAGTCCCATGCTCTGCACACCACTGGAGTCAAGCTATCCAGGCTGATGAAGGCTGATAGCCAGAAACCGGTCCTTGGATGCTTGATTCCGGTCTGGGAAAGGCATGGCTTGGTAGTTCGGACTGGACTGTTCCCATGAGGCACAGGGTCAGAGCTGATTTGCATATTTGAATTTGAATTTAAAAACATTTATACAGCGCTCGTTTACCAGGCGGTTTCATGGCGCTAATAGCGGACGGTGGGCGGCGGTGACAAGAGGGGTCTATGTCAGATGGGCTTGCGTGAAGAGGAAGCTTTTAAGGTTCTTCCGGAACAGGAGGTAGGAAGGAGAAGTGCGCAGGGTGACAGGGAGGGAGTTCCAGAAGGTAGGAGCCAAGACAGCAAAACTGGATCCACCCACTTTCTGTTTTTTAAAGCGGGGAATAGCAAGAAGAGCCGAATAAGTGGAGCGGAGTTCTCTGCCGGGAAGATAGGGCTTAATGGCCGAGCAGATGAACTCAGGGGCAGTGCCTGATCTGGCTTGATAGGTGAGGCAGCCGAGCTTGAAAAGGGCACGTTCTTTTATTGGAAGCCAGTGCAGGGTTTTGAGCAGTGGGGTAGCCCGATGGTATTTAGGCTGGCCATAGATCAGGCGAGCCGCCTGGTTCTGTACCAGTTGCAGGCGGTGGATTGCATAGGCCGGGGCCCCATTATAGACTATGTTACCATAGTCTATACGGGACAGAACCATGGCCAGCACGATGATTTTTAGAGCAGGGGTAGAAAAGAAACGGGAAACTTTCCTAATAATTCTAAGAGAAAAAAAACAAGAGGAAACTACGGAACTAACCTGTGAATGGACAGTGAGTTGGGAGTTAAGGTAGATCCCCAGGGTTTTCACCTTGGGCACAGGGAGTGGGGAGACACCAAGAGAAGGGGGCCAGAAGGATATAGCCAGTGTCTAACCCAGAGTGGTGTGGAGTGCAAAAAAACGATGGATTTAGGCCCAGATCCTTGTACTGGGATGAATGTATGACATTGTTCTACATTCTGTCCATCAACTGTGTTTTTTGCAATTTTCACCCTGAGTGGGCTGGGTATGCTCAGACGTGAGTCCCATGCTCTCCACACCACTGGAGCCAAGCTATCCAGGCTGATGAAGGCTGATAGCCAGAAACCGGTCCTTGGATGCTTGATTCCGGTCTGGGAAAGGCATGGCTTGGTAGTTCGGACTGGACTGTTCCCATGAGGCACAGGGTCAGAGCTGATTTGCATATAGCCAGTGTCTAACCCAGGATGGTGTGGAGTGCAAAAAAACGATGGATTTAGGCCCAGATCCTTGTACTGGGATGAATGTATGACATTGTTCTACATTCTGTCCATCAACTGTGTTTTTTGCAATTTTCACCCTGAGTGGGCTGGGTATGCTCAGACGTGAGGCCCATGCTCTCCACACCACTGGAGTCAAGCTATCCAGGCTGATGAAGGCTGATAGCCAGAAACCGGTCCTTGGATGCTTGATTCCGGTCTGGGAAAGGCATGGCTTGGTAGTTCGGACTGGACTGTTCCCATGAGGCACAGGGTCGGAGCTGATTTGCATATAGCCAGTGTCTAACCCAGGGTGGTGTGGAGTGCAAAAAAACGATGGATTTAGGCCCAGATCCTTGTACTGGGATGAATGTATGACATTGTTCTACATTCTGTCCATCAACTGTGTTTTTGCAATTTTCACCCTGAGTGGGCTGGGTATGCTCAGACGTGAGTCCCATGCTCTCCACACCACTGGAGTCAAGCTATCCAGGCTGATGAAGGCTGATAGCCAGAAACCGGTCCTTGGATGCTTGATTCCGGTCTGGGAAAGGCATGGCTTGGTAGTTCGGACTGGACTGTTCCCATGAGGCACAGGGTCAGAGCTGATTTGCATATAGCCAGTGTCTAACCCAGGGTGGTGTGGAGTGCAAAAAAACGATGGATTTAGGCCCAGATCCTTGTACTGGGATGAATGTATGAAATTGTTCTACATTCTGTCCATCAACTGTGTTTTTTGCAATTTTCACCCTGAGTGGGCTGGGTATGCTCAGGCGTGAGTCCCATGCTCTCCACACCACTGGAGTCAAGCTATCCAGGCTGATGAAGGCTGATAGCCAGAAACCGGTCCTTGGATGCTTGATTCCGGTCTGGGAAAGGCATGGATTGGTAGTTTGGACTGGACTGTTCCCATGAGGCACAGGGTCAGAGCTGATTTGCATATAGCCAGTGTCTAACCCAGGGTGGTGTGGAGTGCAAAAAAACGATGGATTTAGGCCCAGATCCTTGTACTGGGATGAATGTATGACATTGTTCTACATTCTGTCCATCAACTGTGTTTTTTGCAATTTTCACCCTGAGTGGGCTGGGTATGCTCAGACGTGAGTCCCATGCTCTCCACACCACTGGAGCCAAGCTATCCAGGCTGATGAAGGCTGATAGCCAGAAACCGGTCCTTGGATGCTTGATTCCGGTCTGGGAAAGGCATGGCTTGGTAGTTCGGACTGGACTGTTCCCATGAGGCACAGGGTCAGAGCTGATTTGCATATAGCCAGTGTCTAACCCAGGGTGGTGTGGAGTGCAAAAAAACTATGGATTTAGGCCCAGATCCTTGTACTGGGATGAATGTATGACATTGTTCTACATTCTGTCCATCAACTGTGTTTTTTGCAATTTTCACCCTGAGTGGGCTGGGTATGCTCAGGCGTGAGTCCCATGCTCTCCACACCACTGGAGTCAAGCTATCCAGGCTGATGAAGGCTGATAGCCAGAAACCGGTCCTTGGATGCTTGATTCCGGTCTGGGAAAGGCATGGCTTGGTAGTTCGGACTGGACTGTTCCCATGAGGCACAGGGTCAGAGCTGATTTGCATATAGCCAGTGTCTAACCCAGGGTGGTGTGGAGTGCAAAAAAACGATGGATTTAGGCCCAGATCCTTGTACTGGGATGAATGTCTGACATTGTTCTACATTCTGTCCATCAACTGTGTTTTTTGCAATTTTCACCCTGAGTGGGCTGGGTATGCTCAGACGTGAGTCCCATGCTCTCCACACCACTGGAGTCAAGCTATCCAGGCTGATGAAGGCTGATAGCCAGAAACCGGTCCTTGGATGCTTGATTCCGGTCTGGGAAAGGCATGGCTTGGTAGTTCGGACTGGACTGTTCCCATGAGGCACAGGGTCAGAGCTGATTTGCATATAGCCAGTGTCTAACCCAGGATGGTGTGGAGTGCAAAAAAACGATGGATTTAGGCCCAGATCCTTGTACTGGGATGAATGTATGACATTGTTCTACATTCTGTCCATCAACTGTGTTTTTTGCAATGTTCACCCTGAGTGGGCTGGGTATGCTCAGACGTGAGGCCCATGCTCTCCACACCACTGGACTCAAGCTATCCAGGCTGATGATGGCTGATAGCCAGAAACCGGTCCTTGGATGCTTGATTCCGGTCTGGGAAAGGCATGGCTTGGTAGTTCGGACTGGACTGTTCCCATGAGGCACAGGGTCAGAGCTGATATGCATATAGCCAGTGTCTAACCCAGGGTGGTGTGGAGTGCAAAAAAACGATGGATTTAGGCCCAGATCCTTGTACTGGGATGAATGTATGACATTGTTCTACATTCTGTCCATCAACTGTGTTTTTTGCAATTTTCACCCTGAGTGGGCTGGGTATGCTCAGACGTGAGTCCCATGCTCTCCACACCACTGGAGTCAAGCTATCCAGGCTGATGAAGGCTGATAGCCAGAAACCGGTCCTTGGATGCTTGATTCCGGTCTGGGAAAGGCATGGCTTGGTAGTTCGGACTGGACTGTTCCCATGAGGCACAGGGTCAGAGCTGATTTGCATATAGCCAGTGTCTAACCCAGGGTGGTGTGGAGTGCAAAAAAACGATGGATTTAGTCCCAGATCCTTGTACTGGGATGAATGTATGACATTGTTCTACATTCTGTCCATCAACTGTGTTTTTTGCAATTTTCACCCTGAGTGGGCTGGGTATGCCCAGGCGTGAGTCCCATGCTCTCCACACCACTGGAGTCAAGCTATCCAGGCTGATGAAGGCTGATAGCCAGAAACCGGTCCTTGGATGCTTGATTCCGGTCTGGGAAAGGCATGGCTTGGTAGTTCGGACTGGACTGTTCCCATGAGGCACAGGGTCAGAGCTGATTTGCATATAGCCAGTGTCTAACCCAGGGTGGTGTGGAGTGCAAAAAAACGATGGATTTAGGCCCAGATCCTTGTACTGGGATGAATGTATGACATTGTTCTACATTCTGTCCATCAACTGTGTTTTTTGCAATTTTCACCCTGAGTGGGCTGGGTATGCTCAGACGTGAGTCCCATGCTCTCCACACCACTGGAGCCAAGCTATCCAGGCTGATGAAGGCTGATAGCCAGAAACCGGTCCTTGGATGCTTGATTCCGGTCTGGGAAAGGCATGGCTTGGTAGTTCGGACTGGACTGTTCCCATGAGGCACAGGGTCAGAGCTGATTTGCATATAGCCAGTGTCTAACCCAGGGTGGTGTGGAGTGCAAAAAAACTATGGATTTAGGCCCAGATCCTTGTACTGGGATGAATGTATGACATTGTTCTACATTCTGTCCATCAACTGTGTTTTTTGCAATTTTCACCCTGAGTGGGCTGGGTATGCTCAGACGTGAGTCCCATGCTCTCCACACCACTGGAGTCAAGCTATCCAGGCTGATGAAGGCTGATAGCCAGAAACCGGTCCTTGGATGCTTGATTCCGGTCTGGGAAAGGCATGGCTTGGTAGTTCGGACTGGACTGTTCCCATGAGGCACAGGGTCAGAGCTGATTTGCATATAGCCAGTGTCTAACCCAGGGTGGCGTGGAGTGCAAAAAAACGATGGATTTAGGCCCAGATCCTTGTACTGGGATGAATGTATGACATTGTTCTACATTCTGTCCATCAACTGTGTTTTTTGCAATTTTCAACGTGAGTGGGCTGGGTATGCTCAGACGTGAGTCCCATGCTCTCCACACCACTGGAGTCAAGCTATCCAGGCTGATGAAGGCTGATAGCCAGAAACCGGTCCTTGGATGCTTGATTCCGGTCTGGGAAAGGCATGGCTTGGTAGTTCGGACTGGACTGTTCCCATGAGGCACAGAGTCAGAGCTGATTTGCATATAGCCAGTGTCTAACCCAGGGTGGTGTGGAGTGCAAAAAAACGATGGATTTAGGCCCAGATCCTTGTACTGGGATGAATGTATGACATTGTTCTACATTCTATCCATCAAGTGTGTTTTTTTGCAATTTTCACCCTGAGTGGGCTTGGTATGCTCAGACGTGAGTCCCATGCTCTCCACACCACTGGAGTCAAGCTATCCAGGCTGATGAAGGCTGATAGCCAGAAACCGGTCCTTGGATGCTTGATTCCGGTCTGGGAAAGGCATGGCTTGGTAGTTCGGACTGGACTGTTCCCATGAGGCACAGGGTCAGAGCTGATTTGCATATAGCCAGTGTCTAACCCAGGGTGGTGTGGAGTACAAAAAAACGATGGATTTAGGCCTAGATCCTTGTACTGGGATGAATGTATGACATTGTTCTACATTCTGTCCATCAACTGTGTTTTTTGCTATCGTCTCTCTTGCAGCATCAGTAATGTGGTGGTTCCAATGCATCAGTTCTGATGGTGATTCACTGGTTCCAAGTGTTATGCGTTGGGTCTGTTCTTGCAACAGCAGCAATGCGTCAATTCTGCCTCATGCAGGAGAGGATGCGTCGTTCCACTGCAGCAAGCACCTAGATCCACTTTCAATGGACCAGGAACAGGAGTAGGGGTTAATACTTTGATATCCCTGAGTCTTAGAACAGGAGGCAAGTCAGCACGCCCTTGTACATCACTCTGGGTTCAAGCAAGAGTCCAGGTCTTCCTCAGCAGGGCAAAGGGTAGCAGGCAGCAGGTCAGCACAGCAGAAATGTAGTGCTTCCAGAACAGCAGTCCAGCAGGGTGCATGCCTTGTAGCAGCACTTCTTTACAGGTCTAGTGTCGCAGGGATTCCGTTCCCATACAGACATGTGCATAGAGACTTGGAACCTCAGTGAATTAGGGTGTGCCAAAACTCACCTTAGTACCCAAAATCCCCTACCAGACTAGCAACAGTGTCTCATTGGTTCTTACAAACTCCCAATGTTTAGACAAACCAGAAAATGGACTTAGAACAACTCAGGTAACGTGAAACACATAAACACTCTTTCGCAATACAATCATTTCAATCCAGAACTAGGAGTACATGAGGACGCGTGCACATTTGAAATGTTTATTTTCTAATGCAGTGTTCTCAAGCACAGTATCTTAGCTAATACAAGCAAACATATTATCAGAAACAAAGTAATCAGCATAGTTACTAGTCCATAGAATACAAAGGGTGAAAGCATGTTAAAATGCTAGAGGGAAGAAGGCTACAAGACACCTAGGGCCAGATGTAGGTAAATATATTTTACAGACTCATAAATACCGAATTTTACCGATTCAGTATTTATGAATCGGTAAAATATAAGGAGGGAGATGTAGGTAAATCCAGATGTGGATTTACCGAATCTGTAAAAGTCGGTATTTACCGATTCGGTAAATACCGACCGGTAATGCCCATTCATTCCTATGGGCTTTTAAGCCCATAGGAATGAATGGGCATTACCGATTCGGTATTTACCGAATCGGTAAATACCGAATTTCACAAGGGTGCAGGGGGTGTCACTTTGACACCCTCTAGCACCCCCAAAACAGGTTTGTGTGCCATGTGGCAGGCATACCTGCCCTAAGGGCAGGTCTGCCTGTCATATGGCACAGGTGTGCATGCACACATGTGCATGCACACTGGAATCTGTATTTTACCATCAAATTGAATTTGATGGTAAAATACCGATTCTGTAAGGCTTGTGGGACTCAGAAGAGTCCCACCTACATATCAATTTTACCGAATCGGTAAAAATACCGATTCGGTATTTTACAGAATCGGTAAATTTACCGATCTGTAAATTTACCGATTCTGTATAATAAGGGCCCTACATACCATTTCTCAAATACCGGTCGGTAACGGCCAAAAATACCGATTTTCGGCCGTAACCGACCGACCTACATCTGGCCCTTAATTCTCACCCTCCCTTGCTAGTATATCATATGATATCTAAGAAGGTCTCTTTGGGTTTTAGCAGGGCGGCCCCATACCTCAGATCCTAATGGTAAGGGATCACATCATCTTCCACTAGCTCTCTGCATGCGAAGCACCATCAAGTGTGTGTGTATGCTCTGTGCAGTGCAATATAAAATGCGCCTAAAGCCAGAATTTGGCCGCAGCTGCATGTTTGTTATGTCTAGAACGTCCGAAGAACAGACCTCAAAACAACCACTGTGTTGAGATATCCTTGAAGGCCTCGGCACTCACTGTACAGACACAGCTCACTAAGCAAAGCTGATATCGGAGCAACAAAATATTATTCTCATGTGAAGCAAAACATTCTACTATACTCAAAGCTAAAGCAACAATTATGTGTCGTGTGCAGAAGCAACAGAAAGGTAAAATGGCGTTTAAACTCCCAATAAGCTCATGCTAACTTAACACAGTGTGTAGGCAAAGCATATCTATATGACACCCTCCCTTGATCTGAGCACGGATTAGATAAGATAAGGGGCACATTTTTGAAATGCAGAGTTCAAGAACGATAGTCAGTTTAAATTTGAGTAAGTGGAGAAAAAAAAATGTTGTCACCCAAAAAAAACAAAATCTCATTATCATGACAGTTTAGTGTTCGCCGGAATCAAAGTCAATAGGTCTGGGGCTCAAAAATCTTTTCATAGCTCCCCAAAAAAAAGTAATAAAAAATGTTCAATGTCAATAAAGGCATCGACAGACCTCGGCCTAGCGCCGAATATGCAAAATAATCAGCAACAGCTTCCAAAAGGAAGTCACTGTTTGCATCCGAAAATAATTCAGCCATCCAATTCAATAGCGGGAAAGAACATACATGCTCTTCAATTACCAGAGCCTCTAGCACCATCAGAGGACAACTCGGTGGGTTCTCGATGAAGCTGTGTGCCAAGAAGTCTTGCGCCGCTGCAAATATATTCCAACGACCCAGTATTCCATGCATCGCTGCAAAGGCCATAATCCCTCCGTCAGAACAAAGCAATTCATGAGCTACTAAGGGACTCATGAGCTGGTTATAATCCACTTCAGGAGACACCACATTGCAGAGACACAAATCCAGGGCCCAGTCGAAATCGCAATGAAATACAGGCTGGACACATGTAAAATAGGAAAATCGAAACGATAATCCATACGCTGCACTTAAGGTGGTGAGCGGCAGCCCTCCATAGTATTCAAGCATTGGAGAACCTGGCCTTACGGGCCAAGCGGCGCAGGGCATGCCTAAGATCCCCGAGTTCACCTGCCTTGACCGACAGAGACACTGGACACTCCGTTAGGCGTAGAAAAGTAGTTTTATTACCTGCAGCTAAGCACAGTTGTCTAAGAAGTACCAACAGGTAGGTTCTCAAGAGACTGCCACTTCAATCTGTGGCGCACAGTCTATTATACAACACAAGTTTACAATGACAACTCCCAAAATACACAAAACTAACGAATAGGAATAGTTTAAAAACAAGTATCAGATGTCTAAAACACACCCTCCTTTCAGACCCCGTGTGCTCCCCTCCCATCAGGTTAATCAACACAGGTGACCATAATCCAGTTTGCAGGTGGTAAAACATGTGTAGAATGCTTCAAAAGGAGAGCTATGTAACAAGAGAACACACGGAGAGAATAGTGAAGGCCAGTTAAATAAGATAAGGAAGAGAAGAATGGTGGGACCCAAACAGTGGAGTAGAGACATGGATTAATCAGTCTAGACATGGCTTTACGAACTCGGCCGGACCCTGACATCAGTATTGCACACAAGGACAAAGGTTGCTTGTTGACAAGAAAAACACAGCGCAGCTGAAAGTGGCAGAAAAGACCATTTTCCTTACGTTAGCCGTGCTGCCTGAGTGAGGCAACATAAAATGGCGACTGAACGTAAAATGGAGACTGTAGCAAAGCGAGGCTAAAACTACGTAACCTCAGACCCTCCTTTTGCCATACTCAGGCAAAGCAAAAGGAACCCATGTCAATCTGAGTCGATGTCAATGGTCATGAGGTCACTAAGATGCTGTTGCACCATCATCTTAATATGTTCAGTCTGTTGTGTTACTGGTTTAGAAACCCAGATCGTGGCACAAAGTTCACAAACAGCTGGACCACACTGAAGACAGAGACAGCAAGAAAAGACGAGTGCTAGAATCATTCCAAGGAAAGTTAGTACTTTCCATCCCCAAGTGGACAGTAGTCCCCAAAACCATCCCATCACAGACCAATCTCCAGTATCTTGGTGTATGGATTCAGAGATGACATGTAGCTTAGAGATGGCTTGGTATACCGTAGGGGCGTTATCAGGAATGTAAATACAGCAACTAGACCCAATCAATTTGCAAACTCCTCCTTTGTCTGCAAGCACTATGTCTAACACCATCCTGTTCTGCAAAGTCATAAGTCGGTTCGCCTGAAGCTCAGCAGTTAAATTCTTTAATGCTCCAGAAGTGACATTAATTGTGGCATCAACCACACGGACCAACTGTCTGATATTTTTACTATTGGCCATCGGACCCCAAAAGGGAAGGAATCCTTTCAGAAAATCCCCTCCTTCGTGCCCTGCTGTGTCTTCCGAATCTACTACTCCTCTAGTAACTCTCTTCTTGTGATAATCAGCAGGAGCAGTATATGTAGGAGGGAGGAGAAAGGCTATATAACATGTTCCCGAAAAGTGTGTGGGAAGCCATGTATAAGCTTTATCGTAACAGATAAAATATGTACCTTGTGATGCCACTAACGGTACGGGAGTAGAAGGAGTATAGACATAAGTGTGGGAACAGTTGCTCCTCTCTTGCTTGGTTTTCGTATTCTGGCCATTTATTTGTAAGCATAAATGACCTTTCTGGGGTAGTACCCAAATAGGTGCAGAATTTCGCTGTTTAAGCTTGTCAGTGAGACTAAGAGTATAATGAGTTATATTCCACCCATCATACGCTCTCTTTTCATCTTTGGGAATCTTGATGATGTCAGCAATCTTTGCCATAGTTACAATGCCCTTTATCAACGAACTGTGACTGAAATCCACTCCACCATTATAGGATCCACCAGAAGGATATCTGAGTAGATTCTGGTATGTATTGGAAAACATGGCCAGATAAGCCCAAGCAGAACCTTCGTATGAAAAAGGGAGAACTAGATACGGCATTCCTCTTTGTGTATTATGTGGTATGAGGCCACATACCCAACAATCAGTAATATTTACAATCAATTGATGCTGGTGTAACAGTTGAATGAACGAATTGTTAAGATATTCCATTCTTCTCATTTGCTCATGATCTGGGAGTCAGTAAAATTTATGGGGTGAAACAGTAGTAGATGGAGTCAAAGGGGCAAAAATAGGAACAGGTACTAACTGTAGAACATGAATAAGCCATCCAATGCATGCTAATAAACTACTCAGACCTACTAAAACACACAATGCTACGCCACATCGACCAAATAATAACTTCTTATAATGAGCTCTCTTCAATATTTTCGCATCACTTCCTTTCCCTGTACTATCCATTACTCTAAAAGCGTTGCTCACGATAATCTTCCTAGATCACTTGGCTGTGATTGTTAGCCATCCTATGACACTGCAAGTCCTGTTGACCTAGTCACTATTCAGGTCACAGCTCAAGACTCCTACCGCGACCCTGCAACTTGATGGATAAGGGAAGGAAAAACTTTTCTTTATTAGCAGAATGTAAAGAAAAGGAAAGTTAGAATTAATTGTCTTCAGAGGATCTTTTTCTTAAATTGTATCGTCTCTTTCCGGGTGTTGTTTGGTCCTGGAACAAATGTTCGGGATCTGTTGTATTAAGTCTCAGATGAGAAGGTACAGCTTCCTGCAAAACATCATCGTCCTCTTTCTCTGAACTAGTCCAATCCAGGTGTGCACTGCTAAATGGAATAAACTTGGGTACCTTTTCGCACTCACTATCACCAACGCCTTCTCGGACCCACTGGTCATAAGGCAAAGGCAATGGTACCCTTTTACAGTGCACACCATGAATCCAATATCTTTTTCCCAGGACCTTGACAGCCGTACGAGTTGTAAGCAGGACTTGTCTTGGAGGCCCCCAGCAAGGTTCCAAATTCTTTTTCCTCTGGAAGTTCTTCAGACACACCCAATCTCCAGGCTGGATGGTGTGTCCGGGATCTGAAGAGGCCTCTGGTAAAGCTTTTTGAACCTGTTGACGAATGACATGCAATTTAGTGGTGAGATCATGCAAATAGTCAATCAACAGTGGATAGGGGATATCTGAATACTCCTTGGGTCTGGGGACTCCCCAGACATTAGCTGGACGTCCAAACACAATCTCGTATGGGCTAAGCCCCAAACGAGAATGAACAGTCATTCTAGTAGAAAGGAGTGCTAAAGGTAATGCATCAGGCCAAGAAAGGCCCATGCTGGCCTGAATCTTTGCTAGCTTAAGTTTGAGAGTACCATTGTAACCTTCTACCAGACCCGCTGACTGAGGATGGTTTGCTGCATGGAATTTTTGTTTGATGCCTAAACCTATACACACCTTTTGCATAATTTGACCTACAAATTCACTTCCATTGTCACTCCAGACAATGCGCGGCAAACCAAACCTCGGGAAGAATTCTTTCAAGAGTATTTTAGCAGTGGACAAAGCAGTATTGTCTTTTAGGGGGTAGGCCTCTATCCATCTGGAAAAGGCACAAACCACCACCAGGACGTACTTGAGATTATTGGAACGCTCCATATGGATGTAATCTATCTGCAGTACTTCAAATGGGTATGTAGGGGGTGCAAAGTGACCTGTTGGAGTTGGAGTTGGAGTTCCTTTTCCTGGATTGTGCATCAAACAAACAATGCAGTGTTTCACCACATTTTCTGCACATTTTGGAATACCCTCATTCTGCCATACTGGAGCTAAAAGTTTGCATATACCACGAGCATTAATATGAGCTGGTCCATGAGCCATAGTAACTACTGGCAGTACATACGCATTAGGTAGCAACCATCGCTGATACTCTGACAATTCCGTCCAACAACCCGTATCATCCAACATTCCCGTACTTTCTTTCCACGTACTCAATTCTTTCTCAGTAGCCTCCTTCTGAATTGCTTTCACACTTTCCACTGTGTTTTCACACATACCAGCTTCTGCAACCCATCTAGCAGGCCCTGCAACATACATGCGACTTTCAACATTCCTCGCTGTTCCCTTCGCCACCTCGTCTGCAAATGCATTCCCTCTACCCACGTCATCAGTAATCTTCTTGTGCGCACTGCACTTTACAATCGCTATCTGAATAGGCAAGGCAAGTGAATCAAGAAGATCCGTTACCAATTGACCATGCTGTATTTTAGTGCCGTGGGAGGTAAAGAATCCTCTTTCCCTCCACAAACGACCAAAACTATGGGCAACGCCGAACGCATATTGACTGTCAGTATAGACAGTCACTCTTTTCCCTTTCGCCAACACACATGCTCTTGTCAACGCAATCAGTTCTGCAGCTTGCGCTGAGTTATGCAAAATACGTGCAGTTTCTACCACTGTGTACAACGTCGTGACTGCATAAGCAGCCGTTGTTTCGCCATTAGGGAGCTTGAAACATGACCCATCCACCCATAGGGTACCATCTGGATCCACAAGCGGTGTATCCTTAAGGTCTATCCGACCCTTCGTTTCTTCTTCAGTGCGAAGAAAACAATCATGCTGATCTTGTACATTATTAACATCCAGAACAGGCAACAATGTGGCTGGGTTCAAGACATTACACCTTCTTATATGTATATGACTAGCTAGAAGCGTCAACTCATATCCAGACAAACGAGCACTCGTTAAATGCTGAGTTTTTGTTCTATTCAGAAGAGTATCCACTGCATGTGGAACCATCACATTAAGAGTATGATCTAACACTAGTCCAGCAGACTGACGAATAGAAATGGCCGCTGCTGCTGTTGCTCTAAGGCAACTAGGTAATGCCTTCGCTACTGGATCTAATGTTGCAGAAAAATAGGCACACGGCCTTTGTTTGTCACCAAATCGTTGCGTTAAGGCTGATAATGCGCAACCTTCCCTTTCATGCACATATAGTGTGAAAGGTTTACTGTAATCTGGAGTACCTAGCACAGGAGCAGAACACAAAGCAGTACGTAAGTCTGTAAAACTCTTTTGGCATTCATCAGTCCAAGGCAAAGGCTGAGGCGTATCTTTAAGTGTAAGTGCCAACAAAGGTTTAGCAAGAAGGGAAAAATTAGGAATCCATTGCCTACAATAAGAGGTAATACCTAAGAAAGCACGCACTTCTTTCTGTGACAATGGTACAGGCATTCGTGCAATTGCATGAATACGTTCTGGAGTCAATCGCCTTCCCTCCTTCGACAAGAGATGACCTAAGTAGGTAACTTCTTGTCGGCAATATTGCAACTTGGAAGACGATACTTTATGATTTAAATCAGACAAATGCTGTAAGAGCGATACAGTCGCTGCTTTACAAGCAGTCTCAGAATCAGCCGCAATCAATAGATCGTCCACATACTGGATAAGAGTGGCACCTGAGGGCAAAGAAAATGTATCAAGTTGTGACTTCAAAGCTTGACTGTATATTGAAGGACTCTCACAATAGCCTTGAGGTGCGCGTTTGAACCGGAAGCTTCGACCTCCGAGAGAGAAGCCGAAAAGATCCCGACTTTCTGCAGCAATGGGAATGCTAAAGAAAGCATTCTTAAGATCGATCACTGAGAACCAGACTGCTGAAGCAGGAATCATAGTAAGCAAAGTCGTGATAGCTGGCACAACAGGAAATTGAGGGACAACAATTTTGTTGACCTCTCGAAGATCAATGACAAAACGATAAACAGGTGGCTGAGAAGGATCAGTACGTTTAAGAATAGGCAAAACAGGACTATTGCAGACGTTTCCTCTAGTCTCTTCAACCACACCCTTCTGAACCAGATCATGAACAATGGCCAACAAGGCTCGCTCACCATCACTGGAGATCTTATATTGAGGAACGCGTGGCATCTTAACATTATCTTTGATAGTAATGACATACGGTGGAATCTGTAACAAACCAACATCATTTGGACCCACAGCCCAAAGTTTAGCTGGAAGAGATTGCAACTCGGGTGGCAGTTGTTCCTTAGAAACATACATTGGAGAAGTCGTTTTATCACCCAATGTAAGATGTACACCAGAAGGCGAACAATACAACGTGGCATATAAACGTTTCAAAAGGTCTAAACCCAACAAATTCTCTCCGCAACCTGTTGTTAGAAGGAGTGGAGCTTCCAAATCATATGGACCAATGGAAATGGGCAAGGGACAAGAAATAGGATTTGAAACTGGGGCGCCAGAGAATACTACAGAAACATTTGTGAAGCCGGACAAAGGTGCCCCAGGGAGTTTAGAACGCATTATAGAACTTCTCATAGCGCCAGTATCCAAGAGAAATGGTTCTGTAACACCTAATGCCATAACATTAACATAAGGTCCTTCCTGATCTACTGGAACTGATATGACTCCCTCACTTTGTCTCTGGCTGTCCTAGCTAGTATGGAAAGCAACATTCTCATTGTCGTAACAATAGTCATCATTGTAGTATTGTGCAGATTGAGAAGTCTGCTGGTCAAAATAATTCGCAGAGGTTTGAGGAGGAGAGGGACGTTGTTCCTGAGGAGGAGCACCACGACCTCTACCTCTAGACATGGATCGAGAATCACCACGACCTCGTGGCGCTAACGATCCACCATACCGTTGTAATAGAATTGGACAAGTGTTCTTAAAGTGACCATCCTCCTTACAGTAAGCACACTGGTTGGGGCCCAATGGAGCCCGAGGAACAGAGGGAACTGGCTTTTGCAACAACCTCTGAAACTGTGGGGGCTGGGAAAATAGAGGTTGAGCAGAACGAGGTGGATAAGCCTGTTGCAGAAGAACCTTCGTTTTCAAGTCTTTAGTCTTTTTCTCCGCTTTCTCCTTATCTTCCTTTTCCCTATTCTCATAATATTGAGCAGTAGCCAATATCTGGGCAGTGGAAGAGACAGCCCATGAACTCTCCGACTGTTTCAGTTTGTTTGATAATTCTGGAAGTAAGTTCAAAACAAATTTGTCTACGAATAATCGCTGTCCCCCTTCAGTGCTCATGTCTTGCCCACTATGATCGATGAAAGTCTCCTCAAAACGAGTAAAGAAGTCAGAGACACTTTCATCCGTCTTTTGCTTACATGCCGCCAACTTATCCCAGTTAACACGCATCGCAGGCATTAGAGTCTTCATCAAATCTATGATTCTTCCAGGTAATTCTGTAATCAAAGCGTCTGGTTTAGCCCCACCTACTTGACCTGCGTCTGCAGCCGTAATGGCAGCCCAATCACCACCTAAAGCTGCCGCATGATCCTGCCTACGAATCTTAGCCCATATAGCTTGTGGGACTACATTCCCCATGAGTAAGTCAATATCAGCCAAATTCATACTATAGGCGTCAACAGTCTGGGACAGCTCCTTATAATATCCAGCAGGATTCTTACGAGGGTCCGGTAAAGACTGTTTAAGAGCCAATACTTCCGATCTTTTCCACGGGTCATGTACCCATATGCGCTGAAAATGAGCAGGAACACCTGGATTATTACCTGCTTGAGGAACTGCATCTCTCCATATTGGAGGAACTTCTCGCATAGGATATTGTGTTGTCTTGCGACGAACCACAAGATCAGATTCAGGAGAATTTTGAGAGAAAACGGTAGACCTAAAAGCAACAAGTTGTTGAACAGCACGTTCCACAGCAGGACCCACGATCAATCCCTTATCAAATTGATCCTGGATGTCAAATAAATCCCGAGGTGGCGAGTCTAGATCTACGTCTTCCCACGCTTTAATCAAAGTATTGCACATCACATCAAATACGTATCTCTGTGTGGGCGCGTTCCATTGAAGAAAAGTATCTAATATGTCACGTGTGTCATACGGTACACGACTCGTGATCCAATTAGAAGCCAGGGAATCCAATTTAGTTCATTCTTCAAAATCTGGAAACTGACTACGAGATTGTCTCCTAGACGAAGCAGGAGAGAAGAAAAGAGGGCCAAGCAAAGGCGATAACAGACCTGCGACAGTATCAACTAAACGCCGTCTAGCTGTAGGAGAATCTGAAACTAAGACAGGAGACAGTGTATTCTGTAAAGTGGAAGAAGAATCTGTAGCGAAAGAAACGACAGATGGAGAAGGCTGAGGCAAAGGAGATTGGGGTACAGACATTGTCGGCAAAGGAGGCTGAGGCAAAATGACAGGGACAGGTATTTGTGCAGGAAGGACAGCGGCCGCATTGGCAGCAGGCTGTAATGGTGGTGCATTGGCTCCTACCACGTAAGGCGGAGGTAATGTCAACAAATGGGACATGAAAGAATCCTCATCAGGATTTTTACTCTTTGTAACGGTAGGCAATACAGGGTAGCATCTATCCGCTGCCATACGATGTTGTCTTTCCGACACCTGAATCATCTGATCAGTTTCATCATTTTTAAATTGCTGGGCAGCCTGAAGAATCGTCACACTCTGCTCTTTCTTATCTTTCTTCATTTGCTTAATTTCTTTCTGTTTGGCTTCCTTGCGCCATAGGCGAAAAGAGTCAAATATTGCCGGCCGGGCTTTTCTCTTGAATAAAATCGCTTCCAGATTGTCTAAAATCTCAGTTTCAAATGACCCGTGTTGTGGCCATTGTAAAACACTGTCTTTTTTAGTGTAACGGGTCCATATGTCATTAAAAACTATAGGACCCACACCGTGCTTTGAGTACAACTCATAATTAGGAGTTCCAACTGGAGGAATCGGACACGAATCCTCCAACCGGGAGTCCGCAGAACAAGCACAACAACAAAATCTCTTAAATTTACTAAATCCAGGCATTTTAACCTTACAAACGTCAAGGGATCTATTTAGACAATGTAGTCACAGCACAAACGTACTTACCCCTTGGCTTCGGTTAGCGCGCTACCCGAATACCAAAAATACAAAACAAAGAGAGTGGGCGCTACCCACAAATACTTAACTAAATGCTTTTCTCACGCTAACAGATGTCCGTCTATCGTCTCGCGATACCAATCATCACCAGGGGCCAAGGCAGGGCGACAGTCAGGGCATCAGTCGTCAGCAGCCGTCGGGAAGGAGTAGCCACGCTTCAAAAGACCTTCGGTCCACTTCGACATGCAGGGGTCGCTCACGTGGTTCGCGAAATCCTCCGGAATTTTCCTGCGAAGCTCCTCACGACTCTCGGGCAAAACTACTACCGCTGAAGTCGCCCAACGTTGGGCGCCAATTGGAGAACCTGGCCTTACGGGCCAAGCGGCGCAGGGCACGCCTAAGATCCCCGAGTTCACCTGCCTTGACTGACAGAGACACTGGACACTCCGTTAGGCGTAGAAAAGTAGTTTTATTCGCTGCAGCTAAGCACAGTTGTCTAAGAAGTACCAACAGGTAGGTTCTCAAGAGACTGCCACTTCAATCTGTGGCGCACAGTCTATTATACAACACAAGTTTACAATGACAACTCCCAAAATACACAAAACTAACAAATAGGAATAGTTCGAAAACAAGTATCAGATGTCTAAAACACACCCTCCTTTCAGACCCCGTGTGCTCCCCTCCCATCAGGTTAATCAACACAGGTGACCATAATCCAGTTTGCAGGTGGTAAAACATGTGTAGAATGCTTCAAAAGGAGAGCTATGTAACAAGAGAACACACGGAGAGAATAGTGAAGGCCAGTTAAATAAGATAAGGAAGAGAAGAATGGTGGGACCCAAACAGTGGAGTAGAGACATGGATTAATCAGTCTAGACATGGCTTTACGAACTCGGCCGGACCCTGACATCAGTATTGCACACAAGGACAAAGGTTGCTTGTCGACAAGAAAAACACTGCGCAGCTGAAAGTGGCAGAAAAGACCATTTTCCTTACGTTAGCCGTGCTGCCTGAGTGAGGCAACATAAAATGGCGACTGATCGTAAAATGGAGACTGTAGCAAAGCGAGGCTAAAACTACGTAACCTCAGAATCCTGTTGCGAAACAGTGCCAGCCGCGACTGCTCGTCTTGGAACACAGGATGTGCATCCATTTTGAATAAAACAAAATAGCAAAAGAACTCCTGCAGCCAGCGCCAGTAAAACGGGAAATACACCAAATAAGCTGGAAAAGATCGAATGGAAGAAAGCAGGAATGACCCCAAATATATTTTGAAATGAAGTCACAAGACCGCTGCTAACTACTTTAAAAAAGTACGCCAGCCCCGTTAAAGAGGATGCATTAAAGATTGTGTGAATTAGTTCACCCAAATGCAATGGTAGGTCAGTATTTAATAAAGCATGCACCTCTGTGTGGGTGTTAGCTACGTGAAAGACAAATGTTACACAAACAGATGTGAGGGCAACTTCTTTTTGGGACAATAGAGCTCTTATGCGACTCATCTTATTGAACTCTGCTTTCAAGGTCGGAATCCTCGGCCAGATGGAAACATCCAGTTTCCCATGCGTGGGTGGATACATCACATTTTTACAGCAAACCACACGCTCACTGACGGTAATGACGTACGCGATGCCTCTTATTAACCCACAGCAATCCTCATTGTTTAATAGTAAATAACTCCCATTTGGCAGTAATGTGAATGTGGGAACGATAGCGGGCACAGGGGTACCTTTCAAAACACAGGCTAAATTAGGCTCATTTTTAATACAAGAGCTGTGTAATTGGATATGTCTACACATTAATGAGTGATCCGGTGTTTCAGTTCATTCTTCACCTTTCAGATAAACTTCCTTGCCCTCCCTAAGGCATCTATATGTAAAAGGAACTAACCAGGCTTCATGGAGATAGGACCTACCAAGAGGCTCGTACCTACCAATGGCAAAATACTTCATACCATTTTTAAATTCGAAAAGAGCAAACGGTAGAGTTATTAAACCGTGAATAAGCCACGTTGCAGTAGTGGCCTCTGCCACAGAAAATTGTAAAGATTCCGACGTTCAATATGTAACATGGAAAAAGAAGCATCCTTCATTGAAAGTAAACGTTGCTTATCAGTCAAATTAAACGGGGCAAATAGAGAAGAGGCATTCATGTAATGCCATGGAACTTTACCGTCCTTGAGTGTCAGCAGGGTCCAAGCAAACTGCATAACAGAACACAATTGATTTTGACCATGGTATAACACCGAAATTTCATCTTGCACAATATCAACAACAGATGACACAATCTTATCCAATGTGTAAATGCGTGAAGAAAGCGTGTTAATGCTATTATCTACCACTGCTAACACTTTTCTAAATTAGCCTGATCTATAGCCCGAAGGCGGTTAGCCGCCTCAATCTGGGATGTTTTCCAGAGTTAGTTATAAACAGCATATATCAATCTTTTAGATCTACCTTTAGCCGGGCCTTTGATGAAATCATTCAGATCAACATCGTCAGTCAGTTTCGATAAATGCAGTTTGACTGACGCCAAGGTAGAATGTTTGAGCCAATTCTGACATAATTTGCCTACAGAATAGGTAGTTACAGAATGGTCACTTTCAAAACGGGGATCTACCCTGACCTGGGTAAAGCCTTGAGCCAAACCCAGAAAACGATGTTGGCACGAGTCAGCACTTCTGTGCCAGAGCAACCAGCCATTGGGATTCAAACTGGATATGTTAAAGGACGAATTTAGCAACAGAGTTTGCAACTCTCTGATCGAAAATTTTGTAGTATTACCCCAACCTGAATATTCTTCCAAATCAGGGAAGGAAGGAGCATTTCATTTTTTAGAAGTAGCCAATCCAAAGCATGTTATCTGTGAAATGGTAGAATTAAAAAACAACATATGATTCGGGATGAGACATGCACGGTGCAAAGCCTCAGTGCCTTGCACCTGCCAACTTTTAGAACCCCAAACAGATTTAAGGTCAACTGTTTCCTTCCACAACTCGTAGCCACCAACTGCTAACTGGTCTAGAAAGGACTTCGAGTACAATAATTTAGTATCGCTAAGTCTAACCTTGGACATGGACCTTTCTGTCATCTTAAAATAAAAAGACGTGTGATTGGACTGATTAAAATCAGTAAAATAAGTGTACTTTTCAAAAAGGTACTTGAACTGCATTGTATAGGAGCCGGACAATGTTCCCATTGTGTATAATTCACAGTGCTCCTCCTGGAATTAGTTTTATGCAGGTAGTGGTTACCAAAATGTTGGTAACAAAATAAATCACCATAATTAGCAGATTCTAAATACAAATCTTCAGCATCAAAGGCAGCATCATATTTCAGATCAGAAAACAATGCTTCTACGGCCTGAACATCCCAATCATCAGAACGTATGTTTTGTTTATCTACATCCCCCATGTTTACTCGAAGCACATTAGGGACATTGATAACCTCAGTGGGGCCATGGATTTGAACTTTAACAGCATCCCATACAATCCCATCCAGGACAGGCCAAGCAGTGATGTTAACAAAAGCCAAGTCTCTCTTCAGTCTGTGTGCAGTATGCGAGGAGGAATGGGGTGCCAATGTTCCATTGAGATGTCGAATGCATGTTCTCTCTTCGACATAGTGTCCATTGACGATTCGGAAAAAATAAAACACAAAACCAATTGACATAAAAAGGTAAATCGAAAAAAGCACCAGCCAAATATATGTCCAAGGGGGGATCAAAAAATGTTTTTGAAATAATCTTGCATACACAGTAATCCTTGAAGGCTTTGCTGATGTGTGTGAAACAGTGTCAAATGAAAATCTGGATTCTGTGGCCAAGCGAGTTTGTAAATCAGGCATTGATAAGTCAGTTGGGCAAGTATAGTCAGTGCCAACAAGTTGAGTACCAGGCAAGTTACTCAATAAAGGACCAGAATTTGCAGGCATCTGGAGGGCAACCTCAGGCTCAGGATTTGAAGCCATGGCCAATACAGAATTTCTCACAATCGAAGGACATGAGACTGCCGGTGTCATACTAAGAAGAATGGGCCACTCTGTGTATCTTGACATTGTCAATGGAGATATACCTGTTTTCCTTACGACCAGGAAGTGGTGGTAAAATGACTGTTCTTGTGCCCTTCACACCAAGCCCTGGAACTGGAGCTCAATAAGATGGACCAAATTCTTTCTTGTTTTCGATCTTCTCTCAAACCAATTCTCCAACTTAGGGTAGCCAGCCAACTACCGGGATCTGCAACGCATCATCCGAGGTGGAGGGCAAATGTTCCTTTGCAAGATTGTCTCTCGTCTCTTGTAGATTCTGTAAAACATTGCAATGTTCATCTACGTCAAAGGAGGCAGCAACAGCCATCGAGTCTAGACCGTCAAGGTCCGGTACAAACATCTTGATACCAAAGAGCATTTCGTATGGGGTCCGCCCACCCAGAGACCTTCTAGTGAGATTATTAAGAGCACGCTGCACGGCATTGAGGTGGGCCAGCCAGTCCCTGCCAGTGCCTATAACTCGAGCTGTCAATGATTGCTTTAAGTCACGGTTCATTCGTTCCACAACACTATTACCCTCAGGTCTGTATGGAGATGAAAACTTGACTTGGACCCCCAACGAAGCCATGGCATCCTTATACGCCTTAGAGGCGAAAGCAGGACCCTGATCCGAATGGAAGGTACCACAGGCAAAAATCTCTACAAAGACACGCAAATCTCTTATGACAGTCCGTGAATCAGCGCTGCGGTGAGGCCATACCCACACAAAGTGTGTGCATGAATCAACTGCTACTAAGATAAACTTATATGCAGTATCAGAAGAAAAAGGACCGCAGTGATCTAAATAAACACAACCAAGTGGTTTATTAGAAATGAACAACTGTGTTTGGGGCAGAAGCGCAGCAGTTGAAGGCTTAATCTGCTGGCAAATGTCACATTGAAGGACATAACCACGCGTCTGTTTGTACAGTCCCCGCCACCAAAAATGCTGTTGTAACTAAGCCACAGTGGCTGAAACGTCTGCATGCGCAGACGCAACTCGTTCATGGGCCGCTGTGATCAATGTATTTCTGTGATTCGAGTTGGGAATCAATCTCTCCTCAACGTCAGGTATTTTCACATAAGGAACCTTATCCGGACATAAGTGGTATGAATACTTCGAAGGGAACCTCTTAGGATATTTACTTCCCTTCTCAGTCGCAGCAACAGCTGCCAAGATATCATCATCAATCTTACTTTTGGATCGACTGCAACTAAATATTTCGATACTGCTGATTTTGCTGCCTCATCGGCAAGCGAATTGCCAACAGCGTGGACTCCCACGCGCTGATGGCCAACAGTATGAATTACTAACATGAGTGGCAACTGCTCCTTAAGCTCAGCCACTCGGACCCAGATCATTTTATGTTTTATTGTGCTACCCTTTGAATCACGAAAATCATTCTGAATCCAAAAGAACAAGTTTTTATTGTAAGACTGGACACAGTAGTAAGAATCACTTACAATAAGAGTCGTCACACTAGGATCATCATACTCCAATGCAAGCATCAGAGCACGAAGCTCTGCCAATCATGCGGTGCAGTCCCCTAGAGTCTGCGTGTGCACGACCCTGGACTTGAACTCATCGTTCACCATGGCATCTACCACAATGGCGCAGGCGGAAACGTATGCGTGTGTAGACCCATGCGCAACCTGCACCGAACCATCAGTGTATATGATGCAATGGAAATCCTCCAAAGGCCGCATAGCCAAAGGTGCAGGATGAACGAATTCATATTGCAAAAACTCCTGCGACTGTAAGGAGGCATCAAAAATAAACGTGACATCCGGAGTATCAATGATGCTGCCCATTGTATCCACCGAGGGTGCAAAGCTTTAGAATTCGGTACACTGGCTTTCGTCACTGCTTCTAATGCAGGAAACGGTGTAACAACCAACATGCGTTTTCCCTGTGACAGAGCACGTTCTTTAAGAATCGCCATCTGCACTGCCGTTAAAACTTTCTCCACAGTGGAAAATCGCATTTCAGCCAAAGTGTACAAGTGTGACTTGTAGGCAATAGGTACTGTGTCTCCTTCGTTAAAAGTAAGGTAAGTGAAACCCACCACCCCAGGGATGATTCTTATCACCAGGTTGGTGTGGTTATGACGAGTCAGTAAGAATTTAGATTCGAGCAGATCAGCCTGCAAAGATTGCAGAATGGCTGAGTGTTCTGGCAGCCAGCATGATTTGGTAAAAGTAGGTTGTATCAAAGCATACAAAGGCTTGATACGCTGGGCATATTCAGGAATGTATGTCCTCCCGAAATAAAAAAATCCCAGCAAATACTGTAATTTTTTCAGAGTTGTCGGAGCGCGCAGTTGTGCGCATTTCTCCACGAAGTGAGGAGCCAATCCTCAGCCTTCATTGTTGAGCTCGTAGCCCAGGAACAACACTGTGAACTCTGCAATGTGTGACTTTGCAAAGTTGAATTTGTAACCAAAGTCTGCAAAGCTACAAATGATGCCGTCAACTCGACACAAATGCTCCCAAAGTTCGTCGTCCGTGAGATAAATATCATCCACATCCGAACAAGCGTCTGGGTCTACTCTCTCCAAGAGAGAGACTATGCAGGCAGCAAATACCCCAGGACTATTCTTATAGCCCATTGGTAAATGTTTGAACTATTTTTGTTCGCCGCCGCATGTAAAACTGGTCCATTGGGAACTTAGACCATCCAAATGGTGGGCATAAAAACCGTTGGATATGTCAAGCATGGTTTTAAACCGCTTATGGACAAGACTATCCACTAAGGAAGAGCCGTGAGTATTCTGTACTGCACAGGTACGGCAATGCGATTTCAAATGCCGGTAATCCAATACCAAACGATATGATCTGTCAGGCTTGGTCACAGTAAAAAGAGGGTTATTCATCGGTGACACACATGTTTCAATCACTCCTTGATATTCCAATTGTTCAAGGATTTCTGCGACAGAAGCCTTAGCTTCGTGCCTAATGGGATATTGAGGTTGAGGCTGTGGCATAGACCGCAAAGGAATCTCGTTGTGCGGGGAAAATGTATCCCAACCACAGTGAGTACCGTACAGAGCCAGCGCAAGGGCTTTAGCCCACTCTTCTGCAAAATTCAGCGCATGCTCCTTCGAGACAGTGTGCGCGAAACTAGGGAGGATTACCTCCTCCCCTCTTGGAGCCGTGAGCACAAAAGGTGGGGGCCAGTCAGCCTCCGCTAACAAAATATCATAGGTAGTCATAAGATTTTCCCAAAATACCCCTTTTATGGTACATTGTATGTCACCTTCAATGAACAGGACTATTTCATAAAGTCTATCAGGGGGAGCTACTCTAGTGTCAGCTGTCTCCACAACAACATAGCGGTCAGTCGCTGTCACCTTCAGTATCGGACGCAGGCCTCTCGCACTATGGTATTCTCCACCGCGATGTCCAACAAGGTCAGAGCCCATGTCTGATTCCGAAGCTACATTCTCACTATCTGTGGCACATCTCGCTGTTAAAGCGGCGACTTTCTTTTTCTGAAACTGGGGTCTTTTCGGTGTAGAATCGTGCTGCTTGCCTTTACTGTCTTTCGGGTGGGGCTGGTCGCATCCTTGCTGGCCACCCAACCCCTGCCACCACCTCGACCAGCGGTCGATGAGGCCGATAAGTCCTGAAAAGAACGAGGAGAGCGTTGATCAGAAACCTGAAAACGATCATGTGATTTTATTGTTGTGCGATCGCACAAGTCATAAATACGTTCTGGGGGCGCAGGCAATGGAGACGCAGGACGAGACTCGTGTCTCTGTTGTTGTTGTTTACCCTGTTTCTGTTTTTTCAGCCAATTTTGTATTTTGGTCTTGGGCTGTTCGTCAGTTTCAGACTTCTGCCCTTGTGGTTGTTTTTTCTCGTTAGTAGAAAATGACTTGAGACCCACACTATTGCGGCCCACGGTCTTATAAGCCGCCGCAATAATTCTTACTAAATGTCTGGGTTTGTCGACATCGGGAATCACCTGCAAAGCATTGGACACCTGGAAGTTCACCGCATCTCCCTTAACATTCGCAAGTATGAGATCGGAAACCACATCAAAGGAGCCACATAGGCGCATACCCATTCAACAGCAGCCTCAGGCCCATGCTCATCCTGAACACGTTTAAGGACCGTCGGAAGAACAGTCATAGACGGAGTGCCGTAGCACCTCGCATATACTGCCACAAAGGTCTTTCCCCATCTCTCACAGTCACCAATCTCTGGGGTCAAGTCTTTTGGCATGCTAATTGTCAGAATCCTGTGTTTTTCACCAGGAGTCGTGTTAGGAAATACCGCTTCCAGCTGGTCAAACTTTTCGGTAAGCCAGAAAGGAAAGTCATCCTTATCCTGGGGGTACTTGCCCATCACAGCGTCGACCATCACAGGACTAAGCTTCATTCCGCCCTGTCCTGCAGGAAGCGCCGCACCACCGGGGGCCCCGCCCGGGAGATTACGGGTTATGTATTGCACTAACGACCTAATCACGCTAATTGCGACCCCGTGTAGTCGTCTTAAGTCAGCAACGTTACACACTCCGTGCTGAGGATGAGGTGTAAATCCAGCCAAAACAGGCCAAGTTGCTCCCGGAATGGACAAAGGACCTAACCTCGGAGCTGTCAAAGAGTGGGGTAGGGCACCATCAAACCAAACGCGGTGCTGCCAAGCATCAATAGGAACTTCCTGTGCCCTATATGAAGCATATTCCTGCGGCACAGCAGTGGCAGTGTACATGTCGAACACAGTAGTATTTGCGTTCACAGCCGGGAAGGTCACCCACGAGTAAAAAAATTTGTACTGGTAAGCCACCTCTGCACTCACTACCAATATTACGGCCATGCCATCCACGGGGACATTATAAGTCTGCAAATGATTGCGCACCGCAATGCGACTATGTTGCGGAATGTCACACAGAAAGAAAGAGGTACAAAGATAACTCTGTAGCACAACTGGGTAGTAATTCAAGGAAACCGTTTTGAAAGAATTAAGCTTGAAAAGACCTATATAAATATAGGTAGGTTTGTCCGACACCACCGTTAACCGGAAACAATAGTGAAGGGCTGAAGGACTGAATATTGCACTACTCAAGTGTCATGTAATAAGACCACCAATGGTTGGGCGCCATGTCGCAGGGATTCCGTTCTCATACAGAACTGTGCATATAGAGACTTGGAACCTCAGTGAATTAGGGTGTGCCAAAACTCACCTTAGTGCCCAAAATCCCCTATCAGACTAGCAACAGTGACTCATTGGTTCATACAAACTCCCAATGTTTAAACAAACCAGAACATGGACTTAGAACACCTCAGGTAACGTGGAACACATGAACACTCTTTCGCTATACAATCATTTCAATGCAGAACTAGGAGTAAATGAGGACGTGTGCACATTTGAAATGTTTATTTTCTAATGCAGTGTTCTCAAGCGCAGTATCTTAGCTAATACAAGCAAACATATTATAAGAAACAAAGTAATCAGCATAGTTACTAGTCCATAGAATACAAAGGGTGAAAGCATGTTAAAATGCGAGACGGAAGAAGGCTACAAGACACCTAAATCTCACCCTCCCTTGCTAGTATATTATATCTAAGAAGGTCTCTTTGGGTTTTAGCAGGGCGGCCCCATACCTCAGATCCTAGTGGTAAGGGATCACATCATCTTCCACCAGCTCTCTGCATGCGAAGCACCATCAAGTGTGCGTGTATGCTCTGTGCAGTGCAATATAAAACGCGCCTAAAGCCAGAATTTGGCCGCAGCTGCATGTATGTTATGTCTAGAACATGCGAAGATCAGACCTCACAATAACAACTGTGTTGAGATATCCTTGAAGGCTTTGGCACTCACTGTACAGACACATTTCACTAAGCAAAGCAGATTTCAGAGCAACAACATATTATTCTCGTGTGAAGCAAAACATTCTACTAGGCTCAAAGCTAAAGCAACAATTATGTGTCGTGTGCAGAAGCAGCAGAAAGGTAAAATGGCATTTAAACTCCCAATAAGCTCATGCTAACTTAACACAGTGTGTAGGCAAAGCATATCTATATGACACTAGTAGTGTCTGATTTGATGGGGTCAGAGTACCAGTACTTATACACAGTTTTGCCTTCAAACTAGAGGTGACTTGAAAGTGGGTATTTGAAGTGCACAGAGGTCCTCATTTCCTGCCCTCACTCCAGACTCATTTCAGAGGGTTAAGCAGTCCTTTGTGTGGGGAAAGGAACAGCCTATTCAGGTGTAAGTGTGAGGTTATGCCCATCTCCTCCCTCCCAAGCTGCCAAGGATGGCCCATCAGGATGTGCATGGCCCAAGAAGTCACACTTAAGTTCCCATTGTGTGGCTGTCTAGGGGGAATGCACAAAGTCCACCTGTTACCTGGTAAATTCATTATCTGTGTAATAAATATATAGCCTTAAAACATTATATAGTATAGAGATAAATGAAAGTGTACTTAGCTGTTGAGAAGCAGCAAACAAAAGAGGAAGACACATAGTTGTCATGGAGCTATATTATTTTGGGATATTATATGTTGGAATGATTTTATTTATGATGTATTGAATTTTCCTTAAAGAGCTGTAGGTCGGGCCAGCAATAAAAGGTGATTTCAGTATGGGAGCCTCCGGTCTTGTAATGAAATTGATTCCATCCCCATTTCAACTGCACTGATGCGCCATTTCCCTATCCTATTCATTTCCTAGCTGAAACTGAATGTTTACCATTGTCACTCAAAAGCCCATTCACATCTTCTACTTTAATCAATGCTCACACTTTTACCATCTTTATAACCAGGGAAAAACACAACTACTGCTTAGATCTCTTATTAATACTTTTCAAGTTAATGGCAACCATGACTTACCATGAAAACGGCGCCATCCTCATCCTGGTGCAAATAGATAACAGCAAAAACGTAATCTGCAAACAGTAAGAATTGGTGCACAATGTAATCCCAAAGTGATATCACAGAATTCATAAACCTGAGATTATCATGTTGAAGCCATAATTAGGCAGCGAAACCTCCTTCTACAGGAGAATTTAGATACCAAGCATGTCGCACTAAACTATTAACTTGCATTGCAGCATCCATACAAGCTGTGAAGGGAACACTTTTCACAGTTATGGTTGGCCGCGGCCACCTCAGCCTTCTTGGTTTATCAGACTTTGATAATGCTTAGTATCAAGCATTAATGAATATCCGCTCAATGTTGATGAGCATCACTGGCACTGTGCTTTGTTGGTTGTACCCTACATCTACAGTTAATCCAAACTCACTCAAATGGGCTCTTTAAGGTCATAACAGCAATCCATTGATGGAGCACTTTACAGAATGGTTCTTCATCAGCAAAGCTTGAATATAAACCACTTGTGTTAAACTAAACCCAACTAAAACAGCAAGCCTAAATCTGAGAGTAGCACTACAATATGAAAATGAAAGATCCACAACACAACTTACCACAAATGCAAAATCACCTGTCATTAACATTGATGCTCACTTTACCTTTTCAACCCACATTATCACAGTAACACATGCAGCATGGTATCAACTCTAATTTCTGTAAAAACAGAATTTTGATTTACTGTTCAAGTCTTGTGCCTCTCGCAAGTGGATGGTGGCTATGATCTTCTTGTTGGAGGAGCCTACTAAAAAGTAGCCTCCGCTAGGGCTACTAACACATTTTTATCCAGTCTATCTGATCTACATTTTCTGCCTTTCCATTTCCTCATTATCAAGACATGCTGCATTACTTATAAAGATATACTAAACAGTGCATCTCCCTTCCTAGCTGATCAAACTGAACAACTCCTATGCAACACAAGGAGCCAACATTGTAGGATTTAAAGTGAAAAAACAAGAGCCCTCTACAGCTATGTACCTATACTATGGAACAATGTTACCTTGTACATCAAGGTTGTACCTGAGCACTTAGAATTCTCAAATTGAAGAAATATGTTTCTTAAGGAAACATCTCATCCTTCATTCAAAAATTAGAACACCTTTAACCCTCAACTTATGTGGTTCCCTATTCCGATGAGGTATGCAATCCTAATTGTCAGGAATCAGCATACTACATCAAACACCATGTCTTGTATGATTTCCCAACATCCCCAAGTTTTCCAATTAAAACATACAGCCTTTTCTTAAATTGTTATATACTGCATGAACTATTTCAAAACAGAAGAAGTACAAAGCCCATGTAAAATGCTTTACGGTTCATTTGTTTTTACCAATGGTTATTTGATTTCAACAATCAATCAAATAATCTTTATTCGGATAAGGATATCCATAAAAGCACAGTTCATCACCACCAAATAGAAAATACAATACGAATTTTTTAAAACAAATAAATACACAGTGTCATCCAATACATACATAAAATTACACTGTGTAAAATCAAGAAGGCAGGTTGAATGGGCCTACCACAACTAGCAGCATATTAAGATAGTGCAAATTATGAGGTTTGAACCAATGTGCAAAATCGGCAATAAAGTGAAAATAGTGTGTGGTAGCAAACAATGAGACAAACAATATGCCTGGTCTAGCAGCATTAATGACATAGTGCAGGTTATAAAGTTTGGGCCAATGTGCAAACTCTGCAATAAATAAAGTGCAATACGGTGCAATAGGTCAAGCAGTAATAAGCAGCAAGATATAGGTGTGATTCAGCTTAGCACCCTATGCAGTTTTTCAAGTAATGACGACTTCCGACAAGGCAATTCAACTTTCAAACAATGCCAAGCCATCGTAAAAACAAATAAAAAATACGTTGCACAAGAGGTATTACAGAATTTTTTCAACACATTAGGATTCATTCATGGAGGCACGTGAGTGTACCACACCCTGTAAAAACCGGAGGATCATGTCATTGCTTCCTAGCTGTAGAATTTCGTGATATGCTAATTTAAAATCAGAGACAGCTCGTTCCTTAAAATAGGAAATTAGATACTGTTTAGTATATCTAGTATAACATTTACAAAAGAATAAAAAATGTAGCAATGTTTTTTTACTGCCGATGCCACATGGGCAGTGCAACTTCCAAGATTGCTATTGAATTATATCGGGAAACAGAGTAAATATTTTATACTACCGTCCCCAAGATGAAAAAGTAGGCTCCTATTCCATCTCCCTATATTTTTCGTAAGGTAATTCTGGGGCATATGATGTTGTTTGCTCGGTACCTCCAAGATGGGCACATATCTTATAATCGATGATTTATGATGTTGTATGTCTTCTCTTTCTTTACGATACAAATCATACAGTTCCCCCCTTAGTGATTTTAAGCTTGTGCCACCCGTTGATAATGGGCAAAAGAAAATGTGCTGCTGCTTCACACTGGGCTAGGCTGTTTTTAACTGCACCAAGCCAGGGTATACTGCCACCCCTATCACACTTAAGGCAATCTGTGACTATCTCTCGGGTTAAGGACGCAGCGGGGTTCTGCCATATTTTTAACCAAAATATGTCAGGACGGGACCTAATAAAGTCCCCCACATAGTGTAGATTCAGTTCTTTATGGCATATATAGTTTGGGGATGAAATTTGGGCCCCAAGGATTTTCTTGCAAAATCTGCTCTCTTCAAGTTGTATCCCGCTACAATTCACATGCCCCCAGACTTCGGCACCATAGGTGGCCGTTGGTATGTATTGTGATTTATATATCTGGAGCAAGGGTATGACCACCTTTGCTCGTTTAGGCTGCCGAAGGCTGATAACTGAATTAACAGCTCTGGCAAGTTTACTTCTACCATGAGCTACATGGGCTTGATTTCAACAGTATTAACACGCTGAGGAAGATGCGCACTAACTTTTGTTTATTGGTTGCCAAGGAAACCAGACTTCCTGACAGCCACGTGGTTTTCCTACAAATTCGGATGCCGCTGACACACGCTTGTTAACGTGGTCGGCAACGCCCAATGAATAGCTATAAATAGCCGCGCCCCCTTGCATTCCGTGCATGACTTCATTTCTCTATGGAAAGGAATCCCGCATCAGGAATTCCTTTCAAGCATTGGAATCAGCGAAGAACCAGCTCCAACGATCGACAGCCGAACTGTTCCTGTTTCCTGCTCACAGTCAGCTAAGTCCAGTGATTGCATGGCAAGGTGTTGATGAGAGTAGCTAATGTCCAGACTTGGTAGTTGTTGATTATTTGTTTTTATAACAGATTAGTTCACAAAGTGAATCTTGAAAGTACTCTTGTGTTTCACACGTTCTTTACGGCAATTAGGTTTGCATGTGTTTTGACATTTAAAGTTGGCAATCGATTTTGAGTTAGCTCTAGAGAAGAATCAAGTGTATTTATTTTTGGGGCACAATTATTACGCATATTTTGATACAGCAATTCCAATTGAAAACAAAGGTGAGATGGTTATATTTCTGCAAACATATGAAAGATTGTACAAAGGTAATTATCTCTTGGATGCATGACGTTTTTGTTTTCTATTTGTGTCTCATTTGTAGCTCGTTCATAATTGTCTACAGGATGTTTTAATTAAAGTCCGCAAAGAAGGTGAAAACCCCTATCTCAGATATAGGTTATCTGTCATATACACATGCGCTGCTCCCTAATGTTATAACAGGTGATTAGTATACTTTGCACCAAATAGGTGTTTTATTAATGTTGTTGCCTGTTATCATTGCTTAGCTTATACATTGACTCCTGATTGACACGCCTGTTGTGAGAGGCGCTGTAACGGCGAGTGTGTGTCTTGGTTACTGCAATGTTTTAAAACTGTGTTCATGTAGAAATACGAATTGTGTATTTTAAACTGTGTTGCCCGGAAAGTATACTGCACCTTTAAGGCGGTCTTTGCCTCGGTCCACCATGGCTGGTGCCGGTTGTGTGGAGGGCGTTTTCGACCTTCTTGCCCGACTCCTGTGGGCGTAGCACTCCCTCCATATGCGGGACCGGTGCCTTCTTAGGCACGCCATCTCCCCACGCACAGCGGACACGCCTGATGTGAGAGGCGCTGGAACGGCGAGTGTGCGTCTTGGTTACTGCAATGTTTTAAAACTGTGTTCATGTAGAAATACGAATCGTGTATTTTAAACTGTGTTGCCCGGAAAGTATACTGCACCTTTAAGGCGGTCTTTGCCTCGGTCCACCACGGCTGGTGCCGGTTGTGTGGAGGGCGTTTTCGACCTTCTTGCCCGACCCCTGTGGGCGTAGCACTCCCTCCAGAGGCGGGACCAGTGCCTTCTTAGGCACGTCATCTCCCCACGCGCAGCGGACACGCCTGATGTGAGAGGCGCTGTAACGGCGAGTGTGTGTCTTGGTTACTGCAATGTTTTAAAACTGTGTTCATGTAGAAATACGAATCGTGTATTTTAAACTTTGTTGCCCGGAAAGTATACTGCACCTTTAAGGCGGTCTTTGCCTCGGTCCCCCACGGCTGGTGCCGGTTGTGTGGAGGGCGTTTTTGACCTTCTTGCCCGACCCCTGTGGGCGTAGCACTCCCTCCAGAGGCGGGACCGGTGCCTTCTTAGGAATGCCATCTCCCCACGCGCAGCGGACACGCGCGGCGGATCGCCGGCGGGTCGCCAAAGGCAAGCCCGTCTGCGCCCGTCCGTGCTGGTCCATCGCCAGTGGCCAGAACCCCTGGCCTGATAGTTATTGTGAATGGCCCCGTATGCCCATGGGGAGCTGCTGGCGCTTCAACATCATACGATATGTGCAGCTCATCACTGGCATCCAGTCTCACAATATCTGCGGTGTGATCACTGTGGCTTTGAGGTCTCGGAAGCTGTCCTCACTCTTCCTGCTGCGGCCTCAGTAGGGGGAAAAACTGTTACTCTACAGATACTGAGCCTCAACTGTAGGTCCTTAGCGAAACATCACGAGGATGTTTTTGAGCTCCTCACTGACGGCTCCCCTGATTTGCTAGCTCTAACGGAGACGTGGTTAACTAGTGACTCATTGGCCATTCCGGCTTTGGCTCTCCCCTCTGGTTACTCTATTCTAACTAAAACAGACCGTAAGGGAGGGGTGGGGGATTGGTGGTGATTTTTAAAACCATGTATTCCTGCACTGTCTCCCCCTCAAATATAACCAACTGTGAAAGTACTCTGTTTAAGCTAAGGGTCTCTGACATCTACACCCTGACCGGGCTTTTGATATACCGCCCTCCTGGCCCTGTGAGTGCTTTCCAGGAGTCACTGGTTTCAACTGCTTCTTCACTCACCCTGCAGTCAGCTAACTTCACTGTACTCAGAGACCTCAACTTACATCTTGAGTCCCGTGAGTCCCCGGCTACACTGAAGTTTCTTGGTGATCTGGAAGCCTGCCAGCTATTTCAGCTGGTTGAAGGGCCTTCACATCTGGCAGGCCATCTGCTAGACCCGGTGTACTCGAATATCCAGGGAATTACGGTTTCTCCCCCCTGTCCCCTCAGTTGGACAGATCATTTTTTGGTACAAATTGACATTAAGATCCCAGGTAGCCCCAGGATGAAGCCTTTTCCCCCTCTCTGGAGGCGCCCCTGGCATAAACTTGATGGTGACTTATTTGAGGCCAGGCTAAAAAACTCCCGCACAGACTGGTCTGGTAATATGGAGGAGGCGGATCTAGCCTATAGAGAGTGGATTAATGAGTCTCCAGATCATTTTATCCCTAAGAAAATATCAAGGCCCAAATGCGAACAATCCCATCCCTGGTACTGTGAGGCACTCTCAGCCCAAAAAAAACAATGCAAAATACTTGAGCGCATTTGGAGGCGGTATTATGACCCCTGTGCTAAGACTAATTTTAGAACTGCCACTAAAGCCTACCATAGGTTGATAAAAAAGACCAAAGCTGGCTATTATGCTGAGCTGATCAACTCCAGCACTAATTGCGCGAAAACCATCTTTGCGCTAGTGAAGGAGATGACTAAGCCACCTGAGGGGAACAATTCTACAATAGTGTCTGATTTACAGTGCGAAGAACTGGCCTGTTGTTTTGTTAATAAAGTTCAAGGAATCTATAATTCTTTCAAATCTGGCGGCACTTTGATGAGTCCTAGATCTAACATAGACCCTCTGGGCCTTCCCTATTCGCTCCATACCCTCCCATCCATTTCACGAATAGATATGGAAACCCTGGCTCAAAAAATCAAGTCTGGATCTCCAGACGACCCGGTTAAACCAGAGCTATTTAAACTTTTCCAGGACTCCATCATGACTGAGGGACGGGAGCTGATTAACAGATCCCTCCAGTAAGCTACGATCCCTAAAACCTGGAAACATGCCAAAGTTGTCCCCCTGTTAAAAAAATCCACTCTGGACCCTTCTAAGCCAGAAAGATCCGACCTATCTCCTTGCTCCCGTACTTGGGTAAAGTGGCGGAGAGACATGTGAATTCCATCTTGCTAGGTTTTTTTGGAGACTAATGGGATTTTGGAGGAATCTCAAAATGGATTCCGTGCTAAACATAACACCGAATCGGCCTTATTGGCCGTTACGGAACAGCTAAGGGAGACACAGGAAATGGGCACCACCGCAGCCGTGGTTCTGCTGGACTTGAGTGCGGCGTTTGACGCGGTCTCACATGGGATCCTTCTTAGGAGACTGTGGGAGATCGGTGTCGGGAGGAGAGCCTTGGATTGGTTCGTGTCATTTCTATCTGACCGCTCCTTCCAGGTTCATGCCCCGCCGTACTCATCCAGCAGTTTCCCCTTAGGCTGCGGTGTCCCCCAGGGCTCCGCTCTTAGCCCCACGTTGTTTAGCATATACGTCCGCCACTTGGCCATACTGGCCAGGGAACGTAACATCAAATTAATTTCCTATGCGGACGATACGCAATTAATCTTTACTTTTTCTAATGACACCGCGGGTGACCGAGCCAAATTCCAGGAAGACATCTTGGCCATCTCTAGCTGGCTTACAGAGAATTGCCTCCAGTTGAACTCATCTAAAACTGAGGTTCTCCTTATTGGAAGTGACACTCAGAAGTGGGATGAGCAGTGGTGGCCCCCTACACTGGGCCCACCTCCTATTCCTAAGAAAGAAGTTAAAAATCTAGGTGTCATTGTAGATGATTCACTTATCCTTGAATCCCATGCCAAAAGAGTGCTGGCACTTGCTATGGCCGCCTCCGGTCTCTTAAACCCATCCTAGGGTTTTTTTTAACCTCCCATGCGTCAGACAGTTGTCCAGGCTATGGTTTTGTCCCACTTGGACTATTGCAATGCTCTCATGCTTGGTTCTAATTTGACAGTCATCAACAGACTGCAAAGGGCTCAGAATGCCGCTTCCCACACTCTGTTCAGACTGCCAAAACGTTGCCATACTTCCCACTTTCTGCGTAGGCTGCATTGGTTGCCCGTCAAACAACGCATACAATTCAAAACCCTCTGTCTAATTCATAAAATGCTGTATCGCCTTGGCCCCCAAATCCTACAGGGCCTCTGTTCCTTCTATGTTCCATCGCGGGCTCTCCGCTCTGCGGACCTCTCTCTGGCATGTACTATCAAGATTCGGAGGTGCAGAGCAGGTGGCCGGTCATTCAGGTATCTCGCTCCAAAACTTTGGAATTCTATTCCCTTAATCATACGTACTATCTCTAACCATCTTCTCTTCCGAAAACACATCAAAACCTGGTTGTTTTCTTCTGCTTAGGATTTCCTGGTGATCTGGCACTTACACTTCCATTCGGCCGCACTATAATTAGGTATGTCCGCAAGCGCTGGGACGCCCTGTTGCTGGGGTAGCCATGCGCGATATAAATAAATATAACATAACATAGCATAACATAACATAACTCCTTTCTTAAAATACAGCAAAGAAGGTAGTTCTGCAAGAAAGATCCCGGCTGGTCCAGGTGGCAGAATGAGGTGGAATCTTTTTCTCTTTGTGTCTTATTTCTCATCCCAAACCCCTTCCCCCTTGGAATATTTACCAGAGCTGCTGTTTGTCCTTTTCAGTAGCACTGAGAACTATTTAAAGTGGGTTGGGGAACTGTCATCGCCCCTGTAGACTACCTGGTTTTCAGGTGAGTGGTTGGATCATAACTGAAAGTCAAGCCACAAAAAATAAGGTCGGCCTGGGTGATGGATACCCCTGTTGATGCTGTATTAGGTTCAGATCAGGCCTCAGATTCTCCAAGCATGCAGGATTTAACAAAAGTTCTATTAGCATTACAGCAAGAGGTAGTGTCCTTAAAACAGGAGAATAATGCCTTGAAGAACAATTTACAGCGTTATAAACCACGTGAAAATCCCTGGGGAGATACTACTTTTAAAAATAGACCAGTGGTGCAGCCTCCCCATTTTCCCTTTCCTACAACTCCAACCGAAGCATCTGAAGTTCAACCTGTGAACCTATCTGTTACCACTCCCACACCTATTCCATTATCTCCTCCAGAACGTTTCTTTGGAGATCACGCAAAATATGACATTTATGAATGAATGCCAGTTGCATTTTCTTTGCCAACTGTCTGCCTTTCCCAATGATGCGTAAAAGTTGCATTTGTCCTGTCCTATCTGGGGGTAACAGCCGCAACTTGATCCATTCCTTTCGTCGAACAAAATGATCTGTTACTTCATGATTTCATTCATTTTAAAGAAGCAATGCAAAAACTGTTTGCGAAACATCAGTTCATTCAGGCTTGTGATAACAAGCTTTTGAACTTATGTCAGGGTAGTAAGGATTTATTAACATATATTTAACCCTGGGCAGAGCACTACACTACACTCACGTAGTTAGGGAAGTTTGCGCTACTTCGCACTACGGGAATTGCATGTAGCACAGTGCAAACATGCGTAACGTAGTGCAACGGTAATTGTTTGCTTGCTCGCGGTCCTCAACGTCAAGTTGGCGACCGCGAGCAAGCAAAATGACATCCCGGCGAGACTTTTTCCTCGTTTGCGATCAGCAACATCAATTTGCCGATCACGGGTGTGGAAAATAAACCTCCCGCCGAGATTCTCAATGCGGGGAGGTCAGGTTTCTCATTGCGAGTGGTCACGTATGCTCGTGACTGCTCGCGATGAGAAACTACCAGTCCAGGTTGAGAAAGCTGCTGCTCGAGTAAAAATCTACTCGAGCGGCAGTTAAAGACAGCTCGCACTGTGCAAGATGCCGTTTTCTATAATTGCACAGTGCGGACTGTGCAATCATCGCGAACAGCGCACTACGCAGTTTGCGTAGTGCTATGAATAGCTTGTGTAGTGCGAAGTGCACTTTGTGTAGCTATGCATAGCGCTACTTCACAAACTATGCCCAGGGTTACATATATTAAATCTTTCAATCGTTTAGTTGCTGAAACAGAGTGGCCAGATGAAAAAAGAGCTTCATTGTTTTATCGGGGACTCAGAGACAATATTAAGGATGCACTTGCTCAGATTGTAGATCCTCCTATTGATTGTTTGGAATTTATTGATCTGGTAGCTCATTTAGATCTTCGATTAGGTGATCAAAAAGGTGAAAAGAGTTGTGGAGACACAAGTAAAGTTGTTGTGGTAAAGCAGGTAAAGAAAGAATCCTCCAACCCTTCTCCAGATACAACTGAACCTATGCAGATAGGGAGTGTTAGAGGACCCCTGTCTAAAGATGAAAAGGAACATGGAGGTTGTTTAAATTTGTGTCTATATTGTGGTAGATCCAGACATTTTACCTGTGACTGCTCCTTAAAACCCTCCACACCCAAAAAGCAATAGGGCTTACAGAATTAGCCTTCACTGAAAAAGACCAGTCAGGAAACTTCTTAGCTTGGTAAGGAAAGAGACCTCATTATCGAGCACATATGAAACAACAGTCTCTCTTTGTTATTTGTTAAATAATATTACCCCTTCAGCTCTTCATTTAACATTAATAGCAACCTTGCTCTTGACTGCTCAGACTAGAAAGGTGATCCCTATTTTATTAGATTCTGGGGCTACGGGAAACTTTTTGGAAATAGAGTTAACTAACATCATGAATATTTCTGTAGTTAAAAAGACCATTCCTGAGCATGTTCCAGCCGTTGATGGCTCTGAAATGTCATCGGGTTTGATTCAGTATCAAACTATTCCCCTGACCATGATTTGTGCCGATGGACACATGCAGCAGATCCAATTTGATTTGATTGATACACCTGTGTTTGGGGCCATATTAGGAATACCTTGGCTCCAATTACACAATCCTAAAATGGATTGGTTTAAAAGAACTGTACCTTTAGATTCTACTCATTGTTCACAGTCTTTCTATCAGAAAAAACAACAACCCACTGCATTGTGCCTCTATCATTGAAAATGCAGAAATAGAAAAAATGACACTACCCAAAATGTATGAGGACTTTCATGACGTTTTCTCAGAAATTCTGACCACCCAACTATCCCCTCATCGGTCTTATGACTGTCAAATAGATTTGGTCACTGGAGCCACCTTGCCTTGCAGTCGATTTAATGCTTTATCTGAACCTGAAACTCGTTATCTACGAGAATGTCTTGATGATTTATTGGTAAAGGGTTTTATCTGACATTCCACCTCTCCTGTCAGCTCTCCACTCTTTTTTGTTCCAAAGAAAAATCAAGAACTACGTGTCTGCATTGACTATTGTGCGGTAAATAAGGCCACGGTTAAGGATACTCTCTTCCACTCATAGCAGTATTATTGGATCAGGTACTCAATTCTACTATCTTTACTAAATTGGATCTCCAAGGCGCGTATGACCTGGTTAGGGTGAAAGAAGGTGATTAGTGGGAGACAGCATTTCGTACCAAATTTGGTCTATTTGAGTACATCGTAATGCCTTTCGGACTATGTAACACTCCTGCAGTGTTTCAATTCTTTAGAAACAAGGTACTGCAGAAGTTCCTGGACATCTGTGTGATTTGTTACATTGATGACATCTTGATTTATTCTCCTTCAACTGAGAAACATATAAGGCATGTACGGGCAGTGTTACAATGTCTGCAGGAACATCATTTGTTTTCCAAATTAGATAAATGTATCTTTCATGCCACCAGTATTGACTTTCTGGGTTATGCTATTTTACCACATGGCTTCGCAATGGACCAATCAAAGATGCAAGCCATAATGAGATGGGACACCCCAGGGTCAGTCAAAGATATCGAATGATTCCTGGGATTCGCCAATTTTTATCGGAGTTTCATCCCTAACTTTTCTTCAGTTGTTTCCCCAATCACTCAACTTCTTAAAAAAGGAGTTTGTTTTCATTGGTCGATTGATGCAGAAAAAATCTTTCAACATCTGAAAAAGACATTCACTTAAGCACCCATTTTGTATCATCCTGATCCCACCAAGCCTTTTTATGTGGAAGTGGATGCCTCCCTAGTGGGAGCTGTCTTGTCTCAGAGAGATCCACAGTCCGGTCAAGAACATACTGTGGCATATTTTTCAAAACAATTGTTACTTGCTGAACAGAATTACACGGTGGCTTAGGGACAACTGTTGGCCATTAAGTTAGCCTTTCAGGAATGGCGTCATCACCTATTGGGGGCCCGACCCACAGTTATTATTTATTCTGACCACCGTAATTTACAGTTTTACCAAAATGTTAAAGCATTAACGCCACGTAAACTTTGTTGGCTTCTTTTTTAATGAATTTGATTTCATCATCACATACAAGCCTGGCAAGGAACAACAGAAAGCTGATACCCTGTCACGCCTGTGCTATTCTAGTCCAGACCTTGATAAGGATCAATATAATTGTCAGGTTGCCCCACAAGATTACCTGTTTCTTGCGGAGAGATCTCCCAGATACATCATGAGCTATCACCATCACGCCCACCTTACCTCACTCTGGAATTGATAACAAGTTAGGATGAAGATGGGAATGGGGAAGGTAACTAAAACATGGCAGGATGATGCCAGGAAGGTAGTAAAGGATGTCCCTCTGTTCGGATGAACCGCTGACACCAGCTGGACAGGGAGACAGGGAGATAAGGGAATACCTGTTACTGATTTGCACAGACAAACCTTCTACCAATCATTAGCATACACTCATGTGGAAGTCAGCAGTTACCTCATTCTTGGATATCATGGATCAATAGCCATCTTGATGATAGAACAAAAAGGCGTGCCACAGTAACTAGCACTCCTGCGCAATGTACCAATATTCAAACAGTGCTCCTGTACAATGTACCAGTATTCAAACAGCGCTCCTGCGCAATGTACAAAAAATCAAGCAGCGCTCCTGCGCAATGTACCAAAAAAGCAAACAGCGCTCCTGTGCAATGTACCAATGTTCAAACAGCGCTCCTGTGCAATGTTCAAAAACTTAATAATAAACAGCGCTCCAGCGCGGTGTGGCAATATTATAAGGGAAGAAAAAATACGCATTCTAGAGCTTCAGGGTAAGGCAGCAACACAAGTGCACTAGCGCTAAGGCAAAGTCAATAAGTGCTCCAGCGCTTCAAGGCAAATTCATGGGCAAACAAACAAGCGCAAAGAAAATGAGGAATGAAGCACTCCAGAATGGCAAGGCAGAAGCGCGCTCCAGCGCTTCAAGGCAAGACAGACTAGTGCTGCAGAGCAGAAAGGCAAGGTCACGGGCACTTCAACAAGTGCTCCTGCACAGCAAGTTGATGAGCAACGAAGCGCTCCAGCATGGCAAGGGTTACCTGAAGGACGTTCAGGAACACAGTAGGCATCGGGCAAGGGGAATGGCGAAATGGGAAGCACCGAACCGGGGCAAAACCGCTACTGTTATGTGGATTCCCCCGGAAGCGCTGGTGAAATAGTAGCGGTTCCGGCAAGGAAAGCTGGACCGCTAACCACCGGAAACCCCAGAAGTGAGGATGCTCGCTTCCCGCATGAGCCCCGATCACCCGCACACAAGCACCAAGGTAACAGGGGGAAGGGGGGGCCACAGACGAACAAAGACACTAATGCCATCATCCCTGAACATACATTTGTTGGCTTTTGTGCTCCACAAGAATTTTTATCCCAAGTCCAGAAAGCACAAACCTGTACTCCATTGCCACCTGAGAAGGTAAAAAGGGGATGCAGTCTATTATAAAGATCGCTTATGTGTCCCAACCCAGGATTTACAACAAACTGTCTTATTTTGGATGCATGATTTAGTTTTTGCAGGACATCCAGGTATCAAGAAAAATAGAGATTTATGTTAACAACATTTCTGGTATCCCACTCTCATTGCTGATGTTAAAAACTACGTCCAAACCTGTCCCATTTGTGTACAACCCAGGGCTCCACATGGGGCACCAGCTGGTTTATTACATCCTATGCCCATAACACCTGCACCATGGCATACGTTAAGTATGGATTTTGTCACCGATCTACGAGTGTCTAATGGATTTTCAATTATTTGGGTTCTGGTAGACTATTTTACTAAAATGGCCCATTTTGTTCCTCTTTAACATATGCCTGCTGCTAAAGAACTTATAGAACTGTTTGTACATCACATGCTCAGAATAAATGGACTACCAACTATAATTCTATCTGACTTTGTCCACAATTTATTTCCAGGTTCTGGCATAGTTTTTTGTTCATCAATGGGCATTGACGTCCGTCTGTCTTCTGCTTATCATCCGCCGACAAATGGACAGAAAGAACGTCTCAATCAAACAATGGAACAAACTTTACGTTGTTTATTAATTACCTGGACAACAGAACAGGAAATAATTTTGCCTCTTTTGGAATTTTTTTATAACAATACTGTCCATTTGGCTACAGGGGTTAATCCATTTTTGTGTTTATTAGGCTATCATCCAAAAATGTTACCCATTCCTCAGGATGTTATTTCAGAATCTGTCCCCACAGCCCACATTTATCACACGCATCTACACAAAATACAGGAAACAGTACAAATACATTTAAAACAATATCAGCAACAGGTTAAAGCGCAAGGGGACAAACACAGGACACCTGGCCTGAAATATGCTATTGGTGATAAGGTCTGGTGGTCCTAAAAAAATCTGCGTCTAGGCGGATCTCATAAGCTTCAATCCTGATTGTCAGGTCTCTTTCCTATAATTAAACTCATCAACCCTGTTACTGTTGAACTGTCTGTACCCACTGAATACCAAGTGCATCCTGGTATTCCATGTCTGTTTTTTGCTACCCTATGTACCAACTACTCATACAGGTCCCCCCCTCCTCCCATAAAGATAAATGGTCCATGGGAGTTTGAGGTCGCCAATGTCCTTTATTAAAAAGAGAACGAGGAATCCTGTACTACCTTTTAGCATGGAAAGGTTATGGAGCTGAAGAGAATTCTTGGGAACAAGCATCCTTGGTCCATGCTCCTTGTTTAGTTAGACAATTTCATTTCCAAAATCCCTCAAAACCACGTCCAGTACCAGGAGTTTTGAGAGGGAGGACTGTCAGAAATCAGCATACTACATCAAACAGCATGTCTTGTATGATTTGTCAACATCCCCAAGGTTTCCACTTAAATCATACAGCCTTTCCTTAAATTGTTAAATACTGCCCAAACTATTTCAAAACAGAAGAAGTACAAAGCCCCTGTAAAATGCTTTACTGTTCATTTGTTTTTACCAACGGTTGTTTGATTTCAACAGTATTAACGCGCTGGGAAAGTTGCGCGCTAACTTTAATTTATTGGTTGCTAAGGAATCAGACTTCCTGACAGCCACATGGTTTTCTTGAAAGTGCGGACGCCGCTGAAACGCACTTGGCAACGTGGCCGGCAATGCCCAATGAATAGCTATAAATAGCCGCGTCCCCTGCATTCTGTGCTTGACTTAGTTTCTCTACGGAAAGAACTCCTGCATCAGGAATCCCTTTCAAGCATCGGAATCAACAAAAAGCCGGCGCCAACGATCGTCATTGGAACTGTTCCTGTTTCCTGATAACAGTCAGCTAAGTCCAGTGACTGCATTGCAATGTGTTGACGAGTGTAGCTAATGTCCGGACATGGTAGTTGTTGGTTATTTGTTTTTAGAAAAGTTTAGGACACAAAGTGAATTTTGAAAGCTCTCTTGTGTTTCACGCGTTCTCTATAGCAATTAAGTTTGCGTGTGTTTTGACAATTAAAGTTGGCAACCACTTTTGAGTTAGCGCTTGAGAAGAATCAAGTGTATTTTTCTTGGGGCACAATTAAGACTCATATTTTGATACAGTAATTTCAATGGAAAACAAAGGTGAGATGGTCATAAATCTGAAAATGCAAAACAAGCGTTGTCTCCCGTGGGAGTAACGTCCCCGATTGGCACTCCTTTTGTCAAAGTTTCAATACATTTTGTGAGATTACTGTTGTTGATTATGTCATTTGTAGATTTTTATTTTTATTTAAGTTCCGTACTATTGCATTCATAGTAAATACATCTTGGAAACTTGTAATTATTCACATTTTTCAGCCCAATGCATTTCGGGCGTTGCCTTTCATCAGGGCACTTAGATTATGAAAGTATTAAAAAACAAAACATTTACCTCATGGGTACAGGAAGAACTAATGTCTATGTCATTTTCAATTGGGTGTGAAAATAAAGAACAAATCAATCAAAACGTTAATAAGCTGTTCATCGAGTTGTGATCAGTGGATTAGTAGGAAAGATACGAAAGTGCTGACCTCTGAAAAAAGTGTGTGTGCCTTGTGATTCAAAACGTATCTGTTGGAACATTAAGAAATGCTGATACGCGTGATAATGCAGACGAATAGTCATGCTGGTGATTCCGTAACGATTATTTAAGGATGATGAGTATAACATGCCTGGGTGATCCCATGATGTTAATTGGTTAATAGTGCGTGACTTACGCATTCTTTAGATGCGTGAGCGATAAACTCATGCAGCGTGATGCAATAACGCTGAAATCTAACCTTTAGTAGTTGACTCGGACGTTTGCGGAAGTTTAAATGCTTCACAGAAGTTATACGCATAAGCGTGTAGTGAAAAGTTAATTGTCAACAGTATTACCTGTGGATAGGGTGGAAAGTCATTACTGTGCAATAGCATATGGCGCTACAAAATGAAAAGGTGAAAGACCGTGCAATCACTCACCGAGATGTGACAATGGAGTGTAAGCAGTGGCGTCCGAGTTCATGTGTCTAAACGAGTGTCAGGCAGTGTTGTACTTTCAAAAGAGTTCCGATCACGTGATCGTAACAGTGAAACAAAGACTACGAAGTTTAGCAGCATTGTCATGCGAAGGTGTTAAAAAAAGACTGAATTAAGATGTAGAAAACATCTCTTAACCTGATACATAACTGGTAATGGAATATGAAATTCGCGAGTACAAGATAAAAAAGTGCAATGGTAATAATGAAGATGAAAAAAAATTAACAAAATGGTATCAGTATGTTCATACAATCATCTGTCCCAATTATTATCTGGAGAAACAGTAACTCATGACATCATGTATTCAAATGAATCTCATCATTATGGAAAGCAGCTAAATTCTAAACGTTCATTGATTCCTTTAGGGTGTAGCGTATTTAGGTGGTTTATCCAAAATATTTCTCTTCTCAGTAGATGTTGTGAGTTCTCTCTTCCAGGAAGAAGTGGCACATTTTCCAATATACAAAAGCGGCGTTGATTTGGATTATGGTTATACTGGTTGGAATATGCAGCTACAGTAGATTTTGTATTTTTCAATCCTATGTTGCTTTTGTGTTCGATAACTCATGTTTTGATTTTCCTTTGAGTTTTGCTGACGTAAGCTTGTCCACAGGGACATTTGAGCATGTATATAAGATTGCTGCTGTCGCATGTTCCTGTTACTTTTAGTTCAATGGGAGTTCCCTTTGTTGGGTGCAATATTTCATTTCCCTTGATTATGGCGTTGCAGTTACCGAAGTTATGGCATGGAAGGGTACCCCGATACCTCATCGATGTTTTGTCTTCCTTTTCTTGTAGCAATTCCTTAAAGTTTCGTGGGCGTGCGTATGCGAATCTTGGGTTGGTTGAAAAAATCCCTTTGAAGTCTTCTTCAAATGAGAGTAATGGCCAATGTCTTAGTATAGATTTTTTTATTCTGTAACTTCTGGTAGAGAATTTGGAAAGAAAGACAGGTCTTTGTTCATCACTTTTTGGTAGCAATGTGAGTAAGTACTTCCTTTCCAGTAACTCTGTGTTCATTGTAAAATTCTTCTGTTGATGCAATTCTTTTAATATGGAGTAATTGGGAAAAAAGCACCATTTTTTTAGAGAGGGTTGGTGAAAACTGTTATGATGTTATGTGCCATCGACCGTGGCACAGTTGGCAGAAAAGAGAAAGAATACCTTATAAAGATCAATCCCGCTGTTCCGTTTATTTATATGATCCCCAAGGTTCATAAGCACACTACTTCACCGCCATTTCAAGCAATTGTTTCCACGATTAATTCTATACATGAACCAATAGGAAAATTCATTGACAGACACCTACAATAAATTGTCCAGAACATGTCGACATATATTAAAGACACAACTCAATTCCTAAACATCTTGGAAGATCATAAAATACTTTTCACCAAAGAGATGATCATGTGTACGATTGACGTCAAGTCACTCTACACCTCCATTCCACATAACATGGGTTTAACAGCAGTAGAATCTTTCCTAGAACAAAGTGACAAAAAAGAAAACCTGAAACTTTTTTTGAAGGTGCTACTACATTTCACACTTTTCCATGGTTACTTCAAATGGGATGAGCTTTTCTATGTACAATCATCCAGAACTTCCATGGGAAACTGTGCTGCGCCATCATATGCTAACCTCTTCATGCACCGTTTCGAGCTAGATGACGTACAAAATCCGGATTGGAAGCAAAATCTTATTATGTACAAAAGATTTATCAATGATATTTTCATCCTTTGGAAAGGGACGGAATCCACACTTACCTTTCTTTTTTAGACGTTTTGATTATAAACGACAACGGAACATTAAAAATAATAGTATTCACCAAACCGACTGACAGAAACCATTTTTTACATCATAACAGTTTTCACAAACCCTCTCTAAAAACATTTCCCTTTTCCCAATTACCCATATTAAAAGAATTGCATCAATAGAAGAATTTTACAATGAACACAGAGTTACCACCATTGAAAAATTCAAACAAAGAGGATATCCGGAAACCATACTAAATGAAGCAACTGAAAGGGTTCAAAAGCTGGAAAGGAAGTACTTACTCACATCGCTACTAAAAAGTGATGAACAAAGACCTGTCTTTATTTCCAAATTCTCTACCAGAAGCTACAGAATAAAAACATATATTCTAAGACACTGGCCATTACTCTCATTTGAACAAGACTTCAAAGGGATTTTTTCAACCAACCCAAGATTCGCATACGCACGCACACAAAACTTTAAGGCAGTGGTTCCCAAACTTTTTCATCCTGCTGCTCCCTTGACCTTTAGGCCGTTGTCCACGGCTCCCCATTATGCTCCTTATGTTTGAACGGGGTGCATACCCAGCCATAGGGGTCATCCATTTTTCTCCCTGAAAATAATTGGTATGAAGCCGATTAAGGTATTATAATCAAAGATGTGGTGTTCACTCCTGGGAACCAAATGGAGGGGGAGAAGGGTGAGGGACCAAATAAATAATTCTCATCTGCACCTTTTGTGAGGTTGCTAGGTGTAAGAGTGCAGCTATTGTGTTTCATCATTTGTGGCAGTAAAGCACAATCGATGTGTAGAATGAAGGGGCAAATGGCTGAACTTTACTAAACCAGGGTCACTTGGATCATGCAGAGGGCAGGGCAAAGCGGCCCTTAAATTTCTGGGATGCACTAAAAGACCTGGGATGCGCTCTGGGGGCTCTTTGGCATGCATTGGCTCTGACAGCCCTATGATTGGCACTGCCAGCCCAGAAATGTGCATTGAAAGCCCTGTGAGATGTACTGGCAGATCTGGAATGTGCATTGGCAGCATTATGATGTGCGGTGACAGCCCTAGATCTGGAGCAGGCTTCTACCTGCTGCCTTAGTACTTAAAACTTTATTGTTCTGATTATTGTTGCGCTCCTGTCCTACAATCAGTGTCCCACCATGCCCTGTTTAGTACACTGCACAATAAGAGTGCTACTTCATTTCCACTGAGTTTACCGAGCAGGCTACTTCGGAGAGTCGAAGATCGACTTCTATATTCTTGGGAGCACAGCTCTACCTGCATCAAGGCCAACCCAGGACGAACAGAGGAATGATTGGAGAGGCCGATTTCAATGCTGGAACCTGTCTTATGATTCAATAAGTAAAATGCACTGTATAAATGAATGTAAATGTCAATTTACAATGCTTCTGCAGCCCACTTGTATTGTGTCATTCTAGTCTGGGAGGCACACAAAAACTGGCTTATTCAAACAGGACATTCAAAGCAGTGACATATATAAGAAAAACTATGTCCACGGACTATTGGGGTGACACTGGGCAAACTTTTAACAGGTTTAGTTCAAAACAATCTGTGGCGCACATGGGGAGGGAGGTGCTGGATGTGTCTAAGTGCTCAGGACTTGATGGAAGATTGAAAGGCAATCACTGTCCTTGCACCGCCCCACTGTGTTTAAAATTTGCAAAATAGAAAATTATGAAAGCAAAGTAGAAGAGTCACAGGCATGTCAGGAAATAGAGATCAATGATTGGATGGTGGGGCCTGTAGCCAGAGGACAGCACACACTTCTTGGTCTGTGCAAGGAGGACATGGATAAAACAAATAGCAAATGTCATCATGTTAATGATGAATAACAGCAGTCATAGACAAGTATTGTGCTCAAACCATAAATCTGGGAAGCAAATGAACACCATTTGCATTCTAATCCAGGGTTAGTCTATCCAAGATGGCTATGACCCACAGGCTTTGCACAGCTCTTAGCAGCAGGAACATAAACCTACTGAGATTGTTCTAAAATATTTGTAAATTGGATAACACGGCTAGTTGCCACAAGTTTTCCCCCACCTGCTTTTGCATGCAGTGCTGCACCAGAGATGGCTTTCAGGCGCTGTGAATTATTATTTTCAAGTGGCCGTTGTGTGTGAAAGCAGGCTATATGCAAATATTTCCTTTTACTTTTAGTGTGCATGACATTTTATTTCCTCCGTCTTAAGGTACACCGCCGACTCTCATTTCAGGCTCACTGACCTAAATCCCAGCACCCCGTCTACCTGCCCGCAGACCTTGTGTGACCCACTAAGGCCCTGTCCTCCTCCCAGAAAGGCTCTGCCTGAAATGCTAATCAAGGTGGAGCAGCGCTTGCCCTTGTATGGCCTCCAGACCTCCTGTGTTTTAACTGTAAGAATAAACCTCCACGGTTTACAAATCCTTGTGTGCAGCATCCTGACCTTCACCCCTGGTATTAACCTTATTGTCTATCAGTCAGTGGTTCCCAAACTGTGTGCTTGGTGCACATCTTTTTGCCGTGCCCCTGACAAGTTTTGATGGTGCACTGGGGTGCCCGGCGCTTAGATTGGGAACCACTGCTTTAAGGAATTGCTACAAGAAAATGAAGACAAAACATCGATGAGGTATTGGGGTACCCTCCCATGCCATAACTGCGGTAACTGCAATACCATAATCAAGGGAAATGAAATATTGCATTCAACGAGGGGAACTCCCATTAAACTAAAATGAACAGGAACATGCGACAGCAGCAATCTTATATACATGCTCAAATGTCCCTATGGACAAGCTTACGCCTGCAAAACTCAAAGGAAAATCAAAATGTGAGTTATCGAAACACAAAAGCAACATAAGATTGAAAAATACTAAATCTACTGTAGCTGCACATTTCAACCAGTATAACCATAATCCAAGTCAACGCCGCTTTTGTATATTGGAAAATGTGCCACTTCTTCCTGGAAGAGAGAACTCACAACATCTACTGAGAAGAGAAACATTTTGGATAAACCACCTAAATACGCTACACCCTAAAGGACTCAATGAACGTTTAGAATTTAGCTGCTTTCTATAATGATGAGATTCAATTGAATACATGATGTCATGAGTTACTGTTTCTCCAGATAACAAATGGGACAGATGTTTTTTATGAACATACTGATACCATTATGTTAATTTTTTATCATCTTCATTGTTACCATGGCATTTTTTTATCTTTTACTCGCGAATTTCATATTCCATTACTAGTTATGTATCAGTCTAAGAGATGTTTTCTACATCTTAATTCAGTCTTTTCTTAACACCATCGTATGACAACGCTGCTAAAGTTCGTAGTCTGTCTTTCACTGTTACAATCACGTGATCAGAACTCTTTTGAAAGCACAACACTGCCTGACACTTGTTTAGACACACGAACTCGGATGCCACTGCTTACACTCCATTGTTACATCTCAGTTAGTGATTGTGCAGTCTTTCGCCTTTTCATTTTGTAGTGCCATACGCTACTGAACAGTAATGACTTTCCACCCTATCCACAGGTAATAACATTGACAATTAACTTTTCACTACACGCTTATGCGTATCACTTTTGCGAAGCATTTAAACTTTCCCAAACGACCAAGTCAACTACTAAATGTCAGATTTCAGCGTTATTGCATCACGCTGCATGAGTTTATCGCTCACGCATCTATAAAATGAGTAAATTGCGCACCATTGACCAATTCACATCATGGGATCACCCAGGCCTGTTATACTCACCATCCTTAAACAATTGTTACGGAATCACCAGCATGACTATTCGTCGGCATTATCACGCGTACCAGCATTTCTTAATGTTTCAACAGATACGTTTTGAATCACAAGGCACTCAGAGCTCAGCACAATTAACATCTTTTCAGGTTAAATTTCTCTCGAACTTTCATATCTTTCCTACTAATCCGCTGATCATAACTCGATGAACAGCTTATTAACGTTCTGATTGATTTGTTCTTTATTTTCACACCCAATTGAAAACAACATAGACATTAGTTCTTCCTGTTCCTATAAGGTCAATGTTTTATTTTTTAATACTTTCAGAATCCAAGTCCCCTGATGAAGTGCAACACCCAAAATGCATTGGGCAGAAACATGTGAATAATTACAAGTTTCCAAGATGTTTGTACTATGAATGTAATAGTATGGAACTTAAATCAAAATAAAAATCTACAAATGACATAATCAACAGCAGTACTATCACAAAATTTATTGAAACTTTGACAAAAGGAGTCCCAATTGGGGATGTTACTCCCACGGGATACAACGCTTGTTTCACATTTACCTTACCCTCATGCCCAGGAGGGTTTACCAATAAGGCATCCACAAACAGGAGTTACCATTGATTACTTAATTACACCAGGTGTGCGACTGTCCACATTCCAATTGGATTTCGTACATACCTGAAAACACATGAAAGATTGTACAAAGAGAATCATCTTTTGGATGCATGACGTTTGTTTTCTGTTCAGGTCTCATTTGTAGCTCTTTGATAAATGTCTACAGGATGTTTTAATTAAAGTTCTCAAGGAAGGTGAAAATCCCTATCTCAGATATAGGTTATCTGTCATATACACAGCGCTACTCCTTAATATTATAACAGATGATTAGTATAGATTACAACAAATAAGTGTTATATTAATGTTGATGCCTGAAATCATTGCTTAGCTTATAAATTGACATCTTTCTTAAAATAGAGCGGAGAAGGCAGTTCTGTAAGAAAGATCCCAGCTGGTCCAGGTGGCAGAACAAGGTGGAGTCTTTTTCTCTCTGTGTCTCATTTCTAATACCAAACCTGTTCCCCCTTGGAATATTTGCTAGAGCTGCCGTTTGTCCTTTCCAGTAGAGCTGAGAACCATTCAAAGAGGGTTGGGGGACAGTCATCGCCCCTGCGGACTACCTGGTTTTTATGTGAGTGGTTAGACCATAACACTAATTAGGTATAATATTCTCATCATATGACACTTTCTAACCATCTTATATATTCGCTATACAAATGCCAGTACATACATATATTGTTGCAGGAGAATGCATCGTCTCACCTGTGTCCCCATGCTTTGATGTTGGATATTTTCCAGATTTGCACAGATTCAGAGAGGGTTTTTCCTTATTGTATGAACTTTTCATGAGAGTGCACTCACAATCTGGTATGTAGTAAACCAGCATACTTCATGAACTGTATCCAATGTGTGCCTGAAACCGCCAAATCTGCAGGGAGGTTTTCAGATTTTGTTTGATTCTTGACAGATTTTTTGCCCTTTAGTGTTGAGGACAATTCTAGAAACTTCATCTCTGCGATCATGTTTTTTTTCATATTCTCGGTATTGGACTGCAGCAGTCAAAGCAAAGTACAGTGATCACTCAGCTGTTACTAACCTGTAGGCCGTTCTTGCTGATTACTTCTACAATGCAACAGCAAGATTCACAACTGTTCCATACAAGGAGGTAGCCTCACTAATCTAAATAATGAAAGAGGATAAATATCTCATATTTAATCTTTGGTGTTTTAACTGCAGTCATAAAGCCTCACAGTGAAAGTTTCAATGGAAGTAAGAAGAGGTTGGCTTCCATTTATCATGAAAAGTAGTGTAAAGGATTTGCTAATAATCTGTTCTTTCTTTGTTGTCTTAAAATGTTGAATAGATGCTTTGCCAGGATCCTCGTTTTACTCAGTGGTTGCTATTTTCTACAAATATTTAGATGGGGTGAGGATGTGGGTCTATGGCCAGAGGCACTGATTTTGGAACTTGGGAACAAGGTTCCAGTCTTGGTGTTGGCTGAGCATCCTGTGATTCTGGGCAGACCACTTTATCTCTCCATGCCTAAAAAAAATGAATGTTACTTTGTGTAATGCAACTGGTGCTCATGAACAATGCTTCAATACCTTCAGGTCGAGTTAGTGTTGTATGCAAATGTGAAAAAATAAAATAAAACGAAACTCTGAGGATCCAACTCTGTATCACACTATATTGGCACTCTGTGATAGGGAAAGTTCATTTTGGTGGAATTAGACATTGTCTGTGTATTATTACAGGTGTGTTCTGTCAAGAATACATTAGGTGTAAACAAATTGGGACAGTCATTTATGGGTACTAGATGATGGGTGAACGTTTTGCCAATGTGCAACATTCCGTCCAAAAGCTTGTGTGTTTTGCTGTTCGCCCTATGTGGGAAGGGTATGCCCAGTTGTGGGTCCCAGGCTCACTACGCCACTGGAGTCAAGCTATTCTAGCTGATGAGGGCTGAAAGCCCGAAACCGGTCCTAGGATATTTAATTTCAGTCCAGGGAAGACATGGCTTGACTGTTCGGTCTGGACTGTTCCAATGAGGCACAGGGTCAAGACTGATTTGCATATGGCCATGTCTGAACTGGGGTGGCATGGTGTGCAAAATAACAATGGATTAAACCCAGATCTGTGACTGGGGATGAATGTTTTGCCAATGTGCAACATTCCATCCATCATCTTGGGTGTTTTGCTGTTCGCCCTATGTGGGAAGGGTATGCCCAGACGTGGGTCCCGTGCTCACTACGCCACTGGAGTCAAGGTATCCTGGCTGATGAGGGCTGAAAGCCCGAAACCAGCCCTAGGATGCTTGATTCCGGTTCAGGGAAGACATGGCTTGGCTGTTTGGTCTGGACTGTTCCCATGAGGCACAAGTCAAGACTGATTTGCATATGACCATCACTAAACTGGGGTGGCGTGGTGAGCAAAATAACGATGGATTAAACCCAGATCTGTGACTGGGGGTGAATGTTTTGCCAATGTGCAACATTCCGTCCATCATCTTGCGTGTTTTGCTGTTCGCCCTATGTGGGAAGGGTATGCCCAGACGAGGGTCCCATGCTCACTACGCCACTGGGGTCAAGCTATCCTGGCTGATTAGGGCTGAAAGCCTGAAACTGGTCCTAGGAGTCCTAGGATGCTTGATTCTGGTCCAGGGAAGACATGGCTTGGCTGTTCAGTCCGAACTGTTCCCATGAGGCACAGGGTCAAGACTGATTTGCATATGGACATGTCTGAACTGGGGTGGCGTGGTGAGCAAAATAACAATGGATTAAACCCAGATCTGTGACTGGGGGTGAATGTTTTGCCAATGTGCAACATTCCGTCCATTATCTTGTGTGTTTTGCTTTTCTCCCTATGTGGGAAAGGTATGCCCAGATGTGGGTCCTATGCTCACTACGCCACTGAAGTCAAGCTATCCTGGATAATGAGGCTGAAAGCCCGAAACCAGTCCTAGGATGCTTAATTCTGGTCCAGGGAAGACATGGCTTGGCTGTTCAGTCTGGACTGTTCCCATGAGGCACAGGGTCAAGACTGATTTGCATATGGCCATGTCTGAACTGGGGTGGCATGGTGAGCACAATATCGATTGATTACACCCAGATCTGTGACTGGGGGTGAATGCTTTGCCAATGTGCAACATTCTGTCCATCATCTTGTGTGTTTTACTAGATGATGACCCTTCATCCATTGCTTCATTAGGTTTCCAGGACGAGTCCACATTGCCCCAAAAGGTATCCCTGCTCCAAAGACCTAGGCAGGGTGATCCCTCTATTGGGGCCATCAGGATCACTGAAGATAGGGTATTAATAGCCGCAGGATCGTGGCAGCAAATGCTGTTGTTTGCAACTTGCAGAGGAGGATCGAGTAAAAGATATCTTACATCTTGGGGTACATCTTGGCTTTTGCATAGACGGGAGCTTAGCAAAACTTCACAGATCTAAGTATGAGGTTATGCAATAAATAAGGGCCACATCATGAGACTAATCACAGTCAAAGCTGCACTTTCTCATAGATGTTCAGGGAATCCTGGAGAACACTTTCATTCTTGCACAAAGCAGAAGAATTAGAGTAAGCACTGTAACGCTTCAAGGGGGCAAACCGGTCCTCCCACCATAACGGAGATTGCCTCACCTGCCGCACCAGCTGTTCCTGGGGTCCTGACGCTGTTGGTCTCCCCTGCCGCCGTCTCCACCATCACTGCACGGCCGCAGAGGGGGGAGACTACAGCTCCCAGGCTGCTTTGCTGCACCGCCCACTTCCGCCCCGTAGCGCGCCCGGAGGAGCTTAAAGATCAGAAGCTCCCTCGGAGGAGCGGGGAACTGTAACGCTTCAAGGGGGCAAACCGGTCCCATCACCATAACGGAGATTGCCTCACCTGCCGCTCCAGCTGTTCCTGGGGTCCTGACGCTGTTGGTCTCCCCTGCCGCCGTCTCCACCATCACTGCACGGCCGCAAAGGGGGGAGACTACAGCTCACAGGCTGCTTTGCTGCACCGCTCACTTCTGCCCCCGTAGCGCGCCCAGAGGTGCTTAAAGATCAGAAGCTCCCTCGGAGGAGCGGGGAACTGTAACCCTTCAAGGGGGCAAACCGGTCCCACCACCATAACGGAGATTGCCTCACCTGCCGCACCAGCTGTTCCTGGGGTCCTGATGCTGTTGGTCTCCCCTGCCGCTGTCTCTACCATGACTGCACGGCCGCAGAGGGGGGAGACTACAGCTCCCAGGCTGCTTAGCTGCACCGCCCACTTCCGCCCCGTAGCGCGCCCTGAGGCGCTTAAAGATCAGAAGCTCCCCCCGCATCACGGACGCGCGTGGGCAGCGCCGGGCGAAGCCCGGGCAAAGGGCGGGCTGTCTGTGGCCGTCCGGGGTCAGACAAGGCCGGGCCGGGCCCCCCCCTGAAAACTCCGACATGGGTAAGAGGAAACAACTATGCAAAGGGGGTCAAGGTGGCCAGAAAGCTAAAGTGCCAAGAAAAGCAGACACTATAATTTCGTACTTGACATCAGCTGTGGGGGTCATAAGAAAAGAAATTGCAATTGCGGAAAAAGAGCTGGGCATGCCTCCCTCGGTGGTTGAGGGGGCTGAACTGGTCTTGGAAGGAGAAAATCAAGATACTTTGCCCTTACAATCAGTACCGCCAGCTGCATTAAGCCCCTCTATACCTGTAGTACCTGAGTCAAGCATGGGCAACCAGGCATTGCTGCCCCCTCATGAGGACGTACCTAGTACATCTGCGCAACATGAAAGAGGGGTAGACCCACAAAGAAGTGCCAGAGAAAAACTAAACATGTGAACCATCAATCAACTGATTGGGAGGATGTTATAGTAGGTAGACTCAGTGCAAAGATTGAAGGAATAATTAGTTTACATCTAGAGCCGGTTCTGATAAGTATCGGCAAGGATATCGTGGATACATTAAACACCTGTGTTGCGGGGCTACTTAGGAGATGTGATGCTCTAGAAGCTTTTGTACAATAATATCGGGGGTTGTATGGCTCGGTGATTGCCCCACATAAGCCGTCTTTAACTAGGGTAGGGCTAAATACGTCCATGGCAAATGTTAGTCCTAGCATTATCCAACCCAGCACAAATGTATCTGATGCCAACATAGCCCCAGATGTTATTTCTAGGGCTCTCCCTCCCCTGGGTAAGGCACTAGAAAAGGTAAACAAGCAAAAACTACCTGAATTGAATCAGATAGAAAATAGGCCCACACCTGCCCACTGACAAACAAAGTTACATCTTCCACCCGAAGCAGTCCCCTTAGTGGCAGTACTAACAGGGGTCCCTCCATTGGGGTTGAATGCTGATGAAAGTACTCAGGAATTTATGAGAAAAACCAGAAGTTGGTGCAATCATTATTCTACCGGTGATACAGACATATCCGCTAGCATTTGCATGGTCAGAAGAGTGGGGTGGGTCAGCCCATGTCAGACGTCTATAGAAGGGGACTGCATTGTTATAAATTTTAATACACAAAACATCACACATCGCCTATTTTGGGATGGTTCTGAATTATTAAACTCTGGTATTAGGTCATTTCCACTGGGTTTTTTCTATCCTCCACTGACTAAAAGGTTATGGCATCCAGTTGCACGACAAAGTAAATTCCCTGTCTCACACCAGAATGTAGTGCACCGCCCACAGACAGCTCTAGCAGCTCGAATCTTGTCCCGGTCATCTGCAACTCCGATGGATACAGGCCTACCTTTGGCCAATTGTTTCTCCCCACTGTCTGAAATGGAGGTGAATGACTTACTAAAGGATAAATCGGATCTACCAGGTCGGATCCAAGTCCCTACATGCAGAATTGTGAGTTGGAATGTAGCAGGAATAAGAGCAAAAACGGGTAACGAAAACTGGGAGAGGCTCCTAAAAACGTTTGATATAATAGCTCTTCAAGAGACTTGGGAACCTCTAAACAGTTTTTCCCTGATGGCTATAGCCACTTTTGTATCCCGGCAAAACGCAGTAAGATGGGTAGAGTTAAGGGGGGTTTAATTAGTTTGTTCACCCTAGAGCTGAAGGGCTCACTAACACAACTTGATTCAGGCTGTCATAATTGTTTATTAGTGGAACTGACAGTGTCTGACACCTATAAAACACTATTTATTAATTTTTATGATTCTAAGACAATGAATATAATAATGTAGCTTTATTCGAAAATAAATTGTCTATATATAGTCGAAATTCAAACACTTTTGAGATTATACTGATGGGGGACTTCAATACTCATCCCTGTGATCAACTCTGTGCAAATACGGGTTATATGGGGCCTTTATACTCTGTCCCTATTCATTTTGAGCACTCTAAGCAGGGTGAGGAATTGGAACATTTTTTGGCCATCTGGAACCTCTATGAGTCAGGCTGTGGGGAGAGTGGCCATAGGGCCCCAACGTTCAAGGGGAAAGAGGCAGGTACAATTATTGATTATATTTTTTTAACATCTTTTATTTTATCTAGGGTTTTGAGGTACAAGACTGTGGTCTCTGTCTTTAGCGACCACAACCCGGTGACATTGGAGATGGTGACAGGGGACCCCCTGGGCTTTAAGGAAGCGTCACATAAGGGAGGGAAGGATATGACCGTGATAGACCAGGATAGAAGATTAAAGTGAGCCAAAGTAGTCCCAGAAACCTTCCTGCTGAAGTTTTAGCTAAGTCTGAAGTGGAGGTTGATATATGCCTAAACAATAAGACGCAGGGCCTTCAGAAGATTGCTGCCTTTGATACCATCTGTACCCAAATAAATCAAAGTTTACAGATTGGGAGGACTCAGAATACGCACACTGGAAAAAGGTGGTTTAATAACAGCTGTACTAAGGCACATGCCGCATTCCTTAAAGCTCTGAAGGCTAGCCCTAAAGATAGGTGGCTTAAAGTAAGTCTAAGGACAGCTTACAAAAAAGCAATACAAACCAGAAAATTGGAATTAAAGGAGGAAGCGTGGTCTAAACTTTCATCACCTGAGGTTTTGAGAGAAAGTAGGAAATTTTGGGCGACCATAAATCACCCCTTGTTCTCTAATGAAGTGAACTCATCCCTCGACTGCAATATACCAGATGATGATTGGATAGCTCACTTTGAGAAAATATATAGTCTTCCAGATAAGGAGAATGACATAGATCCTATCCTACCCAAGAACGTAGCTCCCTTGGTGGTATTTGAGGTCGCTGAAGTCGAAAGGGCGCTAGGGGAGATGACAAAGAACAAGGCCCCTGGCCCTGATGGGGTCCCTGCCGATTTGTTTAAGGCGGCCCCAAAATTTTGGTCAAAGATTTTGACAAATGTGTTTAATGTCCTGGGCCCAAATAGTCTCCCGCCCTCCTGGTTCAAATCCATAATTGTCCCGGTCTTTAAAAAGGGAGATAGGCAGCACCCCTCTTGTTATAGGCCTATCTCCCTGATAGATTCCTCCGTAAACATCTTGGGTCGTGTCATCTTACATACATTGACGGAGTGGCTGGAAGACAGAGGGGTTCTGTCTAATGCACAAGATGGATTTAGAGCAAAAAGGAGCACACTTGATCAATGCCTCAATCTCCAACTCTTAATTGATGAGTATAGCAAAGCTAAGGAGGGGTCATTGTACATGGGGTTTATGGACCTCTCCTCTGCCTTTGACCTGGTAAACAGGTCAACGCTGTGGCAGATTTTATTAAACATGGGCTTTGACCCGTCTCTAGTATATTTTCTAGCTGTCCTTCATTCTGGTCTTTTAGCCTCAGTGAGGGTTACCAATGAAGGGTGCTTCACTAGTCATTTTAGCTCAGAAAGGGGGGTCAGACAAGGGTGCATTTTGGCCCCCCTTCTTTTTACTTTGTATATCAAAGCTCTAGAGCCAGCTTTAGGGGCAGCGTCACAGGACGTACCGCGTATAGGAGATCTGGTTATACCAGTTCTCCTGTACGCTGATGATGCCGTTCTTCTGGCTCGTACGGAGGTAGGTCTCCAAAGGCTGTTAGACGTCTTTGGGAGCTTCACAGAGACCCTGGATTTAAAAAGAAACACAAAAAAGTCCTACGTTATGCTGGCAGGGAAGTGCTCCAGGAAAAACAGAGCCAAAACCTTTATTTGTGGTGCTGAGGTAATTGACAGGGTGCCCACGTTTCCCTACCTGGGGGTACTATTTGATGAAAGAGGGAGCTGGGCCCCGCAATGTAACAGCAGAAGTATTGCATTTGCTAGAACGACCTCAGCTCTTCTGGGTTTTGTAAAAAAGCTGGGGGCTAGACCAGCAGAGGCAATAATAAAGGTATACAAAGCAAAATGTCTTGCGGTTGCCACGTATGGCTGTTCGATATGGCGATATTCCCCCCAAGACAGAATTCCGATGATCGAAAACACATTCTTGAGATCAGACCTAACAGTTCCCCAGTCAACCCGGACTTATTCGAGCCATACTGAGTTGGGGGTGGGATATGTAACTGATTTGATAAAAACAGCTCCACTAACATGCTGGCTGAAGACTTGACTTAACCAAGAAATCTCCCTGAATCATACTATACTTAAAGATTGTCTTCTGCTGGATAACGTCAGCAAGATTCACTCGCTCGCTTATATTAAATCTAGCTTTGAAAAAATAGGGCGTCCCAAGCTTTTTCTTTCCCCAGAGACTATAACAAGAATGGACATCTTACAGACAAAAAACGCTATGATGAACTTGTTATCCCTGGAGAGAGAGGAGGCAGAAATTAGGAAACCTACTGTTAGAGCGAGCTATGTTTTAGTTAGCTCTCCTGGACCTGAACTCTATCTCACTATAGTGAACTGCCCCTATCATCGGCACCTTTTAACCAGATTTCGTTTTAATTTGATTCATTTTTCGCTAGGTTGCTTTTACAACTGGTGCACCCCAGATAAGGCCAGCCCGTGCAGATGTGATGACTTCTCAACGCAGGACACTTTACATTTCCTTATGTTCTGCGATCATTATAGTGATATTAGGAAGAAGTTCTTGCTGCCTATTCTGAGGGAGGCTGGGTTTACACAGATTAGGCCAGCCCTTCTGTATCTTCAATTACTAAATACTCATCGTATAATATTTTCTGTTGCAAGCTTTTTAGTAGCCGCTGTACGAATCAGGAATAGGAGTATCAGTACGCCACCCACCTTAGTTAACCTGGTTTAGGAGGAACTTTATTCTATTTTTGTCCATATTACGGCACCAATGAAGATATGAAAGATAATAGAGTCTATTGCAATTTTTATTCTGTTTTTATGAAATATTTATGCCTCAATACTTTTAAAGAAAATTATTATTGTCTATGGTGTATGCTGTGTAAATAATCTTTTGTATAACTGTATCGTGTCTTTTTCTGATATTAATTTATCGAATAAAAGTAATTTGACTGACTGACTGAGTAAGCAGTTGAAATTTTGGAGTAGCACATACAAGTTTGCAAGCTGGCAATGACTGCCTGCAGAACACCTTTGTGAATTTAAGAGACTGAAGGTTCAGAGAATTTGAGGTATTGTTACTCTCTTTTGGAAAAAAGAGCGGGATTGGGACCAAGTACATCAGTGCTTGACTTCTCTCAGGTATGATCTATGTGCCACATGTAAATGAATAAGGTAGAGTCTGTGGTTGAATCTGCAATTAATTGGATTCCTTTGTCTCAAAAGGATCAATTTCCTGGTGTCCCTTCCCGAACCTCTCAACCTGATTTGTCACAAATAGGCAATTTAGAAACCTTTGTTGCTGCTATTCCAAAAAAAGGTTAGTGAGTGATTACACTCTGCTCCCATGTGGGTATATGGGCCCTGACATGTTCATCGCAATTGTCAATCTGATATCTCATATGAAGTCATGATGAACCCTACGTAAGTGAAAATCAGAAATAAAGTAACTTTATGTGTGATTTATTTATTTATTTATATTTATTTATTTTACGGAGTTTTATATAGCTCGAACTTGACCCGGTATCGGGTATCAGAGCGGCTTTACATAGCGCCAATTGATATTAAAATAGCATTAATATATTGAATATAGAGAGGGCTGTAGGCATTGAAAGATAACAGAAAAAGGAAAATGACATATCAATTAGTGTTAGAAAATAACTAGCATCTTGCTACAATAGTTCAGTTGACACATGAGGAAAGACTGGGAACAGTAATGGACATAACACTCCATTTAGACACATTCTGGTTGGACCTTGGTAGCTTTAAATTGAAGCTGCATTTTTGGCAATTCCATACTTAAACTAATCATATGGCTCTGAATAAATGGTTCATCACAAGATAGACTAGTATTGTCAACTGAACATTCTTTTTTTATGTTTGAATAGCTTTATTAGCAATTTTGTTAAGACATAAAGACACCAGCAGTATATAAAAAGAATTCAAAGTTAACAATATAATAAGGAAATTGGCTGATATCTAGAAGAAAAGAGTAAAAGCAGTTTGTGGGGTTTATAAAGGTGCATGCAAGGGGAAAAGGGGAAGGGAGGACAGAAGATGGGAGAGAAGGAGGAGAGGGGATATTGACAGTATGGCATAAGATATAAAACAGGGAGAGAACACATTTTAGATTAAATACTGTAAATGAGTAAATATTAATTGTCTAATAAGTATGTATGTATCGCGTATTTATATAGCGCTAGCTGTCACCCAGAGGGTATCCTGGCGCTTTGACTCTTTTAGACCATACGCGATGTAACACTGCCACGATGTTTACACTATCCTAGGAAACAGGTGAGTTTTCAATCCTTTTTTAAAGGAAGAAAGTTCCCAGGTGCTCCTTAAAAACAAAAGTAAGGAATTCCATAATTTGGCTGCAGTAAATCCGAAGGAACGGCCACCCATCCGAATCCTTGAGATTTTAGGGGCTGCCACCAGGTATGCCGACGTAGATCGCAGAGGTCTGGCTGGCGTGTACCAAGAGAAAAGCTCCTGTAGCGGGACAGGCCCCTGACCATGAAGGGCTCTGAAAGTTATACAGGATGCTTTAAAGTGAATGCGCTGGAGGATAGGCAACCAATGGAGATCCATGAGCGCCAGGGAAGAGGAACCAGAAGGCAGCCGAGAAAGAGCCAGCTTAGCAGCCATGTTCGGTATTCGCTGCAGCTTACCGATCAAGGTGCTGGGCGCACCCAGAAGTAGTGCGTTGCAGTAATCAAGCCTGCTTACGATGATACTACGCACTACCTCTGGTCTGGCTCGAGCCGGAAGCATGGGAAGAATCTTGCGTAACGTGCGCAACAACATCATGCATGTAGCAATTGTTTTATTCACGAACGCATCCAGCTGTAGGTTTGGTCCAAACATCACACCTAGATTCCGGGCAGAATCTGCCACCGCAGCAGTACCCTGAGAGGAGGAGGGCCAAAAGTCCGTCGGCAGGGGCCGGGGGTACAGTCCATGGAACAATGCAGCACCTCGATTTTGGAGCTGTTAAATTGAAGGGAATTTTGGCGCAGCCATTCCGCAGTGGCTGTCATGCAGCGATGAAAGGTCTCCTGAGACACGGCATCACTACCTTCAAAGGAGAAGATGAGCTGCGTGTCATCAGCATAGCTGATGACCGAGATACCAAAAGACTTGATCAGCCTGACCAGAGGGCGGAGATAAAGATTAAATAAAATAGGGCTAATTGCCGACCCTTGGGGCACGCCTTGCCCCACTTTTTTAACGTCAGATCTATAAGGCGGCAGGGCTACTACCTGGTGTCTATCGTGAAGATAGGAAACCAGCCAGTCCCGGGCTAGGCCGGCCACCCCAATTTCCTCTAGTCTGCTAACAAGAATAGCATGGCTGACCGTATCAAACGCGGCCGACATATCGAGCAGCACTAAAAAGGCTGCCCGACCAGAGTCGACTCGCGAGCGAAGATCGTCCAGGACAACCACCAATGCGGACTCAGTACCATGAGCTGGCCTGAAACCAAACTGAGCCACGTTCAGACAGATATTAGTTTCCAGGAAGCTGGACAGATGTTTAGTGACCAGCTTCTACAAGATCTTAATGGGAAAGGGAAGCAACGAGATAGGCCGGTAGTGCGCCAAGCATGTAGGGTCCAGTGTTGCCTTCTTCAAAAGAGGAGAGACCATAGCCAGTTTCCAACATTCAGGAACCCGGGCGGTGCTAAGGGACTGGCAGCAGATGGCATGAAGAGGAGGAAAGAGTTCCTCTTGAAGCGTTTTCCAAGGTTTATGAGGTAACGGGTCCAAGGGAGATCCCGAGGACACACCATTAGCCGAAAGGCAGAAATCCTCAAAGGAAGGGAGAGGGAAGCTATCCAATCGTGCCAGCCTCCCGGCTTCCTCAAAGGCACCATGAATAGATACAGGTGCCAAGTCATACGGAAGCTGGGGGCAAGGGGTAGCCGGATCACAAAGATTGCTCATATGAGTGGCAATCTTATCCTCAAAAGCCTTGCCAAGGAGTCGCATAAGGATTGAGAGGCCGGGATGTTGTTGGAGGCACAGGCAGGATGAGAGAGATCCTTAATGATTTTAAAAAGGGTCTGAGATTTATTCACTGCCTGCAACAGCGTCTCCTCAAGAAACCTGGCTTTAGCGCACTTAATCTGTGCTTTATAGTCCAGTAGTGCCTGTTTAAAAAGGACTTTATCTGACTCGAGATACTGTTTTCTCCAGGCTCGTTCCGCCTGCTCACACCGGAGTTTCAGCTGGAGAAGATCTTTTGAATACCAAGGCATGGAAAGTTTGGACCTATCCCTCGCTTTCCGCAATGGGATCATTTTATCCAAAGAGTCTGTAATTTGCCGGCTAAGGATCACATAGCTCTCCTCCACACTTCCTCCTAGGGTGAATCCCCCTGAAAGCAGAGTTGGTAAGCTCATATGTTTCAAAAGCCTAGACCATTGCCTACTAACTTTAGTGGTAACTCCCTTACTCCCACTCCTCAAGGTATCAGTAGGGAGAAGAAGGGAGAAATGAACAAGAGCATGGTCCGTCCAGCATTGGGGAATTATATCCCTAACCAAAACCTGACCAACGTCCCCAAAAATCAAATCTAGAACATGACCCTTTAGATGAGTCTGGGAGAGCACCAGCTGCTGTAGATGTATATTACAGCAGGCCTGGCACAGATCTCTATCAGCTGAATCCGAAGGCCCATCCGGCCATAGATTAAAATCTCCCAGAACCATTAGCCTGGCATGAGTATTGGAAAGATCGTAGATAAGGTCTACCAGCTTAGATACGGGGGACAGGCAAATCCCAATTCCACCACACTGTCGACTCTAGTCCATGTCTCTGTTAGGAAAAGCACATCTAACTCATATAATTCAATGAGGAGTGCAATTTCCACATGATGCTTGCTGAGAGATCTAACATTAAGCAAGCCGCAGGACAGCGTCTTCAGTCGACTGGCGGTGTTGTCAGACTGACAACTCAGATTGGAGCGTGAATTGAGTCTTATGAGCTCATCTCTAGAGTATGCTAAGCGGGTAGGTGCCGAGGAAGCAGCATTTCCGGCGCCGAGCGTGACCTGTGCGCGAACGGGCGCAAACGGGCTTACCTCTGGTGCACCTCCGGCGCCCCGTCGACGCGTCCGCTGCGCGCTTGAGTACTATGCATGTTAAATAGCCGTAGGCGTGTAAATCCTACGAGGGGACCTCTAGCCCCACAATCAATATGGCGCCCGCTAATCGGCACCGACCTGGTTTCCTCCACCCAAGATGGCGGCCTGAATCGCCGCGACGCGGTGAGCCACGAGTCCTGGATCACCCTATATCCCGCAAAATACGGGTGGTAAACAATTATAGTGTGAGGTAAGAATCTACCAAAAATTGTCACCCCCAAAGTAGCAGAAGTGAGAAATAAGAGCCTGTATTCGCAGTCAGCAGCGCAATGGTACAAGTGAGATTAAAAGAGTTAAAAGCTTGACAGTGAAGCAAAATGTGCGCGTTGCGGTCAAAGAAGTCTACCTACCAACAAGGAGAGTCCTGCTTTTAAAGGCACTTCCAAGCGTGTAAATCCTACGAGGGGATCTCTAGCCCCACAACCAATATGGTGCCCGCTAATCGGCACTGAGCTGGTTTCCCCCACCCAAGATGGCGGCCTGAATCGCCGCGACGCGGTGAGCCACGAGTCCTGGATCGCCCTATATCCCGCAAAATACGGGGTGGTAAACAATTATAGTGCGAGGTAACAATCTACCAAAAATTGTCACCCCCAAAGTAGCAGAAGTGAGAAATAAGCGCCTGTATTCGCAGTCAGCAGCGCAATGGTACAAGTGAGATTAAAAGAGTTAAAAGCTTGACAGTGAAGCAAAATGTGCGCGCTGCCGTCAAAGAAGTAAATATATATCTTAGTTTAACAGGGTAAATAATGAAGAACAAAGATAAAATCATTCAGGGGGGACTGAAATTTTCCGAAGTTATATGAGAAGTATTATGTAAAACAATTTGTTCTAGATATGTGGTGAGGGGCAACCAAAAGAGATCCCTATTCATAATTGGTTTGCAAGAGGAGGCAAACACAACATCAAGTCTGTGAAAGTGACAGAGGATATTCCACCAATATTGTATGGAAAGTTTTGTGAGAGTTTTTCAATTAAAGGAGATATGTTGAAAGGTGAAAGCAAGCATTAGGTCAATAAGACCATGGCCATGTGAGAAAGATCTAAAGAGTCAGAAAGGCTTCCAGCAAAGAGGAGAGGTATAGAATAAGGAATGGAAATTGTAAACAACCGAAAAATGGAAGACCAAACCTTCTCCCAAAAGTCGGAGACTGAGGGACAGAGAAAGAAAAGATGAAGGAGATCAGCATTGGAAAAACCACCAGTCCAACAGTTAGAGTCAGAAGAGGAAGAAAAGAGAGCTAGGGAAGTAGGGGTGAGATAGAGTCTGTGATAAAAGAAAAACATAGATTGGGTAAGAGAAGCAGAGAGAGAGATTTTTAGAGATCTAGACCAAAGTTTATCCCAAAAATGATAGACCATTCACATCCTAGATGTAATTCCCAAGAAAGTTCCAATTTGCTTTTAGCGTGATCTGGATTAGGAGCTGAGAAGAATTTATACATAAGGGAACCTTTGGGGAGAGCAAGAAGTATTTGGAGAAGAAGATTTTGGATGTCAGATGAAGATGAAAGGGGAAGGGAATGGTATACATCAATAATAATTGCTATAAGAGTGGTAAACTTCTGTAAAAAGGAACGAGGACAATGAAACAAGGATTGAAACTGGGGAAAAGAGCAAGGTGAAACTCCATCAAAAAGTTGATTAGCCCAAAAAATACCCCTTAATCTCCACGCTTTCCAGAAGATGGGTCTATTGTTGAGGAGGATAAGCAAATTGTGCCAAATAGGGGAGTGTAGAAAAGAGTCACGAGAAATGATAGTGGGTTGGACTAAAGGTTGCAAGAGGGAACAAGTATGTCTAAACAAGGGTAGGGAAGTATGAGAAGGTTTAGCAGAAAAACGCAAATCTTGTTATGTTATGTTATGTTATGTTATATGATATTTATTAAGCGCACTGTCACCGTGAGTTTCCTGGCGCTCCAAGGATCCTAAAACTATAATAGAGGAATTCAGTGACAGTGGGAGAAGAGCAGGGTTTTTAAAGATTTCCTAAAGGCAAGAAGGGAACCGGAGGTCTTGAGGGGGAGAGGAAGAGAGTTCCATAGTTTTGGGGCCAAATAAGAAAAGGTGCGGCCACCGGATCTGGTGAGTTTGACGCGGGGGACAACTAAGAGGTGAAGATTAGTGGACCTGAGGGCAAGGGAAGGACAATAAGGAGTGATCAAGGACGTGAGGAAAGCAGGAGATGGACCGGTAAGTGCTTTAAAGACCAGGCAATGGACCTTAAAAGCTATTCTTTCACTGACTGGGAGCCAGTGAAGTTGATACAGTAAAGGTCGGGCCGACTGCCATCTGGAGAGATTGAACGCGAGTCTGGCAGCCTGGTTCTGGATGAGTTGTAACCTCGATAACAAGGAGTTGGGGAGACCGTGATAGATCGAGTTTGAGAAGTCTAGGCGGGACATCACCAAGGCTATGATGACTTGTAGTAGTGCTTCAGGGGTTAGAAAGTGGGCGACCTTCCGAATCCTGTATAGCTGGAACATACAGGAAGATGTTACTGCACTCACCTGGGCCTTAAGAGTGAGGCCGGAGTCAATAATGACACCAAGGCTCTTGACACGGTCAGCGGGAGAGGGGGGAGTGCCAAGCTCGCTGGGCCAGAACTGAGGTCCCCAATAGGTGGCACTATTCCCGGGAAGGAGGAGCTCAGTCTTGCCCGGATTGAGCTTTAGTTGGTTTTGGCACATCCAGTGCTGAATGTGTGTCATAGCCGATTGGAAGTTGGACAAGGCGTCAGGGGAGGTGAGGGGAAAGATAATCTGCAGGTCGTCCGCGTAATTGAACACGGTAGCGTCCCACCTGCTTAGAGAGTGAAGGAGCGGTAAAATATATAAATTGAAGAGGAGGGGGGACAGGGAGGAGCCCTGGGGGACCCCGCAAGATGACGCAGCACTGGTGGCGCTGAACGGGCCCAGCCTGACTGCCTGAGATCTCCCCTCTAAGAAGGACTTAACCCAGGACAAGGCAGGCCCGCGGACTCCGGCGGACTCGACACGGTGGAGTAAGATGTTGTGGTCCACCGTGTCGAATGCCGCCGATAAGTCAAGAAGGACTAATGCCTGGGGTAGTCCTCTGTCCGCCTTGCTTCTGAGGTTGTCCAATACGGCGAGGATCACAGCCTCGGTGGAATGGGCTGGTCGGAAGCCGGCCTGGTTGAAAGCCAGGAAGTTGGACTCCTCGATGAAGTGTGATAGGCAAGTAGTAACATGTGTCTCCAAGACCTTAGACAGAAAAGGCAGAAGGGAGATGGGCCGATAGTTTACAAATACCGCTGGGTCCGCGCCAGTTTTTTTTAGCAGGGGCACCAATACGGCCTCCTTAAATGACCTGGGGACTATGCCAGTACTGAGGGAAGAGTTAAGTAGGGGGAGGATACAGTGGGGAAGTGAGTGACAGATGTCACGAAGCACGGACGGGGGACAGCAGTCCTTCGGAGAGCCAGATCTTACTCGCGAGGACAGCTTGGCAAGGGAATCAGAATCGAGTATAGGAAATCGATCCAGAATAAATGGATTGATAGGGGGAGGTGTTGCTGTGGTTAACGGAGGAGAATGGGATATGGAATTTTTAATTGTGGTGATCTTTTCAATGAAGAAAGAGTTGAGCGTGTTGCATGACTCAGCGGTGGGAGGCAGGTTAGGAAGTGTCCTGGCGTCCGATGTTAGTTCGCCAAGGACTTTGAAAATCTCCTTAGATTTATTGGGAGCTGTTAGGATTCGCTCAGAGATGAAAGCAGACTTGGTGGATATGATGGTTTGTTTGTAGATTTTCCGTGCGGCCACGTACGCTTCCCTATCGGCACTAAGATAATTGCGCCTCCATCTACGTTCCAATTGGCGTAGCTCTAGATGTTGCTGTTTTAAGGTCGAGTTATACCAGTTGTGAGACTTATTGGGGCGTGTTCGGGGGAAGCAAGACAGAGGTGCAAATAAATCACTGGCTGTCATGAGCCAATGAGAGATGTTAGCATCAAGAGTGTTGACGTCTGAGATGTCAGTGGTTGATGGCTGAGTATCAGCAAGAGAGGAGAGGAAGGCAGGTGAATCAAGGAGCTTCCATTTCCGGGCAGTTCCTCCTGATAAGGGAGGAGATCTGACTGATCCTTTGACGACAATGGAGGACTCGATCAGTAGATGGTCGGACCAGACACAGGGGGAGACGATCGGACAGGAGAGCGTCACCCCCTGAGTCCAGATATGATCGAGAATATGGCCACCGATGTGGGTGGGGGAGGTGATATGCTGAGTCAGGTTTAGACTGAGGAGTGTCTCAAACAGTTCAGTGGCATGGGGGCCCGCGTTAGCATCGTTGTACCAGTAATTAAAATCTCCGAACATAACGATGCGGCCTGAGGAGGTCATCAGAGCAGAGAGTTGTTCACAGAGGGCAGCGGAGAACAAGGGCATAGGGGTTGGGGGGCGGTACAAGACGATAAGGGACAAAGCGCCGACCTCAGTTGCAAGGCTGATGACAAGATTCTCGGCCTCAGGAAGGCATAAAGAGGAGGACGTAATAACAGACAGGTCTTTACGTATGACTGCCGCCACCCCGCCACCGCGCCTGCCGTTGGGCCGGTTGGCGTTCAGCATGTAATAATTGGGGGGTAGGGCAGCCAGAATATCAGGGAGGGAAGAGTCAGATAGCCAGGTCTCCGTGAGCAGCAGGATGTCTGGGCTCTCTGCTGTTAATAAGAGAAAAATGTCGGCATGGTGCTGTGGGAGGGACCGCGTATTAAGATACAGGATGCGAATGCGGGACTCAGGCAGGATAGGGGCCGGCGTTGGTGCCTGGATAAGTGTAGGAAAGGGCAGGTCGGCCGAGATACCATGAGAGACCAAATGGTCCCAAATCGTCGATGGAAGAGCGCACGAAGGACACTTTAGGCTTATGAGTGAGGCAGGGGTGTAGGTGATCATGGGGGCAGCATCTCTGGGCCCTGGTCCCGGCCCGTCGCGGACGGGCGCAGACGTGCTTGCCTTAGGCGCGCCTTCGGCGCGCCCGCTGCGCCCGTCCGCTGCGCGTACGAGGAGCACACATGATTTATGGGGCATTCAGGGCGTGGCCAGTTGTAAGTGGGCGTGGCTTGTGTGGGCGGGATGCCGATGACGGCGAACAGCAGAGCCTCGACCCGCTGCAGCGACCAGCTCGGCTGCGCGGAGAGGACTAGGCAGGCAAAGTGCTTGCGAGCTGAAAGAGGTAGGTCTTGTGGTAAAAGGCAACACAGATTAGACAAAAAAAGGTTTTAAAAACAGAGCGCTACAACTAGGGCTCCCGCGGAAGGCAAGGGAGGATCCAGGGAAGAGCTAGCAATCAGCTCCTACTTTATGCCCGGAGGGGGCGTGGCCAGTTGTAAGTGGGCGTGGCTTGTGTGGGCGGGACGCCGATGACGGCGAACAGCAGAGCCTCGACCCGCCCACACAAATCTTCTTTGAAAGAAAACGGTAGTAATAAGAATTGTTCAATGTCGAGCCGAAGAGGAGTAAAAGGAGAGGCATCTGATATAAGCCATCTGGAGACATGACGCAAGGAGAAGGACTTGTGGTAAAGGCGAAAATCCAGGAAGTTCACACCGCCATTAGTTTTGGCTTCCGAAGAGAAGATAAGGAGATTCTGTTTTTTTTTTCTTCCAGAGAAATCTAGAGAGGCATGAATCAATACATTTAAAATGGATAGAGGGGATGTGAACTGGGAGCATGGAGAGGATATACATCAGAATTGAGGCAATCATCATCTTAATAGAATCCAAATGGCCCTGCCAAGATAGAAGAAGAGAGTTCCAAGAAGAGAATGATTTCTCAATTGAAGATAGGGTAGCAGATATATTCAGTTTCATGGAAGAAGTTATGGAATTGGAGAACCATGTGCCTAGATATTTAAATTTTTGAGTTATTCCAAGCAAATCTAGTGGTAGAGAAGAAATGTGGGAGACAAAACTTAGTGAGGGGGAGAATTTCAGTCTTGTCTGATTTAATCTTGTATCCGGAGATCTGCAAAAAGGAATTAAATTCAAGAAGTAAAGGGGGATAGATGTTTCAGGAGCAGAGATCAATAAAAGAATATCATCTACATATGCATAAAGTTTCAATTGATACTCGCTATAAGGGAAACCGGAAATAGAATCATTAGTACGGATAGAAGTCAAAAAGGGTACGAGGGCTAGAACAAAGAGAAGAGGAGATAAGGGACAACCTTGATGAACACCACGTTGGAGAGGAAAAGAAGAGGAAACGCGACCATTAACTAAGACCGAGGCTTTAGGAGCAGAGTACAACAAGGAAATAAGTGATACAAATTTAGGACCGAAACCGCGCAATTATGAAAACAAAAAAGACCAATCTACTCTATGAAAAGCTTTCTCTGCATCAACAGAGATAGCAGCCAGAGGGATAGAAAGAGAGGAGGCTTTATTTAAAACATTGAGAAAAAGACAAGAATTATCAGAAGTGAGTCTACCCTTAATAAAACCAATTGTTCCTTACCAATTAGATGGGCATGATAGGATCTAAACATAGAGCAAGCAATTTAGCAAATAATTTATAGTCAACATTAACTAAAGAAATCGGGCAATCATGTTTACAAAATTGAGATCACAACCATATTTAGGAATGAGGTAGAGAGTTGCTTCTTGAAATGTACCTTCTGCCGTCACAGCTGAATAAGAATTAAAAGTTTGGAAAGTAACAAGTCAGAAAAATGTAGGTTGAATTCAACAGAAAAACCATCTGGTCCAGGTGTTTTCCCTTGAGTAAGGGTATTTAAAGCTTTGGAACGTTCGTTAAGAGAAAGGTCATTTTCAAGGTCAAGAAGATTGAGATGAGAAGTAGAGAGAGTAGGGAGTTCATCAAGATAGGACTGGATGAGAGAAGGAGTGGGAGGGGAGTCTGGTGTGTAGAGATGTTGATAAAAAAGTTTAAATTCATCAAGTATTTCCTGATCTTTATGTAGAAGAGAATTGTCAGAGGAATAAATCAAATCAATAGGAGTACGTTCTTTATGTGTTTTAAGGTAATTTGCTAAGAGTTTCCCTGCTTTATTAAGACCGCCATAATAACAAGCACTGCTATGGAGGAGTATTGAAGATGCATTGTAAGTAGAGGTTTTGTTAAATTCAAGTTTGGCTCGTATCAATTCTGGTGAAATTGAATTTTGTGAGGATCTGTAAAATTGATGCTCCAAAAGTTTAATTAGAGCTAATACAGTTTTCCGTTTCTGAAGAAAGTGTTTCTTTTTCTTAGAGACAAAGTCAATAATGAAACCCCACGCAGTAGCTTTAAAAGAGTCCCAGATAATGTGGGGGGAGATATTGGAGTCAGAATTAAGAAGAAAGAATTCATTAACAAAGGAACGAAAGGAGGAGGAGAATAAAGGGTAGAAGGGAATTGTTGAAGCTCCATCTGGAAGATTTTCAATGTGGAGGAAGTAAATCAAGGTCTGTTACAATTGGGTCGTGGTCAGAAATAAGTATAGGTTTGATAGAGGAGGAGAGTAAGTTTTGAGACAAAGATTGAAAAAGAAAGATGTAATCTAGACGAGAAAGGGATTCATGAGGAGGAGAGAAAAAAGAATAGTCGAGAGTATCAGGATGAGAAAGTCGCCAAGAGTCAATGAGATGTGTTTGAGAAATAGTGTCAACAAAGTTTTTTGAGACTTATTGGGAATAAAACGGACTGTCGACTTGCAAACCAGAAAAGGGTCTACAATTTGGTTGCAGTCACCACCCAAAATAAACATTGTATACATTTCTGCGTAATCAAGGGCCAAAAAGATCAATCATGCTGTGTAGGACCATAAGTATTAAAAACAGTTAAAGGAACAGAATTAATTAACAGTTTAGCTAATACCCATCTACCTTCTGTGTCATTTTCTTGCGATAAAACTTTAAACTTCAATTATTTATGACATAGAATGACAACACCGTTTTTTATATTCGTAGACGGAGAGAATAAAACCGTACCCACTCAGCTTCTTTTTAGCTTAAGTGATTCAGCTTCTGTAAGGTGGGTTTACTTTAAGAGGACTATATCAGGATTGTAAGAAGCAAGGTGAGAAAGGATTCTCTGTCTTTTAATATGACTGATAAAACCATTTACATTCCAAGAGATGACTCTAAATGTAAAAACATTTAAAATCTAGAAGAAACAATATTTACAACAAGAGGAACATCAACAAGAATGACAATGAATAAAAGACAAAAAGGATAAAGGAAGAAGAGGGAAAAAGGGAGGGAAGAGAAGGAGCAGGAGAAGGAACAGTTGAAAAACTCATACGGAAAATGAGAGGAAGCGAACATGGGAAGACAAAAGAAGAGTTTGACCAATAGAGGCAAGATAAAGGCAAGGAGAAAAGGGAAAAGGAAAAAGATAAAAATTACGAGAAGAGACAGTACATATCCAAAAAGGATGACTGAAGATAACATACCTGAGGGAAACAAAAACAGATAATTGGGGCAGGGACAACGCACTAAGAGATGAACCACCCGAACCTGGGGAGTTCAGCCGCATCGGGACGAGGGAGATAGGAGAGGGACCATACGAGCTGAAGGGACAGAAACAAATCTGTATGAATAAAATTAAAAAGACAATTAACATGAAATGATATATAGCAAAAGATATAACTAACTAGCATGTAACAGGAAATATGATAAACATGAAGGATGCACTTTGCATAAAAGACAGAAACAAATCTGTATAAATAAAATGAAAGAGACAATTAACATTAAAATAATATATAGAAAAAGATATAATTAACTAGCATATAACAAGAAATATGATAAACATGAAGGATACAGTTTGCATAAGAGACACCTAAGAATGTCAGTGAACAAAACTAATATTTAAGAAATAGAGGCATTCAATAGACATCTAGAGGAACTTTTTCCAAGAAAAAGGAGAAATATATATATTTTTTTAATTTCAACCATTTGAAGAATGAGAGGTCTCCATAACATTAGTAGTATGAATGTGAATAACATTCTTAAGCTCTGCAGGATCTTGAAAAGTCCACATTTGGTTTTGGTATGTTACTTTGAAGATACATGGATGAAACAAGCCATATCTAGCTCCAATAGTACGGAGAGGAGGACGAAAATTCAGGAATTCTTTCCTTCTGGAGGCTGTGGCATTGGAGACATTTTGGGATAAAAACACCTTCTGGCCAAGCCAGGAAAGATGCTTTTTAGACCTGGCTGCAGAGAGAACTGAGAGTAAGTCAGTGAACTTCAGAAAGAGAATCATAACACCATGTGGTTTAACTGGAGCCGTTGTAAGAGGAGGACGAGGACCTAGCCTATGAGCTCTTTGAATACCGAGTGAGGTAGTAGAAGGCATATCTAGGAGTTTCGGAAGAAAGGAGGAGAAGAAAGATACAGGGTTGTCACCTTCCAAAGACTCAGGCAAACCATAAATAGGTAGATTGTTCCTCTTATATCTATTTTCTAAATCCTCAGTTTGTTGTTGAAGGCTGTGGACTGTCTTTTCTAAAGAAGAGATTCGCTGAGAGTTGACATGTATCTCTGAAACTTGCTGCTCCATTGAAGACATTCTACTTTCCATTGTAGATCATTTTTCTTGAGAAATTGCATTTTGTTATTGGGTTCTTCTACAAACGGGCGCAAAGCGCGTATTTCCTTCAGAAGTAACTCCATAGAAATGGAAGATGAAGACTTGTCAGGAGATGGAGAGTCATGTTTCAAACGTTTCAATGTGGAGGTAGACGGAGAGGATTTATTTGAAGTAGATTGTGATGAGGAGGAACTGCGGTTAGAATTTACACCAGCCATCTGCAACAGAGTAGAAGAGTCTGGTGAAGATAAAGAAGGAGTAGTCACCAATGGGCTATGTTGTGAGGGGACATAAACAAACTTTGGCTTACGCAATTTACCCATATATAACTGTCTCTCAGAAAGTAGAATAATTGTTGCACAGACTCAGCAGGAAACGTGATCAAAATGCCTCCAAAAGAATCAGCAATTGATGTGACCAACGGTGAGCTGTGTGAGCATCATCAACTCACAGTGGAAGAACAGGAATGGGAAATGCAGTCCACGTACTGGAAAATCAAAGATGCAGCCTTGGTAAATGAAGAAAAAGGTGAGGAATATAAATCCTGTCAAATAAAGTCAGTTGGTTTTTCAAAATAAACAGCCATCAGTCAGTTGAAGAGTGATCTGGCTGGAATGTTAAGTAACCTCTAGTAATAATAGTGACAGAGCTATGAAAACTGCGGCAATAATAAGCATAATAACTTGGTATGAGGCAGCATAAACAGCAATGAGCTTTTCACTTCGCAAAGGTACATGGACTGTACAGAACGCGCATGCTTTAAATACCAGAAGCCTTGAAAGAATTAGTGTCAATAAATGAAAGCGCTGTATAACATAAGTGAAATATCCAAACGAGAGAAAAGGGTGGGCATTCTGAGGTGAAAAATGCAGGAAAAAAGATGCTCAGCATACCTTGTTAAAGGAAGTCCAAATTCCTTGTTGCAGCCAGAATATTGCCCCCATATGTGTCCCTTTTGAGGCTCAGATTATTCTCACAGCTGTATGGGGCATACGAGGAAACCTTCGTTCTTGTGGAGTGGAACGCATTCAGGAGCGTTTATACAAAATGGCGGACGCGCTGAAACAAATGCATCTGCCACGAAAGGAAAATAAAGCGCAACACGCTTCAGGCATAGAAGTGCTTCAGCGAAGTCCGGACATGATCCGGTGAAGAATGCTGTGAATACCTCCGTCAATAATAACGAAGATCACGCCTGCAGGACAAGAACAGGTCCCGGTGCGGTGAAGCAGCTCCGTTAGTTGGCCATCACCAGCGGCATCGTAGCCATGCCCGCATCAACTGAATCTTCTAATCATAGTAATGCTACTTGGGGATATCATCAGTGCGCCTCAGTTTTCTTAATTTAATGTAATTAATAGATTACAGATTTTACACCAGGGCGCTTTAGAGAGAGCATATGCATTGCTATAAGGAAATCACAAGAGACTCTAGATGAAGTGTGGCACTTCTCTTCAGGTGATGTGGCCAAGACAGATTTCATATCAGGCAGAATCCTAGATAATTTGAAATGCTCCCAGGGTTCCCCCAGGAAGAGGACACAAATGGAAAGCAGAAGTAATCAGATGCTTATCTAAATAGGCAGTGACCTTTGATCGGAAGGATTGAGGAACTGGAGATTCAAAGAAACAACACAAAAAAGGCTATACATCTGGTAATGCACTGCAGCTGAACATTTTTTCCATAACAGAGAAGTTGTCATTTTATAACATAAGGAATTTTCTTACTCTATGTGAGGCATTATACAATTATGTTGATATAATACACTTATACACTCTTTCTCATCTGCAGGAACAATTTGATTTGGTTACTGGATGAATCCTACTGATGGGCTGTCAGGAGAGGCTTGAATTTGCTCTGTGCACAGAAGGTAAACTCTTTCTCTCTCCTCCAACCCAACCACTCAGTATAGTGGTTCAGCGAATGTGCTGTGTTGGAGGGTTAAAGTGTTGCTGCTCTTTTGTCCTCCTTTATACCATGCTGTAGAACATGTGCACAGAGACAAGAGCTGGAAGCCAATAGAGGCAGACTTCAGCTAGAAGCGTGGATGCACCAGAATCTAGTGTCCACACTGAGTCATTGTGAGTTCAGGATCATCAAGCAGTCAGTCTCTGCCCAAACACTATGGCACAGCAAGGGAAATGGACAACTCATTTAAGTACAGGTCCCATCATGCACAAAGCCTCATAAAGAAAATTAAAAAATGCTACTCCAACATATAAAGTCTTGGACTACACTGATTTATGAGATCTAATACACATGCCCACAGACATTGAATACCCCACGGACCGCTATCTTTGAGACAAACTGAAATCATGGAGAATTGTGTTAATGAATAATCCAAAATGAAGAGTGTTAGTAAATCACAAATGCAATATGAGATATGAAGCAATGAATGGTTGTATTTATTAAGTGCCTCAGAACAAATGAACTCGTTTGGAGAAATGAATTTTCCCTAAAATAGTTCAGTAAATGTTCATATGGCAAGAACTGTATAAGTAGAATAGTATGTTCTAGGGGGCACTTTACACACGCGAGGGGCCACTGCCACAGCTCACCTGACTGTAGCTTGGGTGTCGGGCTCCCTGTTCTGCACTTCAGCCACCGCAAGTCCATCTCAGCGGCCGCAGGAGGAGTGATGAGGACCCCATGCCCCAGGCTTCTTAGCGGCAGCAGCCGACATCACCGCCAATCACGCGCCAGGAGGCGCTAGAAATCTCAGCTGTGCCCCGGTGGAGCGGGGGCACTTTACACACACGAGGGGCCACTGCCACAGCTCACCTGACTGTAGCTTGGGTGTCAAGCTCCCCGTTTTGCACTTCAGCCGCCGCAAGTCCATCTCAGCGGCCGCAGGAGGAGTGAGGAGGACTCATTGCCCCAGGCTTCCTAGCGGCAGCAGCCGACATCACCGCCAATCACGCGCCAGGAGGCGCTATAAATCTCAGCTGTGCCCCGGTGGAGCGGGGGCACTTTACACACGCGAGGGGCCACTGCCACAGCTCACCTGACTGTAGCTTGGGTGTCGGGCTCCCCGTTCTGCACTTCAGCCACCGCAAGTCCATCTCAGCGGCCGCAGGAGGAGTGAGGAGGACTCCATGCCCCAGGCCTCCTAGCGGCAGCAGCCGACATCACCGCCAATCACGCGCCAGGAGGCGATAGAAATCACTGCTGTGCCCCTGCGTCACGGGACGCGTGCAGGGATGCGCCCAGGAGAAGCCCGGGACAAGGGCGGGGCCATCTGTGGCCATCGGGTGCCAAAGGAGGCCGGGTCGGGCCACCCCCCTGAGATCACAGCCATTTACATTTAAGGTACTGTTGACCTCGTCCTGGAAAGTGTGACTGTTCCATAGACACCTTAAAAATTGAGTAATAGGCAGGGGGGAGAAGTTGTGGTTGAAAAAGAGCCCATACTGTGGTACATGCCTCTAACTTAAAACGGGATTAACCTAACTATAGTATGGCCAGTCCAGTGAAAACGAGAGCGGCGAGGCTGACCCAGCACACCTCTCCGGCCCGTGGTTTAGCTGGCAAACTCAAGGGAGGGCACTTTAGGACACCCAAACAACCCACAGCTATTGATAAAATGCTGCGCAAAGTGATCGTGGAAGTATCGGAGGAAATAGAGCGAACAGAGAGGTGTCTCTCTTTAACCCCGAAAATTGATGTAATAGACCCACAGGCAGATTCCGATTCAGAGGTGCCCCTAATTAACATTCCCACTTCACCAGAGTCAGACACCATGGATATACCTTGTGGACGGGGGGGGATCCAGAAGTACAGGTGGTCCATGGAGGGGAGGTACTGACACACGGGGGGGGAGAAAAGGAAGCGGTTAAGGCCCAGGAAAAAGCAAAGAAAGGGTACCCTAGTTACAATAAGGAGTCAGAAGCCGTGTAGAGGGAGCACACCGATAAGCGAGGGGCAATCATATACTTTGGTCCCCCCTAGGTCGGCGACTCAAATCATTGCAGACCTCCAGGCTCACCTAGAAAGTGTAATTAACACGCAAATGAAATTAATCACTAGTAGGTTGGATAAGGTGGTGTCCTTGGTGAAAGCAAAGGGGTTGGGAGCCGTAAGCACCCACTCTACGCCAAATAGCATGCCAGGAGGGGAAATCACCCCCGCAAACCTGACGATGAGGACAGATAGCACCCCCGTAATATGACAAGCTAAAATGACAACACTCCCGAACAAACTGGTGGGCACACAGGGGCCTCTCATAACCCAGGTTATAAAGGAAAACTCCACCTCTGTAGGGGAGGAAACTAGGGGGGGGTCAAAGATTAAGCATCAGGCAATAGTCCATAGACAGACCATCCCAGATGACCCGTCGCGGCACCAGGAAGAAAGATTTTCGACTAGGGTTACCAAGAACAAATTGCCTAGTTTAAACCTACCCCCGCAAGCCGCCCCCTATGTAGTTGTCCTCACGAGGGTGCCTGAGCTAACGCCCGAACACACTGAGACCCATACAGAGCTTAAAAATAAAGTCATGTTCTGGCTTAACAAGTTTAGACCCCGTGAAAAGAGGGAGCAGGGGGAGATTCTGATGGTACGTAGGGTAAGTTGGGTAGGGAATAGGCGTAAAGACATTAGTGGGGAATTTTAGGAATCCACATATTGTGGATCAGATTGCACATTGGGGACCATGCACACAAAATACGAACATCAGAGTTAGGCCCCTACATTTCTTTTATCCTAGAGGCCCTCCGAATCTAGATTATAGTATAGGAGCGCAAATTAGAAGCGAGTGGAACAGGGTGGGACCACGACATTTTACGCCTTACGCTCAGGTTAGGAATCAAGGAGCGGTTTATCTGACGAACAGATTTGAGCCATTGATGTCTCTGGAAGAACTAGATTGACTAGGGAGGAATAGCTCTAGCCAAGAGAGTCCCCAGTACAGCCCAGCAAACGCTCTATTAGACCACCCCGGTGACCGAGTAGGTGAATATAGAGAGGTGTCACAAGAAGGGCCTCATGTAGACCACCAAACAACGGGACAAGGTAGCATTGGTACACAGGCCCAATTTCGAACAACAGTAGGCAAGGAAGACGAGGAAGGGAATATCCTAGAAAATAGTATCCCAACACAAGTGGTGTGTATGCTACCCAATAAGTCGGGGTTAAAGCTCCTGTCATGGAATATAGCGGGACTGGCGGTGAAATTTAACAACAGGGGCTGGAGGGACAATATTATGAGTTTCAAGATAATATGCCTACAAGAAACCTGGGTGACTGATTCTAATCCTTTTTTCCTACCGGGTTATAAATGTTTTACTGCCCCTGCCCAGAAGTCTTCGTCAGGAAGAGCCAGGGGAGGACTGATAACCTATGTGGATTTAAAGATCGAAGGGGTGTGGACGAATTTTAACTGGCCTTCGCATAACTTACAGGCCCTGGGGCTCCAGATGAAAGGGTTAAACCTTATGATTATTAATCTATACAATGCAGTGGGGAGCAATGGGAAGGGAACTACAATAAAAGAACTGGATAACTTTCTCAATATTGAACCAGTTCAGGGTAAAAGGACAGCGGCTCCGTTAAGGATAATTGCTGGTGACTTTAATTGTCACATCTGTCCATCTCTCAGACCCATCACCAGAGACTGGTCCCAGTGTACGTTGGAGAAGGGGCCACATTTTGCGCACACTACAGAAGGGATGGAGTTGGACAGGTTGATGAAAGGTCAAAACCTGATACACACCATTGACCTAGTGTTAGTGGAAGAAGGGGTGGAGATAGCCCCCTCCTTTAAAGGTAGAGGCTGCCACTCCTTCATTGATTTTATTGTGATCTCTAGAGCGGTTAGCCCCTGGGTGAAGGGAACGGACATTGAGTGGAATATACATAATCCCCTAGTGCTGGAGCTAATTTATCCCTCTAACAATAGGGTCCCCCAGTTTATGGGGACCATGGAAAGAGCTACGGACCAGGGGCGGCGCCTGCGGTGGTCCAAAATAGATGGGGCAAGGTTCTATAAGTCACTAATGGATAAAGGAGGAGATGCCTTTAATGTGTGTCTGGAGCGTTCCCTAGAAGGTGCAGCAGTGGTAAACGCATTTGAGGAAATAGCACACCTGGTTGAGGGTTTCTTAACGAACACCAAAAAGTTAAGCCCAGTTTGTACCCCAAGATGGTTTGACAGAGCATGCTCTCAGGCTCATAAGAACTTGAAAGATAGCCTGAAAGCACTCCCTAGGGATAAGTTACATATTGCTCAATGTAGGAGCAATTATAAGAAGGTATTACACACTAGGAAACAGTCGCTCCAGTCGCAAGTCTGGGAGGATTTAAGGGAGGCGGCGGAGAATAGAGACCTCACGGCATTCTGGAAACTCATTAATAAACCTTGTTTTCAGGAGGCAAGCACACCCGACATATGTAATACAATAATCCCGGAACAATGACATAATCATTTTAAAGAGTTATATAATCACACAGGAGCCAATAATGAGGCCACGGAGATAGGTACCCAGTGGGTGGCCAAGCCGGATTTTACACTGAAAGAAATTATGGGGGCAATACAGACCCTATCTAAAAATAAAGCCCCAGGGCCAGATGGAATACCACCTGATCTATATTTAAGCAAGGTGGATTTATGGGATCCTATACTAACAAGGGTGGTGAATGCAGCAGTTGAGACGGGCCTCCCAGGATCTTGGTCAACAGCAGTAATAGTCCCCATATTTAAATAAGGGAACAGGGACGATCCTCAATGTTACCGCCCGATATCTTTAATTGATGTAACTGTAAAGGTATTGGGGCGCGTAGTGTTGAATCGTCTCAAGTTCTGGGCTGACACACATAACATCATTACTGAAACACAATATGGGTTTAGGGAGGGAAGGTCTACGACGGATCAATGCCTGAATCTATACCTCTTGGTGGCCAAGTACACAATAGCAAGAAAAGAGACAGTGTACTTGGCGTTCATGGATTTATCCGCCGCCTTCGACTATGTCAATAGAGAAAAACTGTGGGCCTTGATGACAAAACTAGGGGTGGAACCGGATCTGGTAAATATACTCAAAGCTTTGCACTGGAATACATCTGCTAAAGTGCGCTTTAGTGCAGAAGGCGGCTGCACACTGCCCTTCCCGTGTAACAGCGGGGTCAGGCAAGGCTGTATTTTAGCTCCTTTTTTGTTTTCCTTATATATCAATAATTTGGAAATGGAATTATGCATACTAGGAGCGGACTCACCCCAGATAGGTTCTCGCCCGGTTCCCGTTTTGTTGTACGCGGACGACGCGGTGCTGTTAGCCCGCACCCCGAAGGCCCTGCAGAAGTTGATTGATGGGTTTGTCAGTTTAATGTCCTCACTTGATTTAAATGCAAACTTGTAGAAATCCTATGTAATGTCAGCAGGGGCTAAAGCTGTACGAATTACGTATATAAGATAGGCCTCCATAAAATAGGCAGGGTTCAGTCCTTTACTTATCTGGGCCTACTGTTTGATGGGTTACTTAATTTGAACCTATTAGTTGCCAAACATTGCTCTAAACTTGTGGATGCTACAGGGGCAATAATGAATTATGGGCGGAGGCTGGGACGGTGGTCGCCTGAACAAGTGATGAACCTCTATAGATCTATCTGTTGTTCCATGACCGATGGGGCCGAAGTGTGGGGGTGTGTAAACACCGAAAAGATCCAAGTTGAAGAAAACAAATACCTTAGAAAGGTGTTGAAAACCCCGCAATGCACATCGGCCCTCATCGTCCACGAGGAACTAGGGGTGGAGTTTATTGAGGATTTAATAAAGGTCAGACCACTTTTAGCCTGGGTAAAGATTTGGATTAATGATGAGGCAGCGTTTAGCAGGCAAATTATTTTAGATTGCCTGAAAAGAGATAAGGGAATGAGTATCCCGTGGCTTAGATATATAAAGTCTACGCTGGAGGACATGGGCTGCTTGAATCTTTTTGATAACCCAGAAGAAATTACCGCCCATGACAAAGTGAGAGTGAAAAATATATTTAGGGAGCGGGCTGTGGCTCACAGGGCGTGCAGAGAAGAACCGAAAGTAACAGTTCGAGCCTACAGAGCGCTTAAAACAGAAGGGGGGATGGAACCCTACTTAAGACTATTTTATAATGCCCAAGAAAGATTTTATATGACTCGTTTTAGGCTCAATCTTTTACATCATATCCTGGCAAATCCTGCATGTTTTACACATACGGTTAAGCAGAAGGGTACCTGCGGCTGCGACAATAGGTCACCGCAGGATACCCTTCATTTTGTTTTATTATGTTCATTTTATTCTGTTCCAAGGCGTAAATTTCTAGTGGGTATTTTAAAACAGTCAAAGTTTAAATGTGCCAAGCTTGCTTTGTTGTTCTTACAAAAGGCCAATGACCCCCATACGCTGTTTTGTATAATGAATTTTATTAAGATTGCTGTAAGGTTCAGGACTTCAATGGGAGAATGAGTATATATGTAGTCGAAATGTATATTTATGGGACCCTTGAAATGTATTTTTAATGTGTGAATGTTGTACAGTGCTTAGCTCATCTACTGAGCTAACACTCTAGATCTCTGTAATGTTCTTTGTTCTGGAATTCTCCGTTGCCCTGTTGGCAGTTGGAGCTCTGGCCAGGGGAGGATTGGGCTTACCTGTTCTGTGCTGCAATAAAGCTGTTCCTGCAACATCCAGTCTGTGGAGTTATACATCAAATCTACAACATTTGGCGACTTGGACTTAAAAGACATCTGGCCATAGCTTCCTGTTGAAGATTGCAGCTAATTAAGGAATTACAGAACGGCAGCACCGATTCCTCACGAACCCGCGTGGTAAGCAGACCGAGAGGAGCCTTCAGCGTATTGGCGTTAATTGCAGTGGAACCGATCGTGAATTTTGGGAGAATACGAGGTTTCCTCTATGTGCCGACGAAGGTGACGTCACACCCTCCAACGTCTTTCGTGACGAGATGTGGTGAGTCGCGCACACGCACTGCTGGAGCGCACGCTGAAGCGCACGACGTGACTGGGTGAGTTGCGCATCTCTTACGCGCACTACTGGAGCGTATGCTAAAGCGCACACTGAAACGCACAACTGCGTTTCTCTGACACTGTACGCATTGTCCTCATGCGCATGCCAGAGACGCACACGTTCATGCGCGTGTGACAACAGACGTCAGACGTAACTGACGTAAATCGGCCATTTTGAATAATTTTTCTGCCTGTTGTCAGTGGTTGCTAAGCAACGCGCTTCGCGGAGATCTCCACATCAGACTGTCGGAAACACCGTGGTGCAGCGGATTACCATTAATCGCCATTGCCATTAAATCAACGTTACGCTATTGTTGTAATAGACTGTTATTCGAAGTGGCTTTGTGTACAGTTTGTGAGAGAGATAAACACTGATACTACCATTAGCTTCCTTAAAGGAGTGTTTTTGAATGAAGGATACCCTTCTGTTCTTATTACGGATAATGGCACACAACTGACTTCTTCAAAAATGACTCAGTTTGTACGTGAATGTGGCATCAAACATCAGAGGACGAGTTTGTACAATCCGCAAGGAAATGGCCTTTGCGAGAGAGTAAACCGTCTTGTAAAAGGGGTGATTCAAATGTTTGTTGAAGGTGGTTGTTTTTCCCATGAACGGGTACAAGAACTTGTTTGGGCCTACCGGTCAACGCCCCATAAGTATGGAGAAAAATCCCCTTTTGAGCTAATGCGAGGTCGTACGCCAGTGTCAAGATTGACTCCTGCATGGTTAAGGGGCTCTGCAAGTGAGGTGTCCTTATCCCAGGGCAGTGCTTCTTTACCTATATCTGTAGGCGATCTGGTCAAGGTAAAGCCAGGGAGATGTGCCAAGGGTCTTAGCAAGTTTAGAGGTCCCTTTAGAGTCAAAAGGGTTTTTCCACATTTTGTTGTCTTGGCCAATGGGGAAAGTTGGAATTATAGGAGAGTTGCACTATACCAAAGAAAGAATGACTGTTTTGATGGCGTAATACCTGGTAGTACTGAGGGATGCAATGGGTACTTGTTAACTTCTGATGGTAGCGCCTCTTTCGCTTCTCAACCAATTGTACGGGGGGAGGTGGGTAGTGGTGATGCTTCCACTTCCTTGAGTGCACAAGATAATTATTCAGTTGAAACTGCCTCTACTACAACTATTCCCACTACTTCTTCTTCTTCCTCATCAGAAGCTAGTTTGAGGTGTACTCGTTCTCGTCGTCCACCTACTTACTTGAATGATTATGTACATTGATTGTGTTTGATCTTTTGTATGATGTTGCTTCTTTCCTTGTTAAGGGGGGAAGATATGTTGTACAGTGCTTAGCTCATCTACTGAGCTAACACTCTAGATCTCTGTAATGTTCTTTGTTCTGGAATTCTCCGTTGCCCTGTTGGCAGTTGGAGCTCTGGCCAGGGGAGGATTGGGCTTACCTGTTCTGTGCTGCAATAAAGCTGTTCCTGCAACATCCAGTCTGTGGAGTTATACATCAAATCTACAACAGTGAACCATTTTATGTACTTTTGAGGTATTTTTTAAATGCCGAATAAAGTTCATTGACTTGACTTGACTTAAGAATAGTATGTAACTCGTCCTCTGAAATCTCTCCAACTGGCAAGATGATTTCTGTTATAAAAATGCTCTTGGAAGACTTTGGGGAGGTTTAAAGTTAGATGGCTGAAGGTTTTTGCCCTAAATAGATACTTTGGAGCACCATAAACACACACACAGTAACCTAGCAAAGTCGGAACTCCACAGTCAGCAAGCACAGCGTCAAATACACTACACTTACACTACTCAGTATGATCGACTCATTTCTTGTGGAGGTCTTACAAGTACAGTCTGTGCCCTCAAAAACTACTAACCTGGTTCTTTGTTGTGAAAATCATCAATTTCGATAACTTTTTACAAGATCATGTCCTTCTGCTGCAATATTAATTTCAGAACGGAGTTCAATGTGCCCGCCTTTCATCAATTAATGATGCTGGGAGGTATGGGCACTTTTCTTGAACTGCTCGCGGTTGTTCTCTGCCTTTAAGCCATTTTCACAACCCCAGGCCCTTGGAACCTCCTCTGCCATCTTGGAGTATCCATGTGACTGCAGTGTCCTGGAACGAGCGCTGGGCAGGCCTTCTGTTTAATAAATCAAGACAAGTTGTGCCCCTTCACGGTTTTCCGCAGAGAGATTAGCCAGCTATCTATTCTTTAGCGATGAAAAAACACACGTGGCCTGCGAAGGAACACATGGAAACCATCCACAAATAGGCCTGTCTTGGATCCCAGAAATATTTCGCCCGCATAATTGCCCCCAGTGCCACCTGTGCAACTTTTCTTTTTTAAATGTCGAAAACCGACATTGATGTTTTGACTAATAATGCTCGCCTCCAGAGCCAGACATTTAAAAAGCTCCCAGGTTGCTTTCCCTTTCCGCGAGCTCAAGCTGCTCGCAAAGTACACTAATGTCAGAGGATAGCCGTAAAAACCATGAGGAAAAACCGCAGTAGGTACAAATGCCTGCACGTGGCTCACATCAAAACGTTTAATGCTTTTCATGTGTCTGCATTAAACCCGAGTGGGAAAGAACCTCTCATTGAAAATGCATTAATTATTTGACACTGGTTTTCCTCAAAGTCATTTTTTTTCACCGCTAGATGCAAGTGAAAGATTACAGCTGAAAAAGTCATCGCCGCACCTGAGGAAGGCTCGCGGAGCATTTTCTTATGTTCTGTGTGAAGTTATCTCGAAGCGAAACCTCTGCTCCGTGAGGATTAACGGATTGAAGAGCAAAGTCTGAGGCTGCTGTAATTTCAGCAGAGCGATTCCTTGGCAACAAGGTGTACGCACAGACAGCCTAAATCACTCGATTTCTTTACACTTTGGAACGAAAATGCGTTTACCTTTTTAAAAGTTTCTGTGTTCAGCTGTCCAAATGTGCTATTGTATATTAACCACGAGAAAATACTTCCTCTGCTGAACGCCTTGCTTTTATCCCAATTTAGCATTTTATTTGGGTTCCTCTTTGTCCATGAGTACTACATTGTGAATTAAAAAAAAATGTGTGTGCGTTGACATGAAAGTCCTACAAATACACTGCTTAATCTCAGCAAAATTGCTGCTACAGTTGAAACAAGTAAATGAAAGGTTTTTTTATGTTTCAATTAGTAGTACTGAAAAGTGCTTTCTTGATCTTTGAACTTTATGTAGTTTAAAAAAAATTGTCTTTTATATTCAAAATTGCACAAGTATCACATTACATGTTGTTCTACAATCTACAGGGTCATGGAACAATGAAAAAAAGAACAACATGTTACCTTACATTTCAGGTTGTTAGTGCAGGATATCAAAGCAGCCTTAATGTTTGTCCATGTACTCAGCTCCCGAACTCATTAAATGCATACACTTTCATATTATCCTTGCACCGCATCTTCTTTTTACAAAGAATTAAAATCTCTAGTATTTCACGTTAAATAATCATCATATTTCATCCACAGCCCCAATAACTTTTGGACATCACCTTTCTTCAGTGGGAAATGTTTAGCAAGAGATCATATTGCAGTCTGCAAACTAAAAAAGATGAATACCGAAATAAGTGTCAATATCCAATGAAACAAAACAGGGTTGGCTACTATGTATATTTATTTTCATAATATGTTATGTCGAGCTATTCAACAGCAGTCTTTCGTTCACTAGTTTGAACTCTAGCAGCCACTTTGATGCGATTAAGCAGTGCATTTGTGGGGCTGAGCAGTCTGCAGACAGGGAGCTGGGTATTATTATGTATTACAGCAATTTTATTTTGTTTTTTTGCTTTGTTTTGTTATTTTCCTTCTTTTTTGGGCAACTTTATTAAATGGGCTTTGAAACAAGAAAGTATTCCTGCGAGACACTGAAAAGTCTCAAATTGCAATTTACCACCTTACAAAATGTTCAATTATGCTGTTTAAAAGAGCCACTTCCTGAGAGATTTGTCACAGAGGAGGCGTTTAGGCATAGCTTCTGTGTGGATCTCTTTTCAAAAACCTGTCTCTGTATATGCATAGAATGAGTATGAAGAGAAAACCTAGACTATGAAACAATGGCGGGGAATATGTTTGTGGGACATGAGGAAGACTGATGGGCACATCTGATGCTGTGCGTGAAACAGCATTGATTAATGTGCGTTTGTGTGGATTTTTGGATGTTTTAGTAAGTGTATTTTGTTATATTATCTATCATTTAAACCGCACACAACTGTTACTATTAAGGCGTATTGGAGTAGGCAGATGTGTATGTGCACACTTGTATTTCTTTCTACGGGGTGTGAGTTGGATGTTTGAGTGAGGGTGTGCCTTAATTGACGTATAGGTGAATATTCATACTTGGGCCTGTAGATCTTAGTCTTACTTCGATCTGTCTTACATGCTTGTGAATTTGTCTGCGATTCTGAATTTAAGAGTGTTGGAAATGACCATCTTTGCGTGGCATTCGCCGTTTTTTGCCTTCTTTAGCTGAGGCAGTTTTTGTTGGCTATAGGACTCTGCAATCTACTCCTTCCAACCAGAGGTAAAGCGCTGGTGCTCTCTCTATTAAACATGATACCATTGGCATATACCTAATAGACACAATTTACTTGCAAGATCCTAGCATATGGCACAACATGTACACAGGGCCTGTTAATGAAATACTACTAGTGGCCTGCAGCACTCATTGCAGCCTGGATGGAGAGTTTTAAGCTGCCATTATGATCGGGCAAAATAACACTTTTGCCAGGCCTAAACCTTCCTTATTAATAATAATGTCACCCCATGACCCTAAATGCCCATAGGGAAGGGTGCTCAGTACTTAATTGTTGCACATGTATATTTAAAGGAATAAATATATGTAAAAAGGGAGTGCTTTGGAAGTCCCAAAAATGTTTTTATCTAAATTTAAATTAACTCAATAGTGCTTTGGAAGTCCAAAACATTTTTTATCTAAATTTAAATTAACTCAATACAATGTCAGTCTGAATTTGGACTTACAATGTATTGAGTTAATTGTAATTGAAATGTACAAATATTTGTGGACCTCCTAAGCACTCCCTTTTTACATATATTTGTTCATTTGAATTTATTGTTTCTGAACAGTTGAACCATTAGAAGGTTGAGTGTGTTTGTATTTATTCTACGGAAATCATGCCTGTGCGGCCGAGTAGAGCCATTACTGCTCTTGTTGGATGTATGTATATTTAAAGGTTTATTTGTTCTGGCAGTGACAAACTTCCAAAGTAATTTTTCACTGTAGCAAAGCTGACTCTCCCATGGGGAAAAATTAAGATGCATTTAAATAACATATTATGCTTAATTTAGGTTTGGGAGCAGCTAGAAAAAGAATGGAAGGACTCATTTTCTTAGTAATTTGATATCTAACTTAAACGTAATGTCGGATTTTATATTGGTATTTTTAAAATGGCACTTTTAGAAATTCATCATTTTCCTTCCTAAGTCAAAAGTGCCCTTCTACCAGTGTCCAATGTCACCTGACTGATGAATGCCTCTCCTTTGGCGAGAAGTGGATTGCTCCCTGACAGTGGATAAAAGGCTTGGGTAAAGAGAGGTATTTTTACTCCTTTAAGCCGTATGGGCAGCGGAGCTGTACCCAAGCCCTTCCTGGGTTTTAAAGAGGGTACCTACCTTTCACTGCCTGATGTAGCTCAAACTAGGCCTGCCTTCCTGTTGTTTTCTTTGTCAGCTTGGCTCCAAACCCAGTGGGAGGTGCCCAAGAATTGGTTTTGAGTGACCAATAGGGAAGGCTTGCTCATTATCAGCACCACACCTCTGGGGAAGGAGGGTTCTGCCATGTTGGATTTAAGTGGAGAAGGGCAATGTGAAATAACTCGCAGTAAAACACACAGGTATTGCTGCAAAAACAGGTAGAGTCACCTCTGTGAACTTTTAACCCAATGGTTAGGGAGTGTCCAGGAGTCTACTCCACCCACGGGCAGGTACTGGACATAATTGTTGCATACCCTGTACCCCACTCAGAACTCTCAAGAATCAGCAGAAGGACTACCATGCTGTCTGAATCCAAAAGGAAGCCTGAATCTGTGTGCCTTGAACCCAGCTCACCGGAAGTAACTCTAAGGGTCAGCTGGCAAACCTCCTGTTTCAGCTGCAGGGATGCAGCAAGCTTCCAGAGGTCTTTCCTGCAACTAACCAGTCAACCAGTTCCAACTGCACCTATCCTAGACCCTGTTGCTGGCCTCTCTTGGAGTGTGTCTTGACCCCCAAGTGCTGTGCCCAAGGTTTTTTGACCGTTGGCTGATGTCACAGTGCACACTCCTAAAGGTTCTTTAATTCTGGGACATGGAAACTTGTTGCCAACTTTTTGCTCTGAGAACCGACAAGGGACCAGGACCTAGCTGCCAAGCCAGTCTGACAAAGGTTCATCGTCACTGGACCAAAGATCTAGTTGGCTCCCGCTACGTTCTTCTCTGCAGCAGAAAGAATGTGCCTGGCTTCATGTAGCCCTCTGAGCCTATAACCTGCAGACTTGCCCTGCTGGAAGAACACAAGCTTCAAAAAGGTGAGTAAGTTCAAAGGTAGAAATCTTCACTGTAGGAGAAAGGGGTGAAGAGTATTTGGTCCACGAGAGACCCTCTTCAGGCGAAAAATTCAAATTTCTCCCAGTCGGAGTTTCCTGGAAAAGTCAGTGGCTTCACCAAGACCTCGTCCAATGTCTTTCCTATGACTTGAAGCTCTCTTTGGCCATCTCCTACTGCCTTACCACACTAAGGATTTTTCATTTCCATTCCAGAGTATACGTGCCTGATTTAGATCTCAAAAGATAGGTTACTCCATCACAACGGTGACAGATATCCCATCAGCTGAAATATAAATCCCATAGGATCTAATGGAATTTATATTTCGGTGGACAGGATATCCTTCCCCCCTGGGACAGAGTAACCCATCCGCCGAGATCTAAAGCAGGCCCTAAGTCCAAAAGTAAAACTTTTCACCTGGATGAGAACCTGGTCCCTGTATCAGACATGCGCTCCGTGGTGAGTAGCCTTAACTTTTGACCTTGTCAGAGTCTGGCGCAACCAGATAACCACAGTTGACGCTTAGCGCTTTTTGGAGCTATTTTGAACCTTAAACTTAAAAAATGTATATCTCTGGTTCTAGTGATTACATTTGTGTCCAAATGGTGTAATTTTACTTTGTAAAATATTTTCGATTTTTATAAATTGGTTTGAGAATTTTATATTACTATTTGAGTGCTGCATAAATACTTTATACATTACCTCTGAGTTGAGCTTGACTAGTTTTGTGCCAAGCTACCAGAGGGTGAATCACAGGTTTATTTAGTGACTTTTGTGGTTCACCCTGACATATATTGTGATTATTCTTGGAGTGAGTTCACATCACTTTTAACACATAATTAAGGCTCTCTGTTTTTCGTTTTTACTGATTTTTACAGATAAAGACAGATAGAAAACCATTTATTTTCTTGTCTGTATTTATTTTTTAAATGTGGATAACAATGGAAATTGGGTGCATTTTGAGTGATTCTAAACACACTTTGCCATGACTGCCAGTCCAATAACTGTGTGGATTGATAGGTAAGGGGGTAGAAAAAAAAGAATTTTAGTAAAGAGGCTTAAACAGCAGTAGATATGCACAAGGCTGATACTGAAATGTGCATATTTTCATATAAGTGCATTGATATATCTTCTGCGGGTGTTCAATGTCACTGAAATCTGACAGGCATTAAAGCATGACTGCATATTTATTGGTTAAATAAATGCGGAAATATACCAGTTTCAGCTTTATTTTTTTTCACAAAACCGATAATAAATATGGATAAATACAGATAAAGTTGACAAAAAATAAATATGGATAAATACAGACGGAAATGTCAAAAAAATAAATACCATAATACCGGGAGCCCTACACATAATCCAATATCTTACAGAGTGTTGTTTTGGTGTATATTTATTTGTGAATACAAAAACATGGAAGGTCTGTTGAATAAGTGTGGAATGGCAATTGAGGAGTATTTTGCTGAAAGTATGCATGTACCCCTGTGGATTGATCAAAATGTGTGTAGGTGTATTTTTGTACTTTTCACAGAGTACAAAATATAGAGCATATCGTAAAATGAAAATATAGTAGACATTTGCATGGGGGAGGAGCGGGATGCAGGGCCTGAAGTTCATTATCAAAATGGGTAATGAACAGCAATGGGATTCTTCTTTATGGGGCAGAGCAGACCCACATAATGGATTTAAGACTACAGAGTAGGAAGGAATGTGGCATTGAGTTTTCTCAGTTGTCACAGGATGTAATATCGGACAAGGAGTATAGGTAACTGCATCAGATTAGGATAATAAGGTATAGAACATGGTTAAATGAGAAATGGTGTACGGGTTCAGAGAAGACCCAGGTCACTTAAACCTTAAAACAAACTATGCTATTTTGTTATTGGGTCTGGTCCATGGAAAGTGTATTGTGGTTCAAGCCTTTCTCTGAAACACAGGGGTATTGTCGTTTACTTTATATATCTTAAGGAAATATATGCATTAGTGTACATATGCAAACAGCATGAATAAGCAAAATAATAATATTTCAAGAACCCGTACATAGATTACATGCGAGCAAGTTGTTACGTGTTTAGGGTTAGACATTAACCGCATGCGTGCGGCGGCCTTTTTCGCGCTGTGCGGCTTTTTTTAAAAATCCGCGTTACATGACGAGCTGAGCTCGTCATGAGCATGCGAGCGGCGCAACTCATGACGAGCTCAGCTCGTCATGAGCATGGAAGGGGTTAAGAAGAACAATACGAATTACAGATTATAACAAGGATATGAACGTAATAAGCCATTAATACTATGTAGGGTGTATGTCATTGAACATAAGTGTACCACACACATGTTGTAAAGTCTTCCACAAATTAATTCCAGGATTATTGGCCCCGTTGAGCTCTTAACCGAATTGTGGAGGTGGTAAAATGTAGTCTGTTTTACATGTCTTGCATGTCTCTTTCTCTTTCTGTCTCTCTCTCTGTCTCTTTCTCTCTCCTCTCTTTACCTTTCCTCGGGTTGGCGCATTTCCATATATGGGAAAAAATTCAATAGAGACTGGCAGAGCCATCCTGCTATCTGTATACCACACTAACACATTTTCTTGTTGAGCCCCGGCATATAGCCAATATATATAACACGAAAGATCACGGATGGTTCACTATGGTGAAAATATATATCTTGGTGGTGAAATATAAAGCCTCACATGCCCCCTGCTCAGCTTGATATTGAACTAGTATTTCATAAACTTCATAAGTGCCTCAAATTGAGTTAGGTGAGGAAAGCAGATATGAATTTTGAATATAGCTGACAAGGAACAGAAGGCAATAGCAACTTTTCCCCATAAGGATTAATTCTGAGTTCTCCAAAGTAGTTAGATTTTCCATCAAGAAAAGTATCAATCAGATAAACAATATGAATAACGTAATATAAAGAAAAACACAAGATGCAGGGAAGGATTAAACTACATAGCAAACACAAAACACCCCAAACTAAGTTTAAGACATAAAGAATATTCCCTGTAGGTGGGTGGATCACTTATAAAGGATTTTTTTTTTTTTTTTAAGTATTAGAAGTTGTGATTCTGGTTGGCAGAGGTCTGTTGTCCAAGCAGGAATCACAACCCTAATCAGGGTAAGTCAGATATACACCCTAAATGAATCTGTGCATGCTCTGTGGCATCTAGGCGTAACTCACAAGACAATGTGAAAAGTATGATTGTACCAGTTCAAACAATGAAACAGTGAAATTATTGTACAAAAATATACCACAATACTTTAGAACAATAGAACGTAATGTAAAGATCAAAACAAGAGCAACATTACAAAAGTCCAATAAGTAGAACTGGAGCTATGATTTTTTTTAAAGAATATCTTGAAATGCAGTGCTTAAAAGCATAAAGCATCAACCGGGGCAATCTGGTCACGCTAAACTGGTTCAAATCTAAATGTTCAGCTGACCATGATGGAGTGTGGGCCGGATACAGGGACCCATTTTGGCGCACTGAAACAGTACCTTGGTTCACGGTTGCATCGAGGACGAGATGCAAGGAGCAAAGGAGGCTATGCCTTAATATCTGAGGGCAAATACCTTATAGTAGTTCCAAGAGTTAAACGTACTAGAAGCTGTGGCCGTATGTTTTCATATTCTGCTGCCAAACTGTGGCACTGTCTTCCCCTCCATATTTGTTCCCAATCTAATCATCATTGTTTTCGGAAACAGCTGAAAACCTTTCTCTTTCCCTGATATGATATGTTATGATCCTGACTTAGTCTCCTTAGCGCTGGGATGCCTTTGGGTAACCAGGCGCTCTATAAGTGCCCCTTCATTCATTCATTCATTCATTCGTGCGTCAGTGTCGACCCCTAGGATGTTGGAAATGCATCAGCTCCAAGCTGCACAAAGTCGCCGGTGCATTGGAAATGGAGGCGATGCATCATTACATTTGTGATACTATGTCCTCGATTCTCGCAGCAGCAGAGATGCATCGGCGTCGATGGGGCTGCACTGGTTCTAAGCAGCGCAATGGCATTAATGTGTGAATTTAAGCTGGGGCAGCAATTTATACCCATCTCCAAGGGTCCAGGACTGGATTTGTACCACTTGGCAGGGCAAGCCTCTCAGATGGCAGAATTCAGGTGCTGTATCAAGTGAATTGGAAGTCTTTTATGTCCCTGAGACTTCAATCTGGAGGCAAGTCAACAAGCCCTTGGAGTCACTCTGGTTCTGGGTTCAAGTGATGTGAGTCCAGTCCTTTTCACCCAGGCAATGAGGGCAGCAGGCAGGCCAGCACAGCAGAAATGCTGTTCTTCGAGAGTAGCAGTCCAGCAGAGTGGCAGTCCTTTAACACCACAGAAGTCCTTCCTGGCAGAGGATCCACAGGTTCAGAATAGTACTGAGTTGGTAGGGTCAGAAGTCCAGTTCTTATACCCTGGGGTGCCTTTGAAATGGGGGAGATGTCAAAGAAGGGCATATTCCTTCCTGCCCTGGCCCCAGACTCAATTTAGAGGATTAAGCAGCCCTTTGTGTGGGGACAGAACACAGCCTAAGTGTGTACGTGTGAGGTTGTGCTCAGTAAGTATGGGCGAATGTTGCCTATCTGTGTTCTGCAAAATTCACACGAAAGCGCAAAACAATCCGCGAATTCGCGGATTTTCCTGCGAACTCGCTGATTTTTTTGCGATTTGCACTCTACTCAACTGGAGTACTCCACTGGTTAATCAGTAAGTGCTTCCTCGTTGGGTAAATGTATAGTGCTTTTCCTACACTGCAGCTGCGTAAAGGGCCAGAAGATTTGTCTCCACTGACCATGTGTGCCTGTAAGTTTGCCACAGCCCCAAAAGGCGCCGAGGTCCCTTGAGTGAGCTTGCCCAGCCTCGACCGTGCTCACTAATGTTCTGGGCTGATTAAAACGTTACTGAATTTGAGCTTCAACTCGGGCACCTGCTTTATTTATATCTGTAAGTGCTTCCTGTTGAGGTTTAATTTCTGTGACAGGACCCTCGTGCCAGAATGAATCCTGCCCTCCATAGTTATCCACGAAGAAGCCACCGTTTTGTGCAATACCTCTACTCAACTGGAGTACTTTGTAGCTGGCTAATCTAGTAAGTGCTACCTTGTTGGGTAAATGTAAAGTGCTTTTCCTACACTGCAGCTGCATAAAAGGCCAGAAGATTTGTCTCCACTGACCATGTGTGCCTGTAACTTTGCCACCGCGCCAAAAGGCGCCGAGGTCCCTTGAGTGAGCTGTCCATCATAGTTGGGAAAGGGCAGGAAGATGTTTGATACCGCTAGTGTGTGGTGCGGGGCTTCTATGCGTGTTCACATGCCTCTAGTGTATAAAGGTTCAGAGACCGAGCAGGGCAGCAGATGAGGTGAAAGCAGCCTCCTGGTCACAGGAACTACACGGGGGTTGCGCTCGAGAAACTCATGGATGCAAAGACCTCCCTCAAGTATTACAGCTAATTTTCGACCTCAGATATGGGGTTAAAGCACACTTGCCCAGCCTCGACCGTGCTCACTAATGTTTTGGGCTGATTAAAACGTTACTGAATTTGAGCTTCAACTCGGGCACCTGCTTTATTTATATCTGTAAGTGCTTCCTGTTGAGGTTGAATTTTTGTGACAGGAGTCTCGTGCCAGAATGAATCCTGCCCTCCATAGTTATCCACGAAGATGCCACCGTTTTGTGCAATACCTCTACTCAACTGGAGTACTTTCTAGCTGGCTAATCTAGTAAGTGCTACCTTGTTGGGTAAATGTAAAGTGCTTTTCCTACACTGCAGCTGCGTAAAGGGCCAGAAGATTTGTCTCCACTGACCATGTGTGCCTGTAACTTTGCCACTGTGCCAAAAAGCGCCGAGGTACCTGCTTTATTTATATCTGTAAGTGCTTCCTGTTGAAGTTTGATTTTTGGCCCACAGTAAGCACTTACAGAGTTAAGACAGGTGCCCGAGTTGAAGCTAACTTTGTAACCATTTTAGAATGGCGCCGGCAAGCTGCCAGAGTTGAAGTTGCAACTTCAACTCTGGCAGCTTGCGGGCGCCATTCTAAAATGGTTACAAAGTTAGCTTCAACTCGAGCACCTGCCTTAACTGTAAGTGCTTCCTGTGGGCCAAAAAAAATCCACCCGCAAGCGGATTTGCGGATTTTTCGGCAATTTCACGAGATTCGCGGATTGTAAATTTGCCGAAAATCCGCAAATTCTGCGAGCGGAACAGATTTTTGGCCCACACTTAGTGCTCAGCTCCTCCCTCCCATCAGAATGTGGATGGCCCATCTGTCACAACTAAGCTTCCTTTTTATGTGGTTGTCTAGAGGAAATGCACATGGCCCAGCTGTCACCCACTCCAGATGTGTATTGGAGACAGGCAGCAGGCACACAGGGCTAAGAGAAAAAAATGCCATATTTCTAAAAGTGTAACTGCAACAAATGATGGACGAAATGCTGAATGGTTCAAACACTTTCCCCCAACCAAGAGATCTGGGTTAAATCCATTGTTCTTTTGCCCACCACGCTGTCACAGTTTGGACCCAGCCATATGCAAATCAGTTTTGACCCTGTGCCTCATGGGAACAGTCCAGACCGAACTGCCAAGCTAGGTTCTCCCGGGACCGGAAACAAGCATCCTGGGACCAGTTTCAGGGTATGTCACTCTTCATCAGCCAGGCTAGCTTGAATCCAGTGGCACAGTGAGCAAGGGACCCACGTCTGGGAATACCCATCCCACTTAGGGCAAAGAGTGTAACTGCAACAAATGATGTCTGAAAGCCCGAAACCGGTCCTAGGATGCTTGTTTTTAGTCAAGGGAGGACCTGGCCTGGCAGTTTGGGTTGGACTGTACCCATTGAGCGCAGGGTCAAGACTGATTTGCACATGGCTGCGTCCAAACTGGAATGGAATGGTGAGCAAACAAACAATGGATTTAGACCCAGATCTCTGTACTAGGTTGAATGTATGACTTTGTTCTGCATTCTATCCATCAAATGTTCTTTTTGCATTTGTCACCCCTAGTGGGATGGGTATGCCAAGACATGGGTCCCGTGCTCTCCATGCCACTGGAGTCAAGCTATCCTGGCTGATGAGGGCTGAAAGCCCGAAACCGTTCCTAGGATGCTTGTTTCCAGTCCAGGGAGGACCTGGCCTGGCAGTTCCGGCTGGATTGTTCATATTGTGCGCAGGGTCAAGACTGATTTGCATATGGTTGGGTCCAAACTGGAATGGCACGGTGAGCAAAAAACAATGGATTTAGGCCCAGATCACTGTATTAGGGTGAATGTATGACATTGTTCTGCATTCTGTCCATCAATTGTTCTTTTTGCATTTGTCACCCGAGTGGACGCGTATGCCCAGATGTGGGTCCCGTGCTCTCCATGTCACTGGAGTCAAGCTATACTGGCTGATGAGGTCTGAAAGATGAAACCGGTCCTAGGATGCTTGTTTCCAGTCCAGGGAGTACCTGACCTGGCAGTTCTTGCTGGACTGTTCCCATTGAGCTCAGAGTCAAGACTGATTTGCATATGGCTGGATCCAAACTGGAATGGCATGGTGAGCAACAAAAGGGTGGATTTAGGCCCAGATCTCTGTATTAGGGTGCATGTATGATATTGTTCTGCATTCTGTCCATCAATTGTTCTTTTTGAATGTGTCACCCCGAGTGGGACGGGTATGCCAAGACGTGGGTTCCATGCTCTCCATGCCACTGGAGTCAAACTATCCTGGCTGATGAGGGCTGAAAGCCTGAAACCGGTCCTAGGATGCTTGTTTCCAGTCCAGGGAGGACCTGGCCTGGCAGTTTGGCTGGACTGTTCCCATTGGCCGCAGGGTCAAGACTGATTTGTATATGACTGGGTCCAAACTGGAATGGCATGGTGAGCAAAAAACAATGGATTTAGGCCCAGATATCTGTACTAGGGTGAATGTATGACATTGTTCTGCATTCTGTCCATCAATTGTTCTTTTTGCATCTTTCTAAAAGTGGCATTTTTAAAAATTGTAATGACAAATTCAACTTTACAGTTAAAGAGGATTTATCATTATAATTCCATAGGTACTAAACATAACTGCTCTACCGCCTTCGAATTTGAAATTATGGAGAAGTGTGGCTCACTGGTTAGAGGAGGCAGACCTGGAAGCAGACGTCAGCCCGGGACCAGGGTTCAATTCCCGGCTCGGCGGGATCTTGAGTCCTAAAATGTCCATGGACTCGACAATTCTCGCTCCAGTGCCTACTCGATTCATGGGTTCACACTCTGCGACTCTGGGCAATAGCTTGCTTAATCTCCACAACGGCCCCTCGCGGCGGGATGCCTGGCTTTCACCTTGCGGATACCCTGCCGGGGTTATCTCACAGGGGAGTACCAGGACGGGTTCCCTAAGCAAGCACTTAGAAACCGCTTGGTGATTTGCGCTATATAAATTCCTGTACATTTACATTTACATTTACACTTATTAGATGTAACAAGTAATCCCCTATATTAACCTATGGGAGGTGTAGGCCTCACCATAGTGATAACGAATTTGGGAGTTTTGCACTACCAGTACATTTAAACCTTAGAAGCATATGTCCTGCCTTTTTTACTTACCCAGCACCCTGCCCTATGGTCTGCCTAGGGACTACCTTAGGTGTGACCTACATGTAGTAAAAGGGAAGTTTATGGCTTGGCAGGGGGTCCTAAATGCCAAGTCGACATGACTGTGTAAACTGCTCACACACTCTCTTCAGTGGCAGCCCTGAAACATATTTTAAATAGTTACTTAAGTGAGTGGCACAATCAGTGCTGCAGGTCCACTAGTAGCATTTAATTTAAAGGCCCTGGGTACAGATAGTGCATTTTACTAGGGACATATAAGTAAATTAAAGATGCCAATTGTGGATGACTCAATAAAACCATGTTTTTGGAGAGAGCACATGCACTGGGTAGCAGCGGTAAAGTGCCCAAGTCCTAAAACCAACAAAACAAGGTAAGCAAAATTAAACGCAAGCAGGCAAACATTTGGGGAAAGACCACCCTAAGGTGACAGGTCTAACATTCAGCTACTTTCTCCCACTGTGCCTGCTGAGCTGCAAAACAATGATGTAATTATTAAGGACATTATTAACTGAATGCCCACAATCTTAAGGGCCCACCTTGTGCCATAACCCCTTCCATGCTGCCGTCGGCCATTGGCCGATGGCAACGCTACCTCGCTGGTGGTGTCGTCGGTCAAGTCCCGCACTTCTGCAAAATCGCGGGCGCAGTAGAGGGGTTAAGAGCCTTTTGGGTGTTGTCAGCTTGCAGTTTGTGTGTCTGATGGATGCCTCTTTTAAAGGCAGTGGATAAGAAGAAACCCAAAATACCCTTGTAGGCTTGGACAGGGAAATGAATGATGAGTGAAAAATTCCAACAAGAGATTTTGTTCAGAAATTCTTACTCTAATGCAGTGCACACGTAATTACTTGGACGTTCAACCCAGATTGGTCTTGAACCCTTGAACAATCAATGCATATGTCAAATTATTGGAAAATATCAACTGTTATGCATCCACAGGACTCACGCCAGTGTATGCGCTACTTAAGGACTCGATTCGCCTTTGAAATTTCTTTGGAATTTTAAAGTTTGAGCATAATCGGTTAAGCTCGCTTGTGTGGTTTAAGTAACACGCATTGATTGATGTCGCTATAACATGCTGCAACAAGATTTCTAAAATTCAAGTGTTCATTTCAACAGCGATCCCGTGTGGGCATTCCTCATTGAATCAAGATTTGATTCGGTCCAACTTGATCATTGAAGCGCAATTAAGGGTCTTTAAATGGAATTGACTGTACGTCCTGAAGATGGTCTGACGGATCAACGCGCCCCAACAGACTGAAACGTCGACTCATCCATCTATTTTTCTGTATTCTCAGTTTTGTTACTTGTTTGATTATTTTGGACTAGATGTACATATCTATGATGAGTAGGCCGAGTGTTACATCCTCTCTCATGGTGTTTTGCAACATTGATCGTATTTGATGGTACCCTTTTGAATTTTATTTATAACAATTTTGTATCTTTCTTGAAAAGAGATATTCCCATGTCTTTGATATCTTTTAAAGGCAAGCACAGCCTGAGTACTGAAAGGCGCTGCATAATCCCCAAGTGTGAAAGAAACAACGTGAAGGCTAGATAACAGGAAAGAGTCACCCCTACAAGCCACTTATGCTAGCAGGATGCTCCACCAACATCCCAAGTGTGTCTGGGAAAGTGTTGTTTCATAATATAAAAAGGGAAAAGAAATTTGCAATCAGGTGTCAGTAAAATTTAAATATGAACAACATTTGTACATGTTTCATTTTTTCTAGGGAGTAATTACAATAACAATGTCCTTACTGAAAAAGGTGATGTGGTTTCCCATTTTCAGTGTGCCAATCTTCAAGAAATGTGCTACAAGTGACACATAAAAGGTTTTGCAGCTTTTATGAACAAGTGGCATTAATGGCCCCTGAAATCATACTAGCATTGCAAATAAGTTTTCAGTGCTTTGTGTTAGTAGTCTGACAGCTCTATTAAAAGGTCTGTTAGACCTGGCATCATTGGCGTGAGTCTCCCTTCCAATTTGTTTTATGTTTTTGCTGGATTTATGCTTTGGCCACTGTGCCACTGCTAATCAGTGCCACGGTGCAAGTGCTCCCTATGTTAAATTAATGTACTAATTGGTTACTCCATGATTGGGTTATTTGATTTATCTGCCAGCCCCTAGTATAGTGCACCATGTGTGCCCAGGGCTTGTAAATCAAATGCTGCTGGTGTGCTTGCAGCACTGGTTGTGCCACCCACAGAAGCACCTTGTAAAGTGTGTCTCAGGCCTGCCATTGCAAGGCCGGTGTGCAGTCTATTACTGCCATGTCGACTTGGCCAAGTGCACCCACTTGCCAGTCCCTAAACCTTCCCTTTGCTTCATATTAGACACCCCTATGGTAGGCCCAAGGGTAGGGTGCATTGTAAGTACAAGGTAGGGCATGCTCTGATGTGTGTAGCATGTTATAATAGTGAATTACAGCCATTTTCGTTTTTCACTATTGAAGGCTACCTGTTCTCATAGGCCAGGATGGGCTGGTAGATTCTTACATTCTTATAATCCTAACTGACTCAGGGAACATGGTAGAAATTCGAATTTGGTATGCCTGAACTCAGAATAATAAAATACATATTTTAGTAAAGTTTATTTTAATATTCTGTGTTTGCAAATACCACTTTTAGAAAGTAGTTATTTGCTTGCCTAACCATTCGAGCCTGCCTCCGCTGGGATGTGTATTCCTTGCCTGGGTTTGTGAGTGACAGGGCTGGGGGATTCCAGGAGACAGGCTGGGGAAGCCCGGGGGTGAATAGAGAGATCTGCATCTAGATGGGAGGGAGGAGTTGCACCTGGGACCTGAATAGGGCTGGGCCTTCCCTCTAAAATGCTGGCTCCACCTCCTGTGGCTTGTCCGATGTCTCTGCCCGGCACTGTGAAAGGAGAGGAGGAATTCTGTCAACAGAGTGCTCAGAGCTGAATCTTCCCTCCCCTGTGCTGGCTCCACCTCCTGTGGGGCGTCTGATGTCTCTGCCCTGCACAGTGAAAGGAAGAAGAGAGTCATATAAACAAAGTGCTCGGGAACTGGTTTGGACTAGGCAGAGGCCTCTCTGCCTTGAGAGAACAAAGGATTGTGGGGTATAAATATTGGGACCCTGATCCCAAGAAATTAGATCACTTCTGAACAAGAAACCTTTCTGCCAAGGAGAAGAACCAAGGAAGCTGCAGGAGTTGTACTGCCCCTCTGCCAGTGTGCTGTTTGCTGGGTTCGCCTGCAGTGGTTGCTTTATTGCCAAGGGAAAGGAGAAGGAACTTTGTAAGGATTTCCATCTACAGAATATTCTCCAAGGGCTTGAACTGTGCTTGCCTCCTGCTGAAGTCTCAGGGACAAAAGACTTCACCTCCAGCTCCCTCCTGAATTTTCTTGCTGGGAATTCTGACTCCAGTCATTTGGGTGCCGCTGGGAGCTGGAAGCGCGACGCATTATGAAAAAGCGTGTCACCGCCGCAGCAGAAATCATCGCAACACCAGAGAAGCGAGTCCTGGAAGCGTGTGTTCATCGAAGCTGCCTGCTGTCGCATCGCCGGAGAAGCGTGACGCAATCGAGAGAGTCGCCATCGCATCACCGGAGAAGCGTGTCGCAGGGCCTGTCACGGATCCAAAGTACAAAGTTGTCGCAAGGCTGCCAGGGCGCCATCGCATCATCATCGCATCACCGCATCAAGGGCGCCATCTTCTCACATCGCAACCGGATCATCGCATTGCATCAAGGCGCCATCTTGCGCACTGCAACGGGCTTGCAGGCCGGGAATCTACATATCACCTCCGCACTGGTAAGGCTCACGACAAGTCCCCTACTCTGCGTAAGCATTGAGGAAGGACGCAACCATTCCCCTAGGTCACGGAACCAACACATCTCACCTATTGCGAGCCTTTTGTTCACTTTGCGTTACGCATCCAGGTACTGTGTTGAGAACTTTGTCGCATTTACCAACAACGTGAAATAAGAGACTGTAATCATCTTTTAAGTAATCTTAAGTGTAGTATTGTGGATTTTTGTCGTTTGTGGGCTTGTGTTTAAGTCTATATAAAGAATACTTATTTTTATAAAACCTATGTTGTGTCCAATCTGTAGTGTATTCACTGTATTACTGTGTATATTCACAAATGCTTAACACACTGCCTCTGAGATAAGCCTTTCTGCTCGTGCCAAGCTACCAAGGGGGTGAGCAGGGGTTATTAAGGAGTGTAATCCCATTTTCCTGACTTAGAAGTAAGGGCCCCAATTTGGACAAAGGTGAATACCATTGCCAACTAGAGACCTCCAGATCTAACAAGGTCTGACAATATTTCACTGAAATTACAGTGACTCTAATAAGAAGTGCTTATACTATACATCACCAGAATATGTACGTTAGTATCTATAGAGCTAAGACAAACACTGTAATTATCCCAAACAATCAAAAGGCAAATATCAAAGCTATAGAGCAAAGTCAAATGAACCTACACTATTTTCTGTGATATATATGGGTAGTTGCAGGCAAAAATGAGGTTTGCAGCAACTTGGAAGGTTTTGGATGTGTGGAGATTTTCTGGAAAGGCCTGGAAAATCATGGACATACATACCCACATAATATGTTGGAATATTGCTGGTTGAAGTGCCAAATGAACAGTTTTGAGCTGGTGTGACCATATTTCCAAATTTGCCATTGTAATGTTATTGGAAACCTGGCATCACGGTGATATTGTTTGGAATGGGTTTGAAACCTTTTCTATACCTGCTACCTGTCTGGTTGGGGGTAGAGCATGGGGGAGGCTGGGCAACAAGGTATGAATCTCCAAATATTTTAAGTTATTTATACTCACCTGTAGTCATCCTAAATAGTTTATTGATAGTGTTACTGAACAGATGAAAATGTTCCTTTATTAACTGTTCAAAACCCTGTGTTGAACGTGGGTTGTCAAATCTTGACCATATTTGAAGTTATGGAAATTTTAACAGCCGGGCTAGACACAGTTTGGATGAATTTCATATGATTGTTGGAGGGGATTTCAATGCCAAGATAAGTTACAATTTAACACAATGTAGTCCTTTTTTGGTTCTAGACATTACTCCGTCTAGTTGGAAGGCAGACCCTAGGGGCCAGCTCTTGGTCCATAAACTAACACTGTTTAACCTTTGCAACCTGGCCGACATTGTGGGTGACCCACAGGTACAAACATCGACCTTTGTAGGTTGGTGGCAAGGAAGTTTTATATCATATCTTCCTCTCCAAGGGTATTGTATAGTGTGTGGAGGCGGGTGGCAGAGTGGAAAATGGGTTTAGCAACCTCAGTCCAAATGAATTAGTTCTATGTCTCCAGGAAGGCCCACAACTACTGACTTCTAAAGGTGTGTCTGATCTGACCACCAAGGACAGCTGACTTAGGCTAAGGTGGCAGGTGTTTAATATTACTGCTCACCTGATTTCCACAGTCAAGGCCAATCTCGGAATGATTGTTGATCAACTTCTAGTTACTGATTACCCTGTAGTTGATACGATGGAGGCCTTTGAAATTTAAATCGCTCTATTACAAACTTTTTAACTGTCCCAAGGAAAAATAATGAACTGAATAAGATAGGCTGGTTTGACAGGGAATGCAGGATGACCCACCAGTGCTTGCACCTCGCGCTGTCCTAGAGAAAGTACTGTCATAGTCATAGCAAGTCACGAATACAAATTGCCCATTAATGAAAGTATATTCTTAAAGCGGGAACTTGGGAAAGCCTGAACAGAACCTATAAAGAGAGGGACACCAAGGGTGTTTGGGATATTGTGAATGAGAGAAGGAGAACAGGCATTAAGAGTAAGGGATTAATGACCAAAAATAGTGCAGATAACCGTATTAGTCACTTAAAACGTATCTTCTCTTTTTCTCATGATCAGAGTGAGTATCAGCCAGATGACCCCCTAGAGATTAGATTTACTGTTGAAGAGGTGTCTTTGGCCATCTCGTTTAGCTCCACTAGAAAAGCACTGAGCCCCGATGGATCCTGATGGGGTCCCAATGGACCGTTACAAGGAAAATATCACGGTGTGGGCCCCCATCATCACTAATATTCTGAAGGCTGCAGTATTCTGCAGGATCAAGACCTCTTGTCAGCTTGCTGATACAGTCCCTCTATTTAAACAAGCATTAGAAATGCAATCGGGCTCAGATTTATTTGAGTTTGAGCTAATGGCATTGTAAATGGTAATGTATTTTTTCTAAGTGTTATGGAGTGTGTTAATGTGGTGGTGGTGGTAGTGGTAGTACTGGTGGTGGTGGTACTGGTAGTACTGGCGGTGGTGTTAGTACTGTTGGTGGTGGTAGTGGTAGTACTGGTGGCTGTAGTAGTGGTAGTACTGGTGGCTGTAGTAGTGGTAGTACTGGTGCTGGTAGTACTGGGAGTACTGATAGTGGTAGTACTGGTGATGGTGGTGGTACTTGTAGTGGTAGTACTGGTGGTAGTGGTACTGGTACTGGTAGTGGTAGTACTGGTGGTGGTGGTACTGGTAGTACTGGTGGTGGTACTGGTAGTGGTAGTAGTGGTAGTACTGGAGGTGGTGGTACTGGTAATGGTAGTACTGTTGGTGGTAGTACTGGTGGTGGTAGTACTGGTAGTGGTGGTACTGGTGGTGGTGGTACTGGTAGCGGGAGTACTGGTGGTGGTGGTACTGGTAGCAGTAGCATTGGTGGTGGTAGTACTGCTGCCCGTAATACTGGTAGTGGTAGTACTGGTGGTGGTGGTACTGGTGGTGGTAGTACTGGTGGTGGTAGTGGTACTGGTTGTGGTAGTACTGCTATTGGTAGTACTGGTGGTGGTGGTAGTACTGATGGTGGTGGTAGTGGTAGTACTGGTGGCTGTAGTAGTGGTAGTACTGGTGGCTGTAGTAGTGGTAGTACTGGTGGTGGTAGTACTGGTAGTACTGATGGTGGTAGTATTGGTAGTACTGGTGGTGGTGGTGGTACTGGTAGTGGTAGTACTGGTGGTGGTGGTACTGGTAGTACTGGTAGTGGCGGTACTGGTAGTACTGGTGGTGGTGGTAGTGGTAGTAGTGGTAGTACTGGAGGTGGTGATACTGGCAGTGGTAGTACTGTTGGTGGTAGTACTGCTGGTGGTAGTACTGGTAGTGGTGGTACTGGTGGTGGTGGTACTGGTAGCGGGAGTACTGGTGGTGGTGGTACTGGTAGCAGTAGCATTGGTGGTAGTGGTACTGCTGCCCGTAATACTTCTACCAATCTGCACTCTGCACTACCAATCTGCACTCTGCACTACCAATCTGCACTCTGCACTACCACTCTGCACTCTGCACTACCACTCTGCACTCCCACTCTGCACTCTGCACTACCACTCTGCACTCTGCACTACCACTCCACACTACCACTCTGCACTCTGCACTACCAATCTGCACTCTGCACTACCAATCTGCACTCTGCACTACCAATCTGCACTCTGCACTACCACTCTGCACTCTGCACTACCACTCTGCACTACCACTCTGCACTCTGCACTACCACTCTGCACTACTACTCTGCACTCTGCACTACCACTCTGCACTCTGCACTACCACTCTGCACTACCACTCTGCACTCTGCACTACCAATCTGCACTCTGCACTACCAATCTGCACTCTGCACTACCACTCTGCACTCTGCACTACCACTCTGCACTACCACTCTGCACTCTGCACTACCACTCTGCACTCTGCACTACCACTCTGCACGCTGCACTACCACTCTGCACTCTGCATTACCACTCTGCACTCTGCACTACCACTCTGCACTACCACTCTGCACTACCACTCTGCACTACCACTCTGCACTACCACTCTGCACTCTGCACTACCAATCTGCACTCTGCACTACCAATCTGCACTCTGCAGTACCACTCGCACTCTCAATCTGCATTCTCACTCTGCACTACCACTCTGCACTACCACTCTGCACTCTGCACTACCACTCTGCACTCTGCACTACCACTCTGCACTACCACTCTGCACTCTGCACTACCACTCTGCACTCTGCACTACCACTCTGCACTACCACTCTGCACTCTGTACTACCACTCTGCACTCTGCACTACCACTCTGCACTCTGCACTACCAATCTGCACTACCACTCTGCACTACCACTCTGCACTACCACTCTGCACTACCACTCTGCACTACCACTCTGCACTACCACTCTGCACTCTGCACTACCACTCTGCACTCTGCACTCTGCACTACCACTCTGCACTCTGCACTACCACTCTGCACTCTGCACTACCACTCTGCACTACCACTCTGCACTACCACTCTGCACTCTGCACTACCACTCTGCACTACCACTCTGCACTCTGCACTACCACTCTGCACTCTGCACTACCACTCTGCACTCTGCACTACCAATCTGCACTCTGCACTACCACTCGCACTCTCAATCTGCACTCTCACTCTGCACTACCACTCTGCACTACCACTCTGCACTCTGCACTACCACTCTGCACTACCACTCTGCACTCTGCACTACCACTCTGCACTACCACTCTGCACTCTGCACTACCACTCTGCACTCTGCACTACCAATCTGCACTCTGCACTACCAATCTGCACTCTGCAGTACCACTCGCACTCTCAATCTGCATTCTCACTCTGCACTCTGCACTACCACTCTGCACTACCACTCTGCACTCTGCACTACCACTCTGCACTACCACTCTGCACTACCACTCTGCACTCTGCACTACCACTCTGCACTCTGCACTACCACTCTGCACTCTGCACTACCACTCTGCACTCTGCACTACCACTCTGCACTCTTCACTACCACTCTGCACTCTGCACTACCACTCTGCACTTTGCACTACCAATCTGCACTCTGCACTACCAATCTGCACTCTGCACTACCACTCGCACTCTCAATCTGCACTCTCACTCTGCACTACCACTCTGCACTCTGCACTACCACTCTGCACTACCACTCTGCACTCTGCACTACCACTCTGCACTACCACTCTGCACTCTGCACTACCACTCTGCACTCTGCACTACCACTCTGCACTCTGCACTACCAATCTGCACTCTGCACTACCAATCTGCACTCTTCAGTACCACTCGCACTCTCAATCTGCATTCTCACTCTGCACTCTGCACTACCACTCTGCACTACCACTCTGCACTCTGCACTACCACTCTGCACTCTGCACTACCACTCTGCACTACCACTCTGCACTCTGCACTACCACTCTGCACTCTGCAATACCACTCTGCACTACCACTCTGCACTCTGCACAACCACTCTGCACTCTGCACTACCACTCTGCACTCTGCACTACCAATCTGCACTACCACTCTGCACTACCACTCTGCACTACCACTCTGCACTACCACTCTGCACTGCCACTCTGCACTACCACTCTGCACTACCACTCTGCACTATCACTCTGCACTACCACTCTGCACTCTGCACTACCACTCTGCACTACCACTCTGCACTCTGCACTACCACTCTGCACTCTGCACTACCACTCTGCACTCTGCACTACCACTCTGCACTCTGCACTACCACTCTGCACTACCACTCTGCACTCTGCACTACCACTCTGCACTCTGCACTACCAATCTGCACTCTGCACTACCAATCTGCACTCTGCACTACCACTCGCACTCTCAATCTGCACTCTCACTCTGCACTACCACTCTGCACTACCACTCTGCACTACCACTCTGCACTCTGCACTACCACTCTGCACTACCACTCTGCACTCTGCACTACCACTCTGCACTCTGCACTACCAATCTGCACTCTGCACTACCAATCTGCACTCTGCACTACCAATCTGCACTCTGCACTCTCAATCTGCACTCTGCACTACCGCTCTGCACTACCACTCTGCACTCTGCACTACCACTCTGCACTCTGCACTACCACTCTGCACTACCACTCTGCACTACCAAACTGCACTCTGCACTACCAAACTGCACTCTGCACTCTCAATCTGCACTCTGCACTCTCAATCTGCACTCTGCACTACCACTCGCACTCTCAATCTGCACTCTGCACTACCACTCACACTCTCAATCTGCACTCTGCACTCTGCACTCTGCACTACCACTCTGCACTACCACTCTGCACTACCACTCTGCACTCTGCACGAGCAGGGAGACTGTGTTCTCTCCTAGTGAGTGCCTGCAGCTGGCAAAAGCAAGGTGTGAAAAGCCCGGGTTTCATGGTTCGCCGGAAGGTGCACGTCTAGCAAGGTAAATTCACCATATTATTAAAGATGTGGTTGACGAAGACCCAGGTCATCAACATACATAATGTCCTGACTTTGAAGCGGATATCCATTTGAAAAAAAGAGAAGGTGTATTTATTTATCTCCCCTGTTATTCTTGTTTTTATGCTGCAGTTTGCAGCTAGGACATAATTCCCTGAGCTATTTCACCTGTAGTCTAAAACATGCGGGTTGTACAAGGCTCTAAGCAACAAACTCGCTATCCCACTAGTCTATGTTACACATAAATATGTGATCTACAAATATCTGCTATATTCTGAAATAGGCATATTAATCATTTGAACTATTTTAACATTCAAACCTACGGCCAGAGGTTACACACAGATCTCTCGAGCGCATAACCACAGGTTGCATCTTACCACTATTATACCCCAAGACTTGCAGGTCAGACAGTTGTTTGCAGCAGCTGGTTTATCCCCAAAGAACATTTAATGTAGTCTGTAACCATTACCGTAAGCCCCGGACAACTTTACATTTTTTTTTACAGCTGAGGGTATTACTGCAATACGTAGCCTGGCTGTCCTGAAGTCTTCTGCTCATGGTGCCGCCTTCTGACAATCGCCTTTACCCAATTGGTAGGTTCCTAGATCATATTTCCCCATTAACCGAAATAAAAAAGATGACCGAAAAACGAAGCATAAGAAGTCACGGTCACCTTCAAGGGGTGGAGCGTGTTAAGAACTTTCCTCAAACTTGTGTGGGTGCAAACTGCTTCTAAAAAGTGTGCTAGCGGTCTTAAGAGAGATAATGATTTATTAAGCGGTGACGTTTTTGTTTAAGACAAGTTCTTGAACTACGAAGAAGAGGCAAGTCTCGTTGGTGGCCACAACTTTAGTATTTAAAAACCCTCCAGTCACACAGATGACGTTTCGTTGTCGGCAGGCCATTCCCTCAGATCTGCCCTCCTCTGAGCAGGTCATCCATCAACCGCAGCAGAAGAATAGCGCGCCGTCACCGACCAGCACTACGGAAACAAAGAGGCCACATCACGCCTCCCAGCTTTCACCGCCTGTTGCCAAGAGCCCTTTCATGCCTCCAACTGCACTCATTTAATAAACACAAACCGAAAAAAAAACACATCAATTGTACACTTCCCTTGCATGTCGCCTTTGTGATTTAAACACATGCATGCAAAACGGACCCTGTCAGAATTAAATTCAACTCGTAGAAAACTTTACTGCGAGAGACCATTTTGAATTCGGGACTATATAACAACTGAACTTGTATTCGAAACAGGCCGTGGTTGAAACATTAATCGAGCTGATGTAACCTACCTGAAATTACAAGTCATAAATTCATAACAGACGTGACAAAATGTTGTCTTTTCGCTATGACACTGATTCGCTATGCCTGTGTGCACGTGAGGAGGACGCGCGCCCGACAAACGCACTGCTCTATGGTGAACGCGCGCACACCATCTGGAATGCATTACACGGCCACCCTGACAGCTCCTAATTAAGATTAATAAGTCTGCTGTGCACGTAACCACAGACAATATGCCATGAAACTGAAATAAATGACGGACGAAAAGTAAATATAGCCTATCACGTCAAGGCTACTAAATAGACAGCACAGCGAAGACGAATCACTAGGCAGATGCCATAAAAAACGCGACGTGCACTGAGGAATGTGGCAGCCCGGACCCCTTTCAGAATTTTTTTTTTTTCAAACACATAAGAGCTCGGAAGCTCCGCCCCCACTTCGTGGTGACGTAGGCCCGAGCCCTAAAAAGGCAGAATGTAGTATCCCTACTATTATTAACCAATTTCTATGATGGACTCAGTAGTAAAAGTTGTTGTCAAGAGGTGTGGCGCAGCGGCCAGGGCGTTCGACGTCGGACGCTGGGGATCACGGTACGATCCCCGGCACCGGCGGCAGGGGTCTGCCCAGCACCTTGTGACTCTGGGCAATAGCTTGCTTAATCTTCCCGACAGCCCCCAATGCCGGGAAACTGACGGGTAGCTGTGCTCTTTATAAATACAGGATTATTATCCTGCTCAGGATAGAGTCTTGGGTCCAGCAGTCTGGTGTTATTAATACGCAGATGATGCTTTGTTAGTTTTCCTCATGCCCAATGGTCTACTGGGGTTTATTAACCGCATGCGTGCTGCGGCCATTTTTGCGCTGGGCGGCTTTTTTCCAAAAGCCGCGTTACATGACGAGCAGACCTCGTCATGAGCATGCGAGCGGCGCAACTCATGACGAGCTGAGCTCGTCATGAGCATGGAAGGGGTTAAGAACATTATCTTGTTTATGGACAGCTTGGACCTCAAAACCAATATATCTTAAACCCATAATATGATGTGTAGGCAACAAAGTACCAAGGTTAGACCCATATTCATCGAGGGTAATCTCATCTCAAGGGTGACTGAATTCCCATACCTTAGGGGTGACCTTGACTCCAGAGGTGGTTTTTTGCCCTGCATCTCAAATTGTTGCTTTTGTTTTCGTCGTTCACTTTGGGCTTTGTAGGATGTGTCTCGAAACGTTGGTAGCTAACCTGTTTTACCACTTTTTGAAATATACAAAATGAAATGTGTACCGGTTTTGACTAATGGGGCAGGAATATGAAGCATCCGTGATTGCTCCAGCTTACAAGGAGTAGGCCCAGGTAGTCTCCATTATTTTTTTACCTAAAGAACTGGGCTGGTCTATATAAACCATGCAGCTGACCTAGTGGGCTTGCACCACTCATCCTTAGGACCTTCTTAGGATTTCATTATAAAATCATGAGAAATCATCATTAAACCACAAAGTTATTACTGTCTGAATGTTTTGCCCTTTGTTTGGGATCAGAATCCAGTGGTTGAGCTACGTTAGGAAAACTGCAGAAGCACTGGATGGGACTGAATTGTTTACATCACTATATACAATAAATGAGGAGAGCTTACTAGGGTGAGGGTCCTTACTTGAATTTTGTGGCTGCCATTAGGAGGGAAGAGAGCCGATTAAGACTACCATGAGGGATTTAGACCCAATTCAAACTGGCACGAGCACTGAACCATATTTGTCTATTGTGAAAAATGCATTGGAGCTGAATTTTGTCTAGTTCGCACTATTTATTTGTTTATAAATTAGAATTTACCTCTGCTTCCCGCTAGGTCAGTTCGATACAACATTCATTTTGATCTGTCCATGTGACGAATCCTCCCCTCAATCATTGGTCCATTTTTTTTCTTCTGTGAGCTTTATCAGACTGTCAGACATAAATACCTGGTACCGGTTTAAAGCTCTGTGGACTTCACCAATATAGACAGGCACTTTTTTCTTCACAAGCTGTGGGAGGATTCCTGAAAACTGCCCTACTTAATAGAAAATTAATGGAGATTTAATGACTTTTTTTAATGCACTTGTGTACTTCACTTCCTCTTGTCATTTCCTGCCGAGTCAGGATCTTCTTGGTGGATAACTCAATACCAGAAAGTTACTGTTTGACCCACGATTTTAAATATTGACATATTTTATTGGATTGAACCTACCCATTCCTTTTGAAGCATCTTATTGTGTCTAGTGCAACTATCGGGCATGCTTAAGCCTTATGATTGACTGGTTAGAGAACACTTTGTGTTTAATATGAAACCATTGCATGCTAATGCATTGTATATTTTATTATTTTATGGTTACATTGGTATAATTGAATAATGATTTACAGGACCGGCGTTAGCGCTGGTGGCGCCCGATTCGACATTAACTTTTTGCGCCCCCACGTCCCATGATCACCTCCTCGGATTCTCTTACTACCACCTGCAAAAGTGCCCCTCATCTTTCCTATCATACAATATTGGCCAGAACAGCGCATCCCTGAATTCACAGCACCCCCTTCCACTGGTCAGCACCCCGTGCGCACTGCCCTAAAGCGGCCCTTACAATTTATTTGATTTGAGGGTAGCTGTACTTAACCTGAGATCTGTGGATCCCAGGGAGAGTCTGATGCCTTTTCAGTCCATGATTGTTTAGATAATTACATACGTTTAGCAGATTATCACGGTATATACACATAAAATGAAAAAAATTGAACATTTTAAAAGGTGCTGTAAATGTAGAGGAATTTGAAACTGGAGGCTAAAAATTAAGTTGCCATCCATGCCTTGATTCATGGGAGCAGCACAAGTTCAACAAACAGAATTCAGTATTTAGGATTGGTGGGCTGGTATACACTGACGAAGATAGAGCAAGTACTTGGAGAAAAAAAGACACAATGATAATGCTACATTATAGCATATTACTAAAACATTTAGAAATAAAATCACATTTCGAAATGCTCTAACCTCTCCATTAAAATTAAAATGTGGACTTTTTTCTTTCTTTTTGTTTGTGAATTAAATAAAGTATTTCATAGTTTGTATATTTGTTTGATGCATACGTTTTTCTGATCAAACCATGTTTCCCAGCTTCTGGTAGTGATTCAGTGAGGGTCCACAAAAGACAAAAGGTTGAGAACCACTGATATATTTCTCTGGCCCATTGGTGGTTTGCGGCCTGTGGTAGAAGGACTATTGTTCATTGAATGACTTAGTGGTGCAGTGTTGCAATGATTTATATATTGCTGTTGGACCCTTGAATTTGTGAAATCCAGACCTCTAAAATTCAGGAACTGTTTTTCATTTTGGTACCTGTAGTCCTATTGATCACATACATATAGTACTTACCACAAGTACCAGAAATCCAAGACAAATCCTGGTATGGATCGATGAGGTACTCACTCATGAAACTAGATAACTTGAGACCAATGGAATCCACTTCTTAAATATTGCATCAATGAGACCATCTAGTGAAAACTTGAACTGAAACAATTGTGATTGTTTTTTCAAAAGGATGACAGGTACATACGTCATCAATAGCAAACCCACTACCTTATTGCTGTGCAGGTGAAAGACATTTTTCACCTGTCTAGCAGAAGGTTAAAAAACAGTTCTAGCTTGGGTAAAGATACCCAAATAAAGGAATTCTATCTTGGAAGTGGATGCTTCACTCCAGCTGCTCCCACAGGCAGGAAACATGAGTCTATATCACGCCAGATGCCGAAGAAATCAGATGGCTTCCAACCCCCACTCTGTGTAAGTCTTTTTCAAATGTTGGGGCTAAACCTCCCCAACTATACAATCTCACTTGATACTTTACTCCCACCTCCAGCAGTCATTCCTATTTGCTCACTTAACACATGCACTTCTATTTGCTCCCTTTTTCCCCAAGCACTCCACAAACTTCCCAAATGCACAGCCAATTACCATCCTCCACAGTACACCTGTGGTGTTCCTGTTTGCCCTCCATGCTACTGTGAGTGGGGATAAGGAGCATGTGCTGACTGTGTGAGGGAGAGGAGTCTCTGTCATGAAAAGTTTTATTTTCAACCGCATCACTGGGCATCTCTGTGCCTTATGAAGTGGTCGCATACTGTGGTCAGACGCAGCTCTACTGTAAGGCCATCTCATGTTTTCTGGCATGTCTGCCTGCTATGGTCCCATCTCAGCTCTGCTGCTGGGTGCATTCCTGTCCTCCAATGCAGTGGGCAAGGAAGCCTGAAACTGTAGCCTTGATTGACCTTACATCTTCCTACACCCTAGCTCACCTCTTCCTAAAAAAAGAGCTCTCCAAATTGGTGGATCTTAGACTGATGTGGTGTGAAGAATGCTGGAGTTTCTTGCAGCATGGTAATTTTCACTGAGGATGGAGTTCAGACTGTCATAGAGTTAGGCCTGAATCCAGACCTTTAGATCTTATTAATGTAGAATCCAAGACAAACATTATTTTTGGTTGATATATTTCACACCATCGGTTAATATTTGTGAGAAATTTGGTTGACTAGGCTGTGAGCCATGGTAAAGCAGCAACCACAGTCCTTGTCCAGATGAGTCGCAAGCCAACCCTAAATTAACTTGTGCTCAACCGTCTGGCAGATTAGGCACTGAGCAGTCAGGCTTAACTTAGAGGCAATGTGTAAACTATTTGTGCAACACTTCTAACAGTAATAAAGTGGAACCACACAAAAAGGATCCCACACCAAATTAGAAAAATAAAGAATTCTTTAATACATAAAACAACACTAAAACAACAAAAATCCAATCGTGGACCTGGAGATATACAATTTTCGTTAAAATAGCGCATTAAAAGCACAAAGAACCAACTGTAGTTATCTGATTGGGCTGGACCGCAACAAAGTCACACGTTAAGGACAACTGCAATGGAGTCATTCCTGCTTGTAAGCAAATACCAATTTTGATTAATGGTGTTCTTTAGTGGCTTAGATTTTGTGCAGAATGTTGACACAAAGACTAGTTGTTCCAGTTTTTTTTCTCACTTTTTTTTGGTTAGTAGTTCTTCAGGTGGTGTCCACCATGCTCTTTTCATTTAAGCAATTTTTTGGGATATCCATGATCTTTTATTTTTTGTGCCAGGTTGGTTGCATGGAAATGATAATCTATTTTCTCTGTACAATTTCTTCTAATCCTCAAAAATTGGCCATAAAAGAGATTATCCCTTAAACCGCGAGGATGGTGACTGGCATAGTGCAAAGCTGAGAAATCATGTGATTTGTATGTTATTTTCATTGTTGTTATTTGTGTGATTCCTGTGTATATTGAATAATCAGGAAACTATTATATGCATCAAATGTTCCAACAAATATTCAAAGAAACTTTATTCAAAGAACAAAAATTGGAAAAAAAATAATAATAAAGAATTCAGTTTGAGGATCATGGCAATTGGTTTGTGTGATCTTTTTATGAATGAATGATTGAATAAGAATCAGTATTGGCATTTTTCTAGTTGTTGAGTATTTAAGGCCCAGCCTTACTGATTGAGGGCCAAACTCTTTTGTGTTAAGAGAACATTCTAAAAGTGGCATTTTCAAAATTGCAATTTAAAATCCAACTTCACCATAAGTCAGAATTTTTCATTACATGACTTGTTACCTGCTCCCATTCGGAAATGACAGCTTATTAAATGCAATAATGTAACTCCAATGTTATCCTATGGGAGAGGTAGGCCTTGCAGTGGTGAAAAATGTATTTAAGAGTTTTTCACTACCAGGGCATGTAACGCTTAAGAGTACATGTCTTAATTGTTAGTACCCTGTCCACTGGCCTACCTAGGGGTGACTTGTATGCATTAAAAAGGAAGGGTTGGGCCTGGTAAAAGGTTTACTTTGCCAGGTCGAATGGCTACAATGGCAGGCCTGGACATGTTTGAAGGGCTACTTAATTGGGTAGCACAATCATTGCTGCAGTCCTACTAGCAGTATTTAATTTAAAGGCCGTGAGCACAGGTAGTGCCACTTTACTAGGGACGTACAAGTAAATTAAATATGCCAATTGGGTATATGCTAATTCTACCAGGTGTTTATGAAAGAGCACACACACTTTTGCACTGGTTAACAGTGGTAAAGTGAATGGAGTCCTTAGGCCAACAAAACAAATTCATCAAAAAGTGAAGGGGAAAGGTTTGTGGGTGACACTGCAGAAAGGTCCAACAGCACTGCATTTTCCTCTCCATTATGGATAGATATTATTTTTCTGTTTTCCATGTCCTCCTGCTCCAGATTAGAAAATTTCCAGCATGCAAAATTTGTCAATGGAATGCTGGATGCATCATAACATAACACTTCCTGCACTGCTGCTCACTCCTGCATCTTACCCTGCTTCTGTAATCTTCTGAACTGTATGGCCCACTATTAGGGATTTGATTGTCATTGTTGATTCTCTGAACATCCATTTTTCACTTAAGATAACAAAATCTTTCTCCATTCTATTGCCATCTCATTCACATCCTTGTTCAGCCTGGACTGGGAGGAGGTAACAGGAAGTGCTAGACATTATTTCAGCAAAAAGAAGCAATGTAGAGCATCGCCAGGAAACCCAGTTCTTGACATATTTCAATGTTAATAGATCAAGAAGGCCAATATGGACCAAGTACAGGAAATAATTACTTCAGTTAAAAATTTCACGTCTTAGGAACAGTCTATTACTATTGAAATGCTGCTCTGTGCCAATCTGGCACTGAATTTTAGCAGGGTGAGATAGGCCTTCTTTTTCACATTTGTGCTTCAATACAAGCTAATAGGGATCACTAATAGCAACACTAAAGGCATAGCCTTGTCGTGAGCCACAGATTTACATATAGATTCATCAAAGTCCCGTTTTGTGAGTCTGTAATAGCGATTATTAAGGAATGGCTATTACAGACTCGCAAAACGGGATTCATGTACAAATCGCAATTTATTCCTACAGCTTCCTTATTTGCGATTAGCTATTTGCTAATCGCAAATAAGGAATAACTCCCCATTCATTCCTATGGGCCTAAAGGCCCATAGGAATGAATGGGAAGACATATCAATGTGCGAATCGCTATTAGCGATTCGCATTTTGAGTTTGCGATTTCAAGGGTGCAGGGGTGTCCACAGGACACCCTGTTGCACCCCTGAAATGATATTGGACGCTGGTGTTACGCACACACATGTCCTTGTGTAACATACAACTTAGAAAAATGCACTAAAGTGCATTTTTCGAAGTTTTCGCTATTTACCACGAAGTCAGACTTCGCGGTAAATAGCGGCAAAAAATAGCGATTATGCAAATTTTCTAAGGTTCATGATTAGCATTTAAGGAATCTCTAATTGAGATTCCTTAAATGCGATCGCAATTTGAGAAATCGCAATTATTTGCGATTTTTCTAATTGCGAGTTCATTACCCATTGATGAATTCCAAATGCCATTTTTGCGGGCGCAAACGGCCGATTTTTGCGATTCGCACCGTTTGCACTCGCAAAAATGCTTCATGAATCTACCTGTTAGTTTCCAAGATGTCTGACCTGCTTGAAGATTATCCAGACTTTTTTACTTCATTCACTGCAATGTTTGATAAATATGATACACGATATATGGTACAAGAAGATCTTTTCCATTTTCTTCAGGATTCAATGGAATTGCATACCTATGCACCTAATTTTCAGGGCATTTAAATAGAAACTGATCAGACAGATTTGACTTTATATACTATGTGGAGAAATTTAAATAAGGATATGAATGATGAATTGGCCAGAACCAATGGACCAGCCACATTTTAGTATCTCTTATTATACTGATTAAAATAAACTTTAGAACTCAAGAACCACGGGTGGAAAAGAGAAGGAATGAAGCTAGCTTCAAACCAGCTTCTCAGACTCATTCTCAAGCTCGGCCTATTCAACCTCCCAATAATTCAGGAAACGAAGAAGAACCTATACAACTGACAGTTACTAGAGGTCCACTTTCAAAAGATAAAAATCCATCAAAGAAAGATGCTCCTGTATCTGTACTGTGGTCTGAAAGGACAGCTCATAGGTAAAATATCCAACTCCCAAGATAGAATTCAGGAAACACTTGAGTCCAGGGCAAGTGAGTGGTAAGAGTTAATATAATCTTTGTTCAAGCGTACAATATACCAACTATCCCAGACTATTACTCTACAAGCCACCTTACAGTTCTATTAAGAGACAATTATTGTATGTGTTCTTGTTTATTGTGGGACATCAAGAACTTTATGGCTGCCCAGTGGTATCATGAATATCACATTCCGTTAAGACCCTAAAGACATAGTACACTTTGTTGAAGCTTCTGATGGCACACCAATATCCTCAGGATTAGTTAAGGAACAAAAAAGCCTAATTTCACAACATTTTCAAAGACCACAAATGGATTGAATTTAACTTAATAGCAACTTCCAAGTACCCAATATCCCTAAGAATGACTTGTCACATGATTACCTCGACAAAAAATTGCACCACTAAGAGTGTGTTTTGGAATCAGAGAATTGGATGCAACAATGTACGTCTACAGCCTCAACAAGTCAACTTCAACTACCAGAGGGTCTTTCATCCTTGGATATTGTGGCTCTAGTTTCTTCATTCTAAATATTCTGTCTACTTATAGAAGTCTTCTCTGAAACTCAAGATAGATATTTCCACGTCAATGTACTCTTCGGTGTTCTGTTCTATTGATTCTTAATCTCACTGTGAAGGTCCCTTTTGGAGGTATATACTCCATATTAACTACAGAATGCAAACCCCTACAAGATTATCTTCAAAGCAAAATCCAACAACAGTCTTGTAACTCAATCAAAGCCTCCAACCAGTCCATCTATTTGTTTTGTGTCAAAGAAAGATCCCACCAAGTTATAGCCCTGCCTTGATTATGGACGGCTTATTAAAATGACTATTATAGACCATTATCCTCTTCCTCTCATTTCTGATATTTTGGAGTAGGTTCAAGGAACCAAGATATTTTAAAAAGCTGGACTTGTGTGTCTTATCCATACTAAACTAGGAGTTGAGAAGAGAACTGCCTTCAGGACACAACTTGAGCATTTGTAATAGGTATTTCGGGCTCTGTATTGCACTTCATGGAATTCATCTTCTCTAATCTACTTCATTCTTCTGTAGTTGTGTTTCCAGACATCTTATTTTTTTATCGAGCCTGCTGAACATGATTGTCATGTTAATGACATACTCTACGGGGTACTAGTTGGGAAAGATGTGTTCCTCCTTCAAGTAATGAGTCAAAAATCCTGTCAGGCCGAATTCAGAAGATAAGTCCAGTCCAGTATAGTCAGGGTCCACTTGGCACTCTTCAACTGGTCAGTTCAGGAAAAAGCCTCTTGCAGCTTTTTGTTTTGTCCTCATACATGCCACCAGAAGATGATTACTCTAGATGGGACCTCTCTGTGCCTTACACACAAACAGAATTGATTTCCGCCCCCGGATATGTGTGCGGCCTACAGAGTTCGCCCAGAGGTAGGCTGTCTCCTTGTCGAACTCCCCTTTACCTCGATGGACCCACACATGTAGCAGGGAGGACCGGACCACAAACCTCTGGCATAATCATTGGACCGTAGTTATTCCCTCGACCAGGCCTCTAGTGCCGACCAGATTTTATTAGCACTTGCTCCGCCACAGGCCATATCTGACTGGCTGACCAACATGATGTTTTTTAAACAATCAGCGAATCTAGGTGGGGCTACCGACTTCCATTCTCTACAGATTTCCCTTCTGGCGATAACTGTTACATAGAACAAGAATTGAGAGGCCGCATCGTTCATGAGATAACCCGATGGCAGGCCAAAGAAGACCAGTCTAGGGCAACAGGTGATCGGTAATGATAGAACCTCCTCCAAGAAGCCACAAACTGTCGCCCAGTATCTGGCAATCTCCGGGCAATCTAAAAACATGTGTTGGTCGTTCGCTGCAGGGTATTTACATATAGGACAGTAATAGTTATCATTTATTACCCTAGACAATTTAGCTGGTGTCCAATATACCCTATAGGCTGTAAACAGGTGATTTCTTTTAAGATTTGCCGGCTTAATTATTTTTTGAGACATAGTAAAAGCATCAGTCCAAATTCTCTGTACCTCATCAGCATTCTCGGTTAGGACACTGCCCCAGAGACTCTCGAGTTCAGCGTTCAGGCTATCTTTTACACCAGCAAGTGTCCTGTACATCGAATGGGACTGGTCAGCAGTGCACCATTGCTCAGAGTTCAAAGATCCGTGCCATTAGTAAACAAAAAAATGGAGGTGACCATGCAAAAAGAAGCACTTTCTCACAACTTTCTATTGACCAAAGAACTATTCCATATTTGGTTATTTATTAGAAGAATGATCTCTATCAATGGACAAGTGAAATATCAAGGCTATCCTGGATTGGGTAGCTCCTTTTACCACCGAGTAAATTAAATGTTTACTGGGTGTACCATTTATGTATAGTAAATTCTTTAAAAATTGTGCAAAAATTGTGGCACCAATCTCTGACTTATTAAAGAAAGGAATAACATTCCAGTGGACTCCAACAGCTTCTCTAGAATTTGATTCCTTAAACACAAAATGTAAGGACTTTCAACTTCTCTTGCAACCTGATGCCACCAAACCATGTGTGGAGAACCAAATGCCATGGACAGGATCTTGGAGCAATTCTTAACCAAGAAAATGTTAATGATGCATCCCTTTAAACCAACAGATTTACTAAATCTGAATTAAATTAGTCAGTGGTGAAAATAGAAAACTTCCAGTGATGAAAGAAGCTTTTCAAGAATAAAGAAACTTCTTAATGGGTGCCAAACCCAAGTAATTATCTGAACTGATCATCACATTTTACAAGCTCTGTACAGGTAGAATGTTGAGATAGAAGACAATTTGGTGGGTCCTTTTCTTTCAACAATATGACTTCAAGATCATGTACTCTCCAAGCCCCCAGACTGTTGCAGAATATACCTGTCCTGCCAATATCTTACAAAAACGTTTGAAATTCTTAAACACAATACTATAATGTCAACTCATTTTTTTAAACAAAGGTGTAACATACAAGGAAGGAATACAATTCTGTTAAAAAGATCTATTTACCTATGAAAGAACTTTGTTTCATTAACAACCAAAAAGTTTAAATCAAATACTTGAGGGCTATCTTTTGTTTTGTAACTGTCATCCAATCTAACAGGAAATCATTATAATCAACCGCCAAATTTGCTTACAATAATGTGTGTATTCTCTACGTGCTAACAATATCAAAACAAATGATTTAAGTGGATTTTAAATGTTCCACCTGTAGAGTCTGAATGGATAAATTCAGTTCAAAGGATTGCAAGAATGGACAGGGGAACGCGGCCTAACAAGAGAACGAAATTTTGGAGTTTGTGGGATAATTGGGCAGAGACGGCTACCTGTTTAGTATAGTTGGAAATGTTAGTTCCTGTTCCTTCTTCTTTTTCTTCTCCTCTCCTTCCCTCTCGGACCTTTCCTCCTGCTCTCCTCCTTCCTTTTTGTTTTTCTTATATTCTTATTTTTGCCCTCTCTGAGTATTAAGTTGCTATAATAGAGTACAATGTTAAAGGTTAATCCAATGATTAGGTATCAGTAAACACAGGTTATTCTCTGGCTACGGGGGTGATCGAGAGAGATTGGTGACCCCTGGAAGAGAATCTAAGTAGGCGCCTGTGATAAGGGAGATAAGAGAAAACCGTCCATGTAACGAAGAGAACCTGTGATGGTAACATCGCCTCCCGTGGGAGTGAGCAGGATCCTTTCTGCAAGGGAAGTGAAGGAATTGGGACGGTAAACTCTTAAATTCTCCATCAGTATACTGATTAAACATATGAGGACAAAAAAAAAATGTGTGTATTTCCATATTTCTATAGTGTGGACCTATCCAGAAAGGGGCGGTGCACTATTTGGTGTCAAAGACAAGCATAAAGTCAATGTGTTGTAGGAGAATTATCTGGGTTGTGGATGGTTAATGCATGGTGGTATAGTGTTCTCTAAAGAGATAAGTCTTCAACTCTTTCCTAAATTGCAGCAGCGTTCAGGTGGTCTTGATGGGCATAGGCATTCTGTTCCAGATCCTTGGTGGATGGATGTTTTGTGTAGCGGAGTCTCTTTGGTAGGCACAGCAAAATTAGTGCAGCACAAGTTGAAAATGAAGGCCCCCAAGGGGGCAACAATGGCTGTAGCCGTGCAGATGGTACCAGTAGCAGTTCTGCAGATGGCACCAGTCACAATGGGGACTCCATCACAAAACTTTAGAGGGTTCCAAACAGGGAGTTTGGGAGCCCAAATAGATTATTGTAGCGGAGGCCAGGGAGGCTGGTTGAAACCAGACATCAGACAGTACTACTATTGCCATAAATGGGGTCACCTGGTTGAGACATGTTGGTACAAAAGCATACCATGAGCAGCAAAAGCAGCAGAGGTTAGAGAACCAGGGCCAGCCACTACAAAACCCCACGAATGTCCCTTCTCAGTACCAAGCACAGGGCACTCAGAATGTATCATACATTCAGTGACAGGGAGGCCCGCCGGTTGCCACACAACCGCAAGATATCAAGTAATTGGGTAAGCATGTGCCAGCAGAAACCACAGACATTGAAACCAGCACAACAGAGACAGGGTCCACAACCAAGGAGGGGTGACAGTGTGGGGAGGTAGTGCCTTCCCGCAGCCACAGAGCCAAAATCCCCAGTAAATAGACCCCCAGCAGATGAAGACCTCTAGTAATAACCCCAATGACTAATCAAAACCAGCATTCTCCTACCCCCATTTCCCATATATTGTATCAGAACAGAAAGGACTACAGAGAGCAATGAGGGGAGGGTCCAAAACATTTTTTAATTGCTTCCAGGATTTCCGGGTTGCTGTGGGCTGTGTCGGTCGGGTGTCCACACTGGGGTCGACATCAATGGTGATTCAATGGGAGCAAAGAATAATCAGATTGCCTAAAGCATCTACAAAAGCTAGGCCCCATTCTGCTGCTGATCCCCCAGGGCAGGGTTCTCTGGCAACACCCCAGGGGCAGGGCAGTCTGACGAGGGGGCTAGAAAGGAAACGGTCTAAAAAATCTGAAACCCGGGTCCCGCAGCCAAAGTCTAATGGGACGCTTTCCAATCACGATACAAAAAGGTCCCCGTTATTGAGCATCATGCCCACGCTTCACAATTTCTTCATGCATGTAGTTCACACTGTGCCTCCAGATTATCTAAAAGCCTCCAAATCAATGAAGGCCTCCCTTTATGAATGAAGCCCTCTTCGGTGATGGGAAAAACGTTCTTCTTGCACCTGGGAAGATGGGACCATAAAACCCCACGCACAAGAGTCAGTAAGCTAAGAGACCTTAATGTAAGGTGACCAGACATCTCATTTGCCTAGACAGTCCCGTTTTTTGGGTCATCTGTCCCAGCAGATTTTCCCAGGTTTTAGAGAGGCCCCACTGAGCCCTTAGTTAGTTTATTGCTGGTAGTGCCTAGGGGTCTGTGATTGCTCTGTTTGTGTGCACTGTCTTCAAGTCATTCTGTACCCCTCTGCAATGTGGAATTGTAAGTCCTACTTCTATTTTTGTGATATGTTCTGATTTTTTTGCCTTTAGAAATTTGATCACCCGACCTCAGTGGGGTGACAAGCTTTATTTATTTGTTTAGTGTTATTTTATATAGCGCACAGCTACCCCAACGGGGTGTCCCGGCGCTTCTGCAAGGTGTGCTGTCTCAAACAACAGTGATTCTTAACAAAAGAGGAAAGTCTTCAGTGCTTTCCGGAAGGGCATCTCTTCCTGAATCATCCGGAGGGAGAGTGGAAGTTTATTCCATTGAGAGGAGGCGCATACCTGGAATGTTTTTCCTCCTGAGCGCGCCTTTCTGAACCTCGGGGTAGCAATCAGATTTTTTGAGTTGGACCGGAGGTGTCTGGCATTGCTATAGAGGCGGAGACAAGAAGAAAGGTAGGCAGAGCCTTTCCCCTTCATAGCGCGATGGGCCAGGGTGAGGGCCTTGAAGCTTGAGACACTAATTGGGGTTTCACTCAACCTTTCAATGCCGGATGGAACCCAAAGGAGATGGTGGACCAGGGATGGAGGCTTCTCAGTCTCTACCTGTGCTCCAGAAGGATTGCAAGGCACTGGGTGTGCTCCTTACAGGCTCAACCCCATTCTAAGCATAGTCCACTCACACTGTTCCAACCTTGCAGGCACCATCCAGGAAATAGTCAACCCTCACTGCCGACTCTATGGGTTAGGATAGGAGGGGGGAGATCCACGAAGCAGCCTCAGACCCTCTCCCCATGGGGTAAGGGAAGCAATGAATTATGAGGCTCAAGGAAACTTCTAAAACTAAAAGAGAAACCGCCCAAATAGAAGATTCCAGATAAAAACGCAGGGTCGACATCAGCTAAAGCCAGGTATCTGAGACCACAAGGTGGGGAAGGGGGCACATTGCATACCAAGTGCCGGGAACAGGGAGATGCACAAGCACAAAAATGTGTTCATCAGACACGTGGCAAACACCAGCATCAAACAACAACACATACCCTCTTCCCGCATTTCCACGCACATATATCGATCACATAAGCACTGAACTGCACAACTCATAGCAAGCGCAACTTTGGGTATGTGGGAGAGAAGGGTGGAAATATGGCTTCGGAGGCATTGTTAATTTGCTCATTTTGACTGTTTATTGACCAAGAGCACACAAAGAACTTGAACAAGATAATGTCTGGTATATGGACTTTGGGTCCAGTTATGGTTTTTGTTTAACACTTGACAGGCATAGTGATGCTCTTTCACTCTCAACAAAGAAGTTTGAAAAAAAGGGTAAGTTTAGTATTTCTGGATCTTAATTTTAGTGTCTACCCGTGCTGAGTCTCTCTCTCTCCATCCTTTCCTTGTAGTGAAATGCACTGCCATTATCCCAAAGAGAAGAGTGCAGGAAGTAATGATCCTTTTTCATAGTTACCATCAGCAAACAAAAATAATTGTCAGTGAGGAATAAGGGTAAGGAGTTTTCAAAACCAACACAAAAGTCTCTTTATCTTGAGCCCCCTGGTTCCTTTCCTGCTTCCCACTGCGGCAAGTCTTTTTTATCCCCCCCTCACACACCGCACCAACATAAAATTCTCTTTTTCTTGAGCCCTCTGGTTCCTTTTTTATCCCCCACTCACTCACTGCGCTAGTCACAACTCTCCAGGTTGTGGCAGCCTGTTGCATCCCTTCTAGCAGCGTCCACCACTCTCTGCAGTCTCTTCTGTTTATTGGTTGACACTAGACCTCTCTACCTCCTCCTCCTCTCAGGTGTGTGGGCCACTCGCCTTCTTGTCTTGGCCAAGAATGATGTGGCTTCCTCTGCTCTCTGTCAGCATCACCATGCAGTGTTTCGGAAGGGAATCCATAAGTCTGTTTCACCCCAACCAGCCAATCCTTCTCCCTTTTTAATGGCATGGCCTTACCCCCCTCCTTCTGAAAGGGATAATCCATTGTCAGTGTTTGAGGAATGATCCCTGACTGCTCTCTTCCCTCTAAAATGTTTTTTTCTTTCTGGTGCCTTCGATCGATGGTATGCGGAGGATGGTATCTGCAGTCGCGTGTATCAGATAAGGAGATGGTGAGGGGGGGGTAAATTCACAGGTTAATATCAAAACCAGTTAACCTTCAGCAGAAAAATTGCCTCGGGAAAGGGGCCACACAGAAACGGCACTCTTATGCCTGCACTGGAGAGGCACCTTTGGTAAAACTAATGACACCCAATTACCCCTGTTAAAGTCACATTTCTATTCCTCCCTGTACTCATGAGACCACTTCACAAACCTACCTAACACTGATCTGATCACCAAGAGCAAAAATATCAGAAAAGGTCCAAAAACATCCAAGTGGGGTTATAAAAGTAAGACCTGTCTAGGTAATAATATTCACCCTTACTCCCGAAATCACCAAACGAAGTTTCTAATGAGAGCCGCCTTCCAAATCTTCAATAGATCACGACTAGTAGATTAATGGGATCACACCCCTGGAGTGAAATACAGGTTCTCTGAAACTATTAATAAAGGAGTATATGTAACTAGCTGAATTAACAATCAAACAAGTTCTTTCAAAAACAGGTACCCGCAAAAGACAACAAGATGCACCAACATTGACTTGTCATCACCCCCACAACCTAAAGAGGCAAAAAAAAAGACATTGCCAAACTTGCGCCAAAAGAAGGAGGAAAAACCCACAGGCCCTCAGCAAGGGGTGTGCTTAACACCCGTGTGGGTGCACCGTTCAAATGTGCAGTCAAGCCCTTCCATGGCGATGACACCCTTGAACTAAACACTGTGAACATTTTTAAACTGGTCAGAAGAAACATGGCCACCGGAGGAGCACAGATGACCCCCAGGGAAGTTATACCTCAAATTGCAGTATCTCAACAAAAGTTATGTATATTGCTCTGTATGATCTGCCTACTATGAGTAGTCCACACCTGAGTACTACTGAGGAACTGCTGAGTCAAAAGAAATTCACTAAAGTGGAACTACAACGCCCGCGTAGGAACCTTTTGTACATCACCTACAATTACACAAAACAAAAAAATAGCATCCCCCATGCACTGTAGAGTGCCCTTTGCATAACACATGTTACCAGCTAATGACCACAGTCAGTCAGCTCCCAAGCACCAGCCTAGTCATGTTATGTCTGCTCACTGATCTCACATGCTAAAGGGGCAGATAAGCTTTACTTTCCCAAGAAGTAGCCCCTGAGAAAGCAAAATGACTAATTCACCTTTGCCTATGCAGAATAAGAGCCAAGATCCAACTCAACAAGATAAAACCACACAAGGTAGTTGTAAACATAACCTGACTCGACACCAACCCAACAGCGCTATATCTCCTCACCGAACCCACTGATATCCAAATCGAGCTGGACAGGATGCGTAAGAAGGGTACTATAGGGGAAGATTTCACAGACTCCCCAGATTTCCCGGAAAATAGATTTTTGGAGGTAGCAATACCCCCAACTCAGTGCACAAACACATCTGCTCCAGGGTCCATCTGTGGACTGAGAGTGGCTCTTAGTGTATCCGGGGTGGTCTTCTTAAATAACAAGTGGTCTCCTGACATGGAATTCCTATGTAGGGCCATCCAACTTGGGGATAAAAAAGGGAATGGGTCACATGGGTGAGGGTTGAATGACAGTATGACAACTCCATGTCAATAAATCTGGTACACAAAAGTGGGCGGATAGACTTGGTTAGAAAGGTATTGTTAACCCCTGATTGTATGAGAGAGAGAAATCTGTTTATTTAGACCATGGTCTTTAAACTTCGAGTTCATATGAAATATAAAACATTACAATCCAATCGATAACAACGATACGTAATGATCTCTAAAATCACACAGTTAATTTTCTAAGCTGCTCTACTTATACATTCTAGTAAAACCCTCACTACTATTGCCCCATATATCTCAGAATTTCCAAATTTAAAAATCAGTTAAAATGTTAAAAGCATCTAAACTTGATAAAATAAGCATTTACAATCTTTGAAAAACCCTGTACATACATCATTTATTTTACAAAAGTTAGGACCATTAAACTAGACGTACATCGAACTTTCACATTGTCTCCTGCAAAAGTGGGTAATAAGTGAGTCACAATACATTCTTGAGTTTTTCCCTGGCCAAACGGTTTATACCTCTCAGATAGTTCCCTAGTGCAATTGCAGTATCCAGTTTTTCCATTTTTATCAGTAGTGTAGCATCTTCCCCTCGTGAATTTATGCAATATTTTATAAATAATGGCCGCAGGAACTGTTTTCTCACTCCTAAACTTGTAAGGCAATCCAACAATATGTGCAAGATATCACACTTCGTCTCCAGTCCACACTTACATAGACCATCAGGATATAGCATTTCTGCCTTTAATCTCCCCTCCAATAGCCAAGGGTTAGTTCCAATTCGGATTTTCAAAATCTCCCACCTCAATCCGTAGTTCGGCAGGGTTTCTAAGTATGGATACCATGCATCATTTTCCCATGCTTCTAACATACATTGTATATTACAAATAAAGTGGTCCTAGACGTTAGCTCCAACTACGATTATTCATACTTTGTAGCATTACTTTGTTCAAATTTCATTCAGCATGCGATTCAATCCTGCAATGAAGAAGTTTTTCGAGAACAAAAAGAGAAAACAATAGCCCAACAAAAGGATCAAGTGTCCAACACAACACACATTACGTTTTGAATGTCTTAAAAGTAGAGTTAAGAAAGACTCCACTGTTTATTTTTCTTAAAAAATCCACATCATTATTCAATATGCAAATATACAAATTTGAAAAAAACAACGAAACGGGGTTACCAGTCAAGTTGCGTGCATAGGATAGAGTGAAAGTTTTAAGGTGCTCGTGTAAGGCGGAGAGACCAAGAGGGTCTAGAAAGAGGTGAAATCAGATTATTTTTGCAGATCTAAGGTAAAACAATAAAGTGGTTCTTGGAGGAGCCTGCCCTCGATGTTTTTATCAGCAAAAAATTTTGTTCTTTCTTGCCATGTTACGGTGTACAGTTCATCCGTTTTTTAAGAGGGAGACGGGTTCGGGACAACCAAAGATACAGGCTCCAAATGGGGGAAGGGTTTGTCGACGTTTTGACCCAAGGATAAGAAGGGCAGTTTATATCCTCATAAGCGGGTCTTCATCAGGACGGGGAGGGTAGCGAAGGGACAGGAATAAGTTACATTGGATTCATGTAACCCCAGTAGTGAAGGTGGACACCTGTAAAAACAAATAAGTGGGCTAAGTATCTCAACCAACGACATGAAGGTTAATAGGTTATCGGTACTCCATAGGCACTCACGCTTTAATGGTGTGCCATATGCGAAATATCACTTAGATAGGAAAGCCGTCCAAACGTGCTCTCAAGTACTGAAAGGGAAACCACATGGCCATCAATGCTGTGTTCCCAATGTTACAAAATGTATACAAGTAACAGTGCATGACTCAACATAAAACAAAAAACAAAAAGTTGTGCGTGAAACCGCAAGTCTCACTCACCCACGCTGTCAATGGCGGCGGGTGGAATCCAAATGAAAATTCTCGACCAAAAATGCGTGCTGTGTCTGTGGGCAAAATGTATATTATTAGCCAAAACGGGCTAAAGCACTAATCTTGATAGTCAAACCGGACTGAAAGTCCGAACTGGAAGTCCGCGTCTGACTGATCCTAACCTTACCTCATCAGTCGGACTGCACTGGCTGTCATTGGGACTCTGTCTGCAGACGAACGCTGAGTCAGACTCTGTCATCTAAATAATAGAGGTGACGGCAACGTGCACGCCTCTAAAGCTCACTTAGGGCCGGAAAAGTTGCCTAGCAACACCTAATGATTGGAATGAAAGGAATGAAGACAGACTCCGGAGGATTTCAGGAAATGAGGAAACCACATGACAGGCAAACGGCTAGAGAAAACTGTAAACATAAATAAATGCAATGCACAGAATGATTCACAGTGAATGGTACATTGGTACAGGGTGTGAGTTAAAATATGCATATACAAATCAAACAGTTGTACAGAGTAATCTTCAAACCAACGAGTCATGTGACCAACAATGCAAAACAGAAGCCGAGTAAGTCATCATGGTTCTAGAATTACATTTCAACCATTGTACAAAGTAGACATTTGCCTCGTTGTTTCCTCATATTCATTAAGGCCCCGATTTACCGTGTCAAATATATGCATCCATTTACATTCTCTGATACTCAGAGTACTTGCAAAGTTGCCTCCCCTTACATTAACGAGTACCTTTTCCAGTACCCACCATTTCAGGCTCTCAGGTGGGTGATCGAAGTTGGAAAAATGCTCCACAAGAGGGGCTCCCTGCACCTTACAGCGTATCCTGCTGACGTGCTGCAAAATTCGAGTTTTTACTTTTTGTGTAGTCTGGCCTACATATAAGAAACCACATGGACATGAAATCGCATATATAACACCAGCAGAATTGCAATTCGTATGTTGTCGCAAGGTGTGTGTATAATTGTTATGTGTACACTGCTTTAATTCCAAGGTCATGGGGCACGCTTTACATGTGCCACACTTATAATGTCCAAGTACTGGTGGGGCATTCCAGAGGGTCGTTTGTGTACTGGTGGGTTTACTTGGAAGTAGTGTTTGGACCACATAGTCCCTCACACTCAGGGACAACCTACCCTTCGGGCAGTTTCTGAGGTTGCGCAGGAATTGCAGCCGTAAGGTTGATTATTTCACCGAATCAGCCCTACTCATAGAACGTTTGGCTGACAGGGGTTATCCACTTAGACTGTTGAAAAAGGCACGGAAAAAAGCTTGGTTTTGCCATAGGGAGTTCCTTTTAGAGCCTAAATCCAGGTGCAATAATAACAACGAGAGAATGACCTGTGTCACTACCTTTAACACCAGGAGTAGTGAAATTAAAAAAGTCATTAATGGCCACTGGCACCTAGTGGCAGATGAAATTGGTACCCCTGACCCACCCATGCATGCGTTTAAAAAGGGAAGGAGTGTGAGGGACTATGTGGTCCAAACACTACTTCCAAGTAAACCCACCAGTACACAAACAACCCTCTGGAATGCCCCACCAGTACTTGGACATTATAAGTGTGGTACATGTAAAGCGTGCCCCATGACCTTGGAATTAAAGCAGTGTACACATAACAATTATACACACACCTTGCGACAACATACGAATTGCAATTCTGCTAGTTTTATATATGCGATTTGATGTCCATGTGGTTTCTTATATGTAGGCCAGACTACACAAAAAGTAAAAATTCGAATTTTGCAGCACGTCAGCAGGATACGCTGTAAGGTGCAGGGAGCCCATCTTGTGGAGCATTTTTCCAACTTCGATCACCCACCTGTGAGCCTGAAATGGTGGGTACTGGAAAAGGTACTCGTTAATGTAAGGGGAGGCAACTTTGCAAGTACTCTGAGTATCAGAGAATGTAAATGAATGCATATATTTGACACAGTAAATCGGGGCCTTAATGAATATGAGAAAACAACGAGGCAAATGTCTACTTTGTACAATGGTTGAAATGTAATTCTAGAACCATGATGACTTACTCGGCTTCTGTTTTGCATTGTTGGTCACATGACTCGTTGGTTTGAAGATTACTCTGTACAACTGTTTGATTTGTATATGCATATTTTAACTCACACCCTGTACCAATGTACCATTCACTGTGAATCATTCTGTGCATTGCATTTATTTATGTTTACAGTTTTCTCTAGCCGTTTGCCTGTCATGTGGTTTCCTCATTTCCTGAAATCCTCCGGAGTCTGTCTTCATTCCTTTCATTCCAAACATTAGGTGTTGCTAGCCAACTTTTCCGGCCCTAACGTGAGCTTTAGAGGCGTGCACGTTGCCGTCACGTCTATTATTTAGATGACAGAGTCTGACTCAGCGTTCGTCTGCAGACAGAGCCCCAATGACAGCCAGTGCAGTCCGACTGATGAGGTAAGGTTAGGATCAGTCAGACGCGGACTTTTGTTACAGTTCGGACTTTCAGTCCGGTTTGACTATCAAGATTAGTGCTTTAGCCCGTTTTGGCTAATAATATACATTTTGCCCACAGACACAGCACGCATTTTTGGTCGAGAATTTTCATTCGGATTCCACCCGCCGCCATTGACAGCGTGGGTGAGTGAGACTTGCGGTTTCACGCACAACTTTTTGTTTTTTGTTTTATGTTGAGTCATGCACTGTTACTTGTATAAATGTTGTAACATTGGGAACACAGCATTGATGGCCATGTGGTTTCCCTTTCAGTACTCGAGAGCACGTTTGGACGGCTTTCCTATCTAAGTGATATTTCGCATATGGCACACCATTAAAGGGTGAGTGCCTATGGAGTACCGATAACCTATTAACCTTCATGTCGTTGGTTGAGATACTTAGCCCACTTATTTGTTTTTACAGGTGTCCACCTTCACTACTGGGGTTACATGAATCCACTGTAACTTATTCCCGTCCCTTCGCTACTCTCCCCGTCCTGATGAAGACCCGCTTATGAGGATATAAACTGCCCTTCTTATCCTTGGGTCGAAACGTCGACAAACCCTTCCCCCATTTGGAGCCTGTATCTTTGGTTGTCCCGGTCCCGTCTCCCTCTTAAAAAACGGATGAACTGTACACCGTAACATGGCAAGAAAGAACAACATTTTTTGCTGATAAAAACATCGAGGGCAGGCTCTTCCAAGAACCACTTTAAGGATTGTTTTACCTTAGATCTGCAAAAATAATCTGATTTCACCTCTTTCTAGACCCTCTTGGTCTCTCCGCCTTACACGAGCACCTTAAAACTTTCACTCCATCCTATGCACGCTACTTGACTGGTAACCCCGTTTCGTTGTTTTTTTCAAATTTGTATATTTCCATATTGAATAATGATGTGGATTTTTTAAGAAAAATAAACAGTGGAGTCTTTCTTAACTCTACTTTTAAGACATTCAAAACGTACTGTGTGTTGTGTTGGACACTTGACCCTTTTGTTGGGCTATTGTTTTCTCTTTTTGTTCTAGAAAAACTTCTTCATTGCAGGATTGAATCGCATGTTGAATGAAATTTGAACAAAGTAATGCTACAAAGTATGAATAATCGTAGTTGGAGCTAACGTCTAGGACCACTTTATTTGTAATACTCGATACCCAGGTCCTAGGACTTTGATTGGGTCACCCCGTTTTTGATAACGATTTCTAACATACATTGGGCTGACTTTTTCTTTCTCAAGTATTCTATGTCCTGATGTCTTGATAGCTCCCTTCCTTGTGCTCTTAGTACGCCTCTGGTGAAAGAAATTTCTACAGGGTTGTGATTAACCCTCACCTTTAAGCTACCAGTTACCTCCTTTATTTTCCTTTTTGCCTCCGCTGCCCTTTTTAGGTTGCTATGCCGGATTTCATTACTGCACCAAATGGACACCTTCTGCGTTTCCTCTTGTAATTGTCGTTTCCAGAACCTTGCCACTGCCATTTTAGCCTGAATGTTCCTTGCTATTGTTCCTGTCTCTAATCTAATTGCCTGTATCATCGCTGACTTCGGCAAGGACAGAAGCATTTTCAACATCTTACCTTCCTCCCGATCCCAACCCACTTTGCCGCTGAAGTGGAGAACTTCCACCCCATACAACACTTGGGGAGGGATCATTGCTTCATAAGCCTTTAGCATGGGTTTATGCGACCGGTCCCCGTATTCTCTATTGAATTTTTTAACCCACAAATAGCGGATGATGCTTTTGCCATTTGGGCTTCAATATGTATATCCCATTTTAAGGAGTTTCCGAACCATATGCCTAGGTATTTATATTCCTTTACCGGTTCCAATTTAGTTTTGCCTAAGTACCAGCTAAAACTTTTAGACCTTTTACCGAAACACAGAATCTTCGTTTTATCCATATTTACTACTAAAAGTTTGGCCTCACAATAGTCACTAAAAGCATTTAGTTTTTTCTGTAGCCCTAGCTCTGTTTGGTTAATTATTACTAGGTCATCCGCGTATAGCAGGCTTGCCACCTTCCTGCCACTCATTTTTGGGCTAGCACTTCTTTCGACTTCCAGTGCTGCTGGCAGATCTGCAAAAAAAATTGAAAAAAGGAGTGGGGCCAGGACACAGCCCTGTCTTAACACGTTTGCTATGTCTATTTTCCTTGTCAGTGCCCCTTGAGTATCTTTAATTACTTGAGCCCAGTTTTCTCTGTGCAATTCTTTTAGGATTGCTAATAGTCCCGCCGGGATTTCATATTTAGTCAGGCACTCCCATAGCTTCCCACGGTCCACCAAATCAAAGGCTGCCCGGAAGTCGATGAAACAACAGAACATGTTCCCCGTTTGTTCCGTCGACTTCCGGGCAAGTGCCAATAGGGCATAACAGTGGTCCACCGTGGAGTGACCTTCTTTAAATCCCCCCTGTTCTACCGGGACAATTGAGTTCCCTTCTACCCAAGTCTTTACTTTGGCCAGCACTATCTTAGTAAATATCTTCTCCCCTATGTCTAACAGGTTAATTAACCTGTAGTTTTTTGGGGTGTGCTTATCGCCTTTTTTATGTATGGGCCTTATTATTGCTCCTTTCCAATTATGAGGGAACCTTCCAGTGTCTAAAATTACTCCGAACATATTAGCAAAAAATTCCGCCCACCAGTCTGTTTGAGTTTTAATTATCAGTGCCGGGAGGTTATCTGGGCCTGCTGCCCTTCTTAATTTCAGGCCCTTTATCGTTTTTTAACTATGGAGGACGTGAAGTCAAGTTTTATAACGGCTACCAGACCGCTCCAATCTGTGTGCCGATTCTCTTCCCGGTTACTCCCAGGGCTATATAAGTCCTGTAGATAATCCTCCCAGGCTGCTTCCTCCACTACACAGTTCATTCCAGCTGGCTGATGGTCTACTGCTGAATGAACTAGTTTCCAGAACTGTCGTAAGTTCTTTGCCTCGATGGCCTCTAGTAACTTTTGCCAACAATTTTCTTTAAATTCCCTTTTTGTCCTCCTGATTAACATATTATATTCTCTTTTTAGAGATGCTAATGCATTTCCACTGCCATGCCCACCTTTTATCAGTTTACGTCATGCCATACTCCTCACTTCTCTTTTCTTTTCCCGACATTCCCGTGTGAACCAACCTCCTTGTTTCTCCACTTTTAGACTATTTCCTTTAGGTTTTTTTTGGCCGGTTCTCAATCCTTCACTGAGGATTTGGACTACCTTCTCAATTTTCCCTACGTACCAATCTAGGCCCTGGCCATTTTCTGCATACAGATCTAAATTCTGTTGTAGTTGCACTAGTTTGGCCATATATTCTTCCGTTAACCTAGTTGTATGTTGCTTAGGATAATCCATCCTTTGTTCCATAACTTGGGTACCAGGTTCTAATTGTACATCTGGGAACTCCAGGACTACAATATTATGGTCACTTCCTTCTCAATTCAGGATCCTAAATCCTGTTATTAGTTGGAAACTCCAGGGGGACACAAATACGTAGTCAATTGGACAATTTTGAGTACCCACTTTAAACGTTTTGTTTGCTGGACAGTCTAAGGGGGATCTTTCATTTAGACAGAAAAGATTTTTTGTTCCCAAAAAGTTTCCCAACTGGATATCCTTAGCACTTGTTATGCAATCTGGAAAAATAGCTTGCGGTATCTCATAGGCCTCTAGTAATTCTTGAAACCAGCAATCTACATTTTTGGGATGCATTTTATGATTAAAATCGCCCATTAGCATGATCACATCCATACCATACTTTTCACAGATCGTATCAATGTCTTCTATAAATAACCCCATTTCCGCAGCATATTCCTCTACAGTATCCCATTGCATATATACATTTATTAGCAATATCATGTTCTTTTTCATACATCCTGGTACCATTATTCTACCGACAAGTAGCCATTTACATTTTACGGTATTTTCTGTCACCTTTTTCACAATTTTTGTTGACACCAAGGTCAATATTCCCCCCGCAGGACGACCAAATCTCTGTTTCTTAGCCATTCGATTTAGCTGGAAGAAGCCATCTATTGTCGGGGTTCTGCCACACAGCCTGGTCTCCTGGATACATATAATCTCTGTGTTTTCACCTAATGCCTTTATATTTTTTTTGTTTAGCATCATCTCCTAGGCCGTTTATGTTCCAGGAGGCCAATCTTATGCTATGTGGCATATCCTCTACCTATTCCATATCCTCTAACCATCCTTCCTCACCCTGAACTTCAAAGGATCTAGATGAGGGACCCGCCTGGGCCGTGACCTTACTCCAATTTCCCCACCAGTTTTCTAAGTTTGAGTTATTTGCTACTATTTGTATGTTACCCAGGGAGGTTCCTTCCTCTTCTTCTGGGTCCCTTATCCTTACCTGTCTCTTTCCCAACCCTGCATGGCATCTTAGAAAGTTATTTCCTTGCCATCCGATTCCTTCTATTTCTCCCAGTACCGCCTCTTTTAGTAGTCGAATTCCCTCATTCTGTAGGTCATTTGCTGCTTTCTCAATCATATTTTTTTACCAGTTTTGAATTCAGTATAATCTTAGTGACCTCCTTCCCTTCTTTATTTTGGCTAAAGCCCACTTGTCTGAGGTCGTTCGTTCCTATAGCTTTCAGATTATGGCATTTGGCAAAGCCCTGCAGAAGTTGTGTCCTATTAAGGGGCAACCTCTTTTCTAATTATCATTATAGGACATCTGCCGCTTGTTTCAGGGTATGCATGCAGTATGTGGCAGACTGGATGACTATAAATTCCCTGAAACTGAACGGCGAAAAGACGGAGGTGTTGATCTTTGGGAAGGACCAAGATGCTTGGTCAAGTGAGTGGTGGCCATCTTCTCTTGGCATCTGCCCCACCCCCTCCCAATCTGCCAGAAACCTTGGCGTAATTTTCGACACCTCGCTTTCCCTTTCCCTACAAGTCAACAGGACCGTGGCCACTTGCTGGGGTGTGATTAGGATACTCAATAAAATACGTGGGTATCTCTCCCTTCAGGCTCGTAAGCAGGTTGCAGTTGCCTTGGTAGGATCAAGATTAGATTATTGTAATTCCCTTTACACGGAAGTCAATAAAAGCCTCTTGCATCGTCTGCAGGTTGTGCAGAATGCTGCAGCTCGTTTTGTCTTGGCCCTTCCTAAAACCTTCTCTGCTACTGCAGCTAGGAAAGAACTCCATTGGCTACCTGTGCAGCACAGAATTTCTTTTAAAATTCTGTGCTTAGCTTACAGAGCGGTGACAGAAGGTTCCTCCAGTGCCATTGGCTCTCTTCTTACGCGCTACGTTCCTACAAGAGGCCTTCGTTCTGCGGGACTCTGTCAATTGGTTGTTCCGCGTTTCAAACTAGCCAGATGGGGAGCCATAGCGTTTTCCGTGGTTGCCCCTCAGCTCTGGAATTCTACCCCTCTTGATATAAAAACCCTTCCCACAATTGAGCTATTTCAAAAAGCTCTCAAAACCTTCTTCTTTAAGAGGGCCTATCAATGAGAGTATGCTGCTGAGTGTATTGTAGGGGGCTTAGCTGTTATATTTGATTTAGGCGCCTTGACGCCCTTTGGGCTAAATTTTGCGCAAGACAAGATTCGTTTCGTTCGTTCGTTCGTAATTTCTTCCCCCCTTTCCTTAAAGGTATTGGTTCAAGGTATAGCCTCATATCCTCCCTCCCTTCTTTCATTATCCTATTTGGAATCAGAGATTCTGTCCTATTTGCCTTGTATGTTTGGGTATTAGGCCTGATGGCTCGCACCTCCCGGGTGACCCATGACTGTAGATTCCCTCCTAACTGTCTCCCGGCCTCTTTGGTCTGTGATGTAATTTTCTTATTAACTTGTTTCATCTGCGGTGCTGGGGTATTATGAGGGCACACATTTTTTTCCTGTTTTTTTGGGGTTCTCTTCTTTATTGTACTCGTGCCAGGTTTGGGTCCCTTTATTTTGTTCCCCTTTTCACCGACTTCCTTTTCCACCATTAACCTTTTCTCTGGAATTTCCCTCCCTTTCCCTAGTGATCTCCTACCTGCCCCTCCTGCTCCGGTTATTTTCCCACGTCTAGCCATCTCCCCTCTTCTTATTATCCTCATTGGCCACTTTGAAATGTATACCTCGTGACTTTCTTTAAGTTGTTCGACAGTTTCCGCCTGCGCCTCTACTCGCACCTCAGCACGGGGTCAGGATCAGGGATTTGTCTTACTATATCTGGCATGTGTGATCTGATCCCCTGTAGCTCCCCCTCTATTTTAGCTAAATACAGTTTTTGAGTTTTTAGAATTACATTGTTAGACAAAGTCACTTCTAAAAGGCCTTGGAGAGTTTTTTGTAAAATTAGCATTAAATCCAACATTGAGGTTGCAGACATAGCAGAGAGATCTCGATTTATCTCTGAAGTTAAATTCAGTTCCCCACATTGATCTGTACTAACATCACGAAGGTCGGGAGGGCTTTTATTTTCGCTTCTTCTGTGATGCAGCTTACTGCTCGCGGTGCTTTCTTTTTCTCTCCCCAAATCCTCCTGAGGGATCAGGCTATCTTGGGTTCTTCTTTCCAAATCACAGGAGAAGAGATCTCGTGGCGATGATGATAGCCTTGGAGACGCTAAACCCCTATGGTCCGATAGTAGCTGCAAGGACTGGTTGACCATATTTAGGGATTCGGATATCTGTACATCCAATGGTAGGGAGGTATACCCAATCTCTTCTCTCTTGTAGCTCTCATTATAAGATACTGACTTGATGGACAACATTTCCTTATCTTTTACAGGTGTGCATACCTTTTTAAAATGTTTTCTCACAAACTCCTTTATTGAGTTTGATGTAGAGTTCTTAGTAGCCACTATATTCTTTTTCACACCTTTCCTTCTTGTTTTCACAGGTGTAGACTCTGGGCTCCCCTTACTCCTCTCCGAGGAGCCCGCTTTCTCTACATTTGCGGAGTTTGATCTCGTCCTCAAGTTGTGTCCCACAGTTGTTTTCATTTTTTTGGGGTCCATCTCTATGGATTCCCTCCGATATTACACGCTCCACCAACTCTATTTAAGGAAAGAGGAGCCATCAGCTGGTTAATTGATCCAACAGGATGACCAACACCAAATCCCCAGCTACACACGTCAAACTTCCAATAGTTCAATAACCAAACTTCAGTATTGGTCATTAGAATGTGGGGATTTTGGGGTTGATGTAGTAGTTATCACCGTTTGTCATACTGTCCAGGGGTCCTGAGCTCAACCCGTTTATTATACAGTCCCCAGGGTCCTGAGCTCCGCCCACTTTTGCACTCTCCTTCTCCACCTTCACTTACCTCTGTCTTGTGCCTAGCGTGCGAGTATTCTGCCTCCGCGCCCTCACCTCCGTGCCCCGACTCCTCACCCACCTCAATCGCTTTCCAGACACTGCATGCTTCTTTTACAGAGCAATCCTATCCACCGGCGCGCGGCGCGCAGTCCTCGCATTTTTCGCGGTTTTCTCGCGGTTTCTACCGCTTCTGCCGCATCTGCTTCCAACCTCGATGGGGCGTTGTAAACTCTGATGTAAACGCCGGCTGCGCCGAAGCGCGTGACGTTAGTACGAGAGGGGGGCTCTTCCGACGCCTCTCCTTCTCCAGCGACGAGCACACAGCACGCAGGACGGACGGGGGTTCAGGCAGGTGGGGCGGGGCGCTCTCACGCAGTAACACAGACAGAGGCTCTGATTGTATGGAAACATACACTGTATTCTTTATGTTTCAGAGGAAAATGAAGGCTTCTGATGGGTACAAATGTTAACGGTGGAGTGATATGTATTCTGGGTATGCAATGAGGCACCTCCAAGCTTATGGATTATTATTGGCAATGCGGCGAGCATGCCTACACTCAGCTGGTTCCCGGAGAGGACTGTGTTCCCTGGTCAGCATGCACACACTGACCCTGGTCATTCCTGGAGAAGAGCTAACAGAGTTGTACCAGCACCAGTTAAAAAAAAAGACTACCTTGAGGCACCTAGATCATGTAAGGAGAGCAGCAGGCTATTTTGGCTGGGCAAAGTTTAAAGACATTTCAGAAGAATTTAGACTGTTTAGTAAAGCACAGCTGAGGTCAGAGGGGTTGATACCCTTCTTCACCCAGCAGCCCAAAAGGTAAAGCCAGCTGGCTACAGACCACCCAGTGGGAAATGCAAAAAATGATGAACAGCACTGAGCTCCGCCTCAATTTTATCAAGGAAGAAATGCGAGCAATCCATCTCATGGTAATGCAGCACAGTTAAGTGGCGGACTTAATGACAGCAATGGAGGCAGGGTTCTGTGCCAAGATCGGAGCCACCTGCTGTACATTCATCCCAGGAAATGACATGGACAATGGAACACTGGCGGCACTAGCCATTCAAGCTCTGCATAATCTACAAAGAAGCATGAGTGAAGTGGTAGGTGCCCCTGAGCACGAGCACTTTTTGAATTGGTTAAGGAACGTAAAGAAACATTAAGACTGTAGGCCTGGCAGGCTCCACGTGAGGCTTGCGAACTCAGAGATAATAACACTTTCTGGAAGATGATTAATGCTCCTTTTTTAGCACCTAGAGATGCACCTTCAGTAGAATTAGCTATTACTGAAAGCTCTTGGGTTGAACATTATATCAACCTATATAATGAAGTTGAGCAAATTGAGGCCACAACTGAGTGGGACTCACCCATTTTAAGCGAAGATTCTTTTCTGTTCCCCTTGGATCTATATTTTAATCTGCAGGAAGTTGTATGTGCCATTAATGAAAGTGCTGCTGGTAAAGCCCCTGGACCAGATGGTGTCCCAGTGGAAGTGTACACATCTAATTTACCGTTCAGGGGACCCCTGCTAACTCATGTATTAAAAGCTTGTTGTCAACAGGGTTTGTTACCATCATGGTCGGACTCCATAGTGGTCCCGATATTTAAAAAGGGGGACCGCAATAGTCATGCTTGCTACCGACCTATTTCCCTTCTGGATTCCTTTCTTAAAATTACAGGTCGCATTGTTTTAAATAGGTTACAGTCCTGGGCGGAAGAGAAAGGTGCTCTTTCTAAATTTCAATACGGCTTCCGTCAGGGTATGAGGACCATTGAACAGGGTCTGAATTTAAACCTTGTGATCGGTAAATATACACAAGTGAAATGAGGAAAATTATTTTTATCCTTTGTTGATTTAAGCTCCGCTTTTGATTGTGTGAGTCACAATAAACTGTGGAGAATACTAAAGGAAATGGGCTTGGAAACACCTCTTATATCTTTTATGAGGAAGTTATATAAGGATGTTAGTGCTAGAGTTTGCTATGGTAGGCAGGGCGAATGCACAGCCAAATTTCCTATTTGTAAAGGTGTAAGGCAGGGCTGTGTGCTTGCCCCCTTACTTTTTAGTTTTTACATAAATGACTTAAGACATTTTTTAGCTGAAAAATGTCAGGGCGACCCTATCATTAATAAACAACCTGTGCCAGTATTGTTGTAAGCGTATGACGCAGTTTTAATGGCGTGTACACAATTAGGCCTACAGAGAGCTTTAACGAGCTTTACATTATTTATGGGTGCAAGAGGTTTGAAAGTAAATACCTCAAAAACATATATCATGAAATGTGGCAAAAATAACGCATGGTGCACAACATTTTTATTGATAATACAAAAGTAGACTGTATTAATAGCTTCCCATATCTTGGGATTCAATTTGATTATCGAGGGACCTGGGGACCTGCTGTGCAGGCAAAAAAATTGATGTTTATTAAGACGATTGGTGCGTTGACCAATTTTGCTAGAAGGCTGGGTAGAAGACCCATCCCAGAACGAATAATGATATATAAAGTTAAGTGCCTATCCACAGAAATGTATGGAGCAGGCATTTGGGGCTACACGGAGGCGAACCCCATCCAATTAATAGAAAACACATTTACAAAGTATCTACTGGCATTCCCTTTGAGCACGGCAAACTTTGTTTGTCACTCTGAACGTGGGCTGACATATAGCAGATCTGGCCAAGATCAAACCGATTTTACCATGGCACAAGGTTTGGGCTACCAAGGAGACCAACTTTACTCATGAGGTGATTAGGTATTGCTTGAGTATGGAGATGGGATCCTCTCTCCCGTGGCTAAATTATATCAAAAAGTTCATGTGTGATATTGGTCACCCAGAATATTTTGAAAATCCAGACAGTAGCATCAAAATGGCGAGAAAGCTCTTTGCCTAGCATATTTACAAATTAATAGACTCACCATGGAGATTGTTAAACAATCAGTCATGGAGAACCAATTACTGCTATCATGTTATGCTATCCAGCCATATCTCGTCTGTGTCCCTGGGCCCTATGAGAGGATGCTTTTAACACGATTTCGCTTGGGGATCTTACATAGATTGGTTAGCTTCCTCATTACTAATGATTGGTCAAAAATATTAGGTGCCTGCCCATGTGACGCTATATCACAACAATCTACATTACACGTCACCCTATTCTGTCATTTTAATTTGCACCCAAGAAAAATATTTTTCAAGCCAGTTTTAAAAAAGATGGGGCTGAGACAATGTCGTATAGCTTTTTTAGTGATGCAAAGTTTGGACGATGAACTGACAATTTTAGCTGTTGTCCCTTTTTGATAAATGTTATAAACTATAGAACATTTTTATGAAAATAGCTGATGTATGATTATTTTTAATTATCATTAAATCATTTCCTTGTAAACATGTATTTTTAGGATGAATGTATAGTGCTTTTATGATTTAAAAACTAAATCGAATAAAGTTATTTTTGATTTTGATTATCTTTTTTTTTATTGGTTCTTCTGGCTCCCACGATGGATATCCGGTTTATGAAAATAACTGTTGCCAGTTATCATTGTCTTTCTATTGGTATGTAGGGTTACACAATTAGGCATCACATGCTCTTAAAACAGAATCCTCAAACTTGGTAGTATGCAAGTAATTAGAAAGGTAGTTGCAAAAGCAAGCATAAGGAACAACAGGCCCCAAATAAAGTAACTGTACAACTGCATGAGTTAGATAGTGTAGTTGAAATATCAACTAAAGAGGGGAATGTTAATATGAAATCAGTGTGTTCATCGATAAAATGAAATCTCATCCTTATTAATAGAATCGCTCATTCTGAACTCTACATTAACTTTGACTTGCAAATATGTAGGCAAGCAGGACTGGACACTTAGGACCGGGATTACTGATTGATAGGATAAAAGTCGGAGGGTGCGTGGCTGGCAGGCAAACACTTGGGAAGAAAACCCCGGAGTGGGTATGCATGCTCCTTAAAACACCATAAAGTCAGATGCCACATGAGTTAGAATCACACAGCCAATCAGTACGTGGCACACGTAGTGATCACACGCTCCCCATGACGGACATCTGGACATGGTATCCACTGACCACACTGTGTCCACAAAAGGTCGAGACCAACATGTAGTGACCACTTGACCATTGATTTATGACTCCAAGGGCAACAACTAACAATCCTCACCATTTTTGGTACGCCGAAAACCTTATGACCTGTTGTGTCTTGTATATAAGTAGGACATCTACAGATTGCAAATTGAGACAGTCCTCCTGACCTCGTGCATGTAACTGTTCTACCAGCTGTGACATTTAATTAAACAAACTATTCCTGTTTTACCAAATTCCTCTTGTCTTCTTTTTTTTCTAAGGATTTCTAACTCAAGCAACATTTTTGCAAAAAAGTGTTGAAGTTATTTAGAAGGGTGTTAGCACAGGACACGGCGCTGTGAGATGAGCAACGAGATAGGATCAAGCATTAGGTTGTCTATGGACACATGTTTGAAATGTCTAAAGGTTTGGTCTTCTCTTTTCTGTTGATCTTGATTTGTTGGTAGGATACTGAGCAAGGTGATAGAGATGGCAGAGTGGTTGTTCCAGTCCAAAGGTATTCATGGCTTGCATTGGATTGCTGTGGATGTAGAGAAGACAAGGTAGAAGATATGGGGTTCAGAGTGTGTTGACTCTGTGACATGCTATACCATATTGAGTGTGTCAATGAGGCTGAAGAGGGAGTTTCTTGTTTTTTGTAGTTTGTTTTGTCTGGGAAGTTGAAGTCATCCAAGAATATGGTGTGAGCATATTGGATGGATGCAATAGTGAAGAGTCTCAAGAACTCTTCAATAAAGTTCTTGTTCTACCCCAGTGGCCTGTAGATGAGATGGCGACTGTTGGTCCGAGTTGCAGAAAGTGCGAGATGGCATGGCAGCAGCTCCACAGAGTTAAGTGTTACTTGTTTGCCTACAGTGCAGAACCCCGGGATCTTACGGATGAAAGCAAGACCTCCTCCCTTCTTATGTGCACAGTCTACATAATGGATGCCGTAGCTTGTGGAAAGAAGGACATCTATGATAGGTGAGGATGTGACATGAGCCATGTTTCTGTGGTGAACAGTAACCCTGGGCGCAAGACTACGCTCCGACCACGGAGGGTACGTAGTGTTGCCTACTTTGCATTTTGCAAAGTAGGTGTAGTAGGCAACACTAAGCACGCTCCGTGGACGGAGCGAAGTTGCCCGCCACCCGCCTCCCTCCCGCCCTCTTCTACATACATCATTTTAAGTAACGAGTACAATAAAAGTACATAAAAGCACTTACCTGGTCTGCCGCGTCCCGGGGCTCCCTCTTCTATTTTGCGCCGACTTCTCCCATCGAAATGCGCATGCGCATTTCTCGCATGAAATGCGCATGCGCGGGCGACCCCGCATGCGCATTTCGATGGGAGAAGTCGGCGCAAAATAGAAAAGGGAGCCCCGGGATGCCGCGGACCAGGTAAGTGCTTTTAGGTACTTTTATTGTACTTGTTACTTAAAATTATGTATGTAGAAGAGGGCGGGAGGGAGGCGGGTGGCGCGTAGTGGGGCTACGCGAAGCGGGTGAGCGGGTGTAGCATCATGCCCACTTCACGTAGCTTCACGTAGTCCCACTACGCATACTACGTCCAGGGTTAGTGAATAGGGCATGAAGCTTGAGACAGGTGATATGGTGTGCGATATCTGGTGCATGGAGTACTTCAGAGTAAGCATTAATGAGCATGAAGGAATTGTGGTATACACCATGAATATGCACCCAGAATGAATGAGGAAATGGCCTGTTTGAAAGTCATCCTCACTTTTTGCTGAATTTTATTGCTGTTTTTTGGACTGCTGTCCAGTGCCCTGTGTATGTGCTCTGACCCCTTAAAACATATTTAGCTTACTTCTAAGTCCCCAGTAATCATACACAGAAAAATGATTTTAGACAGAAAATAGAAACATTAATGACATGTGTACACATGTCATTAATGTTTCTATTTCTATTTTCTGTCTAAAATCATTTTTCTGTGTATGTTTTTTCCTTTCTCCTTTCAGCCGCCTGAGGCCCTGATGAGAATCTGCGATGAATTAAAGGAGATTTGAAACGCGTAGGCCCAACATCCCATTGGTCTGCTTATGTGTATAGGAGTTGATTTGACTTGCATACCCCTTACAACCTTTTGTACATTAACCTCGTGTATCAACCCATAATGAATGTTTAAAACAAAAAAAATTTATGGTTTTGTACTATTTTCAAAAAATTGTCTTTAATTTTCATTGAATTGATGCAGACCTAGTTTTGTATTCTTCTTATCAACCCTTTTTTTCTATCTTTCAGCAGTAATATGTAGTGTGCTTGCGTTAAGTTTGAATGTGTTGTGAATGTGATATGACTGAAGTTTTGAATATTTGAATATTTGAATATTTGATGTGTTCAGCCGAATATAACTCAATGTGTCTGTCCATCTCTTGATTTTCTTCAATGGTTTCTTCTCTAATGTCAAGATAAATTTTATAACAAAATTGTTGATTTTCTACAAAATAAAATTGCGACTAAACAGCAGTACCCTCTCTGGAATTAATTTTCTGCCTGTGGTTGATTAGTCAGAGTATCAAGTAAAAATTATCAGCACTGGCAGTTTCTTTTGTTATTTGGTATCGTGCAGTCTTAGGCACCGCCGTGCTTTCCCAGGACATTGCCATGCGCCATTTGACCATTAAAAGAGCAACCTTGACCAATTTGCCCTCAGCCCCTTTCACAGTGGGCACCAGTCCCAACAAACAGACATGTGGAGAACACTGTAATTATACATTGACCATTGTGGATAGAATTCGGATCACTTCAACCCAGAACTGGGCGGCCCTGGGGCATCCCCAGGCTAGGTGCCAAAAGTCAGCGTCTACTGCTTACAGAGGTTGTTATCTCAGAGCCCATATTTATAATTTACTGGGGGTATAGTACATTTGATATAGATACTTATAGTGTGTTATTCAGAGATTACTGTTCGAGGTGAGGGATGCCGCAAGCTGGCAGCAGTATTCCCAGTCCTGTAGTGTCAAATGGTGGCCTAGATGAGCATTCCATGTCTCTAAACTACGATTGTGAGGTTGTGGTCTTTCCACCCTGGCAGCTCGATATAGTTTGGTGAGAAGGTGTCGGCATGTTGGACGAAGGCGCAGTGTTACTAGGGTCTCAGGTTCTGCAGAGAAGGTGTGTTAATGAGTCTCCAATACTTCTTTCAGTCTGTGGAAAAGGAACGTGAATAGTGATGTTTTGTTTTGTATGTAATTGAGATCGTCGTTCGTTAGAAAAAGACCCTCCGGAAACAGGTCTTGCATTTTGACTATTCCTACTTGGTGAAATGTGCTCATGTACCCGGTCTCATGTGTCACTGACAGGTCTGAGTGGAACGCAATAGGCAAAAAAGAGGAGTACAGTGGCAGTTTACCGGCCATGCTGCCTAATGCCTACCAGGCCTTTATAGTGACGTCAATTGTGTTGATTTCTGTGCTGGGGGTCTGCCTTTTAACATGCGTTAGTATGGACTGTAGAGGGATAGGTGGGCGTCCCCGTCTACAATAGCCACATGCGGTATGAATTCATGCGCGCCAATCCAGTAATGCGCATATTGTGCTTGAGCGCATAGATAATACAAATATAGGCCAGGTACGCTAAAGTCGCCGTGTTTGTAGTCCATAATAAGGGTATTCCAAGACACCAGGGCCTGTTTGCCCCCCCAGACCAGCTTGAGGAGCAATGTGCGCACAGTACCAAAAAAGTGCTGGGTAAGCGGAATCGGTATGTTACTAAAAATATATAGAAATTGTGGCAGTAATACCATTTTAATTAACGCAATTCGGTCTGCCGGAGACAGTGGGAATTTCACCCAGTTATTCACTTGTCGTTCCAGTTTGACGTACGCAGGGCCGTAATTCTCCTGTATCACAGTGTCAGGGTCTCTATGTACCCATATCCCTAGGTATTTAACGGGGTCCAATGACCACTCTAGTGGATATTCCAGGTCATGTGGAATGGTGCATTCCGTGAGCGGTACTATCACCGACTTGGACAAGATTATCTGTAGCCCAGAAAACAGACCAAATCGAATAAATTCCCGCAGTACCGGTGCCAAAAAAGTGAGGGTTCGCTAGGGAAGCCATCGGGGCCTGGGGTTTTACCATTCGGGAGAGACTTAATAGCTGCACGCACCTCCTCCTCCGTAACTAGCTGACCAAGGAACTCGCGCTGCCCATCCGACAACCAGGCTATGGCAATGTCGGAGAGATAGGCATCCACGTCTTCAGCATTTGTCACCCCCTGTGTAGTGTATAGGGATTCGTATGTAAGTCTAAATTGTTCTAAGATCTCTGGGGTAGTGTAGTGGTCTTGTCCTGTAGCATCTGTGATTTTGGAAATAACCTGTTGGGTCGCGCGATCTTTAATTTTACGAGCTAGGTGCTGCCCAGGTCACCCACCCACCTCAAATGCCCGGGCAGTATGTCGCTGTGAAATATATTTGATCTCCCTCTCAGCCAGCTCAGTGTATTCCATTGCGACAACTTTAATGGTGGCTAGTGTGTGTGCGCGAAGCGAAACCTCATAGTCTCGTTCAAGAACATGTAATGTGTTTTCAAGTTTACTAACCTGATCCCTTAAATCCTGTAGGATGCCAGCAGAAATGCTGATGCACGTACCGCTGACAGTGACGTTGAAGGCCTCCCAGAGAGTCGACGCATTGTTCACCGACCCCTTAATGTCTGCAAAATATTGCGTTATAGCATCCCGAATAGTAATTGCATAAAGAGAGTCGAGGAGAGCTTCCGTTCGGAGACGCCATGTGAAGGAGCGATACGTGGTACCAGGGAGGTGTACTGACATGAAGACGGGGTTGTGGTCAGAAAGTGTGCGAAGTAGCCCAGCTACCTTTAAGACCCATCCACCCGCTGTCTCACTCAGGAGCCAGTAGTCAAGGCAAGACCAACTATTGTGGGCTGTAGAAACATGTGTGGCCTCACGAGCTTCCCCATTCCGTTGCCTCCAGACACCTACCACCAGTCCCAGCTCAACCATTCTTTCATTTATAATTTGGGCCGCTCGAGGTGTGTGATCATCCCTGCCACTTGCCTTGTCCCGGCTCTGATCAAGGTGTGTGTTGAGATCGCCTCCCCACATTATCATACCATCTGGCCAGGCACGCAGTACGGAAATGACGAGTTCAAAGAACCCCGGGTCATCAATAGTTGGGCCATATGTGTTCACTACGCTGATTAATCTACCCGCCTATTTCCCATGCACGACAGCATAGCGCCCATCATCATCGACACAGGTTTAGATCACAATGAAAGGCTGATGCCTCTTAACTGGCTTGAGAACCCCCCATGAGTAGGAGGAGTAGGAGGACGCTAATCGATACCCAGCCCACTGTCACCCAGCCCGACCATCTGATTGGGGTGTGAGATGCGTCTCTTGTAATAGGGCAATAGTAACATCATGCATACCTAGGAATGCCAAAACCTGTTCTATCTTCTTTGGAGGATTGAGCCCTCTTACGTTCCAGGTGAGGCAGTTAACTACAGTGTGATCCAGAAGTGATGTAGAAACAGAATATACCATGAGCATCTCAACGCAGTAGTACATAGGAACACATTTGCAGTAGTCACAAGATTGACAATAAATCTAGCCACAAAACCAAACCCTCCAACCCCCCTCACCCCCATAACCCTCCACCCACTTTAGCAAACCCAACCTGCCAAAGCCATCCCGAACTTCCCATTGTGTACCTTGAGAAACGGCCCAAGGGAGAAAACAGTCTCGGGGAATACCCATAGGGGGCGCAGCAGCACAATACCCCTCCCGATGTATTGGGAGGTGGATGAGCAGTTTCAGTGGTGTTACCTGTGTAATAACATGCAATTTTGAGACGACGAAAGAGGGATAACCTTCATAGTAAAGGTCAAGTCAACAATAGACTAAATAAGAACAATCTCAAAGGACTGGATCCCGTATGCCTCACATGGCACGTCATGCAACTGCATCATAGCATATAGAAAAAAATATTTTTTTTAAAAGGGGAAGGGAGCACTCTAAGCAGAGCAAAGCATAATAGGGGATGAACTCCAGCCTACAACCCATGCACCCTGACAATGTCCTCAATCTTCTGACATGCCCTCCGTGGATCTGCCAGCACTCCCCACCACCGCAGTGGGGGAACGGCTGCGCCTTGTCAAAGTCTTCGCAAAGTCCAAAGCAGATTTAGGAGTGGTGAAAATCCTGGGTTTTCCGTGATCGTCAATGCACAGCCGCGCAGAGTAGAGCATGGCGTAGGATATCTTTGCAGATATAAGGAATTTTTTAACAGGCAGGTATTCTCTTCGAGCTTCTTGCACCGCCACTGTGAAGTCTGGGTTAAAAGCAAGTTTATTACCCTCATGGGTGACATTGCCTTTCTCGCGGGGTAATCGAAAAACGGTGTCGCGGTCTCGATAATTTAAGAGGCGGGCTATGATGGGGCTAGGTGGCGCGCCAGCAGAGGGACGAGCAGTCAGGGATCTATGACCTTGCTCGACAACTAATACTGGTGAGAAATGGTCAGCGCGGAAGATATCACAAAGTAATTTCTCAATTAATGTCTTGAGGCGGCATTCCAGCAAACCTGTAAGGCGCACATTATTGCACCTTGATCTAGCTTCCAAGTCTTTGTTGCTTGCTTGTGATATGGCCAGCACCTTCTCCATGGAGGTCGTCTTCTCGGTCACTTGCTTCAGGTCATTTTCCGCATCAGATATTCGTGTTTCTGCCTCTCCTAGGCGTAGTGCATGCTATTCGAGTTTCTGCAACATGTGGTCCATTTGGAGATTCAGATGGTCGATCGTCCCATCGATGGACGGAAGACTGGATTGAATAGTAAGGAGAGTCTTGTCCATATTCGGCAAATGGTCACCAGGGGCATCCATTTCTGAGTCTGAGGTGGCCTGCTGAGAGGTTTTTGTAGTACACAAGTAGGGGGTGCCAGTACAGAACCGTTTGGAAGGAACGTTAACTTAAAATAAAGAAGTTGAAGAAAAATACATAAAACTTAGAATCACTGTTATTTAATCACAATGAATCAGGACGTGGGATTTACACACAATTTACTTGATCAAAAAGTTGTTCGTTCAAAAGCGACAAAAAAGAAGTGCCCCAGGAAGTGTGGAGAGGGAAGGTGAGGTCAGTGCAAGGTAAGTGTGGGGATTACTGGGACATTGGAGATGAATGCTGGTCAAAGTGACCAAATTCATTAGATAGTTACAGCTGTGTTGGCTTACAAATACAGCCACACTTATAACATAAAAGTTTAAACAATTTCATCACAAGCCATCATAAAAGCAACCATTGTGAATAAATCGACACTGCAGTCAAATGCTGGCACATAGGATGATCGTCGACGTTTCGACCCCACAGGTTCTAGGTGGCAATGTGACCTTAGGGCGGGGTCTTCTTCAGGACAAGGGGTATGAGGAGGGGGCTGGGAACCATGATTGGCGGTTTCACGGTGAAGAACTACATTGTATCAATGGGCCTATATGCTTCAAATGCGAGAAGAGACAACTCAATTGAGTCTTGTGCGCAGCAGGGCCTGCGGTCAATTCAGCTACAGGCGTCAATGCAAATATGGAGGTGGTCTTGGATATGCAGGCAGTTGATGCAGGTTGCTGGACTCAGCCGCTAGTGATTTCAACCGTCAGCCAGGGTAGAGGCACTTCAAACTGGATCGGGCTCACCATAGGGCACAGGACAATGGACTGGCGTATGGGGATCCAGCTGCACAGCAAAATGCATCTGGCACCGCAGATTACAGGCCAGAATTCACCCCTCAGGCTCAGGGAGCAGGCACGTTTGGAGCCAGACGCAGCAGGGGGCTCCACTGCTGAGGCCGAAGCAAATAGCGGATGGGCCGTTAAGCGGAGGGGGATGCACACTGCAATCCACACCCGGGACACCAGGCTCCGGCTAGCAGGTCGCCGCAATCGCGCCACTACGTACCAGCTGTCAGGCTCCAAACCACAGGCGAGGAAAGGGCCACCATGTCAGCCGCGAGTGGAGCACCACGCAGGGCCCAGCGAGAACAAGGCACGGTTCTGGCAGCTGAGGCGACAGTCGCCGAAATCCAACCCTGCCAGTGCCGTCTGCTCAACTCCCCCCAACAACGACATGTTAGTGACCTCCTCCCCACCAAGTTCAGGCCGCAGCCAGAGCAGTACAGCACTCACCGCACCAGCGTCACTAGAGTCCGTTCCGGACTGCCATATTGGTGCCGCAGGCCCGAGATTTTGCTGGCTCTGTTCTCCGCTAAGACACCTCGTGAAGGGCAGCACAGCACACCAGAGTCCAGCAGACACAATCCGCCGTCCAGTCACAGCAAAAGAGGGGTCAATGGTTCCAGGATAACAAGGATGGTGGTCGGATCAATGTCTCAGCTCTACAGAGCGGCCATTTTGCTTTGCGCCCTCTAGCGACCCCCCAACAATTATAGATCTATAAGTTTCAATTGTGTTGATTTCTGTGCTGGGGGTCTGCCTTTTAACATATGTTAGTATGGACCGTAGAGGGATAGCTGGGCGTCCCCGTCTACAATAGCCACATGCGGTATGAATTCATGCGCGCCAATCCAGTAATGCGCATATTGTGCTTGAGCGCATAGATAATACAAATATAGGCCAGGTACGCTAAAGCCGCCGTGTTTGTAGTCCATAATAAGGGTATTCCAAGACACCAGTGTCAGGATTGCCCCTCCCGATCATTCAGTTACATTTAGACCTGCTAATCCAAGGGATGTTACTGGAATGGTAATGGTCCTGTCAAGCCTGCAGCGACATGGTTTGGGGCGAGCCATTTCAACTCCTGCTAAGCGCTGGTCTCAATTAGTGCAAAGGAGATTGTTACGCAGCATTTGTAAGAATCCTAAGATGGCCGCCGGTTTGCCAAATCGGTTGCCGGTCTAGTTGTTCGTCAGAAATCACAGCAGTTGTTGTCGCGCGCTTACTGATTTTCATCTGCGCACTTCAACTGTTCGTTTCCCCGAAGCGGCTGTCTATCCTCCTGCGGCGCTTCAGTTTTCGTATTTCAGGCGGTTCGTGAGTATAATTTTCCTCACGAGGCATTTCCTGCTTACCGCATTAATGGTGAGATATTCCTGTAATCTCGTTTGGTGATTTTGTATATATATTCTTCGACAAAGATTACGACAGTTCGTCACAGGAATTTTGGCCAAATTGAACTCAACGTCTAGTGACTCTAGTCTTAACTAGAGATAATTCGAAGGCCAGTTTCTAAGTTAAATCCAGAGACTCTTGAACTCGCAACTATAGAGACTTATATTCAATGTTTGGTTGGCATTCAGAAGAAGACACCAGTCCATTAGAGTATCTACAAGTAGGTGTGCATTATATATATATATATATATAAAGATACTTACCACCTTTAGAGAAGACTCGCCTTCTGGTGTTGAATTTCAAGGTTCCAGTTTAAAGACTATTAAGACTTAGTTTAGGTAACCAGATTTTCCCCATCCCATGCAGTAAGGTCAGGAGTGAAAGCGAGTGGAGAATAACCAGGTGTTTTATGTTCTAGGTACACTACCACAGAAAGTAAGACAAAAAATCCAGTACAAGAACTCAGTAGAGATTCGCTAGCCACCCTGAAGGTTAAGGTAACATAGATATAAGGTTTAGAGTCTATTCTTAGTATAAGGAGTTTCCAATACTTGAATGTATGAATTTGGTTGCATAATAACTCTTTTGGCAGGAAGAAGAACAAAGCTGATTCCAAACTCCCTTCAGGCAAGAAGACGTGGCGTGTTTCTCTCTCTCAATCCACTTCTTCTTTCCCCCCTCCTTGCTGTCGGAATCTATACGATTTTGACATTGAGGTGTGGGAGTTAGAGGCTTAGCATCGGCTCCTGTGGAACTCATCGTTGGAACTCAGGTACTTGACAGATTGAAGTGCCCGTAGAACCAACTTCCGCTTGAGCAGGATGGCTGAAGGGATTGATTTAAAGTCGTTAGCCACAGTTCTAGATGGTATCCAAGCCCAATTGAATGACACAATGTTAGAAAATCAAGTCCTAAAGGAAGAGATAAAGAGGTCCAATCAAGAGACTCAGTTTTTGCGAAAAAGAGTAGACGAATTATCGACTGCATCAGTAGTGGGTCACAAGGGCAGTAAACCTCAAGCTTTTGCTCCAGCCCCCTCAACAACAGAATTAACCACTCAGGTAATCCATGCTATGTCCCCTACTATACCTCTGGCTGCTCCAGAGAGATTCAATGGGGATCCGCATAAGGCCCAAATCTTTCTCACACAATGCTCTTTGCACTTTCTTTGTAAACCAGTCATATTTAAGGAAGACCAATCAAAGGTGGCGTTCATGTTGTCCTACCTGAGCGGCGATGCAGCGTCTTGGTCAATGCCATTAGTGAATAAGGATGACCCGATTCTGTATAATTTTGATAATTTTAAAAAAGAATTTCTGCGAATTTTTGATCGTCGTTCAGTATCGCAAACCACTGACAATGAGTTGTTAGACCTAAAACAAGGAAATCGAGAGCTGGTGGCCTATCTGGCACAATTTAATAAACTCATTGTAGAGACAAATTGGCCGGAGGCGAAGCGAGCTTCAATTTTTTATCGTGGTCTCAAAGATGAACTGAAGGATTGCCTGGCTCAAATCCCTAGCAGGCCTACAGAGGTTTCAGAGTTGATTGACCTGGTCTTGCAAATTGATCAGCGACAGGGAGAACGCAAAGGTGAAAGAAGAAAAGACGGTAGAATCTTTACTCCTCGTTTTGATCGCAGCAAGTTCGAAGGCTTGAGGACCAAGGAGGTCCAGTCTGAGGAAGAGCCTATGCAGATAGGTTCAGTTCGGGGACCCCTTTCTAAAGAAGAAAGAGAAAGAAGACGAGCTGGAAAGTTATGTCTCTACTGCGGTGATTCGGGACATTTCCTGAAAGATTGTCAAAAGAAACCCAAGAGTCAAATTCCGTTAAAAGACAGGCTCCACCAGTAAAAGGGGTTGCCCTGGTGGAAGCGAAAGAAGAGTCAACTCCAGAAACACAATCAGCAGCAAATACATTGCAATCAGCAGCTCCCCATTTAATTGTGTTGAGCAGAATTGAGTTTGGGGAAAAAGGTCAGGAAGACATTTCAGTAATGATAGATTCCGGAGCAACGGGAAATTTCTGTGACATTGGGTTTGCAAAAGAATTGGGAATTCAATTTATCAAGAAGGAGAGACCGGAACCAGTTTGTGCTGTCGATGGCACCAGTTTGTCCTCTGGACCAATTGTTTATCATACTGAGGAGATTCGTTTGTTTGGTCCAGGGGAGCATGAGAGTGTTTTTAATTTTAGTCTCATTGACGCTCCTCAATTTCAGTTCATTCTGGGTCTTCCATGGCTAACAGAACACAATCCCAAGATTGATTGGGCAAAGAGAACTATTCAAATGGATTCTGAATATTGCGTAAGGAATTGCAAGCATGTGAATACTGAGAAGGTTCCAATGCCTTCATGTTGTTTGCTTGCCAGTTCGGCTTCCAATATTTGCTCTGTTTCAGTTCAAGAAATTCCAGGAGATTATGCTGATTTGTGTGCAGTCTTTGATGAGGTGGAGGCTAATAAGTTGACGCCTCATCGGGACTATGATTGTAAAATTGAGCTTGAACCGGGAACTTCATTACCCTGCAGTCGCATCTACGCACTCACAGAAAAAGAAAATCAGCATTTGAAGGAGTATATTGATCGATACTTGGCAAATGGGTTTATCCGACCTTCCACATCTCCTGTTTCTTCACCGTTATTTTTCATTCCAAAGAAGGATGGCAATTTAAGAACTTGTATCGATTATAGAGCGCTGAATTCTGCAACAAAGAAAAATCGATATCCATTGCCCTTGATCTCAGAGTTGCTAGACCAAGTAAAAGGGGCCAAATATTACACCAAATTAGATCTGCGTGGTGCTTACCACTTGGTCCGAGTAGCTGAAGGAGATGAATGGAAGACTGCTTTCCGCACCAGACTGGGGCTTTTCGAATATCAGGTCATGCCTTTTGGACTCTGCAACGCTCCTGCAGCTTTTCAGCACTTTGTGAATGATGTATTACGGGAGTGTTTGGATCGATTTGCAGTCGTCTATATTGATGATATTCTAATTTTCTCTGAGAATTTTCAGGAGCATATTGAACACGTACGATGGGTATTGAAGAAATTATTGGAGCACCAGTTATTTGTCAAGTTGGAGAAGTGTGTGTTCAATGCTCAAAAAGTTGAATTTTTGGGGTTTGTACTCTCTCCAGATGGAATTGCTATGGACGAATCTAAGGTGAAGGCAGTGGAGAATTGGCCGTCTCCTCTCTCAGTGAAACAGGTGCAGAGTTTTATTGGCTTTGCTAACTTTTATCGACGTTTCATCGAAGGATTTTCAGAGAAAGTTGCCCCTTTGACGAAGTTTTTGAAGAAAGGAGTTAAATTTGTTTGGTCCGAGGAAGCCGAGAATGCCTTTAAGAATCTCAAAAGCAAGTTTATCTCTGCTCCAATACTACGACATCCCAAACCTGAAGAACCATTTTTTGTGGAAGCCGACGCTTCAAATTCAGCTATAGGAGGAATTTTGTCTCAACGAGACAAGATTACCGGACAGCTTCATCCTGTGGCCTTTCGCTCTCGCAAATTGTCTCCTGCAGAGTTAAATTATTCAATTGCAGATAAAGAACTGCTAGCAGTGAAGGATGCATTTCGGGAGTGGAGGCATTATCTCTTGGGTGCCCGGCATGAGATCACAGTATATACAGATCATCGAAATCTTCAATTTTTTAAATCGGCTCGAACTTTGACTCCTAGGCAATTGCGATGGTCACTTTTCTTTGCAGACTATAATTTTATTCTCACTTATAAGCCTGGGTCTAGCAACGGGAAGGCTGATGCCCTGTCACGTTTGGACATCAAGGATAACGCTTCGGTTCCACAGACTGAGTTAATCATTCCTAGAGAAAGAATTATTGGATTGGTTCAGTTTGCGGATCTCGAAGAACGTTTAAATCAAGAATTTGCCTCTTTAAATCTTGCAGAATGGGAACAGCAAAGTGAGAGTCATGAGATCAAGGATGGTCGGCCTTTCGTTCAAGGGAAACTTTTTGTTCCAACTGAAGACTTACAAACTGTGATCATTCAGCACTTTCATGATGAACTATTGTCTGGTGATAAGGGTACAAAGAAGACGCTGGAATTGATTCGACGAGAATTTTGGTGGCCATCAATGGAAGCTCAGGTGGGACAATATGTGGCCTCTTGCGAACAATGTTTAAAGGGAAAAACTGTCCGGCAGGCTCCCCAGGGGTTGTTGTTACCATTGCCATCTGCACCATACCCTTGGCATACAGTATCCATGGATTTCATTGTTGAACTTCCCTCTAGTCAGGGTTTTACAGTAATCTGGGTGGTGGTAGACCATTTCACCAAGATGAGCCATTTCGTACCTTTGCATTCCCTTCCCAATGCCCCTCAATTTGCTGAACTTTTCACTCAACACATAGTCAGAGCGCATGGTATTCCTAGAGTGGTTATTTCTGACAGGGGACCACAATTTGTATCTCGATTTTGGAGATCTTTCCTGAAAAGATTGGACATCGATTCTCGTTTGTCTTCCAGCTTCCATCCGGAGACTGATGGTCAAACGGAACGGGTGAATCAGGAACTGGAGCAGTATTTGGGACTGTTTCTTTTTTTTTTTTCTTTTTAATTTTTTTTATTATTTTCACCTGGTATAAAGTTACAAGTACATTCAGATATAACTTCAAATCAAATTTCAAATCGAATTAAACTAATTCGTCATATACATACATGATCTTCTCTTATTTTGAAAAAAATAACATTACTGTACATAAATCATAACTTAATGTCAATTCAGTTCAATTCTAGTTTCCCCCATATTTTCTCATATTTCTGCAGCGATCTGACACCTCTAAGTTCTGCCAACGTGCGTTCCATGATATTGATTTCGTTAACCAAATACCACCATTCCGAAGCGTTAGGTGGGTTAGGGCTGACCCAAGCTCTAGCTAAAGTCAGTTTAGCACAAGATAATAAAATAGATAATAGCACAGAATGTGGTTGAATTGTAGTGTACATACCTAATATTGCCATAGGGGCTGTAATTGGTGTGCTGGTAACATTTTTTATAGCTAAGATTTTTCCCACTTCTTCCCAGAACTCCCCAAGTTTTGGACATGTAAACAACATATGTATTAGGTCTGCTGCATATTGGTCACACTTTGGACACTTGGTTTTTTCTCCCAGATTGTTATTTGACGCCCATTTAGAGATCTTTTCTGGTGTATAGTATAGCATATATATGGTTCTGTATTGTTGAAGGCGTAGGCTAGAGGATCTTACGTTGTGATGGATGTTAGTGTACGAGTTGGTTATTTGTTTTCCTGTTATATTGACTCCCAGTTTTACCTTCCATTTATTAGCTATTATTTCGTTATCATTCGTTCTTAAATCTGTCAATATCTTATATGCTAAGCTAATTATTGATTTCTCCTTTTTTGAGTTTAGGATATCCCAGATACCCCCACTAGATAAGACTTTGATTCCGTTCTTCCGCACTAGAAAATCGTATATTTGCCTATATTTAAACTCATATGTGTCGAATAGTCCATATATTTGTTTTAAGGTGCGAAAATCCATTATGCCTTGAGATGTATATAAGTCCCCTAACACCTTGATTCCTTTCGATTGCCATCTTCTGGCATCCCCATCACTAAATATGTTAGGTAGTCCAGGATTATCCCATAAAATTAGTTCGGTGTGATATATGTTACTTTTGCAGTGGGTTAGTATATCTTTCCAAATCCTTACTAGATCCCGTGCGGTCTTAAATTTCACCCTTTTGTAGAAATTCGGGTCTGTAATGCGAAGTAAGAACTGTTTGGAATTTTCTTTTAAAAGTAGATAATGGTAAAAAAGCAGGTTCTCTGGGTCTAATAAGGATCTAATACGCCTTATAAATGAGGCCCAAAAGTAATGTTTTAGATCAGGAAAATTGAGACCGCCCGATCCTGTTTGATTTTTTAACATCTTTAGCGATCTCCTAGCTCTCTTATAGCCCCAGATAAAGTTACAGAAAGCACTGTCTAATTGCTTGAAAAAAAGCCTGTCTTGTGCCAACGGAATTGATCTAAATAGATATAGGTATTTAGGTATGATTTTCATTTTTATTAGATTTATTCTACCGATTAAATTCAGTGGAAGTCGGTGCCATTTTTTTAGATTCGAGGTGGTGGTTTTCATTAGTTTGTTATAATTAATCTTATTTATCTCTCTGACATTTGAGGTAATTTGTACGCCTAAATATGTTGCGGTCTTGCAAACTTCGGGCATTATTTGAGGGGGAGCAAAGTTAGCTACTACTTGAGTTTTGTGAGTGTTTAATTTGTAGCCAGATACATTGCCGAATTTGGATGCTTCTAGATTGATTGCTTTCAGAGGATCTATAATCTCAGTAGAATAAATGGCTATATCATCCGCGTAAGCAGTTAATTTTAAGCTCTGCCTATTAGTTTTGAAGGGTATTATTTCTGGCTGATTTTCCAATGCCTTTAAAAATGGTTCTAATGATAAAGCAAATAATAAGGGAGATAAGGGGCACCCTTGGCGTGTGCCTCTCCGGATTGTAAAGTGATTTGACGTGAGACCGCAATAACTGATATATGCGGATGGGTTGTCATAGAGTGCCTGGATCCCGTTTAGAAAATTTCCGCCGAACCCCATATATCCCAATGTATGCCATAGATAATCCCACCCGACCCGATCGAATGCTTTTTCAGCGTCAAGCATAATCATTGCTAAGGGAGTGGACTCTACTTCTGCTATGTCAAAAGCTGTTATTGCCGTGTTTACATGAGCTGATGTGTCCCTCCCCGTCACAAATCCATGTTGTTGTGAACTTACTATTTTAGGCAATAGCGGTGCTAATCTTCTTGCTAGGCATTTTGCGAATATTTTAGCATCAGCATTAATTAAAGATATAGGTCTGTATGAGCCCATCTCCTCTTTAGGTTTACCTTTTTTGTGAAAAAAAATAATTTTCGCCTTATTCCAAGAGCGCGGAGCGGACCCTGTTCTACTTATATAGTTGATTACTTCTAAGAGGAGGGGTGTTAGCTCTTCCATACATAATTGATACAGTTCTAAAGGGATAGTGTCTTCCCCAGTAGCTTTGCCTGATGGTAATGATTTTATAGCTTCTCTTAGTTCTTCTCTAGTTATTTCTGAAGCCAGATTTTCTGCTTCACAAGTTGTTATTTTTTTCGTTAAGTTCTCTTTTAAGTAGTTATCGATTGTTTCGCCATTGGGAGTGTTTTCTGGGGTATATAAAATTTCGTAATATTTAGCAAACTGTTGTATTATTTCGTCTGTCTGATTATATCTCTTATTGTCAACTCCTATAATTTGTAAAATTGTAGATTCTGCTCTGTCCTCTGCAACCTTATATGCTAAAATTTTGCCAATTTTATCACCCCCTTCATATTGAGCAAATTTATGTTTATGGATCTGTGCACTTCTCTTTTTTATCAAAATTTCTTTTGTCTTACATTTTAACCGACTAAGATTGGTGTTGATAGCCAAAATTGGGAGATTTCCTCTTAAAGCCTCCACTAGTTTTGCCTCTTCTGCTACAATGTCAGATGTTAAAGTTAAGTTATATTTACGTCTTTCTTGATTTTGTTTTAGGACGTACGTCTGCACAAACCCTCTAATACTAGCTTTGCATGTGTCCCAAACAGTTAAACAGGAGGCAGTATTTCTATTAAAAGTCAAAAATTCTATAATGTGTTGTTTCAGTTGTGAAGTAAACAACGTGTTCGATATTAAATTCCTTGGAAACGTAAAAGCTCTAGGAGGATTGCGTTTTTGAAAGGTAGTTAGTTCCACCAAAATGGGGTTATGGTCAGAAGTAATGCGTGGATATATGACCATTGTTGTGATAGAGCTCATCAAAGAATCTGATACTAGAGCCATATCTATACGTGAGCATAGCTTGTGAGGAGCAGAATAGTATGTATATCCTGGGGCATTAGAATATAATGAACTCCAAACATCTCTGACATTATGTAGCTTGCACAAGTTTAAGATAGATGTTCTAGTTCTGGGCTTTCGGATAAAGTTACCCGGGCGTGTTGTGTCCGTCTGACAATTCATGATACAGTTGAAATCACCCATTATTATAATTTCTCCTTCCCAGTCTAATAAAGCTATACTTAATTCTTCATATATACTTGGTTCTTCTCTGTTTGGTCCATATACAGCACAGACCACAAGCTTCATATTGTTATGACATAGTTGAGTGTTTGCCCATCGCCCACGTTTGTCCGATTGCGTCTTAACAATCTCGACCTTGAATCTTTTATCTTTTAATATGGCCACCCCTCTGACATGTGAGTCGGCTGCCGAGTATATTATCATCTCAAAGCCTAATTGATTCAGTAACTTCTTGTCGCTATCTATAATATGAGTTTCTGACAGAAATACTAACTGGGGGTTATATAAATGTAATTCTTCAGCGACTAGGTGTCTTTTGCGCTTATTGTTTAGCCCTGAAACATTCCATGCTAAACATCTAATGCTTTGCATCTTTAAAATAATAATGGTAAATAATGGTAAACAGTAATGCTTAATAACAGCATAATTTGATGCTCTCTAACATGTAAAAAAAAGTACTTTACAAACTTAGATTCCTTCTTAAATCCCTCAACCAGGTTGAAAATATTTTTTTCCCCACCCCTTTTACCCCAACCCTTCCTCCACCCGACCTCCCCACACTCAACCCCCCCAACCTGCGAAGACCTACCCTCCCCTTCCCCCCCTTACCTACTGCTGCCGTTGAAAAGGCAGCTCTTGCGGCGAGAGACCTAGGACCGCCCCCCCCCTCCATACATAATGGTTTTTCATTTGCTGACAGTGTTAGCTCAAGCTCCCCTCTTTTTTTTTTTTTTTTTTATTTGTTTATTTGTTTTTTTTTTTTCCCCTTTCCCCCCCGTTATTATATGCTACCTCCTTTCATCCCAACTTTATGGTTGTTTACTCTTATTAATGCTTAGCACTAGTTAAGAATGCCTGTGCTTCCTGTACATCATAAAAGAACTTTGTATGTCCTTTCAAGGTCACTTTGAGTCTAGCTGGTTCCTGCAGATATGCTAAGCCACCCAGTTTGTTAATGGGATCTATTAGTTTGCGCATTTCCCACCTCTTGTCCATCGTGGCTTTGCTTAGATCTGAGCGCACAAAGATGGTAAAGTTATCAATAGTTACTGGAGTGTTGGGTTTAGCTTTTTGCCATACCGCTTGTCTTAGCAGAAAGTTGCCAAAGTAGATCAGGAACGGGCGTGGAAATTTACTGTTGAGGCGACTTTGACCAAGTGGAAGCCGGTGTGCTCGTTGGATTTGGGAGTCCCAGTCCCAATCAGAGAGTTCGGGAAATGTTCGGGGCATCAGTTTCACCAAAAAGGCCCTAGGGTCGGACCCCTCAGCCCCTTCCGGAATACCGTACAGTTTAAGATTTGATCTTCTTAAGCGATTTTCCAAATCATCCACTTTTCCCTGTAACTGGGTTAGTACTGAATCATGTCGCTCCACAGTGGCATCAACCCTTTGCGTTCTTTCTTCAACTAGTACTGTGCGTTGTTGTAGTTCTGTTATCTCCTGCGTGACTCCCTTTAATATGGAGGCTATATCGGTAACTGAAGTTTGCAGTCTTATAATATCATTTTTTAGCAGCTGATAGTGTGCCTCTGATTCTGCCCTTTGATTCACAAGGAGATTTAAGATGGCATCTAACTGAGGGTGGTCGGTATTCCCCAACTTGCTTTCAGCATTTGTTTGGTTTGATTCGAGGTCCGAGCCCGGGCCCGGGTCCGCTGTAGCTACTGGGGCCAATATAGACAATGAAGATGCACCAGCCAGGGCTTCATTCCCCCCTATAGTTTGTTCGTTAGCCAGTTCGTTAGTGGTATGATTCGTGGTTTGCGTCACTGGGTGAAACCCATTTTCCTGAGGCTGCTGTATCCCACTGTCAAAGTCTGTGGGGTTGCCCCCTGAAAGCCTTAAAGTCATATTTTTAACTAGTCCTTTGGCCGCCATCCACTTTCTTAAAGGGCTTTCGTCCATGGTAGTTTTTCTTGTGCTTAAAGGTATTACTCCTGCTACCATATCAGTCAGAGTTCTACCTTTTTTTTTGTAGATCGTCTTAGCCTTCCCTCTGCGTTTCCGTGCAGGTAATTTATTCAAGGTCTTGATCGTAGGATTGTCTGATTCCTCCTCTGTGTCATAATCACAATCCTCAGAAGAGGGGTGATCCCCAATAAATTCCGGAGCTTGTTCTGGCATGTGCCTGCTCATGGGTTCGGTGGCAAGATAGTTAAACTCTTCCATTGCATTTTTGCCGTTTCCTACAGTAGTATCCATCCTTGCCAATAATGCTGATTTAGCAGTATTTAGTACCTCAGTTGGCGTTTCTAGCCCGATAGCTATCTCGGGGCTTTCCATCTCTATTATATCAATGATCTTATTGCCTTCGGTCATGGAAGGGGCATTATCATTATTATCGGTCTTATTAGGTAAGCCTCCTACCCCCTTTACATTAGTCCCGACTTTAGCACTCCCATTAGTGTCTGTGTTTTTTTTTACCATTGTGCTACTTTTTTTTGGAATTGTTCCACAGTTAAATAAAGGAGGATGCAGGACCGTCTTACCTGCCATCTTCTTATCGCTTCCCTTGGAAATAGCTGTTTTTTCAGGATTACCCTTTGCTCCACGAGCAAATGGAGCTTGCATTGCTATTTCTGCTTCCCTTTCATTCAGTTCCATACTCGCTGTTGTTTTCTCCGCGCCCCCCTGCATACTAGCAGCTGGAATCATGTCTCCCCGTTGGGCTGGAGCTGGAACTGGAACAGGAATAGTGACCGGAGTCGGGGGTGCCGTTGCCTCTCCTACCGAAGGCAGAGGAACAGATATAGATACAGTGGTCGCAGCTGCTGCTGCTGTTGTTGAGTTCTTTGTATTTCGCGTTGCTCGCGGGGGGTGTTTAGGTGACATGGCTTCAGTAGCTGTAGTTACAGCTGTAGACTGAAACCTAGCTTTAGCCAGACCAAACACAATGATCCTAGAGCGGACGAGCCAGACCCTCGCAGCCCTCCAAATCCTCACAGTTTGCCACAGCATACGTCAGCCTTCAGCCTTCGGCAGTGACGAAAGAAGCTGAGACAAAACAAAGTAGCAACGATGTTTCCCGGTGTTTCCCAAGGTTTTTTGTTTTTTTTTCCTCCTCGTGCAGCGCTAAGGTTGAAGCAGTCAGATGGCAGCCGGTGCCGTGCTACGTGACCAACGCTCCTGACAGCCGCCAACAAGTATGCTCTCTCTCCTACACCGGAGACGCTGCTCAGGGCAACCGGAAAGCGGACCAGAGCGGGACCAGAGCGGGGCTCAGCACCAAACCCGATGCCGATGCCAAACCCGATGCCGCCACGTCGGGCAGCCAGCACGGGTGAATCCCCCGGCTGCTATGCTCCGTATTGTGCTCTCTGCGTTCCGTGCCAATTTTTGCCGTTCAGCACTGCTCCGCCTGCTGCTTCTCACTGGGTCCGACTATCAGGTCAGAAGGGACTAGACAGAAGCATTAACCGCTAGAGGAGGGAGAGAGCTCCTAGCCGCCGCAAACAGAGTCCTCACTCCGCCATCTTGGACTCCGCCCCGTATTTGGGACTGTTTCTGATGGACCATGAATCTGAGTGGCCGGAAATCCTTTGGGCTGCTGAATTCGCATATAATAATGCGGTTCATGCTAGTACTGGATTTTCCCCTTTTTACCTAAATTTTGGGAGGCATCCAAACACCATGATAGGTAAACAAGACAGTGAAGCCCCTGCCGTAGAGGAAGTGATACAGAATCTCCAACAAATTCATAAGCAGGCCACAGTTAATCTAAATAGGGCCAAGGCTTCTTATAAGAAGTATGCTGACAAGAAAAGACGTCCTAGTCCTATGTATGAAAAGGGAGATCAGGTCTGGGTTTCTACACGTAATCTGAGATTAAAAGGGAATAGAAAATTTCAGCCAAGGTTTATCGGTCCTTTTTCAGTAGAAAAATTGATCAACCCTGTCTGTGTGAAATTACAGCTTCCCTCAAAATTTAAGATTCATTCGGTTTTTCATGTTTCATGTTTCCTTATTAAGGAAAAGTCCTCCCAACTTAAGACAGAAAGGCCCACCAGATCCAGTGCAGGTTCAGTCTGAAGACGAATATGTCGACTGTTTTGTTCACTGTTTGACTGAAGACATATTCACTGCCTCACCACCGCTGGTGGTTTTTAAATCGTAATGTTTTTATTATGTTTTAGAATGTAACCCATGTTGGGAGGGAATAAATTTAACAACTATTTTTGCAATTGACCAACATTGGCTTATTGAGTATACTGTTAAATGACTTTGTGTGATTGTCCATTTTTTGCCTTGCTTACATAGGTTTCTATTAGTTAAAGATAATAGGGAGATCTATGCATATATCTCCTACCCCCCTTTTTTATTGTTCTTTGTTTGGCCACTCCAGCCTATTACGTTTTTAAACAGGGATTCTTGTTTTGCTGATGCTAACCCCCTTCCCTGTCATATATCTCAGGGGTACCTCCTTCTTTTGAATTTTATTCAGAAAAAGACACCAGTCCATTAGAGTATCTACAAGTAGGTGTGCATTATATATATATATATAAAGATACTTACCACCTTTAGAGAAGACTCGCCTTCTGGTGTTGAATTTCAAGGTTCCAGTTTAAAGACTATTAAGACTTAGTTTAGGTAACCAGATTTTCCCCATCCCATGCAGTAAGGTCAGCAGTGAAAGCGAGTGGAGAATAACCAGGTGTTTTATGTTCTAGGTACACTACCACAGGAAGTAAGACAAAAAATCCAGTACAAGAACTCAGTAGAGATTCGCTAGCCACCCTGAAGGTTAAGGTAACATAGATATAAGGTTTAGAGTCTAATCTTAGTATAAGGAGTTTCCAATACTTGAATGTATGAATTTGGTTGCATAATAACTCTTTTGGCAGGAAGAAGAACAAAGCTGATTCCAAACTCCCTTCAGGCAAGAAGACGTGGCGTGTTTCTCTCTCTCAATCCACTTCCCTTTCCCCCCTCCTTGCTGTCGGAATCTATACGATTTTGACATTGAGGTGTGGGAGTTAGAGGCTTAGCATCGGCTCCTGCGGAACTCATCGTTGGAACTCAGGTACTTGACAACCAGGGCCTGTTTGCCCCCCCAGACCAGCTTGAGGAGCAATGTGCGCACAGTACCAAAAAAGTGCTGGGTAAGCGGAATCGGTATGTTACTAAAAATATATAGAAATTGTGGCAGTAATACCATTTTAATTAACGCAATTTGGTCTGCCGGAGACAGTGGGAGTTTCACCCAGTTATCCACTTGTCGTTCCAGTTTGACGTACGCAGGGCCGTAATTCTCCTGTATCACAGTGTCAGGGTCTCTATGTACCCATATCCCTAGGTATTTAACGGGGTCCAATGACCACTGTAGTGGATATTCTAGGTCATGTGGAATGGTGCATTCCGTGAGCGGTACTATCACCGACTTGGACCAGATTATCTGTAGCCCAGAAAACAGACCAAATCAAAAAAATTCCCGCAGAACCGGTGCCAAAAAAGTGCAGGGTTCACGCATAAACAGCTACATGTCGTCAGCATACGTGGAGATGCTGACTGGGCTGTGGGTGAACCGAAGAGCTGCAACCCGATGTCGTTGACGGATGATGCAGGCCAATGGTTCAAGAGTCAGCGCAAATAGAAGAGGCGACAGGGGGCATCGTTGTTGCATGCCCCTGGTAACGTGGATGGGGTCAGATGTGCTGCCTTCTACACGAACAGGCGCTATAGGGTTTGTGTACAACAATGTAATCCATTGCACAAACATAGGGGGAAAGCCCATACGCCGTAATATACAAAACAAATAGCTCCATTTAATGGAGTCAAATGCCTTGGTGGCATCGAGCATAATAGCTGCTGTCTGCAAACTTGGATCGAGAATGTGGAAAGTAGCGAAGAAAAGAGCATGCAAGTTGTGTGATGTAGAACGAGTGGGAATAAAACCAGACTGGTCTGGAAGTACCAACCTCTACATTAACGGTTGGGGCCTAGTGGCATATATTTTAGACAATAACTTGGCGTCAGTATTGATGAGTGAGAGCGGCTGATACGAGTCGCAGTTGTGGGCTGGTTTGTCTTTTTTGAGTAAAGTTAGGATCAGAGCTTCCCGCAGTGTGGGTGGCAGTGTGCCTGATTCAAAGGCCTCAGCATACATTTCCAAAATGTGGGGTGTTAGCTCCTCTGCATATTCTTTGTAGAATTCGCTAGGGAAGCCATCGGGCCGGGGCTTTACCATTCGGGAGAGACTTAATAGCTGCACGCACCTCCTCCTCCGTAACTAGCTGACCAAGGAACTTGCGCTGCCCATCCGACAACCAGGCTATGGCAATGTCGGAGAGATAGGCATCCATGTCTTCAGCATTTGTCACCCCCTGTGTAGTGTATAGGGATTCGTATGTAAGTCTAAATTGTTCTAAGATCTCTGGTGTAGTGTAGTGGTCTTGTCCTGTAGCATCTGTGATTTTAGAAATAACCTGTTGGGTCGCACGATCTTTAATTTTACGAGGTAGGTGCTGCCCAGGTCACCCACCCACCTCAAATGCCCGGGCAGTATGTCCCTGTGAAATATATTTGATCTCCCTCTCAGCCAGCTCAGTGTATTCCATTGCGACAACTTTAATGGTGGCTAGTGTGTGCGCGCGAAGCGAAACCTCATAGTCTCGTTCAAGAACATGTAATGTGTTTTCAAGTTTACTAACCTGGTCCCTTAAATCCTGTAGGATGCCAGCAGAAATGCTGATGCACGTACCGCTGACAGTGGCGTTGAAGGCCTCCCAGAGAGTCGACGCATTGTCTACCGACCCCTTATTGTCTGCAAAATATTGCGTTATAGCATCCCGAATAGTAATTGCATAAAGAGGGTTGAGGGGAGCTTCCGTTCGGAGACGCCATGTGAAGGAGCGATACGTGGTACCAGGGAGGTGTACTGACATGAAGACGGGGTTGTGGTCAGAAAGTGTGCGAAGTAGCCCAGCTACCTTTAAGACCCATCCACCCGCTGTCTCACTCAGGAGCCAGTAGTCAAGGCAAGACCAACTATTGTGGGCTGTAGAAACATGTGTGGCCTCACGAGCTTCCGCATTCCGTTGCCTCCAGACACCTACCACCAGTCCCAGCTCAACCATTCTTTCATTTATAATTTGGGCCGCTCGAGGTGTGTGATCATCCCTGCCACTTGCCTTGTCCCGGCTCTGATCAAGGTGTGTGTTGAGATCGCCTCCCCACATTATCATACCATCGGGCCAGGCACGCAGTACGGAAATGACGAGTTCAAAGAACCCCGGGTCATCAATAGTTGGGCCATATGTGTTCACTACGCTGATTAATCTACCCGCCAATTTCCCATGCACGACACCATAGCGCCCAGCATCATCGACACAGGTTTAGATCACAATGAAAGGCTGATGCCTCTTAACTGGCGTGAGAACCCCCCATGAGTAGGAGGAGTAGGAGGACGCTAATCGATACCCAGCCCACTGTCACCCAGCCCGACCATCTGATTGGGGTGTGAGATGCGTCTCTTGTAATAGGGCAATAGTAACATCATGCCTACCTAGGAATGCCAAAACCTGTTCTATCTTCTTCGGAGGATTGAGCCCTCTTACGTTCCAGGTGAGGCAGTTAACTACAGTGTGATCCAGAAGTGATGTAGAAACAAAATATACCATGAGCATCTCAACGCAGTAGTACATAGGAACACATTTGCAGTAGTCACAAGATTGACAATAAATTTAGCCACAAAACCAAACCCTCCAACCCCCCTCACCCCCATAACCCTCCACCCACTTTAGCAAACCCAACCTGCCAAAGCCATCCCGAACTTCTCATTGTGTACCTTGAGAAACGACCCAAGGGAGAAAACAGTCTCGGGGAATACCCATAGGGGGCGCAGCAGCACAATACCCCTCCCGATGTATTGGGAGGTGGACGAGCAGTTTCAGTGGTGTTACCTGTGTAATACATGCAATTTTGCGACGACGACAGAGGGATAACCTTCATAGTAAAGGTCAAGTCAACAATAGACTAAATAAGAACAATCTCAAAGGACTGGATCCTGTATGCCTCACATGGCACGTCATGCAACTGCATCATAGCATATAGAAAAAATATTTTTTTTTAAAAGGGGAAGGGAGCACTCTAAGCAGAGCAAAGCATAATAGGGGATAAAATCCAGCCTACAACCCACGCACCCTGACAATGTCCTCAATCTTCTGACATGTCGTCCGTGGATCTGCCAGCACTCCCCACCACCGCAGTGGGGGAACGGCTGCGCCTTGTCAAAGTCTTCGCAAAGTCCATAGCAGATTTAGGAGTGGTGAAAATCCTGGGTTTTCCGTGATCGTCAATGCGCAGCCGCGCAGAGTAGAGCTTGGCGTAGGAAATCTTTGCAGATATAAGGAGTTTTTTAACAGGCAGGTATTCTCTTCGAGCTTCTTGCACCGCCACTGTGAAGTCTGGGTAAAAAGCAAGTTTATTACCCTCATGGGTGACATTGCCTTTCTCGCGGGCTAGTCGAAAAACGGTGTCGCGGTCTCGATAATTTAAGAGGCGGGCTATGATGGGGCGCGGTGGCGCGCCAGCAGAGGGACGAGCAGTCAGGGATCTATGACCTCGCTCGACAATTAATACTGGTGAGAAATGTTCAGCGCGGAAGATATCACAAAGTAATTTCTCAATTAATGTCTTGAGGCGGCATTCCAGCAAACCTGTAAGGTGCACATTATTGCACCTTGATCTAGCTTCCAAGTCTTTGTTACTTGCTTGTGATATGGCAAGCACCTTCTCCATGGAGGTCGTCTTCTCGGTCACTTGCTTCAGATCATCTTCCGCATCAGATATTTGTGTTTCTGCCTCTCCTAGGCATAGTGCATGCTAATCGAGTTTCTGCAACATGTGGTCCATTTGAAGATTCAGATGGTCGATCGTCCCATCGATGGACGGAAGACTGGATTGAATAGTAAGGAGAGTCTTGTCCATATTCGGCAAATGGTCACCAGGGGCATCCATTTCTGAGTCTGAGGTGGCCTGCTGAGAGGTTTTTGTAGTAAACAAGTAGGGGGTGCCAGTTCAGAACCATTTGGAAGGAAAGTTAAATTAAAATAAAGAAGTTACATACATAAAACTTAGAATCACTGTAATTTAATCACAATGAATCAGGACGTGGGATTTACACACAATTTACTTGATCAAAAAGTTGTTCGTTCAAAAGCGACAAAAAAGAAGTGCCCCAGGAAGTGTGGAGAGGGAAGGTGAGGTGAGTGCAAGGTAAGTGTGTGGATTACTGGGACATTGGAGATGAATGCTGGTCAAAGTGTCCAAATTCATTAGATAGTTACAGCTGTGTTGGCTTAAAAATACAGCCACACTTATAACATAAAAGTTTAAACAATTTCATCACAAGCCATCATAAAAGCAACCATTGTGAATAAATCGACACTGCAGTCAAATGCTGGCACATAGGATGATCGTCGACGTTTCGACCCCACAGGTTCTCGGTGGCAATGTGACCTTAGGGCGGGGTCTTTTTCAGGACAAGGGGTATGAGGAGGGGGCTGGGAACCATGATTGGCAGTTTCACGGTGAAGAACTACATTGTATCAATGGGCCCATAGGCTTCAAAGGCGAGAAGAGAGAACTCAATTGAGCCTGCGGTCAATTCAGCTACAGGCGTCAATGCAAATTTGGAGGTGGTCTTGGATATGCAGGCAGTTGATGCAGGGTGCTGGACTCAGCCGCTAGTGATTTCAACCGTCAGCCAGGGTAGAGGCACTTCAAACTGGATCGGGCTCACCATAGGGCACAGGACAATGGACTGGCGTATGGGGATCCAGCTGCACAGCAAAATGCATCTGGCACCGCAGATTACAGGCCAGAATTCACCCCTCAGGCTCAGGGAGCAGGCACGTTTGGAGCCAGACCCAGCAGGGGGCTCCACTGCTGAGGCCGAAGCAAATAGCGGATGGGCCGTTAAGCAGAGGGGGACGCACACTGCAATCCACACCCGGGACACCAGGCTCCGGCTAGCAGGTCGCCGCAATCGCGCCACTACATACCAGCTGTCAGGCTCCAAACCGCAGGCGAGGAAAGGGCCACCATGCCAGCCACGAGTGGAGCACCACGCAGGGCCCAGCGAGAACAAGGCACGGTTCCGGCAGCTGAGGCGACAGTCGCCGAAATCCAACCCTGCCAGTGCCGTCTGCTCAACTCCCCCCAACAACGACATGTTAGTGACCTCCTCCCCACCAAGTTCAGGCCGAAGCTAGAGCAGTACAGCACTCACCGCACCAGCGTCACTAGAGTTCGTTCCGGACTGCCATATTGGTGCCCCAGGCCTGAGATTTTGCTGGCTCTGTTCTCCGCTCAGACACCTCGTGAAGGGCAGCACAGCACACCAGAGTCCAGCACACACAATCTGCCGTCCAGTCACAGCAAAAGAGGGGTCAATGGTTTCAGGATAACAAGGATGGTGGTCGTATCAATGTCTCGACTCTACAGAGCGGCCATTTTGCTTTGCGCCCTCTAGCGACCCCACAACAATTATAGATCTATAAGTCTGAATTTGAACCTGCATATTGCTTGACAAGTCCTTGCAACACAGGAGCAACAGACAACAGTGCAATTAGAACATATGGGCTGATTTAAATTTGGGCAATCAGCCCGTTTCTTTGCCAGGGCGACCGTGTAAAAAATATATTGTCGCCCTGACAGAGGTACCACATGCCACATTTTTAAATGTCCACTGACCCAGCAGCCAGTTCTAGAATTTGCTGGAACTGCATCATGGCTGTGATGAATACAAAAAGAACAATTGATGGACAGAGTGCAGAACAATGTTATACATTCACCTCAGTACAGATAGCTAGGCCTAAATCCATGTTTTTTTTTCTCACAATGCCATTTCAGTTTGGACCCAGCCATATGCAAATCAGTCTTGACCCTGTGCCCAATGGGAACAGTCTAGCCCGTACTGCCAGGCCAGGTCCTCCCTGGACTGGAAACAAGCATCCTAGGACTGGCTTCGGGCTTTCAGCCCTCATCAGCCAGGATAGGTTGACTCCAGTGGCATGAGAGCACGGGACCCACATCTGGGCATACCCGTCCCACTCTGGGTGACAAATGCAAAAAATGAACAATTGATGGACAGAATGCAGACACATGTCATACAGTCACCCCAGTACAGGGATTTGGGCCTAAATCCATCGTTTTTTGCTCACCTTGCCATTCCAGTTTGGACCCAGCTATATGCAAATCAGTCTTGCCCTGCACCCAATGGGAGTAGTTCGGCCCGAACTGCCAAGATCCTCCCTGAACTGGAAACAAGCATCCTAGGACTGGTTTCAGGCTTTCAGCCCTCATCATCCAGGATAGCTTGACTCCAGTGACATGGAGAGCACAGGACCCATGTCTGGGCATACCCATCCCACTCAAGGTGACAAATGCAAAAAGAACAATTGATGGATAGGCTGTGATGGGCTTTGAAAATGAGCTGAATATCTGTCCATACTAATTAGGGAGGTGGACATACACCCAAACCTTTCTTGACCCTTACCCTGTCCATCGTATGGGTTTGAAATGGCAGAGATGCAGTAGTCTCCAATGTCATCAAACATACGGTCTGCCTGATTCTAAATCAGGAGGGCGGGCCTTAATATTGTTGCGGGCGGAACTCCTTCCCCGTTGGCATGGAGTTCCCTTCCCACCAACATGAAAATCAGGCTCAAAGTATTGACACTTGTACATTAAGGTAACTATTCCAAAGATACTCGTGATGGGCATAGTACCTTATTAGAACATGCTGTGCCAATGTAAATTGTACACAAAATGCATCACACAATCATGCCACATGTATCATGTTGTTGTGCTTGCAATACATCTCATGGGTCAACGAACACACGTCTCTACATGTTTCTTTAAAATTGAACATTTTAACCTGAGCCTTACCCAACAGCAGATGGTCAGGGCCCCATGGGGCATGAGGATCTAATGTTGAAATCAAGGAATATTGCTGAAAATAAAAAAGAACATCATTAACCATTCGTTTGGCCGCAGGTACCTTTTCTGGTTGAGATTTGTGGGTACCCACTACCACTTTGAGGCACACCAGGTGGTAGCCCGCGTAATTGTCAACAAGCCGTCAAATTATGGGAGGAGAATTGCTGGACAGTGTTTATAAAGAGAGACTGCCAGCAGGTTAGTGTATGAACCTTTTGTGCCAGGGTCACATGCACACTTCAAAGTCCGGTGCCATCTTGTAGTGGAGTAAATGGAAAGAGCATTTAGTAAAGAGTTAGTAAAAGTCGCAATTCGAGCTTGGTTGTGCAAGGATTTAACGCTATGTATATTCTAAAATTAAAATGCCACTTCCAAATATTGCGAATACACATGTTCAATGTTTTTTTGTTTTTCGAAAAGCATGACAGAAAGCTAAGTTCCCGTACTAGAATGTGGTCACATGTCTGACTTCCAAGTATTACCAAAATCTCAATATTGACCTGGCATCTTAAAGTGTAGGGTGTCTTGCACATTGCTATACATTTAAGTATTGTGTGTAGTTCTCTGGTATTGTTGTCTATCATTTTTCAGAAAACGATAGTGCTGCTTGACAAATCTATTTGCATGTTGCGCCCATAGTATAATTTCAGACATTTCAGAAGAAGAGGACCGAATATTTTGGAAAGGTGGAATATATAGAGACTGTTATTGACCCATTCGGCCTACAAGTCTATTGGTTCATTTTGCTTGGTTTAAAAAATATAGGTGTACCAGTGCCTATAGTGTAAATGAAGTGCCTAGGTGATGGTAGTTTTGAGCAGAAGAGTGCAGAGCTCCATCTTTGAAAAATGCCACCAAAGTAAAATGATTAATGTGCCCAATTGTCAGTTTGTTCATTTTCTATCTCATACAGGAGAGTGAGAACCTAAATAGTTTCCATATTTTTCTTATCCCAAAGTGGGGGAGACAAAGGATAGAATCTAAACAAAGAGCTAATAAAAAAATATTACTTTTTTTCAGTAAGAACCATGTCGTAATTCAATTGATTCTTGATGTTTTTAATTTGAAGACCCATTGTTGTTTCTTCTCAAAAGTCAGTCATATAGCACATTGTAAACACAAAAACACACTAAAATTCATTATAGTTTACGGTGCTAGCTATAGCTTGCACCCTGCCTGTGTATGACTTCACATCACTCATGACACTCATGATGTTAAGGCTGACATTTTCATCTAACTACAATGTCACTTTAACGTTTATTTTTTTCAGTTTATTTCTAGAGTATTTTAATATAACATTTGCTATTATTACCATACCTTGCTATAACATCATTCTAGCCTTTGTTTTTTACGTGATTTAAAAAAAAAATTAATGTAGAGGAAGATCTTATTACCATACCCAACTTTTGCAGGAGGCCAAAGCCCCACTAGGCATGGCCTTTGACCATGCGCCACATGGAGTTGGCCGAAGAGCATCATCTGTGTTCAGGCCCTGTGTCTAACCCCGCAGGCGGCCAACCACTGCACATGTATCTGCGAACAAACCCTACTGGCAGTCAAACATCTGTAATTGGCCAACCACCCACGGACTCCTACCCTATATTCTTCCTTTTCTGAATGCTTTTTGCAGTCTTGCAGGATTCTCTGGGGACCACATGAATTGCCCTGGCTCCTCCTGCTACCGGCAACTCTCTTGCAATAAGGGTCAGGGGGGTCACTGTAACCCTACCCTGCCCACTACTACTTCATTTTTTTAAGTTTCAGGGCATGGGGACCGAGTCCCCATGTTATGTAATGGTGGCCACCATATTTTCTTCCATATTGCAGACTGCCAATTAGATTGCTCAGACTCGCAGGGCTACCAAATTGGCCGATGGGAAAACAGTCCTTGTGACCAGAGGGAGTTACCGCACAGATATATCTATTTTTTTAACCTTATTTTCTCCAAAACGGATAAATAGATTAACACCAAATCACAAAAGGCACACTTTCTAGGTAAATAGCTTATTTTTTTCAAAATCTGGTGTTATTATGTTCAGCCGGTTTCTCTGTATCGCTGTTCAAAAATCGCTATGGAAATTGCATGGGAAAATTGCATTTTGGGACCCCGATTTTCGTCTGGCCCAGTGGGGTAAAGGCAGGTGTTATAAAGCATTGCATGGTATTGCAGCACATTATAAAGTTGAATAGATTGTAATGCTCACTGGGTAAAGGCATGCTGGGTAAAGAACCGCATTGTAACATCTGATATTCATTCTTCCGTCTGTACAACTATGCTTATGCAAGTTGAGCCAAGTACAGCCATTTCAGCACTTCACTCTCAGGGTAATGAGGGCGAGCAGTTACAGACTTCTTAGGCAGGTAGTGTGTGGAGCAAGAGTTCAGAAATTAACAGGCATATTAACAGACATATTAGCCTAATGTTAAGGCCATTGCTTATTTTTTATTTAAAAAGGAAGTACTTAATACAGCAGAACTAAGTACTACACATTGTAATGGAATTGATTTACAGTGACAATTGGGGTGCAGTTTGATTCTCAAGTCTCAGGCATCTGTGCCAATGCACATTCAAGCAGTGTACAATGTGTGCCAGTGGTTTGGGTGGGGCCCACTGTCACTCATTTTTGGGCATCAGACTTTGACCAGAGAGAGAAAGACACAAAAGGGGGAAAGGATGAGAAATAGAAAGACAGAGTAAAAGTAAAAAATAGAGAAAGCATGGATGAAAAAGAACCCGCGAGTATGAGATAAAGGAACAGGGAGTTTCTGGTAGTGGGAAAAACGACCCATGAGTTGGAATTAAGACTAAGTAACCTTGATATTCGGCAACTGTGATATTTCTTGGATAGCACTGGCCGCGAGCTTCAGAGCAAAACTTTGGGAGGCGCCCCCTATTCTTTTACAAAATAAGAACTGCTCAAAGCCATTGCGTTTCAGTACACTTTTGTGCAGAGACTATATGATACAGACACATTTATATCGAATGCCCATCGCGGTAAAATGTCACTGGCATCATGGGAACACAACTCATCTGAGTGAATATCACTGTAAAAAAAATATATAAAAACATGGGAAAATCTAGATACGTGCAGATGCAGACTTCATGAGTTATGCAGCCCTCCCGTTGATCGCAACGCCCCGTCCTTAAAACTGATGTATGGCGAGTGTTCAAAATAACTGCACACTAAAGCATGTAACACGGACTGCTCTCAATTGCCAGGAATTTGAAAAGGTTGAAGAGCCCTCTGCTCTCCTGTCAAGTACCACAGATTGCCGCAATATAATTAGCATCGTAAAGAAAAACAAGCAAAGAATGAAAACAATTGCCTTTTCACGCTTGATTCAGGAAACACAACCCGCACGCAGTAGTACATATTTCTGACGGAGCTCGTCATCGATTCAAAGCACTGTTGGAATAACCTGCTAACATAGCCTATGAAAACATTGCCCGTTGGAGGACGATGTCTGAGCTCCCACGGGATCGACTAAAAAAAGAAAGAAATAGGTTCTGCGGCTCTGCCGCGTGAGCCGCTCTGCTGTTACCTCGTGCTTACAGGAATGAATGGGCAGAGTGGTTTGAGCCTCAGGCAGCCAGCTGCAGCTGAGGCCTTTCAACGCTTAACCCCGGCAGGGTGAGACCTGACCCGGGAGCGCATTTCCTTCAAGTCGGCCGTGGTTCTGCTGCCTTTTCTTGGCGCGCGCACTCTTCACAGGCCTCTCACTGCCTCTCAAGCACAAACCTGCCTCTCGTGCCAGACCGTGGAGTGCTGAATGACACGGGGCCGCGCGAGCTTTATAGCCAGGCCTCCTGACACAGAACTCCTTTTCACTTATTATCTTTGGTCGGACATGAACTGGTTTAGGGATGAAAGGTCAGATCTTTATCCACTAAGCTCCCCCGGGCCTTTCCAAATCAGCAGAACATCGTAGACTGGAAAAAGTGTAAGCTTCCTTAAACAAAGACTCGCTTCTGGAGGTAAAGTATACAGTGTGCACAGATACAGTGCGGCGGAACATGGCGGAGATCATAGACGTGACCTTTTTGGCAGCATTAGCAGCCAGGAGTGGGGTTATTGCCTTGGTGGGTTAAGTGTAAGTGAGGGAAAACAAAAACACCAGAAATTTGATCTGGCCAGGATTGGTTCTACAGTACAGGGCTGTACAACAGTGCGTCCACAATTGCATATTCCCTATTCTGGGCCAGTTAAATAATGAAATGCAGATCTTGTTTTATACAGAATTTTCAAATTTTAAGTGATCCATGCAGTCACCTAGCAGTCCATGTTAACTCACTTAATTAAAAGCAGCGGTCTTGATGCGGTCGTCCCAGTGTTTTACTAGCAGACAAACATTAAGATGAATAACTGTATATTGAAAGGCCCCAGTGTAGATTGCATTACAGTTTAAATCACAATTCTGCAGAGTTGGGCATTGGTAAAGAAGGTCAAGTTAACAGCAGGCAGTTTCTAAGAACTTTTAAGAATAAGATTTCCAGGTGGCTCCATGTCATCAGTGGCAAAGTGTTCCTATTCCAGCTTTTTGTTTAAAGACCACATGCACTTTTGGAGTTTTAGTACAAGCTCACCTGCATTGAAGTAGCACATCCTAAAGCATGATCTGTAAGGGAAAAAAACATGTCTGCTTGATGACTTAAAGTCATATGGTATCCTTATACACAGTGGGCTTAATGTATGGTTTTGTTGTTCTAACCTAGATCCACCATCAAATTCAGAAGACAGAGACTAAGGGGATGATTATGACTGGGACGCAGGAGTGCCGGCTCTCCACCGACACAGCTGCACCAAAGCCACAAGGAATGCCCGACGTATTACGACTTGAACTCGTGTACGGAATATGGTGCTTCGCATTTCCCATGGTGGTGCCTGGAAACTGGCAGCTTAATGGGAGCAGAAAAAAAGTTCCAGCATGGAATTAACAGTGACGTCTATGCCTTGCTGGAACTTTGGGGGAGTACAGACAGGGGGATGATGTTTTGCTCCCCTGAATGTATCTCCAGGGGGTGGATCCGCCACCGCCAGTCTTTTCATGGCGCGACTCAGTCCATGAAATGGTTGGCGGCACTCGTAATATGCTGAGCGGAACTGCGCCAGTCCAGATCAGCATGTTACATTGTGACCCTGGCACAACTAGTGGTGCTCCAGTGCAGCGACTTTTGAAGCCGTAATGCGGTGGATGGACTAGTGTCTTGCAACTGCCAGACTCATAATCAGGCCTAAAGAAACGGCAATGATATCTGTTGAAATTTAAAGTAGAATTCAACCTGTGTTTTTTACCTAAAATAACAGATTGACTGGATCTGGAAAAAAATGTGTTAAATTACACAAAGGTTTTCAAAGTTAAACTTGATACAGTTAATTGAATTGTATGGTCAAGCAATTTAGATGTTCCTATTTACGTTTGCATTTGGGCTCAGATTGACCACATATGATTACCTTGCACAAGTTTCACAACCAGAACATGTCATCATGACAAATATGCATTGTACATTTAGAACAACCTTCAAACAAGTGTGTACCTCACAGTCTCAGTGCACCAGTGTCTAACACCAGACACGCCGCCTTAAATTCCATGTAAACAATTAGCAATCTAAGGTAGAGCTATAAGGGCTAGACCACCAGGAGGAGGAAGGGAAAAAGAGAGGTAGATGCAGGTAAAAATGCTGGAAGGGAAAAAGGCATGAAAGAAGGAAGGAAGGACAGAAAAGAAGGTGAGAAAAAGAGGGAAGACGAAAGGGTGTCACACGGTTTCAATACTTAGCAACTTCATCTATCCCTTCTTATTTGTAAGATGGAGGCCTTGTTTCTCAGTTCTCTGTTCAGTCCTATTCCCAATTAAACTGTTTTTCTTAAATATGTTATCACCTTTGACAAACATATTTCTTTGTAGGTGATTCCAGTTTTTTTTACCCTATCTATCAGTAGTAAGATCTTGTGTTCAAACTATGTAATTTTGGATAGGTAATAAACACATTTAGCTCATGTCAGAAATAGGATTTATGGTTGGCTAGGGCATGCGCCTAAGCCAGGCAGAAACCACCACTCTCGTCAGAGCAAGGGAGTTACACGCTGAAGATAACCCCTGCTCACCTCATTGGTAGCTTGGCAGGCTCATCCCAGAGGCAATGTGCAAAGCATTTTTTGCAACTCACTCACACAGCAGTGACACTCTAGGCACACCACAAAAGAAACTCCACACAAGGTTATATAAAATATAGCCTTTGTATTACTCATAAAACACATTAGACTGTACTCACATATATACACTGTGCCACCTGGCCCTTAGTATGACTTTACAGGGATTATATATACTACAGGGCCAATCGGGCCACTGTTATCATAATTCACAGTTAGTGAAAACAACCAGTTACTACTGGTAATGGTGCACTTAGCACCCAGCATGAGACATGCACATCATAACATTACATAGGATAGCATATTGTGCATACATCATACATCAGGCCCACCTTAGGCCTAAACCTCATCAGCAGCAGTGTACCATATCATTATCACTGCCCACATGGGTACTCCGCATTCCACGTTATACCTTAGCATCAGGAACCGTGCACCACAGTAAAACATTTGCAAAGTGCACAAATTTTAAATCCACCAACCTGTGATGAGGAAATCATCTAGCAACATGCGAACACATTAGGCCAGCATCCGCTTCAGGGCACTGCAGTAAATACTCCACTGTTGTCAGGATGCCCAACATTACTGCATGTGTTGCCACAGGAGTCAGTATCCCTAGTCTAATTACAGGAGGCACAGAGGCACACTAGGGGCACTAGCAAAGCAAAAGGGACCCCCACCTGCACAACGGGGCGAGCACACCGTCCCTGGGTGCTTGCACTAGCTATTCAGATGGGTCAGCCGGCCAACGGTCTTCATCACCACACGGCTGGCTGGAAGGAGAGACTCATGTCCCTGGTGCCGCTCAGTAATATGGCACGGGCACAAAGCTCTCCACATTCTGCAGCATGCAGCCTGGGGCAGCGGGGAGGCTCCTACCTTCCCTAGCAACACCAGTGCCCAGATCTAATATTCAGCGAGGGTCCCACGTCTACACAGTGCTTCCTTCTCCTGTTCTCGGTCCCTGTTGGGACTCCCCACCAACAGCGCTCCTTCACTGGTGGCTGCAGCCGTCTTCCCTGTAGTCGCCTTTTGGCTGGTTGCACGCCGAGCCCGTGAGGCTCTGGCTTGATCGGGTCACCGGCTCCACCCACTAACATGCACAGACTTTGCCTAACTTCCGGCTGCATCTTCTGGTGAGCTTCTGTTGGCTCACTGTGCACGGCAACGGCCCCACCCACATCCAGACTCAGCCTGGCTTCTGCCTGCATGTTCCCTTGGACTGGCACTCTTCACAGCATGGCTGGAGCCTATCCCCAAGGCTCAGGGAGATGGTAGCATAAGCGTGCTCCACATGCTGTGTTGCGCAGGTGCCCACACCTTTGGGCAGATCCGTTTTCCAGCACGTTCAAAACGTGCTTGGACTAGAAATAAAAAAAACGGGTCAAGCACTGCGCCTGCACTCAGCCCCAGGGCTCTTCAAAAGGGGAGCGCCCACATCGCTTCACCATGCGCTGGAGGCAAAGTCTCCTTCCAGTTCGATCAGCCCAGGCAGGCCAGCACACCAGGGCTCTTCAGCAGGGCAACAGCGTCACTTCTATGAGTAGCGAGCCCCAGATGGCGGTTCCTCCTGGGCTCAATAGTTCCCAAGTAAGCACAACAGCACACTTTCATGGGGTCAGAGCCCCAATACTTATACTAGACAGTGTATTTGTTCTTCCCCTGGCACAGACCTAATCCCAATCCAGACCAGTTCTGGGGGTTACTTCCATACATCTTTTCATGTTCACCACCCCCCTCATTGTTAGTGTAGGCTCTCGCCACAAACACACCACATGGGGGTGGAGCCAGCATTGTGGAAGGCAGGCACAGTCCTATTCAGGTTCAGGTGCTACTCCTCCCACTATTCTAAATGCAGGACGGCCTATTCAGCCTAGCGCTGACTCACCCACCCTCTCTGGAACCACTGCACCTCCCCAGCCCCGGTCATCCAGAGCCAGACATGCAGTATACAACAAGGAGGCACAAAGATACATAGCACACAGAAATGCTCGGTTCTAAAAGTGGCATTTCTAAAATAGTGATAAAAAATCTGTGAACACGATTACGCAGCATTTACTACCACTATTCCAAACTTGATCACGCTACTCCTCTCATGTCAGGAATTACTGCTGAAACACATATCAGGGAATCCCCAATGCATTCCTATGCGAGGGCAGCCTCACAATAGTGAGAAACCAAAATGGCTGCTTGTCACTACCAGGACATGCCACACAGTTAAGGCACATGTCCTACTTTTTACCTACAGCGCACCCTGCCCATAGGGCTAGCTAGGGCCTACCTTATAGGTGAATGATATGTAGTAAACAGGGAGTCACAGACGTGGCACCCACTTTGTGTGCCACGTCACAGCTGCAGTAAACTGCCCGTGCAGGCCCTGCAATGGCAGAGGCCTGAGACAGGTTTGAAAGGTTATTTTGGTGGGTGGCGCAAGCAGCCCTGCAAGCCCTCCAGTAGCATTTCATTTACTGGCCCTGGGTATATGAGATACAACTTTACAAGGGACTGATAGGTAAATTAAATACACCAAACAGGTGTTGACCAATCTTACCACGTTTACCATAGAGAGCACATGCAGTTTAACACTGAACAGCAGTGATAAAGTGCCCGGAGTCCAAAAACCACCAACACCAGGTCAGAAAAAATACCAGGAGGAAGGCAAAAAGTTCAGGGGTGACCCTGCAAAAAGGGGCAAGTGCAACAGCTCATCTACTAAAAAAATATCAAAATAGAATTCCACATCTATCCCATTCTCCTTTTCATCTTCTCTACATTCTCCTTCTATTAGTGAACATTGGGCCCAATGTACTAAAGGTTGAGTCACAAAGATGTCAGTATTTCTGAAAATTCACACCTTTGTAACCCATTCTTCATTTCACGCTGAGACGTATGTACAAATCACATTCCATTGTGATTTGCAAGGAGAAGAAGACACTTTGACATGACGACTTGTAATAGTCTGACTAACTAGGTTGTTTGCTCACCAACATGAATGAAAGCAATTTTTGATTCAACAAAATCTGTTTCTATTGGAGCAGGACCAAATGTGGTTTGCATGTGGCTGGTCTCTATGGTGGTGTAGGGTCCAAAAAAACAAAGGACTAGAATCCAGCCATGGGTTATTGTCTTTGGCTGAAACTTTTTCAAGCACTCTACTTTGCAAGCACTTCACCTATATTTTTTATTCCTTGTGACTCCTTATGTGCGATGGGTATGTCAGGGCCTTGCCCCATGCACGCTACAGTACATACCTTAAGCTGCACCTCATTGAAGAGGCCAACATGGCTTTGGTTCACATTCCGATGGCACGTGATCTGGTAGTTCTAGCTGGGCTCTTTCAGAGCGGCACCAAGTCTGGTTTGCAAGTGGCTGGTCAGTGTTGTCGCATGGTGGGAAAAGAACAATGTGTTGGTCACCCCTTCGTTTGTGGGGCTACCCAGTTATGTTTCTGTAGCCCCCAAGACACAGGTATAGCTAGGACTCTACTGAGAAAGGTAGAATGTATAGGTATGTCACACCCTCCCATTGGACAAGGCACATTGGATATAAGTTGTTTGCATTGAAATACACATTGGCTACAAGATCTTGGTATTGGGCAGATCCTATTATCTAAATTACTGTAGCATATGCTGATCAAAATCAGATGTTAACAATACAAGCAAAAACAAATAATATTATGGTGAACTGGTTAAAAACAGAGAGTATATATATATATATGTATATATATATGATACTCCGCTCCTTTCATTCGAAAAAGAGTAAGGCACATATATATATATAGAGAGGCTGGTCAAGGGGGTCAGGAACGGTGCTGAGGTAAACGGCGGAAAATGCAAAGGGCATTACAACACCTTATCAACATGGCAGCCCGCAAAAGACATTTTCAGTCCTTCTTCGCCGACCCTGGATGAATGACCAATCAGGAGAGACTATTTCCTTTAACTGAGCACGCCCCGTACCTGATCAATCAATGTACCTTCCCTGCACTGAGGAAAGCTACGGCTGAAACGCGTCTGCAATAAAGGTGCTGAACCAACCTCCGTGAGTGCCTGTGCTTTCTTTCACCAAGTGAGCGTTGGAGCTTATATATATATATGTCGCCAGTAGGTATATATAGTTAGGATTTTTTCCCTATGGGATTTTTGAAAATTCTATGTCTAATAACTTTGGCGTTTGTGGACGGAATTGGCTGAAATTTTCTGGAAAATGGAACATTTTGTTTCTGAGCAACCCCTGGAAATTTGGGGGGGGGGTTCGTCAAGGGGGGGCCGAGAAAAAAGGGGGGTCCCAAAACGTGTTTTTAACATTGAGTTTTCCATAGGGCGTTTGGCCTCACTTTTAGCCCGAACGGCTGAATGGATTTCCACGAAACTTGGCAAAATTGTAGGGACTGGTAGCCCGATGTGCCTTTGCTAGGTCTCAATATATGTGCTTCAGTGGATTTTGAGAAATTAACGTTTAAAAAAAGATATATATCTGTAAGCGCGCTCTGGGCAGCGCTCCGGTTCGCGGACTTTACGCGTACCGGAACTTCACGTAGCGAAGCTGATTGGCTCTCCGGTGTCTGTCAACATTCTAAACAGTCCGGAGCGGCCGCCATCTTGTCTCTCGGTAGGATCGAGAGACAAGATGTGGTGAAAACAAAGGGGGAAATGACCATAAGGGGGCTTAGTATATCCTCCCTGACCCCCTAGGTTTAATGTGGAGACTTTAAAAGGGCCCCGCGGGGCAAAAAAAAAAATTTTTTTTTGCGTGGGTAGCGCCCGGTTCGCGAACCGGGAAGCGTTCTGGGCAGCGTACTATAATGAAAAATGAATGATAGACTTTTCAAATACTGTATGTTAATTGATTGTTGGTTTTGTTGATTATTTTTTAATTTTTTTATTTTTTAAGCAATTATTTATTATTGTGATTGTGTTTCAAAATTTAATAACATTTTTAACATTTAACTAGTTTATGAATTACATATAAAAATGATTAAAGACTCAAACAATTTTTTTATATTACATACAATTTTATTTTTCAGATTGTTTTTCAAAATTTAATAGAACGTCTAGCATTTGACTGTCCGATATGTCCTCTTGTTGAGTGAACATAAGTTCCCACATTTGACCGTCATCATAATGGAGTAAATGATCGACAGATTCTACACATTGAAGTAATTCATAGTCCCGTGACTCATCCATGAATTCTAAGTCATCAATGGGTTCCATAACTTGTTCATTGTTGCTGTCCAGAACAATTTCGAAGGAAACATGCTGCTCACCTTCCATTTTATTGCTGTAATTTGCATAAAAAATAAATATATCAGTAGTGATAGGGCACTGTTGGGTTTAAGTTCAGACAGGTACTTGTGAGTTTATAACAGAGAAGTAATCTATGGGCACTGTATGGTTTCAGGCGTGAAGTAGTACTATTAAAAAGTGCCTGTGAAGAAGCCTAAGTAAATTCATAATTATACCACAGAAACCTAAATCAATCCATAATTATAATAAAGAAGCCTTTCTCAATGTCTAACTCTTACAGAGGGATAGTAGAAGAAGCCTAAGTAAATTCATAATTATACCACAGAAACCTAAATCAATCCATAATTATAATAAAGAAGCCTTTCTCAATGTCTAACTCTTACAGAGGGATAGTATATAACTATCTGAAAATGTTTTCAAATTTATAAAATAATATCTCACCTTCTAAAAACAAGTTTAAGTTGTGAGTGAAAATGATCTTGCAATGTAATTCAGGAAGTAGTAGTCAAAATGGCTGTGTTTCTCTCTCTTTCCTTATATATATTCAGGTACATAACCAATCAAATGTCAGGTAAAAAAAGTAGAAAATGAAAGTAACATTTTAATTGGTTGTCAATTCCAACACTTCAGATGTGTTTTGTGAAGTAATTTACCTCAGGGTATTTAGAGAGGTCTACAGGCTAAATGGTTAAATGGAATTTCAATCAAATTTGTGAAAATGGTAGACATTGGTATGTAGTATGAGGTAATCTATATTTGGTGAAATTGTCTCCAGTCGCTTTTCTGTAAACTACTTTCCCACCTTTTTTGATGGTGCGCTTCCCAGGGAGCGACCCGGTACGCGAACTGGTGAGCGCCCCGGTTCGCGAACCTTAAGCGTTACGGGAGTCCACCATTTTGTGTTTCGGTCGAATTAAGATACAAGATGGAGGGCAAATAATGTTCAGAATGGGTAGAAGGGGGCACGGTAGACTTATCTTGACCCCCTAGGTTTTCTGAGGGTGGCTGAGGAGGCCCATATGTGCGAAAAAAAAAGCATTTTTTTTAAAATTTAGCGAGGTTAGCTCCCGGTTCGCGTACCGGGAAGCGCCCCAGGGAGCGTACTTTGTTGAAAATTAGTGAAAAAAGTTAGAGTAAAATAATAATTGTGAGTGATCAGATGTAGGGTAGCTCTGAGAAGAGCTTTTGGGTTTATGGTACATTTAGGTACTTATAAGTAGGTACCAATGCACAGTCTTAAATTCAGAATGAAAACTCAGTTGCCCTCATCTGAGAAGTGAACTCCATCTCCTCTGTAGATATCTTGCATGTAGTTACGCAAGTTATTGTTGTACAGGGAGCCCATTCCATGGTCTCTCATGTAAGCTGAAACAGATTTATTTACATGCTTCCTCGACTTCTCAATTTGTGGACAAAATTGGTTTGACCACCTCCATTTCTGTCTTTGGCATATATTTGAATATACCAAGGCAGTCTGAGGAAAAAGTGCCATCAATTGCTCAAAGGTGTCCTTTAAAAGCATTTCCAGACCTACCCCAGTCAAAGTGCCCAAATCATTACCTCCACAGTGCACAATTAACAGGTCAGGTTTTGGCAAATGCATAAAGGTTTTCACCAATGGTATCAATTGGTGACATTTTAATCCTCTGTGGCCAAACCACTTAATTTCCACATCTTGTAAATTGAGGTTAGGTAAATTCCTGTTCTCAGCATACCTCTGAGCCCAATAGATGTAACTATGTCCAACAATCCAGACAGAAAACATGGTGAGAGAAGGTTCTCCTGCAGTCAGATGAAGTGTGGCAATGAAATGGCAGTTGAAAAAATAAGAGTTTAAAATGAAAAAAACTGTGGAGTTTCTGTGTTAATGAAGCAGTAACAGTGATTGGTGGAATTTGATTGCTGAAAACAGAAAGTTAGGGTGCATGGATGAGTTGTTTGAAAGATGTATTTTGAGTGGTCAGGAAAAAATCATTAAATGAAAGAATGCACTGGATATGAGGTGCAATGAGAGTTCAGAGTTCAATTGCAACATTGTTGTGTGAACTTGCAAACACCAGAAGTCTTCCAAGAGGTGGTTGCCATGCAGAAAAGGCAGAAAGGGCAGAGGGGGGAAGGGTTTTCATTTGAAAAAAAGTGAGGGAAGAGTTTTGATTGGGTGACATGAGAGATATGGGTGAAGAATTACAGCATTTCTGTGCTTTTGATAGCTGCAGACTCTGGAGTGCATACCTTTTGCTCTGCTGAAGACAAATTGGTGTGTTTCTGAGACTGTTTTCAAACTCAAAGTATTTGCTAAGGTGAGAAAATATTTCTTTAATTTAGATAGAGAATAGTGTGCTTTAAGGAGAAAATTATGAAGAAAGTTGTGTTTTTCAAATGTTGCTTTGTCTCAAGTGTTTTACAAATAGATTTTGTTTCTTTGAGAAAATGTAATTGGAGAAAATGTGAAGTATTAGTACTGACAGGGTGTTTTTCTGCATAGGAGCTGTGGAGTCTTTTCAAATTATGACTAGAAAATCGTTTTTGAGGAAAATTAATGGTTATAATATTTCTGACAAGGACATAATGGTGTATGCTTCTTTATAATGCAATTGACTGTCTCTGATGTTATTTTTCCCATTTTAATGTAAGACCTTTCTCTGTGGCGCAAATTGCTTGTAAATATGCTCACACCTGTGCATGGCAAATTTAGATTTTGAATGTTTGTGTTACATAGCCATGTTAAAAGTGATACAAACATGCTGCAAAGGCAATCAAAAAACGCTTTTATGTGTCTTAAGGACATTTTAAGTAATTTTCCCATGTGCAGTGTTTTGAAATTATGATTTGAAAATCGTTTTTGGGGAAAAGGAATTGTTTTTAAATTTATGACAAGGACATAATGGTGTATGCTTCTTTATAAGGCAATTGACTGTCTCTGATGTTATTTTTCCCATTTCAATGTAAGACCTTTCTCTGTGGCGCAAATTGCTTGTAAATATGCTCCCACCTGTGCATGGCAAATTTAGATTTTGAATGTTTGTGTTACATAGCCATGTTAAAAGTGATACAAACATGCTGCAAAGGCAATCAAAAAACGCTTTTATGTGTCTTAAGGACATTTGATGTCATTTTTCCCATATTACATTAAAAGACCTTTCTCCGTGGGGCACATTCCTTGTAAATATGGTTACACTTGTGCATGGTAAATTTAGATTTTGACTGTTTGAGTTACATAACCATGTTAAAAGTGACCCAAAAAAATTGCAAAGGCTTTCAAAAAACACTTTCATGTGTCTTAAGGACATTTTAAGTCATTTCCCTGTGGGCAGTGTTTTCAAATTATGAGTTGAAAATCGTTTTTGAGGTAAAGGAATGTTGTTAATTTTTATGTGCGCCATATGCCCCCAAATTTCTTTTTCAGGGGTGCAGCAGGGTGTTCTTGAGACACCCCTGCACCTTTGGAAAAATTCCTAATTTGCGATGAGCTAATTGCTAATCGCAAATTGCACCTTCATTCCTATGGGCATCCTGGCCCATGGAAATGAATGGGTAATTTGCAATTAGCAATTTGCTCATCGCAAATTAGGAATGGTAAAGAATCGCTATTTATTCTTTAAAATTCGCTATTTTGGAAATGCAAAATAGTTTGATGATACATATGGCGGTTGATCTCTAACAAGATAAGAAGCTTAGGGATACATTTATGATGACTGGCGCAATGAAGTGGACATCACTTACTTCATTGGTAGAGCTTTACATGTATTATCTCCTCTGTATTCTTCATCAAGCGTAACTTTAATCTGCAATCCTGAGTAGGCCTCACCTTAAACAAACCTCTGGATAGGCCACACCTTATCGTCATCATGAATTAATCATTTAAAATGCTAGGGACAGATTTATGATAGGTGTATGCCTCTTTTGCGCCACTTACAAAACACTGCCCATGGGGAAATGACTTAAAATGTCCTTAAGACACATGAAAGTGTTTTTTTAAAGCCTTTGCAATTTGTTTGGGTCACTTTTAACATGGCTATGTGACTCAAACAGTCAAAATCTAAATTCACCATGCACAGGTGGGAGCATATTTACAAGGAATGTGCTCCATGGGGAAAGGTCTTATAATGTAATATGGGAAAAATGACATCAGAGACAGTGAAATGCCTTATAAAGAAGCATACACCATTATGTCCTTGTCATAAATTTACAAACCATTCCTTTTCCCTAAAAACGATTTTCAAATCAAAATTTGAAAACACTGCACATGTGGAAATGACTTAAAATGTCCTTAATTCAAAATTTGCTATTCCTTATTTTGCGATTGCACTGAAGGATTTGCAAATTTTGCGATTCCTTAAATGCAATGTATCAAACAAAAAATATGTAAAAAATGACATTAAGGATTTGGAAACTACCACCAACTTCTAGTTTGTGGTAATTTGCGAATTCTTTTCAAAAAGCTTTTTTTCCAAAAAACAAAAGGTGCCATATGACGCCAATACATGTCCTTAGGGCATGTATGTGCGCCATATGCCCCCAAATTTATTTTTCAGGGGTGCAGCAGGGTGTTCTTGAGACACCCCTGCACCCTTGAAAAAATTCCTAATTTGCGATGAGCTAATTGCTAATCACAAATTGCACCTTCATTCCTATGGGCCTACTGGCCCATGGAAATGAATGGGTAATTTGCAATTAGCAATTTGCTCATTGCAAATTAGGAATGGTAAAGAATTGCTATTTATTCCTTAAAATTCGCTATTTAGGAAATGCAAAATAGTTTGATGATACATATGGCGGTTCATCTGTAACAAGATAAGAAGCTTAGGGATACATTTATGATGACTGGCGCAATAAAGTGGACATTACTTACTTCATTGGTAGGCCTTTACATGTATTATCTCCTCTGTATTCTTCATCAAGCGTAACTTTAATCTGCAATCCTGAGTAGGCCTCACCTTAAACAAACCTCTGGATAGGCCACACCTTATCGTCATCCTGGATTAATCATTTAAAATGCTAGGGACAGATTTATGATAGGTGTATGCCTCTTTTGCGCCACTGTGCGTCACTTTTATGATGCAGCGGCGGTGCAAAAGATTTGCTATGAGGCGACAAAATTACAAATTGATGCATTTAGGCAGATGTGTCATGGTGTAAAAAAAACGTGCCACATGAAACTGATGCAGCAGTGATGCAAAAGATGCACCATGTTGCAAGACAGGCCTCACTTGGGACATATGTATCAAGCTAATTAGCATTCGCAAAGATCAAAATTCTGCAAATTTCGGCCTTTGCGAATGATAATTAGACAAATGGTATGTATCAAACAAGTTTGATACAAAATAAGGAATAGCAATATTTGCTATTCCTTATTTTGCGATTGCACTGAAGGATTTGCAAATTTTGCGATTCCTTAAATGCAATGTATCAAACAAAAAATATGTAAAAAATGACATTAAGGATTTGGAAACTACCACCAACTTCTAGTTTGTGGTAATTTGCGAATTCTTTTCAAAAAGCTTTTTTTCCAAAAAACAAAAGGTGCCATATGACGCCAATACATGCCCTTAGGGCATGTATGTGCGCCATATGCCCCCAAATTTCTTTTTCAGGGGTGCAGCAGGGTGTTCTTGAGACACCCCTGCACCCTTGAAAAAATTCCTAATTTGTGATGAGCTAATTGCTAATCACAAATTGCACCTTCATTCCTATGAGCCTCCTAGCCCATGGAAATGAATGGGTAATTTGCAATTAGCAATTTGCTCATTGCAAATTAGGAATGGTAAAGAATTGCTATTTATTCCTTAAAATTCGCTATTTAGGAAATGCAAAATAGTTTGATGATACATATGGCGGTTCATCTGTAACAAGATAAGAAGCTTAGGGATAGATTTATGATGACTGGCGCATCACCAGGGATGTGCCAGTCATCCTGCGCCGCTGTTCCGCCACCCATGGTGTGCTGCATTTACAATGCGGCGCAGCATGGGGCAAAAATGGCACAGATGCGTGACGTATCTGTGCTGTAAAGGTGGCGCATTGCTGGAGTTGTATTGCAAGTGTGATGCAGCTCCAGCAAGGCTCAGAGGTGCCCCATCTCCACAATGTTGCGTCAAGACCTATGCCTGCTTAAAGCAGGCGCAGGGTTTTGACGCAGCTTTCTCCTATCTGATTGTAAATGCGGCACACCATGGGTGGCAGAGCAGCGGTGCACGTTAACTGGTGCATGCCTGGGGATGTGCCATTTAACATAAATCTGCCCCTTTACATTTAAGTATCTGCAGGGGACACAGAGTCGGTGAGGCTTATCCAAGGTTAAGAAGAGATGAGTCCTGTTCACTGAAAAATTAGACATAGGCTTCACCTGCTCAGCATCGCTGGACATGGCTAAATAATAGCTGCAAAATGTTACTCTTGTTAAACAATTTTACTATTATAATCTCTGAGATTTGTCTCTTACTCTGCAACATCTCATTGTTGTTATCTTTCTTTAAAGATAAAGACAACATCAACATGAGCGATAATCTGCAATCAGTTGATTTTGACCTCATCATTGAACTTGTAATTGAAACATCAGTGGATGTTGATCCCTTGGATAATTTAAATCCTGAGGATGAAGAAGAACGTGATGAGGATGCAGATTTGTCCGAATTATATGACATAGGGTGGGAAGCTGACCTGCTTGAGCCTATGGAACTATAAACATTTATTTTAAAATTTTATAATAAAAAAAAAGTAAAAATGTAAACCGTTTAATTTAAAAATAAAGACACCTTCAAAAACAGGTTATGTGTAGTGTCTTCAATAAAATATTAAAATATGCTCATAAAATTAGATCAGATTCACATATAAGATAGCACAGGTAACATGATTATAAATTCCATTTCTTTTCTGCTATTTCTGTATTCTAAAATTGCCATGCACTAAAAAATCTTATATGTAAAAATGTAAAGTAGTGTTTTAAGTTTTTGATTACTGGTATTGATGTACTGTTGGGTAATAGTGGTTAATAACATTTTTTAATATATTTTACCACAGATTCAACTGCAGATCATTTCAACATTTCACCATGCCAACGAAAGAAAGACTGAGAAAGGCTGCAAAACGTCAAAGACAGCAGGTGATTGAAAAAAAGCAGCAGTCCTCTAACAAAAAGATTTGTCAAGTCAACAAGAAAGCACCGGGTAAGAGTACAAAAACATTCATAAGAAATATTTGCAGTAAAAAAAATATTACTACAGAAAATGTTTCAGTCCAGAAAAAGAGAACCAATTCAAATGGAAAGGAAAGGCCAATCAAAAATGTTACTGCTAGAGCAAGAGATAACTCTGTGCATGATAGTAGAAGGAAACAACAGTTTAGGGACATTCGTAAACGAATGTTCCGCAACAGGATAATTGGCAATTTGTTAAAAAATATTAAGAAAGGTCAACAGAAAATGGTTTTTTATAAGAGAAAAAAAAAAGTTGAGAAAGTTATTGATCAGGCATTTGAAATTAAACGTAAGTTATTTATTTTGATAATCAATAGAATTAGGAAGCTAAACAAGGCAATTTATGATTTCAAAAGAAATAGTAGATGGAAGAGAATAGTTAATCGTAGTAATTTTTGTGAAGTTTTTTCTGGAGAATGGATGCATAGTTCAAGCTGTGAGGCATTTTTTAATGAGGAGAGTTATTTCCAGGATAATGATTTGGTGCATGCAGTTGACACCAGTGGTCGTGCTTATGAAGTGAAAGATGGTTGTCCAGTTGAAAAAGAAAAACTTGTGACAACAGAGGCAGAAGAGGTGTTAGGTAATGAGGTTTTAGGAAGACGTGCTAAGGGTCCTGTGTACACCTGGAAGTGTAGTAGTATTTGCAGTGTGCGACAGGATTCCATCAATTTGCTTTGTGATTTTGTACGGTCATTTAATAAGAAAAGTTTGAAGCAGAAAATAAGGTTGTTGCAAGAATTAGATCCTTGCAGAGTGAGAGAAGTGACAGGTTTGCATGGTCATTCACTAGCTTGTCTTTCCAGGAGAGTATGCCAGAGTGTTTTTCATCATTTCAGGATGCTAGCAGTGCATCATAATAAAGTGAGGAAATTAGTTAGAATGTTGTATTATGCTAAGAGTCCAGCAATTATGCTTAAAAAATTATGTGCTGCTCTTTTGCATGGTTCTGAAATAGATGTGAAGAATATATGTGAAGAAATTGAGTTTTGTTACTTTGGAAGTAAAGAGGAGAATGTTGAAATTGACCAAGAAGAAGCGGGTAATGTGGAAGATAGTGTACAGGTTTCCAGTACGGATAATTTCCAGAGGGAAATTGCCACGTTTCAGGTCAAATCAAGTGAGAGGCCCAATTTCACTTGTGTGTGTTGTCGACGCACTTATTATAAGAATCAGACTAAGTTAGTGGATTTATATGCAAAAAGTGAAAGGGAAAATAATAGTGAATGGAAGGATTTCGCAACATACTTGTTGGTAGAAAATTGTTTTGATTTGGGATTGGATCAACGTGTGTGTACTTATTGTTGTTGCAAATTAAATCAAAACCAGATGCCTGCTAGAGCAGTTCATAATAATCTGGAATTGGTTGAGATTCCTTCTGAATTGAAGGATTTAAATACTTATGAATCTATTTTGATTCAAAGTATCCATCCCTTTCAGGCTATTCTAAGAATGGAGCCAAAGACAGGGAAATTGCCTCCATCAGATTTACAGAGAGGATTAAAGGGAAGAGTTGTTTATTTGCCTCTAGATTTGAAGAAAAACATTAACACAATTGGAGTAGAAAAAGTGGACGAGGAACCTCTGGTTATCTTAGTTAATGGGGTTCCGACAAAGAATAAGAAAATATGGCAAGATTTAGTAGATGTTAGGAAAGTTAAAAAGGCAACATTGTATTTGAAAAAAAATAATAAATACTATAAGAATGTATATGTTGCAGAAGAGGAAGTAAGTGAGGAAGAGGATAGCGATTTGTGTGCTGGTCAAATTGAGAAAGTAGAAACTTCTACTAGTGAAGAAATATATGAACATTATAGTGTTCATCCTTTGCATTCCAAGGAAGTCATGGGGAATGCTATTGAGTTGTTTCAAATGAAACAAGCCAAAGGGAGTCCCATTAGTGTTTGGGAGGAAAGTTTGGAAGCTCGGTGTTTCCCACAGCTTTTTCCAACAGGTCAGGGAGGAAGATATGATGAGCGACCTCATCAAATTCCTGCTTCTGAATACCGGACTTTGCGATTGTATGCAGGAGATGCTAGGTTTCGACAATGCATTCCTTATTTGTTTCATCTCCTGTTTGAAAGCGATCTGTCTGGACTGTCATATGCAGTGAACCACATCTTGAAAAGTGGTATACACATGCAAAACATCTCGGCAAGTGACTTTATGGATAAAGTCAATGTCCAAGACAGTATTTTGGATTCTCACCTGATTAATCTCATGGCGTGTCAGCGTGGTACTAATGAGTACTGGTACCGTCGTCATGGTGATTTAAAATGTATGCTGAGGAACTTAGGTACTCCCACATGGTTCCTCACTCTGAGCTGTGCCGAGTATGGCTGGGAAGACTTACTTGAATTTCTACGAGAGGCAAATGCTAAGGTAGAAAACATCGAATTCAAGACACCCGGAGAACTGTGCTCTTTGGATCCAGTCAATGTATGTAGGTACTTCAATCATAGATTTGAAGCTATGATGTCTTTCATCATGAATAAGAAGAATCCACCTCTTGGAGAGGTGTTGGATTTCTTCTGGAGAAAGGAGTACCAAGCAAGAGGTGCTCCTCATATACATATGTTGCTGTGGATCAAGGATGCACCTAAATTTGAAACGGATCCAGAAGACTCAGTGATGAGTTTTATACAACAGTATTCTACGTGTGCTGTTCCAAACGCAAAGGAGAAGAAAAGCCTAAGAGAAAAAGTTCTGCGTTTCCAAAGCCATCGATGTGGAAAGTACTGTCGTCGTAAATTCCGAAACAAGGACAAGTTCTACACCAAATGTCGTTTCGGTTTTCCACGACCGGTGATTTCTAAAGGAAGAGTAAACAGTTTGATGTCTTCGCTGCGACATAATGTGATGAAGAAATCACCTAAAAACACATACAATTTGAAGAGGAACGAAGAGTCCAAGTACATCAACGACTACAACCCGGTGATTTTGTCCATGTGGAATGCTAACATGGATATACAGTTTGTGGCTGATAACTGTATGGCTGTGGCTCGGTATGTGACGTCTTACATCACCAAAAAAGAGAAGACAGAATTGAAGGATATGTGGGAGGACATTTCCCATGAAAAGAGCCTCAGCAAGAAGTTGTACAGTTTCAGTCTGAAGATGTTGTCGCATCGAGAAATCGGAGCGTACGAATGTTCTGACCGGTTGTCTTCAGCAAGTCTATATGCCAAGTCCAGGAGTATCATTTGGGCGAGTCTTGGTCTTGCTGCAACGCGTAATCGAGTTCTCAAACCTGTGCGGGAAATTGAGTATTTGGCGGAAAAGGAGCCAAACTGTACCGACATTTTGAAGACCAACATGTTGGATACATATTATCCAAATCGAAGCAGTCACCTCGAGAATGTTTGTCTGTATGAGGTTCTGCAAAATTACATATTCAAGAGGAACATCAAAGAAGATACTGAGAAAGGAGTGTATGCTGTAATAGGAAGTGAGGGATGTCTGGTCAAGCAAAGAAAATGCCACTTGGTAAACCATCGAAAATTGAGTGGCGAATCTCCTGAAAAAAAGGAGTTTTTCTATTTAGCACTTTTGCAACTTTTCAAGCCTTGGCGTGCAGAAGAGGAACTGCTTGGAGATTTTCTCTGTTACGAAGACTCTTTCAATGCCGCCAAGGAGACCATAGAATGTCCTGCTTTTCCCAAATATGTAGAAATGTTGAATGCGGAAATTGAGCAGGAAGCAATGATTGCAGCCGAGATTGCCAGAGACAGTTCTCAGGACAGTCAGAGTTCTGCTTCATTGAGTCAGGATCCACTAGGAGGACCTGTTATCGAAAATGAAGCTGCCACTGCTATGAATGAAGTGGAAAGAGCCATGGCACATGCACAGGAGGATGCGGTTAACTTAGAAGAGTTGGAAAGACAACTCAACGTTGAGCAGAGGAAAATATATGACGAAGTTACCATGCAAATTGATCATGGATTAAGTCATGACAAGAAAGAGTGCTCATGTACGTCGTTGAAGCCTGTCCGACTGTACGTGAGTGGAGAAGCGGGAACTGGAAAAAGTTTCCTCATTAAAGCAATTTCATGCTATTTGCAGGAAAGGACAGAGTCATCGCTGTCTTGTGTTGTCACCGCTCCAACTGGACTGGCAGCACATAACATTAAAGGGATTACTTTACATCGTGTACTGATGCTGCCAGTGGAGCATGACAACAAATTACAATATCACAAGCTATCTGGAGATGCTTGTTTTGAAGTTTCAAGAATCTTGAGGAAAATGAAACTTCTTATCATTGACGAAGTAAGCATGGTTTCCAATGTCATGCTTGCCTTTGTGCATTTGAGAATGCAAGAAGTTCTCAAAACAGAGTATGATGTGTTATTTGGTGGCAAACACATCATTGTTTTCGGAGATCTTCTGCAGCTGACACCAGTGAAAGGGCAACCTGTGTTCAAAATGCTCACGCATGAAGATACCAGGAAGTGCCTAGGCAGCATTGGCAACGTCAATATATGGTTAAACTTCAATTATGCTGAACTGCATGAAAATATGCGTCAGGCGAAGGATGAAGTTTACAAGACTATTCTACAAGATGTTAGAATTGGAAAAGTGACCGAGCATGGGAAAGAAGCTTTACATGCACGATTACTGTCAAATTTATATCCAGAACAAGATGTTGTGCCTGAGAATATTTTTCAGAAAATTACTGAGAAGAAATCTGGAATATGTTTGATGCCAACTCTTGCAGAATGTGCCAAATTCAACAACAAAATGTTGCATTTAGAAAAGCAAGAGATTGTGAAACTGGAAGCTATTGACAGAGTAGAGCATATGGGATCAACAATTATTTTGTCTGAGAATCTGAAAACAAAATTGGATTCATTAGAGAAGAGTATATCTAAAACTGCAGGTTTTGAAAAGACTCTGAATGTGTGCTTGAACTGCCGTATAATTTTAAGAAGGAATTTACATGTTGAAAGAGGTCTGGTAAATGGATCAATGGGTAATGTTGTTGATTTTGTAAAATACAGAAATAGAGATGGAATTGAATTTTTAAAAATTAAATTTGATGGCATTGAGGAAGTACAGCTAATTGGTCGTTGCTCTGCTAGATTTTTGCTTGTAAAAGACTTATATGTTCGCCGTAAGCAGTTTCCTGTTTGCTTGGCATATGCGGTGACAATCCATAAATCGCAAGGTTTAAGTGTAGACAGTGCATTGGTGAATATTGGTAGTTCTGTGTTCAAGGAGGGTATGGCATATGTGGCATTGTCACGAGTTAGAACTTTATCGGGATTGTACTTGATTGAGTGTGATGTCACAAGCATTTGTGCGGATCTAGATTGTGTTAAGGAATACAATAGGTTAAGAAGAGAGTATGCGCCACATTTGCCTCAATATCCTTTGTTTGAGAAACGTGTGGTAGGCCGGAAACGAAGAAATGTAACCAATACTGGGGAGGTTGTAGCAAAAAGACGAAAAGTCGATGAACCTGAAATTATAAGCAGAAACAAAAAGAATTCTGTTGAAGATGTTGTTGGTTTTCAATTTGAAAACAGTTCTGGTGTCAACTGCTATGCTAATGTAGTGGTTAATGTTTTGTTTTCTCTAGAAAATGTAAAAGAAGAGATTGTGGTCAATTCTGATCAAAGATTTTGCAGTTTGTTAAATTCTGTGTTAGAGAAATGTAGCACTGATAGAACAAACATAGAAAGTGTGTCTGAAATTCGAAATCTGTTAGACAGATGTTCAGGCCAAACACAATTCTCTCAAAATATTCAGCAAGATTGTCAGGAGTTTTTAATGTATATGCTTGATGTATTGCATGCTGAAGGTGTAGATGTAGATCAGCTGTTTGGGCTTTCTTATCAATGGCAGCATGACTGCGAGAACTGTATGGTATCAAGTACTACTAGTGTAGACTCAGAAAGATTTATATATTTAACTTTGCCAGACAGTAAATCAGTCTCCTTTAATAAGCTAGTAAAAGCAGCTGATCACAACATGGAGTGTAGCCAATGTAAATCTGAAATGATGTCCACATTATTTATACGAACATATGGCCAGTATGTCATTTTAATGTTCCAACGATGTAGGCCTGATGGAACAAAATTGACAACTTTAATTAAAAATTTTGTGGCTTCGCAGTTGTCAATATCAGGAAGGACTTTTGTAACTGCAGCAATTATATATCATGACGGTCCTTCAATAACATCAGGACATTACACAGCTTATTTAAAGTCTAGAAATGGCTGGTCATTCTGCAATGATTCTGTTTTAATTTTCAAAAAAAAATTGCCGTATGACCTTAAAAATTCTTACCTGGTGTTTTTAAAACCAAAATTTTAGGGAAAGAATCTCGGGATGTGCTCTGTGGAATTTCAAGAAGTTCTAATGGCTCCTACACGATTTGGCCTTGAGGATAAGTGTAGTTCAGAGACATAACTTCTAACCATAAGACTGGACGTCATGGAGAAATAAGTGCACTTTGAATGAGTTCAGAAAAACTATTTCTTTTTATAAGCTAATTGAAGCAGCCAATCAAAACATAGAGTAGAGGGAATGTAAGTCTGCAATGCTGTCTACTGTTTTACATTGCTTTGTGATTAAAAGTGATGTAGAGAATTAAATAATTGTAGTAGTCATAGAGGTAGTGTAAGTCTGCTTCATAGTAAGCAGTATCAGTGTCATAGGAAATGTAGAACATGACTGAGCAAGAAAGGGAAGATATTACTATTCCAGGATTGTGAAAATGATCTTCAACATTTTAATTCTGAAAGTTGCAGAAATGCCAAATGACGGGATTGGCTTACAAGAAATCCAAGAGTTATAAATGGCTCTGACAAGATTTGGCTTTGTGGAAACTTGTGGTAGAGAGCAAGAAGTCATTTATTGCATGTAACATGTTTTTAAAAACGATGGAGGTTTTCTTTCAGAAAGTGGCGGGCTGAAAGTAATAACAGCACAACAGAGTGTAAGCTGTTCATAGGACATCCTTTGACGTCATGGAAAGTAAGTTAACTTTAAGGAGTTCTGAATTCTGATTTGTTATGTTGTATGGGTTTTTTAAACACAATCATTTTGATTGTGTTTTTTTTTCCCCGCTGTTATATGATGAATACCTTCAAGTCACTGTTTTTAGTGAATTTTGATACATTCTGAGAACAGCAAAAATAAACCATTTAACATGTATAATTAATTCTGTACTGTTTGCATTTATGATGTATATGTAGAATTGTGTAGGAGGCATGGAGAAGGTGAGGCTTCTGTAAGTGTCAAAGTTGTTGCATGCAGTGCTGCACTTCTGCGTACTCTTTCATATGCTGGACTACATCTGCACAATGAGATACCTAAGCAAAGGAAACACAAGTGATGTGATTGTGAAATGAGCAAAAGAAATTGCACGTATTTTCAATTACATCACCTGTGTTTCCTATCATTACGAATCACATTGTGCAGATCAAGTTTAGGTCTGTCCAGGGAAACATAGGAGGTTTGGACTTTGTTCAAGAGTGCAGTGGACATGACTCACTTCATTGGTAGACCTTCACATGTATTATGTCCTCTATTCTCTTCAACAACTCGAAATTTCATCTGCAACCCTGAGTAGGCCTCACCTCAAACAAACCTTTGGATAGGACACATCTTATTGGCATCCTGAAGCAATCATTTAAAATTTTAGTGTCTTGCGACACTTTTCTGAGACAACAGCAATGCAAAAGATGCACCATGTTTTAAGATAGGCCTCACTTCATCTGCATCAAGATACTGTTAGTTTAAAATGTATATCTTTAGGACTGTGTAGGGGGCCTGGAGAAGCAGAAGCTTCTGTAAGTGTCAAAGTTGTTGAAAAACTGTTTGTCCTTCAATCTTTTCCCTTGTCTTTTGTAATTTTTAAATACATGTTTTAATATTTTTCAAATGTTTGTTCTCTCTTTCACAGATTGAAAGTATAAAAACAAAAAGTGAGTAATTTAACGACAATTATAAGGTAAATGTTTTGTACTCTTTTCGTTACATTTCTATCACATTTAACTTCTATTAGTTCCACTGCTTCATTTCTTTAACCCTCAGTTTCCTGCCTTTGCTACTTCCCTCATTCCTTTCTCTATTACCTACTTACTCAACTCCTTCCACTCTTTTTCTCAGTCCCTCTCTTCTCATAGTTCCTCACTCTTGTTCACTCACTCCGTCTCTATTACTCTTAGTATCTTTGACTGATCACTCTATCACTATTTGTTCATAATGCTTTCTCTGTGTAGTTGAAGCACACTAAGGGGCATATTATGAACACAGCCAATAAAATTATTGCTGTTTTTATTGGCAGAAAACTGGTGCAAAAGTGGTTTTAGCGGCAGTTTTCTGCCGCAAAAGCGGCTTTAGCGACACATTTCTGCCAATAAAAGCTGCAAAACTTTTATTGCCTATGTTGATGATATGGCTCTATGTTACTTACATTTCTTTGCTGTTTCAATTAATCTTTTTCTGTTATTTTTTGTTTTCTGTTTTCTATTTTTTCTCTCTGTTATTCCCCATGTTTTAATCTTATTTTGAACATTCACTCACATTCTCCAAGAAACTCTTCTTTGTTAATGTTATACTCTCTTTTTTTTTCTTTCACTTCCTTATCTATTTTGTTTTTCACAATTATACCCTCTTCCGTCTTTTCTTCGGTAAATAGATCTATTAAACAGTATCTCTTCTTTACTCCCTATAGCTGTCTTTCTTTTAACATCACTCTCTGTTTACTTTCCTTATACTTACTCTTTTTTTTTTTGAAATTTTTTTTGGTTAGCTCCCGGTCCGCGTACCGGGAAGCTAACCGGGAAGCGAACCAAAAGAAATAGAGCTTGCCAGAGTGCTAAACATTCTAGCAATTTTTTTTGAAAGGGGAGGTAGTTCTGAAAAGAACTTTTTTTAAAATATTTTTGTTGTTTTATATATTTTTTTTTTTTGAACATTTTTTGTTTTTTTGTATTTTTTGAACGATTTTATATTTTTTTGGGGTTTTTTTGGGGGGGAAACAACAAAAAACAGGCATTGAAAAGGGCTCAACAGGAGCAAAAAAAAAATTACTGGGGGCGGTTAGGGCAATTATGATGTTCATAAGCCAGGTTGATAGCATTTATACTCATATTGCCACATGCTATCAACGCACCACAGTGCATACAAGTATGTTTCATGTGGCCAAAATTCTCTTGTATGTTTGGCACAGTTTCCCGTGCCACTGCTGGTGTCAATGAAATTGACGATCTTGATCTGGCCACAGGAGTTGATGTAGGATTTTCCTCCAAATCCCGTATTTCCGCCCGGCTGTAATTAAGTGGATGCTTCCTGGTCATGTGCCTGTGCATAGTATAGTTCCCATAACTATACTTCTTATCCGTCCCCCTTGATAATTTATCTTTGCAGATGAGGCAGGTGACATACCTCGCATTCACTTTTTTTTGGCCAGGAGGGATTGAATAAAACTGCCAGATGAAACTGGCTTTCTTATGGGAAACCCGGGGCACCTCTTCGAGGAACTGTGGTTCTTCTCCCTCCTCTTCCTCCATTTCTTCCTCTTCCTCCTCTGTGTTGGTCATGACCTGGGGAGGTGGTCCTCTCTTCCCATGAGGAGGTGGAGGTGGTGGTGGGGGTGCACCAGCTGAAGCAACTACTGAAGCCATTTCTGAAGTATTGAAGTACTAATAAAGGTCTTCCTCTCACAATGATGAAAGTCAGAGTGAGGAAAGAAGGAGGGGTTTTCATCATTTGGGAAAAACAATAGTTCTCAACCAATGAAAAGTGTTATTTTTAGGTCACCTGACCTAGCCTTACATGATTATGAAACCAAAAGTGAAATGAACCAATGAAAAGTTTTATTAACAAGTCACATGACCTCTCACGCTCATGTTACGCGCTGCGGAACGCGCCCCGGTTAGCTTCCGGGTCGCTGCGCTTCGCGCCTCGGTCCGCGCCCCGGAGCACTTCCGGGTGCGCTAACGCGGTACGTCACAAGACGCATTACGCGGCAACGCGATACGTCGCGCTTTCGCGACGCGCCGCGGATCGCTTCCGGGGAGCTGCGTTTCACGCCTCGGTCCGCGCCCCGGGGCACTTCCGGGTGCGCTAACGCGGTACGTCATAAGACGCATTACGCGGCAACGCGATACGTCGTGCTTTCGCGACGCGTCACGATGTTGATTTCTTACCGGTTCGCGGACCGGGTCGCGGCATCAATTTGAGCTAACGGAAAGCTTTCCGGTTCACGGACCGGGAGCGAAACAAAAAAAATATAACATTTTTTTTTATTAATAAACATATAAAATATATTTTTAGATTTAAAGAAGAATACATTTTACAGCTATAGATATTAGCTTTTAAAAAACCAATGAAATTCACTGAAAAAACCATAGGTTATAGACCATATATAGTTAGGAATTAGCATTTACAAAACCTTGAAAATTCACTGAAAAAACCATAGGTTATACACCATATATAGTTGGGAATTAGCATTTAAAAAACCTTATTTTACTCACACAAAACCATTGAAATTCCATATATAGTTAGTTGCACTAACTATATATCGCGCACCCGCAATCCACTGCTGATCATGTCACATATTACATCATTCATGACATGGTCAGTGACATCACTGATGACATCACTGATGACATCTCAAATGACATCACTGATGACATCACTGATGACATCTCAAATGACATCACTGATGACATCACTGATAACATCACTGATGATATCTCAAATGACATCACTGATGACATCTCATTTGACATTACTGATCACATCACTGATGACATCTTCATGTGATAATACGATGAACCTCTTCAGACTCTTATATAACCTTAGATACACTCAGTGTAAACAGACACTCACAGACTGTTACTCATCCATGGAGTTACTCACACACCTAGTCAGTCATGCAAAGAATCAATCACACCTCCATTTCCTCAACTATACAGTTATACACACCTTACTTATTCAAACATATACTAACACATATTTACTCTCTTTTACAATGCCTGATACAAGTTCACAATGATCCATACAGCCACTCACACATTCACTGGCTCTTATGCACAGTTATTTATATATGTCAACTGTCACATGTACTGTGTTTTACATATGTACTTACTTTGACATGTAGCACTGAGATATCCATTCACTCACCAATGCACTCAGTCAACCGCCCATACAGGTGTTTCTACATGCACTTTTGAACCCATACATCTAGTGAATCAACTGCTCACACATCTATGCACAGAGTCATACACCTCCCAGCCACCCACACACACACACACTCAGTCTCCCATACAAATACTTGGGCAACCAAACAATAACCCATATACTTACTCATATAGCTACTGATCAACACATGCAGCAGTTTACAGAACAACAGACATAATGATGCACAAATTAAGACAGTTTAGTCACTAACCCATGCACTCAGTGACACACATTTATTCACTCACTCATACAGTCAGTCATGCACCTACTAAATCCTTCATCCAGACACTTATACATCCACTCATTCTTCAATATGTAAGACATATTTTAACTTTACAGAAACATACAGTCACTGGATGTTGTCATCAGTGATGTCATCAGTGATGTCATTTGAGATGTCATCAGTGATGTCATCAGTGATGTCACTGACCATGTCATGAATGATGTAATATGTGACATGATCAGCAGTGGATTGCGGGTGCGCGATATATAGTTAGTGCAACTAACTATATATGGAATTTTAATGGTTTTGTGTGAGTAAAATAAGGTTTTTTAAATGCTAATTCCTAACTATATATGGTGTATAACCTATGGTTTTTTCAGTGAATATATATATATTACCTACTGGCGGTCGCCAGTAGGTATATATAGTTAGGATTTTTCCCTATGGGATTTTTGAAAATTCTATGTCTAATAACTTTGGCGTTTGTGGACGGAATTTGCTGAAATTTTCAGGAAAATTGAACATTTTGTTTCTGAGCAGCCCCTGGAAATTTGGGGGGGGTTCGTCAAGGGGGGGCTGAGAAAAAAGGGGGTCCCAAAACGTGTTTTTAACATTGAGTTTTCCATAGGGCGGTTGGCCTCACTTTTAGCCCGAACGGCTGAATGGATTTGCATGAAACTTGGCAAAATTGTAGGGACTGGTAGCCCGATGTGCCTTTTGTAGGTCTCAATATATGTGCTCCAGTGGATTTTGAGAAATTAACGTTTAAAAAAAGATATATATCTGTAAGCGCGCTCTGGGCAGCGCTCCGGTCCGCGGACCTTAAGCGTACCGGAACTTCGCGTAGCTAAGCTGATTGGCTCTCCGGTGTCTGTCAACATTCTAAACAGTCCGGAGCGGCCGCCATCTTGTCTCTCGGTAGGATTGAGAGACAAGAGGAGGCCAAAACAAAGGCGAAAATGACCATAAGGGGGCATACTAGATCCTCCCTGACCCCCTAGGTTTAATGTGGAGGTTTTAAAAGGGCCCCGCGGGGCAAAAAAAAAAAAACAAAATTTGGGTTTTTTTGCGTGGGGAGCGCCCGGTCCGCGAACCGGGAAGCGTTCTGGGCAGCGTACTGCAATGAAAAATGAATGATAGACTTTTCAAATGCTGTATGTTAATTGATTGTTGTTTTTGTTGATTATTTTTTATTTTCTTTATTTTTTAAGCATTTTTTTTAATGTGATTGTGTTTCATAATTTATTAAACTTTCTAACATTTCATTGTCAGAAATTTCATAATTATCATGGAATATACATTGTAGTCTCTGAGGGTGTAAAATGTCCTCATTTGCAAGGAGGTTATCTACTGCTTGTACACATTGCAGTAGTTCATTGTCCCAAGGTTCATCGAAAAATTCAATGTCAATTTGATCAATTGTATCAATCAATTCTTGGCTGCTCTCTTGCAGGTCCATTTCAAAAGAAACTTGGTTTTCGCCTTCCATTTTGCCTGAAATTTGGATTAAAAAAATATATATTAGTAGAGATAGGGCAATGTTGGGAATAATTTTAGATAGGCATTTTTTATCAGTGAATTTATCTTTGGGCAGTGTATAGTATCAGAGTGGAAGTAGGAATATAAAAAAGTGTATGTGATTTAACGTAAGTAAATTCATAATTATACAAGAGAAGCCTAACTACATCCATAACTATAACAGAGAAGTCTCTCTAAATCTATAACTACTACAGAGGGATAGTATATATCTATCAGAAAAAGTTTACCATATTAACTTATAGTGCACAATATACTTCAGTTTTAAAAATAAAAACTTACCTTTAGAAAGAAGTTGAAGGAATTAGTGAAAATACTATTGAAATGTACAGCAAGAAGTAGTAGTCAAAATGGCTGTGTTTTCTTCTCTTCCTTTATATATATTCAGGTATATAACCAATGAAATGTCAGGTAAAAAAAATAGAAAATGAAAGTAACATTTTCATTGGTTGTCAATTCCAACACTTCAGATGTGTTTTGTGAAGTAATTTACCTAAGGGTATTTAGAGAGGTCTACAGGCTAAATGACTAAATGGAATTCCAATCAAATTTGTGAAAATGGTAGGGATTGGTATGTAGTATGAGCTAATCTATATTTGGTGAAATTGTATCCAGTGGCTTTTCTGTGAACTACTTTCCCACCTTTTTTGATGGTGCGCTTCCCAGAGAGCGACCCGGTACGCGAACCGTTGAGCGCCCCGGTTCGCGAACCTTAAGCGTTCCGGGAGTCCACCATTTTGTGTTTCGGTCGAATTAAGATACAAGATGGAGGGCAAATAATGTTCAGATTGGGTAGAAGGGGGCACGGTAGAGTTATCTTGACCCCCTAGGTTTTCTGAGGGTGGCTGAGGAGGCTTATATGTGCGAAAAAAAAACATTTTTTAAAAAAAATTCGCGAGGTTAGCTCCCGGTTCGCGTACCGGGTAGCGCCCCAGGGAGCGTACTTTCTTGAAAATTAGTGAAAAATGTTAGAGTAAAATAATAATTGTGAGTGATCAGATGTAGGGTAGCTCTGAGAAGAGCTTTTGGGTTTATGGTACATTTAGGTACTTATAAGTAGGTACCAATGCACATTCTTAAATTCAGAGTGAAAACTCTGTTGCCCTCATCTGAGAAGTGAACTCCATCTCCTCTGTAGATATCTTGCATGTAGTAACGCAAGTTATTGTTGTACAGGGAGCCCATTCCATGGTCTCTCATGTAAGCTGAAACAGATTTGTTTACATGCTTCCTCGACTTCTCAATTTGTGGACAAAATTGGTTTGACCACCTCCATTTCTGTCTTTGGCATATATTTGAATATACCAAGGCAGTCTGAGGAAAAAGTGCCATTAATTGCTCAAAGGTGTCCTTTAAAAGCATTTCCAGACCTACACCAGTCAAAGTGCCCAAGTCATTACCTCCACAGTGCACAATTAACAGGTCAGGTTTGGGCAAATGCATAAAGGTTTTCACCAATGGTATCAATTGGTGACATTTTAATCCTCTGTGGCCAAACCACTTAATTTCCACATCTTGTAAATTGAGGTTAGGTAATTTCCTGTTTTCAACGTACCTTTGAGCCCAGTGAATATAACTATGTCCAACAATCCAGACAGAAAACATGGTGAGAGAAGGTTCTCCTGCAGTCAGATGAAGTGTGGCAATGAAATGGCAGTTGAAAAAATGAGAGTTTAAAATGAAAAAAACTGTGGAGTTTCTGTGTTCATGAAGCAGTAACAGTGATTGGTGGATTTTGATTGCTGAAAACAGAAAGTTAGGGTGCACGGATGTGTTCTTTGAAAGATGTATTTTGAATGGTCAATAAAAAAATCATTAAATGAAAGAATGCACTGGATATGCAGGTGCACTGAGAGTTCAGAGTTCAATTGCAACAAAGTTGTGTGAACTTGCAAACACCAGAAGTCTTCCAAGAGGTGGTTGCCATGCAGAAAAGACAGAAAGGGCAGAGGGGGGAAGGGTTTTCATTTGAAAAAAAGTGAGGGAAGAGTTTTGATTGGGTGACATGAGAAATATGTGTGAAGAATTACAGCATTTCTGTGCTTTTGATAGCTGCAGACTCTGGAGTGCATACCTTTTGCTCTGCTGAAGACAAATTGGTGTGTTTCTGAGACTGTTTTCAAACTCAAAGTATTTGCTAAGGTGAGAAAATATTTCTTTAATTTAGAGAATAGTGTGCTTTAAGGAGAAAATTATGAATTATGTGGCGCAAATTGCTTGTAAATATTCTCCCACCTGTGCATGGAAAATTTAGATTTTGAATGTTTGTGTTACATAGCCATGTTAAAAGTGACCCAACCATGCAGGAAAGGCAATCAAAAAACGCTTTTATGTGTCTTAAGGACATTTTAAGTAATTTTCCCATGTGCAGTGTTTTGAAATTATGATTTGAAAATCGTTTTTGAGGTAAAGGAATTGTTTTTAAATTTATGACAAGGACATAATGGTGTATGCTTCTTTATAAGGCAATTGACTGTCCCTGACTTTTCTCTGTGGCGCAAATTGCTTGTAAATATGCTCCCACCTGTGCATGGTAAATTTAGATTTTAAATGTTTGTGTTACATAGCCATGTTAAAAGTGACCCAACCATGCTGGAAAGGCAATCAAAAAACGCTTTCATGTGTCTTAAGGACATTTTAAGTCATTTTCCCATGTGCAGTGTTTTGAAATTATGATTTGAAAATCGTTTTTGGGGAAAAGGAATTGTTTTTAAATTTATGACAAGGACATAATGGTGTATGCTTCTTTATAAGGCAATTGACTGTCCCTGATGTTATTTTTCCCATTTTAGTGTAAGACCTTTGTCTGTGGCGCAAATTGCTTGTAAATATGCTCCCACCTGTGCATGGCAAATTTAGATTTTGAATGTTTGTGTTACATAGCCATGTTAAAAGTGATACAAACATGCTGCAAAGGCAATCAAAAAACGCTTTTGTGTGTCTTAAGGACATTTTAAGTAATTTTCCCATGTGCAGTGTTTTGAAATTATGATTTGAAAATCGTTTTTGAGGTAAAGGAATGTTGTTAAAATTTATGTGCGCCATATGCCCCCAAATTTCTTTTTCAGGGGTGCAGCAGGGTGTTCTTGAGATACCCCTGCACGCTTGAAAAAATTCCTAATTTGTGATGAGCAAATTGCTAATCGCAAATTAAACCTTCATTCCTATGAGCCTCCTAGCCGATGGAAATGAATGGGTAACTTGCAATTAGCAATTTGCTCATCGCAAATTAGGAATGGTAAAGAATCGCTATTTATTCCTTAAAATTCACTATTTAGGAAATGCAAAATATTTTGATGATACATATGGCAGTTCATCTCTAACAAGATAAGAAGCTTAGGGATAGATTTATGATGACTGGCGCATCACCAGGGATGTGCCAGTCATCTTGCGCCGCTGTTCCGCCACCCATGGTGTGCTGCATTTACAATGCGGCGCAGCATGGGGCAAAAACGGCACAGATGCTTGACGCATCTGTGCCGTTAAGGTGGCGCATTGCTGGAGTTGTATCGCAAGTGCGATGCAGCTCCAGCAAGGCTCAGGGGTGCACCATCTCCACAATGTTGCGTCAAGACCTATGCCTGCTTCAAGCAGGCGCAGGGTTTTGACGCAGGTTTCTCCTATCTGATTGTAAATGCGGCACACCATGGGTGGCAGAGCAGTGGTGCACGTTAACTGGTGCATGCCTGGGGATGTGCCATTTAACATAAATCTGCCCCTTTACATTTAAGTATGTGCAGGGGACACAGAGTCGGTGAGGCTTATCCAAGGTTAAGTAGAGATGAGTCCTGTTCAGTGAAAAATTAGACATAGGCTTCACCTGCTCAGCATCGCTGGACATGGCTAAATAATAGCTGCAAAATGTTACTCTTGTTAAACAATTTTACTATTATAATCTGTGAGATTTGTCTCTTACTCTGCAACATCTCATTGTTGTTATCTTTCTTTAAAGATAAAGACAACCTCAACATGAGCGACAATCTGCAATCAGTTGATTTTGACCTCATCATTGAACTTGTAATTGAAACATCAGTGGATGTTGATCCCTTGGATGATTTAAATCCTGAGGATGAAGAAGAGCGTGATGAGGATGCAGATTTGTCCGAATTATATGATATAGGATGGGAAGCTGACCTGCTTGAGCCTTTGGAAATATAAACATTTATTTTTAAAATTTATAATTAATAAAAAGTAAAAAGGTAAACCGTTTAATTTAAAAATAAAGACACCTTCAAAAGCAGGTTATGTGTAGTGTCTTCAATAAAATATTAAAATATGCTCATAAAATTAGATCAGATTCACATATAAAATAGCATAGGTAACATAAATATAAATGTCATTTCTTTTCTGGTATTTCTGTATTGTAAATTTGCCAACGACTAAAAAATCTTCTAATTAAAACGTCAAATAGTGTGTTAAGTTTTTGATCACTGTTACTGATTTACTGTTTGGTAATAATGGTTAATAACATTATTTATTATATTTTTCCACAGATTCAACTGCAGATCATTTCAAGATTTCACCATGCCTACAATAGAAAGACAGAGAAAGGCTGCAAAACGTCAAAGACAGCAGGTGAAAAAAAATACGCAGCAGTCCTCTAACAAAGAGATTTGTCAAGTCACGAAGAAAGCACCGGGTAAGAGCACAAAACAATTTATAAGAAATATGTGTAGTAAAAAAAATATTACTACAGAAAATGTTTCAGTCCATAAAACGAGAAGGAAATCAAATGGAAAGGAAAGGCCAATGAAAAATGTTACTGCTAGAGCAAGAGATAACTCTGTGCATGATAGTAGAAGGAAACAACAGTTTAGGGAGATTCGTAAACGAATGTTCCGGAACAGGATAATTGGCAATTTGTTAAAAAATATTAAGAAAGGTCAACAGAAACTGGTTTTTTATAAGACAAAAAAAAAAGTTGAGAAAGTTATTGATCAGGCATTTGAAATTAAACGTAAGTTATTTATTTTGATAATCAATAGAATTAGGAAGCTAAACAAGGCAATTTTTGATTTCAAAAGAAATAGTAGATGGAAGAGAATAGTTAATCGTAGTAATTTTTGTGAAGTTTTTTCTGGAGAATGGATGCATAGTTCAAGCTGTGAGGCATTTTTTAATGAGGAGAGTTATTTCCAGGATAATGATTTGGTGCATGCAGTTGACACCAGTGGTCGTGCTTATGAAGTGAAAGATGGTTGTCCAGTTGAAAAAGAAAAACTTGTGACAACAGAGGCAGAAGAGGTGTTAGGTAATGAGGTTTTAGGAAGACGTGCTAAGGGTCCTGTGTACACCTGGAAGTGTAGTAGTATTTGCAGTGTGCGACAGGATTCCATCAATTTGCTTTGTGATTTTGTACGGTCATTTAATAAGAAAAGTTTGAAGCAGAAAATGATGTTGTTGCAAGAATTAGATCCTTGCAGAGTAAGAGAAGTGACAGGTTTGCATGGATATTCACTGGCTTGTCTTTCCAGGAGAGTATGCCAGAGTGTTTTTCATCATTTCAGGATGCTAGCAGTGCATCATAACAAAGTGAGGAAATTAGTTAGAATGTTGTATTATGCTAAGAGTCCAGCAATTATGCTTAAACAATTATGCGCTGCTCTTTTGCATGGTTCTGAAATAGATGTGAAGAATATATGTGAAGAAATTGAGTTTTGTTACTTTGGAAGTAAAGAGGAGAATGTTGAAATTGAGCAAGAAGAAGAGGGTCATGTGGAAGATAGTGTACAGGTTTCCAGTACAGATAATTTCCAGAGGGAAATTGCGACGTTTGAGGTGAAATCAAGTGAGAGGCCTAATTTCACTTGTGTGTGTTGTCGACGCACTTATTATAAGAATCAGACTAAGTTAGTGGATTTATATGCAAAAAGTGAAAGGGAAAATAATAGTGAATGGAAGGATTTTGCAACATACTTGATGGTAGAAAATTGTTTTGATTTGGGATTGGATCAACGTGTGTGTACTTATTGTTCTTGCAAATTAAATCAAAACCAGATGCCTGCTAGAGCAGTTCATAATAATCTGGAATTGGTTGAGATTCCTTCTGAATTGAAGGATTTAAATACTTATGAATCTATTTTGATTCAAAGTATCCATCCCTTTCAGGCTATTGTACGAATGGAGCCAAAGACAGGGAAATTGCCTCCATCAGATTTACAGAGAGGATTAAAGGGAAGAGTTGTTTATTTGCCTCTAGATTTGAAGAAAAACATTAACACAATTGGAGTAGAAAAAGTGGAAGAGGAACCTCTGGTTATCTTAGTTAATGGGGTTCCGACAAAGAATAAGAAAATATGGCAAGATTTAGTAGATGTTAGGAAAGTTAAAAAGGCAACATTGTATTTGAAAAAAAATAATAAATACTATAAGAATGTATATGTTGCAGAAGAGGAAGTAAGTGAGGAAGAGGATAGCGATTTGTGTGCTGGTCAAATTGAGAAAGTAGAACCCTCTACTAGTGAAGAAATATATGAACATTATAGTGTTCATCCTTTGCATTCCAAGGAAGTCATGGGGAATGCTATTGAGTTGTTTCAAATGAAACAAGCCAAAGGGAGTCCCATTAGTGTTTGGGAGGAAAGTTTGGAAGCTCAGTGTTTCCCACAGCTTTTTCCAACAGGTCAGGGAGGAAGATATGATGAGCGACCTCATCAAATTCCTGCTTCTGAATACCGGACTTTGCGATTGTATGCAGGAGATGCTAGGTTTCGACAATGCATTCCTTATTTGTTTCATCTCCTGTTTGAAAGCGATCTGTCTGGACTGTCATATGCAGTGAACCACATCTTGAAAAGTGGTATACACATGCAAAACATCTCGGCAAGTGACTTTATGGATAAAGTCAATGTCCAAGATAGTATTTTGGATTCTCACCTGATTAATCTCATGGCGTGTCAGCGTGGTACTAATGAGTACTGGTACCGTAGTCATGGTGATTTAAAATGTATGCTGTGGAACTTAGGTACTCCCACATGGTTCCTCACTCTGAGCTGTGCCGAGTATGGCTGGGAAGACTTACTTGAAATTCTACGAGAGGCAAATGCTAACGTAGATAACATCGAATTCAAGACACCCGGAGAACTGTGCTCTTTGGATCCAGTCAATGTATGTAGGTACTTCAATCATAGATTTGAAGCTATGATGTCTTTCATCATGAATAAGAAGAATCCACCTCTTGGAGAGGTGTTGGATTTCTTCTGGAGAAAAGAGTACCAAGCAAGAGGTGCTCCTCATATACATATGTTGCTGTGGATCAAGGATGCACCTAAATTTGGAACGGATCCAGAAGACTCAGTGATGAGTTTCATCCAACAGTATTCTACGTGTGCTGTTCCAAACGCAAAGGAGAAGAAAAGCCTAAGAGAAAAAGTTCTGCGTTTCCAAAGCCATCGATGTGGAAAGTACTGCCGTCGTAAATTCCGAAACAAAGACAAGTTCTACACTAAATGTCGTTTCGGCTTTCCACGACCGGTGATTTCTAAAGGAAGAGTAAACAGTTTGATGTCTTCGCTGCGACACAATGTCATGAAGAAATCACCTAAAAACACTTACAATTTGAAGAGGAACGAAGAGTCCAAGTACATCAACGACTACAACCCGGTGATTTTGTCCATGTGGAATGCTAACATGGATATACAGTTTGTGGCTGATAACTGTATGGCTGTGGCTCGGTATGTGACGTCTTACATCACCAAAAAAGAGAAGACAGAATTGAAGGATATGTGGGAGGACATTTCCCATGAAAAGAGCCTCAGCAAGAAGTTGTACAGTTTCAGTCTGAAGATGTTGTCGCATCGAGAAATCGGAGCGTACGAATGTTCTGACCGGTTGTCTTCAGCAAGTCTCTATGCCAAGTCCAGGAGTATCGTTTGGGCGAGTCTTGGTCTTGCTGCAACGCGTAATCGAGTTCTCAAACCTGTGCGGGAAATTGAGTATTTGGCGGAAAAGGAGCCAAACAGTACCGACATTTTGAAGACAAACATGTTGGATACATATTATCCAAATCGAAGCAGTCACCTCGAGAATGTTTGTCTGTATGAGGTTCTGCAAAATTACATATTCAAGAGGAACATCAAAGAAGATACTGAGAAAGGAGTGTATGCTGTAATAGGAAGTGAGGGATGTCTGGTCAAGCAAAGAAAATGCCACTTGGTAAACCATCGAAAATTGAGTGGCGAATCTCCTGAAAAAAAGGAGTTTTTCTATTTAGCACTTTTGCAACTTTTCAAGCCTTGGCATGCAGAAGAGGAACTGCTTGGAGATTTCCTCTGTTACGAAGACTCTTTCAATGCCGCCAAGGAGACCATAGAATGTCCTGCTTTTCCCAAATATGTAGAAATGTTGAATGCGGAAATTGAGCAGGAAGCAACAATTGCAGCCGAGATTGCCAGAGACAGTTCTCAGGACAGTCAGAGTTCTGCTTCATTGAGTCAGGATCCACTAGGAGGACCTGTTATCGAAAATGAAGCTGCCACTGCTATGAATGAAGTGGAAAGAGCCATGGCACATGCTCAGGAGGATGCGGTTAACTTAGAAGAGTTGGAAAGACAACTCAACGTTGAGCAGAGGAAAATATATGACGAAGTTACCATGCAAATTGATCATGGATTAAGTCATGATAAGAAAGAGTGCTCATGTACGTCGTTGAAGCCTGTCTGACTGTACGTGAGTGGAGAAGCGGGAACTGGAAAAAGTTTCCTCATTAAAGCAATATCATGCTATTTGCAGGAAAGGACAGAGTCATCGCTGTCTTGTGTTGTCACTGCTCCAACTGGACTGGCAGCACATAATATTAAAGGGATTACTTTACATCGTTTACTGATGCTGCCAGTGGAGCATGACAACAAATTACAATATCACAAGCTATCTGGAGATGCTTGTTTTGAAGTTTCAAGAATCTTGAGGAAAATGAAACTTCTTATCATTGACGAAGTAAGCATGGTTTCCAATGTCATGCTTGCCTTTGTGCATTTGAGGATGCAAGAAGTTCTCAAAACAGAGTATGATGTGTTATTTGGTGGCAAACACATCATTGTTTTCGGAGATCTTTTGCAGCTGACACCAGTGAAAGGGCAACCTGTGTTCAAAATGCTCACGCATGAAGATACCAGGAAGTGCCTAGGCAGCATTGGCAACGTCAATATATGGTTAAACTTCAATTATGCTGAACTGCATGAAAATATGCGTCAGGCGAAGGATGAAGTTTACAAGACTATTCTACAAGATGTTAGAATTGGAAAAGTGACCGAGCATGGGAAAGAAGCTTTACATGCACGATTACTGTCAAATTTATATCCAGAACAAGATGTTGTGCCTGAGAATATTTTTCAGAAAATTACTGAGAAGAAATCTGGAATATGTTTGATGCCAACTCTTGCAGAATGTGCCAAATTTAACAACAAAATGTTGCATTTAGAAAAGCAAGAGATTGTGAAACTGGAAGCTATTGATAGAGTAGAGCATATGGGATCAACAATTATTTTGTCTGAGAATCTGAAAACAAAATTGGATTCATTAGAGAAGAGTATATCTAAAACTGCAGGTTTTGAAAAGACTCTGAATGTGTGCTTGAACTGCCGTATAATTTTAAGAAGGAATTTACATGTTGAAAGAGGTCTGGTAAATGGATCAATGGGTAATGTTGTTGATTTTGTGAAATACAGAAATAGAGATGGAATTGAATTTTTAAAAATTAAATTTGATGGCATTGAGGAAGTACAGCTAATTGCTCGTTGTTCTGCTAGATTTTTGCTTGTAAAAGACTTATATGTTCGCCGTAAGCAGTTTCCTGTTTGCTTGGCATATGCGGTGACAATCCATAAATCGCAAGGTTTAAGTGTAGACAGTGCATTGGTGAATATTGGCAGTTCTGTGTTCAAGGAGGGTATGGCATATGTGGCATTGTCACGAGTTAGAACTTTATCGGGATTGTACTTGATTGAGTGTGATGTCACAAACATTTGTGCGGATCTAGATTGTGTTAAGGAATACAATAGGTTAAGAAGAGAGTATGCGCCACATTTGCCTCAGTATCCTTTGTTTGAGAAACGTGTGGTAGGCCGGAAACGAAGAAATGAGAACAATACTGGGGAGGTTGTAGCAAAAAGACAAAAAGTCAATGAACCTAAAATTACAAGCAGAAACAAAAAGGATTCTGTTGAAGATGTTGTTGGTTTTCAGTTTGAAAACAGTTCTGGTGTCAACTGCTATGCTAATGTAGTGGTTAATGTTTTGTTTTCTCTAGAAAATGTAAAAGAAGAGATTGTGGTCAATTCTGATCAAAGATTTTGCAGTTTGTTAAATTCTGTGTTAGAGAAATGTAGCACTGATAGAACAAACATAGAAAGTGTGTCTGAAATTCGAAATCTGTTAGACAGATGTTCAGGCCAAACACAATTCTCTCAAAATATTCAGCAAGATTGTCAGGAGTTTTTAATGTACATGCTTGATGTATTACATGCTGAAGGTGTAGATGTAGATCAGCTGTTTGGGCTTTCTTATCAATGGCAGCATGACTGCGAGAACTGTATGGTATCAAGTACTACTAGTGTAGACTCAGAAAGATTTATATATTTAACTTTGCCAGACAGTAAATCAGTCTCCTTTAATAAGCTAGTAAAAGCAGCTGATCACAACATGGAGTGTAGCCAATGTAAATCTGAAATGATGTCCACATTATTTATACGAACATATGGCCAGTATGTCATTTTAATGTTCCAACGATGTCCTGATGGAACAAAATTGACAACTTTAATTAAAAATTTTGTAGCTTCGCAGTTGTCAATATCAGGAAGGACTTTTGTAACTGCAGCAATTATATATCATGATGGCCCTTCAATAACATCAGGACATTACACAGCTTATTTAAAGTCTAGAAATGGCTGGTCATTCTGCAATGATTCTGTTTTAATTTTCAAAAAACAATTGCCGTATGACCTTAAAAACTCTTACCTGGTGTTTTTAAAACCAAAATTTTAGGGAAATAATCTCGGGATGTGCTCTGTGGAATTTCAAGAAGTTCTAATGGCTCCTACACAATTTGGCCTTGAGGATAAGTGTATTTCAGAGACATAACTTCTAACCATAGGACTGGACATCATGGAGAAATATGTGCACTTTGAATGAGTTCAGAAAAACTGTTTCTTTTTATAAGCTAATTGAAGCAGCCAATCAAAACATGGAGTAGAGGGAATGTAAGTCTGCAATGCTGTCTACTGTTTTACATTGCTTTGTGATTAAAAGTGATGTAGAGAATTAAATAATTGTAGTAGTCATAGAGGTAGTGTAAGTCTGCTTCATAGTAAGCAGTATCAGTGTCATAGGAAATGTAGAACATGACTGAGCAAGAAGGGGAAGATATTACTATTCCAGGATTGTGAAAATGATCTTCAACATTTTAATTCTGAAAGTTGCGGAAATGGCAAATGACGGGATTGGCTTACAAGAAAACCAAGAGTTATAAATGGCTCTGACCAGATTTGGCCTTGAGGAAACTTGTGGTAGAGAGCAAGAAGTCATTTATTCGATGTAACGTGTTTTTAAAAACGATGGAGATTTTCTTTCAGAAAGTGGCGGGCTGAAAGTAATAACAGCACAAAAGAGTGTAAGCTGTTCATAGGACATCCTTGGACGTCATGGAAAGTAAGTTAACTTTAAGGAGTTCTGAATTTTGATTTCTGATGTTGTATGGGTTTTTTAAACACAATCATTTTGATTGTGTTTTTTTTTCCCCGCTGTTACATGATGAATACCTTCAAGTCACTGTTTTTAGTGAAATTTGATACATTCTGAGAACAGCAAAAATAAACCATTTAACATGTATAATTAATTCTGTACTGTTTGCATTTATGATGTACATGTAGAACTGTGTAGGAGGCATGGAGAAGGTGAGGCTTCTGTAAGTGTCAAAGGTGTTGCATACAGTGCTGCACTTCTGCGTATTCTTTCATATGCTAGACTACATCTGCACAATGAGATACCTAAGCAAAGGAAACGCAAGTGATGTGATTGAGAAATGAGCAAAATAAATTGCACGTATTTCAATTACATCACCTGTGTTTCCTATCATTACGAATCACATTGTGCAGATCAAGTTTAGGTCTGTCCAGGGAAACATAGGAGGTTTGTACTTTGTTGAAGAGTGCAGTGGACATGACTCACTTCATTGGTAGACTTTCACAGATATTATCTCCTCTGTACACTTCAACAAGTGTAAATCTCATCTTGAACTCTGAGTAGGCCTCACCTCAAACAAACCTCTGGATAGGAGACATGTTATTGGCATCCTGAAGCGACACTTTTCTGAAACAAGAGCAATGCAAAAGATGCACCATGTTTTAAGATAGGCCTCACTTCATCTGCATCAAGATACTGTTAGTTTAAAATGTATATCTTTAGGACTGTGTAGGGGGCCTGGAGAAGCAGAAGCTTCTGTCAGTGTCAAAGTTGTTGAAAAACTATTTGTCCTTCAATCTTTTCCCTTGTCTTTTGTAATTTTTAAATACATGTTTTAATATTTTTCAAATGTTGGTTCTCTCTTTCACAGATTGAAAGTATAAAAACAAAAAGTGAGTAATTTAACGGCAATTATAAGGTAAATATTTTGTACTCTTTTCGTTACATTTCTATCACATTCACCTACTATTAGTTCCACTGCTTCACTTCTTTAACCCTCAGTTTCCTGCCTTTGCTACTTTCCTCATTCCTTTCTCTATTACCTACTTACTCAACTCCTTCCACTCTTTTTCTCAGTCCCTCTCTTCTCATAGTTCCTCAGTCTTGTTCACTCACTCCGTCTCTATTACTCTTAGTGTCTGTGAATTACTTTCCCACCTTTTTTTTGGACCGCTTCCCGGGAAGTGGCCCGGTTCGCAAACCAGCAGCGTTACGGGAGTCCACCATTTTGTGTTTCGGTCGAATCAAGATACAAGATGGAGGGCAAATAATGTTCAGAATGGGTAGAAGGGGGCACGGTAGATGTATCTTGACCCCCTTGGTTTTCTGAGGGTGGCTGAGGAGGACCATAGTTCTTCACTCTTGTTCACTCTCTCTGTTTCTATTAATGTCACTGTTTCTGACTGATCAAAAAAATTTTTTTAAAAAAAGAACAGTAACTATAAGGGAAGGAAACAGACAGTTATGTTAAAAGAAAGACAGCTATAGGGAGTAAACTAAGGATACTGTTACCCGCAATCCACTGCTGATGATGTTACTGACCATGTCATGAATGATGTAATATGTGACATCATCAGCCGTGGATTGTGGGTAACAGTATCTCTTGTTTACTCCCTAGAGCTGTCTTTCTTTTCACATAACTGTCTGTTTCCTTCCCTTATACTTACTGTTCTTTTTTAAAAAAAAAAAATTTTTTGGTTAGCTTCCGGTTCGCGTACCGGGTAGCGCTCCGGGGAGCGAACTAAGAGAAATAGAGGTTGGCAGAGTTCCAAATATTCTACCAATTTTTTTATAACGGGGAGGTAGTTCTGAAAAGAACTTTTTTTTTAATGTTTTTGTTGTTTTATATTTTTTTTAGTATTTTTTGAACATTTTTTTACTTTTTTTGTATTTTCTGAACGTTTTTATATTTTTTTTGTTTTTTTTGGGGGGGGGAAACAAAAACGATCCATTGTAAAGGGCTCAACAGGAGCAACAAAAAAAAAAGAATTTATTTTTTGGGGCGTTTCGGACAAACATTAACATGATTCTGAATAGCTCTCATAATCAAAATGATGCTACTTTCCCTGTAGCAAATGAAATCGCCGCAGTGCACGCACACTTGCTTCACGTGCCCAAACAACATTTGAATGTTTGGGATCATCTCCCTCGCCTCTGGTCCCGACACCTCTGGAACAACCGATCTTCTTGCCATCGGAAGGGGATTTTGTTGCTCATCACGTAGCTGGGCAGCACTATAATTATTAGGATGCCACCTACTCATATGCCGATGCATAGTGTGATTGCCGTAACTGTATTTTTTTTCAGTTCCCCTTGACAGTCTATCACCGCATATACGGCAAAACACGTAGCGTGCATTTACTTTTTTTTGCCCCTCAGGAAATTTATAGAATTGCCAAATGTAGTTCTCTTTTCGATTATACCTCCTGGGCTCCTCTGGCAAAAACCTTGGCTCTTCCTCCTCTTCCTCCTCTTCCTGTTCTTCCTCTTCTTGTTGTAAAATTACTTCAGCAGGTGGTCCTCTCTTCTTTGGATTTGGTGGAGGTGGTGGGTTAGAACCAGCTGAAGCTACTAATGAAGCCATGTCACAATGTAAATAAAGGGTCTTTCTCTCACCAAGATGAAAGTCAGAGTGAGGAAAGAAGGAGGGGTTTTCATCATTTGGGAAAAGCAAAAGTTCTAAACCAATGAAAAGTGTTCATTTTAGATCACATGACCTAGTATTACATCATTAGGAAACCAAAAGTGAAATGAACCAATGAAAAGTGTTATTACCGAGTCACATGACTTGCTGTGTTTACGTTACGCGGTCGGCGCCGCGCCGCGGATCGCTTCCGGTTCGCGTACCGCTGCGCTTCCGGGTACGCTAACGTAGCACGTCATATGACGTATCACGCGAGAACGCGAAATGTCATGCTGACGCGACGCGTCACGATGTTGTTTTCTAACGCGACAGTTGCGCAAACGGAACGTTTACCGGTTCGCGGACCGGGTCGCGGCTCCGAATTGAGCTAACAGGAAGCTAACCGGTTCGCGTACCGGGAGCGAAACAATAAAAATATTTTAAAAAAAATTGTATTAAAAACATGTAAAAAATATTTTTCGATTTAAAGAAGAATACATTGTAAAGGTTTTGATATTTGCTATTAAAAAACCATTGAAATTCACTGAAAAAACCATAGGTTATAGACCATATATAGTTAGGAATTAGCATTTACAAAACCTTGAAAATTCACTGAAAAAACCATAGGTTATACACCATATATAGTTAGGAATTAGCATTTAAAAAACCTTATTTTACTCACACAAAACCAATGAAATTCCATATATAGTTAGTTGTACTAACTATATATCGCGCACCCGCAATCCACTGCTGATCATGTCACATATTACATCATTCATGACATGGTCAGTGACATCACTGATGACATCACTGATGACATCTCAAATGACATCACTGATGACATCACTGATGACATCTCAAATGACATCACTGATGACATCACTGATGACAACATCCAGTGACTGTATTTTTCTGTAAAGTTAAAATATGTCTTACATATTTAAGAATGAGTGGATGTATAAGTGTCTGGATGAAGGATTTAGTAGGTGCATGACTGACTGTATGAGTGAGTGGTTAAATGTGTCTCACTGAGTGCATGGGTTAGTGACTAAACTGTCTTAATTTGTGCATCATTATGTCTGTTCTTCTGTAAACTGCTGCATGTGTTGATCAGTAGCTATATGAGTAACTATATGGGTTATTGATTGGTTGCCCAAGCATTTGTATGGGAGACTGAGTGTGTGTGTGGGTGGCTGGGAGGTGTATGACTCTGTGCATAGATGTATGGGTTCAAAAGTGCATGTGGAAACAGCTGGATGGGTGGTTGACTGTGTGCATGAGTGTATTGGTGAGTGAATGGATATCTCAGTGCTACATGTCAAAGTAAGTACATATGTAAAATACAGTACATGTGAGAGTTGACATATATAAATAACTGTGCATAAGAGCCAGTGAATGTGTGAGTGGCTGTATGGATCATTGTGAACTTGTATCCAGGATTGTATAAGTGAGTAAATATGTTTTAGTATATGTTTGAATAAGTAAGGTGTGTATAACTGTATAGTTGGGAAAATGGAGGTGTGATTGATTCTTTGCATGACTGACTAGGTGTGTAAGTAACTCCATGGATGAGTGACAGTCTGTGAGTGTCTGTTTACACTGAGTGTATCTAAGGTTATAATAGAGTCTGAAGAGGTTCATCGTATTATCACATGAATGATGTCATCAGTGATGTGATCAGTAATGTCAAATGAGATGTCATCAGTGATGTCATCAGTGATGTCATCTCATTTGACATTACTGATCACATCACTGATGACATCATTCATGTGATAATACGATGAAGCTCTTCAGACTCTAATATAACCTTAGATACACTCAGTGTAAACAGACACTCACAGACTGTCACTCATCCATGGAGTTACTCACACACCTAGTCAGTCATGCAAAGAATCAATCACACCTCCATTTCCTCATCTATACAGTTATACACACCTTACTTATTCAAACATATACTAACACATATTTACTCTCTTATACAATCCCTGATACAAGTTCACAATGATCCATACAGCCACTCACACATTCACTGGCTCTTTTGCACAGTTATTTATATATGTCAACTCTCACATGTACTGTGTTTTACATATGTACTTACTTTGACATGTAGCACTGAGATATCCATTCACTCACCAATACACTGATGCACACAGTCAACCGCCCATACAGCTGTTTCCACATGCACTTTTGAACCCATACATCTAGTGAATCAACTGCTCACACATCTATGCACAGAGTCATACACCTCCCAGCCACCCACACACACACTCAGTCTCCCATACAAATACTTGGGCAACCAATCAATAACCCATATAGTTACTCATATAGCTACTGAACAACACATGCAGCAGTTTTCAGAACAACAGACATAATGATGCACAAATTAAGACAGTTTAGTCACTAACCCATGCACTCAGTGAGACACATTTAATCACTCATTCATACAGTCAGTCATGCACCTACTAAATCCTTCATCCAGACACTTATACATCCACTCATTCTTAAATATGTAAGACATATTTTAACTTTACAGAAAAATACAGTCACTGGATGTTGTCATCAGTGATGTCATTTGAGATGTCATCAGTGATGTCATCAGTGATGTCATTTGAGATGTCATCAGTGATGTCATCAGTGATGTCACTGACCATGTCATGAATGATGTAATATGTGACATGATCAGCAGTGGATTGCGGGTGCGCGATATATAGTTAGTACAACTAACTATATATGGAATTTCATTGGTTTTGTGTGAGTAAAATAAGGTTTTTTAAATGCTAATTCCTAACTATATATGGTGTATAACCTATGGTTTTTTCAGTGAATTTTCAAGGTTTTGTAAATGCTAATTCCTAACTATATATGGTCTATAACCTATGGTTTTTTCAGTGAATATATATATATATATATATATATATATATATCACATGTTCGTAAAAAATCCTACCCTATTTTTATCTCAGATCTGCCGAACTATGTAAAACTGCCTGCTTAATTGTTACGCACACCTGACTGTCCTCTAGCTTATTGTTACGCACACCTGGCTGTCCTCTAGCTTATCGGTGACAATATTCTTGGGCAGGCACAGTTTCACCAGCTCAAACAATGTTCTACAGCCTATTGTGCCTGGATACCATTGTTACCTATTGAGGTTAGCAAGCAAGGCAACCCTTGCTAATTAAAGGTGCTTGGTAGCCGTTGATAGCCAAGGGTGTTTTTCAGCCCTTTGCTGGGTGAGAGACATTGCTGAGTTGGCCTATTAGTAACTCATTGATAGCCAGATTGCTGTGGCAACTAACATGATGGAAAGAAGTCACAAGGGAGCCTTTAGTAGAGGCCAATGGTGAACATCGTTTAGAATTTTAGGGAGAATAAAAGTCATATAAATGTCTGTCATACAACGACATATAATAAGTTACTATACACACAACAACATATAACATATTAGCCAATAATGGTTTATACCTTCAGAGGAAGTTAGCATGATAATTAGTAAGGCATTATTCCCTTCAACACAGGCTATTGTGTATCTTATGGGAATGATGCAAAATACTATGTTATGAGAAATAGGCAAAACAATATGGAATATGCCACCCCCAATACCAATATACTCCTAAGGTGAAACCATGGCACGGATGGTCTGGAAAGCAGCTGCACGTAGTTGCCGGTAGCTATGACCTTTGCAGGTATTCAGCAGTTAGCTTTCTGTTTTCTTCAGTGTGGCACCCTAAGTGCCACAATATACCCAGATGTGGGTTTCATGCTCATGGCACCACAGGACTGTAACTGACGAGCAAGCTCAAAACTGGTTTTGTTTTGTTTGGGTGCTCATTCAAAGAGGAATTGGCTTGACAATTAAGGCAGGACGTTCCTTTTGGAGCTGGACCAAGTCTAATTTGAATTTGGCTGGTCTGTGTCCACCGTGGCATAGTGGTAAAACAAATAACGGACTGGAATATAATCAAGTGATCATCAGTTGCTGAGAATTGTGCAAGCATTCCATCCATCACCTTTGCATTTTCTTCAAAGGTGTTGTGACATTTGTCCCCATTAGATCAGTTACCTGATGATGGTTTTTCAGTTCAGGGAACTGAGTAAACATTCGCACCTGATAAATAATGTAACCCACTGTAGGATTATTTATCAGGTGCAATAAATGTCACTTCCTACACACATCCACTAATAATGAGAGTCAAAGTATGATTAGTTTTCAAGAGAATAAACAGGATCTTTATAATGCACTGGCGTTGCATTAAAAAAAAGTGTAAGTAGTAAGCTGTGACAGAGGTGTCATCTAGAGGATGGCTGATGTGGGAGATATGGCAATAAACGGCAAATTCTATATTTGCCAACTACACAGTTCCTCCACCAAATTTAGATGTAGGAGGACCGCAGATTGCTGCAGTGGACTCTCAGGTGGTTTCATCAGCAAAAATACTTGACATGGCAGCTTGTCTGTCACTAGTTATAAATCAGATTAGTAGGTACCCTACCCTCTTTTGGGTAGGACAGCCCTTTCCTAGCCACAAACTACCATGGAATGCAGGTTGGTAATTGGCAGAGAAAATAAATAATACCAGTCAAAAAAGAGTCCAGCCCAGCTTCAGCCAAAGTTTGTGCAGATTCCTCAAGCGCTGCCAATGTTATTAGCAAATTAACACTTTTTTTTGCCCCCCCCCCCCTGTTTTATGTTGTCCATCTCCCGTGGTGGATCTTAAAAAAAATACTAAAATGTTTTAAACTTACAAAGTCACTGTCAAATACCATGCTGATCTACCAAAACGTGCTAAAGTTGTTACCAAATTCAAAATATTTTTGGAACCCCCCTCCCCATTTAGTCTGCTCCTCCATTGGATCTTCACAAAGCACATTATATCAGCAAAGGCTATCACTTATTAACTAGTTGCCTCACTTGTCACAGATTGATCACCAAAGATATAATCAAATTAAAATATATTACCCCCTCTTTAACTTTGCCCTCCATTCATGGAGTGGAACAAAACATGACATACTAATTAAAATACAAACATTCAAATCTTCTACCAAATTGTTTGCTGATTTATCACACAGGGCAAATGTTATTAGCAAATTATTTCATGCTTTTTGGGCCCCTCTTTTAACTTTGTGCATATTCATTACACAGTGCCACACTTATGAACAAAAAACACTTTTTCTGCCTCCCCATTTTTAACTGCTGCCACCCCTCTGATATGTATGCACTATTTTAATAATACTTTGGTATTTGAACATATTGTCCACCACATTTCAGACCCATTCATCATACGGTGCCACAGTTGTAAGCAAGTTAATGAATGGCTACTCAACTGATAAGATATTCAATAGTGCTAACCCTTTAAATCCCTTTTAGCACCTTTTTCAAATATGAATATCTCCAAAAGTATTGAATGGATTTACACCAAATAAAACAAAAGTCAGCTTTCTGAGTAAAGTTGTCCTTTCATACCAAGTCTATTGTAAATCCATTCAATGATTTTTTCTCTACCTTCCTAGAAATTTACAAAGGGACCTCAAATATGAAATTAATTTATACAGATTTCATACTCCTTTTACTTTTCATGAAACTTAACATACCAAAACTTTGTTGACCAAGTTAGATTTATAAGTTTCCTGCAAATTCATCCACAAAAATTATAAGCAAATCAAAAAATACAGAGTACCATATTTGAATCCATTGACACACCAATACAAGTTTCTAAAAACCCACTCAGTGATTCCTAGATCTACACACACCTAATCACTTACCTATAGATTCACTCATGCTGTCAATGATCAATAGAACACTATCAAATATACGTATACACCTATACCGACATTACACACCAGCACACATCCTATTCACTTATGCAGTCGTCCTACTCACTTATGCAAACAATGGATCATACTTACATTTAGTCAGCTACACACTTATACAAACTCCACTTCATTTATTCATATAGATAGTAACTCATACGTAGTGTGTTATAAAATCACTATTACAAGTACACAGTTATCCATACAGTCACTCATACAATCTCTGAGTCTTATGTATACTTATTTGTATACAACTGTCACATACACTGCCTTTTATTTTTCTAGTTTGTTGGACATGTACCATTGAGAGATATATTTGCTCATCACCACACCCATAAATATATTCACTCACCAAACAACTGTTATAACAAGCAGTCTTAAGCTCATATACCTACTGAATCAACTATTCACACATCTTTGGGCAGTCACACACCCCTCACCGAACCCCACACACATTCACACTCCCATACAAATACTCAGTTAACTAATCAATAACTAATATAGACTTTCACGTAGCTAGTAATCAACTGGTGCAGCAGTTTACACAACAACTGACAAAGTGATACAGGTATTCACACAGTTCAGTCACTATCCAATATATTTAGTGAGGCACTAGAAATTAGTCAAGTCAATCACACTGCTACTAAATCCTCCATCCAGAAATGTATATATCCACTCATTCTTCAATGCAGATTGTTATATATATAATACATATTAAATAACGAACCAAACCACATTCACTGGATGATGTCATCAGTGATATCATCAGTGATGTCATTTGAGATGTCATCAGTGATGTCATCAGGGATGTCACTGAGCATGTCATAAATGACGTAATATGTGACATCATCAGCAGTGGATTGCAGGCGCGCGAGTTATAGTTAGCAGAACTAACTAGAACGGAAGATATTTCAATGGCTTTGTACGAGTAAAATGTCTTGCTAACTATAACAGCCCTGAAAACCTATGGTTTTTTCAGTGAATTTTTTTTTCTCAGCTTTGATGAAATACCAATAAAGGATTGTTTAGAAAACCGAATCTGGGAGTCAATCAATCAATCAATCAAGGAATTTGTAGAGCGCACTACTCACCCGTGTGGGTCTCAAGGCACTAGGGGGGCGCTGCTACTGCTCAAACAGCCAGGTCTTGAGTAGCCTCCTAATGATTAGTAGGTCTTGGGTCTGCCCTAGTAGGATGGGGAGGGTGTTCCAGGTCCTGGTGGCAAGGTAGGAGAACGATCTGCCACCAGAGCTAGCTCTTCGGATGCAGGGGATGGTGGCGAGGGCACATCGGTGGAGCGGAGATGGCGGTTCGGGGTGTAGAAGGTGAGTCGTCTGTTGAGGTATGCTGGTCCAGTGTCGTGGAGTGCCTTGTGTGCGTGGGTGAGGAGCTTGAAGGTGATCCTTTTGTTGACAGGCAGCCAGTGCAGGTCTCTCAGGTGGGGTGTGATGTGACTGTGTGGAGGGATGTCGAAGATCAGGCGGGCCGAGGCGTTCTGTATGCATTGCAGTCATTTCAGCAGTTTGGCCGGGGCTCCAGTGTAGAGGGTGTTTCTGTAGTCCAGCCTGCTGCTGATGAGGGCCTGGGTTACTGTTTTTCTTGTGTCTGTGGGAATCCACCTGTAGATCTTGTGGAGCATGCAGAGGGTGTTGAAGCAGGAGTATGAGACGGTGTTGACTTGTTTGGTCATGGAGAGTGTTGGGTCGAGGATGAACCCCAGGTTGTGTGCGTGGTCGGTGGGTGTTGGTGCTGCTCCCAGGGTGGTTGGGCACCAGGAGTCGTCCCAGGTTGAAGGGGTGGAGCTGAGGATGAGGACCTGCGTCTTGTCTGAGTTCAGCTTCCGATGGCTGTTCTTCATCCATTCAGCGACGGCTTTAATCCCTTCATGGAGATTGGTCTTGGTGGTGAGGGGGGAGTGCGACCCTTTCTCCCTCGTTTTGAGGGATCTGGAAAATATAATTTGGCATGGTTCAGCCAAGGGTCACGCACTGAGGGAGTAGCGCTTCATGGTATCCTTCTCGTGCAATGTTGCACTTTAGAACTCCCATGAAACGACCTCCTGCCCTTGATGCTGGCAGCTGTTTGATCCAACACAGGCACGAGAAGGACGCTTTCCTGACTCACTGTGGTTTTATTTATTTCATCTTTCAGCGTGGAGCAGCTCACTGCAGTTACACTTTGGCCCTACAGATACCATCAGGCTCAGCGCGAGCCGACGCCCACTGGGGCGGGTGGTTGTGAAGATAAGTATTGCCATTTGCATACACGCTATTTGAATGAATTGCCTCTGATGAAATGCTCTCCAGCTTGAAACGCGTCAGGTGATGAACTTTGGCAAGTGTTGGCTCTACGATGCTGCAGCTCCTGTGAATAAAACGCAAGTTTATACCTATCTGTTTGTGGCTATCCTGAATGGGAAAACTTTAAATATATATGACCTAGTTTGCATAGGAAATCCGCAACATTCTATTTTGAATAACTTTGGCACCGGTGGACAAATTTTTGCGAAATTCTCCAATATGATGGCCTGCTCTGCTCCGCTCCTTCCCGGAAAGTTTGGGGTTGATCCGTCAAGTGGGGGCATAGAAAAAAGGGGGGCCTCAAAACGTGGTTTCCCCATGCAATTTTCCATAGGATCTTTAGCCAGGGCTACAGCCCGAACGGCTGAACGGAATTACACCAAATTTGGCAAAAAGGTAGAGTTCGGTTCGCAGATCACCCTTTTTGTTAAATGGTGTAAATCCGTTCAGTAGTTCCTGAGTAAATCAAAAGTAAAATCTTAGATATATCTTGAGGAGCTTACGGTAAGCTTACAGTACGCGTACCTTGACAAGCACGAGCTGAATGCTAATTGGCTGTCAATACTCCAAACCAGGAAGTGTTGGCAGCCATCTTGTGCCTCGTAGAACCGAGACACAAGAAAGCAGAAAAACAAACGTGCAGAACGCAAAATAAGGGCAGGGTAGAAACACCCTGACCCCTAGGCAAGCTCAGGGGGTCCCACAAGGACTCCCAAGGCCCAAAAAAATGTTTTGTTTTTTTTAAATTGCGGGGTATGCGTAGGATCTAGAAATTAGTGGAACAAGTGTTCAAAACGTATAAAGGGTTAGGTAAGAAATATTTTGACCCTCTAGACCTGGGGCCCAAAAAAATGTTTAAAAAAAAAAACCAGAGAAATGTGCACTCAATGCATGGATGCGACGTAAAAAACATTTAAAACGAAGCAGGCTCCTGTGCTTCTTTAAAAATTAGCTACCTGGGAGGGCCAAATCCCGGGGTTTAAAATATTACATTTGATGGGGGTTCAGAGGGGCCCTGTAGCCCGGGGACCGCCATTCCTCGGTGCTACAAAATAAATGGGTGAAAGAGCTTAAAGGTCCGTCTAAGCCCCGTTGATTGCCATCCTCCGTGGATTTTTTATTTTGGGAGGGGGGCCGAGTGGTCTCCATTCTGGAGCAGTCGAAAACCTTGGGGAACACTACCCCACAGGAGTGGCTCCTGCTGTGTCTTGGGGTGGCTATCCCCGGGACACTGCTGTTTGCTTTGGCAGGACGGGAGTTGAGGTTCCCGCACTGTCATAGCAAATTTGAGGGCATATTAGCAAGTGCCATTTCACCACAATTTTTTTTTAAAAAGCGGTGAAAATGATATCCTCGTATTTACTAGGTGACGCTAAGATGCATTAACGCATGTTAGCAGTCAATTTGCTAACGGCTCACCTTGTATCTCCAATGATTTGCAATATAGGCATTCCAAGTGGGAAGGTAGATTTTCCTATGACAATGTAACATGGAAGAGGAGGTATGAGAACATCGTTGTATTTACAAGGCGGCCCTGGATTTGAATATTCAATATCAAAACTCTTGGTAATTGCGGTTTATGTCAGATCCTAACATCTGTTCTGAAGTTGACTTAAGCATGTTTAATATGCGAGGTGGATTGATATGTTAAGTCCACAGTGTTATATTAACAAGCTTTTGATTTGCGAACATGAATTATCACTGTATTTCTCGTGATATTGTGGGCATATTTACAAGGACAGCATTAAAATGATCGTCGCTTTAGTGTTAGGAAAGTACCGTTAAAGCGGCCATAATGAGCTTAATAATAGGCTTATTTTTCTCGTTTGTTGAAAATTCCAATAGAAGCCAAGGTTTACACCAGAAAATGTTAACGCTGTCCTTGTAAATATGCCCATTACAGACTCCTAAGTTAACCGTAAAAAAAATATCACCTACTATTAATTTTTATTCTTCCTTGGGATTCCATCCCATGGGCGTATATTCAACGTTGGGGACTGTGGGTGGAGGCCCAATGTCCCTACGGTGCCAGTGAGCTCCCTGCGTCCTTCGGAAGCCACCATTACTGTTCCACACTGGGACCTGCTAATATGCAGCTCCCCCTAGGGAAAAGCATTCTCTTTTGCATTTTAAAAGAGAGAGTAGGTTTTCGTGTTCTCTCTTTCAAAATGCAAACCAAGTTTGCTATTGCAGGGCGGGAGCCTCGGCTCTCAACCTGCAATAGCAAACAGCAGTGTTGAAAAAATCTTTCGGTAAGACAACAAAGGATTTTGAAGTCCATTATCGCCGTTTTAGCTGTAGTTTGCTGCCGTTAAAGCGGCGATAATTTTAACGCCGTCCTAGTAAATATGCCCCTAAGTTTTGGAATGTCAACAATCCCGTCTCCCATTTAAATAGGCATGAAGTATTTAGTGAAGTGCACACTGTGAACCGTGAAGCAACACTGTCTAATTGTGCTCGATAAAGAATTGCCCATTGTTGAGTACAGAGTAGGTAAATTGTACATGCGTTTTGTAACGTCGGTGGCCATTCCTCGAGCCCTCTCTTGAGGTTAATTCGAAGAGCTGTGTACTTCTTTTGCTCGTAATGTACATAGGGGCAGATTTACAAGACCCTTGCCCCACTATTGCGTCACTTTAACATGGGAAAAGTAATGCGAAAGTGGCGCAAGGGGCTTGTAAATCTGCCCCACAGTGTTCTGTCATCTCAGTTTGCTTTCCCCTCTGTCTTGTAGAGGATCCTGGGTAAATGTAACAGCTTCTGTGCAGTCAGTACCTTTCAACCCTACCCCCAAACTGCTTACTGCCTATTACCTTAGTAACAGTTCATGGAACAATTAACTGAGCACAAAGGTCGCAAGTTCACCACACAATGTTTCTAATCCAAACAGTAAGTGTACTGGACTTTTTAAAATTTTCCATAGGAACCGTTAATCACAGCTACAGACTCTGGTAAAGAGCTGGTAAAGAGTTCTCTAAGCATATGATTATCACACTAAATAATGTTGTCAGAAAAAGAAGACGTATACACTCATTTTTTTTAATTACATTTTTATTAAAACAACAATAAATAAATAGAAACATAACTTTAACATAACAGTAAAATGAACAAATTGTGAGACGGACTCCAATGGTAGGAGGGTAGGTAACCTGCAAAACAAAAATGAAAATAAGTCTTTAAAATTAGATCGATGTGACTGAATGAGGTCAAAGATCACATATTACCATAACACTTGGCAATATTGCTTATTAACACGTGTGCAGTGTGCCTGATATATCCCACCCTTGTCATAGGCCCGCGCTGAACAGGTGTCTGTAGGGAAGTGCCTGCCTGGTCAGATCTACAGTATGGTCCAGCAGGACTTTACAATGATTCAGAGATGAGACAGAATTAGGTGAGAGATCACGTCATTATGCAGGACAATATTGTTTATTTGAAATACATTTAATTGGAAGCATTGTGTATCTAGGCCGCTTTGCTTACCTTTTGAAAACACTGTTTTCAGCAGAGTTCACAACTTGAAGTCCGCTTTGGTTCTATACTGCAGACTGTATTAAATTCAGCCTCAATTTATTTATTTGCACAGTGGACAGCAGCGTCCATAACTTGAAAAGAGAAAGAGAAACAATGTGAGAGAGAGGGAGAGAGAGAAAGAGAGAAAAAATGACATTGAAAGTGTGAGAGAGAGAAAGTAATAGATGGAGCAGGAGAGGTAGTGTTGATACTGGAGAAAATCTTCATAGCTCACCTTTTTGCCTCCGGTGTGTGTCCAACCAAGTGCTGGCTCATCGTGCACCGTCAAGTTTAGTAATCTGAAAGATAGTATAGAGTTAGTAATAGCAGAGTACATACAACTGCACACGTATATTTCTGCGTTATGCCTTTGGGTACTCAGGGTACTGTATTACATCAACTTCCTCTGCAAGGAGGTGTCTGTGCGTTCTTTTTCTCCCAGAGTACTATACCCATGCACTCCCACTGCATAGCGGTGAGTTCTCATTACTGCATACCCATACTGTTGCACCCCATTGACTCCCAGTGTCCGGAGGTGAGTACCCTTTCTTACACACTCTAGACTGTTCCAATCTATCCACTCCCACTGCCCGGAGGTAATTGTACATTCGTACGCAGTCAATTTGCTTTACACTATCCAGTCTCTCTGCCCACAGGTGACTTCTCGTTGCTTCGCAAACAAGCTTCTTTGCTCACCTTGTGCCATTGGCGTGATTCAAAGATGGTCCACCACGTGTCGAAGCAGACTTCTTATCCTTTGTTAAGATGGCCACGCACCATTGCAGAATCCTCAAACGTTGAGCTTTGGAGGTGTTGGGGGGAGATGCCAATTTGTGAAACACAACCTGTTAGATAAAAAGGAAGATAAGATTGTGATTCATTTCTTTATCAAAGGAGAGAGGAAGTGAGATAGTGACTGAAAGGAATGTTCGCAGCTCACCTTTCTATCACCGGTGTGTCTTCCACCACGTGCCGGGACATAGTGCACCTTCAAGCTCTACATCTATCCACTGCCACTGACACTCCCAGATTGTTTTACTATCTAAAAGATAGTAAAACAAAGATATTATGATTGGTAATTGTTACTATCTTAATGTGGAGTAGAATAACATCGCTCTTTCACACACCTTCCCTCCCGCATTAAAAATACAACTATTTGTACAGTTCTAACGTGTTTAATGGGCTCTGATTTATGAAGAATTAGTAGAGTAGTAATGCTTTCCATTTGGTTATAGAAAACAAGTGGTGCGCATTGATCCACGTGGTTTCAATCATCACGAGCGATGGACTTTTGACCGACTGTAAACATTTTCCTGCTATAGGGAGAAAAATACAAATGCAATAAGATACGGTATATAGGACTGTGTACGCCTAAATCATTGCGTTGCCTTTTCGTATCCAGTCTGCTACACCCCATCTACTCCCTCCGCTGCGCACCAAGGCCTCACTGCTCACCTTTTCGCGGACAGGGTACGTTCTACATCATGCAGTCACCATGAAGTCTCAGATTTGGTGCTGAGTCTTGATATCACTACGGCAAAGGACATACTCGTGCACCTATCTTCATCGCACTTTCCTCATCCACTCAGTCCTTGCGGTACCACTAACTCAGTGACAAATGAGGCCACGTACGTGGTGGTGGACCCCCTGTTTGGTAGTTCGGGCCTACATGCAACGTCCGAACCATCAGGACAGGTCATCACAGCTCTTGCGATGGTAGCAACTCTAAAATGGCATAGAGCCCCATCTTTTTTATTGGTATAGTCGCATGTGTTGTGATGTATGTGCTGAATGGATGTGGAGTGGGGGTATACCAGCCATGAGAGAGTGTGTGTGTGCCGTTCTGACAACTAGACCTGGAACTAAGAAATCACTACAATGGAAATCTGGGCCATGTAGCATTGTTGTGTTTTCCTGGAAGCTTAAGTGGAGTGGGCTGGACTGACGTATGGCAGTGCTGCGTGAGGCTGTGAACGATGACTCCGGAGCTATGGGCGTGGTTCCGTCATGAGCTATATGAGAAATCAACTGATTTGGGTGTCTGTGTTGTAGTGCCTTCGTCACCCGGGTCTTACACGTAAATGTGTCATTATGTCTGTAAAATCTAGTAAGTAATGGTTTGTCCTGCGCACACCTTATTTCAAGAAAGATAAATACTAAATCTCATTTGTAGTCCTGAGTTTAATCAGGGTTTCGCTGGGGGGAAAGGAGGTAGCTACCCTCCCTATTAAAGCAATAGACTGACTAATTCAAGTGTCATAGATCACTTGACCCTACCTGCACAACAAATTGCAAACAATAATTTTGCCACCTATATACCCACACATTTTTAAAAAGATTCTTGCATTTCATATATATTTAATACATTCTGTTTTACATGAATCTTATTTTGGTTTATACTAAAGATATTGTATAAACCAAAATAAGATTGTTTGCAACACACTATTTTCTTTTGTGCGTAGTTTTCTTTGGACAACCAGTATCATGTAAAACAGAATGTATTAAATACATATGAAATGCAAGAATCTTTTTAAAAATGTGTGGGTATATAGGTGGCAAAATTATTGTTTGTAATTTGCTGTGCGTGTAGGGTCAAGTGATCGATGACACTTGAATTAGTCAGTCTATTATGTCTGTAAAGTCACACAACATGGCCAACATGGAAGGTACGGGGAATCACTAATCCCACATTCATCCATAGTTGCACACATAAAAGATGATGGACATGACGCATTTCTGCGAATATGAATGTTTGTTGTACATTGAGTGGAGTGTTGTAGCTGTAGCAATACAGGGCTATGAAAGCTTTAGGTTGCAGTTTTTGGCACATGAAGGGCAGCTAATATGTATATGTATGTGGTCATTTGGGTATACTGTGGAAGTTGGTGCTGGAAATCAGTGTTCGAAGCTCGGAGTCAAGTCCACATCCTGTTATTGTAGAGAAATTATGTAATCTATGTGTGCCTGAAAATGCACTGTAAATACGGCGCTCATGTAAATTGCTGATATAGTTTTGGGTCGAGTTTGCGGTATATAAATATGCTAAAACAAAATCTCGCAATAGCACACACTTATAAATTTACTATACACTTTGTTTGCAATATTGTAATGATCCAGTTTGTACGTTCGTATTTGTAGAATGAGCGAGAGAAAGTTATATAATCAAAGTTTTTGTTACTGGCAGAGGTAAGATGGTTGCATGCGCTATTTACAGCACAACATAATGTGCTAGGGCGCAGGAGCAGCATTTTACAAACATAATAAATACACAGACACAGATAGATAGTTGAAGTGGGTACGGGCACGTGTGCTCGACTCCATTTTATTACGTTTCTGTTGCTAACAAGTAGAATAGTAATCATGATATCATACACAGATATTCAATTGTAAACGGTTTACGACTTCTGCTGTACAAAGGTAGGAGCACTATATGTGAAATAATACACAGAAGATTCTATCGCAAAGGGTTCGGGAGTTGTGGTGCACTGAGGTAGGGGCGGTTTGTGTGGAGCCTGCGATTTTGTGTGGTTCATGCAGACCGCACTGGTAAAATTGTCTTTTGACTACTGATTTTTACCTTCATAAGGCCACGTGGCAATTATTTATGGTATACTGAGTTAGTTGTTCGTCTGGTGTTTAGTGTGTGCTCACCCTGCGATGATGCGTGGTCTGAACAGGCTGCACTTAAGGCATTGACTGTTGCATACTGGACTGCATGAACTTAGAGGGGAAAAAAACTACCATCGATGGTTATCAATGGCTCTGCAAACTAGGTGTACTGATTGCTCCCCATAACAAATTAAACAATTGCACTTCACGCAGTGCATTCTAACTTTCTAAAATGGGGCCTATGTGTGGTGGCGATGTTGAATGTGATGCCCCAGCGGTACTTGGTATTACAGGTGGTGGAGGTTAATTTTGGCACAGTCTTCTACATTCTTTGTGAGCATAGTTCACAGGATGTAGGGATTGAAGGTGCTTGCACATACTAGCAGGAGTATTTTTTGTCTCTGCCTTAAATAAATCGAGGCTGAATTCAATGCTGTCTGTAGTATAGATCCAACGCTGAATTCAAGTTGTGAACCCTACTGTCCGCAGTGTACATGGAAGGCAGTAGTTAGCACAGTTATAGAAGAATGCTTTTTCACTTATTTTAACAAAATCTGAATACATACAGTACAATTGTCTCTGCATTAAGTAAATCAAGGCTGAAATCCCTACTGTCTGTAGTGTAGATGCAAAGCTGAATTCAAGTTGTAAACCCTGTTGTCCACAGTGTAGATATTAGGCTGGACTACATCATGTGTAATCACGATTGAAATAACAGATGAAAATTATGGAATACATTGTCAAAATATGTATGTTTCAGGGACATTATAGTTCAAATTGCGATCTGTGCTGTCTGCAGTATAGACTGTCATTAAGTGTGCCTTTGTACTTGGAGCGTGAATTTTATTATTCAACTAAATCTATAAGCGATATAAAATAAGTTTTTGAAGGAAGCATACTAAAGGGATATAGTGCAGGTTCGATAGGTGTTATACTTAGTTTGGTTTGCACTGAGTTAGTGGCACCTGAAACAACAAGGGTCTGTGGAGCCTGCGATGATGCATGGTCCGGGTAGGCCGTACTGATAGTAATGTTTTCTGTCTTGTGAATTCTGTCTTAGTAAGGCCACGTGGCGATGATTTTTGGTGCACTGAGTTACTAGTACCTTTGGCGCTTAGCATGTATGTACCCTGCAATGATGCGTGGTCGGTGGGCACAGTAAATGGAGTAATGTCTTTTGACAATTGAATTCTGCATGAATTCTATTTAAAAGTGATAGTATGCCTCATTGCTGACATAAAACTGTTCACTCTTCTTTGCGATAATTTAAGGTGCACTGAGTTAGTAGTATCTTTGGCGCTGAGCTTGTACGTACTCTGCAATAAAGCGTGGTCCAGGGGGGCCGCATTCGGACCAATGTCTTTTGTCTGTTGAATTCTGCCGAAATACGCCCACGTGGCGATGAATTATGGTGCACTGAGTTAGTAGTACCTTTGGTACTGAGCGTGTACGTAACCTTTGAAGATGCGTTGTCCCGGCAGGCGGCACTGGGAACAATGTTTTTTGTCTAGTGAATTCTGCCTTATTAAGGCCACGGGGAGAGGACTTGTGGTGCAGTGAGTTAGTGGTACCTGAAGAACTCAGCGTATCGACGAATGATTTTTGTCACTTATTTTAACAAAATCTGAACACATACAGTACAATTGTCTCTGCATTGAATAAATCAAGGCTGAATTCACTACTGTCCGTAGTATAGATGCAAAGCTGAATTCAAGTTGTGACCCCTGCTGTCCGCAGTGTAGATCTAAGGCAGTAGTCAACACAAACATCGAGGAATGCTTTTTGTTACATACTTTAACAAAATCTGAGGACTGAGTACAATTGTCTCTGCCTTAAATAAATCGAGACTGAATTCAATGTTGTCTGTAGTGGTGATGCGAAACTGGTATCAAGTTGTAAACTCTACCGACCGCAGTGTAGATCGAAGGCAGTAGTCAGTACAGATATTGAGGAATGTTTTTTGTCACATCCTTTAACAAAATGTGAGGAGTGAGTACAATTGTCTCTGCCTTAAATAAATCCACACTGAATTCAATGTTGTCTGTAGTGCTGATGCGAAACTGGCATAAGTTGTGAATTCTACTGACCGCACTGTAGATCGAAGGCAGTAGTCAGCACAGATATCGACGAAGAATTTTTGTCACTTATTTTAACAAAGTCTGAGGACATCGAGTACAATTGTATCTGCCTTACATAAATCAAGGCTAACTTCAATGCTGTCTGTGGTGTAGATCCAAAGCTGAATTCAAGTTGAGAAGCCGGTTGTCCGCAGTGTAGATCGAAGGCAGTAGTTGATACAGACATACATCTGCGGTGGTGTGGCGCTGAGTTCGCAATGGGCCTGAATCGAGGATGCACGTGGTCATGGCGGCAGCCACGTGGCAGAGAGAGGACCTTCTCTGTGGCAGAGTCTTTTCTCTTTGCAGAAGTGAACCACCCCCAAGGTGTAGGCTTATTATTTATACTCTTACGCTGGAGTTGCGTACGTTGGACCAGCCCATTCCGCTTCTGCTTCATGGTAGGGAGACAACACAGCTACATGACCGAGATGTTCCCCAGACTCTGAGATAATATGGTTGCGTCCACTTGCAGTACACTACACGTATCCATAGTATATCTACACATGGAATAGTTTTTGGTTTCTATAGTGAGTTGTGTATAGCATATCACTGGTAGTGTTAGCATTGTGTACATTATTGTTGATGTGCGAGTTCCTTCCCTTAGACATAGTTGATTGCAACATCTCTGAACATTGAGATAGTGTGCTGTTGAGGGGATATATTATTTTGGGAAGGTCTGTTGTCCTGTTTTGCGCAGCCTGTAAGGTAGTAGAGGGGGAGGAGTAAGCAGAGGTGGTTGTAGTGGTGGTGGCGCTAGGTGTTGTGATTTTGTTAGGTGTTGGAAGTGCACAATTAGTACCTCTATTACATATTTGGCTTAAAAATATGGGTGTGAGTTGGATGTTATTCACACAGTACATAGTCGACGTCCTTAGACTAGATACATGTTGATATTACTTTGTTAGTGGTAAATGGAACTATCGCCTGTTTTGTTAGGTAGCATTGTAGATTTGGTTTGATGTTGAAAGTATGGGAAGTGGTGTTTTTTATTGGTTTTTTTCTACGAGAACGCCTAGTTTGCATATTATTAACGTTAGTTGTGGTTCTGGTTTGTAGCGATTTCCTTGGATGAAGGAATAAATTGAAGAGTGGTAATATTTGCAGTTTTTACTACGTTGAGAACAGGATGATAATTTAAAAAGATAGAAAAAAACAGATATGAATAATGAACATTATAATTAAGAATTATCATTAAAAAAAACCTTTGAAATTCACTGAAAAAACATAGGTCTCAGGCAGGTTATAGTTAGGAATTAGCATTTAAAAAACCGTAGAAATTCACTGAAAAAAACATAGGTTTCAGTGGTGTTATAGTTAGCTGCACATTTCACTCATACAAAACCATTGAAATTCCTCTGTTATAGTCAGTTGTACTAACTGTAACTCTTGTGCCCGCAATCCACTGGTGACTCCCCACTTCAAGAAGGACGCCTATTTGCGAGTTTTTGATACTCCCTCCTCCAGGATTGCGGATTATTGCGGGATGCGCTGTGTTCCCCCACTAAGATCCCATCTCTCACACGGGCCTGGACTTTTAGTTTACAATAGAAAGTCCAAAAAGAATGAGGCAAGACCAGCCTTGTGGCTGTTTTTCAGGAGTGAACCTGATCATGGAAAGTAAAGTAGGACTACTCATGGTGCCTTAACCCTTTGCAGAAAAGCTAGACAGGACTTCCTCACAATCACAATCATAAAACAGACTTTCATGACCTGAACTCTGGAATTGAGATCTTGCTGGCGACTAATTTAACCCCCGGTAAACTTTGCACTTACTTTCTAAGCAGAACCCTTGGAGCCTGACTCTAAAATGGTGCCCACCAATGCATTTTCATCGGTATGGGAAGGTGTCCCATCTGACAAGGGAGTTCGATGGGCTTAGCTGAGGAAACAATCCTAAGATCTAGAGACAACACCACCTACAGAATCTTGGAGATCAACAGACTCAATTTGCCTGACCTTAAGATGGTTGCCAAGCTGCACTCCCCTTCGTATCCTTCCACCCTCACCAGATTCACCAGCCAGTCTCTGGACTCTAGACTTTTGGTCCCTTCCTGATTCTCATCTTTTTCTGGCGGAGTCCAAAATGTATGACCGATTCCCAGTGGAGCTGCCACGACAGCTATAGGGGAGACAGGCTCTGGCACAACACTATGACCGTCACCTACCCAGCTGGCCCTCGGACTTATATCTTGTCTCTTTGTCCGCTGCTGACTTTTGGTCCCTTCCTCATTCTCATTTTTATCCGGCGGAGTCAGAAATGTATGACCGATTCCCGGTGGAGCTGCCCCGACAGCTATAGGGGAGGCAGGCTCTGTCACACCACTATGGCCTTCACCTACCCAGCCGGACCTCAGACTTATGTCTCATATCTTTCTCCGCTGCTGACTCCCTCCTGTGAACTCCCTGCTCTTTTTTTCCCCCTCTCTTTTCTGTGGATCTTGTTTTTCATGGTCGCTAATAACTCATGTATTGAATTTGTAACCTCTCTGTAATTAATGTGATAATTTTTGTAATTTGTAACACAATGTTTCCTTATGTTAAGCGCCAGACCTAGTCTTCTGGCCGATGCCCGGTGGAGCTACCTAATAGCTATAGAGGAAATGGCCCCCTTGGCCGTCACCTACCCAGCCGGACTTTGGGCAGACCTTCCTTCGTCTCGCCTTCGCATTCTCCCTCCCACACCTTTACCCGTCCCCCTTTCCCCCTATATGCTCCATTTTTCCGTCCCCTATGCTTTTTATATGTTTTCCAGTTGAGACCTTGCTATTTGGCCATTGCCCGGTGCAGCTATCTGATAGCTATAGAGGAGATGGGCTGGGGAATTCCCACTTGGCCCTCACCTACCCAGCCGGACTTTGGGCAGACTCTCCCTCGTCTCTCCACTCTATTTCCCTCCTACCCCTTTACCCTACCCCCTCTCCCTCCTAAAAATCCATTTATCTCGTCTTTAGGCTCTTGAAATGTTTTTCTAGCAATTGATGTAATTTTGTAACTTTGTGGAACCCTATGTAAAGCGCTCTGATACCTCCGGGTCTAGCCAGCGCTATTTAAAACTCAAATAAATAAATAAATAAAAAAATGACATTACTGATGACATCTCAAATGACATCACTGATGACATCATCCACGTGACAATCAGATACACTAGTATAACCTTTCATCACTCACTGTAAAATACAGACTACCATATTTCAATCCATTGACACAGCAATACAAGTATCTAAAAACCCACGCAGTGATTCCTAGATCTACACACACATCTAATCAATTACCTATAGATTCACTCATACATGTTGTCAATGAAGAATAGAACACTAGCAAATATACTAATACACCTATATTGACATTACACACCAGCACACATCCTATTCAATTATGCAGTCATCCTACTTACTTTTGCAAACAATGTATCATATTGACATTTACTCAGCTACACACTTATACACATAGCACTTCATTTATTGATATAGATAGTAACTCAGACTTAGTGTGTTATGAAATCACTATTGCAAGTATACAGTTATCTTTACAGTCACTCATGCAAACAATGAGACTTATGTATACTTATTTGTATACAACTGTCACATACACTGCCTTTTATTTTTTTCTAATTTGATGGACATGTACCATTGAGAAATATATCTACTCATCACCACACCCATAAAGATATTCACTCACCCAAACAACTATTATAACACATAGTCTCAATGTCATATATCTACTGAATTAACTATTCACATATCTTTGGACAGTCACAGATTCTCCATCAAACCACACACACATTCACTCTCCATACAAATAGACAGTTAACTAATCAATAACTAATATAGAAGTTTAGATAGCTAGAAACTAACTGATGCAGCAGTTTACACAACGACTGACAAAATAATACAGATATTCACACAGTTTAGTCACTATCCAAAATATTTAGTGCAACACTATGAATTAGTCAAGTAAACAGTCAATCACACTGCTACTAAATCCTCCCTCAAGATAGGGATATATACACTGATTCTTAAAGGCAGATTGCTATATATCTAATACAAATTTAAATAACAAAACAAACCGCATTCACTGGATGATGTCATCCGTGATGTCATCAGTGATGTCATTTGAGATGTCATCAGTGATGTCATCAGTGATGTCACTGACCATGTTATGAATGATGTAAAATGTGACATCATCACCAGTGGATTGCAAGCGCGAGAGTTACAGTTAGTACAACTAACTATAACGGAGGAATTTCAATGGTTTTGTATGAGTGAAATGTCCAGCTAACTATAACACCCCTGAAACCTATGTTTTTTCAGTGAATATATATAAATATATATATATATATATGTATATACATATGTGTATATATATATATATATATATATATATATATATATATATATATATATATAAAACAGCGAGATTTATCTACTTCCAGCGGCAGTTCTTATAATGGGTTTCTGCTATGGTTGGATTTATAGCGGCTGTCCCGGTCACAACAAGAACTGCCCATCGCGCAGATGCGGGCCCTGACAAGCTCCACACGGCACTGAACTTCAGGGTGGAAGGTGAGCTTGTGCCAATGCAGAATGGCGCTCGCTTTGCTCACGATGACAGCCACAAAGCAGGGCATCGGACTGAAGCTTGGGTGAACCTGACCCACTTGGGATGACACTTTTTGGTTTATTTGCTGCAAACGAAGCACACCCACTGGGACTTCATTATCCAGAAGGCCGTGCTGTTGGCCACGCCCTACAGGCAGGTGATATTCATCAAAGGTGCTTCACTGCAGTTTTTACCAGCCACTGATGAAGAGAGCACGTTGCTCTCGAAACGCGTTTGGCATAATAACTTTTGAAACACTCAGCCTCCAGAAAACTGCCAGCAGGCTGCCCTTCTAACAGCGTGATTTACCTACTTCCAGCGGCAGTTCTTATAATGGGTTTCTGCTATGGTTGGATTTATAGCGGCTGTCTCGGTCGCAACAAGAACTGCCCATCGCGCAGATGCGGGTCCTGACAAGCTCCACACGGCGCTGAACTTCAGGGTGGAAGGTGAGCTTGCGCCAATGCAGAATGGCGCTCGCTTTGCTCACGATGACAGCCACAAAGCAGAGCAGCGGACTGAAGCTTGGGTGAACCTGACCCACTCGAGATGACACTTTTTGGTTTATTTGCTGCAAACGAAGTACACCCACTGGGACTTCATTATCCAGAAGGCCGTGCTGTTGGCCACGCCCTACAGGCAGGTGATATTCATCAAAGGTGCTTCACTGCAGTTTTTACCAGCCACTGATGAAGAGAGCACGTTGCTCTCGAAACGCGTTTGGCATAATAACTTTTGAAACACTCAGCCTCCAGAAAACTGCCAGCAGGCTGCCCTTCTAACAGCGTGATTTACCTACTTCCAGCGGCAGTTCTTATAATGGGTTTCTGCTATGGTTGGATTTATAGCGGCTGTCTTGGTCGCAACAAGAACTGCCCATCGCGCAGATGCGGGTCCTGACAAGCTCCACACGGCGCTGAACTTCAGGGTGGAAGGTGAGCTTGCGCCAATGCAGAATGGCGCTCGCTTTGCTCACGATGACAGCCACAAAGCAGGGCAGCGGACTGAAGCTTGGGTGAACCTGACCCACTCGAGATGACACTTTTTGGTTTATTTGCTGCAAACGAAGTACACCCACTGGGACTTCATTATCCAGAAGGCCGTGCTGTTGGCCACGCCCTACAGGCAGGTGATATTCATCAAAGGTGCTTCACTGCAGTTTTTACCAGCCACTGATGAAGAGAGCACGTTGCTCTCGAAACGCGTTTGGCATAATAACTTTTGAAACACTCAGCCTCCAGAAAACTGCCAGCAGGCTGCCCTTCTAACTGTGTGATTTATCTACTTCCAGCGGCAGTTCTTATAATGGGTTTCTGCTATGGTTGGATTTATAGCGGCTGTCCCGGTCGCAACAAGAACTGCCCATCGCGCAGATGCGGGTCCTGACAAGCTCCACACGGCGCTGAACTTCAGGGTGGAAGGTGAGCTTGCGCCAATGCAGAATGGCGCTCGCTTTGCTCACGATGACAGCCACAAAGCAGGGCAGCGGACTGAAGCTTGGGTGAACCTGACCCACTTGGGATGACACTTTTTGGTTTATTTGCTGCAAACGAAGCACACCCACTGGGACTTCATTATCCAGAAGGCCGTGCTGTTGGCCACGCCCTACAGGCAGGTGATATTCATCAAAGGTGCTTCACTGTAGTTTTTACCAGCCACTGATGAAGAGAGCACGTTGCTCTCGAAACGCGTTTGGCATAATAACTTTTGAAACACTCAGCCTCCAGAAAACTGCCAGCAGGCTGCCCTTCTAACAGCGTGATTTATCTACTTCCAGCGGCAGTTCTTATAATGGGTTTCTGCTATGGTTGGATTTATAGCGGCTGTCCCGGTCGCAACAAGAACTGCCCATCGCGCAGATGCGGGTCCCTGCAAGCTCCACACGGCGCTGAACTTCAGGGTGGAAGGTGAGCTTGCGCCAATGCAGAATGGCGCTCGCTTTGCTCACGATGACAGCCACAAAGCAGGGCAGCGGACTGAAGCTTGGGTGAACCTGACCCACTTGGGATGACATTTTTTGGTTTATTTGCTGCAAACGAAGCACACCCACTGGGACTTCATTATCCAGAAGGCCGTGCTGTTGGCCACACCCTACAGGCAGGTGATATTCATCAAAGGTGCTTCACTGTAGTTTTTACCAGCCACTGATGAAGAGAGCATGTTGCTCTCGAAACGCGTTTGGCATAACAACTTTTGAAACACTCAGCCTCCAGAAAACTGCCAGCAGGCTGCCCTTCTAACAGCGTGATTTATCTACTTCCAGCGGCAGTTCTTATAATGGGTTTCTACTATGGTTGGATTTATAGCGGCTGTCCCGGTCGCAACAAGAACTGCCCATCGCGCAGATGCGGGTCCCTACAAGCTCCACACGGCGCTGAACTTCAGGGTGGAAGGTGAGCTTGCGCCAATGCAGAATGGCGCTTGCTTTGCTCACGATGACAGCCACAAAGCAGGGCAGCGGACTGAAGCTTGGGTGAACCTGACCCACTTGGGATGACACTTTTTGGTTTATTTGCTGCAAACGAAGCACACCCACTGGGACTTCATTATCCAGAAGGCTGTGCTGTTGGCCAAGCCCTACAGGCAGGTGATATTCATCAAAGGTGCTTCACTGCAGTTTTTACCAGCCACTGATGAAGAGAGCACGTTGCTCTCGAAACGCGTTTGGCATAATAACTTTTGAAACACTCAGCCTCCAGAAAACTGCCAGCAGGCGGCCCTTGTAACAGCGTGATTTATCTACTTCCAGCGGCAGTTCTTATAATGGGTTTCTGCTATGGTTGGATTTATAGCGGCTGTCCCGGTCGCAACAAGAACTGCCCATCGCGCAGATGCGGGTCCTGACAAGCTCCACACTGCGCTGAACTTCAGGGTGGATGGTGAGCTTGCGCCAATGCAGAATGGCGCTCGCTTTGCTCACAATGACAGCCACAAAGCAGGGCAGCGGACTGAAGCTTGGGTGAACCTGACCCACTTGGGATGACACTTTTTGGTTTATTTGCTGCAAACGAAGCACACCCACTGGGACTTCATTATCCAGAAGGCCGTGCTGTTGGCCACGCCCTACAGGCAGGTGATATTCATCAAAGGTGCTTCACTGCAGTTTTTACCAGCCACTGATGAAGAGAGCACGTTGCTCTCGAAACGCGTTTGGTATAATAACTTTTGAAACACTCAGCCTCCAGAAAACTGCCAGCAGGCTGCCCTTCTAACAGCGTGATTTATCTACTTCCAGCGGCAGTTCTTATAATAGGTTTCTGCTATGGTTGGATTTATAGCGGCTGTCCCGGTCGCAACAAGAACCGCCCATCGCGCAGATGCGGGTCCTGACAAGGTCCACACGGCGCTGAACTTCAGGGTGGAAGGTGAGCTTGCGCCAATGCAGAATGGCGCTCGCTTTGCTCACGATGACAGCCACAAAGAAGGGCAGCGGACTGAAGCTTGGGTGAACCTGACCCACTTGGGATGACACTTTTTGGTTTATTTGCTGCAAACGAAGCACACCCACTGGGACTTCATTATCCAGAAGGCCGTGCTGTTGGCCACACCCTACAGGCAGGTGATATTCATCAAAGGTGCTTCACTGCAGTTTTTACCAGCCACTGATGAAGAGAGCACGTTGCTCTCGAAACACGTTTGGCATAATAACTTTTGAAACACTCAGCCTCCAGAAAACTGCCGGCAGGCTGCCCTTCTAACAGCGTGATTTATCTACTTCCAGCGGCAGTTCTTATAATGGGTTTCTGCTATGGTTGGATATATATATATGTATATATATATATATATTTTCCTATTTATGAAAAAGATTATTTATTAAAAATGAGTGCTGATATTTATAATGTTACCTACAAATTAAATTGAGTAATTTAAATAACTTTGTTATCAGTAAGGAAAAATAAATAGAATGAGTAAATCTTTAAAATATCAATGTGAAGTCAATTAAATAAGTGCCTTCCTTCATTGATAAGTGAAAAGGTAAGCTTGTCAGCAGTCGTTTATGACATTCTTTCCCCAGTGAAGATGGATAAGTCCATTGCCAATCTAATGAGCGCCACTGGGGATTCCATCAATTTATGTATTCACCCAAATATTTGAAATCGTATACTGCACTTCACTTTACCAAGTCCCATTCAGAGTACTGGATCACACAGAAAAAGAAACAGGTCTTCAAAAATTCTGAATAAATCCCACATAATGCATATAGTATGGACGTAGATATGGTTTTTTTTGTCCTCCCCATCATGGTATTGTAATTAGGTAAATGCCTGTTTTAAAAGTTTGGTTTACAGAAGTTCCATGCATTGTAGTTATTCAGCTTCACTTCAGAGTTGAGGGTTACGTTTCTTCCACAGCTTTGGCTCCTGAGTTTTCCTTAGGCTTCCGCCGTATTTCAGACTATTGAAGGAACACTGTTGGACAAAATGTGCTCAGGAAGATGAGAGCTTCCTGGCTGGATTACCAAGCTGAGACAGTTTTTCAAGGAATCCATAACCTGCATTTTGCTTTAAACATAGAGCAACGTTTTAAATTTGATCCTGAATTCAAGTAGAAGCCAATGGATACCTGTTTTTCATTAACTAAGGCATTAACCTTCAGAGGGTTGTGTCTGTCAGCTGACAATGAAGATCCGTTTCTGAAATTCACTTTTCCAGTTAATTCACGGCCAAAAACGTGACCATTGGCCAAATGTGAGATCGCCACGGAGAGAATGTTTTTTTTAGAAATTGCACTCACTATTTGTAATGTCCAAACAACTTTATGACATTTTCCATTTCTGAGAATTAAGAATGTCCATATGGTAATCTGGCCTGGCAAGCTTCATACCGTGAGGTTGAATCGAGAGATCTACTTGATCACTAAATCACGTTTTTAGCTGGCGGGGGACTGGGCAGCAGGTGGGCCTCCTACATGTTGTGACCTCTCAGCAGTAAAAAAACACAAAAGACAGTTGTCATCGGAAAGGGAAGTTTCCTTTGATTCCTTCAATGGCACACGTCCTGCTGGAATTCACATCAGGTGTTTCTGTTGTATTGTTTTTCAGGGGCCTCTTTTACTTAATTTAATGGTTGCCATCCTCAGAGGACAATTTACAAAAAAACACCATCTCGGAAACCAGAACGAAATCCAAACCGCTCAGCTGCGATCCTGTTCTATGTAGGAGAACTCGAAGGTTACTGGTTCCCGTCCAATCGCATCCTTTCCACTTCACCTCAGCCCTGTTTTATTCACCATAAAGTGCTCTGTGGCCCTGCGCTGTAATCTGAAACAGGTGCACATGTGCTCGAAACGGATTTCCAAATAATAACGTAAGGGCTAAATGATTCAGTTTTTCTTTCATCCAAAGCACTTTCAAATTTACTTTTTAACAATCGGAAAAGAGAGGGTTGTTTTTTATAGAATAATGTGCCATATGTTTGGTATTTCTGGTTGCAGAAGTTCTTTTATGATTGGAATAAGACCCTCAAGGCAATAAGGCCTAAGTATGCTTCCTCGTGATCTTCACGCTTCACAAATGCATCCAGGTAATTAGTGATGGCAACAAGGGCCGTAACTACCAATATTGCTGTAGATGCTGTAGCACCGAGGCCCAGAGCTGTGGGGGTGGAGAGGAGGGGGGGGGGGTGGAACGGGGGGGGGGGTGCGGCGCTGAACTCCAAATATTGATGTTTTCACTAGCAGGGAAAGGGTTATGGGGACCATTTTCTTCCTTGCATTGTAGCCCATGCTATCCATGCTACGCCACTGATGGAAGCACAGTGCGTTCTGCCTCTCAAACTATTGCGTTTCCCCTGGAAAACAAATACACTGGTAATAAAATGTACTAAACAACTGAGAAAATCGTGGAAGGGAAATCAGTATTGAACAAAGAACTGGAACGTGACATATATGACTTCCCTCATCCACACAGAGACATAAAACACAAATTGGACTACAGGTGCTACGGAACGTGTACAGAATCCCTTCAGAAAAGTAGAAGTGCATATTTTATACCATACTGGTAATATCAGAAAGACATGCGCAAAGATAGGCCCGGGCGTAATTTCAATTACGGTGGTGTAATCGGAGAAATTTTAGGACTTTTATGTCACTCTGATGCAGAATTACCAATAATTTCGTGATTACTCCTGATTGCGTAATTTGGGGGAAAAATCCTAGTGCGAGAGCATATTTAGCAAGCACGGTCAGCGGCTCATGCTCGCTATTTGAGTTGTGCTGCATTTAACACTATTTTTTAGCGCAAAATGCATCCTCACATGTTTTGGACCAAGAAAATAGTACTAAATGCTTGGAGTAAATTGGGGAAAAATCCAATCACAAATGCACATTTAGTACGTTTTAGTGGCTGCTCGCGCTCACTAAATGTGTTCTGTTGCATTTAGCTCTATTTTCTAATGCAATAATAACCCCTCACCTCCCATATAGACGCGAGGGGGCCTTTTTTGCGCTAAAATATAGTGCTAAATACAGAATTACTCTTTTTTCCTAATTCTGCGTAATCTGACGGAATTCTTAGGTATTTCCGTGTAATCCTGCTACACGGAATTGCAGAAGTTACGCATATGCAGAAATTGATTTGTTTTCACTGAATTAGCAACCAAAATGTGAAACCCACTTCAGTTATGTTTCGTATTCCACAGACTTCAAAACTGGCAGATGCCTTACACAAACACAAGAACACCAAGCTAAATAGTTCAAGTAATTTTAAAACTGTTCTATTAAATAGAACCATGCACAGTTTTACCGTGGCTGGGATGTTCTAGAAAACATTATATCGGTGCACACAATATCGAAATGCTAAAATATGGGAAAAAAATTGTTAACAAAAATATTGTCTTCATATACTTAACTAATAAAACCACAAATATTGAGAACACAAATATCATTGTTAAAAATATTATTTTTCGCTTGTATCAAAAACACAAATATTTGAAACCAAAAAATTGTTTCCTTTAAATAAACATAAAATATCGCCTCACACAATTTCAACTACTGTAATATCGCAAAAATCATTACATTATCATTAAAAAACACAAAACAATACTTTTTACTTGAAACAAATAATTACAATAAACATTAAACAACATGTACACATGAAATATATAATGAAATACATAACAATATAGGCTAAAATTGTACATACACTACAAACATGTATACAATAATATAAAAAAAAATATATGTATATATATATATTCACTGAAAAATCACGTTTCAGGGACGTTATAGTTAGTTGGACATTTTACACATACAAAACCAGAGAAATTCAGCCGTTATAATTAGTTGAGCTAACTATAACTCAAGCCCTCGCAATGCACTGCTGATGAGGTCACATGTTACATCATTCACGACATGGTCAGTGATATCCTTTATGACATCTCAAATGAAGTTTAAATACGTTTTATATATATAAATGCTGAGGTGTATGGAAGAATGAGTGGGTGTATGAATGTCTGAATGGATGATTTAGTAGGTGTGTGACTGACTGTATAAGTGAGTGATTAACGTGTCTTACTGAATGCATGGGTTAGTGACTAAACTGTGTAACTGTCTGTATCAGTCTGTTAGTTGGTGTGTAAGCGACTGTATGGGTTGGTGAGTAGCTACATGAGCATCCTTATGGGTTATTGATTGGTTGTATGAGTATCTGTATAGGTGCCTGAGTGTCTGTGTGAGTGGGTGGGGAGTGTGTGACTCTGTGCATAGATGTGTGAGTGGGTGATTCACTGGGTGTATGGGTTTCAGACTGCATGTGTGAAGGGCTGAAGGGGTGAGTGAGTGTGTGTATGGGTGTGTTGGTGAGTGAATAGATGTCTCAGTGGTACATATGTGAGTAACTACATATGTGAAAGGCAGTATATGTGAGTGTTGGAGTATATAAATGAATACATGTGCAAGTGAGTGTTGGAAATGGCCCGTTTTGCATGGTTATGCCCAAACTTTTTGCTTCTTCCTCCTATCTTTTCCTGACCTGTTTGTGTTGGTTTTAGGACTCTGGGTACTTTACCACTGCTAACCAGTGGTAAAGTGCATGTTCTCTCTGTGTACATTGTGGTATTGATTAGTGTTTCCATGATTGACTGTTTGGTTTTCTTGTCAGCCCCTAGTAAAGTGCACTGAGTGTGCCATGGCCAGGGAATACAATGCTACATGTTGGCCTGCATCAGGCATTGTGCCACCCACGTGAGTAGCCCGGAAAAGGTACCTCAGACCTGCCATTGCAGAGTCTGCGCACAGTTTGCACTGTCATATCGACTTGGTCATTGCACACACTGGCCAGTACCTAACCTTCCCTTTTCTTACATGTCAGGCACCCCTAAGGTAAGCTCAAAGTGCCCCTGTGGGCAAGGCACAGTGTATGTGAAAGGTAGGACATGCCCTGGTGTGTGTGGCATGTCGTAATAGTGAATTACAGCCCATTTCGGTTTTTTTCACTATTGCAAGGCTACCTGTTCCCCATAGGACAGAATGGGAAGTTTGTTTATAACATCTTATAAACATAACTGGCCCTGGGAATTAGGTGGGGAAAATACAATTTAGTATGCCTGAACTCAGAATCAAATGATGCATCTTTTAGTAAAGGTGATTTTTACATTCTGTGTTTGAAAATACCACTTTTAGGAAGTAGGTATTTTCTTGCTCAGTCATCCTGTGTGCCTCTGGAATGTGGATTGCCTGTCTGGGTTTTGGGTGACAGATGGCTAGGAAGCAAGGGAAGCTCCCGATTGTCCATGTAGCTCAGGAAAGGGCTGATTAGACCTGGGCTGAAATGGGGGAAGAGGGAGGAGATTTCCTCACACCCCAAAGAGCCTGGTCTGCATCTGACAATGCCGTCTCCACCCCCTGCCAGGATATCACACCAGATAAGGCAGACCTGGTTCTGGCTGGGCACAGACACCCTCTGCCTGTAGGATCAAAGGATTTTTGGATACAAACTGGGGCCTGACCCCTGAATTTTAGAACTCTTTTGGATTAAGAAGACTGCCAAGAAGAAGAGCTGAATAAGCTGTGAGGAGGCACTACCACTATGATGTGTGATTTGCTGTGTAGGCCTGCAGTGGCTGTTTCTGTCTTGGGCAGTGAAAGGATTGGACTGAACTTCCTGCAATCTACTTTTGTGAGTTTCTCCAAGGGCTTGAGGTAGAGCTCACCCCCTGTTCAAGAAGTCTCAGGAACAGCAGACTTCAAGCTCTTCTGCCCTCAGCACTGGGGACTGTGTGTTTTGTGCTGCAACAGAACAAAAACAACCCAACGACATCTACAATGCCGCTGCTGACTCCATGTTCCGAAGGCACCGCAGAGGGCACTTCCGCATGCCACACCGGGACCCTGGTCTCACCGATGACGCCGGCTGACGCCACCACCGAGCCGCTGCTCGCACCGCGACCTGTGGGCACCACACTCCGCACCACTTTGCTTCACGACAACGCCTTGGCCTCTCCGACGACGCCGCTCCATGCCAAAATTGATGTTGCTGCTTGCTCCATGGTTCAAGGGCTCCGCTCATAAATTTACATGACGTACCGCGCTCATCACGCACCGCTGCCCTGGCGTACCAATGCCACCACCATCGACTCCAGTTCGTCAGTCGACGACAGCGCTTCAGCAACGATGCCACTGATGCTGGCACCATGACCTGCCCGCACTGCAACGACGCCATCTGGCGCTTCCACCGAGCCGCTGCTCGCACCGCAACCTGAGGGCACCTCACTCCGCACCACTGCGCTTCGCACCACAGCACATGACGCCTGCCGACCCGAGCGCTCCTGACTCCATCAGACAGGAGATCAACCTGCAATGTGTGTAACTTTGAGGGCCCTTGACGACGCCTTTAGATGCCGTGTTTTTGGAAGCTCAACGAGAGGTCTAAAAGGTACTGTTTGCGGGTCTTCCCGACACCGTAGCTGGCCCGCAACGCCATGGTCAGCCAGAACTGTTTGGATTTGTTTGCTCACGATGCCGTGATAGCCCCAGACGGGGGACATCAAGGAACTATTTTTAAAGCATAAATTGATAAGTAAAGATATGAAGTACTGTATTGTGGATTATTAACATTTTTGGTCTTGTCTTAAGTATATAAAAATATTGAATATTTTCTAAACTGGTGTGGTGCCCTTTTGTAGTGCTTGTGCTTACACTGTATTACTGTTTGTTATGCGCAAATACTTTACACACTGCCTCTAAGATAAGCCTGACTGCTCGTGCCAAGCTACCAAGGGGGTAAGCAGGGGTTATTTTAGGAGTGTAACTCCCTTATCCTGACTAGAGTGGTGGTTTCTGCCTGGCTTTGGCAGATGCCCTCGCCTGCCAAAAATCCCATTTCTAACAGTGACTAGGAGTGTGAGTAACTCTATGGATGAGTGGCGGTGTGTGAGTGTCTGTATAGGTGTAGGTGTATAAGTGCATATGATAGTGCTGATTTGATGAGTATCTGCATGTATGAGTGACTGTATGGCTGAATGAGTGGATGTGTGTGTAGACCTAGGAATCAGTGTGTGGGTATATAATAACTGGTATTGGTGTGTCTATGGTTTCAAAAGTGGTAGTCGGTATTTTAAAGTGGGTGTATCAAAGGTTATATTAGGGTATGAAGAGGTGCATCAGATTTTCACATGGATGATGCCATCAGTGATGTAATTTGAGATGCCATCAGCGATGTCATTAGTGATGTCACTGACCATGTCATGAATGATGTAATATGTGACGTCATCAGCAGTGCAGGCGCGAGTTACAGTTAGCTCAACTAACTATAACTGCTGAATGTCTCTGGTTTTGTACGAGTGAAATGTCTAACTAACTATAATGTCCCTGAAACCTGTGGTTTTTTAGTGAATTTCAAAGGTTTTTCAAATTCTAATTTCTAACTATAATGTCCCTGCTGAATCCATTGTTTTTTTCAGTGAATTTCTAAGTTTTTTTAAATGCTAATTCCTAACTATAACTCCCCTGAACCCTATGGTTTTTTTCAGTGAATTTCGAAGGTTTTTAAATGCTAATTTCTAACTATTCCTACGGAGGTAGGAAAGGTGCAGAAAGAGGAAGAAAAGCGCAGAAAGAAGCAAGAGAAATGCAGAAAGAACCAACAGAGGTGCAGCAAGAGGCCTTGTTGCAAAGTCATCCAGGGCCAGATGTAGGAGCCAAAATACCGGTCGGTAACGGCCGATTTAGGCCGTTACCGACCGGTATTTAAGAATTGGCATGCAGGGGCATAATTTTACAGAATCGGTAAATTTACCGATTCGGTAAATTTACCGATTCTGTAAAATACCGAATCGGTATTTTTAACGATTCGGTAAATCCCAGATGTAGGTGGGACTCTTCTGAGTCCCAAAGTCCCTACAAATTCGGTATTTTACCACCCAATCCAATTGGGTGTTAAAATACCGAATCCAGGTGTGCATGCACATGTGTGCATGCACACCTAGCCATGTGACAGACAGACATGCCCTTAGGGCATGTCTGTGTGCCACATGGCGCACATGCCTATTTTTGGGGTACCAGAGGATGTCAAAGTGACACCCCCTGCACCCTTGCTGGAATCAGTATTTACCGATTCGGTAATTACCGAATCGGTATTTCCAATTGATTCCTATGGGCTTCACAGCCCATAGGAATCAATAGGAAATACTGATTCGGTATTTACCGAATCGGTAAATCCCGAATATTAACGATTCGGTATTTCAACATCTGGAAATACCTACATCTCCCCCCTTCATATTTACCGATTCATAAATACCGAATCGGTAAAATTCGGTATTTATGAATCGGTAAATAACATTTACCTACATCTAGCCCCCAGTCCCCCAAATTTTTTGCTGACTGGTACTGGTGGTAACTGACTCTGACTAACCAGGCCCAGAGCCAGTGCTATCCTGAAAGACACTTAGAATACAGTGAAAACACCTACATACACTAGGGCACACTAGGGGATGGGGTACCCCTATGATTGACATGACCTCCCCTGTAAAGTGTAGTACATACATAATAGGGCAGGGGGATTAAAACTACCTCTAAGTCAGAGGTGCAGAAAGAGGAAAGAGAACTGCAGAAAGAAGCAACAGAGGTGACGAAAGAGGCAAAAGAGGTGCAGAAAAAGCAAGGGAAGTGCAGAAAGAGGCAACAGGGGTACATAAAGACGCAAGAGAGGTAGAAACAAGCAAGAGAAGTGTAGAAAGAGGCAAGAGAATTGCTGAAAGAAGCAACAGAGATGTAGAAAGAAGAAAGAGAAGTGCAGAAAGAGGCAAGTGAGGTGCAGAAAGAAGCAAGAGCAGTGCAGATAGAACCAACAGAAGTGCAAAAAGAGGCAAGCGGGTGCAGAAAGAGGTAGGAGAAGTGCACATAGAGGCAAGAGAGGCACAGAAAGAGACAGGAGGGGTGAAGAAATAAGGCAGAGAAGTGCAGAAAGAGGTAAGAGAATTGTTGAAAGAAACAATAAAGGTGAAGAAAGAAGCAAGAGAAGTGCAGAAAGAGGCAAGTGAGGTGCAGAAAGAAACAAGAGAAAGGCAAAATGATCCAACAGGGGTGCAAAAATAGGCAAGAGGGTGCAGAAAAAGGTAGGAAGGGTGCACAGAGAGGCAAGAGAGGTATAGAAAGAGGCAGGAGGGGTACAGAAAGAAGGAAGAGAAGTGCAGAAAGCTGTTACAGGTACTGAAAGAGTGACAAAGGGTGCAGAAAGAACACAAGAAGTGCATAAAGAAGCAACAGAAGTAGAGAAAGAGGCACGAGAGGTGCAGGGTGCAGGGACAGCCGGGAATGGTGCAGAAAGAGGGAACAGGGGTGCAGAAAGAGAAAAGAGGTGTGCAGAAAGAGGCCAGAGTTCTGCAGTAAAAAGCAACAGATGTGCTGAAAGTGGCAAGTGAGGTGCAGAAAGAGGCAAGAGAGGTGCAGACAGAGGCAATAGAAGTGCAGAAAGAAGCAACAGAGTTACAGAAAGAGGCAGGATGGTTTCAGAAAGAGGAGAGAAAAGTGCAGAAAGAAGCAAAAGAGGTGCTCAAAGAGGCAAGAAGGATGCAGAAAGAGGCAAGAGCAGTGCAGAAAGAACCAAGTGAAGTGCAGAAAGAAGTAACAGAGGTGCAGCAGGTGGCATGAGTGGTACAGAAAGAAGGAAGAGAAGTGCAGAAAAAAGCAACAGATGTGCTGAAAGTGGCACACAGGGTGCAAAAAGAGGCAAGAGAAGTGCAGAAAGAAGCTACAGAGGTAGAAAAAGAGGCAAGAGTGGAGCAGAAAGAGGGAACAGAGGTGTAGAAAGAGGCAAGAGAGTTGCACAAAGAGGGAAGAGGGGTGCAGAAAGAGGCAAGAGGGGTGCAGAGAGAAACAACATGAGTGCCGAAAGAGGCAAGAGAGGCACAGAAAGAAGCAAGTGAAGGGCAGAAAGAAGCAACAGAGTTACAGAAAGAAGCAACAGAGGTGTAGAAAGAAGCAAGAGAAGTGCAGAACAAGGCAAGTGAGGTGCAGAAAGAAGAAAGAGCAGTGCAGAAAGAACCAACAGAGGTGCAAAAAGAAGCAAGAGAGGTGCAGAAAGAGGCAAGAGAGGTGCAGAAACAGGCAGGGAAGGTGCAGAAAGAGGGAACAGGGGTGCATAAAGAGGCAAGAGAGGTGCAGAAAGAGAAAAGAGGAGTGCATAAAAAGGCAAGTGATCTGCAGAAAAAAATCAACAGAGGTGCTGAAAGATGCAAGTGACTTTACTACTACTAAATCCCTTTTGTGAATACTGAAAGTCATGAAGTTAGGATTTTTCTCAGTTTAGTAGAAGTAAAGTTACGAATACTACCTTTACTACTACTAAATTTCTTTTGTGAATACTGAAAGTCGTAAAATTAGGATTGTTCTGTTTAGTAGTAGTAAAGTTAGGAGTCCTATCTTTACTACTACTAAATCCCTCTTTTGAATACCGAAAGTCGTAAACTTAGGATTTTTCTCAGTTTAGTAGTAGTAAAGTTAGGAATCCTAACTTTACTACTATTAAATGCCTTTTGTAAATACTGAAAGTCGTAAAGTTAGGATTTTTCTCTGTTTCGTAGTATTAAAATTATGAATCCTAACTTTACTACTACTAAATGCATTTTGTGAATACCGAAAGTCATAAAGTTAGTATTTTGTCTCAGATTACTTTTGTGAATCGGACCCAATGTACTTTTGCTGTCCAATTCTGTTTCTGAGAGGAAATGGAAATGGGGGGACAGTCAACCATACTTTGTGTCTTGAAGCTAGCTAGTGATAACAATATCAATGTACCAGAATGTGGCTATAATACACATCCTCTACTGTGTAGAAAATGCTACTTTTATTGAATGGTTACTTCTGCTTCGCCCACCTTTATCTCTAATATCCTTATTTTGCCTTAGGGATATCACCATTGCCAGATTCACTGTTACATTAACTTGGATAATTTACTATTCTAACTTTAGACGTGTCAAATGTGGGCTTATGCTGGTCAGGGCAATGAGAATTCTAGGGGATTGCTATGTCAAAGCAAGGTAATTCAGGAAATTATTGGTGTGCATATGGCACTGTAGGCTGATCCTTTTTGGTTTTTAGACGAAAATTCTACAAAAATATTCAGATGGAAGTTTATGCTGATGTAGACCCACACTGACTTGGGCAGCAAATATACATAACAGAAATCCTGCAGAGCGTAATGCCACCAAGGAGCTTAGCTGGGCTCAATACACATACAGTGGGTATTGAGCCCAGGAGTGGTGACTCCTGTATTAATGTGGAGTGTCACTGAAGTCTGCTCTGCACAGAACCTTGAAAATAAGATCCTTGGTTATATTCCTGCTCCCTGTTCCACATGAGGAAGGCCCTGAAGTTAGAGCTCTTCTTTGAAAATCTGCTTGTAAAGAAGGAGCTTGCCAAGGATCAGAGAGGCATCTACCCACCAGCCCAAGGCAACCCACAAACAAGAACAGTGACAATCAGGACAGAGTGGGTATGGTCAGGAAGCTGAGCATGGCAACTGCTCTTTCTTGAGCTCCACCACCATCCCTGCATTCATCTAATACCTGCCTGGACGGGGGCCCGAGACATCTGTAGCCACAAAGCTGGAGGGCAGGAGCTATGGAGACAGCCTGGAGCCTACACTGTGGCAACACCAGGCACTTTGTTGCAGAGGAGACACTGTGCGGCTTGCTTCTCCCACAGCCACATTCCTCCAGTGGCTTCTACTTCTGGATGGGTCCTGGTGAGTAGATCGGAGAGGGCCTGAGTTTGGTTCCTGGTCAGGGTGAAGAACCAGAGGCCCCTGTGGGCACATTGGTTAGAGAGGCCCCCCCACTGTTGAGTAGCTCAAGCGGGCATCAGGCCCGCGGCTTCAACTCAGAGGCAGCATCTGGGAGGCCACACAGCTTCTTTGGGAATAGTTTCTTGCTCGCTAGGTGGCCTGAGACCCCCCTGCACAGGAGGGGAGTACTGTGTGGGATAGTTCCAATCCCCATGGAGACATTGGTGGTGCTGTCTGCCCTCGGAGACCAGAACCCCAGAATGGTGGGACTCATGTTGGAAAGTGCTGCACTGAGAGCCTGGTGCTGCTGTGGGGCCCAGTGCTAAGAGGGGGACCTTCATTAAACACATAGTGTACGTGGGTGTCAGCCCTTGGCGCTAGTTGGGTGGCTGCACCTGAGAGGTCCAACAGAGGATCCTGTCTGTCCCAGGGACCCAGGGTTCAGCAGGTGCTACCTGGTTGTTGTTGGGACAGTGTAGCATGCCTGATGTTGTGGTGGGTGGCAGACCTCTGGCTTCGATCGGGAGACTGACCCTGGGGGTGATGGGGAGTGACTGTGCCTCCAGTGGCTGGGTTGCAGGTGGCACAGGAGGGACATATACAGCTGTCCCAACCCTTTGATGGAGTTCATGCCCCATTGGACCAGTGCAGATTAGGGCATGCCCTGAGGGTATGGGGGTGTCAGCTCCTAATTCCATTCGGGGGCTCACACACACAGAGGGAGTGCTGCAGGAACTTGACTGGCACAGCAAGTGCACCCCTGGTCTTACATGGCAGTGGTTCAGGTTGAGTGCCTGACTAGAACTACCAGGAGAGTCAGCGTGTTGATCTATGGTCTCTTTTGAGGGATTTGGTGCAGAGTGGGCTTGCTGGACATTGGATCTTGTCATGAGCAATTGGGGTCCTGTTGTGTTATCCTTCTTCTTCCACTGTTGGGACTTGTTGTGGTCTCCTGGTCCTTTCTGCTCTCACTATGGGGAAAGACAAACTGCCTATGACCCTAATCTCCCAGGGCCACATTGATAAGTACACAAGACCCACGGGGTGATCAACAGGGAGGTCCAGATGCACGCCACTCCAGTCCCCATTGACCACTCAGCCCAAATCCTTCAGGCAATTAAAGACTTACAATCCTACCTATATGAGAAAATGGACAAATTAAAAGTGGATGTCTCTCTGTTAGGGCAGGACCTATGCAACACAACAACGAGGGTGGCAGAGACGGAGGGTCGTATATCGGCTACAGAAGACGCACTCCATAAGTTGCAAACCACAATCTCTGGTCTCCACAAAACTGTGCATCATCATCTTGAAGTATTGGTGGGTGACATGGACGGTCGATCAAGACCTAGCAACATAGGGATAATGGAGGTTCCGGAGGACGTGTAGGGAACGTCCAGGGCTGAACTGGCAGTACCGGGCAACAGGCATTTTCCCAGGAGACTGGAAGGGGTGGGGGCCAGTTTTGCAGCTCTGGGGGCCAGTTTTGTTACTGAGGATCGGTTTTGCAGCGGTGCTACAATATCGACCCCCAGTAACAAAAGCAGCAGTGCACCCTCCTCCTCCCCCAGCTCACTGGAAGGGGGCTGGTCTGACAAAACTGCCAGGGCTGCTTTTGGTTCCCAGTTCGGCCTTGGGAATGTCCCCCATCCAGTTTGTGACCACATGGCTGAAGACAGGGGTACCGATAGAGGAGCTGTCCCCTTGCTTTGCAGCGAAGAGGGCTCACTGATCTTTGGTATGGAAGCCAACACCGGGAGCTCTGCCTCACCCCATAATTGCCTGCATTTTTTATTTTGCTAACTGTGACAGGATCCTACGCGCCACCCGGCGGCAGGAAGCCTTGCCATGTGACTCTGCTCCGGTGATGGGTTTACTATACTACAAGCTTAAAGTTCGGCAGGAAAGACATATTTACTTGTCAGTTAAGCTGAAGCTATGTGTGCTTTAGATTCAACACATGTTACTCTTTCCAGTTGAAAGTGATATAACAGGACATAACTTTTTTCTTTGACACACAGGAAGCAGGTTGGACATGGCTAGAGTAGAGGCTCCCTCCTCATTTCGCTGTTTCTTTCTCACCCACACATCCTGAGGGTTTGGGTCGACCCAGGGTTGGGGGTACGTGGAGGAGGAGACACTCTGTTGCTGGTTCAGCAGGTGCACAGGAGCTCCGCTGGTCAAGTTCCTTGGATTCAGACTTAATACATGAAAGGGCCACTCTACCTCCCCGGTGGCAGGAGCCCTGGCTCCCTGATGCACTTTATCTGTGCTTGGGACTTCCTTGGATGTATTCTTCCTTGGTACTAGACCAGGTGGGCATGAGACTGACCATGTGCACCCTCTCTCCTGATTGTTCCTTTATTTCCTTTGCGTGGGTTGTTTTCTTGGGTGGTTAGGGGAATGTTACTTTTGAACACTGTAAGGGCTTGGTCACCCGGTTGGGGGTGATTCCACAAAAGTTCCTTCATGTTCACGAGGTATGGGGTGGGGTGGGAGGGTTCGGTTACTTTGTTTTTTTCTCACCTACTCTGGACATTGCTACACAAGGACAGGTTTGACTATGAGCCCAGAATGCCCCACCCAACAATTGATGAGGTTGATGCTAATGCTCCATGCACTATTTGTCTATTGGCCTGGAATGTTAACAGGATCCAGGATCCTATCAAGAGAGGTGCGGTGTTGAAGCGGGCCAAACGATAATCAGCTGATGTGCTCCTTCTGATAGAGAATCATTTAGTGGGCAATAGATGTCACTTCCTTGGCCGTGTGGGGTACATGCAGGTGTTTTACGTGGGCTTTGTCCGGTGGTTAGGGCGGATGCCCATTTTGATACATTGTCCTCTGGTTGTAAACAATATTTGGCATGCAAAGCAGGGTTGCAACATTGCAGTGTCCAGCCTACTCCACGTGCACCCCATTGCCTGGCTAGCATTGATCCTCTTTCACCTGTCGCATCTGAAATTTTGCAGCCATTGTGGGCCGTGGTGAGAGTATTCCTGATGGGACAGTGGATTCTTGGGAGGGACTTCAATGGGGTGGCTTGCTGGGGATAAATGACATTTAGTCGACATGAATTTAGTGATAAATGTGATGTTATAAACCAGTGGTACAGCAAGAGGACACAGTCAAATTCAATGCGTCAGAGCAGAGTTTAATAATGATGTTTGTAGACCAGATAACAATGGATAATAATGTAAACAGCATATATCTCGTGGAAAAATGTATAGTAACACCTATTTTTAATTAATTTTCTAGTTACCCCTGACGAAGGGCCCATGGAGGCCCGAAATGCATTGGGTTTGCAAATAAACTGCTATTTTAATGAAATCTGCTTCAGTGCATATTCTTGAATGAAGAGGTTCGGATGGCCCATCAGGAATACTTGAAACCTAGAAAATTGGCATTTTCCTACATGTGGATTGCAAATGGTTAATGAACATAATGAATGGAAAAAGTAAAAGTACGGAAAGAAAAGGTTTAAAATGACGAATATTGGTTTATAAATTGCACATGCATTAGCAATTGTGCTATGGTTGGGGGCACTACACAGTGTCCCAATGTTGCAAATCATTGCTGGGGATTAGACCACACCTCCAGAGTGGGGGGCACCAATTGACAGTTGTCCTCGTTCACCCGCTACATCAGCGCCATTATCCTGATGGACACGTGGCAAGCTTCACATCTAGGGTAACGGGGCTACACTTTTTCTCCGGGGCACACAGGATCTTCTCCTGGCTCGACTATTTCCACATACCTGTTTCAGAATCCAATAGGGTGCAGGACATACATATACATGGCTTTGGAGCTATGGCTGCAAATTGACCCTGGACCTTATCCCTGGGCTGGTGGCTGCAAGATGCTAGAACCAGGACCTACATTCACACTGCCATATAAGATATGTGGACACCAACACTGGCTCAGTTGAGTCTCTGGAGACTCTGTGTGAGGCCTTCATGGCCACTTTCAGAAGGGAAAATTATTGGCTATGTCTCAGGAAGGTGACGGAAGCAAACACAGGAGATGACCGAATTGCAGACCTTTATCTTAGAGTTATTGCAGCTTATGCTGTCTCTGGCTCCTCTGCTGTCCTTAGAGACTCCTTACATCAACAAGAGGCATTGCGGAAATTGCTTCTAGATGAGACTAGAATAGCCTGGCTTGCTACCCAGAGCTGCATTTATCAGTGGGGGGATAGGACTAGTAAAGATCTGCATGGCTCTGCTCTAAAATTTCGCATTGCACACATATTGCATCTGTAACACACAGGAGGGGAGTCAGGCGTGCTGGGAATTCAGCCATCCCCCAGTGCTTATTACACGTCACTATACTTGCAACCACCTTGGGTGGAATTTTAAGCCAACCGAGTTTTCGTGCAGGACTTGCCCATGCAGTCCCTGTCTGACTTAGACTGAAATGCGCTGGACAAGTACATCACCTGCAAGTGGCTGGGGTTGTCTCCGTCTCAGCTCCACCCGGGCAGGACTCCAGGTCCCAATGGTCTCCTAGTGGAGTTATTTAAGGATTATCAAGGACTACTTATGGACCCCCTCTAGAATATGGTCCAGTGGGCCCACAATACTGGAACACTTTCCCCCTGACCTCTGACTAGCCGAAATAGTCGCTATTCTCAAACCAGGACACCCTCCAGGTGACTGTTCCTCTCATCATCCTATCTTCTTACTAAACAGAGAGGTAAATATTTGGGCAAAGGCTCTTGCCAATAGACTGAGTTGGGAGATTACCACCTTGGTTCATGCAGGCCAATCTGTCTTTATATCTAAGAGAGCCACACAACAAAACACCCAGTGGGTACATAATGCTCTGGCATTAGCAGATAGACTACCAGGCGCTCAACTACACTTGTTGGTGGATTTCTTTAAGGCGTGTGATTCTGTGAGATAGGGCTACTTCCTTTGCTTGCTGCAGGAACTTAATTTCCTGCATGCACCTGATATATACCAACATTCAGGTAAGGGTAAGTGTGGGTGATACATTGTCTGGTCCATTCACGATGAACAGGGGGACGAGACAGGTATCTCCTCTGTCTCCCCTGCTATTTGCCATTGTAATTGAGCTGGAAGGGTTACCTTACAAAAGAAACCCCATTATGGCATGGGACCCAGTTGTTACAGGTCGGGCCATGGAGGGATTCAAATCCTGAGATGTCTTTGGCATGTTTAAGTGGGGAATGTTCAGCCAGGGTCCACAATTAAATCTTTTCTTACGTTACAGGAAGAATACAACCTACATTTCTCCCACTCTTTTGCTGTATTAGGTGAGAGCTCAGACATAATCTCACCCAATACATCAAGGGGATACATCAAGGGGCTTGTGGTTATATCAGATCACCCCTGTAGAGACAAACTACTTCTGGAGGAACAAGGCAATCACAACATTTCACAAGTTTTCTGAACACTAGTGATCCCCACACCAAACTCAAATGATTTTTAATCACTGTACCGTGTAATTGAACTGCTCTTTGCACAATCCACTCTCGACCTGCATCCCCGGTCCGTCGTGGCTAATCATGCCGGTTGAGTGGAGGGACGCATCTCCTCCCCCAAGGGCTGCACACACTTCCGGCTTGGAGGGTAACGGTCTAGAGCTCATTAGCTTACTATTTAACCCACATGTTTCCCGGACGCGCAGCATACCAGAAGCTTGCACTGGCGAGGTGAAGGTTTAGCTCCTTTACACTGTTTTTTTGTGGGCTTTTAAATGTTATTACATGCTGTTTTACTTTTATGAATTTTACTTAAAAATTATTTTTAATCACTGTATTGTGTAATTGAATTGCTCTTTGCATAATCCACTCTCGAGCTGTCTCCCCGGTCCGCCGCAACTAATCGTGCCGTTTGAGCGGAGGGATGCAACTTCTTCTCCAAGGGCTGTACTCACTTCCGGCTTGGAGGGTGATGGTCTAGAGTTCATTAGCTCACTTTTTAACCCACATGCTTCGCAGGACGCAGAGCGGACGTGCACACCGGGTGCAGCGCTAGCACGCCAAAGGCAAGCCCATCTGCACCCATGCGCGCTGAGCGCCAGAGATGCTGGTCCTTTTCTCACCTACTCAGGTAGTGACTTACGGATGTAAAATTCCTCATCAACCAAGAAGGTTGGAAATTGCACTCGCTTTTACCTAGAAAGGGCTTATACAATTAGATATTTAAAATGCACCAACTGTGGTTTTGGGTTAAACCATAGCCTATCTACATGCAAACAATACGGTAATAACTGGCCTCGTAGGAATCATAATCCCAAACCCATATTACTACCTCGAGGCGCACTTATAAACGCAATATCTCTGCCCAAACATAAATTAGATATTGCCGAACAACCTAAAGCTCAAAGATTAGATTTGCTCTTTAACACCGAAACATGGTCTGACCGGGGATCAGGCCCAGACTTTTGTACGGCAAAGCCTTCAGGCTACACAATCTTTAGATACGACAGGAAGCGCAAAAATGGGGGTGGCCTTGCTATTATATACCACGAGACCTACTTCGCCTCATTCAAAGCTATTCCCTCCCCAGACTGTGAGGTACTATCTTTTAGTTTTAAATTCGCTAATCGCTTCTCTCTCAAAGGAATGTTGGTATATCTTCTTCCAGGGGAAAATAAAAATATGTTCCTTGATTTCCTTAACACACTACTTGAAATCTGTGCCCTGGAGAACAATCTCACCATGCTAGGTGATTTTAATTTTTATCTGGACATAGACACGGATTTAAATACGATTTCACTAATTGATACCATGACACTTGCAGGGCTAAATCAAAGGGTCAAAGACTGTACACATGCGGCCTGCAATACTCTGGATGACATTTTTACTAACCATGATGCACTTGAGATCAAGCAAATCCTACCACTGAGTTGGACCGATCATAGTGCTATTATCTTTGAGCTCGAGAACCCGCTTAAGAGCCAATCAGTCCATTCCAACTAGTTAACTGGGTCATATCGTAACTGGAAATGGGTAGACAATAACCAGCTAAACCACCAGCTTATATAACTACTCACAAATGGACCACTAGAACCAGAATAGGCCTCCACTCATTTCATTGAAGGGGTCCCAGCAACTGCCAACCTGTTAGCCCCCTCAAAAGATCCTCTAGCAATAGGACTACTCCATCTGCCCCCTGGTTCACTGACACTCTCAGGCTTAAAAAACAGAAGTGCAGAAGACAGAAGAGATGCTGGAGGATTAATTATGATAAATATGAACTGGGAAAATACAAAATGCTTTTAGCTGACTATAAAAAACTGATCCTCTCAGAAAAGGCTTCCTATTTTTCGAAACAAATTAAGGAGGCAGAAAACTCCACCAAAGAACTTTCCTGGGTGGTAACTCAAACTGTCTACACCCGCCAAAAGAAAGGAGTGTAACGACTCTCAGGAATTCTGCAACACACTTGCCCAGCAATTTCAAAATAAAGTAGAGCAAATGTTTCCCACTTTCGGCAATGGGGCACATTCGGATAATTACAACACATTAAGGGTGCCACACCCTAATGCCCCCATTCTTGCTGAATTCAGAGCAGTAACTGTTGATGAGATAATGACTCTTATTTCCAAAATAAGATCTGGCTCACCTTATGATCCACTCCCTCCCATGTTATTTAAACAAGCCCCAGAGGTACTTGGAACTAGACTAACATCCATTTTTAAAACCATGTTTACAGAAGGAGTTTTTCCCTCTATGTGGAAGAGAGCCTTGATTTTGCCCCTTTTAAAAAATCTAACCTTGTTGCAGTGGATCCAGGCAACTATAGGCCCATTTCTCGCCTTCCAGTTCCAGCGAAACTGGTTGAAAAGGTTATGAATAACCAGTTTACTCTATATTTACAAAGAGCATAAAATGCTGGATGATGCGCAATTTGGATTCAGGTCGGAGCATAGCACCGAAACAGCGCTCATAAAGGCCACCAATGAAATAAGAACAGTAATGGACACAAGGGGTGCTGCAGCTCTTGTCCTGCTTGACTTGAATTAATTGGGAATCTCTGGAAGGGCTCTGGCATTTGTCTCCTCCTTCGTGGATGATAGGACACAATCGGTGGCTCTGGGTAACTTGACTTCTCCATCCTTCACACTTCCTTGTGGTGTTCCACAGGGCTCTTCCTTGAGTCCTACATTTTTTAATGTTTAGTTTTCAAAACTGGCAGCCCTTATTAGATCCTTTGGAATGGCACTAACATCTTCTGCGTATGATACCCAAATTGTGGTAACTATTAGTAAAAATACATCACCGCCAGTAAATAGATTCAGGGACTGCATGACAGCAGTCAGCTCAGGAATGAGTTCGCACTGCCTCAAGTTAAATTCCAGGAAAAACGAGGTGATTCTGTTTGGTCATTTTTCCCCTTCATGGTCCCAGATTTGGTGGCCAACTGACATGGGAGCAGCACCTACCCCGGTCCCGAAAGTAAAACATTTGGGTGTAAATATAGACCAGAGACTTGACTTTGAAGCTCAAGTTAAGTCAGTCTCTTCATCAAGTTTCTGTATGCTCAAAACCATTACGAAAATTCTACCTCTAATCCCAACAGACAGCAGGAAAATGGTAGTCACCTCCCTAGTCCTTTCCAGACTAGATTACTGTAATGGGCTGTATCTTGGCATGCCAATGAAGCAACTTCAAAGGTTCTAGATGATCCTAAATGTGGCCACAAGACATCTTTTGGGGATCCCCAAATTTCAGTAGGTGGGAATCCATCTTCAAAGTCTGCACTGGCTGCCAGTTAGAAGGTGCATCACGTTTAAGACTTTGTGTATTACATATATCTCACTACATGGGGCCGGCCCCCAGTTCCTAAAATATTCACTTCACTGGTACTCTCCCAATACATGTCTGATATCACGTGGAACAAAAGTGATACTCTCTCAGAGAGTTTCAAATCTTGCTGGGGTGGTAGAAGATTTGTGGTGGGTGTCATCAGGCTCTGTTACTCCCTCCCGCTTAACATCAGAAATCTGCCCTCTCTGACTTTGTTCAGGAAAGCTATCAAGACTTGGCTGCTCTTCGATTAATGCTTCTGCCTGCTCATTGGTTTGTTAGTGCCAAGACATCATTGGTAATCGTGCGCTGTATAAATTAATAACATAACACATAACACATCGGCTGAGAAAAGCCTGGTTGGGGTACCTGGGGCAGCTCACACATGATGATTGGAGGGAGGCCAGCAAATCTGCCTTATTCAGAGGAAATATCTACATAGGGTTCACTATACGAGGGAGAGGTTGCGGAAAATGGTGGCTGTGGATGCCTCTACTTGCTTTTTGTGCTTGTCAGTAACAGAGGATTTCCTTCACAAAACCTCTGTGTATGCTCGTTGGCCCCATTTTGGGAGGGGGGTGATGACTTGCCTTACTGGACTGGGTCTTGCCTCGTGATCCCAAATTGGTTCTCCTTCACACTACAGAGGAGATACTGACTGATAGTTATCTTACCGCCCTACTGTGTTTGGGTTTGGTGATGACGAAGAGGGACATCACCAGGATGTGAAAGGACGGTGGCCCGCCATCTTTGGAACAGTCGAAACAAGGGTTGGACTATTATATGAACATCTATATTCCTATATATTAGTCCAGTGGGTGCCCTATAAAATAGTACAAAATTTAGGCTGCATGGGGCCAATACTAGGCATTGATCTGCAACGATCTGCAAATGTTGGTCATTCCGTCTTGGAGGAACTTTGGTCCTATGAGAGATGTGAGAGGTGGATTTTGTTGTTTTTCTTCCTATGATTACTACCACTGGTTGGTGAGGTACTATTGTGGACTCTAACAGATGCTTTCCTGTCCTGTTGTTACATGTGATTCACTGTGAAATACTCAATAACATGTCATAAAAAAACAATCAGGACAGAGGCTTGCTGAGGAGCCCCCAGAGGTTGATGCCTGCGTGTGGGGGCCAGCTCATCTTTTCTGATCCTGATGATTTGTCACTTTAAGCAGTGTCCCAGTGCAGTCTGTCATCTTGAAGACCGAATTAGTGACTTTGCTTTGTACAAGCATTGTATGGAGGATACAGCATTCCCTCCTGGACTTCCATGGACAATCGCTTACACTTCGGTCAAACCATATACCCCATGTTCAAATGCTCTACATGAACACTAAAATAACTATTCTATCCACTCAGACATTTGGATTATGGTTCAGTTTGGAATATGTCCTGACATTTCAGAACAATGGAAAATAGTAAATTTTGTTTTATCCTTTGACTCTTCTGCCCCTTTATCATTCATAATAGAAGTAAGCATAGCGATTCATTCCTTTTGGTTGTTGGTACTGTTCAAGTATTTGGAGACACCAAGCTCTGGAAATTGTCCCTGGCTGCTTAACTGATTATTTACAGTTCAGCTGCAACTCGCAGAACCACTTCCCTTTGAAGTGTAAGTTGCTAAATAACTTTATATCTATACTAAAAATGGTGGGACTCCATGACACTTAAGAAATCTCTAGAGGTGAACCACACACCTAGGGCGCTTTGTATTGATGTTTTTCCTCATAGTAGATGATTTCGATGAAGAGAAGGCAGATAAGTGCAAAGCTAAAGCAAATCAGACATCTAAGTGAGCCGATAGAAATGTTAATTGAGTTTGTAGAATCACAAAGACAGGTTTTGTTTAAATAGATCAATGATATCAAAAAGAAAATGAATTCTACTTAAAAGTCCTGAAAGTACTCAAAATATGTATGATATTCTTGAAGAAATGATTGCTAAATATCCAGCTGAAGTACAAGAAAAGAAAAAACTCTAGTTCCTTTTAGACAAAAGGAATTATGAATTTGGGAGAATTTGTACTAATGCTAAAAATGTTGGTAGCACCTTGAAGAAAGACCAATATCAGAAGAAGAGTTTGGCGGCTGCTCTGGATTAATCCAGAAAGTCCATTAAGTCTGAACAAAAATGGAGCTTGACAAACCACTACTTGATACAGAGGAATGTAATTATTTGAATATTTGTGATCCTTTAATTCTCATCATTTATTTTTTTACCAAAAATACATAAGGGAGGGCGAATACCCTCAGGTAGATGTATTATATTGGGTATAGGTCACACTTGGAGTGTGTATCTGAAAACAATTATATCTATTTGCCTCCTTTTGTCAATACCCTCCCTCATTTATTAAGGGCACAACAAGATTCTAGAAGCAAATGATGAAGATTCCTTGGGATACAGGTTATCTTTTGGTGTCTATGGATGTCAACAGACTATACATGAGCATTGCACATGAAACAGGTTTAGAATCAATGAAGTTCTTTTTATTTACCAAGTCAGTGAGCTATTTACACCATTTATTGATGTTAATGGATTTATCTGAATTTGTGCTAACAAGTATTTCTTGTATCATAATGAACTGTATCAACAGATAAAATGAACAGTGATGAGTTGCAGATTTGCTCCTTCTTATGCAAAACTCTTTATGGGTTTGTATGAGAGGGAGCATGCCTGGACTGGACCAAGGGAAGACAGTCATAAACTAGTGTATTTGGGGTGTTATATGGACGATATTATTATCATTTGGAAAGGTATTGTGGAAGATTTGAAAACATTCCACAATCACCTGAACAACAATAGTTTTAATCTAACTTTGAGTCTTGAGCATAGCAGGACTAATATATGCTTTTTACATTTAGAACCATACATTGATGAAGGGAAGCTTGTGTTAAGACTGTGTAGAAAACCAACGTCAACAAATACAATTTTACATGCCAGATCATCTCATCTAAATAACTAAACAGATTAACAACATTATTTCTGGGGAACTCCTGAAAGCCAAAAGAAATTAGTCTACAGAGAGAATATGAGAAGCAGGCTATGGTTATTACAGAAAGATTTAATCAAAGTGGTTATAGTGGTAAGATTCTAAGATTGGCGAGTTAATAACATTATTAGAGATTATAGAAAGAAAAAATTAGAAACTTGGATGTCAAAAAGAGTATATTTAATGCATTACTATGTACATCAATAGCAACAATATAATATGTAAAAGTTTTCTGAAGCATAGGGAGGTTCTTTCCCTTGATCAAGATACTTCTGGAATTGTTCTTAAAAAATATTAGTCAAATTATGAAAGCAAAAACATTGAAAACATTGCTCAGTCCCAGTAATACTATTAGATATAAGGAATGTTTTGAATCTTCTGATATCCAAAGTTATGAGGTAACGGGTTTTTAGGAACCCGTTTGGTGCCAGGGGATAACACCCGAAGACCTCTGAGTTCTCCCTGTTCCGGACCACAGGAACACGGAGTCTTCTAGTCGCAGTCAGAGATCAAGTTTTATTGGCAGCTACCAAGTAACAGGTGTCCTAGAAGCACGACAAACACGGGTCATGTGTTCTCAGGAGACTGTTCGTTTTTACAGAACCAGCCTTCTCCTTATATACAAAAATAATAGCTGCAAGCAAGAATTCTTGAGTTTACGATATGGCTATACACATATTTCTACAATAATACAAAAGAGCGAAGTCATGTAGGCAAGCCCGTATTTTAGATGTCCAATTCGTGATAGATTACCTAGCCAGGCCCGGAACTCCCATCAGATATCGGTGAAGCCCCAATAAAAGAAGGCACCTCCTAGTCATAAAACTGGCCATAAACAGGGAGCGTGGACAGGTGTGTATGTGTGTAGAAAACATGATCTGTGCGCGGTGAATGGTTTATGGTATGTTGTACATTGATGCTATCGGGTTTGGCCACTGGGCGAGGAGCTGCCTAAACAGGTTTGGCTGGAGGCAAGGGAGTCAGTTGGGACAGGTCAGGGGGAAGTCAGGGAAGGTGGACGTGTCCTTTTAGATCAAGCTCGACCTTTAATTGACTTATCATGAGGGCAAGACACAAGATGGATACCGTTTACAAAATGGAGTCTGGGGGTTGGGACGGAAACTACGATTCAGGGGTGTTAGCATGCCTCGATCATGACGCAAATGCATAGGAATGATGTCCTAATCATTATCGGTTCGTCAACACCAAATTCGTCATGGTACGTTGATATTTCGGGACACGGATACCGGGACAACAGTAGGGTCCAGAATTTCAGAACCACAGACCCTCCTTTTGCCCTCATATAAGGCAATGATTCATGTTAATCCGAGTCTAAATCTGTATGAAGGAATTCGTGGAGATGCTGCTGTAGCATCATTCTGTTGCTCAGTTCGTCCCTTGACACAGGCTTCCGTACACATGAGGTAGCACAGAGGCCACATAGTGCCGGAGCGCACTGTCCACATAGGCAGAACATAAACAGAAGTGCTAAGATCATCCCAATGAAGATCAGTGTTTTCCATCCCCAGGTGGCGATCAGTCCCCAGAACCACCCTAGTAAGGACCAGTCCCCTTTTTCTACGTGAAGGGAACCAGATATCTCGTGTAACTTAGAGATGGCCTGGTACACTGTTGGTGCGTTATCAGGGATGAAAATGCAACAACTGGATTGGATCACTCTACACACACCACCACGATCGGCGAGTATGATATCTAGGGCAACTCGGTTCTGAAGGGTCATAAGTCGATCCGACTGAAGTTCGGTCGTCAAGTTGCCAAGAGCTCCGGCCGTTGTACTCACGGCGGATTCAACTATCCTCGATAACTGGCGAATATTCCTGCTGTTCACCATAGGCCCCCAAAATGGCAGAAAACCCTTTGCGAAGTCAGCGAATTCCTGACCCGCGGTGTCGTCTTTACTCACGACACCTCTACCTGTCCTTGTCCGATGGTAATCTGCTCTGGCCGTGTAGGTGGGAGGCAGCAGAAATGCGATAAAGCATGTACCTGAGAAGTCAGGGGGCAACCAGGTGTGAGCTTGGTCATGGCAGACGAAATACGTGCCTTTGGCTGCTAATAGTATAGGGGAAGTTCGAGAAGCGAACACATAGGTTTCCGTGCATATACTCTTTCCTAATTGTGCTTTGGGATCCCTGCCGATACCTTGTAAACATAAGTGACCTCGGTTGGGTACTATCCAAACTGGGCGGGATTTCTTTGCTGTCTGGCTCTTACTCAGGTAAACCCCATATTTAGTTACGTTCCAACGAGTGTATGGAGTGAGTTCATCTTTGGGAATCGTTAGATATGTGTCGAACTCTCTACTCATATTTCTTATCCCTGCTACTAGTGCCTTGTTACTGGAATCGCTTTCAACGGAACGGGTTGGGTATGGTTCTAGGGCGAACAGGAACATGGTCTGAAAAGCCCACAGAGAACCATAATAGCTGAATGGCAGGATGAAGTATGGGATACCCTTATCAGTCGTGTGTGGCATGAGTCCACATATCCAACAGTTCGATGTGTTCATTATGGACTGGTGTTGGTGTAGAAGTTGAATGAATGAGTTATTTACAAATTCGAGTCTTCTTGCAGACTCGTGCTCAGGTAGAGGGTGAAAGTAGTATATATATAGAGTATAACCAGTCAAAAACATCGTTATGCTACACAACATTAAAATACATGTTATCAAAAACCTTCTTTTGGCCAGTACAGTGCATAATTGTCTTTCAAAGTTTGTGAGTCTGGTAGGTCTCTTTACCCTAGGAAACTCCATCCTCTAGTTGCTGCCCGCGGTGGTAGGTTGGTTCTGCCAGGGGGTGCGCTCTGTTCAGTCCGGGGTAACTCCCTTGGACCAACCAGAACCGTTGACCTAAACGTCCCCAGTTGCACTCCCCAGCCTTCAACCGCGACCCTAGCAGCAGAACCGGATGGCGGTTCGAAAATCAAAAATGAGCAAGTTTCCTGAGAGTGAGAGAGCTGAAAAATCAAAAAAATAGTTCTTGGGGGAAGGGAAATCACATTAGTTCGTTTTTATTTAGTCTCTTCGTTTAGACCTTAAATTGTACCGTCGTTTTCCTGGCACGGTGTGGTCTTCAAACAATGTCTCAGGTTCGGTAGTGTCCAACTGCATAGACTGTGGCACAAATCCTTGTAAAATATGATCACTCTCTTTTTCGGTACCAGTTTCTTTTAAACGTGCATCGCTGAAAGGGATGAAACGAGGTATGGATTCTGTCTCGGAGTCGGCAATTCCTTCGTTGACCCACCGGTCGTATGGAAGGGGCATAGGGACCCGTTTACAATGGGTCCCGTGCACCCAGTTCTTTTTGCCTTCCACCCGAACCGCTGATCTCGTGGAAAGAAGTACCAGATAAGGTCCGGTCCACCTCGGCTGTCCGTTGTTTATGCGATGGAGTGACCTGGATCGTCAGAGGCTGGGGGAGAGGAACGGTGAACCTGTTGGTGTAAAACACGCAATTTAGTTGTCAATTCGCACAAATAGTCAAGCAGTACGGGGTGCTCTATTTCGCTAAGTTTGTTTGGCCTTGGCACGCCCCAGACGTTGGCTGGGCGGCCAAACACTATCTCATGGGGGCTAAGTCCTAATCTGGAATGGACTGTCATTCTGGTTGACAAGAGTGCTAGGGGCAAGGCGTCAGGCCATTTAAGACCTGTGCAGGCTTGGATTTTGGCTAATTTGAGCTTCAAAGTGCCATTGTAGCACTCTACTAAACCAGCTGATTGGGGGTGATTCGCAGAGTGAAATTTTTGTTGTATGCCTAAACATTCACACACTCTCTTCATCACGCGTCCTACGAATTCACTTCCATTATCACTCCAGACGATTCTAGGCATGCCAAATCTCGGGAAGAACTCTTTGACAAGGGCTTTGGCAGTTGACAAGGCAGTATTGTCTTTAAGGGGGTACGCTTCCACCCACCTGGAGAAAGCGCAAACAACAACGAGCACATACTTCAGATTGTTGCATCTCTCCATGTGAATGAAATCGAGCTGCAAAACCTCGAACGGATACGTTGGAGGCGCAAAATGACCAGCTGGAGTTGGGGTTCCCCTACCGGGATTGTACTTCAAACACACCATACAGTTTCTGACCACATTCTCTGCATATTTCGGGATATTGCTATTTTGCCATACTGGGGCCAATACTTTACAGATTCCTCTCGAACTGATGTGTGCAAATCCGTGAGCCATTGTTACTACTGCGAGTACATATGCGTTAGGTAATAGCCATCGCTGGTGTTCTGACAATTCGACCCAACAACCATTCGCATCTAACCTACCCTTACTTTCTCTCCATTCATTCACCTCTTTCTCAGTTGCCTCGGCTTGTATAGATTTCACGCTTTCAATGGTGTCCTCACACATTCCCACATCAGTAAGCCATCTAGCGGGACCTACAACATACATCCGACTCATTGTGTTCCTTGCAGTCTCTTTTGCAACCTCATCTGCAAATGCATTCCCGCGGCCAACATCATCCTGAATCTTTTTGTGTGCACTGCATTTTACAATGGCGACTTGTAGTGGCAAGGTCAGTGACTGGAGGAGCTCATTAACTAGCTGACCATGTTGTATCTTTGCACCATGTGACGTAAGAAATCCACGTTCACGCCACAATCTCCCAAAACTGTGAGCCACACCAAAGGCGTATTGGCTGTCAGTGTACACATTCACTCGCTTTCCTTTCGCTAGCACACATGCTCTGGTAAGCGCAATTAGCTCTGCAGCTTGTGCAGAATGATGGGAAATGCGCGCAGTCTCTATAATGGTGTGTAATGTCGTTACGGCATATGCTGCAGTCGTATCACCATTCGGCAACTTGAAGCATGAACCATCAACCCATAAAGTATCGTTGCATTCAGGAAGGGGAGTGTCCTGTAAGTCTACTCTCCCTTTTGTCTCTTCTTCTGTCCTAAAACAGCAGTCATGTTTATCAATCTCGTCTGTTCCTGTCGGAATGGGTAATAACGTTGCGGGGTTCAGTGTATCACACCTCTTTATGTGGATGTGACTTGCTAGCAGTGTAAGTTCGTAACTGGATAGTCGAGCGCTGGTAAGGTGTTGTGTCTTCGTCCTGTTTAGTAAAATGTCTACTGCATGTGGAACCATAACGATCAGAGTATTATTCATGACTAATCCAGCGGATTGTCGGATGCAGACAGCTGCTGCGGCGGTAGCCCTCAGACAACTTGGTAGGGCTTTAGCCACAGGGTCTAGAGTTGCCGAAAAATACGCGCATGGGCGCTGTCTGTCCCCAAAATGTTGTGTTAAAACTGATAATGCACAACCTTCCTTCTCATGGACGTATAATGTAAAAGGCTTAGTGTAGTTGGGGTTTCCCAACACAGGAGCCGAACACAATGCATCACGCAACTCGTGGAAACTCGTCTGGCAATCTTCAGACCAAGGCATAGGATTTGGCGTGTCTTTGCAGAGTATTGCCAGCAAGGGTTTAGCTAGTAGTGAGAAATTCGGTATCCATTGTCTACAGTACGATGTAATGCCCAAGAAGGCTCGAACCTCTCTCTGTGTCCTTGGGGCACTCAGTTCTGCGATTGCCTGTATTCTTTCTGGTGTCAGTCTCCTTCCCTCCTTCGACAAGATGTGACCTAAGTACGTTACTTCTTGTCGGCAAAATTGTAGTTTGGAAAGAGAGACTTTGTGCTTCATATCACATAAGTGATGCAATAATGATAACGTAGCTTTCTTGCAAATCTCTTCAGTGTCTGCAGCGATCAGCAGATCGTCTACGTACTGAATCAGAGTTGAACCATTCGGTAGAATAATCGTGTCTAGTTGTGTTTTCAGGGCCTGACTGAATATTGAAGGGCTTTTGCAGTAGCCTTGAGGAGCGCACTTGAAGCGGAAGCTTCGTCCTCCTAAATTAAATCCGAAAATATCTCTACTCTCCTCAGCAATCGGGATGCTGAAGAAAGCGTTCTTCAGGTCGATCACCGAAAACCAATTTGCTGAAGCTGGAACCATCGTCAATAAAGCAGTAATGTCGGAGACAACTGGAAACTGTGGGATAACTATCTTGTTCACTTCTCTGAGGTCGATCACGAACCTGTACACAGGTGGCTGTGAAGGATCGGTACGCTTTAAGACCGGTAAGACTGGACTGTTACAAACATTTCCTGTTGTTTCTTCGATGATGTCTTTATCAATCAGGTCATAAACAATCGTCAATAACGCCTTTTCACATTCGCTAGATATTTTGTATTGGGGAATACGTCGCAACCTAACGTTGGCTTTCAACGCTATGACATACGGTGCTATCTCCAAACGACCTACATCATTAGAACCATTAGCCCAGAGTACATCAGGAAGACACGACAATTCAGTTGCAATATTTTCTTTTGACACATACATTGGAGAAACGACTTTCTTACCTAAAGTAAGCTGTACTCCCAATGGTGAACAGTACAAAGTCGCATATAACCTTTTTAGCAAATCCAAACCTAACAAATTTTCACCGCAACCTGTGGTAAGAATGAGGGGTGCCTCTAATTCGCATGGGCCAATAGAAAGAGATACAGGACTGGAGATCGGGTTTCTAACAGGGGCGCCAGAGAAACCTACTGAAACATTCATTTCGCCAGACAAAGGTGCGCCAGGAAGTTTCGAGTGCATGATAGAACTTTTTGTAGCACCAGTATCCAGCAGAAATGGCTCTGACACTCCTGAGGCGATCACCTCGACATAAGGTCCATTCTGATCTACTGGAACTGAAACAACTCCCTCTCTTTGTCCATGGCTGTCCTAGCAATCATTACCCTCATATTCATGTTCGGTGTAATAGTAGTCAGCATAGTACTGAGCTGACCTGGTCGACGCATTATTCTGTTGGTCGAAGCTGTTCATCGAATTCTGAGGCGGAAAAGAAGTTGTATTCTGCGTGAAATTTCCACGGCCCCTACCTCTAGGGGCAAAAAGCTTAGGGATATGGTTGGACCAGGATCTGAGCTTTAAAACTCAAGCGAGAAAAACCGCAGGAACGTGCTTTGGCCTTATGAAGATGGCCCGAAAGATCCTCCATCTACTTCCTCTTCAATCAAGGAAGCTTCTGATGCAGGGGCTGGTGAACTCCAGATTGGATTATGGGAACGTCCTATATCTGGGGGCCCCAGTCTCTGTAATTCACAGACTACAATGTGCACAAAATGCGGCGGCAAGAATTCTCACAAGAACCGCAGCAAGGAACTCGGCTAAGCCAGCCCTCAGAAGTCTGCATTGGCTGCCAGTTAAGGAACGAATCAACTTCAAGACCCTGTGCATTGCCCACAGAATACTTCACAATGAAGGCCCCCTCATCCTCAGTACTTTTGTGTCTCATCAACAGTCAACGAGGCATCTTAGATCCAACTCCCTCTCCCTGGCAAAAGTTCCCAGAATTAATAGGGCCAGAACAGGTGGTCGCTTGTTTTCATACAACGCCCCCAGGCTGTGGAATGCCCTTCCACTCCCTCTGAGGCAAGAACAAAACCACCTCAGATTCAGGAAGAGACTGAAGACCCTTCTCTTCCCCTGAGCACCCCCCCCTGACTTCCTAACCTCCAGGACCGCGGTCTCCAGCGCCGGGATGCCCTAGGGTAGCTGCGCGCTCTATAAAACTCAAAATCAAATCATCAAATCAAATCAATCAATCATGTTGACACCTCTTCCCCTTACACCTGAAGCACCGCTCAGACGTCGCGCAAGAGCCGGACAATTACTTTTAAAGTGACCCTCTTCCTTGCAATACGCACATTGATTCGGGCCATAAGCAATACGCTGGTGGGAAAACTCGTTTCCTTGCGCGTTTCTCGAATACTGCTGTTGTGGTTGATAATTGGGCTGACTAGTCGTACGAGGCGGATAAGCTTGCTGGAGTTTTTAAATCTTTCGTCTTTTTGTCGACTTTATCTAGCTCGTCTTTGCGCCTATTTTCATAGTACCGGCCTGTAGCTAAAATTTGAACTGACGTAGAGACAGCCCAAGCACTCTCTGAATCTTTCAGTTTTGTACACAGTTCAGGGATTAAATTATGTACGAACTTGTCTACAAACAATCTTTGACCACCCCCGGTAGCCATATCCTGACCACTATGATCGGTGAAAGTCTCCTCAAATCTTGTGAAAAAGTCAGACACATTCTCATCTTTCTTCTGCTTGCACGCAGATAGCTTGTCCGAGTTTACGCGTACCTCGGGCATTATCGTTTTCATGTACGCGATAATTCTACCGGGAAGTTCAGCTATTAACGGCTCAGGTTTAGAACCACCAATTTGTCTAGCATCGATAGCGGCAATGTTCGCCCATGAGTCACCTAGTTCTTGGTCATGGTTCGTATGATGTATTTTGCTCCATAGAGGATGTGGAACAACGTTCCCGAACAACATGTCTATGTCCACTAAATTCATTATACATGAGCTTGCAGTTTGCGATAACTCCTTATAATACCCAGTCGGGTTTTTACGAGGATCAGGCAATGTCTGCTTGAGTGCTAAGACATCGGATCTTTTCCAGGGGACATGTACCCATACACGCTGGAAATGAGGCAGAATTGGCGGTACTACATTCGCGTCGCCTTCCCTCCAAACCGGAGGAACCTCTCTCATGGGGTACTGTCTCGCTCTTTTCCCGTCTGGTGCATCGTCTTCATGACATGATCTAGAGACGTTTCCTTTACTCCTATAAGAGAGCAATAACTCTATTGCTTTCTCAACATCTGCACCTACAATCATACCTTCATAGAACTTAAAGCGTGTACGCCATAGTTCGTTCATTGTGTATTTGGGATCATTTGTCTTTACATCTTCGCCTAGATATACACACATTTCTTCGAATACGTATCTCCGAGTGGGTGCATTCCATTGACGGATAACTTCCATAACAGACTGAACATCATATCTAACAGTATCCGTAATCCATTGGCGTGCTAATTCATTCAGCACTCGTCTTTCCTCGTAATCAGGCAGTTGACTACGTAACTGTCTATCTTCTGTTTTAGTGGTCGTTCTAGGCGACCCGAAGAAAGGTGAAAGCAGACCAGTGACGGTACCTGTCACTCTTTGTCTAATAGAAGGAGAAGCTTGCGGAGGAGCAAGTGCATCGGAAAAAACAGGCTGAGGCAAAGAAGAAGTAGAGGCAATAGTAGAGGAAGTTGAAACAGTGACAGACGTAGTATCATAGGGAACAGTTGGAGCTGTAGGCAAAGTGGTAGAAGTAGATGGAGTATGTAGCAAAGATGGCGGCCTTTGAGAAGGCTGCGCCGGAGAAGTAGGAACCAGCTGAAGAGTAGCTGGCGTGTGTGCAAGAGCTGTGTTTCGTGCGCCGGGGCGTGGTATAGAAAAATGCTTTGGTGGTGCGGTAGCGTCTAACGCATACGGTGGCGGTGAGCTTAATAAGTGGGACATTAATGGATTTTTCTCGGATCTTTCCTCTTGACCTTGTCCCTTATTTGGTAACATCGGGTAGCATTTATCTACTGCTAGTTTCTTGCTCCTAAGTATTTGTTCGCTTTCTTGCTCTTCCTCGCAATCCCTGTATGCAACGGCAGCTTGCACCATTGACATACCTCTTTTATTCCTTTTTGCTAACTTTATTTCTTTCTGTTTGGCTTCTTTGCGCCATAAGCGAAAAGAGTCAAACATCGCCGGCCGGGCTTTTCTCTTAAATAATTTGACCTCTAGGTTATCTAATATTTCTGAGTCGAAACTACCATATTGGGGCCATTTTAAAACACCATCCTTGCGGGTGTATTTTATCCACACTTCATTATATGTGATAGGACCTACGCCGTGCTTTACATAGAGCTCGTATGTTGGAGTTCCAATCGGAGGAACCGGACAGGAATCCTCTAATCGGGAGTCCTTACTATAACCAAGACAAAACAAGTTTCCAAGTCTGCTAAAACCAGGCATCTTTGCTCACTAGTCTAGCTTCAAACTTCAAAGGGTTATCTGTTACGATATTTCTCGTGAATACACAAGTCCTTCGGCTTTGGGGCTTGCAAGTACCAAATCAAGGCGTATCTCAAGGATACCAAAAACTAAGGACAAACTAAGGACTGGGAGACGCTCCACTTATACTTAACTGAAGTATTTGAAGATCGGTGACGTCGCTAGAAGACTCGTCTATCGTTTCGCTCTACCAAGGATCACTAGGTCCAAAACAAGGCGATAGTCAGGGCAGCAGTCCTTCGTAGCCGTCGGGACGCGGGGAACCTCGCAGCAAAGACCTTCGGAACCACATCGACATACAGGGGTCGCTGAAGTGGCTGGCCGTCCTCAGGAATTTTCACACGAAGCTCCTCACGAACATCTGGCTTGGACCGTCGCCGCTTGATACCGCCCCGAGTTGGGCGCCAACTGAGGTAACGGGTTTTTAGGAACCCGTTTGGTGCCAGGGGATAACACCCGAAGACCTCTGAGTTCTCCCTGTTCCGGACCACAGAAACACGGAGTCTTCTAGTCGCAGTCAGAGATCAAGTTTTATTGGCAGCTACCAAGTAACAGGTGTCCTAGAAGCACGACAAACACGGGTCATGTGTTCTCAGGAGACTGTTCGTTTTTACAGAACCAGCCTTCTCCTTATATACAAAAATAATAGCTGCAAGCAAGAATTCTTTGATTTACGATATGGCTATACACATATTTCTACAATAATACAAAAGAGCAAAGTCATGTAGGCAAGCCCGTATTTTAGATGTCCAATTCGTGATAGATTACCTAGCCGGGCCCGGAACTCCCATCAGATATCGGTGAAGCCCCAATAAAAGAAGGCACCTCCTAGTCATAAAACTGGCCATAAACAGGGAGCGTGGACAGGTGTGTATGTGTGTAGAAAACATGATCTGTGCGCGGTGAATGGTTTATGGTATGTTGTACATTGATGCTATCGGGTTTGGCCACTGGGCGAGGAGCTGCCTAAACAGGTTTGGCTGGAGGCAAGGGAGTCAGTTGGGACAGGTCAGGGGGAAGTCAGGGAAGGTGGACGTGTCCTTTTAGATCAAGCTCGACCTTTAATTGACTTATCATGAGGGCAAGACACAAGATGGATACCGTTTACAAAATGGAGTCTGGGGGTTGGGACGGAAACTACGATTCAGGGGTGTTAGCATGCCTCGATCATGACGCAAATGCATAGGAATGATGTCCTAATCATTATCGGTTCGTCGACACCAAATTCGTCATAGTACGTTGATATTTCGGGACACGGATATCGGGCCTCGATACCGGGACAACAGTAGGGTCCAGAATTTCAGAACCACAGTTAGCTACTTGAATTACCTAGAGGTGGTTATAAATGTGGAATCTGCATTTGTTGCAAATGTGTGTTGGATAATGCAAAAGGTTTCATGGATGTTAGCAACAAAAGTATATTTGAGATTTTGTCTTTTATAAATTGCAATTCTTCTAATTGTGTATATCTGGTAGTAGGTATTTATAACAAGCAATATGTTGCTCCACAATGAGAAGATTAAAAGAACATGGGAAAGAACGTATTTGGACTATTAAAAATAATGACTCAAACAATCCCATGGGGTCCATTTCAAAAGAGATCATTCATTCACGGAACTGTATTGAATCAGATTTTTCAACTTAGAACATACTGTTTCCAGTAGAAAGGGGGGGCAATGTAAAGAAAAAAATAAGAGCAAGGGAGCCTTTTTGGGTTAAGAAATTGAGAACCATGCAATTGGAGATGAATTTGGACAGAGAATTTGATAGTTTACTTTGCGAACATTATTTTTGCTCAATTTTTCTTGGTGTTATTGTATTATGGTTTTGAAATTGAACGATTAAGAAGGAGGATGCGATACCCAAGAAGATGGGGTTTGGCTCAGCAATGTTGACATTTTGGCAAGAAAAAGTTCCATTTTCAATTACGATATTTAAATGACAATAGAATGACAATATAACAGTATGAACATTGTTACGGTGGAGTTAGATTGAATATTAATGAACTTATCGGTTGCTTTCAGATTTAAATTGAGTCATTCAATGGGAAATTTATCAGGTTGGACATAGTAACATATTCTTTAATTGTTTTTGGTCATTGAATATTCTTTTGGGATTTAGTACGGATGGGATAGAACCATGCTACAATGCCTTCGAGATATTGGGTTCAAATACAAGGTATTCTGGAAACATGGTGCTGAATGATCTTCAATTACTTTTGGTCATTTAACTTTTACTTTATATCTAGTACAGAAGAAACAAAGCCATACAATAAAGCCTGAGCAGTATGGGGTTCAATCACAAGGGCCTGTATTACAATAAGGGTGTACTTTCCCTTTTTGAACCACGGAACATCTTCGATCAGGTGCACCGGGCACATGCAAGGAAACTGCACCTATTTATAGGGAATGTGCTGCCCTCAGGGCAGCCGTGAACTTGTGCAGCCCAGGGGTCAGTGCATTTAAGTGAAATACAAAGCAGCTGCTTCAAAGGCACTCTGTGTATTACAGTGCAGACAGCAACCTGCCTGCACTTTCAAGAGGGATTATTGGAGGTCCTCTTTCAGGCAAGTGCAATGAGTGACTGTACCCACCTGCAAGGGGATGTCTGTGGGCTCCACAAGAGCCCTTTTTATCTCTCGAGATGACTGCCCTCAGTGGACACACTGACAGTACACCACCTGAAGGCATGTTTGCCACTGCGCCTGCCATCCATAATACGACGCGGGCGCAGAGGCAAAGTGATTCCCACATTTGCATGGGGTCACATTCCCATGCAAATGAGGGAACGCCCTCTTATGATAGTGCTGGTGCAATATGTGCACCAGAACTATCAGTCTTACAAAAGGGGACGCACAAGCGTCTGCGGCTCCCTCTGCAATACCGTGGCACAATGTATTATACAGTCCCTGGTATTTATTCTATTTTAAATTTTAAAAATAGTTTTATTTCATTTTTTTATTGTAATTTCTTTATTCCAAGGTTTTATTTACTTCTATGGGCCTGATTCTGTTGCGGTTTCAAAACCTTCCCAACCAAATGGGTTTGGAAATGGTTTCAAGCCAACGCAGATCGGGAGAGTCCGGCCAACCGAGAACAATGCATCCAGATGCTTCCAAATATGATTCGGTCCTCCATTGACTTCAATCGGAGCCTATGTGCTGACCGAATGCATAGGCTCCCATTGAAGAAAGGAGTGAGTGCGGAAAATCGGGCACCCTGTGGTGGGCCCCCCTGGTGCTTACTGCATTGTGCATGGCTGGTGAGGGGGGACACATGGGTACCCCCACAAGCCCGATTGAGAAGGCTCAGGGTGCAGGAAGGCCCGTTCCAGGCCCCCAAAGTCTGATTCCGACTGCGATTTGAGTAAACGCCACGATTTGGAAAGGCTGTCCAAATCAAGAATCTCACTTGGACGTTCGGAAATGCTGGCCATTGAGACATTTGATTCTGCTCGGTATGGCTCAGTCATTCCAAATGCCGTCGGGTTTGGATTGGGATATTCCTAGCGCCTAACTCACATCATACTAGGTCGGTTGGAAACCTTTCCGAGTCGCTGGGAAAGACACGTTCCCATGCTGATTTGAACGGAGCAAATGCCGTTAGGCCTTCCTAACCGCATCAGAATCATGCCCTATATTGGAATGTGAATCTATTGGAATACAATTCACATACAATCTTTGAAAGGTTCAGGTTCAGATACATGAATTGAGAATTTGTGTTGGAATTATGGCGCTGACCATCGTGAAAAAGTGGGGAATCACTTCCTGGGTCAACCACATGTATTGCAGTTGGTGAGCAATTCAAAACCTGTATAAAAAGGCAGCTCAAAATGGAGTTCAGTTTACATTGGTGCAGTCGGATTGGGACCTTTATTTATTGATACATGGATATTAAGTAGGAATGACAATCTGGAGCAGTCCATTGGGCAACAGTTTGACTTCAAATTTGATTATTGTGGGGGCGATGTATTGTTTGTTTGTTCATTTTTCATTGTCTTTAGATTCCCTTAACATGACATTTAATGCATTGACCTCTATAACATAAAGTGATTCTTTGTAACTCAAGATTACAAGATAAGAGATGGTTTGGGTTGTGTTGATCGTTTTGAAGAGAAGATCCTTAATCTTGGGATACTATCGACTTAGTTGTGTGAATAGTTTTTTATTACAATTTGGGTTATGCAAACGGCTTGACATTATGGTGGAGGAATTGTAACTTTTGGTGATCTGGACAGTGCATGTATTGGAATATTTCGAGCACATATGTTACAAAAACTTTCCAATGTCATGGTGGTGAGTTCCAAAGTTTTAGTATGGATTTATGTAAAGAAATGTAAGTAAGAATAAACATTATTTTAAGGACACAATTCATTTCTGTATTTTAATATTAGACACATTTGTAATGAGAAGGTGGGTGGATAAACGAGCAGTTGATTGCAAATCGCTGCACTAATTGGAAGTATTTTAAATAAGTAGAGAATAAACATGATTGAGATTGGAAAGTTATTGAGTGAATTATTTTTCTGCGTAATGGTGCACGGGATCATATGGTCGTAAGGGCTTTAATTTGTGTTTTGGTTCATGGCATTACAAGGGCTTACTTTTCACTGAATTTAATATACTTTAGATATTTATATTGATGTTGAGCCTTTCTGGTAAATTGGAGGACAATCTAGCTATGTTTTCAGTTAGAACATTAAATTGTATGGTATGAGAACTGTAGATTTATTGCTAACAAGAATGTCGTGGTGGATTCAAGAAACTCATTTTAAAAACTTCCTGTTCCTGTTTTCGAATTGCCATGATACATGAACGAGAGTTTTCCTAAATTGAAAACTGTGCGTTTATGATGGATAATTTGATAAATGGCATTACGAATACGTTTTGGATGTGATGACTGGTGTCCGAAATGGAATAAAGGCTTTTGCATTGAACATCTGTGGTGTTGTGTGTCATGCCTGGAATCAGGAACACTGCTGTGCTCCGGATTCCATGGGATGACAGTTACGACCCAGGTTAATGGATGAGATGTGATTTACTCTGCTCCTCAATAAATCACCTTATGATAACTTTCCTGGCTCCAGAACCGACATTATTTCACTGGCGACGATTGGGCAGCAACCCTAAAACAACCTGGAGTCCCTACCTGCATCATTACACCTCGTCTGATGCGGAGGATCACGAACTGGCAAGTAAAATCGACGGCGGTGTCTGCGCTGTATCACGGTCCATGTGAGCTTCAGGAAAGTGAAAGCGCCGATGTTTTGAGTCTTTATGGGAAGAAGCAGGGAAATTTTGAAAAAATTTCCATTTCCCGGTGAGTCGCGCTGCTCGAGCCGATGCGCATGCGCGTGACGTAACAGCGTCAACGCGAGCCTGCGCGAGACCAGCTACTCAAGCCAAATGCGCATGCGTGTGATGTTACAACGTCGCTTCACGCAATCTGACGCATGGCGGCCATCTTTTGGGAAGAAAACCCATACAAAGTAATGAGGATTCTCTAACTGTGCGCAATTAATCAATTTTCTCGAGCTAGACCGAATTTATGCACCTGTTTTTGCAAGAATTCTACAAAGGAAGCTTATTATTCCGCAATTACTCTGCAAAAAGCCTATAAACATAAATTAATATCTCCATTTAATTTTTGATAAAAAAAATGAATAAAAAAATAAAAAAATAAAAGAAGAAAAACGAACACTACATTTACCCACCATAGTGTTTTAAGTACTTATTTACTTTATTATGGAGAATTTTTCTGCACCACCACCGTTTCTACCTAATCCAGGTGAACCTATACTAGAATGGAAAAGGTGGAAAGAAGGCTTTAATGCTTATATTGAAGCTATTGGAGGAGATGACTATACTGACAAACGTAAACTAGCCATTTTAAAACATTGTTTGGGAGCTGAAGGAAGACATGTCTTGAGTCATTTACCTTTGTCTGCAGATGGTGTATCTACTTCGGAAAGTACAATTGATGTTTTTGAAGAAGCAATTAAACAGTTAGATAAACAGTATATTAAGAAAGTCAACATTGTGGTTGCCCGTCACAAGTTTTTGAGTAGGGGTCAATTACCAAGTGAATCTGTTGACTCATTCATGAATGACTTAAGGGTTTTGGCATCCAAATGCAAGTATTCAACCTTTCATGATCAGATGCTGCGTGATCAAATGGTTCACAAAATTGCTGATGTCAAGCTACAAGGGAAACTGTTAGATACTGAGGATCTGACTTTAGACAAAGCGTTAGATATCGCTCATCGTTTTGAAAATATGAAACTTGGAGTGAAGGAACTCGCAGAAAAAAACATTGCCAAAGTCAACCTTGTAAAGAAATCTAGTTTTGAAGAAAGACCTTTCAGAAACAGAACCCAACAGTTCCAACAAGGGAGAGAATTTGCATGTTTTAAATGTGGTAGTCCAGATCACTTAGCAAATGACAGAAAGTGTCCGGCAATTGGTCAAATGTGCAGATATTGCAGAATGAAGGGTCATTTTAGCAAAATGTGTAAGAATAAGAATAAGTTTAAGAGTAAGGGTTTTAGTCAAAAAAGGAGTTCAGATGAGCATGTAAATGAAATTGAAGACGATTATTTAGAAGAAGAATTTCTTTTTGCAGTATATGAAGTCAATGCTGGTGAAAAAGACTCACCTTACTGCACTGTGAATGTTGGAGGGAAGGAAATTAATGTCATGGCTGATTCAGGGGCAAAACGCACTCTCATTGGTGAAGAATGGGTGAAAGAATTTCCTGGTTTAAAATTATCTCCTCCAGACATAAAGTTACTTGGATATGGCAAGAAACCCATTGATATTCTTGGTTTCTTTACAACGTCCCTTAGTTTCAAAGGTAAAACTATTAATTCAAAGGTTTATGTGGCCAAAGATGGCTCTTGTTTATTGGGTTGGCCTCAACAGAGGGACTTAATGATAAAATTGGATCCCAATCATCCTGAACAGGTACTAGGGTATTCTGATTTGGTCATGAATGTAGAATCTGATCTCGGCTCTGAATGTGAAAAAAAATTTCCTTTGGTTTTTTCGACCTCCAAGTTGGGTCTTTTGAAAAACTTTGAACACAAAATCATTCTAAGGGAAGATGCCATACCAAAAGTTCACAAGGTTAGGAATGTCCCATTACATTTAAGAGATGCAGTAAAATCTGAACTTAAAAGGTTATGTGATTTGGACGTCATTGAGGAGATAGAATCCTCTGTTTGGTTATCCCCAGTCGTTGTCGCTCATAAGCCCAACGGCGAAGTAAGACTCTGTGTGGATTTGAGGGATTTAAACGGGAACGTTTGGGTGGATAGACATCCACTCCCTAATATTAATGAAATGTTCACGAAATTGAAGGGGGCATCAATTTTCTCCACTTTGGACCTGTCAAATGCTTATCATCAGATAGCATTGCACAAGGATAGTAAGCATTTGACATCCTTCATCACTTCAGAGGGTGCTTTTAGGTACAAGAGGATGCCTTTTGGCCTAACATCAGCATCTTCCGTCTTTCAAAGAGTCATGCATAATCTTTTTAAGGATTTTGTAAATGTGTTTGTATTTCCAAGATGACATTTTGATTTTCGCATCCAATCCATCTGATCATTCCGAAATTTTGTATAAAGTTCTATGTGTGTTACAAGATAGTGGTCTAACACTTACGAAAGAAAAATGTAAATTTGGTGTATCTTCTGTTGACTATTTGGGGCACACCATAAGTAAGGAGGGCATTTCCCCCGAAAATGAATTTAGTCAAGGCCATAGAGTTAGCTCCAGACCCTGTTGACAAAGATCAGCTCAGATCTTTCTTGGGGCTTGCAGAATATTATTCAAAATGTATCCCCCTATTCTCCGACAAGACTGTAAGCATGAGGAACTTGATGAAAAAAAATGTCCAATTTCTTTGGGATGATAACTGCTAAAAAGAGTTTTTGTTGCTAAAAAAAAGTATCATATCTGCACCTGCGTTAGCAACGTTTAATACTGCTAACAGTTCATTTGTCATCACTGATGCTAGTAATGTAGGAGTTGGTGCAATATTGATGCAACGTCAAAAAGGTCAATTGGTGACGATTGGGTTCGCATCTCGACCCTTGAGAGATGCCGAATGCAAGTATTCCACATTAGAAAAGGAAGCTCTGGCTTGCTGGTGGGGCATTGAATACTTCCGCAAGTATGTGTATGGCACTGTTTTTAAGCTTTGGTCGGACCATCGTCCATTGGTGGATTTATTTACTACCAAGGGCTGTGGCAAAGCGACTTCAAGAATTGCCAGATGGCAGTACAAGCTTCAGGACTTTCATTTTAAAGTGGAATATATCCCTGGCATTAGAAATGTCTTAGCTGACTGTTTGTCTAGATTGCCCGTTCCCGATGACAATGTTGTGGAAGAAGATAAGGATGATGATAATGTTGTGTCAATTTGTGAAATCTCCAAAGGTTGCATTGGTGAGGATGCATGGAAGTTGGCATGTGATAATGATTCTGTTCTTAATGATATTTGTAATTTTGTAAAAACCCAGTGGCCTCGTAAAGAGTTGTTGTCTGATGAGTTTCTTCCTTTCTTTCATGTTGCACAGGACTTATCCATTGTAGAAGGTGTTTTGTTTAGAGGTTTACAATTAGTGGTCCCTCATGACTTACAACCTAAGATTTTAGACATGGCTCACGAAGGTCATCCTGGGATGACATCCATGAAAAGAAGGATTAGGAGTGAATTCTGGTGGCCAGCAATGGATAAGTGCATAGAACGTCAGGTTAGGGGCTGTCTGGATTGCTGTTTAATCGATAAATCGCAAAAGCACGTTAAGTGTGAATTGTTTCCCATATCTAGACCTTCACGTGTTTGGGAAAGTGTGTCGTTGGATATTGCTGGTCCTTTATCGTTTAACAAGAATGTGGTGTACGCAATAATTCTGGTAGACCAGTTGTCTCAGTGGCCTGAGGTAAAGATGGTTTCTAGTGTAACATCGAGTGTTGTGATCAAGTTCTTAAACGAAGTGTTTGAAAGGGAGAGTTTTCCAGAATCTATCACTACTGACAATGGTGTGCAATTTGTATCCTTGGAGATGAGAGAATTTATGGAGCGTCATGGTATAAAACATAGACGCGTGTCAGTGTATTATCCCAAAAGTAACGGCATCGTGGAAAGATGGATCAGAGTATTTAAGGAAGGTCTTCAACTTGCCTTGCAAAATGGAAGGGATTGCAAACAAACCATTAGTGAAGTTCTGTGGTGTTATAGAAACACAGTTTGCAATGATAGATAACAAGGTTTGGTATTGCACTCAACTATTCAATAGTTTTTATTCGTGTTATTCAAGTTATGTAATTGTCGTTGGTGCATAGGTCGGTACCCTACTGAGCAATTAGGGTGTTTATACAACACTTGACATGTGTGTTCTGTGGCTACAGGACACACTCCTTCCTTGCACTCCTTTTACTTTTCATACAAATTTACTCCAAACATGTAGGTAACAATTCGTAGAATTTATTCAAACATCATTCTGTAGCGAGTTTTTCATTCATCTGAATTATATTTCATTCATAATGGTTTGCATGATCATATATCATCCCAATGCATTTCAAGCATAACGCTCTTCTTCAGGGGATTTGTTAATACGCCTTCATTATTTTTCTTTGCTATTCACGCGCCGATATGTCTGGCTGCTCCTCTCATGCATTGGGATGATATATGATCATGCAAACCATTATGAATGAAATATAATTCAGATGAATGAAAAACTCGCTACAGAATGATGTTTGAATAAATTCTACGAATTGTTACCTACATGTTTGGAGTAAATTTGTATGAAAAGTAAAAGGAGTGCAAGGAAGGAGTGTGTCCTGTAGCCACAGAACACACATGTCAAGTGTTATAGAAACACACCCAGGAGCATGGGAGACTTGTCTCCTTTTGAAAAGATGAGAGAGAGGAGGTGTGGTTCCAACTTGTCTCAACCTTGGATGAGAATGCTTGGCTCTAGGAGTTCTGTTGACGTTGATCGTGCTCCTTGTGGTGGTACCTCCCAGTTCAGTGTCAATGATTGGGTCCGTGTCAAGAAGTGCAGGAATGTCAAGTCTGGTGAGTCTCGGTATTCCAGTCCTTTGAGGGTCATGCGTGTTGGAAGGCAAGTTGTCGAGCTTTCAGATGGAAATGTGTGGAACTTGTCAAGGGTTGTTAAGGTTCCTAGGTGGTTGTGGCCCAAGGATATGTCTCCAGGGTCTAAAGTTTCATCTGGCCTGAGGTCTTCCAATGGTGCAAGTAATTGGAGGAAATTCTCGAGTCCTACAACTCTTCACTGTTCTCCTGAAGTTAGGTCTTCCTGTTCCTCTGACGACAATGTGCCAGTCCAACGTGTGCAGAGGAAATCTCATGTTCCAGTTTGGTCTAAGGACTATCATCTTTATAGATAATTCAATCTGTGTATTTTATATGATGTTTTCCAGATATTTGTATTTATGTCTTTTCTTTCCACAATTCTCAATGTGTAATATTTGCTAGTTCTTGCTACTTATCATTCTCTTGTGTTCCTGTAATTCTTCCTTTACGAAGGGGAATGTGTGGTGTTGTGTGTCATGCCTGGAATCAGGAACACTGCTGTGCTCCGGATTCCATGGGATGACAGTTACGACCCAGGTTAATGGATGAGATGTGATTTACTCTGCTCCTCAATAAATCACCTTATGATAACTTTCCTGGCTCCAGAACCGACATTATTTCAACATCACATACTGATTATTTCGAAGAAGTAATTCCTTTCTCAGATCGCGAAGACTCAACTTTACATCTATGTTGCAAGTGATTTACACAGATCTGGGAGACCTGCTCTAGTGGCGGTGCGTCCATGGGGGGCGTTGGGACGTTGCCCCACTAGCCATGGACGACCCGTCAATGTCATGCATAACAAGAAAAGTTTTTAAAAAAGCACCATTTTTTTAAATAAATAAGAGCGCACTGACTCGGCGCTACCGCCCGGGACAAGCCCGACAGAATCGGGCATTGCTTAGGAAGTGGGCCGTGCGGGGCGGGGCTGCAGCAGAGTGAGTGAGTGACAGCGTACAGCACAGGCAATGAGTTTGAGAAATGAGACGCTATTCTCATAATGAGAATAGCGTAAGGCTCAAGCACTAGCAGCTGCGCATATGACAGCCAGGAGCCATCATCATTTAGACTGGCCTGCGCATGCGTACTCCTATACTGCCTTCCCCCCCCCACCCCCCTATAGCACTGAGTTACAGGCAGGGACCCGGGGCCCCGGTCTCATTGATGGGCAGATTTTATCCTGGCCGAGGCCAATCCTGGCGCAGTGGCGCTGTTAAGGCTGCGCCAGGATTGGCTGACTGACACACTGCTGGTACAGCAGGGATGGTGCCGCTCGTGGGTGTTAGCTGCTCAGCTTAGTATGGCCAATCACATATGGGTATATCAAGCCATGTCGAGGTGATTGGCCATTTCTCTAAGCTGCAGTGACATCACCGCGCGTGGCGCACCAGTACAACGAAAAGTGATAGTGAAAGTAGTTGAGTCAGACAGAGAGGAAAGCGCGTGACTCCAGTGACTCGTCGTGACTTCACTTGTGTTGTTGTGCCTACTACAGACCCGGACGGAATTAAGGTAGAGTACCCTATCAGTTCAATGTAGTATGCATCTATTTATGTTTTTAATTTTAACCATGGTCCATTGTGTCCTCCACGACAATACGTACGTTTTTAAAACTTGTAGGTGAGACGCCGTTAAATAAATGCACTTATTACACGTGTAATAATTACGGAGGTATTCAACCAGGCATTGGTACATGCTCACTTTTCCAAGGTAGTATGCTTGGTGGTGGAGGTATTAGGTTCCCTATGATGTACACATTCGTGATGTGCAGCGGAGAATGCACGCACACGCATCGCTGTAGACTCCTATTCCCACACCCCTCCTCAAAGCAGAGAGCAGTTCCGTGGGCCTCTGAGTCTTACAGTTAAACTGATGATTAATGCGCGCAGTGGGTGGACCACAGAGAGCCCTTGCTTGCTGTCAGCTTGCTGTATAAATACCCCGGCGGCGGCTCTCTGGTTCTTGTCAGCTGTTTGTTACTTCTCGTGCTCGTAACCACACATACTAATCTATTCCCTAAATACACTAACTACTTTCATGGCTCAATTATCCCAAATAATATTTGTAATTGAATCGTGCAATATAAAGAAAAATGAAGAGTAAACGGTGAGTTTTGGATTTTGGATTAGAAGAGTTAGGGATAGGAATAATTTCAGTTTTACAGTCAGGGTAAATGGTTTGGTTAATGAGAGAGACAGGTTGGAGTAAGGAACAATGTTTGAGGAAAGTTTTGGTGGAGTTATTGAGAAGGTTAGTGCAATAAGGTCTGTATAAGTGAAGGGTTAGGTTTAGATTAGTGAGGCTTCAAGGTATTTCGAAAACACAATTTAAAGCAATATTCAAAACAATGATTGCAGAAGGAGTAATGATTTCAATGAAAATAAATATATATTTTTTTGAGGAAAGCTTTTCAACCAAATATATTTCATGCAAGGTATTGCAAACATTGAGATTTGTAGCTGGCATTGAAAAAGAAATATCAGAAATTAGTTTTCTCTGAAAAGTACTAGGCATGAAGTGACATCGATCCTAAAAAACATAAAGCCACATTTAAAAAAAACACATGTTAATGATTATTCCATTGGTATGCAGGATATGTGCATAATGCAGATCGATCATATCGATTTTAGGTCTGGTTACAGACTATTTCAGGTGTGCTGCACTAAGATACAAAGAGGGGCTCTGGGACAGCCCCATTCAGCCTCTGGTCGCCCCCTGCCAACCCCCTTTACCTAATGTGTCAATCTTGTATGAATCAACTTTATATTAGCCTAGAGGATTAATACACTCTTTTCACTTTTTATCAGCAGTGTGCAAGCAGCTGTTGAGACAGTTGCATCGTTGGGTGCTGAAAGGGAGCCCCGTGCAGGAAATTACATGGACAGTTCTTGTTGCCTGTGCTGTCTGGCTAATCTGCTGCATGCTACCCTGTGAAACCAACATGGGCATTATCTGATGTATTCATGTCTTTTTATGATCTGGTGCTTGTTTACTTGAGCATAGTGACTGTCACCTGCAGCATAAAAGTCGTTTGGCCGGGAAATGTTTACATTTTCAAGTAAAGACCTGTGTTCTCTGACTTAGTTAATAAAGTTACATATAGGTAGCACACTGGACTCGGGCCACTCGGCAATAAGTGGCAATGATGCCGTGTACAGGTACCCCGCCCCTCCACTGTGCTTGTACACTTGTTCCGAGTGCTGGAGGTTGTGTTGGGGGGGAGGGGGGGGCACTGTGGTGCTGCTACTCACTACCCGTCTCTGGGTCTTCATTGGTTCGTGCTGTGGCTGGGAGGGTGTGGCATTTTTACTGGTGATCCACAAAATGGCTGCCAAGGTGGGAGTGTTGTGAAAGGTGCCGCGGGACTCACAGCTGCCACAGGAGGATCCTAAACATCACAAGGGGAGCTGCCGCTCCTGCGATGTTGTGTAGGAACTGCTGTCAGGCTTTCCAGGGGTTCCCGCTCTCTGACCATCTCCTGGTGGGTGGGTGTTGGTTGGTCACCATATCAGAGAGTGGAGTAGGCTCATGCTTAGAAGTACAGGAGGTTAGGGAGCAAGGAGTAGCCCTAGGTGGTAGCCTGCTAGTCAAGTTACCCAATATGTGGGTTCCCTGGAGGGCTGGTGAGTCTGACAGACCGGGGCTGAGCATCTAACTACTTTTTCTCCTGGTGGGGTCCTTTATGTATCCACTCAATTTACAATAAACCCTCTCCTAATCTACTGGCGTTGTCTGCATATTTCTACATGCCAATTTACATCAACACACGCTAGTTCCTGATAGCAACGCTGTCCTTGAATGACAATTCTCAGATTACCGACCGCACTCTACCGCTGTTCAGAGTAGTGTTCTCGCACTCTGAGACTTGCTGTAGCACAATAATGGAAAAACAGTCACAATCCCGGCTGGTGGCTGCCCTCTCAAACTCCTGGGAGCCCTCTCACGCCCCTCACAGATTACCACGCGACACTCTCAACAGCACTCTAACAAAGTAGCAGCACAGCATCAAGGCCCTCTTGAATGAATTGTGAATTTGTGCATTTATTGTGGATGGGTCAGTGAGTGAATGCAAGAATGAGTCTGGAGGATGAATAGATGCATGTGTATGAGTGACTGAGTGTATGGATCATGTGTGATTAAGTACATGGATGGACGGATGAATGTCTTGATGGGTGGAAGCTACAGTGAAAGCCAAATCTAATGATTTTGCCAATGCTTCTTTTTCATTGGTTTCCCATTTAGGAACGCAGACACTTCCATTAATCAAGGTGCAAACACTGCCAGTTAAGCTGTTTGCATGACCAGGTCTCATTGTATGTGCCAAACACTGGCATCCTTGGGTGCTTTCACTTAGTGATTCACTAACCACTTCCTCAGCTCTTCTCGGCCCAGGGAGGTCTTTGCGCGATGTATGTTCTAATCTCAACCACTGCTGACTTCTAGCCGTGTGACGTGTCGTCACCCTTTGCCACAGTGTGCTGCCACTACTGCCTTGCAATCATGTGGTTTAAAGGGCTAGAGCGGCCGACTTGGCAGCTGGCGAACCATCTTCGAGTCTGTCAACAGGCTCAAACAATTTTTGTGATTCTGGGCAAATCACTTAATCTCCCCCTACCTAAAAAAAGAATATGAACCTGACCGTCTGTAATGCAACTGGTGCTCATGTAAAGCTCTCTGAGTCTGATACCTGCTGGTAGAGTTCGCTCTGTGTAAAACAGCAAAAAAAAGGGCATCCTAACTTCTGTAACAATTATTTTATGCTCTATGAGTAGGTGAGTCGTGAGTGGAGTGCCATATACAACCAACCCACCAATATCAGATCTCTAGCTGTTACCAGTGGCTGCCCTCCATTTATTGTGTTGATTCAATTACTCCTGGTATGTTAAGTGTACATTATTTATGCAATATTTTCTAATCTGTGGTATATTTCCTATGATGGGAGTATTCAATGGAGGCTGGTACATTAGTATGTACAGTAAAGCAGGGTTTTAGATTCCTCTCTAACATTATGCTTAGGATTCTCGCTGTTCTGTGGTCATTCTTGGCAGTCCAAAGTCTAGTCTGACCCATTCCTTCATTGGGTTCAGTGGATTGAATTCTCATTCATTTTGCTGTATGGGTGACATGGGTTCTTGTTGCTGGCACAAGCGAATTAAATGTCCGATTTTCTCAGTTGTGGACTTAAGGTTGAGAATGTATTGCTATTACGTTAGTTTCTTGTGAGAAGTCTGCCATGATAAACATCTCGTGAATGTTCTAATAAAGGGGACTCTTTATTTATTAGCATCATAGTTAGAGCATTTATTTGGCCTGTTGGTGTCTCAGAAGGCTTTGCCGTATCTGCCCTCTATCTCGGTGGAGGGGATTGGGGAGAATAGGTAGGGAGGCTATCTCATGCGGAGTGATAACAGGCTGAAATCGCCTAAAGTGCCCCACTGCACTGCCCAGGGATGGGTGTTTCAAGCCATGATGCACTTTCGAATCAGAAAAACAAAAGTAGTACTAGCCAGCAGCAGCAATTTTTTTTTAGCTTTTATCATTAACAATACTTTCTGTGTCATTTAAAGTGCCCTGAAAGCAACTGTTTTCTACACTACAAAATTCTGATTATTAAAATTTGTTATGACCAAGACTTCTTAAGGTCTAGTAAACAGTTACTTTTTGGTCAGTGGAATTTTAATGCGCATCAACTGTATCGTGTAAACACATTTGGATTTGCAATATTTAAATTTGCCTGCAGTGTAAATTGTTATAGTTATTTTTATATGTCAGTAGTAATTGTATGGTCCATTGTTAGGGTAAGGCCACATCCTATAAACAATGTTTTGGTCCACCGTCTAAAGCATTTGAATTTGCCAGCACTATTACCTGTGGCTTGTGATTAGATTTGGGCAGCCGCTATTCGAATTTGTCAGCCATAACAGCGGGTAGCAGCCAGTATTTTCATTGGCATAGCTTACAGGTCGCGCCTTTGGGACCTTATAAATGTTTAGCCATGCAACACTTGTTGTTGCACCAAGGATATTGTTAATGTTTTTCCTAGAGAGAGATCAGAGTTTTGTCTAATGGAAGTTTTGACTCATGGAAAGGTAGCAGAGAAGGTTAATGTGCCTGCTGCGCTTAAAAACAGACGTGCTGAATTTAGATACAAAAAGTAAATATGTTGAACTTGAATGGTGATAGTTTGTGACCTGTTTAGTTGGTTCTTTTGTTGTTTGCAGTTTAAATCAAAAAAAGTTGTTTGTTTTGTTGTTTGCACAATCTGTGAGGTTCTCAGGATTGTATCTTGAAGTCTGTTATGAAGCTCTGTGGTTATACTGAATAAGCTGCTGCCTATGTTATATGACGGCTCCTTAATAATGTAATACCTGCACTTTCACAACTGCTTTTAACCTTCTTGCTTTCTCAAATTTGCTTGAAAATGCACCATTTTTCAACTATTATTTTCAAATTTTTTTCGGGGGGAATTCCCCCCGAACACTCCTTAGGGGGTTCGGGCTCGCTCGCTACGCTCGCTCGCTACGGTGCAGTATGATTATCAGTTTACGCCACACCACTTTCAAATGTCACAAGCCGCCACTGCTGCTCTTGCTCATGAGAAAACAAAATTATGGACATGTTCAGTAATCCGCATGCAGTCTCATTTCCCGTGCGCTCCTCTGCCAAAACAGCACAATTAGTATCCCCTAGGTACCATGGGTTTGCAACACGTTAGAGGGTTGGGTGGCAGCACTGCCATAGCATTTGAAGTTTTATCACCTTCATATCCATTTCTGTAGGAGAACTGACGCTTTTGAATAGTGCACAAGTGCCAAGGGCCATGTGGCACCATTGGAAAATAAGTGCTACTTACGTGAGAACTACCAGTAACTGCTGCCTACCTCAGCACCTGGAGAAAAAGTCTGACAAAAAGTGGCAATGATCTCAAAATTCACAAGATGTATGTTAGAGGTCATACAGCTTACAGCAAAATTGCTTTATTGGAGGAAAGAAGAATTAAATCTGAAGGAATGTGAACAATTTCATTTCCAACTCCAACTAACGCATGATGAATTAAAATCATGTGTTAAGTGTTTATACAACAGAAATTGGCATCGATATTCTTAATACGTTGACATTAACACATCTGTGCAAACGTAAGCAATGTATAAATAATGAATGTCACATTGTCTGCCAGTGGAAAAGTGCAAATTAGCAAAAACACATTTTTTACTCACATTCATCATCGTAATTTGAAAATTGCGTAATTGATGATTTTATGCAGATAACGTTGTGATTAAGACCCTACAGGTGCAGTTCAGAAAGAATGCTGTAAATCGTTGTACTACCATGCACTGAAAAAGTACAATTACTTTCGGAAATCCAAAACTTTTTTTGAAGTTATACCTGGGAAGATGCAACAGTCAAATCTTTCAAAGCATAATTTAGGAATAGATTTGTGTATTCCTGGATACGCATTTGACTTGAATGTTTCCCCAGCGTAATTGTTCATTGTGTAAAAGTATTCTTGCTAAATTGCCAACACTTTTCTACAAAGGGAATATAGTTGTTTTCCTTTATTTTCTCCAACATGAAAATATTTTTCCATTTAAAGATTACAGGGTAGTTCCAATTCTGTTTCTTCCCTTTAAAGGGGTAAATCACTGACCATGTTAAGGATAGGAATGGGTCGGAGAGGAATTTGTGAATACGCTCAACCCTACATTCTTTTGGATACTCCTAAATCCTCAAGGTTAATACTCCTTGGAACACCGATTCCACACTCTGTGAATGGGATTTTCGTTCTTTTTTAGTCACACACGTTTGTTAGGTAATATCACTAATGAGTAAAATGATTTATTGATTGCAAGTTCACCTTTTTTGAATTACGTGCAGTTGTCAATAGGGTCAGGTACGCTCATAAATCAATTTTTCAAGATTACTGTTTCTGTGCATCGGGTGCTATATGAATACATCAATAAAGTTCTTAGGATTACTTTAAGCAAGAAATCAAAACTCTACAAATTATTTTATCTGTTCTGAGATGTTTGGCACAAATGAAATCATTGTCGGAATCAGTTTAGATGGGAAGAGGATCTGATTTATTGAGAAACTAATATTTATTATGTGCATTTACACAATAACCCAAAATGGCTTTATAAATATACACACACCTACTATACATTTTCCCCTTGGGTGCATTCCTTTTTATCTCTCCTTCCACCATTGCATCCCCAAAAAATCTGGCAAAGTCTGTCCGTAACTTGTAGGCACACTTTAGGTATGAGATTTGACAGCTTTCAGTCAAACTGACCTATTTCCTAATTATGAGTCTGGTGGTCCGAGGACTGCTAGACTCGCGGGATGTGGTGGTGGCGGTTTAGCTACCACCGCACTGGGCAGAAAACTGTGGTAGAGAGGAAACCAGGGCCATGGGGTGCATGGAGGGAGGCACAACCTGTGCCAACCTGTGTACATGCACCCCAGTTCCTGCGTGGCATTACAGTCCATGCCGTGCAGGAACTTTTTTGGGCGTTCCCATAACAGTGCCGATTTTCAGAGTCGCTGCAAAAAAGCCTGCCACACACGAGAAACACTCGTAATCTAACGGGGCAGGCCGACCAAGGGTTTGGCGGTGAGGGAGTTGTTGCCAGCATGGCGGTCCGCTCCGCCAAACTCGTATTCAGGCCCCTGGTGTTTACAATACGCCCAGTGCAGGTTTTGACCATTTCAACCATTGCTTTTCTTCAAGCAGCTTCTCGTTTGTTGGACTGAGACTTTGCCAATCACCTCTTGGCTCAGCCTTGTAGAATTATTATCTCTCACCTAATGGTACTAGGTGCCTGGGTGTATCCTCGCTTCTTCACTTAGCAGCAGTGGCGGATCCTCGATGAAGTGCTGTGGGGCGGTGTAGCGGGGGAAGATCAGGGTGGTGGGTAGTAAACTCTGGCATACGGCCGAATGTAGTTAAGTAACTAAATAAATAAATACATAAAACAAATTACATTGCTCGCTCTGAAACGTGCAATGTAATTTGCTTTATCTGTACGGCTGAACGTAGTTAAGTAACTGAATGTTACTTAACTACGTTCAGCCATATGTCAGACTTTACTACCCCCCATCCTGACCCTCCCCCGCCTCACCGCCCGCAGCACTCCCTCGAGGAGCCGCCACTGCTTAGCAGCATTGAACTTCATGAGGAGCTACTATATTTATAGCTCTCTCTGCCTGCTCCCACTGATTCCCTCCTGTGTGCATTGATTTAAGACACTGCATATATTAGCGCATTAAATGCAGACCTATTGGGTCAGACATTCTTGTTCCAACAACAGCCAGACCTCTGAATTGAGAAAGCACAGCATCAAGGCGCATCAGTAGAGAGAGCCATAAAACGCTGGAAGATACGTCCGCGCTGTCAGAGCTACCAGTGGTGATGCAACAAAGAGCACCACAAGAGTGGCATACTTTCTTTATTCTAAAAAATAGTCAAGTTTTCTTGTTTGCATTCCTTATGATCTGCAAAAACCCAGGGGCCTCATTTATGAGGCAGTGCGTCACTTTTACGCCGCCGATGCGTCTCTTTTTGTGACGCATCGGCGGCGTAAAACATGCCTCCTGTTGCGCTCTATTTACAAAGTGACACATCTAAGCAGATGCGTCACTTTGTAAACCCCTGCGCTACATTATACCTGCGTCAGGTATAATGTATGCAGGGGGGGGGGACGTTTCCCCGCAAAAAGCTTTGTAGAAGTGACGCAGTGAAATCTCTGAGATTTCACTGCGTCACTTCGAGGACACCGTTGCGTCAAAATCTTGCACCTGCCTCACAGCAGGCATAAGACTGACGCAAGCCCTTTCACATGGGGCTTGCCCCATGTGAAAGGAAGCAGTGCTGGAGTTGCGTCACTTTTGTGACACACTCCAGCAATGCGTCACTTTTGCGCTTACAGATACGTCAGAAATACTGACGTATCTGTAACTCCTTGCGACATGATGCGTCATACATTAAATATGACGCATCAGGTATGTCGCAAGCAGTGCGCACTGAGAAGTGACGCATCGCTGCTTTCACGCAACGATGCGTCATTTCTCATAAATGAGGCCCCCTGAACTTTACAATGAAACAAAACGCCTAAGGTATAACTTGTTTATATAGCTACAGAGTTTTATGTTATTTAGGATAACACGAAACAATTCCAAACGCCGTACAAATGAATTATGAGCAATAAAATAACATTAAATTAAAACTAAACAATAAACGCTTGATGTCATAAATAAGCCTTCGGCTTATGTTGCAACGTGCCCACTTCTGGCCAGGAATGAATGCCCAGGGAGCGGGGCCAGATAGTGATCTCTGATTCATTTCCATGGGTGGCGAAATGCCTGCTCGCCAAGAATATATGTGCTAACAGAAAAGACCGGCAGAGAAATTCTGAAACAGAGCCTGGTTACAAGGGCAAGGTGGGATCACATGCTAGATTTGATGTGCATGTAGAGCCCCTGCACTCCTACTGCACAGGTGATAAACCGAGGAAGTAGGGTGAAGACGTACTTCAGAATATGCGGAGGTCTCACTGTGCGTGCAAAGTGATTTGTGTTGTTAGCCAATAATCGGTTGAAGTCCCATTTATACAATGTATAGAGAGTGCACATCCAGCATAAGTATGCTAAGCATTGTAGGGGCATATTCTCAAGGACTTATTGCTGATCTGTCTGCACTTTAGCGCCCTATTCTCAAGCTGGTGCAAACTGCCGATTTCTTATTGAAATAACATTCCTAGGCAACTAAAGACCAAGCGAAAATCAAGTCCTATACATTATAAATGATATCAACACAGGCAGTAGCGGTCAGTGGAGAGAGTAGCTGCCGGGCGGTAATGTGGGGAGGGGCAGGGTGGAGTGTAGTGATCTATGGTTTACGGAGGATTACAGTTAAGTAAACATATAAATAAATAAAATGAATTTCCTTGCGTGCTCTGCATCGCATTTGGGGATGCAGTGCGCGCAATGAAATTCGTTTTATTAATTTATATATTACTTACCTGTAATCCTCCATAATCCATAGATTAACTATCCCCCACCCTGCCCCTCCTCACGTCACCGCCCCGCAGCTACTCCCACCACCGACCGCTACTGAACACAGGCTCAGTGTACTACCATAAATCAGTTAAAAACAGTTCTTTTATTCATACAAATTTTTTAAATTTTGACATAAGCAACCATTATGAAACATAAATAACATCACTAACAATATAACAACACATACACTAAAATAATCACTTTACATACAATTATGAAACAGATGACTAAACATTATCTAAGACAAAATTAATATTCGTGTGGTATAAACCACAAGTGGCGAGACTTTGTAGATGCTGATTATTTTTTCGATTTCGCCAGTTTTCCAGCGATAGCTGCCGCAAAAAATATCGCCTCGGATGAGAGCGACAACTAACGCTAATGATATTTAGAGTAGGCGTTCCTGTGAAAAAACAGACGAAAACACCACTCCGCGATATTCTCAACGACCAGCCAGATCTGCAAGACGATAAGGCGCATTAGCAGCAGGGATTTAACACCTGTCTTTTACTGGTGTTAAGCAGGATGACAACCTGCAGTATGAAAGGGAGCCCAGCCCAGAGCCACATCTGAAGAGAAACACATCATGGAGCTACTGATCATGCAGCTCGGAGACACATGAGGGCCACAACACCCACTGCCACCACCCCCTGGCCCCCCTAGACTACCACCCTGGTCGTTACTCACACTGTTGCTGTTGGCTCAGGTAATGTTGTGCAGTGTCGGGTCCCCCAACTCCTGCCACTGTCTCCCCAATGATGGTCCCAGGCTGGTCCCCCGTGGGGCTTGTGGGGTTCTGGTTGTCCTCTGTACTTGCTCCGGCTACCTCCATGGTGCTTCTCAGTTGTTTGTGTTTTGTTTGTGGTTTTTGCTGCCGCTTTTATAGTGATTTTTCCTGCCTGACTTGTAGGACTTGCAGGCCTAGTGCTGCTTCTCGCTGAATTTTTTATCGCAGTTGGGCCCATCGCAACTTTTTTCACGTTCGGGTTTAGATTTTTATCGCAGTTCCAGTGATTTTTTCGTGGACATTTGACATGGCCATGATTATCGTATGTTCTTGACAATATCCGCCTTAGAATCTCCAGCTAGAATGGAGAAATGGCAGATTTACATAATGCAAGACAACGGGCCGTTTTATCAAGGCCACGCTAACCTAGGAGGCAGGTGGTTTGCCGTTTTTGACCAAATCTCATGCGCAGCACATATAGTGTTATATTGACTCGACGAATTACCTTCTGCTCTGCACACAGGACAACAAAGAACAACAGAAACAAAACAGGACAGCAGCAAATGCATCATGGATCAAAAATTAATTATTCTCACAATTTTCTCATGTGCTTATGGCGCACTATATGCACAGTTCAGAGAATTTAAGATTAAACTTAAGATAGACATAATGGAATACAATAGAGTACATATAAGTCTGCTACATATTAAAAACATTTCTCCCCGAAAGAACAAACATTTTAGTATAGATTATCATGGATATTCACAAAGGTAACTTAAATATATGAGTAATACACACATGTCCGCTTACACTTATACTTTTGAGTACCTTTACCACTTTTGGGTATTCACAAATTCCAATATGAAGTAATTAAAAAATGAAGTCTTGCATGTCTTCACCCCTGAAAAAGTAGGTAAAGCCATCCACCCCCTGAACAAGCATTTGCAATGCAATAGGTCTTGCCTTTGGGACCGTATAAGTATTTAGTAATGCAGCACATTAGTGCAACGTAGATCTCCATGGCTATAAATGTTTCACTGTACAAGCACTCCATAAAATAATCAGGTGCAGCCCCCTTTAAAATTCTACGCCATGCGGTAGTTTGGCAGCTAATCAAGTCAAATTGTACATCCATGGGGAGAGTAAATAAAGTGCAGAGGAGTTGTTGCCTTCCTTAATAACATCCTGCTTTAAAGGGGCCACTTTTTAAATAATGATAGAAAAGAACGAAAAGTCAAGCGGATATAAAACAAGCAGCATTCTGAATTACTATTGATGATCGCGAGAGAAGCAGAGCTGTACTAAGAGGTTTAACAGGATTTAAATGATAGGCGACCAGAGGATGCCCTGCCTCCCTTTGGAGAATTCCAACAGTCCAAATTGAATACTTTGACAGATTGAAAAAAGAATACCCATATGTAGGCTCTAATCCAGAGAAATAACAATTCACCCTTAAATACCTATTGACTTTAATATATGCTTTTCACTATCAATATAAAAGACCTACCATGTTTATTATAACTTTTAATAAAACACAGATCAGACCTATGGCATCATAACTGGTTTTTCCTAGTGGACCAAGCAGGCCTCTAGCTATGATCATTAGCTTGTTACCATAACCAACTGAGGACTCAAGTACTGGAGCTTACGTTTTTTCACAAGGCAATCATCAGGTCCAGTCATAAATTTACAGAGCATACAAAACAAGGTTTCTGACCGCAAATCATCTATATCCACAGTTTGGCAGAGGGGGTAACTTTCACCAAAACCCTTGAATACTAAGATAACCTATGGGACTCCATATAATAAAATACCAATATATAGGTTTTAATACAGAACAACATTAATGTACTCTTGAATAGCTATTTACTTTAACATATGCTTTTCAGAATCAGTATGTCATGCATATTGCCTTTATCATAACACTTCATTATAACCCTTTCTTATTGGCTTGTCGGCTTGTCATCATAACCAACTCAACCCTACTGTGCTCACTGTAAGATTTCCACAAGCCAACTATCTGGCAGACAGTCATAAAAGTACAAATGTATACAAAAGTGCAGTTGGCAAAACAAAACACTATCTCTCCTAAACCAACCTAGCAAGGATTACTGTAGTGCACATCTTCTATCCCCACAGTTTGTTCAGGTGGATCACCTATATCAAAACCCTTGCCTGCCATGGTAATCTGTGAAATTTCCATCTAACAAAATACTTGCCTAAAGGTTTAGCACAGTTTAATAACAAGCCATCCATAAAAGCCTATTGTCTTTAACATATGCTTTTCACAATTTGTAGGCCAGGCCTACTGGCTTTATCATAACGTTTCATAGTAAACAGATCAAATCTTTGAAATCTGACAAGACTCTTCCCAATGAGCCAATGAAGCCTTTACTATTGGCAAAACCAAAGGGGATGATGGACGGAGCGTTGACAATACAAACACTCACCCCCAGTCAACTGATCTGGGTTTAATCCATCACCGTTCTTTAGCTCACTCCGCCACCCCAGTTCAAACATGGCCATATGCAAATTAGTCTGACCCTGAGCCTCATGGGAACAGTCCAGCCCGAACTGCCAAGCCATGTCTTCCCTGGACCGGAATCAAGCTTCCCAGGACCGGTTTCTGGCATTACAGCCGTCTTCAGCCGGGCTTGCTTGAATCCAGTACTATTATACAAGGACAAAGGACCCAAAGGTAATTCGGTAGGGACCTTGGGTAGTATCATATTATAGAGAACAGTGGTCCCTATTCTAAAAGAATAAACAAGGGGAGATAGTCATACACTAGATAGAAAGTATGTCTTTTGTCCAGCCGGACAAGAATTTATTTTCATAATAGTTTTCAATTAGTAGCGTTTAAGAAACAGTCAATAACAAGTGGGCACAGCCGTGACCCACAAAACACAAGACAAAACAACAAAAAGGATTGGCCAAAAGGCAAGCCAAAATGGGTCTGTATACTTGTACTCAGTTTACACAGACATAGATTAACTTATAAACACCATTGCACACTCTAATACAGCTCAATCTTAGTGCATAAGGTGTATTGGTGTCAACGACGTTTCGATGCCACTATTAAATACAAATTGCAAAAACACACAGTGCCCACACCACAATTACTCATTTAATATTCAAGAAGGGTAAGAAACCAGTTTATTGTAACCACCCTTAGACAGCATTACTCAGTGTCTATCATTTTATGCTTTTTTTCAAATTTTCAAAAAATCATAACAGAATAAAGGACTACGTATTGGAATATTTACAAGACTAAATACACTTTGTACATACATCAAAAGACAAACATTATTTACACACTAAAAACGTTTCTGCATCAAACATTACAAAAAATTATAATTACAACACAACCAACAAATATTACAATAAAAAACATGAAGAAAAATGATTTCCAAGGGGGTATAAGCAACTTAATAGCTTGTAAACGCTTAAATACTGGACCAGCCGGTCCTAGTGTCGTGAAGTTGACAATTTATTCCACCCAAGAAAGACTGCCGACGCGTTTCAAGAACCAGGCACAAAGTCACTGGTCTATCATCAGGGCTGTTTATTCTTTGTATCTGAAAAGATGCAAAGACATTGTTTTACTTTAACAGGCAAATTCATAGTGAGTGCCTTTCTCCAATCGCGGGCAAGGAGTGATAATAAAGGATAGCTACATACCAAAATTGTTTTAAAGAGGGGCGTGATGGTTAATCTTCTTGTGGTCCAACTCGCTAGTTATTGTGGTGGCCAGACAGAGATGTCTAAAAAAGATGGGAAATTGGTTTTCAATTTAACCCACTCGGGTCTTTTAATTATCAAGCTCCAGTCAATGATGTAAAAAAAGGGGAGAAGCGTACCTTATTTTTTGTGAACTGCCGTAGCACGGCGAATTTTGCTTGTACGACGTCACCATCAAGGTGTAATTCTACAACAGTAATGGCATAGGTTTCAATCATGTGGTTTTTTCAAAACATTCTAAGTGAGTGGATATAACTCACAGAAGAATTAGCCTACCTTACTGAAGTATCTTGTTCTTAAAGATTTAAAGGGAGAAACCGCAGTCACCGTCCTGTAATAGAACGAAACGCCGATTTAAAAAAAAGATCTCTCAAAAATATTGAATGAATGCTCAGACCACGATAAGGCGGTGTTTGTAAATACCTGCTTCTCTGCCACAGCACGCCCGCGCTCGAGTCTGCTTTCTTTCAATAAAGATGGCCGCCGCACTTTTCTGTTTGTTTTATACTTCCTGGTGCAAAATTGCATTATGGGACTTGTTTTATACTTCCTGGTGCAAAATTGCATTATGGGACTTGTTTTATACTTCCTGGTGCAAAATTGCATTATGGGAATTGTAGTCGCATTTAATCAAATCGCATATTCTAGGCACCATGGAGACACATATATACGCGACATGTTTGCCTATCCATTTTATCGTGCTAATGCGATCAAACTAATGAAATTTTTGGTGTATGCGCTGATAAATTATGAAGCGCATTGGTACTGTACCCCATGCTAAAGGTACTTCTCAAGATTTGAAGTATATTGCAACTTGAGCATCATACGATGTTATTCTCAACACATCTCATGGCCATGGACCACAATTTTTAAAATTATCGAAATAGATCGAAAGGACCACAGGTCAAACCAGGGATGTCAAACCGATGTAGGTCAGCTCTGATGAATTTTACCAGACAAGTATTATATATGCGCTATCTCAGACAGGCTATTGAGGCCAGTCTGTGCGCTGTTGAACTTTAGAATAAGATATGCTTCTTTCTGTAATAGAACTCGCTCGACGTCATGGCATTTAGACTTGGGATTCATGGTGTACAGTACAGACCATTGGAGTTGTTGTTCGTTGTGGCCCTTTTCGCAGAAATGTTCTACCATTGGAGCAGACATTACCTGCTTCTTAATCCGGGATCGGTGCTGGCTGATTCTTTGATTCACTTGTTGGCTGGTTTTTCCTATATAAAGGGACTGGCACGGACATAATACCATGTAGACAACATTCTTAGTTCTGCAATTGGAGAAATCCTTGTGTCTCCACTTTATGCCTCAGTGAACAAACTCGTCACCTTCAATTGTACTGGAACAGGAGACGCAATTTCCACACTTATGGTGGCCTTCAATTGGCTTAAGGTTCCATTGCGCAAGTAGATCGCTTTTAGGCTTTGGAATAGCGATGTCCGCCCTAATGAGTTCTTCACCAATACTGCGATTTTTTCTGTAGGCAAAAATGGGTTTGGGAAACGGGCAATTCAACCCCTCCAATAAATGCCAGTTCTTTAAAACCGCTTGTCGTAGTTTGTGTGTGTCCGGACAGAAAGTTGTAACGCACACGAGTTTGTTCAACGGTGTGCGTTGTTTTGGTTGCAAAAGACATTCCCTAGGCGTGTACTTGGCACGTTTGAGCGAATGCTTAAGGAGCTTCCTAGGGTAGCCTCTTTCTTGCATATCGGAACAAAAAGCTTGTGCATGTCGCTCATACTCCTGCACATCTGAGCAATTGCGCCTGATTCTGAGTAACTGTCCATAGGGCAGATTAGCTTTTAAGCTACGCGGATGTGAGCTCCTGTGGTGCAAGATAGTATTCCTATCAGTGTCTTTCTTATGTAATGATGTTATCAACCGACCGTCCTCACATCTTAACTCAATATCCAAAAATGTCATGCGACTGGCACTATTTTCTATTGAAAGCTTTATGGCACAGAGACATCCAGTACAATTAAAGGTGACGAGTTTGTTCACCGAGGCATAAACTGGAGACACAAGGATTTCTCCAATTGCAGAACTAAGAATGTTGTCTACATGGTATTATGTCCGTGCCAGTCCCTTTTTATAGGAAAAACCAGCCAACAAGTGAATCAAAGAATCAGCCAGCACCGATCCCGGATTAAGAAGCAGGTAATGTATGCTCCAATGGTAGAACATTTCTGCGAAAAGGGCCACAACGAACAACAACTCCAATGGTCTGTACTGTACACCATGAATCCCAAGTCTAAATGCCATGACGTCGAGCGAGTTCTATTACAGAAAGAAGCATATCTTATTCTAAAGTTCAACAGCGCACAGACTGGCCTCAATAGCCTGTCTGAGATAGCGCATATATAATACTTGTCTGGTAAAATTAATCAGAGCTGACCTACATCGGTTTGACATCCCTTGTTTGACCTGTGGTCCTTTCGATCTATTTCGATAATTTTAAAAATTGTGGTCCATGGCCATGAGATGTGTTGAGAATAACATCGTATGATGCTCAAGTTGCAATATACTTCAAATCTTGAGAAGTACCTTTAGCATGGGGTACAGTACCAATGCGCTTCATAATTTATCAGCGCATACACCAAAAATTTCATTAGTTTGATCGCATTGGCATGATAAAATGGATAGGCAAACATGTCGCGTATATATGTGTCTCCATGACGCCTAGAATATGCGATTTGATTAAATGCGACTACAAGTCCCATAATGCAATTTTGCACCAGGAAGTATAAAACAAGTCCCATAATGCAATTTTGCACCAGGAAGTATAAAACAAACAGAAAAGTGCGGCGGCCATCTTTATTGAAAGAAAGCAGACTCGAGCGCGGGCGTGCTGTGGCAGAGAAGCAGGTATTTACAAACACCGCCTTATCGTGGTCTGAGCATTCATTCAATATTTTTGAGAGATCTTTTTTTGAAATCGGCGTTTCGTTCTATTACAGGACGGTGACTGCGGTTTCTCCCTTTAAATCTTTAAGAACAAGATACTTCAGTAAGGTAGGCTAATTCTTCTGTGAGTTATATCCACTCACTTAGAATGTTTTGAAAAAACCACATGATTGAAACCTATGCCATTACTGGTGTAGAATTACACCTTGATGGTGACGTCGTACAAGCAAAATTCGCCGTGCTACGGCAGTTCACAAAAAATAAGGTACGCTTCTCCCCTTTTTTTACATCATTGACTGGAGCTTGATAATTAAAAGACCCGAGTGGGTTAAATTGAAAACCAATTTCCCATCTTTTTTAGACATCTCTGTCTGGCCACCACAATAACTAGCGAGTTGGACCGCAAGAAGATTAACCATCACGCCCCTCTTTAAAACAATTTTGGTATGTAGCTATCCTTTATTATCACTCCTTGCCCGCGATTGGAGAAAGGCACTCACTATGAATTTGCCTGTTAAAGTAAAACAATGTCTTTGCATCTTTTCAGATACAAAGAATAAACAGCCCTGATGATAGACCAGTGACTTTGTGCCTGGTTCTTGAAACGCGTCGGCAGTCTTTCTTGGGTGGAATAAATTGTCAACTTCACGACACTAGGACCGGCTGGTCCAGTATTTAAGCGTTTACAATCTATTAAGTTGCTTATACCCCCTTGGAAATCATTTTTCTTCATGTTTTTTATTGTAATATTTGTTGGTTGTGTTGTAATTATAATTTTTTGTAATGTTTGATGCAGAAACGTTTTTAGTGTGTAAATAATGTTTGTCTTTTGATGTATGTACAAAGTGTATTTAGTCTTGTAAATATTCCAATACGTAGTCCTTTATTCTGTTATGATTTTTTGAAAATTTGAAAAAAAGCATAAAATGATAGACACTGAGTAATGCTGTCTAAGGGTGGTTACAATAAACTGGTTTCTTACCCTTCTTGAATATTAAATGAGTAATTGTGGTGTGGGCACTGTGTGTTTTTGCAATTTGTATTTAATAGTGGCATCGAAACGTCGTTGACACCAATACACCTTATGCACTAAGATTGAGCTGTATTAGAGTGTGCAATGGTGTTTATAAGTTAATCTATGTCTGTGTAAACTGAGTACAAGTATACAGACCCATTTTGGCTTGCCTTTTGGCCAATCCTTTTCGTTGTTTTGTCTTGTGTTTTGTGGGTCACGGCTGTGCCCACTTGTTATTGACTGTTTCTTAAACGCTACTAATTGAAAACTATTATGAAAATAAATTCTTGTCCGGCTGGACAAAAGACATACTTTCTATCTAGTGTATGATTATCTCCCCTTGTTTGTTCTTTTAGAATAGGAACCACTGTTCTCTATAATATATTGCTTGAATCCAGTGGCAAAGTGAGCAAGGGACTTACGTCTGAGCATATCCTGCCAACTTAGGGCGAACAAAGAAAAACGAAAGGGGATGATGGACGGAGCGTTGACAATACACTCACCCCAGTCAACTGATCTGGGTTTAATCCATCACCATTCTTTACCTCACTCCACCACCCCAGTTCAGACATGGCCATATGCAAATCAGTCTGACCCTGTGCCTCATGGGAACAGTCCAGCCCGAACTGCCAAGCCATGTCTTCCCTGGACCGGAATCAAACTTCCCAGGACCGGTTTCTGGCATTACAGCCGTCTTCAGCTGGGCTTGCTTGAATCCAGTGGCAAAGTGAGCAAGGGACTCACGTCTGAGCATACCCTGCCAACTTAGGGCAAACAAAGAAAAACCAAAGGGGACGATGGACGGAGCGTTGACAATACAAACACTCACCCCCAGTCAACTGATCTGGGTTTAATCCATCACCGTTCTTTAGCTCACCCCGCAACCCCAGTTCAGACATGGCCATATGCAAATCAGTCTGAACCTGTGCCTCATGGGAACAGTCCAGCCGAACTGCCAAGCCATGTCTTCCCTGGGCCGGAATCAAGCTTCCCTGGACCGGTTTCTGGCATTACAGCCGTCTTCAGCCGGGCTTGCTTGAATCCAGTGACAAAGTGAGCAAGGGACTCACGTCTGACCATACCCTGCCAACTTAGGGCGAACAAAGAAAAACCAAAGGGGATGATGGACGGAGCGTTGACAATACAAAACCCTCACCCCCAGTCAACTGATCTGGATTTAATCCATCACCGTTCTTTAGCTCACACCCGCCACCCCAGTTCAGACATGGCCATATGCAAATCAGTCTGACCCTGTGCCTCATGGGAACAGTCCATCCTGAACCGCCAAGCCATGTCTTCCCTTTACTATTGGCTTTAGGTCTTACCTAAGATAGTCCTATTTAAGTGCTCTTAAACTGGCAATCAGCATGCATACAGTTATAAAATTACAAATATGTAGAAAAAAAGGCTTGCTAAACAATATACAACACCCCTCAACAAGGCCTAACAAGAAAACTCTAAGGCTTTTGTCAAAGTGAGTTGACAATGCAAAAACCCTTATCTACCTATCCACAACCTGTAGCTACACAATATGGTATCAACCAACATTTAACGTTACTCAATAAAAAGGCCAGACCTATAGCATCAGACATAATGTTTACTGTGTACCACACAGCATATTGCTTGTCACCATACCCAACACAGGCCTACAGTTTTGATTTTAAGCTTTTCCACAAGGCAACCACGAGACACGCAGTCATAACATTTGAAATGTATATCAAATTACACTTTGCTAAGCAAAATATTATCTCTCCTAAAATGGCCTAACAAGAAATCCCGCAGAGCAAACCTTCTTTACCCAGGATTTGTCACACTGAGTGACCAACACCACTGCCTATTGCAGTAATCTGTGAGATTCTACATAATAAAATACCTATCTGTAGGCTTTATTATAGATTAATAACAATCAAACCTTACATACTCAGGACTGTTGCCTTTATCATAACATTTCATAATACACAGATCAGGCCTGTAGACATGATCATTGGCTTGTCCTGATAACTAACTCAGTCCTACTGTATCAAAGACAAACTTTGTCACAAGCCAAAAAGAGCAATACAAGTAGTCTTTGGTGGAAGCCCACAAAATGGGCCCACAAACTCCTGTAGTCAGGGGAACCAAAATTGTGGAGCCTATTACGCTCAAAGGAACTTTGAAACCTCTTTTTTGTTGATCAAACAAGGCCCAGCAACAGTTGCACTGTCCTTCCAGACCCAAAAAATACATGTAGATTAGCCTAGCCCTGGGCTCTAAAACACAAACCTGCACTCTGACATCTAAAGTAAATAACTGCCTTACTTTGTACCCCGGATAGTTCAAGCTCAGGCTGCTGAATAAATAAACAAATTGACCACAGCTGAGTAGAAGGCATACACTTTTTTTGTGGAAGCACGCAACTTCGTCCTAATCAAAACAGGTACTCCAGACTACCAATGTGATAGAGTCAAAGCTCCTCTTCTGGAAGTGCTGTCCGGTAGTGCTTCTTAAAGCACTTTTTTAGATTCATCACATAATGTCTGGTGTCAGTTCGCTGTCACGCCAGACCTAACAGCGGAGGATTGTAATGATCCTAATCTCTATTGTGCACCTTTTGAAATAAGAGACATTTTAACCAAGGCCCGTTATTCTATGACAGTTGTGACACAACTGTCACTCAAACAGATGTCTCTTGAACGTCCCATACAATAGTGAATGCCCATGAGAGATTAGGATCATTCAAAACCCCCCTCTTTGAGCCTGGAATGTCAAAGACCTAGCCCTTGTGTCTGAAATTTGGGTGTGTTGCTCGTTATGCCTCTGGGTGCAATGGACAGCAGGTAAGGAAAACGTACTGGCAGCTCCTATACAACAACAACAACAACAACAAAAGAACTGAAAAGTAACTTTATAGTGTATATAGCTGGTAAGTAATGTAGAAATCAATATTATTTTATACGTAAGTGTATAATGTATGCAACACCTAAATGAGGATTGTGGTAACCAACATAAGAAGTGTAATCTAGTATTTTATTTTATTTATTTCAACTCAAATTCTGTCCAGTTGTACCACTTGTCATACAGACTGAAGTGAAGGCCCAAGGCCAAACATCTTCTCTGTAGGTACCTCAATTCTATGAGGCCAACAGTGGTATGAACCTAGAAAGGTGAACGACTTGAACTAGAGTCTATCTTTTCTTGAGGAGCTAATTTAAGTGCATTAGTAACCAATTGTGCCATTGTTTAGTTCAAGATGCGTCTAGAAATGAAAATAACTTGCTGGCTAAAACACAAATATAAGAAAAGTGGAACCCAATAGGTTATATTTTGGAGGCATCATTACTATTAGGTTATAGTTTTCATTTGGTATTTACATGTTAAACTGTCTCTAAGTTGAAGAACACAAGGTTAATTTTCAATTGCGCACTCAAACACATCACTGGTGAGCTCCACTTGTTTCTCAATGGAGTATGGAAAATTATCCTCACTGAAGGATTCAGAAACCTACTTAGTGAAAGACCCAATATGACCATCACACTGCCCATACACTAATATTATATGACCCAATACACTCCTGTCACTGATCCATTCAAAATGCCATAAATTGGATAACTCAACAAACATGCATATCATTAGGTAAACAAACCACTGTGGGCTTAACGGGATGGTCAACATAAACAGGATGTAACAAGACTGTCACACCGAGGACATTTCTTCCAAAATAGGGCTCTTAATAACATGTACCGTACAGTGTAACACTCGAAGTAAAGGGGCCAATAGCCATGGGAGGGTACAAATGACAACATAGCCATAATAAAGCAGGACTAACAAGCCTCATAATCAATTAGAATTTACGAATGGACAAAAGCCAATTAAAAATATGGGTGGAGAGTGAGGGCAGCATGTCTCCCCATACTCTACTACTGTATGCCTTGCAGCGCGAGCAGCGCATGCAAGCTGCAGCAAAAGCTCAACCTAAAATGGTTTGGAGACAAAAATCCAAGTGTAAGCTACTACTAGCAAAAATAAACAGTAGTAAATCAAGCACCACACATGGTAAACCACCTCAACACTGTCTCATAGAAAATAATGGCAACAGTGACTGTAATTGGAACCCGATAGGAAATTAACTTCAATTAATTTAAAGTATGTAAAATAGTTAAAAATATAAATTAATATAATTTAATGTTTAAAATATATAAAATAATATGTATTCATTATTTAATTATGACACATTTTAATAGCTCATTTCAAATAAAAAATTAAAGTAACAAATGGTATTAAAATATAATTCACTTATTTTAAATTAGTCCCATACTTTGCTCATAACAATTTTGTATGCATGATAAAAAGTCTTTTTTACTTTAGGTGAAAATTATTTTTTTTACTTAACTTCAGAAAAATAATAATATTAATATTAGTGCTGCAGCATTTTGTCTTTCATTATTTATTCAAAATAAATATATAATATTACATTAATATTTAAAATTATAATATTTTTAAAAATGTTATTCATGGTAAATAAACTTCATGACATTTCCCCATATTTACAATAGGAATAATTCCTAGTTGGGACATATATATGTTAAATTAAATTGAAACTATTTTTCTGAAGTATAAATTAAAAAGTCCCACGTAAAGTAAAAAACAATTTTTTATGATACATCAATAATTATTAAAAGTGATGAATACAATTAGTTAGAGGTAAGTTAATTACATTTTATTAAAATGAAAGCTTGCATTAATGTTTACATTTAAGAGGTTTAGAAAATATTTGATAATTATACAATAAATATGTTTTATTTTCATTTTTTAAACATTACATTTATAATGTTATAATTTTAAAATAATTTTATCTAACATTATTTCCTATTGGATTTTATTTTACGCATGATTTTAGTACTATTGCACTATAAAGCACACTACAAAATGCAATTTGTGAATAGGCCCCATCGAGTTTAGTGATTTGTAATTTGATAAATGTTTTAGTATGTGATACATGAACACTTTAAGCACATTATTTTCATTAGTAAAACCAATAGATAGCCAGAAATATTATTTCTAGACTATTGCCCGGTCTGTTATTTTTGTATTTATGAGAAACATAGTTGTAAATTATCACAAATCAGTTCTCGGACACCTGGAATATCTGAGTATAGGGTAATTGTGTTAATACTCAGAGGTGTGCCTGTGGGCCTGGTATGGGTTTCTCAGTCAGTCTACTTCCATGTAAGATAAACTAATCAGCCTTATCATCCTTCAAAAATACTCTGTGAACACATCCTCTTCTGCAAAACTTGTTTTCATTTTATCACCTTTCAGGAAGCATATCCCAATGTGCTGATGGAAGGGTTCACAGTACATTTTTCCAACATTGTTCCCCACTCCCTGTTGCGCATGAAAAATACAATTGCCTGCAAATGATGGGCCTGATTATGAGTTTGGCGGTCTTGGGTGGCGGCGGATCAGCTGCAGCCACGCTGGGGGTCTGACTGACGTATTACGAGGCATGCATTTACATAGACAAAAGGCCACCGTGGTCCCACTGTCACTACCAGGGAATCCCAACAAGGGTGGTGGTGGGACAGTCCAAAGCATCTGTTGGATAGCAAACCACCAGTTTTACCACTGGCCAAATTATGTGGTGCCTCACAGAAATCGTGAATGTGGTGATTCTACAACGCATATGAGCTGGTGGAAAGGGAGGAATTTAAGGTGAAAACTCACCTGTATTCACCTCCACAGGTCCTGTGCCACCATGGAGCCAATCATGAATGTCCTGCTGCTGCTGTACCTGCTTGATCACATCCAAAACCCACACCGTCATGGATGCAACTATGGCTGTTGTTGTGGTGTCTGTGTGTATGATGAGTGTTGTGGAGGGGCCTGTGGCTATTGCTGTGGTGTTTGTGTGAATGCTGGATATTGTGGAGGGGTCTGTAACTGTTGCTGTTATGTCTGTGTGAATGCAGGGTGTTGTGGAGGGGTCTGTGACTGTTACTGTGGCGTCAGTGTGAATGCTGGGTGTTGGTTTGATGTCTAGGGGCATGTTGGTGGTGGTGAGGTGGTTGAGTCCCTGGTCAGTGGTTGAATGCATGTGGTTTTATGTGTTTTTTGTGTGTTTGTGGTGCTTGGGTCTGTTGAAGTGTGTGCATGCAGATGTGTGTGTGTGCTTGGGACAGATATGGGAATATGGAACTGGGATGGGGAAGGAACAGGAGGTGGGGCAGAGGATTGGGATGGGTGGAAGGCTGCAGTGAGGGAGGAGGCCAGAGCCTGAAATTACCTTTGTACGCCAGACATAGCACAGCGGATGCCTTCCAAGTAGGCCATCATCTGTATTAGCTGGTTATGCACCTGTATGGCATTAAGGAGTATCATCTGTCCCACAGAGATGTTCATCAGTAGGTCAATATCCTCCTCATTCAGGGCAGCAGGGTAAACAGGGGCAGGGGCTGAGATGCTTAGGGGAGCGGAACCAGACAACTGGTTGGGGGACAACAGGGAGAGTGGCAATGGATCTGGGGTGGCAGACAAGGATGAATGTAGAACTAATCCTGTTAGGTCCGCCACCACTCCGTGGAACTCCCCACAGCCTCCTGTTCACTAGGTCCTCCGTCTGTGTGCTGTTACATCTGGAACAACTGTTATCAGCTGTGTCCCCAACAAGTTGACCCTTTCAACTTTGCTTGTGCTGGATGAATCTGAAATGACATGTAAAATAAGTTTATTGCACCTGTGTTTCCACACCTTACCATCACATATCAACAGAAAACATTTATTAAGTGCACATATCACACAAGCTTCATGGTCCACTATATAGGCTTTAACATTAGCATAAGCACATGCATGCATGTGACATAATCTGTTGGTTCCACTGATGTCATAACCCCAGACAGCTCCAAATACCTTGTTGGACTTGCCTGTACTCCATCCTTATGCCCATACTAGGATAGTTGGTCACCTTGCATACTTTGTCACTTGTAGCATACCATATTAAAATGATGTTACCAAATAGGATGGATACACATTTTACATTTACACAATGTTCACACAAATCCCAGATTAAAAACAATTGTCATTTCTCTCATAACACATCATGATGTTATGATGGTCAAGTTAACCCCTTGCATGCGGGGCTCATTCCTCCGCTGTGCTGGGGGGAGGGGGGCGCGCACAGCGCCCCGGTGATCATGACGAGCTCAGCTCGTCATGTGTCATGGTTGTCGTGTGCTCATGACAAGCTCAGCTCGTCATAACCACACCTGTTTGTGTAGAGCGTTCGCACAGCAGGTGAATTAGCCCAGCGTGCGAACGTTCCAACGGTCATGACGAGGTCAGCTTGTCATGAGCACACAAGTGTGGTAAATAAATAATTAATTACCGGTACTATTTTTCAGGATACTCATACAAATAGATAGCTCAATAAATAAGAGTCAAGATACGAGGTAGCTAGAGTTGACAGGCTTTAATTAAGCATAAAGGACTGGAACAGGACAGCCTGTACGGGGATGGGATGGCAGCTGCCTGGGGCAGGGACAAAGGAATGGGGGCTGTATCGCTCCTCAGAGAGGGTTCAGGAAACAGGAGCTGAATCTGAGTCCGGGCCCTTTTGAGGCCTAGAAACGGGGACAATTCAATGAATTAACGTGCACACTGTGAAACGTGGCAACGTAGCTTTACATAGGCCTAATATTCGTTGTATTCACGAGGACTGGGAACTGGCATACTAGAGATGGACACACCTGTAATTGCGTCTTTAATCGATCAGAGGGGAATACATGCATATCGATCATGCACATATAACATAAGATGGGGAACACGTAGGCACATACAACATGGCAAAATTTACTTTTCCACACAAGCACCATGGCTCATGACAAGCTGAGCTCGTCATGAGCGTTCAAGGGGTTAAAGATGTACCATCAATATGTACTGTGGTAGACATTTCACATACAAATGCTAATTGCCACACTGATGACACTTTTTGACTTAAAACCTCATCATATGTCCACCACCTGAAAAGTCTAATCAAAACTGTACTGAAGTAGTTTAGCTACGTATCACATGTAGCATAAAAAAGTAGCCTGGAGGCAATGAAGGACAATGTTTTAAGAGATATATACCCCAAATGCACACATGCATAGGACTTTATTCCTGTTTAGTACTGGTTTTAACACCATTCGTAGATTTTATTCCCACAGGCCAATACACCTTTGAATGCTGTTGTGTGTCTGTGAATATCTATGACATGAAGAGGTGGGAGAACTATAGTCCTAATGGGTTGGCACATAACAGCAACATTTGGTATTGCAAATACAAATTGTTGTGTAAGACTTAGTGTACGCTCTCACACATGATCTCTACATTTCTATATCTCACTTCATGATGCATGTCACCAGTCAGTGAATTCATCTTCAAACACCATTACAGATGAAGTAACAACAGGGAAATGTACAATGGGCAACATGTAGCCACTAATGCTGATGGCACCAGTCATGTTTGCATAATCATGTCTCTGTTGAATTCCAACTTACCAATTAGAAGTGTGGTCCAGTCACTGCATAAAGAGTCTGTCTGCCATGTCACGTGTAATAGAGCCACCATCACAAGAGATAGTAGTGAGGGAACATCACTCCTTACATAAGGAAGACAAGTGACCTGTTTGGTGCACTTTTCACCCGCAACATCAAACAACACAAGCAGATTTTCAACTTCACTCAGCCATGTGTCTGCTCAAGACTGGAAATTGGTAGTGTATTGGACATAGCTGTGTTCCTGGTTATGAAAGCAATTGGCACTGCACATCAGAATGCACCTTCTACCAAACCTACACAAACAGTGACACTTATTGTGTGGTGCAAACGGTCCACCCCCAATGATGATGGGGAAATGTAACATGTATGGCTCTGGCCAGACTCACCCTATTGTCACTGCTGTTCAGTCCTCAACTGCTCATCAAACTCCAGATAGGCCACCGACAGTATGCGGTCCATTAGGGGATCAGGGTCCGGCGAGTGCCCCATCCACGCTAGGAGGAAAGCCCCAGCTGTCCTCCACGATCTTCCTGGTCCAAAGCCTTAGTTCCTCCCACCTGTTATGACAATGGAGGCTGCTCTGGCGAAAGAGCCCCAGATTCGGTCAACTTCTGAGCAGTCGCTTTCCAAATGGACTGTTTCTGATGGGTGTTGGCCTGTATGAATACAATAGATGAATACACCAATTACAACTGCTAGTCTTAGGATATTTGTTTGGTTGACACATTTCGTATGCACCTAGCACTTTCATTAATGAATAGCTAATACTCTACATGTCTCTATCAAACAACAGGAGGGACTGAGGGCCAAGTGTACTGAGGTCCAGCGTACATACCCCAAAAAGGCAGTGTACAACATGAGTACAAAGTTCCTCTGTGATTAAGGCTCAAAAACTGGAGGGCTACTGTATAGTGAAGTGAATCAAATAAGATCACAGTAGTGTACGCAAGGAAAGGGAATTCCCCTTGTCGGAACTATGGCTCTCGCACACCCAGCAAGCTAGGTGTCATGCTTCGTCATGTGAGCCTGCCCCTCATCAAGTTGGCGCTGTAATACCTTATGGGCACCCAGACTGGGGCTCTTTGTCAGGGATCTTTTGTTCCTGCCGGTGGGTGCGATGGGGGTGAGGGGCCTAGTGTGTGTACCCACCGGGTGATACTATATCAAGATACAAAATATTCCCTGTTAAAAATGACAACAGTAATAATTCCTTTTTGTAAATAATGTAATATAACATTTAAAGAAGGCACTACAAATTCCAGAATGCCACATAAGGCTAACTGTGTATAAAAAGTGCAACAAAGAAAGGACTCACTAACCGTGAGAAAAGCCGTGAGAGGGCTGAAACGAGTTGGTTGAGTTGTGCAAAATAAACTAATTTTGAAAACTTTACTCCGGAGTGCTGCGATAATTGTATGCAACATATATATATATATTTTTTGTTACTCGCACTGCGCGGGCTAGCCAAAGGTAATAATGCAGTCACATGCTTAACTAAACATTAATGATGGACTACTGACAATGCAACTTAGCGCCGCGCCATCTTTAAACATGTAAATATATGTTAAAGCCAGCAATTCAGGTACATATTTCCATCTTTGCGTAGCGCCTACTCAGTGCAATTTAATCGGAAGTTTAACAACATCTCGCCGTGTATCGGCGTTTCTCCCCGGGTTGTTACCTCCACGGGCAGTTTTAGGGAGCGCAAAGCCTCGCGCCTCCTTTTCAAATTTCCGATAGTCAATAGAGCCATGGATTGGCTTAGTTCCTCAGTTCAGCCAGCAAGTAGGACATCCATTGCATTATACCACATAGATCTTCTATACAATCAACATAACTAAATTTCTCCCAGTTCTGCGCAACGTGTGTTCTCATTCTCATTATAAAATACATTTCAGAATCACAGATTGTAATTGCCAAAATGATTCACATTCAAAGTTCATCAAAATCCATCAGAATCCATCTAAACTCTAAGAGACTGTGCAAAAGACCCAAATTAGACAAAATCAGACAAAATCTGAAAAAGCAGTAAAAATCAGTAAAAATCTGAAAAAATCCGAAAAAATCCGGAAAAATCAGAAAGGTCAGAGAAAATCAATCAGTTCAGTTCATCAGAACTTACATCTTGATGTCAAAGGTCAAAATATCCTAATGCTCAAAAACAAAATATTTTTACAGTTACACATGGGGGATGACCCTCGCTGTCAACTCATCGATTCCAACCATGATTTACAGATTCTTACCGCAGTCTTACTCTGCGTTAAATCAGTCCACATTACACTCATTTTCCCAAATGGACAGCGAGCTCTTCCCCGCTGTTCAGCCCCAAGGGTACTTTGGTCATCAAATCTATAATATATCTGGATTCCAGACGTCTCAGCTTTTTCAGCCTGTCTCCCCATCTCGCACTCTCCGGCACATAGTCTAGGCCAAAGTACTGTAATTTACTTCTGTCTCTTTTGTGTGCCTGATCAAAATGTCTTGCGACAGGGTAGGCGGGGTCTGCCTTGTCGATCGCCCTAAGGTGTTCCAGGACTCTGACCTTTAGCTGATGGATTGTGCTCCCTATGTACCTTAGGCCGCACGGACAGACAAGGCAGTATACCGCATAGATGGTGCTGCATGTCAAGAACTTGTTGATAGGTTTAGAAATGTCTGCTCCTGGTACCCAGTAGGAACGAACCTTCTTACTTCCCGAACAGGCCTTACACTTGCCGCAGGGGTAAAATCCCCCTATATCAGCTATTTTGCCTGTCTTAGGAATTACTTTGTCAAAGTGACTCCTCACTAGCGAATCTTTTAAAGATCTTGCTTTCCGGAATGTTACTAGGGGTTTAGGTGGAATGTCTTCCTTTAATACTGGGTCAGTTCTAAGGATGTGCCAGTTCTTGTACAGTATTCTCTTGAGATTGTGGGACTCGGTAGTGTATGGTGTAATCATCCGAAAATTTCCCTCATTGATTGGTTGAGTGTTTACAGGTTTCTGTTTAAGTAAGTGGGCCCTTGGGATCTTTCTCACCCTTGCCAGTGTTTTAGATAAAGAAGGGGAATCATATCCTCTTTTACAGAATCTCTCTATGCAACCTTCGGCTGCCAGGTCGAAATCCTCGTCTCTACTGCTGTTCCGTTTGAGTCTAAGGAGCTCCCCAAAGGGGATGCTTTGTATCAGTCTGGTGGGGTGGTTGCTGTCAGCTCTCAGGATGGAATTCCCTGCCGTTGGTTTGCGGTATAGCGAGGTATGTAGCCTGCCTTGCTCCACAAACACCCTCAGGTCCAGATAGTCCACTGCCACTGGACTAACTGTCCCCGAGAAGTGCAGGTTGCAGTTGTTATTGTTCAGGACCTCGATATACTGATGTGCCATCTCCATAGCCCCCTGCCACACGATGAAGAGGTCATCTATATGTCGGTACCACCTCACTACCCTTCCTGCCTCATGCCCCCCGTTCTGGAGCGCCATGGGCACCCGCTCCTCCCACCAGCCTACGAACAAGTTCGCGTAGCTGGGGGCAAAGCAGGTGCCCATCGCGGTTCCAGATACCTGTGCATAGAGTTGCTCATCAAACAGGAAGATGTTGCTAGTCAGACAAAATTCGATAAATTCAAGCAACATACAGTTGTGTAAAGCAAACCTAGCCGGCCGTTTGTTCACAAAATGCTCTATGGCAGTTATTCCTAGTTCATGCCTGATGTTGGTGTATAGGCTTGTTATATCCAGCACCATTAGTAAATACGTGGGGTACCATACAATGTCTTCAATTTTTCCCAAGAAGTCTTTAGTGTCTCTCACGTGGGATTTGAGCTGGACAACAAGGGGGAATAAAAAATTTCTATAAATCCTAGACATATGCTCAGTCAACCCATTAATTGAAAAGACGATGGGCCTTCCCGGCGGTTCAGTAGCGTTTTTGTGTAGCTTAGGCAGGTGGTAGAAAGTGGGTATTGCTGGATTGTTGCTGCGCAGGAATAGATTCTCTTCACTTCCCAGCATTGACCTCTTGTACCATTTGTTCACCAGATCGTCATATCGGCGAATACTCTCTTTATATGCCTCTCATCAGTCTTCTCATAGTATTGGGTGTCCGAGAGTTGCCTCAGGGCTTCTTTGCGATAGTACTCCCTGGTAAGTAACACCACATTGCCGCCCTTATCAGAGGGCTTGATAATAATCCTTTCGTCTTTTTGTAGGTTCTGTAGAGCAATCCTTTCTTGTGTTGTGATGTTATCTCTCCCCTTGGGAGTTCTCCATTTACCTCTCAGGGTCACTAGATCTTTCAGGACAGTCTCAGAGAATGCATCTATCGCATCCCAGGGCATTGCAGGGCAAAATGTTGAGACAGGCTTAAGTCCACTTTCTTCCCTGTCTTGCTCTATATCATTCATTATTGCCCTCTCGATCATGGTGTTACCTTGTGAACTTTGTGTATTTCGTTCAGTCCTGAGGTTTTTTAGGTTTTCAACACCCCTTAGGTCTTCACAGGATAGTATGTCGGTAGCAGTCAGTCTTTTAGTAGTTGTTTTCATCACTTTAGTCGACGCTCTCAGTTTATGATACTTATGTAGTTTGAGTTTCCTCACGAAACTATGCAGATCGATTCTTGTTTGTGTATATTCAATTTTGTTGTTAGGGCAAAAACTTAATCCCATACTTAACAGATCTTTCTCTGCTTTATTCAATACTCTCTCTGTTAGGTTTACCACAGTTAGGTCATCTGTCATCCTTATTGTTGTTGTTTGTTGGTTTTCTTCTTGCTCCTCCAAGATTGGGCCCTTCCTCTTCCTGCCTCCGCCTGCCCTCCGAGTCCTACGGGTTGACTTTCGGGTGGCTTGTTCTTGCCGCCTCGTAGCCAGGCCTGGCGGATTACGCTGAACTCGTCGTGAATAAGGGGAGGAGGGTTGGTTTGTTCTCCTTTTGGCCTCCCAGCTGTTGTTTTCTTTCGCTGATCCTCCACGGACTCGTTGTCAGTAACTTCGGATTCTGATGTAATCTCCGGTGATTCTAAGCCCAGGGCCCTTTTACGGTACACCTCTTTCCTCTGTGCATCGTATTTTTTAGCGAAAGTTAAGACTCGCCCACGTAGATAGTCGTTCTCGTCCCTTGTATATTTCTCATGTTTTCTTATCTTTATTTTTTCCTCATATTTGGTCAATCTAATCTTCATTAGGTCTTTCAGTGCCGCTAACTTACTGGCCTCCTCTTCTTTTAACAGTTCTTCTTCGACTGTTTGTATCTCTGCCAATGCCTTATCACGTGCCTCAGATTGTCAGCGGGACCGGGAACATTTATATATATATATATATATATATATATTCCAATTTCTTCGTCCGACGCCAACGCGTCCCCAACTCGTCTTGGTAAGGTAACAAAGGACGAAAAAGCAGAGCCCGTTCTGGTGCAAAAATTCAGTGCTTTATTTCATTTCAAGAAATGAACACCCAGCAAGTACGCATGACGCGTTTCGCCTCTAGCCAGAGGCTTCATCACAATATATATATATTGCCAGTAGGTAGTTGTAGTTAGGACCTATTATGCATAGGAAATCCGCAACATTCTATTCCCAATACCTTTGGAGCTAATTGATGAATCTTTGCAAAATATTTCAAACTTTTGGTCAGCTCTGATCCGCTCCTATCCTGAAAGTTTCACGGTGATTAGTCAAGTGGGGGCCGAGAAAATAGGGGGTCCCAAAACGTGTTTTCCCCATGCAATTTCCCATAGGACCTTTAGCCACAGCTACAGCCTCGACGGCTGAACGGAATTACACCACATTTGGCAAAGAGGTAGTCCTCAGTTCAGACTTGTGCCTTTCGCTTAAATGGTGTCAATCTGTTCAGTAGTTCCTGAGAAAATGACTGTTAAATTAATTTATATATCTATGGGTGCGGTTGATCCGCGGATTGTGCGAGGATTGTCATCGTACAATAAGCGCACCCTTCCGATCACACGCTGAATGCTAATTGGCTGTCAAGTGGTTGTCGACATTCGAAACCAAGAACTGTTGGCAGCCATTTTGTGCCTCGGTAGAAGCGAGTCAGAGGAAGTCAGTGGAATATGTGTGCAAAACGTAGAAAGGGGGCAGGGTAGAAATAATTTTACACTCTAGACCTGCTTAGGGGTCCCAAAAGGACTGACAGAGCCTACACATTTTTTCTTTTTTAAACCCGGCAGGTGCGTGTAGGGTGTACATTTAAAGGGGTCCCAGAGGGACCCAAAGACCCGGGGACCGCCACCCCTGAGGCTAATAATTAAATTGTATAATTTGTGGGGGGGGCTTAACGGCTCCTTAGCCCCGGGGACCACCAACCCCTGGGGCTTTCTGTATTGGGGGGGCTGCATGGCCCCCCTCCTGGAGTCCTCGAGGGTCCTTGGCACCACCAGCCCCCAGGGTGGCTCCTGAAGGGTCCTGGGGTGCCCACCCCCAAGACACTGTTGTTTGCTATGAGAGGGCGGGAGTGTTTGGTGCACGACTTCTACGCATTGAGTGCACAACTCTAACGCATTGGGTGCGAGACTCTAATAAAAAAAAACTTTTTCAGTTATACTTCAAGTTTATGTGTTTAGTTCTTAGGTGGCTCTAAAAAGCACTTGTCTTTATTGAGAGTTTGTGATACCTACCAGTAAGTACCTATGCAGAGTCCAAAGTTTATGAGAAAGACTCTGTTTCCCTCATCTGTAGAATGTACATCATCTTTCCCATAGATGCCATCCATATTAAAACAGAGATTGTTGTGGTAAATGGACCCCATTCTATAGTCTTGGAGAAAAGCAGAAACAGATTTATTCACATATTTCCTAGCTTTCTCAATCTGTGGACAAAATTGATTGGGCCAGTTCCATTTCCGCCTCTGGCATATGTTAGAATAGACAAAGGCAGTTTTGGGGAAAAGTGACATCAATTCTCCAAACGTGTCCTTCATAAACATTTCCAGACCTACCCTAGGCGAAGTGCCTAGGTCATTGCCACCACAGTGCACAATTATGAGGTCAGGGTGTTGGAGATGCAAAAAGGATTTAACCAATGGCATCAATTGGTGCCACTTTTACCATCTCTGTCCAATCCATTTAATGTCTACATTTGGTAAACCTAGGTCTTTGTGAATTCCTTTGTTTTCTGTGTACCTTTGGCTCCAAAACATATAGCTGTGTCCCACAATCCACGCTCTAAGCATCCTGAAGGGAGGTCTGGATGCACTCAGATGGTGTCTGTAAATGAAATGACAGTTTGAAAACTAAGATTTTTCAAAAATGGTGGATAAGATGCAGTTTTGAAAAAATAAAAGAAATGTTTGGTTGTTTGACAACTTTCTACACTGAGAAGTAGGGTGCATGTTTTTGTTTTTTAAAAGCATGCTTCTTATTGGTTAACAAAATCTGATTGGAAGGAACATTACATAGGATAAGCTGATATGTTGAAAAGTCAAGAACATTTGCTGTTTTGATTAGCAACCTTGTGTGATGAACTTTTGACCTGTGTGCTCAGTTAAGTGTTCCATGAACTGTTACTATGGTAACAGGCAGAAGGCAGATTGGGGGTAGTGTTCGAATTTATGTCAATTGGAAAGGGTTCAAATGTGTAACCAATCAGAATGTGTGTTTGCTTTTGAATTAATGTGGGAAGCAATGTGATTTGATGTTCAGGTGTATATGTGTTCAAAATGGGAGGGAAACTTTGCCATTCTTTGGTTCTGGTGAGAGGTGTACAGAAGAGATATTCTGTATAAGAAAATCTGGTGTGTGACTGACATACTTATTATTGTACAAAACAAATTTGAAAGGTGAGTTATTAATTTGTGAGGGATTGTATGTGGTGCATTTTGATTTTAATCAGACGAATGTGTTTCTCCTGCTAAAGTGCAGGGAGTACTTTTTTTCTGTAGAATTTTATTGTGAGTGTGTGTGCATTTAGAAACCATTCTGAGATAAGCATTTGTGTATTTCATGTGTTTGCAGATAGATAACTATGCTGTTTTCATATTTTGGAAGAATTAGAAATCAGTCATTTTTTATGTATTTGCAAAATGAGTCAAGTTTCTACACTAAAATGCAGTACTCATTCTAGACTATGAAATGTGTTTTGGTAAAATGCAACGGATAGTGTTGTTAGTCTAGAATCACACAGTGAGTCTTGTGTGCATTTAGGAGTTGTTCTGATAGAAGCACTCTATACTAATGTGTAGTAAAAAATGTTGTGCAATGAGTGTAGTCAACTTAAGTGTTGTAGACTAGTAAATGTGTTTTGGTAAAATGCAAGGGATAGTGTTGCTTGTCTAGAATCACACAGTGACTCTGTGCATTTAGGAATAACTCTGAGAGAAGCATTTTGGTACTTCATGTGTTTCCTGACATGTAATTGATTAAAAACGTATTGTGTTCTCACATTTTTGTAGAATTAGAAAATAGTCATTGGTTATGTGTTTCCAAAATGAGTTTATCTTTAATAGCAAAATACAGTTATGAAATATGTGGAAAGGATGCTTGATGTGTTTTCAGACAAATAAGTACATGTACTGTTGCAGTGAGATAGGCTTTAGGGTACGCAGTGCTTGAAACTCCTATGCACTATGCATCTAGTAGTCTAACCACCTTTACATTTGTATTTCAGCCCTACATTTCCCTAGTCAGTATCTGTACACTCCATTTATAAGAAATAATGTTATTTGTCTAAAATCATCCTGTGAGTCAGTGTCTATTTGGGAAAATTGAGAGAGAATGGTTTGGTTGGTTGATGTGTTTGCAGATATATAACTACATGTACTCTTGCAGTGAGCCAGGCTTTAGGGCATGCAGTGCTTGAAATTCCTACGCACTATGCAAGTAGTAGTCTAATCATCTTCACACTTGTGTTTCAGGCTTACATTTTCCCAGTCAGTATCTATACACTCTATTTATAAGAAATACTGTTATTTGTCTAGAATCACACTGTGAGTCAGTGTCCATTTCGGAAAATTGAGATAGAATAATTTGGTTGTTTGATATGTTTGCAGATATATAAGTCATGTACTCTTGCAGGGACACTACCTCCAGCATGACCCCTTACACTACCCAAATACTATTGCACTACCCTAAACCTCAAACTTACCCTAGCACGACCCCTTGCAGTACCGAAAGACCACTGTACTACCCTAAAAGAGTAGCTCAGTACAACCCCTGCACTACACAAACGCCAGAGGACTTCCCTAAACTCAGAATCTACCCCCAGTATGACCCCTACACTACATAAACACTACTGCACTACTCTAGACCCTAAAACAGTACCCAAGCACGACCCCCCTACACAACTAAAACACCACTGCACTACCCTACTACTACTCCATTTATAAGAAATACTGCTATTTGTCTAGAATCACACTGTGAGTCAGTGTCTATTTGGGAAAATTGAGAGAGAATGATTTTGTTGGTTGATGTGTTTGCAGATATATATATGTACATGTACTGTTGCAGTGAGCCAGGCTTTAGGGCATGCAGTGCTTGAAACTCCTATGCACTATGCAAGTAGTAGTGTAATCACCTTCAGACTTGTGTTTGAGGTCTACATTTCCCCAGTTAGTATCTATATATTTAGTTTTTAAGAAATATTGTTATTTGTCTAGAACAACACTGTGAGTCAGTGTCCATTTGGGAAAATTGAGATAGAATTATTTGGTTGGTTGATATGTTTGCAGACATATAAGTAGATGTACTCTTGCAGTAATACTACCTCCAGCATGACCCCTTACACTACCCAATTACCACTGCACTACCCTAAACCCTAAAACACTACCCCAGCACGACCCCCTACACTACCCAAATACTATTGCACTACCCTTAACCTTAAACCTACCCTAGCACGACCCCTTGCAGTACCCAAACACCACTGTACTACCCTAAAAGAGTACCTCATTGCGATCCCCTACACTACACAAACACCAGTGGACTACCCTAATCTCTAAATCTACCCCCAGTACGACCATCTACACTATATAAACACCACTGCACTACTCTAAACCTTTAAATCTACCCCAGCGTGACACCCTACACTACTCAAACACTACTGCACTACCCTAAAAAACTATCAGAGCACGACCTCCTACACTACACTACCACCACTGCAGTACCCTAAACTATAAAATACTACCCCAGCACAACCCCCTACACTACCCAAATACCATTGCACTACCCTAAACCTTAAACTTACCCCAGCACAACCCCTTACACTACCGAAACACCACTGTACTACCCATAAGGAGTACTTTAGCACAATTCCCTTCACTACATAAACACCACTACACTACCCTAAACCTTAAATCTACCCCTAGCATGACACACTACACTATTCATTCACCACTGCACTACCTTAAACCTTACAACATTACCTCAGCACGACTCCCTACACTACCCAAACACCATTGCAGTACTGTAAACCTTAAATCTACTCCAGCACGACCTCCTACACTACACAAACTTCACTGCACTATCCTAAAGTCTAAATCTACTCCCAGCATGACCCCCTACACTACCCATTCACCACTGCACTACCCTAAACCCTAAGACACTACCCGAGCTCGACCCGTTCACTGCCGAAACACTATTGCACTACCCTAAACCTTACATCTACCCCAGCATGACACCCTACACTACACTACTCAAACACTACTGCATCTACCCTAAAACACTATCACAGCACGACCCTCTATACTACACAAACACCAGTGCACTATCCTAAACTCTAAATCTACTCCTAGTATGACCCCCCACACTACATAAACACTTCTGTAATACCCTAAACACTAAAACAGTACCCAGCACGACCCCCTACACTACCCAAACACTATTGCAGTACCCTAAACCTTAAATGTACCCCAGCACGACACCATACACTACTCAAACACTACTGCACTACCCTAAAACACTATCACAGCACGATTCCCTACACTACACAAACACCACTGCACTATCCTAAACCGTAAAACACTACCCCAGCACAACTCTCTATACTACTCAAATCCCATTGCACTACCCTAAACGTTAAACTTACACCAGCACGACCCCTTACACTACCCAAACACCACTGTAGTACCCTAAAAGAGTAATTCAGCACGATCCCCTACACTACATAAACACTACTGCACAACCCTTCACTCTAAATCTACCCTCAGCATGACCCACTACAATACTCATTCACCACTGCACTACCATAAACCCTAAAACACTACCTCAGCACGACCCCCTACACTACCCAAACACCTTTGCAGTACTCTAAAGCTTAAATCTACTCCAGCACAACCTCCTACACTGCACAAACTCCACTGTACTATCCTAAACTCTAAATCTACTCCCAGCACGACCCCCTACACTACCAATTCACCACTGTGCTTCCCTAAACCCTAAAACACTACCCCAGCACAACCCCTTCACTACCCAAACACCATTGCAGTACTCTAAACCTTAAATCTATCCCAGCATGACACCCTACACTGCTCAAACACTACTGCACTACCATAAAACACTATGACAGCACGACCCCTACACTACACAAACTCCACTGTACTACTCTAAACCCTAAAACACTATCCCAGTACTACCCCCTACACCACCTAAATACCATTGCACTACCCTAAACCTTCAACCTACCCCAGCACGGCCCCTTACACTACCCAAACACCACTGTACTACCCTAAAAGAGTAATTCTGCATTATCCCCTACACTACATAAACACCACTGCACAACCCTAAACCCTAAATCTACCCTCAGCACGACCCCCTACACTACCCATTCACCACTGTACTACTCTAATCCCTAAAACACGACCCCAGCACAACTGCTACACTACCCAAACACCATTACAGTACTCTAAACCTTAAATCTACTCCAGCACGACCTCCTATACTACACAAACACCACTGCACTACTCTAAACCCTAAAACACTACCCCAGTACTACCCCCTACACTACCCATTCAACATTGCACTACTCTAAACCTTAAATCTATCCCAGCATGACCCCCTACACTACCTAAACACTACTGCACTACTGTAAAACACTAGCACAACATGACCCTCTACACTACATAAACACCAGTGCACTATCCTAAACTCTAAATCTGCTCCTAGTACGACCCCCTACACTACCCAAACACCATTGCACTACCCTAAACCTTAAATCTACCCAGCACAACCTCCGACACCACCCAAACACCACTGCACTTTCCTAGAACACTACCCCGGCATGACCCCCTGCACTACACAAAGACCACTGTACTACCCTAAACCCTAAGTCTACTACCAGTATGACCACCTACATTACCCATTCACCAGTGCACTACCCTAAACCCTAAAACACTACCCCAGCACAACTCATACACTACCCAAACACCATTACAGTGCTCTAAACCTTAAATCTACTCCAGCACGACCTCCTACACTACACAAACGCCACTGCACTACCCTGAACTCTAAATCTACCCCCAGTACGACCCCTTACAGTACCCATTCAACATTGCACTACTGTGAACTCTAAAACACTATACCAGCACGACCCACTACACTACCCAAACACCATTGCACTACTCTAAACCTTAAATCTACCCCAGCAGTACACCCTACACTACCTAAACACTAGTGCACTACCATAAAACACTAGCACAGCAAGACCCTCTACACTACACAAACATCAGTGCACTATCCTAAACTCTCAATCTACCCCTAGTACGACCCCCTACACTACATAAACACTACTGTAGTACACTAAAACACTACCCAGCATGACCCCCTACACTACCCAAACACCATTGCACTACCCTAAACCTTAAATCTACCCCAGCACGACCTCCTACACTACACAAGCACCACTGCACTATCCTAGAACACTACCCCAGCACGACCTCCTACACTGCACAAAGAACAGTACACTACCCTAAACCCTAAATCTACCCCAGTACGACCACCTACTCTACCCATTCACTAGTGTACTACCCTAAATCCTAAAACACTACCCCAGCACGACCCCCTATACTACTCAAACACCATTGCACTACCCTAAACCTTAAATATACCCCAGCACGACCTCCTACACTACCCAAACACCACTGCACTACTCTAAACCCTAAATCTGTACTGTTGCAAAACCATAGTGATTGTAATTTATTTACTAAAGTAAAAGTGAACCAATAATGAATTCACTCAGTATCTCTCCTTATAGTATTGTGATCATTTAGTTAATATGCATGTGCTCATACAGTGCTTCAGGTTTTAGTGTTATGGAGTGCTTCAAACTGCTATGTACTATGTATGTACTGCTCTTACCACCTTCACGGTTGTGCTTCAGGCCTACAATTTCTTAGTCAGAATTTACATGGAATGTGTTTGTATAGTAGTAAAAAAGTATATATATATATTGTGTTTGTTTAAATATTTTTATTGGGAATTTCTGGTGCATTAAAAAAAGAAACACATACAATTCAAACAGATAAATAGTTGCATATTCAGAACAGTTACAGTATTAGTCAAAGAATAAGCACAGAGCTGATGATAAAAGCATTATAAAACCACAACCCTAGATCCCTTGTCTGGCCAGCCTACGGGTAAAACGTATTTAGACTAGGTATACTGTACCCAGAAATTACAATCTTGCCTCCCTCCATTCCGTGAGTGGTGCCCAAATGCGTCTTCCCAGCTTCCGCGTTTTTTACCCTTCTGTTCATATAGGCAGGACTCTATATCTGGAAAGCCACATTTGGAATGAGGGAGCGATGGTATCTTTCCACCCCGACGAAATTAAGAGCCGAAGTACAGCTACTGAGATAAAGACCAAGGCTTCCTCATCTTATCCCAGTTTCAGCTTATCGTCTATACCCAATAGCATCAGGGTAGGGTATAGATCGTTCTTATGACCTAGCAGCCCCTCCCAAAAGTTTCCTATCTCATCCCTAATTGGAGCTAGTGAACTACAATGGAAGAACATATGTAATAAATCTGCTTGTCCAGCATTACATCTAGGGCAGCTATCGTCCTCCCTGACCCCCCAAGCAAATAGCTTTGCTGGCGTATAGTACAGGTTAAACAACATTTTATAGTGCTGGGCTCTCAGGTTTGAAGACCGAAATATTTTCCTATTCAAGCTTAGGACAAGATCCAGATCTACATCGGGATTGCCCAATTTAGTTGCCAAGGCGGATTCAGTCTAAAAGTATAATTTTAAAGTTATTAATAAATATGTATTTATGAATTTTTATCATCGTTAAAAAAAAGTTATCATGCCGGATAAAGAAAGAAGAAGAAAAGGTCAGAAGAAGGATACTTACATGAAAAAAACTCAACCACAAGTATTGTAAGACCAACATAATGTGGCTAAAAAGAGAAAAATTTCTGGTAAGACCACAAAGGACTTCATAAAAAATATTACTTGGTTCAGAAAAAAACATGGAAATGCACAAAGCAGTAAAAATGTTCCAAGCACAAAAAAAGTGCAAGGAATAGGAAAGGAAAAAAAGTCAATGTACATACAAAGGATATAACTTATAGTAAAAGAAGAGAAAATCAATATAAAGAAATCCGTATAAAAATATTTTACAACAGAGTAACCATAATTTGATGAAACATACAAAGAAATATAGAAAGAGAACAGTATTTTATAAAAAGAAGAAGCATATCGAATCCATTGTTAAAAAGGCTTTTGAAGTAAGGAGGAAACTATTTATTTTAGTATTAAAGAGAATTTGATCACTAGATAAACCAATCCATTTAATGAAGGCCAAAAGTAAGAGAAACAGAGTAATTAACAAAAGTAATTTTTGTGATATTTTCTTAGGGCAATGGAAACACAGTTCAAGTTCTGAACCTTTATCATGAAGAGAGGTATTTACAGACCAATGATTTGTTGCATGCAGTTGACACCAGTGGTCAAGCTTATGAGGTTAGAAATGGTTGTCCAATCGACAAAGAGCAAATGGTTCCTAGAAATGCAGAAGAAGTGATAGCTGATGAGGTTCTAGGCAGAGGTCCTAAAGGCCCAGTGTACACTTGGGATTGCAGTAGTATTTGTAGTGTACAACAAGAATCTATTGCTAAATTACGTAATTTCTTACAAGCATATTGTAAAAAAAGTGTTAAACAAAAGATTACGGTGTTGCAAGGACCACTCCCTTGCAGAGTGAGAAAATAGACTTGTTTGCAAGATCCTTCTCTGGCTTGTCTTTCTAGGAAAGTATGTCAAAGTGTTTTTCACCATTTCAGGATGTTGGCAGTACATCATACTCAAATGCGGAAGTTAGTGAGAAGATTGTATTATGCAATAAGTCCAGCAGTAAAGATAAATGAGTTGAACAATGCTCTTTTGCGTGGGTCAGTTTCTGATGTGAAAAAGGTTGGTGATGATATTGAGCTTTGTTACTTTGGTCCTGAAAAAGAGAGTGAAGAAACTCAGACATTAATAGAAGAAAATGTTGTAGAGAATGTTGAACATAGTTGTACAAAAAATTTAGAAAATGAAATTGCAAAGTTTAAGGTGATTTCAGGTGAAAGGCCAAATTTGTCTTGTATTTGTTGTCGGCGAACTCACTATACAAATCAGACTAGGAGTGTTGAACTCTATTCAAAAAGTGAAAAAGAAAATTATGATGAGTGGAAGGAATTTGCAACTTATTTTTTTGGTGGGGAATTGTTTTGATTTGGGTTCTGATCAGAGTATTTGTAAATATTGTTATAACAAATTAGATGAGAATAAAATGCCTGCTAGAGCATTCCTCCAGAATTGATAGATTTAAGCACCCATGAGTCAATTCTCATTCAATGTGTGCACTCATTTCAGGCTAGTGTTCGTATGGAGAGTAAACAGGTAAATTGCCTCCTTCAGATTTACAAAGAGGAATAAAAGGAAGAGTTGTGTATTTACCGTTAGATTTAAGGGAAAATATTGAAACTATTGGTGTAGAGAGTATAGAAAGTGAACCACTAGTTATTCTTGTTAATGGTGTGCCGACTAAGAATAAGAAAATCTGGCAGGAGTTAGTGGATGTTAGGAAAGTGCAAAAGGCAACATTGTATTTGTTAAAAAAACAATACATAATATAAGAATGTTTATATGGGAGAAGAAGAAATAGTTTTAACAGAAGATACTGAAATGTCAAGTGGACAAATTGAAAAAGGGGACATGTTAAGTTGTGAAGAAATCTATGAACATTACAGTGTGCATCCTCTTCATTCAAAAGAAGTGATGGGGAACACTATTGAGTTGTTCCAAATGAAAAAAGCAAAAGGAAGTCCCATGAGAGTATGGAAAGAGGGCTTGGAAGCTTGTTGTTTTCCACAGTTGTTTCCAACAGGAAAAGGAGGACGATATGATGAACGTCCTGTGCAGATTTTTGCTGAATATCAGACAACAAGATTATATGCAGAAGATCCAAGATTTCGACAATGTATCCCTTACATATTTCAACTTTTGTTTGAAAGTGACTTGCCTGGACTTTCATATGCAGTCAATCACATTTTAAAAACTGGTATACATCTGCAAAATGTATCTGCAAAAGATTTTATGGATAAAGTGCACCAGAGGGATGATCATCTAGAACCTCAGCTCATCAATCTGATGGCATGTCAGCGTGGGACTAATGAATATTGGTACCGTCATCATGGAGAACTGAAATGTATGCTACGGAACTTAGGAACTCCAACATGGTTCCTTACCCTAAGCTGTGCTGAGTACGCTTGAGATGATTTGCTAGAAATTCTTTGAGAGGCAAATTCCAATATAAAAAATATTGAATACAAGACACCTGGAGAATTGTGCTCTTCGGATCCTGTTAATGTATGCAGGTATTTCAATCATAGATTTGAAGCTATGATGTCTTTTATCTGCAATAAAAAAAATCCTCCTCTTGGAGAAGTTGTGGATTTCTTTTGGAGAAAGGAGTATCAAGCAAGAGGTGCTCCTCATATACATATGCTGTTATGGATTAAGGACGCCCCCAAATTTGGAACAGATGGGGATGATGCTGTTTTGAGTTTTATTGAACAATATGCAACATGTGCTGTACCTAAAAGCACAGAAGAAAACAACTTAAGAGCACAAGTCTTTCGATTCCAAAGCCACCGATGTGGAAAATACTGTCGACGAAAGTACAAATCTAAGGACAAGTTCTACACCAAATGTCGTTTTGCATTTCCACGTCCTGTAATATCCAAAGGAAGAGTGAACAGTTTATGTCATCTTTGTGACATACTATCACAAGAAAGTCTCCAAAAAATACCTACACCTTAAGAAGAAATGAAGAGTCAAAATACATAAATGACTACAACCCAGTTATTTTGTCCATGTGGAATGCTAACATGGATATTCAGTATGTTGCGGACAATTCCATTGCTGTTGCTCAATATGTAACGTCCTATATTACAAAATCAGAAAAGACGGAATTAAAAGAAATGTGGGAACAGATTTCTCACGAGAAGACTCTAAGTAAGAAATTATACAGTTTCAGTTTGAAGATGTTATCCCATCGAGAGATTGGAGCATATGAATGCACAGATCGGTTATCATCTGCAAGTCTATACTCCAGATCTAGAAGAATCATTTGGGTGAGTCTAGGTCTTGCAGCAATGTGAAATCGAGTACTGAAATCTGTACAAGAAATTGAATATTTAGCAGAAAAAGATCCAGAAAGGACAGATATTTTGAAAACGAATATGTTGGACACATATTACCCAAACATAAGTCATCATCTTGAGAACATGTGTCTCTATGAAGTGCTGCAAAACGACACTTTTAAACGGAATACTACAGAGAACATCAATGATGGAAAATATGGAGTCATTGGTTCCGAAGGATGTTTGGTGAAACAAACAAAAGGAAATTTGATTAATCACAGAAAGATGAGTTGCGTCACTGCTGATAAAAGGGAATTTTACTATTTAGTCATTTTACAACTATTCAAACCATGGCGTTCATAACTAGAATTACTTGGAGATTTACAGACATATGAAGATTCCTGTAATGCTTGTAAAGATAGCATACAATGCAGTACTTTTGTAAATTATGTTAAAATGTTGAACAATAAAATTGATCAAGAAGCTACAATTGTAGCTGCAACTGCTAGAGACAGTTCTCAAGACAATCAAAGTTCTGCTGCGCTGAGTCAAGATCCACTAGGAACACCAATAGTTGAAAATGAAGCAGAAACCACCATGAATGAGGTGGAAACAGCAATGCATCAAGCTCAAGATATTATGGACTTAGGTAACTTGGAAGAACAACTAAATGTTGAACAAAAACAAATATATGAGCAAGTGAGACAACAGATTGACCATGGATTACTTCATGAAAAGAAAGAGTGCTCATGCACGTCATTTCAACATATCCGTATGTACGTCAGTGCAGAAGCTTTAACAGGAAAACGTTTTTTAATTGAAGTATTTACAAGTTATCTACAGAAAACAACAGAGTCGCATCTGTCTTGTGTTGTCGCTGCTCCAACTGAGTTGGCAGCACACAACATCAAAGGAATTACATTACTTCATTTACTAATGCAACCTGTGGAGCATGAAAACAAATTGGAATACCACAAGCTATCTGGGGAAGCTTGTTGTGAAGTTTCAAGAGTGTTGAAGAAAATTAAACTTCTCATTATTGATGAGGTAAGCATGGTATCAAACTTAATGCTTGCCTTTGTTTATTTAAAAATGCAGCAAATTCTTAAAACAGAGTATGACGTGTTATTTGGAGGAAAACATGTCATAGTTTTTAGAGCTCTACTGCCTATGAAGACAACAGAAAGTCTCTGGGTAGTGTTGGAAAAGTGAACATTTGGTCATATTTTGAATACAAAGAACTCCTTACAAATATGCGACAAGCAAATGATATTGATTATGGAACTATTCTCCAAGATATCAGAATTGGACTACTGACTGAACATGGCAAACAAGCTTTGCAGACTCGATTACTTTCCACTTTGTTTACAAATGAAAACGTAGTTCCTGAGAAAATATACATGAAAATTGCAGAAAACAAATCTATAATCTGCTGAATGCCAACACTGTGTGAGTGTTGTATATTCAACAAAGAACTTTTGAAACTGGAAAATGAAGAAATAATAAAAATGGAAGCCATCGATAAAATAGAGCATGAAGGAATCACTATTATTTGACAGAAAAATTGAAGACAAAATTGGATTCTTTACAAAAATTAATATCTAAAACTGCTGGTTTAGAAAAGAATCTATATGCATGTAGAAACTGAACTGTCGAGTCATTTTAAGGCATAATTTGGATGTAGAAAAAGGTTTAGTTAATGGAGCAATGGGTAAAGTTGTGGATTTTGTTAATTATCAGAATAAAGATGGTATTGAGTTCTTAAAAATTAAAATTTGATCAGATTGAAGAAGTTAAACAAATTGGTTGTTGTTCAGTTCGTTTTTTTCTTGTTAAAGATTTATATGTCCGTAGAAAACAATTTCCAGTTTGTTTGGTATATGCAGTGACTATTCATAAATCTCAAGGTTTAAGTGTTGACAGTGCTTTGGTGAACATTGGAAAAACTGTGCTTAAAGAGGGTATGGCATAAGTTGATTTGTTGTGAGTCAGAACATTATCTGGTTTGTTTTTGATTGATTTTGATGATACAAAGGTTACTGCAGATGCAAACTGTGGCAAAGAGTATAATAGGTTAAGATGAACATATGCTCCCAATTTAGGTCAATATCCTGTATTTGAAAAGCGTGTGGATGGTCAAAAAAGAAGGTATGAGAATATGTGTACTGAAGGTGTAGAGAAGGGAAAAAAACAAGATAATGTTGTGATTGCAAGCAAAAAGACAAAGGACACTGTTGAAGAGATTGTTGGTTATCAGTTTGGAAATAGTTCTGGTGTCAATGCTAATGTAGTGGTAAATGGTTTTTTTCTTGAAACTTTGCAACAGCAAATTATGGAGAATCGGGAAAAAATGTTTTGTTGCTTCTTGCATTCTGTGTATGAAAAATTAAGAACTGATACAAGTAAAATACAAACCGTTTCCGATGTTCGTAATCTTTTGGATATATGTTCTGGTTCTACACAATTTACACAAAATATCCAACAAGATGCTCAGGAATTTCTAATGTATATGCTGACTGTATTGGAAAATGAAGGTGTAGACATAGAGAATATTTTTGGCCTTTGTTATAAATGGGAACATCAATGTGAAAATAGTACGTCTACCAGTAGCACTAACATAGACACTGAAAGATTTATATATTTGACATTACCGGACTATAAATCAGTGTCTTTCAATAAATTAGTTAAAGCTGCAAATCAAAACATGGAGTGTAGCCAATGCAAATCAGAAATGTTATCAACATTATTTATACAAAGATATGGACAATATATAATTTTAATGATGCAACGTTGTGCAGCTGATTGAAGAAAATTGGACACTTTATTATTAAAACATGTTGCAGCTATTCAACTATCAATATCAGGAAGGACTTAAATTGGACACTTTATTATTAAAACATGTTGCAGCTATTCAACTATCAATATCAGGAAGGACTTTTGTAGCAGTAGCAATAATTTCCACGATGGTCCTTCAACAACATCTGGACATTACACTGCCTTTCTAAAAAGTAACAAAGGCTGGACTCTTTGTAATGATGCTGAGTTGGTTTTCAAACAAAGTTTGCCTTTCGAATTACCAAATTCCTACCTAATATATAAGTTATACAATTTTCTGAGCAGTAATCATTTTATATATGTGTGATTTGTATTATCTGGTGTTTTAGTGAGGATGGATTGTTGTTTTTTTTTAAACAATGCAATTGATTGTTTTTTTTTGCCTGCTGTTATTTGATGAGTACGATTGAAATTGAAATTACTGTTTGTAGTGAAATTCAATATATTCTGAGAACAGCAAAAAAGGCAAAGAAATGACTTTGTAAAATGTTAAAATTATGCTGTGCTGTTAAAAATGTATTATTTCCTGTTATAACTATTTTTTCTTTTCTTTTACAGATCCTAATTCTAAAATATAGAATTTACTATATTTTACATTATAAAAAACAACTGAATAAAATGTGTAGCATTTTTTAAATGTATTAGTGCTGAGGTAAGTTTAAATAAGTCTTAAAATGCACAATGGACTGTATTTGCACACAGTTGAAAAAATGGGAGATTGATGGACTACATTTGTGCCAGAGAATTCCATTGCAGACAGGTATCAAATAGGAGACAGCTTCAGAACACCTGTCTACCAGATACATGGTATAGTACACAATAGAGACATATGGTGGTCTTGTAGGTCCTGGTACTTTTAGAATTATAAGAAATACAACTATTTAACTTAAAGCGCATCACTAAGTGTTTTTACATGTGACAGTAGGCCCCATCCCTTCTCTTCAGTCATATATAAATATGTGCCAAAAGTTTTGTAAAACATAAGTACTTATAAATGTATCTTGTTCTCTGTTAGTAGTACAAACATGTACTCCTATAATACGAATTGGCCTAGCTTTTAACTCTCTTTCTTAATTGCAAGGTAAGAAAAAGACATTCTATATACTTTTTGTTTTCCATGTAAAGATACTCTCATCATAGACAGCACTTTCCGTTGAAAAGGTGTTTTATAGGTTTTGCTGTGCGTGTTTGCACAGAACAGTCGTAGAACAAGACATATATCCAGTTTCATAATTTTTTTTTAAATCTGGCCATGTTTGTGAATGGTACACCATCCTCCAATTCGTGTAGCAAAGCACAACAAGGAGAATTTTTTTCACTTCTCCTCATTTTTACTTTCAATATATGCTACAATGCACAGCATATATTGAAGGTGAAAAATGCCTTTCCTGATCGTTTTTGTGCAGTAAAGTGTACCTTGCTGCACAAAAACAATCTCTGCATAACGTGAATCCTTCCACCATGGTGCAAGGGTGCATGTGTCACCACATGGCTGCAGTTTAAGCAGCTGTGCAGAGGGAAGCACAGACTTGCAACATATTTATGTACAAATGTTGCATCCCTGTGCTTCGGAAATAGCGCAGCATGCTGTAGGTAAATAGTTCACAGTGTCATGCTGCAGCATTTTCTTATAGTTCTGCACTTATGTATTCACCATACATTAAAAATGCATTATTTCAGTCAATTATGCACTACACATACACACATCTAAACTTTCACACACTCGCATACAAGTTTAGCTCTTTTTTAAACCAGAGTAGGTAGTTCTGACGAGAACTTTTTTTTGTTTTGTAGTTCCTTATTTTTTTTGAACGATTTTTTAAATTTTTTAGTTTTTTTTTAAACAGGGAAACAGGATGAACAGAACTAAAAACTATGAGGAGAAAAAAAACTAACAATGGTGATTATCGATAGCCCGACAAACAAGGTCCACTGATTGCTCACCATAAGCAATGAGACGTCTGCATTTTACACAATTTATCCTGACTCGTAAAAATTGGAGACGTATATCTGGTGCTAAACTAGAAGATGATGGTGCTGTCCCAGATATGCTTGGTACAGCTGGTGGTGCAGGAGCATTTTGATGTAGTCTTCTCATCTCCTCTCGTGAGTTGACCGGATGGCATGTCTGCAAATGCTTCTTCATACTCGCAGTCCCACACTAGTATTTTTTTGTACGGATTTACTCTAGAGAGGATCTATTTGCAGATTTTGCACGTTACTTTGGTCGCTTTGCCCGTTTTTAGTCCAGCTGGGAATGTGAAAAACTTCCATACGATAGATGAATACCTCTCTGGAGGGGGAGGAATACGTACATTTCGCGTATGCGCCAGAACTCGTGTACAAGTCGCATATCGACTTAGTTTAAAAAGTTGTACTCGTCGCACACCCTACGCTGTTCCTATACAGCAATCCTAAAATGGCGGACAAGTGACGTGCAGTGAACGAGCAGGGTACGCTTTGGGTGCGAAACAAAACAAAAAAAGGAAAAAAATTATAAATTAAGTATATTTTAAACAATATAAAATAATTTTAAAATATATATTTTTATTTTAAAAAAATATTTAAAATATGTGTAATGTAATTTAAAAAATAACATATAAAAAAAGGTTAAAAAAATATAGTTGAAAAATATAACAATAAATATATTTAAAAATTACCATTTAAAAAACCTTTGAAATTAACTGAAAAACCATAGGTTTCAGATATGTTATTGTTAGGAATTAGCATTTAAAAAACCTTTGATATTCACTGAAAAAACCATAGGTTTCAGACGTGTTATAGTTAGGAATTAGCATTTAAAAAACCTTAGCAATTCACTGAAAAAACCATAGGTTTCAGGGGTGTTATAGTTAGCTGGACATTTCACTTGTACAAAACCATTGAAATTCTTCTGTTGTAGTTAGTTGTACTAACCGTAATTCTCGCACCCGCAATCCACTGGTGATGATGTCACATATTACATCATTCATGACATGGTCAGTGACATCACTGATGACTTCTCAAATGCCATCACGGATGACATCATCCACGTGACAATCAGATACACCTCATCATACACTACTATAACTTTTGATCATTCACTGTAAAATACAGAGTACCATATTTGAATCGATTGATACAGCAATACAATTATCTTAAAACCCACTCAGTAATTCCTAGATCTACACACACATCTAATGACTATCCTGTAGATTCACTCATACATGTTGTCGATGATCAATAGAACACTATCAAATATACTTATGCACCTATATTAACATTACACCCCAGCACACATTCTATTCAGATATGCAGTCATCCTATACTCACTTTTGCAAACAATGTACCTTATTTACATTTACTCAGTTACACACTTATACAAATATCTCTTTGTTTATTCATATAAATAGTAACTCATACTTACTATGTTATGAAATCACTATTACAAGTGTACAATTATTTATACAATCATTCATGCAATCAATGAGTTTTATGTACAGTTATTTATATACAACAACTGTCACATACACTGTCTTTTATTTTTCTACTTTGTTGGACATGTACCATTGAGAAATGTTTTTGCTCATCACCACACACATAAGGATATTCACTCATCCAAACAAGTATTATAATACGTAGTCTTAACCTCATATACATACTGAATTAACTATTCACATATCTTTGGGCAGTCACAGATCCCCCACCGAAGCACACACACATTCACTCTCCATATACAAACACTTTCATACCACCAAATACAGGGCGGAACCACTCAGGCACGGACCCCTTGAAAGCTTCTCCCACAGGATTTACAGACTCCCACACATCTTTAGTGTGCAAGCAGTGCAATCTTTTATTTCGGCATACAAATGAATAGACCAGTGTCCTCCATGACGCGTTTCGCTCCACGAGGGAGCTTGATCACATGATGCGTCTCGGTGAGTATGATGTTTTTAAAGTATGCTAAAAGCACAACCAGCCTTAGAAAATAGACTGATTGACCATAAGTGCAAGAATGAACATAAATAACAGACTATGGCACACAATGCATGAACATCATAATGCAGTACATTTTCTAAAATAGAGAGTATATGATCCGCAGATATCAAAATAAGCTACACAGTGCATATAGAGTCAGAAAGCCACCAACAGCAAGCTCAATGTCACCTAGCTATTAAAACTGTAATGTTACTTGAGGCTCAAAAAGGTTAAAATACCTAATAGCCTGTACAGTTTAAACCAAAATCAAGGCATAGTGCAAAATAAGCTATACACTATAATGGTTATCACTTAATGACTCATAGTAAAAAGATGCGGATCATTAAAAAATCAGTCCTGGCCAGTGCCTAAAAGTATCAACTCACATCATTATGAACTGTCTTGTAAACAATCAAAAAATATTAATGTGAAAGGCAAAGTATTATCGAGATCCAATCAAAGCAGAAATTCCTACCGCTACATAGCAGCATCTGTATGTCTATAAAGGCAATCACAAAATATAGCTCCCATTCAAAGTGCAAATGCATAGATGTAAAACGTAGCTGATTATAAGGCACTTATATGGATGGCACAATATACTTAGACTAATGGAATTAATGCATGAAGAATTTTCAAAAATTCCTAATTAAACCCTGCCTTATTTACACATTAAAAATATAGAAGCATTGAACAAAGCTGAAAGTGCCAAAGTCTGTAAAGTGCAAAAAGTGCTGTGCAAAAACCAGAAAACTGTGCAATAAGCAAATCATCACAATAGCAGAAGGAAGAAACCTTCTAGATTACTTAAGCCTAAGTAATCCTAAAGTGCAATTGTGCCAGCTTTCACAGAATAGAGCTCATAGAAACAATCTATACAAATATATGAAGATATAAAATAGTTTTCATAAAGACACAGAGAAATTAGTAAACACATCCCTTAACAGATTACCACATGATTATATACAAAGGTACTACAAACAATTATGGAGATCCTCATTCATATTCAGGCCATTTGGGACTCTGGTATCAAGAGCTAAACTGAATTGAGTTTCTTTTTGTCTTAAAAGCTTTTCTCGATTTCCGCCCCGTCCAGGGTTGGGAACAGAGCCTAAAACTGTATATTCCAAGTCCTTCAGTTTATTGTCATGCACAGACTTGAAATGTCTGGCCGCCGGAGAGTTGTGGTCAGAATTAACATCACATGGCAAAGAGTTCTTTGCTGTAGTTTATGCTGGCTTTGATGTGGTCTGTGAGGGCGTTCTTCTTGGTTTCCTTCAAGAACCAGAGGTACTGGTTTAGAGGAGACCTGAAGGCTGTGTTCTTCTATCTTTTTGCTCTTGAGCCACTTCCTTTCAGTTATCAGCAGTTACATGTGGTGGAGTGCAGTTTCTCAGTGAACCAGCTTGCTCTTTTGCTTTGTTATTTGGTCCTGGCTGTCATGGCAGGAGTGATGGTGTTGGACCAGTCTGTGATTCACTGGGAGAAGCTCTTCTCTGCTTGTTCAGTGGCATGTGTAGGTTCTGGGATTGCAGAGTGTCTTTCCACGGGTCGTCTAATACTTTTTTACAGTCTCTTCATGTTGATTTGGGGCACTGTGCTGGATTAGGTCGGTCCTGAGATGGTGAAGTGATCAGACCAGGTAAGTGGTGGGGTGTGGATGTACCTGACTCTGTGGCTGGAGGTGAAAATGGGGTTGAGCGTTTGTCCTGTGATGTTTCTCATGCTTTTCAGGATGTCAGTGGAGTTGGTGTTGCTGGGGTCATTGAGGTGCAAGTTGAGGCCCCCTATGAAAATGTAGTGCTCTGAGTCGATTGTCAGCAGAGCGATGAGTTCTGGGATGGTGTTGCAGAAGCTCGGGCAGGCCCCTGGTCATAGGCAAGGGTACATCCAATGGTACTTTTTCCATCAGTGTGGAGTTGGATGTTGAAATGTTCCATTACTGGTGTTGGGTAATCAGGGGATGCCATGCAGCAGATGGTCTCCCAGTAAATGATGGCAATACCCTCTCCAAGCTTGTTGATTCCGTCCTGTGTGTTATATTGTAACCTTCGGGGATGGAGCTGGCAATGTCCGGTGCGGAGTCAGGTTTAGCCAGGTTTCTGTGAGTAAAATGACATACAGGGTGAGGGAAGAGATTGTGCCCCAGACCTCTATGGCATCTTTCCTGAATAAACTTACGTTACGTAGGATGCACAGGAGTTGGAATGTGGGGGTCTCGGTTTATGTAGTGTGTGCAGCCATGTTTGTGGTGTCGCTAGTGTTGTTAACTGATTCGGTGAGTGTCGCTAGTGTTGTTAACTGATTCGGTGAATAAGGTGAGGTGGCAGTGTCTGCAGGAGAACTCTCCTCTGGTGATGTGTGGGGATGTGGAGCAGCAGTGGTTGTTGGTGCATCCTTGGACCAGGGCTCAGAGGTCAGTGGCAGTGAATCATCGTGGTGTGGAAGGGCCAGGGGTCCCGGCACTGGGCGCAGTCAGATGCGTACGTCGGTGCACCAACGGCGTGCCGACAGAACAAATCAGCTGCACGGCTATGCTGTCACCTCCATTAAGTAGGTCCTGGGAGGAGGGAGGGACGCTGGGAGGTGGTGGACAGGGCTAAGGGGGATGTGGGAAAACAGGCGGCAGGTGGGAGCGGCAAATTGCAACATCAAGGAAAAAGCTGTGAAAAAAGGAAGCAGAGAGCAGGAGGAAGCACTTTAAAAAACAAGGAAAAATCAATGAAAAATTAGGGAGAAAGCAGGAGGAAGCACATAGAAAAACAAGGAAAAAGCAGTGCAAAAATGAGGCAGAAAGCTGAAGGAATCACTTGGAAAAGCAAGGAAAAGGTAGTGAAACAGCGAGGCAGAAACCATGAGGAAGCACTTAGAAAAAAGGGGGAAAGAAGGCAGAAAACTGTAAAAATGAGGCAGAGAGCAGGAGGAAGCACTTGGAAAAATGGGGGGGAAAGGCAGGAGAAAGCAGTAAAATAAGGCAAAGCAGGAGAGAGCTATATTGCAGCATTATTGGTAACCCATTCTCAAATAGAAAGGGGTACCAATAAGATCCCTTTCCCTTCAGTGTAAAACAAAATATTTTTAAAGAGCAGGCAGTGGTTTCTTTTTGAAACACATCCCATTTGCCTTTAAGGAAAATGGGCTACATAAAAAAAAAACACCGACATGGCGGTTTTTAGTCCCAGCAGTCCACCATTCTTGTGTTGACTGTGATTCTAAATGGAGTGGATAGCCAATTGCGACCTACCTCATTCATATTTATGAGGTCAGGTATGTCGATTTGCAATCCACTAGGAATTGCTATTTTGAAAATAAATAACATAAGCATTAGACCTGTTAGCCTTAGAGTGGTCTTCCCCCAAACTTTTTGCCTCACCTTCTGTTTTTTTGCTGAACTAATTTTTGTTGGCTTTAGGACTCTGTGCACTTTATCACTGCTAACCAGTGCTAACGTGCTTGTGTTCACTTGGCATTGAAAGCAGTTTGCCAAGCCTTAAACTCCCCTTTTATTACATATAGGACACCCACATGGTAGGCCCTAGGTTGCCCTTAGGGCACGGTACTGTGAAATTAAAAAACTGCACATGTACTTTTAAGTTTTACATGTCCCGGTAGTGAAAAACTCCTCAATTCATCTTCACTACTGTGAGGCCTACCCCTCTCATGGGATAACATTGGGGATTCCTTATTACATTTAATAAGCTGTAATTTCCAATTGGGAGCTGTGGTTAGTGTCTATGAAAGTGTAATGATAAACCCTCTTTAATGGTAAAGTCCGATTTTTCTCTATTACAATTTGAAAAAAGACCACTTTTAGAAAGTTGGCATTTTCCTATCAATAGCCATTTTTGTGCCTGTAGCCTGTCTTGGGTCACATGACTGGGTATAGTTGACAGTTAGACTTTGTGATTTCCACTCAGACAATCATACGGACGAGGGATTAGGTGAGCCTGAATGGGCCATCTTCTCACAGGCTGGGGCGGTACTGAGCACAGCCCCACTTACAACTGAATAGCTTGTGCTCTGCTATCACATAAAGGGCTTAACAATCCTGCATTGTCACTTCAGCCAGCTTGGAGCCAGGGCAGGGTGGTAAAAATGTCCATACACTTCAAAGCCACTGTCTAGAAGCTTCTACCACCTTCCAGAACCAGGCACCAAGGTATAAAAGGAGGACCTCAGACACCAACTCTTCAGTTCACTTCTGACCTGTGGATACTCTGCCAGGAAGAAGGACTGCTGTGCTTTTGAAAGGACTGCCACTCTGCTAGACCGCTACTCTGAAGGAGCTACTTCCCTGCTGTGCTCACCTGCTGCCCTCTTGGCTGGGGAAAAAGAACTAGGCCTGCAATTTCACCTTGAACCCAAGACCCCAGAGTCACTCGAAAGACTAATCTGATGGCCTCCTGATCTGAGCCTCTGGGACATAAAAGGCTACCAAAACAGCTCCTGGACCCAAATGGGGCATCCTCCTTTTTCCCAGGTGGTGCCTCTCAGGTCCTGGACCCTTAGTGTGGTTTGCAAGCTCTTAAATCAAGCTTTTGGGTACTTTGCAAATTTGAATGGGCCTCTTTGCACCAATACCATGCCGCTCACACCGAATGTCAGCGTGAGCCGCCGCAAGCCTGTCTCTTCATACCACAGCATCGACTATTCGTGGAGGACTGCCAACGTGAATATCTAGCATGCCCGTCCGAGTCACCTGGCCTACTCTTCACACCACAAAAACAACATCCTGCTATGCTCTCCTTCCTACTCACGCCCTCTCCAATGCGAATGAGAGTGTTGGCACAAAACCTGAGAAGGTAGAACTTCAGCAAGACTAACTTGGTACTGTATCCGACTTGCACTACATCCCCGTCTGCCTGAAGCTTTGACTTTGACCCGGTCCAGTGCAACCCAATGCCCATGGTTGGTGCTTTGTGCTTTTAGGTGCTATTTTACACTTTATTCTTTAAAGATTCATAACTCCAGTTGTAATGACTTGTTTTTTGCCATTTTTGTCTTGTTTTATTTAGTACATTTTGCTCTACTTTTCTAAACAAGTGTATTTGTTTAAAGTGTTGCACAAATACTTTACACATTGCCTCTAAGTTAAGCCTGATGCTCTCTGCCAAGCTACCAGAGGGTTGAGCACATGTCAATTTAGAGCGTGACCAGGGCTAACATCACAGTCAACAAACAACCCAATTTCTCACAATTAAGAGCTGTGATTTCCAAATTGTGATATGGTCAGAATCACAATCTGGAAATCCCAATTCCTAATGTTTATATAACTGGCACAAAGGGTGGTTTGGCTAGTTCTCATGCCGCATGCTCTGCAAACATCAACATTTGGTTACAATCAGGCATTTTTTTCACATTTCGGTGAGGGGCAGTTCAGAAATGTATACCAGCCACTGTTCCAGCACAGTTACCAATAAAAATAGTACCCAACACAAGTCACACCACCTTGGACTCGATGGGTGTCTAGTTTTCAGTAATGTTTGGGTTTGGTACGTTTTTCTAGGTGGTGGCAAAGCCCAGGCCCAAATACCACCGCTACTCACACTGTCAGAATAAGTCAGAGTGCAAGGCAAAATCTTGATTTCTCCATATTGAATTCCAGGGCCATTTCTCTCATTGGTGATAGACCCAGCCACACAAGTAGGGCACTATTTTTAGCAAGAAGTGTGGCAACACAGAACAGTAAAACATTTGTTTTTATCAATTGAATTTCTCTTCATCTTTGGCTTCTACATGGAAACCAGTATGCAAGATAAAAAAAATCTACCAAAATGTCTTCTAAATCACATGACAGCATACATAACCACAAATTCAGATTTGCACAAATAACCATTTTTCTGATTAGATTATTTAGGAAAACTATGAACGACCTACGCAAATGGCCCCTTGCTGAATTTCAAATGTTGCTTGTTTCAGAACTGTGTAGCTTTTCCGGTTCACCTATGAGTTTCACACCTGTTTCAACCATAAACTGTAATCAGGTAGAAACGACAAAAAAATAGGAAAAAACAACTAACATTTAGAAAAATATTAAAGAGATTACTTTACCACTCTCATTGTTCCTGAAATTTGGGCTGTGGCTGATCCTAGCCTATCAAACCCTTTGTTAATGTCATTTTTAACAAAAAACTAACTTTCCTACTCATTTTTCCAAAACATCTGTCCAAATTTTGCAATATTTTGAAAATGTTCTTGATTCTTTTTAAGGGATTAACGAACCGGTGCTACGTTTAAAATCTCCAATGTGAGCGAAAAAGTTCACAAATTTGGCCTTCATATTCTTTGTGGAAAAAAGATATGAAGGTTTAAACATGAAGTAACTCAAATATCACAAGAAACATCTCATCACTTTGCAGGGAAGGCTTAGCAGTAATGTGATTCACAGTAGAAATTATAATAGAATGCTCCTTTGCTTCAGTCTTCTGTTCCCACATTTGTTAAGAGAATTGTGACTATTAGTTAGTGATGATTAATAGTGTATTATCATGAATCTTTGGAGAAGCAAGAGGACACGAAAGTAGCACAATTACTACGGACGACATTTCTATATAAATAAGATAAATTTCTCTGGTTGCAAAAATTTCAATTAGGCTAAGGTTATTCACCTGGTGGCACATATCACACAGGTTTAGCATTAATCCTTGATGCAAAATACACCTTTATTGCCCAGAATAATAACAGCCTACAATGGTTTGGGTCACTGAACACAGCACCACTTTCGAACCACAACACTTCTCTGATTAGATTGTGTTACAGAAGAAGCAACATCCCTGAACAGACAAGCAGGAACAAGATCTATGTGTTCTGCTGTTGTTCAGCCTCACAATAAAAGAGATACCACTCAAGCTCTCTTGGCCTGGAGTTAAACAGGCCCCTCTTTAAAATTAATGAGGGGGCTCCTTCCACCAGTGTCAATTACCGAATTTTAGCCTGATGTAAGATTTGTGAAAATGAAGGGTTGTATGACATTACATCGCATTCCGTTGTAACGCATGCCTTTACCATGCATGCATTACAAATGCAAATGCCATTTCAAAGCAAACTTTTACCACGCATATTTTTTCAAAGACTATGGGCCAGATGTAGGTAAATCTGAAATACCGATTTCTTAATAGATAGTTTTACCGATTTGCTATCAAGAAATCAGTGTTTCCTATGCAGGTAAAGATTCAGTAAAAAATACTGAATCCTTAATATTCCTTATTACCGAATCGGTAATTGAGATTCTGTAATAAGGAATACCTACCCATTCATTTCTATGGGCTTGGAGGCCCATAGGAACGAATGTGAAGAGATTCACTATTAGCTATTCGGCATTACCGAATCGCTAATAGCGGGAGCACTTTCAAGGGCGCCAGGGTGTCAAAAGGACATCCTGTTGCACCCCTGAAATGTGCATGTGTGTACATGTGGAGCACATACATGGCCTAAGGGCGTGAATGTGTGCCACATGGCACTTAACAAAAAACTAAAAAGTGATTTTTTAAAGGAAATTGGTCATTACCACCAACTTGAAGTTGGTGGTAATTACCGATTTCTTAAGGCTCAAAAGCACTTTTTAATGTGCTTCCTACATTGCATTTAAGGAATCGGTATTACCGATTCCTTAAATACAAGAGCAATAAGGAATCGGTATTTACCAATTTCTTGTTTACCGATTCATTACATACATTAGGAATGGCTAATAACAGGTCGGTAATGCTGAAATTTACCAAATTCCGGCATTACCGACCAGTATTTAGCCATCTACATCTGGTCATATGCCTTTAACAAGCATGCCTTTACAACGAAATTCACTATAAAAGCATTATGATAAAAGCATATGCCCCCCTCCACAGGTCCAATCCCCCTTACCTCTCTCCTGGTGGTTGGTGCAGGTAGCTCGTCTGAGGGGCGGTGCATGTCGTAAGGAAGCGCAAGAGTCTCCCTGTTTTCTATAACAACGCGGATCGCCTACCAACAGAGCTGTTTCCATGCACATAGTTGCCACTGTCCCGTATATTTTTTTACTACACATATGCCTTTACCGTGCATACCTTTACAATGAAATTTGTTGTAAAGACATTTGAGGTAAAAGCATATGCGTAGTAAAATAATGGGTAGTAAAATCTAAGCGTTGTAATGATGCATGTGTTGTAATGCGTGTGTTGTGATGGCATGCATGGAAACATATTGATGTAATGAGCAGGCGCGCAACACCCATTGGGCTCACGGGGCTTCAGCCCCTACCCCGCCATGTGTGTTAGCCCGGGCGGAGACAGGTTCACGGGCTGGCGAGCATCTAACTTCAGCCGCACCCGAGTACTTAACAGACCATTTACTTGTAAATGAGGCTTTTGTTGTGTGTTTACCGCTTCGTACAGCCACTCTGTTTATGTTTGGAATAATTAGCCCCCCGAAATATTTTTCAGCCCACCCCCCCAAAAATTTGGCTCTAGTTGCCCACCTGGTAATGAGGCGTGTTGCATCTCTATGAACGCATGGTCCAGTCCTCTCCAAACCATCGCATCGCCTCGTCCAACGAGCAGCACAAAAACATTTCACATAAAAGATTAAACCATTGTCTTTGGCTGTGCTTGTTTTAATCGGCTCTTGGTGCAAGTTAGGGTAGCTTGCTTCATCCGACAGCAAATATTATCACTACACTTTTCAAGAAAAGAGAAGTTGGCCTGATCCATGTCCTGCAAAATATGCAACTCCCCTAATACATACAGGGGCGTAACGGCCCCTCCAGCCCCTCTGTGGCAGGGGGTCCCACCCTACAAGAGGCCCATACAGTTAATATATGAGAGATATGGGAGATTCTGGGAGCTTTCATCACTTTCTTCAGAGGGAGCCCCCATCCTTTTTTGTTATGCACCGAAATACAGTAGATGCACCGTGCTCAGTTGTGATGTACATAGTCTGCCTCTGTGCCTGCAAACAATTCTCAGATTCAAAAAAATGTTCACGAAATCCGGAGTCCCGAATTGTAAAAAGCTTATGTCAATGATTTACAGACAGAAAATTAACATTTCCAATGTGCAATAAACGGGGAACTCCTATTGGAAAATTATACTAGGGAGTTCACCCTGAAGTACTTCTAATTGAAAAATTATAGGCAGATGGCGGTTTCATTCCTTGGTTTTCTCCTCATACATTATCACTCCGCAGTGACGGTTCACTCGGTGCGCTTCCAAGTGTTGTCGCAGTGACCCCTCTGCCGTAGATCTATTGACGCTCCTCACCCTGCTGTCGTAAGTGACAGCCAGAGCGCCATTACAACATGTTCTCACTCCTCTCGTGCCGCAGGGTTCACACAATCCGTTCTGAGGCTGCCCGGCGTGGCAAGACATAACTCAGTTTCGGCAAATGTGCTCTTCGTAGTTTCCAATTTTCAGAGACTTTGACAAACATTGACCTTCTAAATGCCATCAAATTGAACACGTGATGCTCGTGTATATATTTGAGCGCTCTGACGCATTGCGTCCATGGTGGCTCTGGCAACGCCTGAAGTTACTTCCCTGGAAGGCTGCAGGCTAGGAGCCTGCGTTAAGAACAGGATGGGCGGCCGTAATCCAACCCTGCTCCCTCGGGCCATGCAGTGTGGCGACGAGTTGAACATTTTGCCGGGGCTGTGTTGGGTTTCGAATCAGGCCCAGGAAAACAGCACTTGTTTTAATACCGTATGCACGTGGGCATATAATGCAACCATCAAATGAAGAGGCACTGCCCAGAAGTGCACTTTCAACATTGAATTAAGTTTTATATCATCGTACTTTGGCTGCTAGAAGAAGAACAGTGAAGGAGCAAGCACCGTTCCAACACTGCTGCTGCCTTGTGCATGGCTGTAGCCCTCAGGGTAGTCTCAGTGCCAGGAGCAGGAGTCACCCGTGAAGCCGGCCCTTAATGGACAGCAGAGATGACACTTCCCCTGATCAGGGGCTACAACTGCTGTGAGGTTTGCCTGGGCTGATTGGGGCTATAACGAAAGTATAATGTGCCTGGCCCTGTTGGTGCTCCAGTGGGATTGTCATGTCCTAATTGGGACTATAGGTGCCATGAGGTTCCCCTGGCCCGATCCGGGCTGTGATGACTGCCGTGAAGGACTGCAACTACAGAGGTATTGACATCAGCCCAGTTGGAGATGCCTGGGCTTTATCATCTGGCCAGAACTGGCACTGTGGGGCTGGTGCCTGCACAAATAACCAGAACACCATGGGATAGGGGATCAGTCTGGGAGACGCCATGGACCTCTACCTGCAGCATCATCATATCGCTGAGACGGCACTAGTCAAACGTGAGGTATAAGGACTAAGGGCCTCATTTATGAGGCGCCTTGGGCCGCCGGAAAGGTTCTTTTTGTGAGGTTCCATGGCGCAGGAGCCTGCTCCATATTTACGAGGCAGCACAAAGCCACTTTTTTTTGGCTTAATGCTGTCTCGTAAATATTGTTCCCTTTAATGCGGTTTCCTGCATTAAAGGGGCGTGCACTGGGTGTTGCTGGGGGCATCCCCAGCAACATCCATGGCTTTTTGACACTGTCCCAGATTTACGAGAAATTGTAAATCTGAGGCAGCACCAAAAACGTATGCATCGCTGGCACAAGGAGGAGAAATATATTTATTTATCCTTGTTTTTCCTTTTTCTATGTGTGCTGCATTCTGTAGCACACATAGAAAGAAGAAAAGACCTCTTGTGGTTGTTTTTGTGCAGGAAGGTTTACCTTCCCGCACAAAAATAATCATCCCCGCAACGCAGGCACCCTTGCACCATGGTGCAAAGGTACCTGCGTTGGCGCATGGCAGCCCATTGTGCGCCGGCGCAGGGGAATAGGACGGGAATGCCCTGTATCTGATACACACAGCACGTTCCTGCACTTTTCCTTTGCCATAGGGCAGCACAGCAGGAAGGCCTGTAGTGGTGCTCTATGGCATCACCTCATACATGCAGCCCTTTATTCCTACCCGATAGATCAGCAGGGGTTAAGAACTCAAGCAAGTGAGTGAACTGATTGTGCATTTTACCTGTGGGGCGCCAGTAAACTGTACCCAAGTCTTATTCATGCTTCTGCTATCATATCTGAGGGACATGTCATCTAGGGTCACCTAGGGGAGCAGATAGCACAGAGGGTGAAGCAGCATGACTCGGATCAGCAAGAAAGGCATGACTCGGATCACTACCTTGTACAAATTGTACAGATTTAAGTAGTACTGTAAGATTAAAAATGACATAAACATACTTTCTTTTTAAAAAAGACAAGCACAGGAGTGGACGTTAAAATTATTGGGTCTACATGTTGAATGTTCAATTCGGAGCTTGTTCCCCACACACACCTCTCTAAGAGGCCTGTGACTGCTCACTCTCACTACCCTAAACGCACTTTTGCAACCTTGAAAGTCAAGTGTGGAAAGGGATATGCTTAGCCCAGTTTGCAAAACCATAGTAGGTTGGAGCCAAGGACACCACTGGCAAACAAACTCATATACTACACCTGGGGCCCACTAGCCCCGGTCTGCCCTGTGGCCATCCGAAAGGGGTCTGGCAAGCTCAAAGGCAGAGCACGAGAAACTGAGTCTAGAATGTCTACTTTTTAAAAGCTATGGGGTTTCCTAAAGGATGTATATCCGTCACAGAGTATGACCTGGGGCTTAGGCCATTGGGTTTCCTCCATTGAGAAACAGCTAAAAGCAATGAAGAGAGCACCAGAAGCCATACACGTGAGGTCTTTGCTTACTACTCCATGGCAAACTGGACAATAAAGTGAAGTGTATTACTAAAGAAGCCAAAGCCACAAAGATTTGTATTCTGGGCTTGTCTGTTCCATTTAAATAAGGGGATCTAAATTCCAAAGTGAAGAGGCTGCTTCATTCTGCTGTGCTGAATACAAGGAACTCTGTACACCTGCATACCCAGAGTCCCTCTAGCAGAGTGGAAGGGTAAGGTAATGCAGATGGCCCTACTGGGGAGCAGAAAGGTGCAAAACCGAGTATCTCAAGCTGCAGCAAAAAAAGGAAATTCAATGTGTTCAGTTCGATGATTCATATATTTCCAGAGGTGAGCTGTGCTACCCTGGTGTGCAAGCAAGAGCTGATTTCTATGGGAGTTGATGCCTCACACAGGTTATTTTTCTTATTGTGGTGCTTAGAATGATTAATATTGCTTTATTTTTGTGATTAGATGTAGTGGGCAAGCGCTTATTGTTAAAAGTAAAACGCCAGGAAACAGAGTAGGTTCGAAACACTCCTTTATTGGCCATCCACTCTTCTCAATAGCCCTAGAACAGCCCCAACATTCTAACATGAGCTCCCAGGGGCAGAGTCCACAGGAAGGGGAAAGGGAGGGGAGCATGTAACGTACCAAAAAGAGAAAAGAGAGAAACAGGAGATTATAATACTTATCTCAATTTATTATCTATTGTCAGGCTGGGGTAATCAGGGCAGAAGTGTAATCTATGGGAGGCAAAGTTGTAGATAATGCTCTTTTTTCTAAAAATCTGGTTTGTTGATTCCCTTTGTTCCTCTATTCCCCCATCTTTGCCAGGAACACAGGCAAATGGTTTACAGAGTTGATAAGAACAATCTTTCTCCTTATCACACCTCACTAGACCCATACGAGGGAAACATAGGGCAGGCACTACGAGGGCTGCGAATGTCCATAACCTTTTCGTGGACCCTGCCGCTCTCAGTAATTGGATTGTGCTCCTTGAAATGGTGGCCGGTCACCGCCTACAAAATCATTTCAACACACTCCCACTTTAGATCTCGTGACATTTTTCAAAGACCTAGGCGCGCCAATCCACTCTTTTATATGGGGGTCGGAGCGACACAGAGTGCCACTTGCAACAACACAATGACCAGTAAAGGAACGCTGATTAGCAGTCCCCGACTTTGAGACTTATTACATAGCAGCTCAACTGCAATGGATGGTTAGGGACATTGCACAGAGACGGAAAACAGGTGGGGCTCCACGCACAGCGGCTCCATCACTCCCTAATCTTCTGCGGGTGCTTCTTGGGGTAACAAGGTCACTCCGAGGAGGCTTGCAAGAATTTAACATGCAGGCTCAGTGCTGGCATCGAGCTCTGAAGATAATGAGGACTACAACCCCGGACATACCGCTAGACATGTTGAGGGCGTTACGACACAGAGACAACTGGATGGACTTGGAGGTGTGGGTGTAGGCTAGGGCAACAAAGATGGGGGATCTCTACAGGAATGAGGAGCTACTCCCCTTCAAGGGGTTCCGGGCAGAGTTCAAATTGCCCCACGGTCACTCCCTCCTGCACAGAGCAGTCACATGAGCCATCCATAAGCACTGGCGGTCGGGCACTGCTGAGCCCCCTTTGCATCAGAGCTGCTATTATATGGTCCTGTCAGAAGGCACTATCAAAGCAGTATCCTGGTTGTACCAAGCTCTGCAGGTAGACTGGCAGAGCCCACTGGAGAAATTATGAACCCACTTGGAAATGGACTTAGATATTCCGATACCGCCGAAAAAATGGCACAACATATTAGCCGGGGTACCCAGAGTGTCTAGAAAGGCACGCTTCAAACTCATTTACTACTACGTGCTGCATAGATCTTATCTGATACCAGAGCGTATTCACAGATACTTCGAAGTGGAAGAGGCGGCAGGCCCTTGATGTAGGGACTAAAGTGTATATATCCTCCATATGTTCAGGTCCTGCCAGAGACTGCATGAGTTCTGGGAAGAGGTTTTGCACCTACTAGAAGAGATAATTGAGAAGGAAATCCAGCACACCCCAGACCACTGCTTACTGGGTTGGTTCCCCCTTACCTACAAGTCCAAAGTAACCAGGACATTACAAGATCTGGCGTTTATACTAGCTAAGCGCGAAATAGCAGAAATTGGAAAGCAGCGAAGTGACCTAGACTGACCACATGGAAGAATGAATTGACGAAATGGGCAGGCTGTGAGGGGTGAATACCACTAAGGGAAGCCGTGAGGGAGCTGGGGAATATAGACATGGCTAAAGCCTGAGAAGCCCTTGTGGATGTCCTATCTCACCCGGAACCAGAGACCCCAGAGGGAACTCCTGCGAGAAACACATGAGTGCACCATGATACATGCACTACTTTAAGATCAAGGTCCCACTGCACAGACCTTCTTCCATCATAACTGATAGGTTGATAGAGGGAACCAGACTTACCCCAGACTTTACCCACACCCAATACTAACATCGCTGCACTCAACAAGCACTCAGCCCATATGAATTGTACACATCTGACTCACAAAGGGGGAGAGGGATAGGAACAAGTTAAGGTATGAATGAACACCGTGATCTTAGGTATATGCAATCAGAAATGCAGGACTACAATGTGAAAGATTAAACTCTGACATAGCTGGATCACAAGTCATGATGTACATGCAACAAAATCAATCAAAACTGTAATAATAAAAAAAATCTTCCTCTTGTGATGTTGATCAAGAAGACAATATTATGTAAAGTTAAATGCCAGATATCTCTCTTTTTTCATGTGTTCTCACAAACCTTGACCATATTCAGCAGAGCTGGACAGACCTTATAAGTTCAGACAGCTACTACTCTGCATACAAAGAACTTAAAGGTTCAGATGTCAGAGAGGTTACACAAATCATTCTAACTCAGGCTTCAGATACCATTAGAGATTATGCCATAAAAATCTTCATGTACATTAAATAAGGAAATATTTCCAGTTTAGACATGAACTAGAAATATTAGAAACAAGTGTCCTCTGGCATCAAGGAGACATCATCTGTAATAAGTGTTAGACCTGGCCATTTTTGCAGGTTTATCCCCAAAACATTTGCCTTCAATTTGTCTAGCTCTGTTTTCGTTGGCTAGAGGACTCTGGGCACTTTACCACTGCTGATCAGTGCAAAAGTGCATATGCTTTCTGTGTATCCCCCATATCTACCCGTCCAAAGTATCCAGGACATTTCAAGATCTGGCATTTATGCTAGCTAAGCGCGAAATAGCAGAAATTGGAAAGCAGCGTAGTGACCTAGACTGACCACATGGAAGAATGAATTGACGAAATGGGCAGGCTGTGAGGGGTGAATACCACTAAGGGAAGCCATGAGGGAGATGGGGAATATAGACATGGCTAAAGCCTGAGAAGCCCTTGTGGATGTCCTATCTCACCCAGAACCAGAGACCCCAGAGGGAACTCCTGCGAGAAACACATGAGTGCACCATGATACATGCACTACTTTAAGGTCAAGGTCCCACTGCACAGACCTTTTTCCATCATAACTGATAGGCTGATAGAGGGAACCAGACTTACCCCAGACTTTACCCACACCCAATACTAATATCACTCCACTCAACAAGCACTCAGCCCACATGAATTGCACACATCTGACTCACAAGGGGGGAGAGGGATAGGAAAACGTTAAGGTATCAATGAACACTGTGATCTTAGGTATATGCAATCAGAAATGTAGGACTACAATGTGAAAGATTAAACTCTGACATAGCTGGATCACAAGTCATGATGTACATGCAACAAAATCAATTACAACTGTAATAATAAAAAAACAATCTTCCTCCTGTGATGTTGCTCAAGAATACAATATTATGTAAAGTTAAATGCCAGATATCTCTCTTTTTTCATGTGTTCTCACAAACTTTGACCATATTCAGCAGAGCTGGACAGACCTTATATGTTCAGACAGCTACTACTCAGCATACAAAGAACTTAAAGGTTCAGATGTCAAAGAGGTTCTAACCCACGCTTCAGATGCCAGTAGAGATTATGCCATAAAAATCTTCATGTACATTAAATGAGGAAATATTTCCAGTTTAGACATGAACTAGAAATATTAGAAACAAGTGTCCTCTGGCATCAAGGAGACATCATCTGTAATAAGTGTTAGACCTGGCCATTTTGCAGGTTTATCCCCAAAACATTTGCCTTCAATTTGTCTAGCTCTGTTTTCGTTGGCTAGAGGACTCTGGGCACTTTACCACTGCTGATCAGTGCAAAAGTGCATATGCTTTCTGTGTATATTGTGATTGGTTATGTAATACACCCCTCAGGTAGGCCCAAAGTACCCCCATAGTCAGGATGCAGTGAATTTGAAAAGCAGGACATGTGCTGTTGTGTTTTACATGTCCTGATAGCGAAATACTATGCATTTAATTTTTTACTATTGAAAGGCTGTCTATCCAATAGGTTAACATATGAGCTGCTTTGTACTATCTTACATTTGTAACTTTCCAATGGGACAAGACTGAGAAATGGAGTTCAGGCTCTAGGAACTCAGCATTTAATGATACACCTTTTAGTAAAGGTGGTTTTAAAATTGTGTGTTTGAAAATGCCACTTTTAGAAAGTGGGCATTTTCTTGCTTTACTGTTCTGTGTGCCTCTGCCTGTTTGTATAGTCACCGTCTGGTTTAGGATTGACAGGATCTGGGGGTGTGCATTGACTCTAGACTGTCACAAAGGGGGTTGAAGGGAGTCCTGCCTTTTCTGGGTGACTCAGAGCCAGGCTGAATGGACGTTTCCATAGAGTGGTGGGAGGAGTTTTCACTAGCACCTGAATAGGCAGTTTCTGCTCTGCACAATGATGTCTCCACCACTTTGAGTGAATCTGGGCCAGGGAGGATAGAACTGGTTTTACTGAGCTTAGAGACTCTTGCAGCAAAGACTACAAAGAGAAAATGGGGTAAAAATATTAGACCTAAAACCCCAGGACTTTAGATTACTTCTGGAATCAAGGGGAACCTCTACCAAGGAAGAGCTGTGAAGAGGAGACTGCCCCTTTGCTGTGTGTTGTTTTGCTTGGTTGGCCTGCAGTTGCTGCTTCTGCCAAGGAGAGGTCGAAGACTGGAACTTTGCTGTGAATCTGCTGGTGAAAAATCTCCAAGGGCTTGTGTGTGCTTGCCTCCAGTTCTGTTGTCTCAGGGACAAAAAGACTTCACCACCAGGTTCCTTGAGCACTACTGCTTGGAGTTCTGACCTGCCTGGAGGTGCCTGTTTCAGTTCTGGGCCTCTAGAGGTTCCTATTGCTGGGAGCGGAAAAAGCTTGAAGAGACCAAGAAAGTGGATGCATCGCCCTTCCAGTGCCTGTTTTTCCGAAGCCGCACTGCCGTGGGGCAAGAATTTACACACATCTCCACTGTGCAGCCAAGGAATCGACGCAGCACCTCTCAGCAGTTGAAAATCTGCCCTGCTGTTTGGCTGAAAGAATCAACACATCATGGGACCGCAGCTGAAAAAATTAACGCAGTGCCTGTGTACCACCACCGCATCGACCTCCACCCTGTCACGGATTTCGACGCATAGCACCTGTGTGGCAAGTTTTCTGACACATGACCTGCAGACTGGATCAGTCAGGTATTTTGTAAAGTGTACTACTCACTCGTGAGGGTCTCAAGGTGCTGGTAGGGGGGTTAAGTAGCTCTGTTCAGTCGAAGAGCCAATTCTTGAGTGTCTTCCTGAAGATGTTCAGAGAATTAGCACGTCTGATGTCGACCGGGAGATCGTTCCAGGTGTTGGCTACAATGTAGAAGGCCATTCCGCCCGTTCTGGCTCTGTGGATACGTGGAAGGAGATTCTCTCGTTGAGGAATTGGGGTCCGGTGTTGTGGAGGCATTTGAAAGAGTGGGTGAGTATCTTGAAGGTTACTCTCTTCTCGACGAGGAGCCAGTGGAGGTCTCACAGGTGTTGGGTGATGTGTTCTTTTAGAGGAATGCCAAGGACGAGTCTGGCTGCAGTGTTCTGTATGGTCTGGAGTTTACGGAGCAGAGGCTTGTTGAGTCCAGTGTAGAGGGCGTTTCCGTAGTCTAGTCTCCTGGTTATGAGTGCGTGGGTGACTGCTTTTCTTGATTCTGGGGCAGATCCATTTGAAGGTCTTGCGAAGGATGCAGATGGTGTTGAAGCAGGTGGAGGGGACGGAGTTGATCTGTCGGGCATGCAGAGGGAGGAGTTGAGTACAATGCCAAGGTTCCGGCATGGTCGGTGGGGTTGGCGGTCTGCTGAGGGCGGTGGGCCACCAGGTGATGCCCCATGCAGTGGGGGAGTGTCCGAGGACGAGGACCTCTGTCTTGTCCGAGTTGAGCTTCAGGCAGCTGCTGCTCATCCAGGATGCAACGTCCTTCATTCATTCCTGAAAGCTGAGTCTGGTGGTGATGGAGTCCTCGGTGAGGAAAAGGAGGAGCTGGGTGTTGTTGGCGTAGGAGACTATGTTGAGTCCATGCTGTCTGACAATGGTGGCGAGGGGGGCCATGTAGATGTTGAAGAGCGTAGCGCTTAGTGACAATCCTTGAGGCACTATGCAGTTGATCTCTGTAGTTTCGGAGAGGAAGGGTGGCACTCTGACTCTTTGGGTCCTGCTGGTGAGGAAGGAGCAGAGCCATTCAAAGGCAATTCCCCGTATGCCAGCATTGTGGAGTAGTTTAGTGGGAAAGGGGGGTTTGGTCTAACTAGGGCCAGGCAGGACCCGAAAAACTTTATAAAGGAAAGTAAGCCTGGCCTGTTATTCAAGTGGCTGTTTCAATGAATATACAGACTTCAGACCATTTATCTTTTTTGAATGGTTTGGGTAATTTAATTACCAACATTTTTTAAAAAAGAATAAACTTTCACAAATTCAACATTTTTTCAAGAAGTGTCATTGGAAAGACACACACCACCTAATTCCGTAGTTTCAAAATAACATATATAGCATATATTGTGAACAAAATAAATTGCATGTACTAAGACAAAACATTATGAAACAACAAAGCCAGTCAACGATTTAAACCATAAGCAACAACCACTTTTCCTAGTGCATCAAATTACACACAAAATACAAGGGGTTGTTGCACTCCTAGGTTAACATTTTTAGATCCAATGTGCATAAAATTCAACCAACATGCTACATCTAGACTATTATTATTTAAATAACCCAGCAGTAAGGAGAACTCTGACACATTTCGAATCCCCTATTTCTTTATGGGACTCTCATCAGGGCTGTAGACTGGACAGGACATTTTCTGGGAAGACCAAAAAGAAATTAAATTAAAATATAACTCAGTATGACCTTAACAATTTTTAAAAAATGAAGCATAAATTTTCCCTTCGCTTTGACTTTTAATTCAGAGAATAACTCTGAAAATCTAAGACAGATGTTTGTTTAGTTAAAGGTTCTGGCTTTTTCGGGTCAAACTCTAGATCAAGTATTACAAACTGTGACTTATATTTGGGCAGAGGTTCAGTGTGGAGTAGGGCGGCGAGTGTGCGGTGGGAGATGGTGTTGAAAGCTGCGGAAAGGTCGAGAAGGATCAGAGCCGTGGTGTGACCTTGGTCGAGAAGGGTGTGGATGTCATCTGTGGCAGTTAGAAGGGCGGTCTCGGTGCTGTGGTTGCAGCAGAATCTGGATTGGGATCGTGGTTGAGGCTGGAGTTCTCTTCAATGAAGTTGGGCGTTGAAGGTCTTCTCTGTGACTTTGGCAGCAAAGGGAAGGAGGGAGATGGGTCGGTAGTTTTTGAGGTCTGAAGGGTCTGCTGAAGGTTTTTTGAGCGGGGCTTGACTTGTCCACGTTTCCAGTCATTGGGGAAGGAGCCGGTTTCGAAGGTGGTGTTGATGGTGCGTCGTAGTTCCAGTGTGATGGCGGTGGCAGCTTTGTGGAAGATGCAGGGATGGCAGGGGTCCATGGGTTCTCCTGAGTGGATACCTTTCATCCATGTCTTCGGTGCTGGCTGGGGTCTAGGTGGAGGTGGTGGGTTGGCTGGTGTTTTAGGAGGGGGAAGTGATTTTGGGGTCCGGGGTTCGTTCATTGAAGTTGTCGTAGAGGGACTTGATTTACAGATGGAAGTAGGAGCTGAGCTTGTTGTCTAGGTCCTGAGAAGGGGAGATGTCTGTGGCCTCGCTGGGGTGTTTGATGAATTCTTGGATGATGCTGAAGAGTTCTTTCAAGTTGCCAGTGTTGGTGGAGATCTTGTCTGGATGAAGGTTTGTTTGGTTGATCTGATGAGATTGTGGTATTCAGTCATGGCGTTCTTCTATGTGGTGCGATCTTCTGGCGTTTTACTGTTTGGCCTGTTCTTTTCTAGACTTCTGCAGGTGTGCCTGGATTCTTGGAGATCGGTGGTGAACGAGCTGGCCTTCCTGTTGGGGTTGCGGAAGGGTGTGATTTCGTCTGCGCAGTTGCGAAGTTGGCGTTGGTCGAAGTGGAGGGGGTTCCCGATTGAGGGTGGGGTTGAGGTGCCCTTCGGTGACCTTGCTCCAGTTCCTTCATGGTGGGTGGGGTGCAGGTTTGTGAGCAGTGGATTTGTTGATGTGGAAGTGATGGTGGGCTGGGTGCAGGTTTGGGGCAGGGGATTTGCCGATGTGAAAGTGAAAGCAGTGGTGGTCCATCGAGAGGGGTTGTGTGGTGTGGCTGAAGTGGATGTTGTTACCTTCTCCAAACATGAGGTTGAAGGTGTGTCCTGCCTTGTGGTTGGGGGTGGTGATGAGCTGTTTCAGTCCTAGGTTTGCGAGGTTTTCCAGGAGGGTGGAGGAGTTGGGGTCGTTGAGGTTGTCGAGGTGGAAGTTGGGGTCTCCATTAAGTATGTAGTCCGTGGAGGCTATGGTGTGGGGTGTAACAAGGTTGGCGATGGTAGTGGTGAATGCAGTTCGTGGTTGCAGGGGCCTCTAGGCAAGCATGCCGCGTAGTGTGGATCTGGGGCTGGTCTGTATATGGAAATGGAGGTGCCTGGTGGTGAATGGGGCGTCGCTCGTACCGGAGGTGGTGAGGCAGAGGGAGCTCTTGTGTGCGATGGTGAGTCCTCCTCCTGGGCTGTTGGGCGGTCTTTCCTCTGGATCTTGTATCCATCAGGGATGGTGGTGGCGATATTAGGGCAGAGGAGGCATTGGTCCAGGTCTCTGTGAAGAAAGTGACGCCTGGCGAAAGGGTGTCGAGGAGGTCCCAGATCTCTATGGCGTGTCTGTGTAGGGAGTGCACATTGAGGAGGATGCACTTCAGGGCTTTGGTGGTGTTGCGTTCTGAAGTGGGGGTGATGTCCATGGGGGTGCGGAGGGTGGTGAAGGCATGGCAGGAGTGACGGCAGGAGAAGTGGATGTGGGTGGTGTTCGGCATGTACAGCTGGCAGTTGGTCCTTCCGGGGATGAGTGCGAGAAGGTCAGCTGAGTCATAACAGTGAATGGTCAGAGATCAAGTGTCCCTCGTGCTGGGCGCGGTCAGGTTGCAGTCTGGTTGCGGGTGGTCACAGACGGTCTTGCCTTTGGCGCACCAGCAGCGCGGCCACGCCCTGGCTACCATTAAGTGGGGGAGGGAAACGGAGATCGCAGGTGGCAGCTGGAACCAGCAGGGGGGAGGGGCTGCTGGGGCAGCAGCAGCATGAAAAGCCTGCGAGCGGGCACAGAGGACAACAACAGAACGGGAATAATAGGCAACACTCTAAAACAAATAACAGGCAAAAATCTAAAACGAATAACAGGCAATAATCTAAACCAGGAATGCAGAGGTGGCAATAACAAATAAGAAGGCACAATACAGAAAAAGATAGAAATGGAAGACAGGACCAAGACAGACACGCGCACAAACACAGAGACAGAGACACAAACCAGTAACAGACAGAGGGCCTTGAACAAATACGGGCGGAGATGAGGCAGGATCAGCGACAGCGGCACAACAGCGGAGCTTCTGGAAGAGTCAGCAGGGCTCTGACCAGGAGGTCAGAGGCTGTGCGTGCACTCCCTTGCAGTGGCCACCATTAAATAGGGAAGGGGGTGGGAAGCGCAGCTGGGAGGCAGGAACAGGCAGGGGCGCGGGGGCAGCAGTGGCGGGAAAGGGCAGTGAGCGGGCACGGAGGGCAACAACAGAACGGGAATAACAGGCAACACTCTAAAACAAATAACAGACAAAAATCTAAAACAAATAGCAGGCAATAATCTAAACCAGGAATGCAAAGGTGGCAATAACAAATAAGAAGACATAATACAGAAAAAGATAGAAATGGAAGACAGGACCAAGACAGACACGGGCACGAACACAGAGACAGAGACACAAACCAGTAACAGACAGAGGGCCTTGAACACATATGGGCGGAGGTGAGGCAGGATCAGCGGCAGCAGCACAACAGCGAAGCTGCTGGAAGAGTCAGCAGGGCTCTGACCAGAAGGTCAGAGGCTGTGCGTGCACTCCCTTGCAGTGGCCGCCATTAAATAGGGAAGGGGGTGGGAAGTGCAGCTGGGAGGCAGGAACCGGCAGGGGCGCGGGGGCAGCAGTGGCGGGAAAGGGCGGTTTGCGGGCATAGAGGACAACAACAGAAAGGGAATAACAGGTAACACTCTAAAACAAATAACAGGCAACAATCTAAAACAAATAACCGGCAATAATATAAACCAGGAATACAGAGGTAACAATAACAAATAAGAAGGCACAATACAGAAAAAGACAGAATCGGAAGACAGGACCTACACAGATACGTGCACGGACACAGAGACAGAGACACAAACCAGAGACAGACAGAGGGCCTCGAACACATATGGGTGGAGGTGAGGCGGGATCAGCGGCACAACACTGGAGATGCTGGGAGAGTCAGCAGGTCTCTGACAAGGAGGTCAGAGGTCTTGCTCCTGGACCATCTTGGAATCGATGCATCACTTCCCCCTAGAGTCTGGATTTGAGGCATCACTTCTGCTGTGTGCAGCAGAACTGACACATCGCTGTATTTTTTGACACTTCCCTTCTTTGCGGCTTTTTGTCCTTGTGAGTTTTGATGCACCTAAAGGTACATTGTGTAAAATCATGCCTCTTTAATTTTTTCTGGACAGAGTTGCTTGAAACAATTTAAAAGTCATATTTTGAATTGTGTATGTTGGATTTTTATCGATTTGGTCTTGTTTGGTTTCGATGAAGATACTTTATTTTTCTAAACTGTACATTTATAGTGTTTTCATTGTGTTACTGTGTGTCTGGGTGCAAAAACTCTACACATTGCTTTTGGGATAAGCTTGTCTGATCATGCCAAGCAACCAAGGGGGCTAGAAGGGGTTATCTAAAGTGTGTAACTCCCTTACCCTGACTAGAAGGAAGGGTCCCTACTTGATCAAGGTGCATACATCTGCCAACTAGATACCTCATTTCTGACAATAAGCTTATAGAATTCAGCATAAATTAGTATTCAGGTATAGGTTTGAAATATATTTCGAAAATGTAGTTGTTTTGCCCTCCGTGCATTCATATTCATGAAGATACATACTTGCCTGCCCAAACGCAATCATATTATGTGGAATAAAAAATCAGTTCTCACCCCAACAAAAGCTTGGAATTGCCAGGGAAGCCCCCCACCCTTTTAAACCTGAAACACCAGCTTTTCCTTTTTAACAAAGGCAGCCATCTCTTATTCTGGAATATGAGCATGTCAATTTCATCATGCACTTGCATGGCACAATGCCATATATAGAGAGATTTAGCTTAACATGCACCTATATCAAAGTGTCATCCAAAGGCAACCTATGATGTGCTAAGAACTTAGAAAATATTGGCAGCGACATCCACACAATGTCAGGAATGCCCACAATATGACATGGATGGGCACCATTATGCTAGGATCATCATTGTGTCAGGTGTGAACTCCATAATTATAAGGATTTACACAATAGGCATAATGTTAGACCTGGCATCCTTGGCGTAGTTTCCCCTGACTTTTTGTCTTCTGACCTCCTGTTTTGCTGACCTAATTTTTGCTGACTTTAAGAGTCTGGGCACTTTACCACTTTTAACCAGTGCTAAAGTGCATATGCTCTGTACTCAAAATATGGAAATATCGGCTTATCCACAGTTAGCATATTTAATTTATTTATAAGGCCCTAGTAAAGTGCACTGTATGTACCCATGGAATTATTCACAACACAGCTAATCATTCCTGAGGCCAATATTTTCCTTGGGGATTTTAATCTTTATTGGCTCGATGCCAATGACAAACTGTAAATGCATTCTCAGAATTTCTCATCCCCATTAAAAGTGGGTTAAAAGGTTTAAAGCAAGTCTATCCATAGAACTCTATGGTGTCCTGTCTGGCCTTGGTTTGAGACACACTCCAGGGGGTGGAGACAACGTTGTTAATGGCCAGGCACAGCCCTATTCAGTTGCAGGTGACAGCTCCTCCCACCTATCATTGTGAAGAAGGCCCATCAGCCTGGATATGGGCCATCAGGATATGCAGAGTACACCTCAACTGCCTTTGTGTGTGTGTGTGTGTGTAGTGTGAACGCACAAACAGGCCTCTGTCAGTTTAAACCAGACATTGATTCCACAGGCAGGCAGAGGCACAAAATGGTTAGACAAGAAAAAGTCCACTTTCTAAAAGTGTCATTTACAAACACAACAATTTAAAAACCACCATCACTAACACATGTGGTCAGAGAGCAATAGTCAAAAATCTCTAGCTGTTCCCATTTTGAAAGTTACACTTTTAGAATGTTACGGGGCAGCTCCATGATGGCCTATGGGAAAGCTCCCCCTTGCAATAGAGATAAAACAAAATTGGCAGTATTTCACTATCAGGACATGTAAAACACACCAGTACATGTCCTACCTTTCACATGTACTGCACCCTGCCCATGGGGGTACCTTGTTTCTAACTTAGGAATGCCTTACATGTAGTAAAAAGGAAGGTTAGGGCCTGTAAAGTGGGTGCACTTGCTAGGGCGACATGACAGTTTAAAACTGAACTTATCAACACTGCAATGACCGGTCTGAGACAAGTTTATAAGGCTACTCATATGGGTGGACGAACCAGAGTTGCAGACCCACTAGTAGCATTTGATGAACAGGCCTGGGGCACACACAGTGCACTTGTCTAGAGTCTTACCAGTAAGTCAATATGCCAATCACGGAGAACCAATCTGAATTACAATTTACACAGGGAGCACTCCCACTTTAGCACTGATCAGCAGTGGTAAAGTACCCAGGGTATCTAAACCATTGAAAACAAAGTGCAGCATATCATAAAAAATACAGGAGTTAGACTCAAAAAGACTGGTCGAAACCATACCAAGGACGCCAGGTCTAACAGTCTTAAGCTGCACTTTGAAAAAAAGACACAGTAATGAAACAAGCAGTTACAATGCAATAGGTCTCGCAATTGCGAGTTTTTGAACTATTGGCATTATAAATGGCAATGCCTTTTATAAAACATTAAAATGCATTGTCATGTACAATACCAATAGTTTGAAGTTTTGCAAAAGCAATACCTATTGTATTGCAGAGAGCCGTGTCCGTGATGTGGGCACCACACTCATTATTAAAGTAAAAAAAGAAAGAAAGAAAGAGCGCGGTGTCCCTGAAGTGGGCGCCGCACTCATTATTAACCCCTTGTGTGCTCATGACGAGACCAGGTCGTCATGAGTCACAGTTGAGCTGTGCTCATGACGGCCTGGTCTCGTCATAACGCGCGCGACGCTCGGTTAATTCCCCATCTGTGTGGGAGAATTAATGAGTTGGCCGTTATGAGAACAGCTCCACCGTGACTCGTGATGGCCTGGTCTCGTCACGAGCACTGCATCGCTGCGCTCACCCCCCCCGCCCACCCGCACCGTCGGCGAATTAGCCCTGCAGGAAAGGGGTTAAAGTTAAAAAGAAATATATGAAACCGAAAGCAGTGTTCCTAAAGAGGGGGCACGCTCAGTATTAAAGTAAGAAAGAAAAATGAAACCGAGCACGGTGTCCCTAAAGTGGGCGCCACGCTCAACAGCAGTTTTAATAATAAAAGGTAAACTGAGCGCAGTGTCCCTAAAGCGGGAACACACGCTCTGCATGCAAATACAAAAAAAATAAGCCACCATTGTACCATCAGTGTCAATAAACAAAAAAGTGCTCACCCACTTATAATGCACACCGTGTAACAAGCCAAGTAAAAGGTCCAGTCATTATGGGCGGTAACAAATGCAGACAACGCGGTACCAAGTAGGGACTAACAAGCCTATTTACGAATCAGAAACCAGCCTTTTAAGAAGGACAATGACACAAAGCCAATGACAAATATGGATGGAGAGTGGGCAGGGCTTCCACTGCATACTTTATTACAGTGTGCCTCACAGAGCGAGCTTTGCCTGCATGCTGCCGCTAGGCTTGACCTAAAAATAATAGAAGGAACAAAATTGAAACAAAAGAATAACAATATGTACATTTCAACCTACCTATGAATAGTGAGTATAATAGTGTGTGTATGTACACATCCAGTTAGCCAACAGGCGAGAGTAATCTAAGTGAATACCATACACTTAAGATTGTAAACTACCACATGTTATCTACATATACATTGATGTTGCGTAGTCATACATTTGTCGTAGTTCGCACGGATAATTGAATGCAACAGTAAATCAACACATTTGATTTTAATAATTTCAGCGTATTCATAAACTGCGTCCTCCGCTTCCGAAATCTTTTTTAATATAATACAATGAAAAGATTATTGTTTCTAAACTGTGCTTTCTAAATGTAGTGTTACAATAACTTGGGAATACTTCTGAGTACATTCCTTTAAAGTACACCAATTTCCTGTTCCCATATTAAAGCACTGTTATTCTGCATTGCAAACATTTTTTCCTGCTAAATCAAATCTTACACATGGATAATGTGAATTTATTTTTAGACACAGGTTTACATGCTTATTTAAAACGCAAACCGTCTGTCACCGTTTCTACATCCGTAGTATTCATCGAAGAAAAACCTGAGAGATTAAATCATAGCAGTTTCACTTCAAAATGGTACCCAAAGTAAATCTGTCATGATATTATTCGAGCGCGTGACCATATCGGGTAGATGTTGCTTGTGTCAGTTGTTGTTTCAGTGTACACAGAGTCCCAAAACAGACTCAGCCGCAGCCAGGGCTGTACTGGCCAAAGCGGCCACCGGGCAAATCCCCGGTAGGCCACTAGTTTGGGGGCTGGTTTTGGGCCCCTGGGGGGGGCGTTTTTGTTACTGGGGGTCATCAATATCGGCCCCGGGAAACAAAATCGGCCAAAACCGGCCCTCGCAAACTGCTCGGGTGCTCTCCCCCTCACCCCCGGAGGGGGGCACCTGAGCAGTTAGCCTGGGGCAGTTTCTGTTCCCAGTCCGGCCCTGGCCGCAGCCAATTTTAGCAGAACATGTTACCATGAACTCCATCACAAAGCTTTACATACACAGAAGTTCAATTACCCTCTCATTGTCCTAGCAGTTGTCAGTCTCCCCCCTTTCAGCTCCGGCAGTGCAGACAAATTCTGCATGCTTTTTCGACTGACTTTGTTTATTTATTTTTTATTATTCACTATTTCGAAATATGCGGAAAGGGATTTTTGGATCAGAAAGGGTGCTGGGATTCATCCACCTACTGAGTTCACTCAGTAGATGTTGGGCCTCGTTTAAATGTTTGTGGGGTTCCACATTCCCATATCTGCAGGTGGGTAAGCGCGAGGCTTCTGAGGGCAGATATTCAACTGACTTCACAATCAGAAACCTTTGAGCTTGTAGCTCAGACCCACTGGTTCATTTAGAAGAGAGCTAGTATCACTGATTTTCCCTGCACTGGACTCCGTTGCAAGGCCAAGGCAGACACATAGAAACATGTTTCTGACATACACGGAGAGAAACATGTACATCGATGACATACTTTTTTGTTCTGCAAAATTAACACCCCAAGCGGTTTAATTGTGCAGAGGTGAAAAACAAGCATTTGCAATGCAATCGGTCTCGCCCTTGGGACCTTATATGTATTTAGCTATGCAGCAATTAGCCTAGGTACTGAAACATCTACTGTTCTTTAACGTGGAGGGAAAGTAAGCACCAAACTGTGTGACACACCAGGTATGGTAAAATATGGAGATAAATATTGCCTTTCAGCTGGAAATGGTATGGTCCAAAGCTTTGTTTTTAAATTAAAATCAGGGCCTTCGGTGGTCATAACACTGAAAATACGAGATTTAAAAAAAAATATTATTGTCTAAGGGTGCTTTGTGGAAGACAATTTCTAAAGACTGGAATATAGAGAATGCTAAAGTGATTCTGGTATTTTACTGACCTCAGCTGGTGGTTTTCTATCAAGAAAGTTAAATAGAGGTAGATGCCAGAAATAGAAAATAAAGAAAGTCCCTCAGCAGAAAGCAATTCTGGTATTTTACTGACCTCTACTGGTCGATTTCTATCAAGACAGTTAAATAGATGCAGTTGAACAAGCGGAAATCAATTCTGGTATTTTACTGACCTCTACTGGTCGTTTTCTATCAAGACAGTTAAATAGATGCAGTTGAACAGGCAGAAAGCAATTCTGGCATTTTACTGACCTCTATTCATTGTTTTCTATCAAAACCGTTAAATAGAGGCAGTTGAACAGAAAAAAAGGTCCCTAAGTGGAAGCAGACAAGTTCTAGGGCTGATCTTCAGAGCCCACAAAGTACATACACATATTTCTATACTAAAATATATACAAGAGGTCTCGAATGCTCGACCTAAAAATTAGGCTGGTTCAGCATATCGACCTGCTCACCATTGAGCTCTGCCTTAAGTCAGTTGGAATCAGGCCCTTAGTTTATCAAATGAGCAAAGGAGTAACAAAGCAAGAAACCTCCTAGAATGACAGCTGCTGAGGATGTTGTCACAAACATTTTGCTTTAAAAGTGCTAACCTCCAGATAATAAAATAAAGGATTAGTTTGGGATGGAAAACATTTCTTGAAGAACAAGCCTACTTCTATATTGTAAAGTGCACGTGCTATTCTCTGTTTTAGGGTGTCTGCCAATTTGGGAAACAAAATACCTGATGCTCAAAACAAACAAACGTTTTTATATAGTTAAAAGCTGTGGTTGGTAGGGATGTAGAAGCACAGGACCTTACCAAATCCTTATTTATTTATTTATTTATTTAGCGATTTATAAAGCGCCTGGTGACCCGGAGGCATCCCCGCGCTTAGTCAACTACATCAACATTAACCTCAACCCTGGTTTCAGGGCCACATAGCACAGAAAAGAAACCATGGCACATATGTACGAAATTCCCTTTTTGCATTTCCTAAATAGCGAATCCTAATAAATCACTATTTAGGAAATGCCAATTGGAATGTACAAAACTTGCAATTTCCTAATAGCGATTCCTATGGAGTCACAATCGCTATTAGGAAATCGAAAATTTGGAAATGCCAAGCCAGTCGTACCTATGGGCCGTAGGCCCCAAGGGCATTTGAACGCTCTACATATGCATCTTTTTCCCCCTCTAAGTTTAAGAGGGGGCCTTAAGCCAATAGGTATGAATGGTTTTGCATTTCCAAATTTGCCATTTCCTAATCGGAAATCACAAATTTAGAACAAGAAAAGCATTCTTAACTATGGGCTTAAGGCCTCCCCTTAAATCAAAGGGAAATAAATGGTGCAAGTCAGTTCCCTTCATTGTTTCATGAGTTGAAAAGGCACAAGACTATGACAACCATTTACATAATGATGAGGACATCTGTCCTATTGCTCAGACACAGACAAATTGCTGTTTACTTACAAGAATCTGTTGAAAAGGAACTTGCATCTTTACTCAAGCACAATATCATTGGCCATTCTACTGGTCCGACTCCATGGGTTTATACCTTAGAGGGAGTACCCAAAAAGACTAGTGAAGGAGCTGTGCGTATCTGATTATTTATATGTCAAGGAAACAAGGCAATTGTAAGAGAATGACATCCAGGTCTGCACATTGCCGACATGATTATCACAATTGAATAGGGCAAAGGTATTTCTCACGCCTGGATCTAAATAAAGGATATCATGAGTTGGAACTCAAGGAGAAGTGCAGGTACATTACAACCTTTTCTACACATATTGGTCTGCTCCGTTATAAGAGATCAGTGGGAATATTTACAATGAATTGGCGTAGGGTAGCACTGAAAGTCATTTTGCAGCACTATCCTACTGCAATTTGAAAGGACAGATATGCACAGTATTTACAAGCATTCCTATCTATTCAGCCAGCACCTGTGCAAACACATTGAAGGTATACACCAATTCAGGCACCCTTGCACCATTGTGCAAGGGTGTCTGTGTTGTTGACATTATTGTTTTTGTGCAGGAAGATGCCCCTTCCTGCAAACAAAATTCATGAAAGGTGTTTTCCTCTTTCTATGTGTGCTGCAGAATGCAGCACAAATGGAAAGAGGAAACAATGAAGAAATATTTAAACATTTCTACTCGTTACGCATGCTGTGGGGAGACATAAGGTTTTAGTGTTGCCCCAGATTCACGCTATGTTATAAATGTGTAGCAGTGTCAAAATCCATGGGTATTGTGTTGGAAAACTCACAGCAACATGCATGGCACGCCAACCTACTGCAATGTAAGGCAATGCAGCGACTTGCGCTGTGTGGTCTTACACCTTATCTACAAGGCCATGAAAAGCCACGCAGGGTGGCTTTGTGTGGCCTCGTACATATGGACCTGCACTGTGCACCACCGGGGCATCACTAAAAGTGATTATCCTATGAGATTTATATTTCACGGACACAATATCTGTCACTGTTGTGATGGAGTAACCCATCCGCCGAGATCTACATAAGGACCTACTTTTTGGTTTGTCATCATCTGCAGAGCTAGCTATTCCAGGATGTCATTTGATGTATCATACAGCCTGTCATGAATGCTTTCAATTACGGTGACAACATTTGGAGCTACACAAAAGTAGCATGACAAAGCTCTCACTCAAATGTGTCAGTTGTTCACTGATTCCAGTTTAACTTTGAATGCAAAGAAATGTGAGTTCCATAAGACAAAGCTAAATTTTGTTGGCCATATCTTTTCTGATGGGGGCATGACACCTGATCCTGCTAAAGTGCAAGTGCTATCAGCTGCCTGACCCCCAAAAGATGGCTCCATGTTACGTTCATTCCTTAGTATGGCCAGCTATAACTATAGACACAAACAAGCCTTTACCACAGTCAGTGTGCCATTAAGAGACTTGACTAAAAAGAATGTTTATTTTCTTTGGTCAAATGATGCAAGCATAGCTTCCTGAAAATCAAGCAAGCTATTGAGAATGCTACTGAAATGACATATTTTGATTCAAAGCTTCATACTAAGCTTGTTGTTGATGCTAGTCCTATTAGATTTAGTGCCATTCTTGCACAGCACAGTGGACACCCAAATGCTCGAAGATGTATAGTGGTGTGCACCAGCTGAAGTTGTCCCAAACTGAACATGCTTACTCACATCCTAAGAAAGAGAGCTTGGCAACACTTTTGGGGGCATTCCTTGCCGTGATCTTTGGCTCCTGGAGGGTTCTTACCTCACGCTGGTGTCCTGCCGCGCCTTTGTCCTCCCGCCGCCGCACAAACCATCGCGGCCACAGTGAGGAGGACTACGCCTCCCAGGCTCCTCAGCGGCTGAAGCTGCGCCCACCAATCACCGCGCCCGGAGGCGCTTTAAATCGCGCTTGCCTCCGGTGGAGCGGGCTGCTGGAAACACTTTTGGGGGCATTCCATTGCTGTGACCTTTTGCTCCTGGAGGGTTCTTACCTCACACTGGGGTCCTGCTGCGCCTTTGTCCTCCCACCGCCACAAACACCATCGCGGCCGCAGTGAGGAGGACTACGCCTCTCAGGCTCCTCAGCGGCTGAAGCCGCGCCCACCAATCACCGCGCCCGGAGGTGCTTTAAATCGCGCCTGCCTCCCGCGTCGCGGGAACGCGTGCGGGACGCGCCGGGAGAAGCCCGGGACAAGGGCAGGACATTCTAAGGCAGTCCGGGGCAGACCGAGGCAGGTCTGGGCCACAGACTTTGTCCTTGTTTCTTAGACATTGACGCAGCTCCCTACTTCTCATACAGTGAGACTTTGCTTTGTACATGGTTTTTGTCTAACTGTTGTGTTACCTCTCAAGGATTCATGCCACTAGGTGGTAGTTTAGTATATAGTGTGTTAATAATTCAAGAGCTTTATTCGCATTCGGATTTACTTTTTTTTTGTTGTATTAGCTTTCAAATATGTCTAAACACAATGCCCCACCCGCACTTGGCACCTTGGATAACTATTTAGTTAAGGTTGTCAATAAAATTAATAGTGAAAGACGACAGTCGTTAGGATTGTGTTGTGATCCCTTACCTCCTATGATATGCACTTCCCCCGTTGTACTAGCACAGGATGATAGCAGTAATACTATCACTCTTGATGTATCTGATAGGGTTATACCCGAGCAGTCTACCTCTACCCAAGTTGAGTTGAACGAGTCCGTAGACACTATAGTACAGCATCCTCTGACCCCTGTAGCTAGAGTGGTTAGAGCATGTAGAAAAGTCCAGACCAAACGCGGGGGTACTGGCACTTCTAGGAAAAAAGTAGTCATACCCCTTAAAAACTTAGCTAAGGAAGATGTTGCCGCATTGGAAACAGGCATTGTTAAAATGGATGAAGAACAATCCTAATCCTAGCTAGCATTATTATTTTTTTTTTTTCAAAAAACCTTTATTTGAGCAAGCATAGAAAAATACAAGAATGGGCCTACAACCTCACGGGCTGGCCGCTAATAATAAGGCACAAGGAAAAAAATTAGAAATGTACTCCCGTGGTCAGGCACAAATCAAGTACCAAGCATCACTCCAAACATTTCACAGAGCATATTGATTTTCTGTTTTATACAAAAAGAAAAATAAACACTAAAAAAGGCGAATGCACAGTAATCAAGGTCAGCCCAAAGAACGGAGGGGATGGTCAACAATCAGGAGAACACAACAAGAGCCCTAAGACTCTAACAAGGTCGGGGGGGGGAGCAGCGGGGAGAACCGGAAATACACAAAACAATATGAAAAGGTTCCGGGAACGCTCGCCTAGGGAGATAGGACAACATCAGTAGTGCCTACAAGGGGAGGGGTACAGATATCCCCACGATACTCATTCCACTGGCCCCAAATCTTCGTCCACGCCCTGGGTCTGCCCCTGGCCACATATACAGTCTTCTCACGAAACATGGACCAGTCCATGTTGTCCTCCCATTTCGAGACCTCAGGGGGCCTGGAAGCGCCCCAGAGTTGCGCAATATCTCGTTTTGCAATCATGTAACCCAAGGTAGCCCATCTGGTCTGGGCTACAGAGTAGTCAGTGGGCTCCCACACATTCAGCAGACATCGTCGTGGCTCCGGCCGCAGGGCAACACCAGTCACAGCAGTCATCACCTCAAGCACAGCAGTCCAGTAGGCCGCCACCACTGGGCACTCTCAAAGAATATGTAAAAAAGTAGCACTCGACCCACAACCACGCTTACATAACCCATCCGGGGAAAAGCCCATTGTCACCAGACGCGGACCAGTGACATACACTCGATGAAGGATTTTAAGTTGAACCAAACGGAGACGGGCAGGGATGGCTACCTCCTTAGGAGAAGAGAGTGCCGATTGCCAATCCTCGTCGTCCAGTTCCAACCCATCGCCGACCCAAACCTCCCGAAGTCGGACCAATAAGTCTGCCCGATTATTGATCAGCTTCTTATAGATCAGGGAAATAGTGCTATCAGGCAGGTGCCCATCAAGGACACGATCTTCGAGGGGGGAAGACTCGGGCAGGGCCTCATCAGGAGTCAAGACTGAGGCGACGGCGTGTCGGACCTGCAGATAACGAAAAAATTCTCTACCAGTCAAACCGTATTCCGCCTGGAGGGCCTGGAACGACTTCACACTATCGTTCGAACAGACATCACCCACCTTACATATCCCAATCATATCCCAGCGGTCGAAGCCCTTAGTAGACCAGAGGCACCCCAAACGTTCAGAGGCATAAAGCGGTGTCGCCAGTGTCAGTCGATCCTCCCATCCCAAACTCACATTGGCGGCTCGCCACACAGTGACTGCAATCCTGGACGGGCCCACAAGATGGCTCCCGGCTGATCGAGAATAAAGCGCTCTATTAAAGTCCCCACCCGGCAGCTGGAGTCTATCCATCTCGAATGCAGGATTCCGACCCGGTGAAAACATCACGTGATTAATAGCAGACAACTGGGAAGCCCAATAATATCTCTTGATGTCGGGGAGCGCCATGCCCCCGTCGTACCAAGGAATGGTGAGTTTCGCGAGGGCAATACGTGGACGCCCGTCCCAAATCAATTGCCTTTGAAGACTCTCGATCTCTCGGAAATAGGTCTTGGGGATGTCGTCATAGGAATTCTGGAGTGCATAGAGGAACCACGGCAAGGACATCATTTTAAACAGAGCCGCCCTGCCCAGAGGAGACAAAGGGAGCTTACGCCAACGGGCCACGTCCAGTCGCAATCTAAGCAACGGGGGGAGGAGATTACGCTCAAATCGGAGCGAGGAGTCCAGCGTAATGAAGATCCCTAAATATTTGAAGCCAGACTGGACCACCTGGATAGGAAGTCTGCTCGGCAATGGGGGTAAAACACCCGAAAGAACATACACGCAGGACTTGGCCCAGTTAATAACGAGGCCTGAGTTGGCACCAAACGAAGTGAGAACATCAAATAAAACAGTCAGAGATTTACGCGGGGAGGTGAGATATAAAAGAATGTCGTCCGCGTAAAGCGAGACGCGGTCCTCAAAGTCCGGCGACCAGCGAATCCCCTTAAGCGAAGGCTCCCACCGAAGCCATGCAGCTAACGGTTCCAAGGCGAGTGCAAAAAGCAACGGAGACAAGGGGCAGCCCTGACGGGTTCCCCTGCCAAGGGTGAAAGGGGTAGAAACTCTACCGTTAACCACCACCTGCGCTAGGGGTTCAGCATATAGTAACTTGACCCAACCAATAAACTCAGGCCCGAAACCAAATTTCTCAAGAGCCGCCCAAAGATAAGGCCATTCCACAGTGTCAAAAGCCATTGAGGCATCCAACGATGCCAAAATGGCCGGCTCCGTCAGAAGCCCCGCCCTCGCAATCGCACCGTGGAGACGACGTAGGTTAAGAGCCGTGTTGCGATGCGGGATAAATCCGGATTGATCTGGATGGGCCAAGTCACCAATGACCGTCAGGAGGCGGGACGCCAGGAGTTTCGCCAATACCTTGGGCTCAACATTCAGCAGGGATATGGGCCTATAGGACGAACAAAGGTCCCGCGGTTTACCATCCTTGGGGATGACAACTATCGTGGCCAGACGCTGATCATATGGGAGAATACCCCGTTCCCGGGACTCCAGAAACATGGCGCGAAGATACGGCGCCACTCTGTCGGGACGCAGCTTGTACAGTTCAATTGGCAATCCGTTCGGGCCCAATGCTTTGCCCGAACGGAGTGAACGGATGGCAGTAGCTATCTCATCAACAGTAAAGGGGGAATCCAACGCTACACGATCCAAATCGGAAACACTGGGCAGAGCTATATCACGCAACAGAAGGCGAGAGTCAGCCACATCCCTCACAGACACAGGGGTATAAACCACACGGAAGTACTCAGCAAAACAGTCAACTATTCCAATCGGGTCCGTCACACTCTCACCACTCGATGACTGAATCACGGGCACCACACGATTAGCTCTCTCCTTCTTATCCAGCCATGCCAGCAATTTACCCGCTTTGTCCCCCACATCATACAAACGACCCTGTTGCTCCCGAAACATCAATTTAGCAGCATCCGTGACCATAGATTTATAGGCAAATTGTTTCAGACCCAGGGCGTGGAGTTTCACAGACGTGACACCCGATTCCAAAGCACCCTCCAATGTAGAAATCTCTCCCTCAAGGTCCACCACCTCCCGATTCCTCGCCTTCTTAGCTTCAACAATAAGGGAGAGGGCCTGCCCGCGAATCACCGTCTTAAAGGCCTCCCACAGGGACACCGCAGAGGAAACCGACCCCTCGTTATCCAGAAAATATGCGTCCAAAGACTGAAGCAAAAGGCTGCGGGTCTCGGGGGAGGTAAGGTACCACGGATTGATGGGAGCCACCCGGCCCACTGCCTCCACTCCAACCTCAAAACGGAGCCAGAGCGGAGAGTGGTCAGAAATGCCCCTGGGTAGGTGTACAATCTCACGCACCGCTGGCGACTGAGCCGCAGGCATCAGGAAATAATCCAGTCTAGACAGACTCCCATGGGCCCCAGAGTGAAAGGTGTATTGAAGCTGAGCAGGATGCAAAAGCCTCCAGCAATCCACCAAGCCAAAGGTATCCAAAAACCCACCCAACCACTGTTGGGCCGCAGGAGTATCTCTAGGGGGGTGGCGATCATGGAGACCGGAGAACACCGAATTAAAATCACCAGCCAGAAAGAGAGTACTATCAGGGAGGTCCAACAACACACGGCCCAAATCGGAAAAGGTAGAAGTCTGCAGGCCGGGGGGCACATAAACCGTAAATAGGGAGAGGGCACGACCCTCATAGCGACCCACAAGGACAGCATACCGCCCCCGATCATCCAGAATCACATCATCAATAGCTAGGGGGAGGGAAGCCCGAACAAGGATACCCACACCCCTAGAACCCGAGGTAAACCCCGAATGTGCTACGAGGCGATAGCCCCACCTATTCATCGCATGACAAATATTGCCCACCAAATGAGTCTCCTGCAGGAAAACAATATCTGGAGATAAACGTCGTATACATTTCAACACCACACTCCGTTTGATACGATCCCCCAGACCGTTAACGTTCCACGAAACGAATCTCAACCCGCTACCCCCCATCCCACCCAGCAACGCCAAAACCCCCCACCAATGAGCATGACACAAGAAACATCTTCAAATACAGGATAAAGTCGCCTTGAGAACAGAACACACAAACAACGAACTTCCCAACCGCCCACCCCCCAATTAACAAGAAAACCCCCCCCACCCTGCACCCCTGCAAAAAGCTAAAAAGCCACCCCAACCTGCAGTGTGCCTGTCGCCCAAGAACCCCTATTCTACACAAAGACCCCGGAGGAGGAAAGGCTCCGTCCCACCCGCCACCCCGATCAAGACCAATAACGAGAAAAAAAAAAAACATACATCAAATCACATAAGCAGTAGAGGAACGTAGGCATACACTCCTGGAAAGAGTTATTCAAAGCAAGGCACCAGGCAAAGACGAAATGTTCAGTTCTCTACACCACCTTCAGCACCGCCCGGGTGGGCATCGGACTCAGTCTCAGGAGGTCGGTCAGGCAAGGAGTCCAGCCAGTCATTCACAGCATCCGGCCGATCAAAGAAAAAAGTTCGGTCATTATACTCAACCCGCAGCCTGGTCGGAAATAGCATAGCGTAGCGCATCCCCATGTCCCTAAGACGCTTCTTGGCACCACGAAATCCCATCCGCTGCTTCTGGACCTGTTGGGAAAAGTCCGGATAAAAGTTCACCGTGGCATTCTCAAAGGCCACCGGGCCCTTCACACGTGATGCTTGCAGGATAGCGTCCCGATCCCTATAGTGGAAAAGTTTAGCAACAATAGGTCTCGGCGGGGCACCTGGCTTACCCTGGCCCCCCGGAACACGATGTGCACGTTCCACTGTGAAAAATTTACTAAGTCCAGATGGAGAAAGGTGGTTTTGGATTAGGTCTTCAACCAGGAGATCAACCGAGTGGGGTTCTGGATTCTCCGGAACACCAACCACGCGAACATTACAGCGACGTGCCCTGTTCTCAAAATCTTCCAAGCGCCGGGTCATGAAATCGTTCACCCTACGGAGATTGCCAATCTCCGTCTGTATCTCAGAAACGTCTGCCGTGAGGCTGGATGATTTGATGTCCAATGATTTCACCTTTTCGTTGGTTTTTGAGAGATCGGCTCGAATTAAGGTCACATCGATGGCCACGGTGTCAATTTTGTGGGCCAAGGTTTCATATTGTTGGCCTATCGACTCCCTCATGCCAGAAATGGCGCCCATGATGTCCTGCAAGGAAGGCTCCGTCGACGCATCCACGACGTGGTCAGATGCGCTGGGACCGGGCAGGGCAGCTCCGGGGGACCCCTTAGAGTAGGTATAACGGTCCATGACGTTAGATTGGACCGGACCCCCGCGCAGAGGTGTCTTCGTCTTCCGCGTCTCCCGGTCCCCTCTGCCCGCCATTTTGGAGATGCGTCACAAGGAGATTCACCAGGGTCAACGGACCGGGCACCAGAAAGGGAGGCCTCGGGACCAAAGGACCGCAGCCAGGGCACCACTAGGAAAGGGACCGCCAAATAGGAGAACAGTCCAGCCGAAGGCCCGACAGCTGACTCGTGCCCTGGACCCAGCTCTGGCCCGACCCTCTCGCCGATGTCTCAGTCTGAGGCAGAATCGAAACCGAAACTTAAGAAGGGGACCCACAAGTCCAATCCCCCTGCCGTTGTTGTTCAACTCCAAGACGGCCACTGAACCTCACCCAGTCCCGGGCGCACCTCAAGGGCGGAGCCCAAAAGTTCGAATCACCGTAACTCAGGCACCCGGTGTCAAAATAAATTTCTGAAAGGTCCAGGTAGATCAGCCCAACGTCCTCTATACAAATCCTCGTGAAAAATCAGGATGTGTGCAGGATATTATGTCGGGAGTGGCGGGGGTCCGGGGAGCGCTGTGCTCACGCGGCCATCTCGGATGCCCGCCAAGCTCCTCCTCCTAGCTAGCATTATTGATTCCAAGATAAAGGGAATAATCAAACCTCTAGTGGCAAAACTTGACCGGATGTCCGCGGAGCTTAACAGATTGGGTGGACTCCTGTCTAAGCATATGGATGCAGTAGGTAGTATAACTGCTTCAACTAAGATTAGTAGTGACAATCAAGATCCCCCACTTGGGAGTGATGCTGGCGTTGGAGAGATCGTTGGAACAAAACCTCCACCCCCACCTCCAGTTAGCCAAGCTAAACAAGTAACTAGGAAACAACTTACGCCAGAACACGTTACCAGACCTAGCACCGATGTGGTCACAAGTATCGATAAACAAATTCCAACTTGTATGAATCTTCCACCAGAATGTAGCGCCTATGTAGCAGTATTAGTTAATGTTCCAAAATTGAGTAAGGGCCAAACAGAATCACACGATGCACTTAAAAATAAAACTTTACATTGGCTCACTAACAATTGTAGCTATCCTGAATCAGGAGCCAATCAGATCATTATGACACAAAGGGTAGGTTGGGTGGGCCAACTAAGAAAAAGTTTGAGGGGGACTGTATAAATATTAATTACAGATCCCCACATTGGGCAAAGAGTAGTCTGGCTTTAGCCCCACCCCCATCTCCCTGGGAGTTTAACATGATCCTCCTCCCTTTGGGATATTTTTACAGACATTTATTCGATTCTGCATTGTGTGTTAATGAAAACCCTACTCTCAGTAAAATAACTGCCCCCTTGGTGCGTTATACAATTTAAACCCAAAATAGATTTCAGGTTTTTGAATCTCTGGAGTCCAATGATTGACAATGGCCACCTGTGGGGACAGTGTCAGAAAGGCTCCCACATGGTTTACAGTCAACTGGTAAAGACGAATCCAGTAGTAGGACTTTGTTCAACCCTCTACAATTGGACATTGGGGAACCAGAATCAGGTAACCCCATTGTGTTGGCTATTAGCATGGATGAGCAATCTGAGGTACCCAAGCAGGTACAAATTCCAACTCCAACGCCCCCAGAAATATCCATAATTTGAGATGTAGATCCACCATTCCCTCCTTTAGATGCACAACCAAATAATATCATAGGTCAAGACCTAGGCTATAGTCTAGTTACCTGATATATAGCGGGTCTTAAGAAAAAGTTGGATACTCCATTCTGGAAGGGTTTTATCACTGATGGTCATGACATTATTTGTCTCCAAGAGACATGGTGTAAAGAACCTATTTTTATAGTGGGTTATTCCTCCCGCTGGCTACCTGCGGCTAATACTGCTGCAGGACGCGTGAAGGGAGGTCTCCTTCTATTGGTTTCAAACTAACTGCATGTCAAATTAAAAGTTAGAGTTCAGACGGGAGTACTAATCAGGTGCTTCGTCTTAAATTTAGCGAAGGAAATGATTTAATAGTGATCAACTACTACAATAACATATTCGATAATAATAGATGGAAAATCTTACCGCTTCTAGAGAGTGAAATTGAGAAAGCCCTAGCGGTATCCCGAAAACAGGCAACTATTCTATGGGTGGGCGATTTTAACATCAGACTGTGCCCATTAGCCAAAAGTAATTCCTGCAGCCTTAGAAAGGAGTCTGGTGTCGGAGATGCAGGGGATGACCTTCATTTCTCCCATTGCATTTATGGCATGGCTCTGAACAAACTACTAGCAAAATTTGACTTGGATCTGTTGAATTGCTCGAAGAACAAGGAAAATATCCCTTGCCCAACTTATACAGGCAGAAATACTAATACCAGTATTGACCATATTCTGCTTTCTAATAACATCGAGTATACAAATCTTTGGGTTATGGAACAACCATTAAGCGATCATAACAGTATCCATATATCATTGTTGTGCTTGGGTAATAAAGAACCAGATGACAATAATCGTGTCATCAATGCCACTGCCACTAGAACAAATGGGATGAGAATTAAATGGTCCGGTATTGATCCTCAAACAAAACATCTAGAGGTGGTGACTAAATGTCGCGCCGAAATTGAGAAATGCCTGAGCGATGGAGTCACTGTTTGTAATATAATTGATGAATTTGTTAAAATGAATGTCACTATTGAAGAGATTTTTACCAGGAAAACCTGTATGAAGAGGGCCGAGAAAGTAGGATGGTTTGATGGGGATTGTACACGGGCTCTGCAAGTATTAAAACAAGCCTTGAGTGTTAAACCTCGCAATAATGTAACCATAAAATTGCTACGTTTGGATTATAAGGCAGGCATTTCCAATAGGAAGAAAAGCCTTCAGGATGAGGCATGGACTAATCTTAACTTTGCAGCAGAAACAAACAATGGCAACCTTTATTGGGAAACTATAAACAGTCCCTTTTTAAAATCTGATAGTACACCCGAATTAACTTCTTATGGTGAATGTAATGCTTGGATTGAGCATTTTACGAAGATTTTTAACCCAGCCAGGAATAGTGTAGACCTTTTAATACCCGAAACTTCCACCTGGCATCCATTACCACTGTTGATTAACCTAGATGAGGTATATGAAGGTTTAATCGATAGCAAAGGCGGTAAAGCTTCTGGACCGGATGGAGTTCCCATAGACCTCTATAAAACCGTAATGGATCTATGGGCACCCATCCTAACTAGGGTTTTTAATATGGCAGCAGAGGGACAAATTCCACTAACCTGGGGCCAATCGATAATAGTACCACTCTTTAAAAAAGGATCCAAATCCGAGGCGAGTAACTACCGCCCTATCTCCTTGTTAGATGCTTCTATCAAGGTGATGAGCAGAGTTTTGCTAAGGAGATTGGAAACTTGGGCTGAAGAGCAGGATATTTTAACTAAGGTACAATATGGTTTTAGGAAGGGCCTAGGTACCCTGGAGCAGTGTGCCAACCTTGACCTTTTGATAAATAAATATACTGTCGCGAAGGAGGGAATTTATTTCTCTGCTTCGCTGACTTAAGCTGCGCCTTCGACCTCGTGGACCATGCCATATTATGGAGGATCCTATTGGACTTAGGCGCTCCTAAGGAAATAGTATATTTTCTAGGGAGGCTCTATGAAGTGCTGTCCTGCAAAGTCCGATACGGCCCATCCGGAGAATGTACCCCTTTTTTAAAAGTTACTAGAGGCATACGCCAGGGTTGTGTGTTAGCACCTCTTTTATTCTCATTGTTTATTAATCAAATAGATTCAACCCTAGGCCAAATCTCAGCAGATGCCCCGTGCATTGACGGTAAGGTGGTACCAATTCTACTATATGCGGATGACGCTGTTTTAATATCTCGTACAAAAATCGGACTACAGCACCTCATAGATAACTTTGCTGAATTCATCAAGGGCAGGAAATTAAAAATTAATAAAAGTAAGACTGTTGCCATGTCATGTGGCAAGAAAACAAACTCAACGAGCTCTTTTTTCATTGATAACGAGAAGCTGCTAACTGTAAAGAAATTTTGTTATCTTGGAATAACATTTTCAGATGATGGGAAATGGACACAAGAATTTAACAACATAGGTCTGAAGATGAATAGGAATACAAACAGCATCTTCAGCTTTTCCACTAAATTGGGGGGCCCCAGAAGAATTAAGGACCTGGTAACCATTTACACTGCTAGATGTGTTTCATCAGCATTGTATGGGGCAGGAATCTGGGGTTATTGTGAGTCTATCTCCAAGATGGAATTAAAGGAGAAATTTCTATTGCTACAAGTGGGGGACAAAATGGCGGCAAACAGGCCTAAAAAAGACAAGCTGCCGAAGGAAGGTTCCCAGAAAAGCGCGCCACAAACGGCCTCGCCAGCTGCTGACAAGTCCCCACGCCGCGACGACAGCCAGGCTCCTGCCACAAAAGCTTTCATGATGGAATTGTTTGCTGCTATAAAGGAGGACATCATGGAACTGCGCTCACAGCTTGCATCGGATCTGAAGGAGATGTGGCGGGATGTGGATGCTGTGGGAGAGCGCGTCGCGACGCTAGAGGAACATGATTTAGGGACAGCGGAGGATGTGCATCGGCTCCAACAGGATGTATTACGCCTCATGGAGCAAAACATAGACCTACAAGCCCACACTGAGGACTTGGAGAACAGATCCCGGTGCAATAATATACGGATAAGGGCAGTGTTAGACGGACCGGGAGGGTCGGCCGAGGATAAGGGGAGAGGTCTCCGGGGAGATCCGTCTCCAGCAATCGTACAGACAAATAACTTCCCCCCCACTGACGTACACCACACAAGGATAAGGTTCAACGTTACTTTATAAGCAATTCTTTAAGTACGGTGAGGTGGTACAAGGAGGTCTGGACTCCGGGGTCCCCTCTATTCTAGTCTCTTGGTTGGGTAAGGGGGTAGCGGGACAGTCTCGTTACCACTCTGGGGGATGTGGTTGTAGATGAATTAGCTCACAATCCTCGAGCTCGGCGTTCTAGATGATCGGGCCGCGGCGGAGCCAGCAGGTCCCGGGATGGTTGAAGGTAGTGACGGTCCGCGGCGGAGCCAGCAGGTCCCGATGAAGATGGGTGCAGAGAGCCGCGGCAGCGCCAGCAGGCAGGTCGGTAGTTCGCAAGGCAGGGCTACGGCAGCGCCAGTAGTCCGTCAAGGATGAGTTCTTCACTGCGTCTCTCGACTCCAGGATACAACTGCCTTCCTGCTCTGGAGCTGCGCCAGTTATAGGTCTGGCGCCCTTTGATGTCCGGACCCTCGCACTGGGAGGTCGGGAGGTCCGGGATGAGGGAGTCCAGACACCCAGCAGGGGGGTGGAGCCAGCGCCTGGGGGAGCTGGGGGCGATCGGCACCTGGCGGGGGAGAGCCATCGACACCTCTTTCTCCCATTGACCTGCCAAGTAGTCCGCTCACCTCCTGGGTGGATGGTGGTGCCGGGATGTCGGGGCCTGGCCAGGCCCAGGGTTAGGGTTGATCGGAGGCCACGCGGCCTCGTGGTGCCGTGTCCAAGATGGCGCCCAGGCCGGGCGAGAGGGCCGGTAGGGAATCGGGCCCACGATGTGGAGATGTTCAGGGGCAGGGGCCCTATAGGAGACGGGAAACGGGTTGTTGTTGCGTGTAACGCCTGAGGAGCGGGGCTCGGGCCTGGTCGTGCGGGGAGGGAGCAAGCCTTACACGTGGCCTGTCCAACATGCGTCCCCCCCAGCTGAAGGCGGGGAGAGTCACCCATCCTCTTGGGGACTCTCCTCGTCGAGGCGGAAAAAGCGTGACAGGCCATCTGCGTTGGCGTGGTCTTGCCCGGGTCGATGTTCCACAGTGAAGTCCATCCCCTGCAGGGAGATGGACCAACGTAGTAGTTTCGGGTTTTCCCCCCGCATCTGCATTAGCCATTGCAGGGGTCGATGATCGGTCTGGACCCTGAAGTGGGTGCCGAAGAGATAAGGCCGGAGCTTTTTGAGGGCCCACACCACGGCGAAGGCCTCCCTCTCGATGGTGCTCCAGCGTTGTTCTCGGGCCAGGAGCCGTCTGCTGATGAAAGCCACTGGCTGGTCAAGTCCTTCGGGGTTCAGCTGGGAAAGGACTGCCCCAACGCCATGGTCGGAGGCATCTGTTTGGACGATAAATTCCCGACTGTAGTCGGGGGCCTGGAGCACCGGGGCGGAGCACATGGCGGCCTTCAGCTTCTCGAAGGCCGCTTGACAGTCTGGGGTCCAGTTGACCTTCTTGGGTTGGTTTTTGGATGTGAGTTCCGTGAGGGGCCCTACAATGCTGCCATAGTCCCTCACGAACCGCCGGTAGTAGCCTGTGAGTCCCAAGAAGGCGCGGACCTCGGTCTGGGTGATGGGGGGCTGCCACGACTGGATGGCAGCGATCTTGAGTTGCAAAGGGGCCACCAGACCGCTTCCCACCTGGTGCCCGAGATAGGTCACGGACCCCTGGCCAATTTGGCATTTGCTGGCCTTGATCGTGAGGCCAGCTCGTTGGAGGGCCTGTAGCACCTCTCGGAGGTGGTGGAGGTGGTCGGACCAGTGGCGGCTGTACACAGCGATATCGTCCAGGTAGGCGGCGCTGAATTCTTCGAGTCCTGCCAGGACCTGGTTCACTAGCCGCTGAAATGTTGCTGGGGCATTCTTCATGCCGAATGGCATGACCTTGAAGTGATAGTGGCCATCAGGAGTGGAGAATGCAGATCGTTCTTGGGCCCGGGGTGTGAGACCGATCTGCCAGTAGCCCGCTGTCAGGTCGAAGATGCTGAGGTAGCGGGCAGCTCCCATGCGGTCGATTAGTTCATCTGCTCGGGGGATGGGGTGTGCGTCTGTTCTGGTGACCGCATTCAAGCCCCGGTAGTCGACGCAGAACCGAAGCTCCGGCGTGGCGCCGGGGGCGGCCGCTTTGGGGACCAGTACCACTGGGCTGGCCCAGGGGCTGTCTGAGGGCTCGATGACCCCGAGCGTGAGCATCTTGGCCACCTCCTCTTGGATGCAGGCCCGTACCCGATCTGGTACGCGGTAGGCCCGATGGCGGACAGGGGGACTGTCTCCAGTGTCCACGTCGTGTAAGCACCAGGGGGTGACCCCTGGGGTGAGGGAGAACAGGGTGGCGAACTGCAGCAGGAGGTCTCGGCAGCCTTGGCGCTGTTCCAGGGTGAGGGCCTCCGAGAGTCGGACCCCGTCCACGGAGCCGTCCTTCTCCCGAGACCGTAGGAGGTCAGGGAGGGGTTCGGAGTCCTCCTCGGTTCCATTGTCGGTTGCCATCAAGAGGCTGAGCTCTGAGCGTACAAAGTGGGGTTTAAGTCTATTAGCGTGGAGGACCCGGAGAGGGTTTCGTGAAGATTCCATATCGATGAGATAGGTGACAGGGCTCTTGCGCTCGATTACTTTGAAGGGCCCCGTCCATTTGTCTTGCAGGGCGCATGGTTCGGTGGGAGACATTACCCACACTTGTTGGCCGGGTTCAAATTCGATGGAGGATGCATTCTGATCGTACCACCTTTTCATGTCCTCCTGACTGGCCTCCAGGTTTGCTTTTGCCATCTCTCTGAACCGTCTGGTCTGGTTGCGGAGGGTTAGGAGGTACTTGAAAACATCTGGAGGGTTCTTTAGAGGGGGCATTTCCCAGCCCTCTTTGACTAGGCTGAGCGGCCCCGCACCGGGTGCCCATACAAGAGTTCGAACGGGCTGAAGCCGAGGGACTTCTGGGGGACTTCTCGGTAGGCAAAGAGAAGGCACGGTAGTAGCACATCCCACTGGCGACGGAGGGGCTCTTCCAACCCCCCAATCATCCCTTTGAGCGTGCGGTTGAACCGCTCAACCAGTCCGTTTCCTTGAGGGTGATAGGGGGTCGTGAATCGGTAGGTGACCCCACACTGTTGCCAGAGGGACTTCATGTATTTTGAAATAAAGTTTGTGCCCCGGTCGCTGACGACTTCTCGGGGGAAGCCCACCCGGGAGAAGATCCCCATCAAGGCCCGGCCGACTACCGGGGCTGTCACAGTTCGCAGGGGAACAGCCTCGGGGTAGCGGGTGGCGTGGTCCACCAGTACTAGGATGAACCGATGTCCTTGTGCTGTACGGGGGTCCAGGGGTCCCACAATGTCTATCCCCACCCTCTCGAACGGGGTGGTGACCACTGGAAAAGGTTGCAGAGGTGCTTTAAGCTTGCGGCCGCTCTTCCCGCTGGCCTGGCACGTGGGGCAAGATCGGCAGTGTTGGAGTACGTCGTTCCTCATCTTGGGCCAGAAAGAGTGGGTCACCAGGCGACTGTAGGTTTTATCCTGACCCAGGTGGCCAGCCAGGGGGACATCGTGGGCCAGGTTTAGCAAGAAGTCTCTAAAGTGGAGGGGCACCACTAGTACTCGACTGGCCCCTAACTCTGCGATTCTCTGTTCGCTGTACAACAGGTCATTGTCCCAATAGACCCAATGGGTTCCGGAGGTATCCCCTGCACTCTGGGCGAGGGCTTGTTGGCGGAGTCCCTCGAGGGAGGGACAGGTCTTCTGCTCGTGGCGAAACTGTTCTTGGGTGGGCCCCCCCCCCACCCCCCCTCCTGACGCCACTGATCCAGGCCGGGAAGGTCCTGAGGCTGAACGAGCCCCTCGGGAGTTTGTTCTGGGGTGACGGCACGGTCGGTGTCTGGAGCGACCGGGGGAGGAGGTGCCGGCCATTCAGGTTCTTCGGGTCGGGGGATGGCACGGGCAGCCATGGACCGGGTGGTTACGCACGCCCAATCCGGGATGCCCAACATCCCTAGGTGCTCTCTCCTCTCTACGGCGGCCCACGGGGAACTCTCAAGATCATTTCCCAGGAGACAGTCTACGGGGGCATCATCTCGGACCGTCACTTCCAACATGCCGGAGACTCCTCCCCACTCGAAGGGGACGCAAGCCATCCGACATAGACTCTCCGAATTGTCGGCTGAACGGACCGGGCAGAGGACGTTCGGCAGAATCTGTTCTGGGGTCACCAGGTGACATCGGACGGCCGTTACACTGGCCCCGGTGTCACGTAGGGCTTCGGCCCGGCGTCCATTAATGTTCACCCATTGACTGTACTTCCGGGTGTTGGCGGGTAGGGGGACCCGCGGGACCATGTCTCTTCCCCCTAGGCACGCTAGAACCATGGCGGCTGGTTCCCATTCCTGGCGTTCTTGCTCACATTCCTCATGTTCTTCGTAGGTTTGTTCTTCCCCCAGGGCGGCGGCAGCCATCTGGCGGGGTCTCGGAGTCTGGCTCTGTGGACAATTCGGGTCGTTGGCGTAGTGGCCGAATCGCTGGCATCGGTGACACGTGACATTGGCTCTGTATCCCGGCCGCGCCGGGGTGTTGCCCCGGTTGGCCGGGGGTGGGGTGCTGGTAGCGGGAGCGGCCGGGGCGTTGTCTCTCCCTCGTCCCTGGCCCCCTCCTCCTCCTCGGGGACGGTGCTGACCGTGGTTGTTCCGGTTCTGTTCATGGGGCCCAGTTCGGCCCACTCGGGTAATTTCCCACCGGTCAGCCTCGGCGGCAAGCTGTCGTGGATCAGTTAATTTACTGTCGAGGAGGTGCTGCCTGAGCTCGACGAAGCAGTTGTTCGATAGATGCTCCCATACCATGAGATTGAAGAGTTGCTCGTAAGTCGTTACGTTGCTTCCCTTGATCCACCCCTCGAAGGCCCGGCTGAAATAGTTCACGTATTCCACCCAAGTTGTGCCCGGGATCCGAGTGCAGTTTCGGAACCTCTGGCGGTACATTTCGGGTGTGAGCCCATAGCGGGTGAGGAGGGTAGCTTTCATGTGATCATAGGAGGTCATCAGATGGTCTGGGAGCTGTAGCAGGGCATCGCGGCCCTCATTGACGAACCTCCCCCATAGACCGGCTCCCCAGTCGCTTCGATCGATCCGGTGGGAGGTCATAGCGATCTCGTAGGCCTTGAACCATTGCTGTATGTCGTCCTCTCGGAAATATTCTCGAACGACATCCTTGGGGATGTGTACCTTCCTTTCTGTCACCCCCGGGGGGCGCGGTTGCTCGGGCACTCCTAATTCTTTGTTCTGCTTGCGTAAGTCTATCTCAGCTAGTTTGCGTTCGTGTTCGTACGCCAGTCTCTTCTCTTCAAGCTCTCTTTGTCTCTGTTTCTCTTCCCGTTCTTCTCGGAGCCGCAGATGTTCCAGATTTAGTTTTTGTTCGGCTAATTTGAGTTCGCCATCCATTTTGAGCCGGGCCATCTCTAGCTCATGTAGTCGGTTTCTTTCTCGTTCTTGGATCTCATCTTGCGAGAGACCCGTTCTTCGCTCCTCGGGAGCCGTGGTGTCTTTCTCTGCTGTTGCGAGATTTTGGTCCGGGGGTCTGACGGCCCCGGTTTCTGCCCATGACTCAATGGCGTGCTTGAAATCGTCTTTAGTATTCAGACCGGTGGTAGCGATACCTAGTTCAATGCAGAATTGTTTCAACTCACGATGGCTGTATTCTTCCAATTTCTCAATCTGGAATTTTTCGGTGGATCCGCTTTCTTTGGTTGACATTGTGGTTTTGTCGTGGGGTGAGCTACTCTCTGTACGATTACGCGTTGATTCGGATCCCGTCGCTGGCCACCAATGTTAGACGGACCGGGAGGGTCGGCCGAGGATAAGGGGAGAGGTCTCCGGGGAGATCCGTCTCCAGCAATCGTACAGACAAATAACTTCCCCCCCACTGACGTACACCACACAAGGATAAGGTTCAACGTTACTTTATAAGCAATTCTTTAAGTACGGTGAGGTGGTACAAGGAGGTCTGGACTCCGGGGTCCCCTCTATTCTAGTCTCTTGGTTGGGTAAGGGGGTAGCGGGACAGTCTCGTTACCACTCTGGGGGATGTGGTTGTAGATGAATTAGCTCACAATCCTCGAGCTCGGCGTTCTAGATGATCGGGCCGCGGCGGAGCCAGCAGGTCCCGGGATGGTTGAAGGTAGTGACGGTCCGCGGCGGAGCCAGCAGGTCCCGATGAAGATGGGTGCAGAGAGCCGCGGCAGCGCCAGCAGGCAGGTCGGTAGTTCGCAAGGCAGGGCTACGGCAGCGCCAGTAGTCCGTCAAGGATGAGTTCTTCACTGCGTCTCTCGACTCCAGGATACAACTGCCTTCCTGCTCTGGAGCTGCGCCAGTTATAGGTCTGGCGCCCTTTGATGTCCGGACCCTCGCACTGGGAGGTCGGGAGGTCCGGGATGAGGGAGTCCAGACACCCAGCAGGGGGGTGGAGCCAGCGCCTGGGGGAGCTGGGGGCGATCGGCACCTGGCGGGGGAGAGCCATCGACACCTCTTTCTCCCATTGACCTGCCAAGTAGTCCGCTCACCTCCTGGGTGGATGGTGGTGCCGGGATGTCGGGGCCTGGCCAGGCCCAGGGTTAGGGTTGATCGGAGGCCACGCGGCCTCGTGGTGCCGTGTCCAAGATGGCGCCCAGGCCGGGCGAGAGGGCCGGTAGGGAATCGGGCCCACGATGTGGAGATGTTCAGGGGCAGGGGCCCTATAGGAGACGGGAAACGGGTTGTTGTTGCGTGTAACGCCTGAGGAGCGGGGCTCGGGCCTGGTCGTGCGGGGAGGGAGCAAGCCTTACACGTGGCCTGTCCAACAGGCAGTTCCATGGAAGGGTGATGGAACGGACCTGTGGGAATATGTAGAGGCTCTCTTTCGGCACGTCTTGAACGAGGAGGATCTACAGGAGATCCAAATGGACAGAGTGCATCGGGTTGGCCTACCGTGGGGACCCAAGGCCCCTCCCCCATATATCCTAGTGTGTGTCCACGATTTTCAACTCAAGGAAAGGATTCTGAGGAAAGCGCGTGACCACACCCCCCTTGAATTCCGAGATAATCGTCCTGTGTTGTTTCAGGATCTTGCGGCCTCTACTCTGATCAAGCAGAGAGATTTTAGGCCTGTCACTAACTTTCTGAGGGAGCAAGGTGTACCCTACTCGTGGGGGCACCCGTTCAGACTTATCTTTAAAAGGAAGACCAAACTGATCCAGGTTCGGTCGATGGATGCGGCCCGGGACATCTTGGGTCTTGATCAGCCCGCTACCCAGACTGAAACCGGCAACTACCCTGACCGACAACGGCGCCATTCCCCGGAGTGGCAGAGAGTCGGCAAGATGGCGACGACGACAAAACCTGACCTGTCAGTGAGCCTGCGAGAAAGAGGAGCAACAGTGGCTTCTGTGGCTTTGGTGACGGAGGCCCCAAGGGGCACTTGAGGACTGGGTCTTTCGCTTGGCCCTTGCAGGCCTATAGCTGGTGCCGGAAGAGACTGTTCACAGGATCCAGATGGGTAATGTTTCTATGTCCTTACTTTGGAGGATGTCCTGCATCAGGACCTGTGTAATGAGTGGGTTGGTGCCATGTTCCCCTGCTTTTAGGGCCTGTTCAACTGACTATTGTTTATTTTTTCTCCTTGTATTGTTGGGGTCTAGGGTCACACTGTTGGGGCTTGTGTTGCCAGGGGGTTTCTACTTTGTGGGGGAGGGGGGTGATGGGGTAGGGAGGGTCGGTGGGGTGGGGGGGCTCCGCATCAGCTTCAGGGTGCTATGAGTAGGCTGTTGAATGTCCTTCCTCCACGTGAACGAAATCTGTCCGGAATTCTTTGGAGGCTTGTACTGTGCTTGTCCTGCAATGTTGTTTTGGATATAGTACTGGGAGTTTGCGCTGTGCCTTTGATGAATGACAAATGTCCACGTCTTTGAAAGTGGTGAGTCTCAACGTTAGGGGACTCAACAACCCGGTGAAGCGGGCTGCGATTTTGTCCCTTCTGGAGGGTACGGATCGTGATGTGTGTCTCTTACAAGAAACCCATCTCCTTGCTAAAGATGTCCGGCACATGCGAGATAAACGTTTCCCTCTGCAGCTTTGGTCTTCTGGCTCGAATAAGAAAAATGGGGTGGCGTTGCTGTTTACTGCCCGTATGCATTGTAAAGTAATGTCCCAAGTGGTCGATATCAGAGGAAGGTGCCTGGCTGTGCGGGTGCAGTGGGGGGGGGGGGACCTTCACGATAGGATCCGTCTATGCCCCTCATGTCCAACAAGAAGCATTCCTGCGTTCAGCCCTTGCTCAGGTGCTTGCCTCCCCAGACGTGCTGGTGCTGGTGGGTGGTGATCTTAATTTTGTCATGGAGGGAGGCATAGATAGGTCGGAGCGGCGGTGCCGTCAAACAGGAACGTGGTCGCAGGATGGGAAGCAGTGGCTCTTGGAGGGGGGGATGCATGATGTGTGGCGCGTCCAGCATCCCCAAGAGCGCGATTACACCTACTACTCGGCCACTCACAAGACCTATGCGCGCCTTGATCACTTCTTAGCCTTGTCCTCCTTGCTACCCCATTTATCTGCGGCAGACATTACACTGCGCTCCCTCTCTGACCATGTTCTCATTTCGTCGGCTGGCTGGCGGCTCCGAGATACCATGCTTCACTCTGACACTGTAGTGGAGAAGCTGCGGGATACTATTACAGACTACCTGGAAGACAATAGAGTATAGGACACCCTGCTTGCCTCGATCTGGGAAGCACTCAAATTGGTGGTGAGGGGTGATTTGATAGCGCTCTTGGCAACGTATGCTAAACTGCGTAGGGAGAAGCGAGCGGAACTAGATGGGGATGTGCGCGGCCTGGAGGCAACTCATAAGAGAACTGGGGCGCCTCGGGTCTGGAGAGAGCTTGAAACCAAGAGGCGCATGCTCAAACATCTTGATCTGGACAGGGCGGCGCATGCATTACTGCACGTACGGCACACATTTTTTCTTTGTGGGGATAAATGGGGTAAGATGCTCGCACATAGGCTTTGTGCGCGAACACAAGCACACACGATACAAGCAATCAAGGATCGTCGGGCACAGACTCACACTGCGGACGCTGACATACTAAACACCTTCCGAAACTTTTATCAATCGCTCTACCAGAAAGAGGGCACCCCCCCGGAGAGCATTGAGGAGTATCTTGCAGCCTCGGGTATTACACCTTTGTATCGAGACTCAGCTGAGATGTTGGATGCTGAGATACGAGTCGAGGAAGTTATCTCGGCTATTGCGCGGTTGAAACTGGCCAAATCGCCAGGGCCGGACGGGTTCTCAGCTCTTTTTTATAAAACATATTGTAAGGAGCTGGCTCCTCTCCTTTTTAATTCTTTCCTAGACACCGGGGTGGTCACTCCCTCCATGACTGAAGCGGCCATCACTGTCATCCCCAAACCAGGGAAAGACCCTACGGAATGCGGCTCTTATAGGCCGATCTCCCTTCTCAACATTGACGCTAAATTATTTGCGGGGGTGTTGGCTGCGAGGCTCAGCCCTCTGATGGATGGAGTGATTGACCCTGACCAAGCGGGGTTTATACCAACTAGACAGGGGGGTGATAACACCAAGAGGCTGCTTCATCTGCTGGAATCAGTACACTGCTCCGGGTCGCAGGCCTTCTTGCTTTCTAACGACCCGGAGAAAGCGTTTGATCGCGTCGACTGGAGTTACATGTTTGAAGTCCTGTAGTCCTTTGGGATTGGTGACAATTTCCGGAAATGGATTCAGTGCCTCTATGCGGCTCCTACAGCAGTGGTGCAGGTAAATGGTTGTCGGTCCAGCGCCTTCTCTATTACTAGGGGGACACGGCAGGGGTGCCCCCTGTCCCCACTGCTCTTTGCACTCTATATGGAGCCTTTTGCTCAGCGGGTTCGCTCCCATGCCGATATTTCAGGGCTCTCGTTCGGGCGGATATCCATAAAGTCAGTCTGTATGCAGACGACGTTATCTTGGCTCTAACTAACCTCCATCCCTCTCTGCGGTGCCTCTCTGCGAAGCTATTGGCCTTTCATAACGCTGCAGGCTTTAAGGTTAATTTCACCAAATCACAAATTCTCAATATCTCAGTCCCCGAAGCCGATGTGGCGGACCTGCAGAGGGACTTCCCGTTCCAATGGCTCCATTCGGATATCATGTATCTGGGGATATGGCTTGCCCCGACCATCCCTAAAACGCTTTCCTTAAACTACTCGACTCTGGCCGAACAGATCACTAAGACCTTGGCGGACTGGACCCGCCTGGGGTTGTCAAGGTTCGGGACACTGGCCGCTATCAAAATGACGGTGCTACCCCGCATTCTTTATGTTTTTCAGATGCTGCCTCTGAGCCCACCACCGGGTATGTTGCGGAGACTTCAGGGTCTTCTCAATAAGTTCCTATGGAATCATTAGAGGCCACGATTTGCCTTCACTGTGACAACTACTCCGAAGGCCGCGGGGGGATTGGGTTTTCCGCTCCTTGCTGCTTACTTTCAGGCATCCTGTCTTCAATACATAGCTGAGTGGAATAGGCCCCTGTCCAGTAAACACTGGACCTTTATGGACCTGTCGGTGGCTGGATGTAACATTTGGCGGTAACTCTGGTTGCCACGTAAACATAGGGCGTGGGGTTTGTACTCTTCTCCGGTAACTTCGCCGACGCTCAAGGCCTAGGATCAGTTGGCGTTGCGCAAGGGATGGACGTCCTTCTCTTCTCCGATGACACCCATAGTAGATAATCCTGACTTTCCACCGGGTTGTACCTCCCCGATCTTCCAGCGCAGGCGAGAGGAGGGGTGCAAGAGGGTGGGCGCGCTCTTCGATCTGGAAGGGCTAATTCCATTTCACACTTTACGATCGGAATACTTTCCGCTGCACAAGGAGGACGCGTTCTATCATGCGCAGGTCGCACATTGGGTGACTCAACCAACCAATGTTGCACTCATGTCGTGGCCTCTCACAGCCTTTGAACAGTGGCTGGTGTGCAAGAAGGATGATCGGAGCCTTATTTCGGAGCTTTATGCAATGATCCTTCGCTACCCGCTGAAGCAACGCACCAAGGCGCAGGTCCGCTGGGAGAGAGAGTTAGGACGCCCAGTGACGCCGAAAGAGTGGGAGCACGTCTTTTGTAGGGCGCACCACACGACATCCAATACTGCTGGGACTGAATCGGCCTACAAAACTGCAACATATTGGTACTACACACCCGCACGCATCCAGGCCTGGGACAAGGCGAAGTCAGGCGTCTGCTGGAGGGGTTGCGGGATGCCTGGGACTCTGATCCATTTGCTATGGCGGTGCCCGAAACTGGAGCGCTATTGGGCGGCGGTCCTTGATAAGCTAGATACTGCTTTTCAGATTACTCTTCCACGGCTTCCTGAATATACACTGCTGGGGTTACCTCATTCCACTTCTTTTCCGCTGCGCTCTCTTAGGGTCAGACAGATGGCGTTGGCTCTACTAGCGGCATGACAGGTGCTGTTGGCTCACTGGAGTTCCTCGGCGATACCTGACTTCCAAGACTGGATTCAAAGATTGTGGCAAACTCTGGCAATGGAAAGGCTCTCCTTGGGTGTGGATGGGAAGGGTTTGGAATATGCTAAGCTATGGGGCCCTTTCCTGCGACTCCTGTCCAAAGACTTACGGGAAGTGACATGTCCGAAGTATCTACAAATCTTACAACTTATCCCATTAGAACCCGTGGGTGCCACGCCGGGCCCTTGAAGGACAATACACATGACTGGACTGGTTGGTAGGATCGCAAGGTTATCTAGGACAAAGCAGAGCTGATGCGGAGTGGGGTGGGTTTGGGTGGCGGGAGGAGTGGGGCTTTGGCTGGGTGGGGGTTTGGGAGGGGGACTGTTTCTCTTTTGCTTATTATTTTTTTGCTGTGTTTTGTATACAATGGTGGCTGAGTTGCAGGTGGGGTGGTGGAGCCTTCATTAACGCGGGGTCGACCTCCGGGGTGTAGACCCATACGCCGTGTCTCTGATTTGTGTATCCGCCATGCCGGCAGGTTGATGTAGGCAGCTGGACTGTGTTATCTGATGTCTTGCAGCTCAATACAAATGTTTGATTCTAAAATTCGATGGGGCAGGGGAGTTATCTCGCCACTGTTGTTTATGGGAATTGTGAATGTCCGAGTGGGCAACAATTTGGAATAACTCGAGACGGTACTAGTCAAAATCTGGAGATAAAAATGTATAAATGTTAACCTGTTCAATAGATATTTATAAACATTTAGAAAACAGCTATTGTAATGTGGCTTTTGGAATCAAAATTATGGTAGGCACTATGGGCTAGATGTAGGTAAATCTAAATTACCGATTCATAAATACCGAATTTTACAGATTCAGTATTTATGAATCGGTAACTCAGATGCAGATAAAAAATCGGTAATTTTTACCGATTCGGTAAGATTCGTTTTTTACCGATTCGGAAAATACCGAATCGGTATTTGCTATTGAATCCTACGGGCCTTGAAGCCCATAGGATTTAATAGCAAATACCAAATCGGTATTTACCGATTCGGTAAAAATACCGAATTGCAAAGGGGGACAGGGTGTCACTTTGACACCCTGTTGCACCCCTGTAACTGGCTTGTGCGCCATGTGGCACACATACATGCCCTGAGGGCATGTCTGTGTGCCACATGGCACAGGTGTACATGCACAGATGTGCATGTACACAAGAATTCGTAATTTACCATGCAATTGTATTGCATGGTAAATAACGATTCCTAAAGGCCATGTTGCAATGTAAAAAGTAATACCTACATAGCAAAATACAGATTCGGTAATTTTACCGATCGGTAAATTTACCGAATCGGTAACATTTACCGATTCTGTAATTTTACAGAATCGGTAATTTTACCGAGTTGGTAAAATTACAGATTCGGTAAAATTATCGAATCTGTTTGTTTTTCAAAGCCCTACATACCAATGTCCAAATGCCGGTCGGAAACGGCCGAAAATCGGTATTTTCTGACGTTTCCGACCGGTATTTGGACACCTACATCTGGCCCTTTGTCACTGCTACAAAAAGTTTAAACAGCTGGTTGTGTTGAGAAACAAAAGGTAAGTGTTTGTTATTGATAGAAAATATCACTTAATGCCAACTAGGAAAAGATAACAAAAAACTCACATCAAATAAATACACTAATTGCTTGATGGAAAAAGTATTTTCCAAGTAGATAAACTATGAGGACAGATGGAATTATTACTGCTGGTGTCTGCTGAACGAGAAGGGTCACTGCGATCGAGGGATGTTGGTGGTTACAACTATTCCTGTGCTGCAATCCTAGCAAATAATCTGACAAAACGGAGAAGCTGCGATATCTGCTCTACACCTAACTTCCTGTACTAGTCATTTGAAAAAGTAGTCCACCGTGCTCGCAGTTTAGCAATACTTCATTAAATTCCGGAATGCAATTGCAAAATCTTTTTTTTTTTTTTTACAGTTTTATTTATGAATGGTAAATGTATGCGTACAAAAAATTCTGGCCGCACTAGCCATCAGGCCATATCCTCTCCCCTTCTATACTGCTTATCGCACCGGTGTACCTAGTCTGTGCCTCTTATGAACGTCAGTTACTGCACGTGTATAGTTCTTGCCATACGAAATGTCTGGAATGTGAAAATATCTACAGAATATTTATGGATGTTCAATTTGATTAAAACAAGGTTATTTGTGCTATTTGTTTTAAATTAATTATACTATATTATTTAATATTATTGAAGACGACATTTTTTGGTTTGTGTCTGTGTGACAGTGTTAGATATTTTCTGAACAATGGTGCGTGTGCGTGCCTGTGTGTGTTTGTGATCGAGTTATTTGTTTACCGAACAATGGTGTGTGTGGGTGTTTATATGTGGGTGAGTGATCCTGTTATACATTTTATGAGCAACGATGTGTGTATGTTTCGTTTTCCTTTTGGTATACTGTGGTCTCAATTGAGTGCAACTTTTTTTCAAAGATGGTTAAAGTGTAATGATGCACATTGCGCACGACCACAGGTGGTGCTGCTCACAAACAATTATCACAAATGTGTCTTTTGGTGAAACGTTATTTGCACTTATCAGTGTGATGTCATTAAATTATAAACGTCCAGTCATGGCTCAGTTACGAAATTGAAGATTCAACATTACTCATGATTGGCCAAGGCCGAACCAGGCAAAACCAAAAGTGTGTCACTAAGTAGCATGGTCATACATAGCAGCCATGAGACAGGTATATGCACAGGGTCATACATATAGCAGCCAGGAGACACGTATATGAGAATGTATTCTGGTCACAGAGGCACAGACCTAATTTAATACCTTCATAACTGTGGTTCCTGACACAGTATAATATATCCACAAATATGCCACGGAAATAGGGGGACCATTGTAAAAAAAGATGACAAATATTATGAGAATGTATGTTTTTTTCCAAGGTCTGCTGATCAGAACTCTTATTCACATTACTAGTGTTTCTGTTTCTGTTTCAAAATGCTTTATTCGGTTTGTACAGGTACAACCATGTAGCAACGTACATAAGTACAGTTTCAGATCGTATTTATGTAAGTTAGATAATGAAACAATTAAAATTACATCAATATCCATGCCAGTCTTATTTAGATCAATAAGGTGTATCTCGCTTAAGTACAAAGTTAGATTTGGTCACTAAATTAGTGCAAAAGTCGCCAATGTAAAGTGCAAAATCAGAAAGACCTATTATATGCATAAAGTGCTAATGACATGTGCAAATATGCAGAATTAAAGATAGAGTGCAACGTCTGTTTGGTCACTTTAACATTTTAGCAGCAATTTGTTAGCAATAGAGGTTTGTACAAAACGCCAGTGCAAAAATGCAAAAACCGGAAGACAGTCATTACCATAAGGTACTTTCGGCAGGTGTAAATATATAGAATAAAATATAAAGTGCATATGAATAAATACACATACAGACAATGTAACTCAAACAATACGTCATAGATAAAATAGGACACATTCGTAACATGAAATGTAACAGCCAGCGGGTAAAGGGGGTAAACGGGGGGAAGAAGTCATATAATAATTGATTTCCTATGCCAGATACATTTTAGGATATAAGTGGCCACACGATAACACACATCCGGGGAAGCCAAGTCAAACAACAATTGCATTGCGGCTCTAGTATTGCACATGTTATGTTCTAAAAATAATTGCTTCAGATAAAACTTTCTAAAACCAGTATAAAAATTACAAAAAAGTAAAAAGTGGCAGATGCTCTGTTTAGATTTCCCATCGCATGGACACAGACATATCCCGGGGTTTTTTACAGTAGGGAAGGCCACCAAATGGTGGACTATTCCCAGCCTCAGGCGAGCTAGAACAAAGCGATGGGAATTAATGCTGACAAATGTAAGATAGGAGGGGAAACCTGTGCTAAGGTTGTACTCCATGTATAATTTAAACGTACTTTGCATTGCATACTCCTTCATTCTGGTCCCTTTTACATGGTCCAAGTAAATGGATTTGAGATCACGCTTTGTTAAAACTGATTCAGTTAATATATCTTTAAAAATGTCCTGGCCAAAGAGGATCTTATACCAGGAGTGAATGTGTTTTAGCCAGGGGATTTTCGAGTGTCGGTCAAGTTTAATACAATCCATAATTACTTCCTGGGTGAACCTGGTTTCTTCTTTGGCCCATATGGACCGCCATAGGGACAGGGGACGCAATGCAATCAAATCTGTGACATAATTTATGCCTAACTCTCTGTGAGTAATCTCATTTGAGGCAGAAACAGGGAGGCATAATAGTCGTTTCAGATACTTGTTTTCCTCCTGCTGGATGGACAGGGCAATCTGAGGATTATATCCCCATATCCCTGCTCCATACAGGGCAGAGGACATACATCTTGAATTATAGATGGAGATCATCTCTCGGATTCTACGGCCCCCCAGTTTAGAGGCAAATCTGAAGATGCAATTTACGTTTCTGGTCATCTTCAGACCAACACAGGATTGCTCGTTTACCCATCTCCCATCTCCTGAAAAAGTAATACCTAAGTAGCAGAAATGTTGGACAGCCTCGAGTTTATCCCCATCTAAAAAGAATGACTTGTTTTTCTTCATTTTCTTTCCACAGGTCATGGTCATTGTCTTGCCCTTGTTGATTTTGAGCTTTCTGCCCTGAATAAAAGTATGGTACTTCTTAATTAACTTTTGTAGCCCGTTCGCGGTCCTGGAGATCAGGACCGCGTCGTCCGCGTATAAAAGGACGGGTATTTGCTTTCCATTAATGGTGGGGGCATCAGCATAAGATTCTTGTAAAAATTGGTCAACCTGATTTATAAAAAGGGAGAATAAAAGAGGGGCAAGCACGCACCCTTGTCGGATCCCTCTGCCAATTTTAAAAAAGGGGGTACATTCACCGTCTGTTCCAAATCTAACCTTACTTGAGAGACTACTGTACATTCTAGCCAGGAGGTGGATGATTTCGGGTGGTGCACTCATGGCAAGTAGTGTTGGCCAGAGCAGTGCGTGTTCCACCAAATCAAATGCGGAACTTAGATCGGCAAAGCACATAAACAGGTTCCCTTCCTTAGCTTTTGTGTACTTGCCGATAATAAGTTCCAGGTTCACGCACTGCTCCATAGTTCCTAAACCCCTACGGAACCCGTGCTGAATGGGCGAAAGAATATTGTTGTCTTCTGCCCAGGACTCTAATCTTACCAAAATTACACGACTCAAGATCTTTAATGATGAGTCCAAAAGTGAAATTGGGCGATAATTTCGTGCTTCTGCCCTAGAGCCCTTTTTAAAAAGCGGCACTATAATAGATTGACCCCATGAAGTTGGTAACTTATCTTCAATAGCAGCATTAAAGTAACGGGTCAAAATGGGGGCCCATAGGGTAATCTCAAATTTGTAAAAGTCCACAGGGACCCCATCCGGTCCCGGGGCTTTCCCCCCCTTACTCTTCTCGATTGCCTCAATCACCTCGCTTAATGTCACAGAAAACAATAATTTCTCCCATTTAAAACAGGTTGGTGTGTCGGTTAAAACATTGGAATTAGAAACAGAAATAAAACCAGAGGTAAAATCAGAGTTAAAAATCCCTGTGAAGTGTGCTATCCAAGCCCGACAACTGACATACGAAGTTAGTTCAGGAATGTTGTCGTTCTTCAAGAACGGACTATTTACAGTGTCCCAGAAAAGTTTATGATCTTTGGTATCTGCGGCCAGATCTAATTTCGCCCATGCCTCGTTCTGCAATTCCTTCTTCCTGGTGGAGAGTGCAGTTTTGTAGTTATGGCGCTCTTCCCTGATCTTACTGGCGTCTCTTGGTGTGGCATCAAGTGAAGTTTTCAGCCATTTTAATGACTGGGCACAATGGTCATCAAACCACACCGCCATGACCTTCCTTGATTTCCGGGCTTTATGCGTCAAGGATTTCTCAATAGTTTTTGTTATAGTTAGGAAGTTGGATAACAAGGTTCGTGGGCATGGTTTCGAGGACAAGCAATACTCGACTTCTCTACAACAATTTGTGATCACATTGGCAACAAATTGAGTGGGGTCAACTTTTATCCATTTCACCCTCATCCCATTTGGTCTTTCTGCTGCAATGTTCTGGATTGGTTGACCAAAGGTGTTCTTTTTGGTTCCCCAACCCAATAGTTCAACGGTTACACTGTTATGGTCACTGACCGTTTGTTCAATCACCCAGACGTTGATATAAGCTACGGAGCAAGATATCATAATGTGATCAATGAATGATTGGCTGTTTCTCCCATGAAATGTCGGACACCTGACATTGTTCGTGTTCTTGTTGCATTCTAGGAGGTCCAGGTCATATTTAGCAAGTAGGTTATTTAAAGCACTACCATAGTTATTGTGCGGGAAATGATTATATACACTTGTTTCCCTTCCCGAGTACTCCTCCCTGTGGCCACATGCCCCCTTGAGTGCATAAATACATGTTTTGATGTTGAAGTCTCCTACCCATAGGATGGCAGCTGGTTTGGATGTACTTGATAAGATCACATCAATCGCCCGCTCTATGTCAGAAATGAACATTCCCCGTTTATGCCCCGCAATGTTATTGTAGAAATTCACTACTATTAAATCTCTACTTCTGCTATGGGCCATGCGCAGAACAGAGGCGTGTTCTCCTAGGACAACATGATCACTAACGCGAAACTCAGTCAATGCGGTGGATATCAGGGTCACAAGTCCGCCCTTGGCTCTACCAGCCTGGGATGCCACAGCCTGCACACTAAAGGAAGTGTAACCCTCAACGTGTACTTCTTCCCTGTCCCAAGTTTCTTGCAGGCAGATTATGTCATAACCCTGTTTAATAAAGTCAGCCCATATGGGGGTGTTTACCTTAGAGGCTATCCCAGCTATATTCCACGTAATAGCCCTCAGGTTCTCTTCTAAAGCTACTTGGGGTGGGTCGGTAACTGTTATGACTGATGATGTTATCGGGTTCTCCAGATAATTTTCACCGGTGCATATGGTAGCATCTATCAAGGTTGGATCGTTAGAATTTGCTACAGTGGTGTCTGTTGGACATTAGTGTCAGCAGAATGCTTCAATGTATTCTCAGGCACATCCACCTTCCAGTATATGGACACCAACATAATTTCTAAATCAATTATTTACCTATGCTGCCTACATATGGATGGAGCTTGGAAAACACCCTCTCGAAGAGGCGCAGCGCAAAATGCGGATAGTTGGTCTGGGCCCGGGAATGGCGGGTGCTTCTGATGCTATCTGTGGTGTTTCTGTATTGTGCGTCATGAAAGCTTCCTCTCCCGCTGACACTCTGGACATCTGCCTAGTGTTTAACGAGCTTGGTAAGGCATTTTCACAGGAGGCATAAACTAACGATTGACGGGTTTTGATACTAGTTAGACATCTGTTTTATAAAATGAGGTCTGAGAAAGAGACGAAGGACAAATTACAAGCATTGTCGGAAAGAGCCCTGACCGCCTTTAACATCCAGTATGTCACGGAACGGTATACTGGGCCATATTATCAAGAAAGGGCGATACATTATCGCCATTTTTATCGGCAGGAAACTGCCGCTAAAGCGGCGATAATGTCCTTGATAATATGCCCTTGTGAATTCCCATAGAAGCTCAGGTTCTGGTGTTAACCTGGGCTTCTATGGGAATTCACAAGGGCATATTATCAAGCCCATTATCGCAGCTTTAGCGGCAGTTTCCTGCCGATAAAAACGGCGATAATGTATCGCCCTTTCTTGATAATATGGCCCATAGTTCCATGGTTGCAAAACTCAGATTGGGGATTCGCTTATCCACAAAAGGCTGTATTCTATATGCATTAATCCTCATTTCTTTCCTAAGGATTGGACAGGGGGTGGAAGTAACCTGCAAGCTTCCCCCAAAAGTGCATGCGCTCACCACGCAGCTGGGCAAGTAACTTACAGCACAGGGAGCATCAGTGCATGCCTTTTCACCCATAAAGATACAATGACAGCACAAGCGGCTGCATAATCATTATGCAGGCCAGCTTCTTAAGAAGACATTACTTCGACTTGATCATCATAGCTTTTTCCCATCTAAACTATTTTTATCGCCGCGTTTGCGTCCGTTTTCGGACGAAATGCGATGTTAAAAATATTGATTTATTTACAAGAGCATGCTAACGCGTATTCAATGGGATTAGCGCTGGCTTCAACATCGCATCGCCTTGCATCGCTAATAAGATGCAAGGGAGGCGTGTCCCCTGAAACAACATGGGATATTATTACTAACCCTGATTTTCTCTATTTCCAAGTGTATCGCTAAAAAACATAGCGATATTAAAGTCAGCGCTAACCGGATTTTTCACCAGTTTGTAACGCCTGCTATTTTCCTTACTAAGCCATATGTATAATGGGAGGTGGATTGTTTTCCTGAGTCCACGTCTCCCTATCTATAAGGTTTTTCCCTAACGTGGTTTTCTATCGCTGGAATTCTGGCGATTTCGACTCTTTCTGCCGCTTTTGCCTGGGATTCTATCGCCTCGGCGATGAGCGTTGCTGATAGTGCACTCACCAAGCAATAGAAGCGGCGATATGCAGCGTTAATTTTTTGCGCACTACACACGGCCAGCGATAATTATCGCTGGTCATTGATGATACGCCCCTAAGTGCTTTAGTTAGACTTTGTCCAACAGTATGCTCTGTACAAATGGGGCAAATTTCCTGTCCACCATGTTGCATTATAGTTTATGCCACTTGTAATAGAGCGGGTGTGATACTTGTCATATTTTGACAGAAAATCCCATCCACCAAACTTTTAATAAGGCCATAAATCTGAAATAGGGCAACATGTGCAACGTGAAGTAAGGTTATCATAAGTAGCCGAGCCATTTCTGAATCTAGGAGATACAGCAGCAGCAGCTCCTCTGTTATGGCTGAGGAGCATCGCCCCGCCTGCAGACACACACGTCAATAAAATAGTAATACATACCATTTTATTAATGTGTCCCAGGCTCGCGCTGTTACAGTACAATGGCAGGGAGTGGGGCTGATTGGTGCACTTGCACTATTAATGCAGCCCCCTGACCATTCGCATGTCATATTTGCCGGCTGTCTAGAGTCGGCCAATCTGACATTCACCCTTTTTTTGTTTTCTTTTTTTTATCCTGGTCCATGTGTTGTGGCAAATGGTGTAATGTGTAAAGTGAGTGTGGAGAGGGCTGAGCTTCCCACCAATGTCAACCAGGGAAAAGTGGTCGCAAAGCGAGCTCAGTACCTTCCGCGCGCGTGGCTTGGAGTCTGGGGCCCTCGATGAGGAATCACACAGTGGGTCCTGCACAAGGTTAAAACCACCCCCTATCACCATGGGGACCGAGCCTAGCTGTGCTGGCTTGGAGAGTAGCGAATAATAAAAATCCGGGGAATCGACATTGGGACCATATATACAAACAAAGGCAATTTTACAGCCTAGCAGCGCGCCCAGGACATGAACGTACCTATCAGCACTGTCATGGAAGACTGTATCCAAATGATATGGAAGTCGCTTATGAATGAGGATCGCCGTGCCCCTTGCATAGCTGCTGTAGTTAGCAAAGTACCTATGTGCACCCCAGCTGGCAGCAAATCAGGGCTGATCTGTGGGGGATAGGTGAGTTTCCTGTCGGAACGCTACGCCCACCCCATGGCGCAGCAGATACTGTGTTACTTGCCTCTTTTTTTAGTGTGATTCAGGCCCGCACATTCTAGGAGGCCAATACGACTTCCGAGGGTCCAGCATTATGTCCTATCTGAGTCATGGGGAAAATGCGGGTTGATATGGAAAGAAAATCGCCCTTACAAACTCATCACAATCAAAAAACTGCACATAGAAGATGGTCCCAGTGTAACTAAACATCTCCCTTCCCAAACCCCCCTTCTCCCACCCAGCCTAACCAGAGAGGCAAAACTATTGTTAACGAATGTGAGAAAAAAACCAACAATTCTTCTGTAATGCAGAAAAATAACCATTGGCTTCTGTAATGCAGAAAAATAACCATTGGTAATGCTTGCGGAAGTCACACAATAATCTAGAGGTATACACCATGAGGGGTGGTGGTAATGCCCCCAAGAACCTCATGGCCGTGCATATATAGTAGTAAAATAATGAGTTCACGAAGTCCCTGCAAAGCTGAAGTCATCATATGGAACAACGCCAAGAAAGCAAGTCAGTCGTGCCCAGCTCCCGAAAAAAGTTCCACGCTGGCATCTGAAACAGCCTGCGAAGGGGGCAATATGTCAACTTTAGAAGGGCGCTGGTTGTTAAGCTTGTGCTTATGACAGAATTCTTGTATATCGTTGGGGTTATCAAATACTCGAGAGGGTCCATTCACCTCAACACTCAAGGATACAGCATACCATATTTTAGTCCTAAGTTACGAAGCATCGCCTTGACTCCGGTGAATTTACGCCGCGCCTCTTGCACCATGATGGTAAAGTCTGGGTAAAAGGATAGCTTGGAGCCTTGCCACAATGTCATCTGACATGCGCACTTCAGAGGCTGAAATCCCAGGGCTGAGAAACTGCTGAGGGATTGAAGCTGCAGGCCCCCAGTCTTAAAATGAGTGCCGAGCTAGCCTGCTCTAACCAATCCTACAGCTACTCTACAACAGGATAGGTTGGTTTCAAGTTGTACAAGGGAGGAAGTCCTACGCTTACCACCGACTCAGTGCCAAGGTTAGAGAGTGCCAGGACGAAGGTGACTGCATTCCGTGCCTGTGGCCAGCAAGTCAGCATATATGGAATGTTTTTGGGCATTGCACCCAGCCTATTGTAATGTTGCTGGCCGCCGCTGGGAGATAGAATCTGATTACTTAAAAGTTTCACCTACAATATCTCAGCCGCAACCACATTCAAAAGCTAACTTAACATAGACACAGTGCAACGTTTAGCATAGAAAGGCCAAGGCTTTAAAATTAGCTGGTAGCCCTACTCATCCTGAGCATGAGCACAGAGATAATTGAAATGAGCACAAATAAATATTGTCTTTTTTCTTGTCTTTGGAGCAGCACAATCTTTACTGATGAATGCTGGAATGCATTCATTATGAAAATCAGTCATACTCTGTTCTCAGTGACAACTGTTCATGTTTGAGAGTCGTGTGGTGTAATACCTGCTCTGCATTTTAAGGAGTAAAAGAAGCAACTTACCTATCTTGAAGGGGGATTGAGAGGGGTCTCTCTCAAGAACATTCTGTGCAATAACAAATATGGCCATTCCCAAAAGTGTTGCATTTATGCATTTATGCTTGCTCTAAGAACATTTTGAGAAAATGATGGCACAATATGTTTTAATTAGTGAAACAAGTACTTCAAAACATGACATTTTATGCGTCTTGCCATTCCCCATGCAACAACAAAAGATTTTGGATGAAATACTTAAATTATTCTTAGCCACTGGGAATCACTCAGAGCCACATCCTAATCCATTGTTTTTCACCCACCATGCCACCTCAGTTTGGACCCAGCTACATACAAATCAGTCTTGACTCTGCTCCCTTGGGAACAGTCTAGCCCAAACTACTAAGCCTGATCCTCCCTGTACCAGAGAACAAGAAACCAAGAACTGGGTTTGCCTCAGTAAGGGCTCATCAGCTAAGTATATCTTGATTCCAGTGGCACCATAAGCATGGGATAAAAAAGGGGGTGGTGATGGATGGAGCATCTGAACCAATCAAACACTCACACCCAGTAAACAGATCTGGGTTTAATCCATCACCGTTCTTTAGCCCACTCTACCGCCCCAGTTCTGACATGGCCATATGCAAATCAGTCTGACCCCGTGCCTCATGGGAACAGTCCAGCCCGAACTGCCAAGCCATGCCTTCCCTGGACCGGAAACAAGCTTCCTAGGACCGGTTACTGGCATTTCAGCCATCTTCAGCCAGGCTTGCTTGAATCCAGTGACAAAGTGAGCAAGGGACTCACGTCTGAGCATACCCTGCCAACTTATGGCGAACAAAGCGGTACAAAAGGGGGCGGTGATGGATGGAGCATCTGAACCAATCAAACACTCACACCCAGTCAATAGATCTGGGTTTGTTCCATCACCGTTCTTTAGCCCACTCTGCCACCCCAGTTCAGACATGGCCATACGCAAATCAGTCTGTCCCTGTGCCTCATGGGAACAGTCCAGCCCGAACTGCCAAGCCATGCATTCCCTCGACCAGAAACAAGCTTCCTAGGACCGGTTTCTGACATTTCAGCCATCTTCAGCCAGGCTTGCTTGAATCCAGTGGCAAAGTGAGCAAGGGACTCACGTCTGAGCATACCCTGCCAACTTATGGTGAACAAAGCGGTACAAAAGGGGGTGGTGATGAACGGAGCACCTTAACCAATCAAACACTCACACCCAGTCAACAGATCTGGGTTTAATCCATCACCGTTCTTTAGCCCACTCTGCCACCCCAGTTCAGACATGGCCATATGCAAATCAGTCTGACCCTGTGCCTTATGGAAACAGTCAGCCCGAACTGCCAAGCCATGCCTTCCCTGGACCAGTAACAAGCTTCCTAGGACCGATTTCTGGCATTTCAGCCGTCTTCAACCAGGCTTGCTTGAATCCAGTGGCAAAGTGAGCAAGGGACTCACGTCTGAGCATACCCTGCCAACTTATGGCGAACAAAGCAGTACAAAAAGGGGTGGTGATGGACTGAGCATCCGAACCAATCAAACACTCACACCCAGTCAACAGATCTGGGTTTATTCCATCACCGTTCTTTAGCCCAATCTGCCACCTCAGTTCAGACATGGCCATATGCAAATCAGTCTTACCCTGTGCCTCATGGGAACAGTCCAGCCCGAACTGCCAAGCCATGCCTTCCCTGGACCGGAAACTAGCTTCCTAGGACCGGTTTCTGGCATTTCAGCCGTATTCAGCCAGGCTTGCTTGAATCCAGTGGCAAAGTTAGCAAGGGACTCACGTCTGAGCATACCCTGCCAACTTATGGCGAACAAAGCGGTACAAAAGGGGATGGTGATGGACGGAGCATCTGAACCAATCAAACACTAACACCCAGTCAACAGATCTGGGTTTAATCCATCACCGTTCTGTAGCCCACTCTGCCACCCCAGTTCAGACATGGCCATATGCGAATCAGTCTGACCCTGTGCCTCATGGTAACAGTCCATCCCGAACTGCCAAGCCATGCCTTCCCTGGACTGGAAACAAGCTTCCTAGGACCGGTTTCTGGCATTTCAGCCGTCTTCAGCCAGGCTTGCTTGAATCCAGTGGCAAAGTGAGCAAGGGACTCACGTCTGAGCATACCCTGCCAACTTATGGAGAACAAAGCGGTACAAAAGGGGGTGGTGATGGACGGAGCATCTGAACCAATCAAACACTCACACCCAGTCAACAGATCTGGGTTTAATCCGTAACTGTTCTTTAGCCCACTCAAACTGCAAAGCCAAACCCTCCCTGAACCAGAATACAAGCATCCTAGGACCAGTTTGGCCCTGACAAGGGCTCATCAGCCAGGTATAGCTTGATTCTAATGGAACTGTGAGCACGGGACCCATGGCTGGGTATTCAATTTTCACTTAGGGCATCAACTGCAACAACAAAAGGTGATGGGTGGAGCGCTTTAATTATTCTCAGACACTAGCACTTGCTCAGGGCCACATCCCAATCAATTGATTTTCACCCACCATGCAACATCAGTTTGACAACCACCATATGCAAATCAGTCTTGCCCCTGCTCCAATGGGAACAGTCCAACCCAAACTTCCAAGACAGATCCTCCCTGAAAGGAATAGAAGAAAGCTATGACCGGTTTTACCGGAATAAGGGCTCATCATCCAGGTATAACTTGATTCCTGAGGCTCGGATTCACAGAATCAGTGTTATTGGCAGCACATGCCATTTGGTCCCCACTATCTTACCACACACGAGGGATATTCTGTTGCAGGAAATATTAGTCAGGGTTGATGTGGGGGCCTTTTGTGTGTCATTGTTTGACCTTTAGAAAATGCAAACTAAATTCAAGCGGAGTGTGAATGTTATTTTCAGTGACCACAACCATGAGACTTTGGAAGAGCTGCTGTTGTACAGTATCTTAGACCATGAAACACATTGCTCAGAATACCAGTTTGACCCCTGAAGAAGTTAAAAACAATGAGGAAGGTGAGTATAATAATTGACTTCCTTAGAAAGAGTGTTGGCTCAATATTGAGAAGCCGGTTACATACCTTTTCAGTGATCAGATTGATAATAACCATGGTCATTGAGGCCCAATTACAAGAGCTGAGAAAATAGCAAACAGCTTTAAAATTCAGACAAATATCTAGTGACCTCCAAGGATTGAAGAGACCTTTATGAGAGAATTGAGTCAAACATTACTTTAAATAATTAAAAATAAAAACCATGACCTACAAACTTCAAACAGCATAAAAGTGCATAAAGGAAAACATAGACCAAAACCAGAAAAAAATAACAAAATGTTTGAGGGATCCAAAAGGGCCCCAATAAAAAGAAGCAGCAATGAAGTATACTTCTAATTGATCTCTTTAGTCTATTGCTTGAACTGATTGTGATGAAGGAAAAAGTCTGCAAACTAATGGTCACCTGTCCCAGAATTTGCACACGTTTTAGCCATTATTTTAAAGCACATAGGGGCATATTATCAAGACAGGCGATAAAATTATCGCCATGTTTGCGGCAGAAAACTGCCGCTAAAACGGCGATAATGGGCTTGATAATATGCTCTATGGAATTCCAATTGAAGCCCATGTTAAATGTGAAGGACATCTAACATGGGCTTCAATTGGAATTCCATATAGCATATTATCAAGCCCATTATCGCTGTTTTAGCGACAGTTTTCTGCCACTAAAACGGCGATAATGTTATCGCCTGTCTTGATAATATGCCCCGTAAATACTTAAGGGCCTTTTAGTGAGCTAATAAAGTCCCCTTAAAAGCCCTCATGGCGGAAGTTCTGAACAGTTGGAACTCTATCCTAAAATTCTGCAAAGCCTGTTTGAGAAGTACACTTCTACAAATAATTATGAGCTATAAAGGATAGGGAATGAAACTGCCAAAGCCATGTGTAGTAATGAGTCACTACCAATTGATAGGTTCAAACGTTAAGTTTATTGTCACGAATATAACAGGTGCTTCCAGCTTGGCGGCAACAGCTTCAATCGCCAACATTCTAACCCACACTCCAGAGTGGAGCGCGGTTCATACCAAGGGGTAAGGAAGGAGAGGGGGGAACGCGGAGGGAGAGGGAAAGGAAGATTACAACACACCTCCCCCCTTATAAAAAGATAGAGAGAGAACGTGGGGGTGACGGTGCGCGGGGGGGACTGGGATGGGAGGGAGAAGGAAGAGGGAAGCCGGGAGGGGTGAAGAAGTGCATAAGAGGGTCAAAAGGGGTGACCCCATGCAAAGTTCTAAATGAGAGGACACTGAAGACTACACAGAAAGAGTGTGCCCTGTCTGAGAACTGGCTATGGTGCCCACTGGGGGTGGCTGGGGGGAGAACTTGTTAGTTAATCCCACCCACCAACAGTTATAAGGATGTAATGAATAAGTCTAGACTATATCTTAAAACCCATGCTGGGCTAGCGGGAAGAAAGGTGGAGCACTTACAAACTCAAAGCGGGCCCAGTACAAAATTGTCATGTTACTACAACTTTTATCATGCTACTGTAACTGTCTTAAGCAACAAGGGTAGGTACCCTCAAAGTGTGAACAAAGCACTTAGGTGGATGCACAAAGAGGTGCTGCGGCATCCTGGCATAGGAGGTATGCTGGATAAATGTATCACCCCTCATCGCAGGGTAATGCTCTGCAGGCCCAGGGTGAAATAGAAAGATTGTCAAGTTGCATCAACCCCTCCTAAACAACTGTGGCTGTCTGATACACAAGGAGTGTGCACCAACATGATGTAGGCAATACAGTTCAGTGGATGAACGAAGTGGAATTACTGCATCCTGGCATTGGCGGATTGCAGAATGTGAGACACCCCTATTCCGCCTTTGGCTCATCATCGTCTGATCTTGCCTCACCATCTATATTTCTGTCGGATTCTGCTCTCCTCATGTTGTAATTACTACTCCCTTCCTGAAGAATGAGAACAGCTGTACTATTCTTTTCTCTATGCAGTGGCTTGGGCCAGGACGCCCCCCGAATACTACCTCCTACGAAATTAGCTTCTACTTCCATGTCCTTGTCTCTGCCTGGACTTAGTCTTCTTCTGCTCCTATTTCCTTGGCCCTTACCAACATTACCATCATTATTGCCTTTTATTTTCCACCGTCGTTGATCATTAGCATACGCCTCCTCAGCTCTAGGTATGTCTTGTTGTTCACTCTTGGACATGTCATACAAGATCATATCTGTGTTTCCTGGACCATTAAACTTCGACTTCCTCCTATTATAATAGACTGGACACCTCTCCCCTTCCTTGACTTTTAACAGGGATCCTTTAAGGTTTCTCGGGATATTAGTACTCTCCCTCGTCATCAGACTGTGATCCACCCCTTGTAGGTGTTCATCTTTGTTTTCTCCTTTGGGCTCAATATAACTTGCACCACTTTTCTCTTTCCAATCAAAATTGTCCACATACTCCTCTGACATCCTGATTCTGAACCCGTCCCACTTGTTTATCTGCTGCATCTCCCTGTACTTGGACTGGTTACTTTTATTCATCTGCCCTCCACGTTCTTTAGTAGTGGTCCTTTCCACTATGCCATCTGTCTCCATTTTATGATTCCTACTGTCCTTCCACTCCAGTTTCTTACGTATTTCTCTTTCTTCCACCTGACTTTGATATGTGTTATCTTTCTTGTAGAGTTCATCCCTAATAGTTATTTCCTTCCACTCCTTTTTCCTAGTATCACTTTCAGAAGCCGTATTCTTCTTAGATGGCTGCATGAGAACATTAACCGTTTCACCTCTTTTCTCTTGTTTGCTTATACTCCATGCCTGCTCATCATTTTCCTGGTTGTGTTTATCCCTAATAGTTCTTTTCTCCCACTCCTTTTTCCTAATATCTATTTCAAGTGCTGTATTACTCTTGGATGGCTGCATGAGAACATTAACCGGTCCACCTCTGTTCTCTTGTTTGCTCAGACTACGTGTCTGCTCCTTCCTGAGCTCCTTTATTTTCCCATCCAATGAGATCCTCAACTTCTGTTGATCTCTCCAGCCTAGCATGTTGATACTACCTTCCATTATGTGTATAGTACTCTCCGTAATGTTTTCTTTGTAAACCATGTCCATGACTATGTAGCCAATAACCTGTATACCCTTCCCCGTATACATCTTCAGAGCTGTGTTAGCCTCTTTCAAATCATCACCGTGTTTCTTTACAAATTTTTTGTCCCAATCTCTTTTACTCACTATACTATATCTTGAACCAGAGTCCACAATCATTTCTGTCTCAATCTCACCTATGATAACGGTGCATCTCTGAGGTATCCTTCTGGACTTTACCTCCTCTTTACCAATCATTTCGTTCTTGACCGCTCCATCCCTTTGCACCTTCCCACTTGTAGCTTGTGTATAATACTCATCCCACACATACAAAATATTTTCGTAGATGTTTCTATCAGTTCCTTTCCTGAATTCCTTCTCCATGTTGTGATAAATTTTCCTTCCTCCTGTACCTAGACTACGAAGTAGGATTTCCGCCTTAACTTCCGGTGAAAGAGATGCTACCTCTTTCTCCAACAAGGACAGATAGTTTTCAAGATATATTTTCCATTCACCCCACTCTGCAATATTCTTATAAACTTCCTCCATGAACGGCACAGGTGGAGGGAGATTATATATATGGCTCCCCTCCATGTTAAATCTTCAGCAATTCACCTACCCTAACCTGAAGATATCACTAGCCTGGGATACAGTTAAGCCGTATGCAAAATTGGTGCTGCCGGGCAGTGCTGCTAGATCACCCCCCTTTACTTACTTGGGCAAAAGAGGATGGTAAACAATGGCGTGTGCCGGACACTACAACTCCTACACGACTTCTAGGAAACTGCTAAGGATATCCCTTCATAGGATAACATGAACCAAGGCAGTCCCGGTGTGAATTACTAGGTGGGAGGCGACCTAGTCGTTGGCAATTACGTACACGAGGGTGAAAGATGCTATGACGTGCCCCTTCGATGAACAAATTACTTGAGTGGGTATCAACAGGGGTCGGTTAAATGTGTAGAGACTCTACTGAGCTTTCACACTGCCTCACGCTGAAATACTCGCAAATTGTATGAGTTACCTCTCAACCGCTGCAATCTCCCAGTTCATTAGCTGAGTGCAGAAAACAAGCGGTGCGCAGCCTGCGCTCCGGTGTCACACCAACTCATCTGTCTGTCCTTAAGGCGCTTGCTTTCCTCTCATAATCCACTACTTCGCGCTCTTCTCCTATGCGCCACCGGTGCCAGTCATACACTCGAACATTAGCCTCCCCACCGTCGTCCTCACCTTCGCGCTCTTCACCTGTGCGCCACCTGTGCCCGGTCCGACACTCGACCGACCACCACCTAACCGTCGTCTTCACCTTCGCGCTCTTCACTTCTGCGCCACCTGTGCCCAGTCAGACACACGAACCATCTCCTACCCGCAGTCGTCCTCACTTTCGCGCTCTTCACCTCGCGCCTCCTGTGCTCAGTAGACACCTGATCTGGTCACCAGTCGCCCTCACTTTCGCGCTCTTCACCTCGCCTCCTGTGCCCGGTGGACACCTGATCTGGTCAGAAACCCCACTCCTTATTGTCGAATCTCAAATCTCTTCCCCCACTTAAAGGCAGGTTAGACGCGAGGTGCCCGAAACGACACCCGAAATCAATTTCTATTTTCCCTGTCAGATTTCCGTATGACTTACAAGGAGAATATTACATGGATCCTGCATTCCAATGTTCCTCTAACGGCGTTTAGATCTCAACTCTCCCAATTAATGAGTAGACACTTTCTCTCTCTCCTCGCCTCATTTGCCTCCTGTATTTATCTTCATTTCTATCTTCTTTGGCAAGAATATAAATGAACTCACCACTATTATTCGACCCTTGCTGTCTCTGGTACTGTTTTACACTGTTTAATAAGCATTCAACGGAGTGTTTTCTCATTACATGCTCCTCCCAGCTTTCAAAGGCTTGAATTAATTGTAAATGCAGCTTGGTCCCCCACGGCTAAACTTCCACCAAATTCCTGAGCAAATACTTTGAGAATGCTCTGAGGCTATGGTTACGCACCTCCCTTATTACTGGAAGTAGAGGGGTTGGTAGCTTCCCAACGCTGTCACACCTTATCGCCTCGCTTAATTTGCGCTCACCTCTGAACTGTATTCCGGAGGGTGACTTTGTACCTCCGCTCCCTTTCTCACGCACTTCACGTGCTCATCTCGCTGAAATGTGCAGCTCGCTCCGGCCATATGAAGTACTTTCCTTTTTCTTTATTCCCTCCTGACTTTACACATGAAGGGTTAGGCAGGCGAAGTCCTCCTTCTACTGCCGCTTTTCAGGGCCGGAACTTCCCGTCGACGACTCTGCGCAGGATCGGAACAAGACCTGCTCCGTCTTCTCCTCACGAGAGTTCCCTGCTTCTCGCCCCCAGCCTAACAGTCCTCACAAACCACGGAGGGGACTGAGCCTGGTGCCAACGAACATCTCTCCGCAGCCTGGATCAGAGCACCGCTGCCCTGAGTCATACACTTCACCTCACATCGACAGTTGCTCCTAGTCTTCACTCTCAACCAGCCTCGAGGTAGACCGGATTATTATTTTCTTTTTCAAAATCGGGTGAGACTTCCTTTTTGCTTTGCTCCGCTCAAGCATCAAGTATTTCCAGGGGGAAAACACCACACTGACCCTGGCTCAGCATCCCGTCCTCGTCGCCATAAATGTAGTAATGAGTCACTACCAATTGATAGGTTCAAACGTTAAGTTTATTGTCACGAATATAACAGGTGCTTCCAGCTTGGCGGCAACAGCTTCAATCGCCAACATTCTAACCCACACTCCAGAGTGGAGCGCGGTTCATACCAAGGGGTAAGGAAGGAGAGGGGGGAACGCGGAGGGAGAGGGAAAGGAAGATTACAACACCATGTCATTGGAGTTTGAAAGATGCACCAAAGAATCCATGGTCAAAATGCATACATCCTGTGAGATTTTGAGATGGGAAGGCAGCAAGGAAAATGCATTTCACCATGTGCTACACCATCCCATTCTTGCACTCACTGCAGCCCATTTGTGTAAGTTGGAAGACATATTTTACAATGTTAATAACGCAGTTATTAAAGATTGAGAAGACTCGACTACTCGTGTGCGACTTCCATGGAAAAAGATAGGCATACCACTCTAGACTAGAAGCAGATTATCTGAAATCAAAATTGAATCCTAAATTATTAATAATATTGCAATGATGACCTTTGTTAAAGTTGCTTTTTAATGTTTGGGTGATCATTCGCAGCATTCCATAGGCCTCATTTATGAGAAATGACGCATCGCTGCGTGAAAGCAGCGATGCGTCACTTCTCAGTGTGCACTCCTTGCGACATTCCTGATGCGTCATATTTAATATATGACGCATCATGTCGCAAGGAGTTACAGATACGTCAGCATTTCTGACGGATCTGTAAGCGCAAATGTGACGCAATGCTGGAGTGTGTCACAAAAGTGACGCAACTCCAGCAATGTGTCCTTTCACATGGGGCAAGCCCCATATGAAAGGGCCTGCGTCAGTCTTACGCCTGCTGTGAGGCAGGCACAAGATTTTGACGCAACGGCGTCCTAAAAGTGACGCAGTGAAATCCCATAGATTTCACTGCGTCATTTCTACGACCCTCCTTGCGTCAATACGCCCCCCTTGCATACATTATACCTGGCGCAGGTATAATGTGGCGCAGGGGTTTACAAAGTGATGCATCTACCTAGTTGCGTCACTTTGTAAATATGGCGCAACAAGGCACATTTTTTACGCCACTGGTGCGTCACAAAAAGTGACGCACCGGTGGCGTAAAAGTGACGCAAGGCCTCATAAATGAGGCCCCATATGTCTCTGAAGGCAGTACTTGATTGGCATCCAGTTAACTGCACAGCAGACACTGTTCCTCAGTAAGATCTTCTGAAACTTTTCAGTTTACCATGACTTGCCATCTCAAACTTTGTCCTTTTCATGTTCAGTAGCTCTGAATATTATTAGCAGAAAAAAAAATCTGCAAGTCCAGTCCTTAATAACTAGGAGTAGGACCTTTCTCTGGCTGCCTACTCCCACGGGAAAAGAGGGGCACAGCTCACTGGATTTGGAACAAAAATGGCTAGTGGTTTGCAAACTGGTTAGTGAAACACATGCGAATGACTCAAATCATGCTTACTATTTAATGTTTTGGTGATTAATCATTCAGAGTACTTAATACTACTTCTCTTCAAGTGGTTCAAGTGACCGTTGTGCTGTGTCTTTAGAAGTGGCTGAATGTGAGATTTGTCTCTCCACTTTCCCCTATTTCATCCTCCTTTTCCATTGATTGATACCCTAAATCACTGTAATTTATTTCTACCATCTACCGATCCTACACTTGGTAGAACAAACGTAATGTTGTATGGCTAAACCTCTCAAGGAGAAAGACAAAATATGCAAAGTTGGCCCACCATAGCTCTACCCTATTAATGGGGTATCCTGCAGCTCGAAATTGTGAGAAGTAAGCTAAGTTTAGGCAGTGAGATAATTAGTTGCAGTTAGCAAACTATATTTTGAGAAAAAACTGGCAATTTGCATGCAGGTGTATAACATATTTTACAACCCACTGGTACAACGTAGCTATTTTGGGCATGATTCACAAAGGTAAGTTACACTTTTGAGTAAGTTTACACTTTGTAGTAAGTTCACTACTTTTAGTATTCATAAACTTTAAGGGGCCAATTTTGTTGTTGGGAGGAATTGCTTCCGCCCGACACCAACTCGATCCTGAGGCCAACCGACACCCAGTCGGCAGTGCCGACCACCTAATTAGGATGCAACCAAATATTTGCATTGCTACATTTCCCTATGGGAACATGCATTACGGCCGTAAACCAGCCATAATCCATGCTCCCATAGGGAAATGGGAGGTGTGGCTTATCCCTGCACCCCGTGGCAGGCACCTTATGGTGCATGCCACGGGGTGCAGAGATCAATGGAACCATGGGTCCCCCCTCGGACCCCAACCAGAGGACGCACACCCACGGGCTCTCCTAAACATGCTTTCTGACATGGTTTCCATGTCAGACAGACCGGTGCAACGTAATCCCAAGGGGGGAAAGGCCCGCTCTTTGGGATTACAAGCAGGTTCCGACTGGCAGACGGGCCGAGCGGAAAATTATGATGTGGCCCCCCATGCTCCAATCATGAGTTGGAGCCTTTCTAGGCCGCATTGTAATTGGTCCGTTAGTTACATATCTCTACCCCCAGAGTAATATAATTGGCTTGCTCCTGCATGGTGGGTGACATCACTCCCTAAACCTCTCTTTGCCCTTCTCTAAACCCCTCATACTCCTCTCTGACCCCATCCATTTTAGTACTAAATTTGACCCTTTTCCCACTCATTCACCTGTTCCCCTCTCACATTTACTACTAACATCTATACTTACATGTGTGGAGACTCTGCAATCATCAGGATAGAGAACTCTGCACATATAAGTATGGGCATTTAAGTATAGGCAATACTTACACTTTGTAGTATGCTTTGTAGTACTCTAAACCATACTACAAAGTGCAGTTTGTGAACCAGGTCCATTATGCAATGTGCTTTAACTACAATCTAATTTAAGGTTAGAATTTTCCACTGATTTGGCTTTTTTCATAGTTGAGCAATCCTTTTGCCTGTTCACCTTTACCAGGTCAGAAAAGTGTACACTACCTGAATATTGATATTTTAATATAGTGCTGCAATAATATTGTGGTAAAAATACTGTGGTTTTGAAAATATTGTCAGGCATGTCATTGGTAAATATACATTTTGTCACTTTAGTAAATATTATCATTGTTCAAAATACTGTTTACAAAAATGTTATCAATGTAGTTTGTGTATTAAAGCAAAAACAATGCTGTGAAAGAAACCAGTTGTTTGTACAAATGGTATCAAATTGCAGTTTTTTTCTACAGATGGCATCAACAAAAGGTTTGTTGTGCTAAGATCTCCCTCTTCCCATCTTCAGGGACAAGCACAACTGCAAAAAAACATTTTACCACAGTTTCTGAACTTTTGTAAGTGGTAGTCCCTTTTCCCTATTTTTGTGGTTCTAACCTACTTGCACACTGTGGTGGGAACGGATGTAAAATCCATGGGCCAACTTAGGAAGCTAAAAATTAGCTAGCCAAAAAATCCAAATTCGGACAGAGGTCATTTGTGCAGATTACTCCAGATTTACATAAGGTAACTAGTCATTAAAATGTAAAAAAATGAAAACATTGAAATAGATGACAACGATTTTATCTGTAAGTTTTCGTTCACAGATTTACAAAAGTAATATACTGTTACTTCCATCGGAACCTTCAAGGCACAGGCATACATAGTGTTACATAGTGTTTGTTTGTTGTCCAAAATTGTGCACTACCCAGAGCCAACTACTGAGCTGCAGTCTAAAATGATTTTTGATTGCGTACCAACCACAAAGCAATTTATAGGGTAACATCTAATGAATGAAAAATGGGTGTAATGGAAATTATGCATTTTTGTAATAAGCCCTACATACTGAGTTTAGGAATAGTGGTGACTTGAACAACTCTGAATTTGGGTTTACCTATAATAGCATGTGAATCAGAGAGCATTTTGCAAAATATTCTTTCTTCCACACTGATTTATATTTAGAAGCCAACAATAGAGATAAATTAAATTGATAATAGCTAATTTTCTACTATTCCGAATTTCCACACTTCTCTTCATGAAAACAGTACCCTGCCTTCATGGCTAAGTGAGACTACTGCCCACAACAGAAAAGGTGGCAAAAACACAATATGGAGACATCACATTTTTCCCTACAAAATGTAACTATTTTGTTGATATAGGTGTCGGATCCCAACCCCAATAATTTACTGAACCACAATAATCTATCCACCCCGATTTTTACCCCAGATACACCATCCGCCATCGCATTAAACCTACTAAATAGAAGAGTAGAACTCAAATATAAACTGAGACAACTCAATAACTGAATTCTAGTTCAAAATAAGTTTAAAATGTATTTTACAGAATTTCCAATATAAGTGATACAGAAAAATGCATTAATTGCAATGAAGGCTCAGATACAGAACACATAATCAGAAAATAGACCAATAATCCCTATTTAAGAAGTAATTCTCTTAGATTCTAAGTGTCAATCTCATGAAGAGTACTGACAGCATTGTAAGGGAGCAGAGAAAGTTTCAAATAAATTGGGCAGAGTCTTGGGAAGAATATGAGAAGTCACCCCAGAACCTTGAAAAATAGGGATTTGTATACAGATTTCACGCACAAACAATTAGCAAAACTGTAGATTCATCATGACATGATCATGAAAAACTCACATTGGGCAAATCATAACCAAAATCGCAATAGCTAAAATCATTTAGTACTAACCGACTTCTTAATGCAAAAGACATTTTCTGTTTGCTTCCTCAGCAGATGCACTACAGAGATGTATGATACAATATAAAACATTCTCAAACAAAGCTTATACAATTATGTTTGTCTGCAGGCCTATATCGGTACTTTCAGCGGAAGTTCCTCAAAATGATACATAGAAAACATAGTGGAAAGTTTCATTTCACTTTCTAAGGACAGTTTTCATCTACATCACAGCACTATGTGCTCTGTGAAAACTGTGGGGAGAGAAGACTGGTAGTGTGTTACTGATTGGGAGGTGGGAATGAGTAGGAGCAAGATGAGCAGAACACACCTGAAACTACTATATCTATTTGAATAAAGTGATGTCTCGCACGAAAATGTGTAATGACTATGATTCATTATCAATCACACTTCTAAACAATATAATTGTTACTTCAAGTGCAAAACCATTAATTCATCGGTTACAACCGTACGTATCCTCACAATTACTAATTTGCGCAAATTATTTGTTACCCAAAATTTCACATCATAAAAAAACTTCTACATGTGTAGCTGAAATAGTCCGCCGTCCTGCAAAACTTCTACAAACACAAACATTAATCAAAACTAGACATCCAGGCAAGTCCAGGGTAGTGTGACTTCTGTGGAACCCCCTACCTTTTCTTATTCAGAACGCCCTGCAAATCTTAAACATTGTCTAAAATCACACAATTTACTCAAATTTCCATAAGGGAAACTTGCAGAATCTGTATGAATCCACATAATTCCACCACGTTTGCCAATGAAAATGATACCCCACTTGTATGGGGTGGACAACACTGGAATGTGATGTTTAGATCTCACATTTTCATACTGAAAAAGACCCATTTTGGACACGTCCAGGAGCCTCTTAGAGATACCTACCAACTTATTTCTGAACACTAGCCACTTTGGGGAGTCCAGTGTGGTTTAACACCTATTGATCCCACTACCCACTGTTCTTAACCAGAATGCTCTGAAGCCTCAACCATTTGCTAAAATCACACACTTGCCTCTCATTTCTGCTTGGGAAAGTACCAGCATGTGCAGGAATCTAGAAAAAGTCCTACCATCCAGTGTTCCTACACTTCTCCTGATGAAATAACACCTCACTTCGGAGGGTGGGACCTATCTCCTCTAGCAGGAAAGGCCGCAAAATGTGAAATATGGGTCTGGGCTTGGCTACCACCCACCTACCAAACTCAGACATTTATGAATACTAGACACAAATGGTAGTACAAAGTGGTGTGACGTGCAGATCCCACTCCCTTTTCTTTCCCAGAATCCAATGAAAACCTCAAATTTTGGCTAAAATCAAGCATTTTCCTCATATTTCTGTGAGGGGAAGCTCAGGATCTGTGGAGAGCTATAAAAAGCTTTCCATCCATTGTTCCCACACTTCTACCGATAAAAGAGGTTCCTCGCTTGTGTGAATGTGCCTTTCGCTTGCGACAAGGAACTCATATAAACTGTGACCTATGAGGTCAATGTTATCTTAAAAGTGTCCTGGCACTAGAGTCAGAGAAACATAGTTTCAACCCAGCTTGCGAGGCGGGTTATTAAAAAAAAAGCCACATTTTCAGTCCTTTGTGGAAAGGTAGTAACTATTCTATGGACCAGAGGTGGACACGCAAAGAGATCCAAAGCTTAGTTACTGTAGCAGAAAAGGCACAGCCTCCAGCTCAAGAAAAAAGGAATCTGAGAATGACTAGAAGTTGAGCTGCAGAAGACCAGTGAATATGGGTGGGGAATAATGGACAAACATTTGTTGGAGGCAGCCTGTCCCAACTTGGCAAGCTCTAAAAATGACATGCATGGATATGGAGATCATCCTTTTTGCAATTGGAAGCCTGGGTAGGGATTTTAGAAAAGCCAAAGTAGAAGAGAGGTGCAAAAGATTGAAAATAATACAGGCACCAGTGGTCTGAATTCAGTGATAGTGCTGTAGTAAATATGCTTGGTGAAGGCATAACAGAAGTGATCAGGTTAAGTAAAGGATTTGGGATCTGACATCCAGGAGTGCACATTTCACCTGATGCTGGAAGTACAGTGCCTAGGTTAAAAGGATTAAGAGAAAGCAATATTTCATGGAAGTAAACAATCTGCTCTAACCCTACTGAAGAGCTAGAGTCCAGTCCTGATGGTTACCGGACAGCAATTGGCATGCCTTCGAAATGCTAGAAGTACACTAATGCCCAGTGTCTTTAAATGGCTGCCTGACATAGTGAAGGAAAGGGATATGTCCAAAGACTGCATCCAGGCAATGCAACATATATTTGCCTGCAAAGGTGATACCCCACTCATTATTGAATTACAGACTAATAAAATAAAGGCAAATAAAAGTGAGCAAGTAAGAATCCTTAAAACAATTAAAAATATAGAGCAAAACAGGATTACCCCTGGGAATGAGCCAGGAATATTTTGTAATGCAAGGAATCAAAATGTGTGCAAGTGCAATAGGATGGCACTCTAATTTTTCTGACTTTTTCTGGGTTCTCTTCTAATTACTTCAATAAAATATTTACATTTATTTAATTGGTGTTTTATGTTGTCATTTAAGTGAGTTGTTTTACTGGTGGAGGGTGTAAGCTTGATTGATTTAAGGTCAATCAATCAATCAATCAATCAGGGTTTGTAAAGCGTGGCTCCTCACCCGTGAGGGTCTCAAGGTGCTGGGTGGAGGGCGCTGATCCATCTGATTGCTGGGGTTCAGTCATAGAGCCAGGTCTTGAGATACTTCCTGAATTAGGTCAGCAACGGGGATTGTCTGAGGTGGGGAGGCAGGGCATTCCAAGTCTTGGTGGAGAGGTAGGATTGTCCACTTTTTATAGTCTTGTGGATCCAAGGGACAGTGGCAAGGGGAAGCTGGGTGGAGTGGAGGTGTCTGGTGGGTATGTGGAATTAGAGGCAGTGGTTGAGGTATGATGGTCCTGCGTCATGGAGGGCTTTGTAGACATGTGTGAGGAGAATTAAAGTGACCCTTTTGGTGACTAGGAGGCAGTGGAGTTCTCAGAGGTGTTCGGTAATATGGCTGCTGGGGGGGATGTTGAGGAACATTCTGGCTGTGGCTTTTTGAACGTTCTGTAGTTTTCTTAGGAATTTCAGGGTGACACAGGCATAGAGTGTATTGCTGTAGTTGAATCCGCTGATGATGAGTGCATGAGTTACTCTTTTTCTGGAGTTAGTGGGGATCCATCTGAATGTCTTTCAAAGCAGGCAATGCATATGGAAGTATGATGAGGAGACAGCGTTGATCTGGTGGTTCATTGTGAGTGAGGAGTCCAGTATGATGCTGAGGTTTCGTGCATGGTCCATGAGTGTAGGCGGGATTCCCAAGGTGGAAGACCACCAGGAGTCTTACAAAGGTGATGGGGTGGATCCCAGGATGAGAACTTCGGTCTTGTCCGACTTGAGTTTGAGGCAACTGTTTTTCATCCAGACGGCCTTCATTCCACTGTGAAAGTTGTTTCTGGCGATTGTGGGGTTTTTGGTGGAGGAGATGATCAGTTGTGTGTCGTCAGCATAGGAGACGATGTTAAGTTTGTGGTTTCTGACAATGGCAATGAGAGGGGCCATGTAGACGTTGAAGACAGTGGGGCTCAGGGAGGAGCCCTGGGGACTCCACTGCTAATCTATGTGGGTTCGGAGACGATGGAAGTAGTCTGACTTGCTGTGTTCGACCGGCGATGAAGGAGTAGATCCAGTCTAGGTCCTAGTCTGTCATGGATGCCGACGTCATGGAGTCTGTGGTGAGAGCCTGTGTCGAAGGCGGCCAAGAGGTCCAGAAGGATGAGGGCTGCGGTTTTTCCCCAGTCAAGAGGGATCAGATGTTGTCAGTGGCGGCAAGAAGTGCAGTCTCAGTGCTGGGGTTGCTTCTGAAGCTGGATTGGAAGCGGTCCAGGATGTGGTTTTCTTCGATGCACTCAGAGAGTTGGGTGTTGATGGTTTTCTCGATGACCTTGGCTGGGAAGAGGAGCTGGATGCTCTTCATGTTCTTGTGATTGTCATCTATAGTGGGCGGGGTCCAGTTGAGCAGGATCTGTTGGTTGGTGGGCTGGTTGGGTGCCGTAGTGTTGGGCGTCATGGGGAGGTCTTGGGTGTTGAAACTGTCATAGATCTTCCTGATCCTGTGGTGGAAGAAAGTGCAAAGTTTGTCGCCCAGGTCTTGGGAGGGTGGTACACCCGTGGTCTTGCTGTTGGGCCTGGCGATGGCACAGTGTTCTTTACTGGTGTGTGTGTTGCTGTTTATTATGCCTGGAGGGCTATTTTCTTTGTCGTTTAGAGGAGGAGGTTGTGTGCCTTGATTGCGGCTTTGCAGGTTGTGTGAGTTTCTGGGGTATTTTTGTTCCTCCATTTCTTCTCTAGTTGTCTGTAGGTGTATCTGGACTTGTGGAGGGTGGGAGTGAGCCAGCTAGCTTTCTTGGAGTGTTGGTTCCTGTATGCCTTTTTGAGAGATGCCAGAGAGTTTAAGGAAGTACATACCTTAAATGTTCTTAAACAAGGTTTACAATTTAGAGATTTTGGTAGGGATTGTTTTTTTAGTACTTCTTGTGGTTCAGTTCTTTTTGTTGTATCTTGATGTATTGAAATTTTGCATATGGCCCATGCTTCAGTGGCACTAATAGTTTCAGTTTATTTTTCTGCACTGTTGTATGCATTCCACCATGGGCTGTGGAAGCTGGGTGCTAGCCTGTACTCAGGACAGTATTAGCGAGCCACCCAGATATCATTAAGGTAATTTAAGAGCGGAGAACGTTTTTCTTTATAATTTTACGGTAGATGGATTTGTTAATAGATGTTAATGTGCTTGGATTTTGTGAGGGGGAAAAAAATTCCAATCAGTTTCTTAACTTCAAATGTACATTTTCTTCTGCAAGAGTAGTCCAAGATTAGTGCAGACTTTTGAATTTTGCACCATATAGCATGGTTAAAATGGACGAAACGTCCTTGTATTTTGCCTTCTGTTTATGTTTTAATAATGGTATTAACCATTACATATCCAAAAGCTACAACAAGTTTTTTAAATTGAATAATTTTTTGATTAATTGTTTAATACATTTCTATGTGGAAGATTGTTTATTTGCAGAAGGACACATAATAGTGGAATATTAGTAGACTGGTATTGTGTAGACAGTGTGCTGATAGTGACCATGTATAAGGTACTTTTGAGCGGGGACTGGCACGATCTGAAAGTAGTACTGGTGATGGCTTTAGAACTTTTATGTTAGTATGTGTACTGAAAATGATAATTCATTTGACATTGTTATAACTGTATATTATATTAGGTTTCTTTGTATGGCACAGTGTTAGGAGTGGGGGAATGTCTTTCAGATCTTAGGTCCTGGCCATTGCAGTTGGTTGCTGCTGCTAATTAGATTTTCTGCTAATTGTTCATTTTGATTTGATATAGGAAGAGCTGTACAGATGTTCAAAAAGTAGTCCATGGCACTCCACATTCACATATCATATCACATGTATTTTAATGTTTCTTTAAAGAACTTTGTTTCCTTTTCACAGGCTAAAAAGTACAGAAAAAAGACTTATTCACAACGCTTTAAAAGTCCAACCAGAAACATATTACATTCATTTAAATTTTTACAGAAAAGAAAAAGGTGGAAGGAATACACAATGTAATGATGGAATTTTTTACTCCATTATAACAGCAATGTTTGATGGCAGACAACAGCCAACAAGTGTTTCTTCACTGAAGTGACTTTTTCAAGGGTGTATAACAGTAAAAAACATGTGTTGAACAATATTACAGCATCTATAATAAATTAGCTGAATGAATAAATAATTAGTGCCCAAACTAAACCAAGTGTCACAAAATAGAGCCTCCTTGTGAAAGCCAAAAGTACAGAAAATCAGCTAAGTGAACGGAAGACAAACATTGAACAAAGTATTTCGTCCAAGTAGAAATAAAGGCATGCAGATAGAGCGCTAGAAAACGAACCCTTTGTCCCGCATATTGGCAGGAGAGTTGATCAGATACATAGACAAAAGAAAAGATACAGCAGCTGTGATAAGTTTTATTGATTACATTTTTAAGATAGTCTAACCTTTAAAGTACAATCTCAAAGTTGTACCGAGTAACATACGAAGCATACGGTGTGTGGAGAAAGAGGTTGTCCAGATATGTGCTTGGGCATCTGTGGAGCATAGACTTTCAGTTTAGTGCCTCTGGGTGCATTAGAGGTGGACACAAATCATCCACTACATTGCTACGTCACTCACTTCAGTTTCTGCTATTTAAGGTAGATGGTTGTAGTTGCTTTTGATTGAGTCATTACCTTTGGTTGTTCTTTCATGACACTGGTTAGAACATCACTTGGCACACTTTCAGTTTGCTCATTTATTGATGTTCTCTTATGAATTTGTGTAGTCCACAGAGGATAAGAGATGTTTCTCCTTTTATGAGGTTATGTATCTGGGCACATTTGAAGACATTTTTAATCAAGTAGTGATATAATAAGAAATAATACTTTGGAGAAGGTTTACTTATTTTTACATTATAAATTAATACATTTTTATAAGCCTTTTTATAATGTGAAAAATATTTTCTACTGATTAGTTGGCATTTCTATTATGGAGTTGTTCTTTTATTAATGGTGTGTATTGGCTACAACATTTCCTCTTCTGTTGCTGAACCCTTGTCAGAATTCTGATTACAGAAATTAATCTGTAGTGGAAATAAATAAGAAATACATTTTGATAGAATTTGTTTGGTGATATATTTTGAGCTGTTTTGGGGGTTATTTATTTTCTTACTCAAATGCGCCAGGTGTTTGTACTTCTCCCTTTTGAGTAACACTTTGGGCCATATATTTGCTGTCATATGTCATCTTTTGGTCAAGCAACTATTGTTTGTGGTTTATTCTACTTATAGTTTTAATTGGTAATCAAAGATTACTTTTGAACTGCTTTTGTTTGAATGTCTTTGGTCAGGTAAGTATTTCAAATATTTTAAGGGGAATGCTTACTTAGTTAGATGTTACATTTAAATTAGAATATTTTATTATTTATTCATATAGTGCATTTTAGTGTAATATTAAGATATTATTGTTTGTGATTGTAAGGAATATGTGTGAGCAAATCATTAGTGTAGACATTTGTTTGAATGGTGTTACCAAGATTTGATTACATTCTTATGTAACTAGGTTAGAAATCCCAACATGGGCATGTAAATCATGGGGAGTCCTCCACCCACCAAAGTTGGTCTGTACCTACTTTCTTTCCCACTTCCTACCTACACCTAAACATACCTAACATCCAGGGTACCTCATGTCACCATAGATTACCCCTTCTACTGCCCAGTCAAACTAGGTTTTAAATCCCTATAACTGGAATGATGAGGTACCCACATCTGACACCCTACCTCATGATTCCTTAGTGAGTAACAGTCACCCCACCAGGCTGCCATATTATTTGATCTCAATTAGAAAGGATATAGATCAAGCATCCATGCTAACAATGACTGATGCTTTCCTGTCAGCCAAGGGCCAATCTGCAAATATACATACCCAAGCCTGACAATAAAAATCTCAAATCCTGTTAGCCTCAAAAGCACAAGTACCACCCTCATTTCTCCATGTACACCAAGACTGTGGAGTGTGGAGAGAGACTAACCTGCCATCATTAGCAACGCCAATGCTTAGCAAGTGTCGTTGGAGACATGGCCACATAGAGAGAAGATTGAAAAAGCAAGCATTTCCCTTTGCAATGACACAACTATAAAAAACAACTTTTATTTTTCAATGTTTTGAAATAATAGCAGTAAATAACCGTATTTAACATTATATAAAATTATATGAATGATACCAGTGAAAAGAAGTTCAACCTCACTTGTCTCCCCTTCTTTGCCAATGTACTCAACCAGGACCTGCCCAGAATGCAGTACTACTACTGGGAGCACATGATGACAGTTGTGCAGAGTATGTAGTACCTCACTTGCCAACAAATGTGTTAGCGCTCCAGTAAGCTGTAAACTTTGCCAGGCCTGCCACCAACATGAGAGGGAGGTGTCTCATGATGTAAAAATAAGTGATGCTAACTTATTCTCTGGAAAAAAAATGTTGCCTGGTATGACAACTACATAGCACAGTGGCCCATGGCCAATTACCTCCAATGTCTGCTAAATTCAATAACCAATTAATGGGATGACAAAAACCCAGAAAAACAGGGAACATTAAATCTAGAGAACAAAATACAAAAATCAGCACAAAGGATCAGGCACACAGTTAAAAGTAAGTAAAAGAAATGACAGATGTCAAGGAAAAGGATAAAACTGAAGTGTATGGGTGGGATATGATTCAGCAGGCAACCGTGAACAGGGTTTATGTTTGCCGTGCCCTAGACCCAAAAGGGTTGAATTTGTAATTTAATGTAATGTAACCATTTCTTATATAGTGCACTGCGACCCAGCGGGGATCCCAGTGCAGTGAGACGGAAGGCCTGTGACAGGGGAGAAAGTTAGCCTGACGCTCTAGGGTAGAGCCAGGTCTTTATTTTCCTTCTCATGCCAAATAACACAATGAGCTCAAGAGATTTCATAAACGAGTGTAATCATTTGCCTTTTTTGACACTACAGACCACGAGAAAAGTTTGAGCAATTTTCAGGAAGAAATCATGAGAATTAAGCACAGGCTTAGACAGAACCTAGTGGATGAGCTGCAAATGACCATTCCTCAAAATAGTTCCAAATAAAAGCTACAAATCATATACCTTATAACAGATTTCTTAACCAGCCTCAACCAATATATATTTGTTCCCTCACTCACTCCAGACTTAAGATTGTAAATCAATAATTTAACATATTCTGAATGTAATTATTACTGTTCATAGTATATGCCTACAGTATGTAAATATTATTATAAGCATTTCCAAAGTGCGCTGCTAAATAAAACTCGTTTCACACCTTTTATGATGTATTTTTTTATGCTATATATGCCCTACATAGAGTCTTAGGAATTCAAACAGCAGAAAATGTCAAGGTTTTGCCAAGTTAGCAGCACATAAGTAATTTAGGGCCTGATTTAGATGTTGGCGGGACCGTGACAGAGTGGCCATTTTTGTCGGTCTTCCCATCAGCCAACCTGGCAGTCCGCCTCCCTATTTAGATGTTGGCTGGCAATGGGAGAGAAGACCGCCATGTTACCTGCAACTCTGCTAGGAGTTAGTTTACCGCCCATACAGCAGAATGGGCTGCAGTAGGTGGTAGAGGGACTCCTGCTAGGATGGATCCCCTCCCTCCAGATTGGATCTAGGTTGTTTCTACAGGAATTTTGGTGGGAGTCCCTCCTACTTCGAGTCAGTAGAAAGGTAGGAAAATGGGTTAATACTCACCTTTTCCAGTGGTACGGGATACAGTTTCTTCCTCATCACTGTTGTCCTGGTCCCCTTGTCTTTCTGCACCCTGACTGCAATGGACCGACACCCCGAGTAAACAGTAGGTTTTTGTGGTGTGTTGTTGTATACATTGCATTGTGTGTGTATGTTGGTTGTGTGCACAGCACTATGTACATTTTAACATCATTACATATATCCTACACACACATTTGTACACATACACCACATATATATGTTTTATGTAAACAAAGAAATCTGACTTACCTGTCTCCCCACCACTGCTATCGCCCCCCATACGGGCTCTGGCAAAAGGACACTTCCAGCCCAACAGGAACATCTTAATTGGCTTCACCTAGACAATGGAGGCAGCACAGAAAAATGCCAGCTGGGCAGTCATCTGTGTATCGTGTACACATCTCAATATATTGAGCAGGATGTAATCGGCTTAATGGAGTACCCAGGCCTGCCGCCATGGTGGGCCGGGGGGAAGACTGTTAAACATTTAAATCAGGCCTTTAATAATATTGTAACATGTAAAGTGATTTGAAGCTTAATTGCTCTACCTTTGACCTCCTTCATTTAATTGTCTTATTATTTTATTGTATTTATTCATATAGAACTGCATATGACAGCGCAGCCCCTGATGTTATTAACTACACCATTTAATAATATAGACAAAACAGATTTTTTTATATTTGCACCCTTCTCAGGACCTTGGGCCAGATGTACGACGATTGCATTCTGCGACTCTCAAATTGCAAGTCACAAAATGCAATGTACAACAGTGTCTCAGACACTGTTTGCGATTCCCAATGGGGTCGCAAATTGCATACCTCAGCAATCGACGACCCCATTGGGAATAGTCGCACTCCCAAGGATGGTCGCCTGCTAGGGTCAGCTGACCACCATGTCTGCGGCTTCTTTTTAAATAAAGCAGGTCTTATTTTTTAAATGCAGTCCGTTTTCCTTAAAGGAAAATGGGCTGCATTTAAAAAACAAAAATGAAACTTTTCAGTTTCATTTTTTAGGGCAGGCAGTGGTCCCTGGGACCATTGCCTGCCCTTAAAATATATTTACGCACACACTCACAAAGGGGAAGGGGTCGCCTGGGGACAAAGGGGCCGCAAAACGACAGTACATGGCATGGTGACTCAGTATTAGGAACGGACGCTCCTTCCTAATAGCGAGAGTCGCAAATGCTATTTTGCGAGTCTGTGACTCCCAAAATAGCATTGGTAAATGCCTGGAACCTTTTTTTGTGGTCGCAAACAGGCCGATCCCCCGTTTTCGGCCACAAAAAAGGGTTGTACATCTGGCCCTCAGTCTCTGTTCCTTACCCCACACCAAATCACTCAAGTCCCCACAGACGTTTCCCCCTTTATCAAGTATTTGAATTTAACTATCATAGGCCTTCCTGCCAAAATTATGGGAAATCTCTCACACCTGCAGAACTATGCTTCTCTCCTGACTGTGGACTTAAAATCATTTGAACACAACACCTAAGCACTACAGTCACAAAACCAGATGGTGCTTAAGAAGAGTGCCAAATTGAACGCCAAGGTGCTTATTCACATTGTCAGCACATAGAGATTTATACCTACATCTAGTTTGAGCACTATGCACAGATGGCATCCTCCAAGTCCTCGCAGAGATCTCTGTTTAGCTTTAGACTTACCAGTCTCTACCCCCTGGTATGAGAGGGTGGAGTCTCTTATGACAGAACATGCAATTGTAAACTTACTACAAAAAAACCATGACGCCGAAGTTCTCTGCCCGGGAGTGGAAATATCACCACTGTCGTGAAGAACTTCAAATGGAAAGGAACCCACCTGACCCAAAACGTATACAACTCACATACATTCAGCTTAAAAAAATAGAGCTAACATCCTCAGCTAACTTCTATTCTCCTAGGACTAATTCAGTAACAGAACTCAAGAGACTAGGTTTAGCATCTAAGATGCATCCTACCCCATACAGTAGTAAGAGGAACTTCACTTAGGAGTAGATAGACTTTATAGTTTCCTTTATTTCTGATCAGCACAGGGAACTACATTGTCTGCCTGCATACAACCTCAGTGAAGTACATATTTTGCAATGACTTTCTAGTGTTGACAGCTGAGAGAAGGTTCTGCTTGTTAGTTCTCTTCCACTTTGCATAATATGTTTAAGGTTTGCTAAAAGATGTGCGTTATATTATGTAGACTGTAAAAATGAAAGTAGTGAATGAAAAAAGTTCCCAATTAACACCTTGCCTACGGCAGGAATTACAACCTGGTGCTGGACATTCCAATCACAGGCGTGGTCGTGACAGAACTCAGCCGTCATGCGAACAGGCCACCTGTGGCTCATGACGGCTGGGTTCCGTCTTACACTGAAAATGAAACAGAAACTGGGGGACATTTTTCCAAAAAAGCAGAGAAGCACAAAGGGGAGAAACTAAATGAAAGACCACAATTTTCTGTCAGGAGACTGCAAAAAGCTAGTACATTTTCACTGCACAGTGCCACTTAGCAACTGAAAAACATGAGGCCACAAGGGAAAAATCTAACATTTCAAAAAGTTATTATTACATTGATACACTGCTAGGATAGAAACTGCCCTCTCATGGTGATGAGTGTGTTCCCCTGCACCGAGTGCCCCACTTGTAACAATGTCTGGATCCCTGATGCTTTTTTTTGTTGGCATAGGCGAACATGAATCATTCACCTGCAGCATGATATATTCCTGTCTCATGAGTTGGGGTCTTTTTGAACCGGGTGGAGCACCCAAAGAGCTAACCTCAAAGTGGTGAAAATATACTGCCCTTGCCAGGCTCAATTTGCATGAGTGGATTCGTGGAAGGATACCATGTAGCGGTCAGTAGGACTGAACAGGCCTTTTTACGTCTGTCACTGGAGTGAGGCCTACAGGTTTACTCATTTAAAGTTCAGCTGATATGTGCTTAATTCACCCTTACCCTACATAAAGTTTGTATGTAATTCTTTGCACAGCAAGTGGTTGCATGTATGTGCTGTGTGTATGTGAATGGTAAAATACATGGAAGACTATGGGTTCCATTTTGAAAACCAATAGCTGACTGCAAGAGCATGAGGAGGTAGAGGAAAACACTCAGACAGATTTGTGGGTCGATGCCTTCCTGAGAGCTGTGTGGGGCACACACTGGAGGAAAGAGAGCCAGGCTCTTTAGTACCACTTCAAAGTGTGCTCTTTGATTCAGGGAGAGGTCGCGGGAAAGGGGCCTGGACACATTTCAAGAAGGAGATGTGGATGATAAAAGAAACATAAAGAGCAGGGCTGGTGGCCTGAGGCAATCTTTTGATGCACACACCACTGTGGCTGACCCTCTAGTCACTCTCATGGCCCTGTGTTGTGGGGCTATCATTAGATTTAGAGTCACTCCTACTGTGACAGACTGCTTTCTGGAGGAACATAGGACAGAGTAGTGGACACTTTAACAGGAAGCAGACAACAAACAAAAACTTCAAAGACAAACCCTAAATCACAATTGGTATCTAGAAATGGACTATAAGAAGGAGAGCTCAAGGCCAGTAAAACTGTTAACAGTCAGGCAGCCAGCTGGGCTGTATGCCGAGCAGGAGAAGCTCTGCAAAATGTCCGCTGATAACTAGGACTGCGTGTTAAGGTCTGCAAACATCCCAGCTGAGTGAAGGAACATCACCCAGGAAAATCCAAGAGCACCTTCGCCTGGAGCAACAGTGCCTGCCTGCTTTCCAAGACCATTGTGCCTTGTGATCGAGGTCTAATGGGAGACCCTGGCGAGTGTATTCCTGTAGGGAGGTGTGAGGAGATGGCAGCAGCACCAATTGGGCTGTAGTCTATGTGAATAATGAAGTCAGTAACCCGTACATTAGAGGGGGTCAAAGTGGATATTGCATGTGCCTGGGCCAATTGGGCCATAGCCTGTGTGCAGAATGAAGTTGGTAACCTTGTATGCCAGAGGGGGCCACAATGAAGAACAAGGAACATTGCTTTGTTCCACCTTTATTGAGAGGAGAGGATGCTGTGGTGACCTGTGCGGGCCCAAGCCCCCACTACGATTTGGAATGCAAACTAACCTTCCTCACATCTGTGGGAAGGATCAGAGGAACTTGCCATCTCACTGGAGGTGTACTCCTTTTAAAAATGTACACATGCTCTGATTTTTAGGATGTCATCATAGAAATGAAAAGCAACCTCTTGACACACAAGATGAAAGTCAAAAGGCACCGCACCGAATATACCATATTTTAAGGGAATCCAAACAAGGAGTAAAGCCAACTTACTCTATAATCAGGTAAGAATCCTTTTTGCAAATATAAATATTTTTTTTTTAACTGAAAATAGATATCTAACAAATATTCTATTGACAGGCTACTGACTATTATATAATGGCAACGAAAAACACATTCTCTACAAAATGTACAAGGATCACAAACAACGAAGAGTACATTTTGTTTACAGGATAAATATGTTATTTTGACAGTGAAATATTAAATTGAAATATAATTTTATTCCACTATAGTCAAGTATTGTCAGACAAGGGATGTTAGCTAACATCCCAAAAGAACAACCAACTCAACCACACATGGGGGGTGATTACAATGGCGGAAGGCCGCCACCGCCAATTGTGATGTGGCAGGCCATCGGACAGCAATTTTCCCCGCAACATTACGATGGCAGGGGGAATCGATTTCCGACCGCAGCGAATGCAAAGACTGCCCGCCACGCTTCCGCCACAGGCAATCGTACCAATTGCCTGGCAGAGTGGTCAGCATGCCTAAAGGTTGGCGGTGCCTAGAATGCCCATCTTCCAAATTGCGATGCTGGCTGTAGCCAGCCTTTCCATGGCGGTGAAACCGCCATGGAAAGGCTGGCGGTGTTTGGTTTTGGGAGCCTATTGCAGGCCCCCCTTGTGTTGGGGGGAGGTGGTGGTGCACTGGTACCCATGGTACCACCCTGCATTTCCATGCACTAAGTGGCAGGTACCACCACTTAGTGCATAGTGTAGAAATGCAGATTCTGCTGTGCAAGGTGAAGATGACCCCTTAGGTGAAACAGACTTTTGTCTTTCCTTTAACACACTCATTAAATCTGGATGAATAAAGCGGTTGCGGAAAGCTCAATCTTCCTCTTTTCTATTTTGTGGGTTCTGCAGGATGGGGTTTATCCTGCTATGAGAGACCTCACCCTACAAAGAAGAATGTGCTAGGAAGCAACCTGGAAGGGGCACTTGAAACAGAACCACTTCAGGACAGGTCAGAAAGTGCAGACAGTGGATACACATCTACTGTCTGCTTTTAGTGTATAAAGGTGGAACCCACAGACCCATTTGTTGTTCCAGTTGCAAGCTTTCTGGGATAGAGAATGTGAGAGTTCTGCCGAGTACTGCGAAACCAGAGCTAGTGTCTGCCTGTCAGTCAATTTACTAGAGGTGAGGGGACATCACATAAGTCTAGTCCTTGCTGACAAGCTGTTCATGGAAGCACCTAGAAGCAAACCTGAGAGAGACGGAGGCTGCCCACCCTGCCGGAGAATTAACTGTCCCACACATGCATGGTGCAGCATGACCCTGCTTTCAGGAGTGGAAAATTATGGAAAGCGATCTGTATGAACGGTATCAGTGGCCCCCAGACTCTCCATTGCAATTCCAGGAGCGAATTAGGCCTGGGCAAAATTTTAATTATGCCAAAGTAATTTCGTAATTTTGTGTAACTATTTTGACATGAAATTACACTAAATTATTTGAATTATGCGATTATGCACGTTCGCACAGTTGTGAGAACTACAAACTTAGCGAGGGGCTGCTGACTGCTGCTGTGCGTGTTCTGTTGCATTTAGTGCTATTCTCTAAGCACAATATGTTTACTCAGGTCTATATGGGCCTAAATGGTAAATGCTGGGTTATGCCTCTCACATAGTTCTGCATAATCTTATGTAATTTTGTTGTAATTAGGCATAATTTTACTACATTGTGCAGGTTATGCCCTCCTGTAGTGGGAGTCACAAACGTGTTGCATGACCTGAGTTACTGTGCCTGAAGTGCAATGTTATGGCATGACCTGACCCTCTGCACCCGAATTGTAAAGTTGCATGGTCTGAGCTGCTGCGCTCAAACTGTGAAGCTACAGCATGACCTGAACAGTGTGGCTGAGCTTGGAATCAAGGCTGCGGCGTTAACTCATCCACGGTCCCCAGACAACCTGTAAGTCCTGTTCAGAGTCTTACCTCCTGCTTGAGCTGATCTGGGCATGGCAGCATCAATTGGAACCTGATCCACCCAAGAAGGGCTGCACAAAACACCCCAAAGAGATCCAGCATTGACTTCTTGAGCAGACACACCATCAGGAGACACAACTGCCATGGAGACTGCCAAGAACTTCCGGCTTGCGCTCAGCCCAGAAGAGGTGAAATGTTCGAACCAAGAAGGAGCAAGGTAACCACCTGGAAGTGCTGACTTAGTGCAGACTGAAGGATATGCTGGATGAAAGACAGTGCACTCAGAGACCAGTTGAGTGGGAACCAGTAAGTTAAGAGACAGAGGGCCTAAGTACGTTCCTCGTAATATTTTAACCCATGTGTAAACTACTGTTACGCATGGGACAGAATTATGAGTTTGAAGGTATTTAAAGCATTCGATAATTATCGGATGTGTTAAATAACCCAACCATCAATAATATATTTTGGCATGTCAATCCTGGTGCATTAAACAAAAAAATACACGTTTATTCCCCCATGAACTCAAAATAGGTGTTATTTATATCTTTCAATAAATAACATACCCTTTGGTATTGTTAATTATCTGATATGATAAATAACGCCTTAGCTCCTATCTCCTGAGTGCATTAATTAGAGTAATCTGCACCGAGTGTAATTGCAGTACATATTCACCCAGGGATGGAACCACCAGGACCATAAGGGGGAACCCAGGCAGGGGCGGCTATTCCACTAGGGCGGAGGAGCATCGCCTCACCGCTTTCTCGCAGTGCGAGAAGCAGAAACATAAAATGGTAATAACTACCATTTTATATTTCTGCTTCTCGCACTGCGATAAAGCAGAAGGGGTTGGTTGTGGGCGCGGCTGCTCTGCGAGCAGGGCTGGGCAGGAGGGGAGGAGTTGTGTGCGCTCTCTGCCCATCTCAATGCAGGCTGCAATACAGGGAGATCATGGCTGAGTCTTTAGACCCTGTCATTAGGTGGCATGCAGCATTGTGATTGGCTTAGGGGTGGGAGCCTGGCTGCCTGCTTCCTGTTCCTGCAGGAGAGCAAGAGAGGAGCAGAGACGACGCGGGATGCGGCCTATGGGAAGGTAAGTTAATTTTTTGTATTAATATTAAATTAACCCCCTACCCCCCCGCACTACCCCCCCACCTGTGAGTCATGCCGGACGTGACTGGACCCAGGCTAATAATGGGTAGAGGCATAGGCCTACTCCAGCACCAGGACAGGACTGCAAATTGTGCATTCTTGTGTATGTAGTATTAGTTTTAGTGTGCCTTAGAGTACTTTTCTCTATGAAAGTCAAACACTGGGTTAGACAGTCAATTATGATGCCACTGTGTGTTTATTGAGTCTTGATCTCAAGCATCCCCAGTCTTCCTCCCTAAAAAGCCTGTGACTGCTCACCATCATCATCGCTACAACTGAGTGTCAAGTGCTGAAGGGGTTGTATTTGGTCTAGTTTGCAGATCCATAGTAGGACGAACTCTGGGTTATCAGAGGGAAATTACTTGACCCCTACTCCCCACAAACCCACACCACCCCCATTTGTTGAGGCCCAGTAGAGGGTTCTGACAGCAAGTGTTATACAAAAACAACCAATAAAATAACATGAATGAAAAGCACATTCAATTGATCTCTTCTGTTTAATTTACATAATTGTATCAAAAAGCTGTACTTGCAAGTACGTAAATTGCACCGGAAATAAGATGGTAATCGAGAAGATTTGGGGGCATATTATCAAGGGGGTTTATCTCCGCTTTTTTGGCTTTAAAATCCAAGAAAGCGGAGATAAAATTATCTCCCTATTACCTAGCTGTCGCTAACACCAGTTAGCGACAGCTAGTAGGAGATAGCGACCATCTTGGGCCCCGCTTTGCATGTCAGTGAAATTTATCACTAATGACATGCAAAGTGGGCGTGCCCAGATGTTAGCGACTGGAAACAGTCGCTAACATCGCTATCTCCTATTACCAACTTTTGGAGATATTCGCGCGAATATCTCCAAAAGCTAACACCTGCCCCTGAGCAGTTCTTAGCCATGTTATCCAATGGTAGGTGGATAACATGGCTAAGAGCATTAGCTCGGTAATGCATGAATATCGCTGACTTTTCAGCGATATTCATGCATTTCGGCCGAATTTTATCGCTTAGGAGATAAACCTTGATAATAGCAAGGTTCCTAAGCGATAAAAATCGCCGCAGCACGGCGATAAAAATATTGCCGCTAAGCCAACATAGCGATAATTATCGCTAGTTGTTGGCAATATGCCCCTTGGTTTGTGCATTTTAGAATGACTATACGGATTCGTAGGTGAAGCCCAAAAGGGAATGTGTCAGTGATTGTAGTCTCAACCTTTACTTATTAACAGCTTCTTGATTAACTTGACACTGCTGCCAAATGCTGAAAGCCTAGTCTACCACAAACAAACTACCAATAGGCGTAGTGAATAAACACAGTATCTTGCCAGGAAACAGAAATTAAATGTGTTCCATCTGAGGAAGTGAAGGAATAAAATACCTCTTTTGTTTGGTTTAAAATAAAACAAAACCTAATGACTATCTAGTCTACTGTCAAATAATGTCACACGATGTCACTCAGCCATCAATGATGGTAAAACACACACAGTATTCTGTCAAAATGTGTCAAGCAAGTCAGAACAGTGCACCGAGCATCAGCATGGCGTATCTCACTTGAGAAATTCCTTCAATAAGCCATCTGTTACTTTAAAAGATGTGGGACTCTGGCGGTCTACATTAACACTCCCACATACCACTTTTGGGAAAATATACCACAAAGCGGTGTTTGATCAATTTGGAGAAGTGCATGATGGGCGGTACATGTTACTTCCAACTTCCACATGCCGCCTTCTGGTTTAATACTGTGAAACTTGCAAAGACAAAACTCTTGTATAAAGAAATACTAAATCGGTAAAATGTCATTCCATTGTGATAAAAAACAAAAGTTTATTAGCAAACTTGCACCTTTTCGAAAGCTTGCTAAAATATTTGCCAGGACACAGCAGCTGGGGAAAGAACAACTATAGCCTGATATCACGGCCAGCAGCAGTTGTGTTAGGTGGCCCTGTGTGCATTACAGAGGTGGCTAGAAGGTACCTTTTGGCTTTCAATGAGATCAGAGTTGACCACCTTATAAATTTCTTTCACAAAAAAGTTGTGCAAGATAATCAAAAGGGGGTGTGATCTGATGAATTATAAATCATTTTGCTACCTTTGTCTCAATGAGAAAATGGTGCCCTCATGGTAACAGGAGATTGTTCTTTAAACAGTGTCTCTTGGTGCTTTCCATCAAACTCCAAACATTAATAGCTCAATCTAGCTAATGTCGAGTACAACGGCCGACACACATATTGAATGCGTATTTAATAAACCAAAATAAGATTGGAATGGGTAAGACATTTCTTTCAATTAATATTATGGTGGCCGATCTTGAGGCCCTTCAACTGGTCCAATTGGTCCCAGATTCCACCCATGTTGGGGGACATACACTGGACCCCTTCTTTTCAAATCTAGTGGGGGTAAAGGTGGCCCCCTCCCTTCCCATGCCTTGGACAGACCACTCGTTGGTGACGATTCACTGCCCTCTGTCAGAGGCTCCTTTTAAGCCCTTGTTGCGAGCTATGCCTAGGCGGCGTTGGAGCAAATTAAAGTTGGAAGACTTTTACCGCATTCTTACGGAAGATCCGTTGGGCCCAGTGGAGGATGCGGAATCTGGTTACGACCATTTCTGTGAATGGGTAACCAGAGCCCTGGACTCCCTTATCCCGACGATACAGAGTAAATGCGGACCTCGTGATCCCAGCCCCTGGTATAATGGCACTCTGCGTGCACTGAAAAGCGCCTGCAGGCGTGCAGAGAGAGACTGGCGGAGAGCGTATGATCAGAGTAAAAAAATCTTCTATATGGCTACCGTTAAGGCTTATCATCGAGCTGTTTGCAAAGCCCGGGCCGCATTTTATGCACTGGAATTTCGCAACTGCTCTAACCCGGTAAAAACCATCTTTAAGGCTCTTGAGGACCTCGTAGCAAAGAAGCCCGCTGCTGACACCATTAGCTCTAACGCTCATTGTGAAACGCTGGCGGCCTTTTTTCTGGAGAAGGTTCAATCCATCTATAGAGCCTTCCCTACTGCTGTGCAGGCTGGCGCCGGGTCGCCTACTGTGCCTGGACAGTTGGTATTAGACTCTTTTCCCAGTCTTACTCCGGAGACTTTTAAGATTTTGGCTCTTCGAGTCAAATCTGGATCTCCGGCAGATCCGCTCAAGCCAGTAATGTTCAGAGATGCGACACTCTCTCACCCAGTCTGTGACTTGATCAACATCTCGCTTACATCCGGCCGGGTGCCTTCGAGGTGGAAGCAGGCAGTAGTAATGCCCATCTTGAAAAAGCCATCTCTCGACCCTAGTAAATCGGAGAGCTATCGACCCATCTCACTTCTCCCGTGGCCAGCCAAACTCGCGGAGGTGCATGTTAACACCGCCCTCACTGACCATCTGTCGCGTACCAACGTTCTGGATGCTACGCAGAACGGTTTTCGAGCTGGTCACAGTACGGAGACAGCTCTCCTATTTATGGTTGAGCATTTGAGGGCAGTGCTTGACGCAGGTCAAACGGCGGCGCTTGTTTTGTTAGATCTGAGCGCCACCTTTGACACTGTCTCGCATGTGATCCTCCTGCAGCGCCTCGAGGAGGCAGGCGTGGCCGGCATTGCACTCCAGTGGTTTCGGTCGTTTCTAGCGGTTCGGTCCTTCTGTGTGGCTGCCCCGCCCTACCAGTCCAAATTTCATCCTCTGTCTCTTGGGGTCCCGCAGGGTTCCTCGCTGAGTCCCACGCTGTTCAATCTCTACGTGAGGCCGCTGGCTGAGGTCATGAAGCTCTGCGGTTTGACCATGGTGTCATACGCAGATGATACTCAGCTAGCGGTCACGATCAGCGGGGACCCCGAGGTGGTGGCCCCAAGATTCAGGGATGGACTTCGGGCGGTGGCCAGTTGGATAACGTCCAACTGTCTCCAACTGAATGCCAAAAAAACAGAGGTGATGGTCTTTGGCAAGCGGACGGATCTCTGGGGAGATTCTTGGTGGCCTTCGGAGCTGGGTCCCACCCCCCCTCCGGTTTCGGAGACAAAAAATCTGGGGGGGTGGTTGGACCCCTCACTCAGTTTTGTCGGCCATACCAAAAAGTTGGCGGCTTCCTGCTTTGGCATTTTGCGTAACTTAAGACCTGCACTCAAATATTTTGATGCAGCAACGCGCCAACTCATGATCCAGGCGACAGTATTGGCTCGGCTAGACTACGCCAGCTCCCTTTTTATAGGGTTAAATCAGGCCGAGCTGACGCGTCTCCAGCGAGTGCAAAATGCAGCCGCTAGAGCAGTTGTAGGCCTTCCTAGGTTTTGCTCGGTCTCCGGCACCTTGCGTGCTCTACGCTGGCTGCCTGTCAGGCAACGGATACATTTCAAAGTGCTTTGTCTGGCCTTTAAGATCTTAAAAGGCCCCTCTGCTCCAATACTGCATCACCTTTTGCGTCCCTATATCCCTGGCCGTTCCCTTCGCTCCTCAGACCAAGAATTGGCACTAGCCTCACGCTTCAATCGTAGTCGAGCTGGGGGGCGCTCCTTTAAGGTGCGGGCAGCCGCTCTGTGGAACGCCTTGCCTCTGGAAATCCGGACCCTTGTTGACCTGCTTTCTTTTCGCAGGGCCGTTAAGACTTTTTTGTTTCCATAGCCGCTGCAACTCTAATTTTTTAATAAAATTCTGCCCTTCGTTATGTTGTGTGGCTACCTTGTCGGGCGCCGGGACGCTCCTTCGCTGGAGCAGCTGAGCGCATTACAAATGCCATTAACATAACATAACATAACATTATGTAGAATATATTGTAAATGCGATATTGATTAAAAGTGTATGTTGGGAACCGGTGTCTGCTGAGTATTGCCATTTGTACTGGTTGATATTATGTCCACTATTGTACCACAAAATGTCAGGCACGATTTGTTTTGGTTGCAATGAGACTATATGCAATGCAATGTGAATTTGCTCCTTTATTAAAAAAATATAAGGGCATATCAGCAAGGAACGGCGATGAATAACACAAAGCATGCTTAGCGCTTTGTTATTCATCGCCGTATATCTCTGGAATTTATCGCCCTGGTAGCGCGTTATAAACAACGCGTTGCTCCAGGGCAATAAAAATTACAGAGATAGTGGGGGAAATCGCCGTTCTGCAGGGAACATCGCTGATTTTCTAGCGATGTTCCCTGCAAAAGGGCGATAACTTTGCTGATACGACCCTGTGGTCTTAGCAGCATAATCCACACCCTATGTTAGGGATGGGTAAGTCAGGATTTTAACAGACGTTAATTTTTGGAGAAAACAGCAGTTTTCTCCAAAAACTAATATCTGCTAAAATGCTGTGGCAGCCTTGTAAATATCGCGATGTGCACATCAGAGATATTTGCAAGGCTGTACTTCTCAGTGACGCCCACTTTGCATCTCATTAGAGATGCAAAGGGAGGAGCCGGGAAAAAGGGTGCTAACATGCGATTATGCATGTTAGCACCCTCTTGTAAATAGGGCGATAGCTTTATCTCCACTTTTTTGGCTTTTAAAGCTAAAAAGGGGAGATAAAGTCTTTGTTAATATGCCCCAAAGTGTTTAAAAAGAAAGCGTATGTTAGGGCGCTGATCAGACTTTCCTTAGTTAGTAAGAATGTGCCGTTACCAAGAGACCAGGAACCAAGTATAGAAGGAATGGGCCTGTCAGTTGCCCCAAAAAGGGGAGACCAGTTGCCCCACCCCCTACACCCCCATTTGCTTCACAATAATTAAAAGTGTTTCAAAGATGCCGCTGGGTATTCAGCTGCAGTTATAATTACAGCTGCTCAACTCATCTAATAAAGCAAAACCAAAGGGGATGATGGACGGAGTGTTGAACACTGCAAGCACTCACCCCCAGTCAACTGATCTGGGTTTAATCCATGATCATTCTTTAGCTCACTCCGCCACCCCAGGTCAGACATAGCCTTATGTAAATCAGTCTGACCCTGTGCCTCATGGGAACAGTCCAGCACGAACTGACCAGCCATGTCTTACCTGGACCGGAAACAAGCAACCTGGGACCGGTTACTGGCTAATCAGTCGTCATCAGCCAGGCTAGCTTGAATCCAGTGGCAAAGTGAGCAAGGAACCCACATCTCGGCATACCCTGCCAACTTAGGGCAAACACAGTAAAACCAAAGGGGATGATGGACGGAGTGTTGAACATTGCAAGCACTCACCCCAGTCAACTGGTCTGGGTTTAATCCATCATCATTCTTTAGTTCACTCCGCCACCCAAGTTCAGACATAGCCATATGCAAATCAGTCCGACCCTGTGCCTCATGGGAACAGTCCAGCCCGAACTTAGGGCGAACAAAGCAATACCAAAGGAGATGATGGACGGAGTGTTGAACAATGCAAGCACTCATCCCAGTCAACTGATCTGGCTTTAATCCATCATCATTCTTTAGCTCACTCCGCCACCCCAGTTCAGACATAGCCATATGCAAATCAGTCTGACCCTTTGCCTCATGGGAACAGTCCAGCCCAAACTGCCAAGCCATGTTTTCCCGGGACTGACAACAAGCATCCTGGGTCTGGTTTCTGGCTAATCAGCCGTCATCAGCCAGGCTAGCTTGAAACCAGTGGCAAAGTGAGCAAAATCCCCTTTGGTTTTGCTTTGTTCGCCCTAAGTTGGTAGGGTATGCTCAGACGTGGGTCCCATACTCACTTTGCCACTGGATTCAAGCTAGCCTGGCTGATGACGCCTGATTAGCCAGAAATCGGTCCCAAAATGCTGGTTTCCGGTTCAGGGAAGACATGGCATGGCAGTTCGGACTGGACTGATCCCATGAGGCACAGGGTCAGACTGTTTTGCATATGGCCATGTCTGAACTGGTGTGCCGGAGTGGGCTAAAGAATGATGATGAGTCAAACCCAGATCAGTTGACTGGGGATGAGCGCTTGCATTGTTCAACACTCGTCCATCATCCCCTTTGGTATTGCTTTGCTTGGCCTAAGTTGACTTGGTATGCTCAGACGTGGGTCCCTTGCTCACTTTGCCACTGGATTCAAGCTAGCCTGGCTGATGAGTACTAATTAGCCAGAAACCGGCCCAGGGATGCTTGTTTCCGGTCCAGGGAAGACATGGCTTGCAAGTTCAGACTGGATTGTTCCTTTGAGGCACAGGGTCTTCCGGTCCAGGTAAGACATGGCTTGCAAGTTCGGACTGGACTGTTCCCATGAGGCACAGGGTCAGACTGATTAGCATATGGCCATATCTGAACTGGGGTGGCGGAGTGAGATAAAGAATGATGATGGATTAAACCCAGATCAGTTGACTGGGGGTGAGTGCTTGCATTGTTAAACACTCCGTCTATCATCCCCTTTGGTATTGCTTTGTTCGCCGTAAGTTGGCAGGGCATACCCAGACATGGGTCCCTTGCTCACTTTGCCACTGGATTCAAGCTAGCCTGGCTGATGACGGCTAATTAGCCAGAACAGGTCCCAGGATGCTTGTTTCCGGTCCAGGGAAGACATGGCTTGGCAGTTTGGGCTGGACTGTTCCCATGAGGCACAAGGTCAGACTGATTTGCTTATGGCCATGTCTGAACTGGGGTGGCGGAGTGAGCTAAAGAATAATGATGGATTAAACCCAGATCAGTTGACTGGGGGTGAGTGCTTGCAATGTTCAACACTCCGTCCATCATCTCCTTTAGTTTTGCTTTGTTCGCCCTAAGTTGGCAGGGTATGCCCAGAGGTGGGTCCCTTGCTCACTTTGCCACTAGTTTCAAGCTAACCTGGCTGATGACGGCTGACTAGCCAGAAACTGGTCCCAGGATGCTTGTTTCCGGTCCAGGGTAGACATGGCTTGGCAGTTCGGGGAGGACTGTTCCCATGAGGCACAGGGTCGGACTGATTTGCATATGGCCATGTCTGAACTGGGGTGGCGGATTGAGCTAAAGAATGATGATGGATTAAACCCAGATCAGTTGACTGGGGGTGAGTGCTTGCATTGTTCAACACTCCGTCCGTCATCCCCTTTGGTATTGCTCAACTCATCTAATAGACATGGGAGTGTACACATTGTGGACTTAGGGCTAGTTTCAGGTCCATGTATGCTGGAAGTAGCCACAGCCCCTTCAGACTCTTTAATTATGGACCCACGAAGGAGTTTATAATGAGATACGGTTCAGTGTGATTAAAGCTTTGTTTCAAACATCTGGTTTGATAACTGTGTGTGATGGTTGCCAGTACAAGGCAGAGTAGTTACCATTTTTTGTTTATTTCTTTTCTATTTTATTTTATTGGGATTTATAAAGTGCATGGCTACCCAGAGGCTTCCCAGCTCTAGCATCCACAACACTGCTGACAGTGCATCTTTATCGGAGAAAGACTAAACTACATACAGCCAGGCTTTTGGGGTGCTTCCTGAATGGAAGTTAATTCTCCATCAGATGTAGGCCACAGGGTTCAGGAAAATAACCATTGAAAAGATATATGATACCCTTTTAGGTAAGGCAACCCCCATCTCGGATTCCTAAACTCAGGTGTTTACCCACAATCTTTTCAAGGTAACCATTGCAAGAGGAGGTGCTCCGACAAAATGATGACCACAGGTTATTGGGAAATTATGCTGGTGTTAGAAGGAATTCAGCTCAAGCTTGGAAATATTTTTTGAGACAGTTAACTTGGGATGGAATGCTAAAAGTAAGCAAAAGTTACAAGATAACAGAAACATCACCCTGTTTCTGTGAGAAAATTGAGCTGGAGAACCATACATATCACAAGCATTGGCAAAGCCAATAGGTCTTGCCTATGCAAGAGCTACTGGCTTTGCCAATATGTTTTAGTCATGTTGTACACCAGTGTGTTTAGCATGGCTAAAAGTGGTGTTGAGGAGAGAGCCTTGGAGTGTTGTAGAGTGGAAAGGCGAACAGTGGAATAGTGGGTCGTAGAGTAGAATTGCTTAGGTTGTCCAGTATTGGAGTGGCATAGAGAGGATTTGCATGGAGCTCCATACAGTGGAGTAGTGTAGAGTAAAGTGGAGTGGCATAGAGCAGAGTAGACTGGTGTGAAGTGCATTGGCATAGAGTGGTGCAGAGTATATTTGCACAGAGTACAGTGGCATAGATTAAAGTGTTGCATAGTAGATTGCAGTGGCGTAGAGCACAATGGCACAGATTACAGTGGTATAGTGTGTAGTTGTGCAGAGTAGAGTAGAAGGGCATACAATGCCATGGCTTAGAATGGTACAGAGTAGAGTGACATAGAGTGGTGCAGAGTATAGTGATCTAGAGTCGTGCAGAGTAGAGGGACATAGAGTGGTGCAGAGCAGAGTTTAGTGCTGTAGAGTGCAGTGGCATAGAGTGCAGTGGTGTAGAGTGGCATGATGCCAACTAGAGTGGTGTAGACTGTAGTGGCATAGAATGCAGTAGTACAGAGTGGAGTGGCATAGAGTTCAGTGGCGTAAAGTGCAGTGCTGCAGAGTAGACTCTCATAAAATGCAGCAGTGTAGCTTGGGGTAGAGTGTATTTGCAGAAATGGCAGTGGCATAGACTAGAGTGGTATAGAGTAGAGTGGCACATATTGCAGTGTATTGAGTGCAGTGGTACCGAGTAGAGTTCAGTGGTGTAGAGTGTAGAGTAGAGTAAACTGAGGTGGAGTGCTGTATAGTAGAGTGGACTGGTGTAGAGCGCATTGATGTAAAGTGATGCAGAGTCTAATGTTGTAGTGTACAGCGGCTCTAGAATTCAGTGGCGTACAATGTAGTATTGTGGAATGCAATGGCGTAGATTAGAGTGGTGCAGTAGAGGGTGGTGGTGTAGAGTGCAGTAGTGCTGAGGGGAGTGGTGCAGAGTTGAGTGGCATACAGTGGAGTGGTACAGAATACAGTGGCATAGAGTGCAGTCGTGCAGAGTAGAGTAGATTTGCCTAGAGTGCAGTGGTGTAGAGTGGTGCAGAGTAAAGTGGCGTAGAGTGCAGTGGCTTAGAGTGGTAGATAACTGAGTACAGTGATGTACAATGGAGTGATGTGGGATGCAGTGGCATAGAATAGAGTGCTGCAGAGTGCAGTGGTGTAGATTGCAGTAGTGCAGAGTAGAGAGGTGGAGAGCTCAGTGCTGGAGAGTGCAGTGTTACAGAGTAGAGTGTCATAAAGTGCAGTGGTATAGAGCGACGTAGAGTGCATTGGCTTAGAGTACAGTGGCTGAGCAGTGGTGTAGAGAGCAGTGGCAAAGACTACAGTGGTGCAGAATAGAGTGCAGTGGCATAGAGTGCAGTTGCGTAGAGTGCAGCGACATAAAATAGAGTGGGATAGAGTAGAGTGGCTTAGAGTTCAGTGGCATAGAGTGCTGTGTCATGGTGTGGGATGGAGTAGAGGGGAGTAGAGCGCAGTGGCGTAGATTATATTGTTTCAGAGTACAGTAATGTGGCTCAGAGTGGAATAGTGTACCATAGAGTGAAGTGGCTTAGAGTGTAATGGTGCAGGCTAGAATGTGCATAGAGTGCAGTGGTTTTGAGTACAGTGGTGCAGAGTAGAGTGCAGTAGCATAGACTGCAGTGGCGTAGTGTGGAGGCGGAGTGACATAGAGTAGAGTGGACTGGTGTAGAGTGTAGCAGAGTATAGTGGCATAGAGTATAGTGACATACATTTCAGTGGCATACAATGCAGCATTGTAAAAGGCAGTGACATAAATTAGAGAGTTGCATACTACAGTGCAGTGTCATGGAGGGCTGTTTTTCAGAGTGGAGTGGTGCAGAGTACAGTGGCATAGATTGCAGTGGCATAGAGTAAAGTGGTGTAGAGTGCAGTGGTACAGTGTAGGGTAGAGAAGAGAAGAGTAGGGTAGAGTAGAGTGTCATGGTGTGGTGCAGAATAGAGTCCATTGGCATAGAGTGGAGTGGCATGGAGAGTATTGGCATAGAGTTGAGTGCTGCAGAGCACAGTACTGCTAGAGTGCATTAGTGCTGAGTAAAGTGGCAGAGAGTTCAGTGGTGGAGAGTGCAGTGTTGCAGAGTAGAGTGTCATAAAGTGCAGATGTGCAGATTGGCGTAGAGTGTGTTTGCATTCGATGCATGGAGTGCAGTGGCCTTTCTTCTACCACCAGTATTACGTAAAATTGTCACATAAATCCTCTCACTTTGAAGTCTGAGAAAAAAAAGTAAACACCAAGCTCCATGGATGACAGAGTCTGCATTTGATCTCTGTCTTTGAATGTACAGCAAATGTGACAAGATAAGAACAAGATTTACTGGCCTGTGTACAGAAAGGAGCCCTTGTGAAAAATTACAAGGAGAATAAGTGTGAAAAAGCTTTGCTCCAGGGGAGTGACAAAATGAACCTGGAAACCATAAAACAAATAACACCAGCACATAGAAAGTCAGAAAATGTGAGTTACAAACAACAAAGCCAACAATAAGCAAAGGGTGGAATGTATTCCCAAGGATGTTTTCTAAATGTCTCCAAGATATCTTTAGCAAATCAGACTGGAAGAGGAAGTGAGAAGGCTCAACTAACATAGTGAGTGAGAGGGATAGAGAACTCGGACAAGACGGAAGTCCTCATCCTGGGATCTTCGCCCTCCGCCTGGGATGACTCCTGGTGGCCCCCAGCCCTGGGCACCGCACCCAAGCCAACCGACCACGCACGCAACCTGGGCTTCATCCTGGACCTCGCACTCTCGATGACCAGACAAGTCAACGCCGTCTCCTCATCGTGCTTCAACACCCTGCGTATGCTTCGCAAGATCTTCCGCTGGATCCCGACCGAGACCAGGAAGACTGTCACCCAGGCACTCGTCACCAGCCGACTGGACTACGGAAACGCCCTCTACGCCGGAACCACAGCCAAGCTACAGAAAAGACTCCAGCGCATCCAGAACGCCTCCGCCCGACTCATCCTGGATGTCCCCCGACGCAGCCACATCTCCAGCCACCTGAGGAACCTGCACTGGCTCCCCGTCGACAAGAGGATCACGTTCCGGCTCCTCACCCACGCACACAAGTCTCTCCACGACCTGGGCCCCAAGTACCTCAACGACCGCCTGACCTTCTACACGCCCACCCGCCAGCTACGGTCCACCAGCCTCGCCCTCGCAGCCGTACCACGTATCCGAAGAGCCACCGCCGGAGGAAGATCCTTCTCTTACCTGGCTGCCAAGACTTGGAACTCCCTCCCCATCCACCTTCGGCTGACCCAGGACCATCTAGCCTTCAGGAAACAACTCAAGACCTGGCTGTTCGAGCAGTAGCATACCCCTCCCCCCAAGCACCTTGAGACCCTCCCGGGTGAGTAGTGCGCTATACAAATGGCATGATTGATTGATTGATTGATTGATTGAAGTGTAAACAGGAGAAATCCCTACATTAGGGCAACAGAACCACCAAAAGCAGTTATACAAAGTCAGTGGTTGTGCTGGAATGTTAAATGGGAGAATGAGGGAAAGGGTTGTGGGAGTGTGGAGTATGAAGTAGAAACTAAAGAAAGGCATGAATACATTTGTGGTGCTGTGTGACGCTTTGCAAAAATAGAATATGAAACAGGCGCATGAAGGGAGGAGGCAACCAAAACATGAGAGTTGACTGGACTGGTGTTTGAAGAGGAAGGGGTTAAAAAATCCAAGCCAATCTAGGAGATGGAGAAAAATGAGATAACAGGGTGTTTCCTCTGAGAACAAAAGTATAATGTATCAAAGGGGTATTTAATTGAACAGTTTCATCTTGGACTCCTGAACTCTAGGACTTAAGCAGCAGTCAATGTAGAGGTCATGCCAACAGCCCCACGAAGGCTTCAAGGATACGTTGACTCTCTTACTTGTGGCCTGCAACTGCAAGAGTGCTCAATGAGTTGCAACTGTTGGTGGCATCTGCTATGACCTGCAGGTGAAGTGTTCTAATAAAGGCAAAACTAAAGCCTCATTCTGAGGTTGGAATGTTGAATACTTTTCAATTTAGTGAATGTGATACTTTTACAGACAGTGCTTACAAAAATACAAAGTGAACTGCTATATGAAAGCACTTGCCTGTTCTCTACAAATACACACTGCAGATAAACAGGTAAGAGTATCAAGTCTAGTCCCAGCAGCAGAGTTCGAATCACAAACAATTGAAGCAGACCAGTTGCACACTCCCAGTAAGCACAGGTAGTGAGGTACATGGCCTCACTCCCCTTTCTCATATTTCTCACTCTGCCTCTTTCATGCATGTGCTCACACAAAATTCTCTCCTCACCTTTTCACCACTGTTGCTCTCACTACTTCTCATACTTTTTGTTCACTTTCTCACTGTCTCTATTTTCTTGATGTCTCTTCCACTCACGTATGGTACTCATTTCTCTTGCCCGCTCCTTTACAGCAATTGTGCTATTTCCATCTAGCAATTTCTTTCCAATCTTCACTTCTTTCTGTGCTTCATACTCTTTGCATAGCCTTATCTCTGTCTATTCCTCCCTCCTATTACATACCTCCCTTGCTCTATCACTTATTCTCCAAGTTCTGCTCTACCCTTTCTTTGCTGCCTCACATTTGAATTTTTCTCCTAGTTCTCCCTCTTTGACTGCTCCTCCAGTACTCCTAAGGATAGGTCCATGGGCTTGCAGAAGTAGTTCTGTTGCAGCACATGTGCAGAGAGCCTGACGGGGCAGGGACATGGCCAACATAAAGCCGGATCCGGCAAGGAGATGAAATTGTGAAATGGCACACCACACCTGGGCTCCAGGGATGAAGCTCAGGATCCCAACCCACATCTATCATGTGCTGACAGGACAGGCGAGGGGTCAGATGAACAACGCTGATGGCCTCATACAGTGAGGAATAGGGTGAAAATGGCTCTTCACATTTTCTTTCTTTATTAATCGAATGCTTCTTTGAAACCTGGTGGAAGGCCGAATGTTTCTCCTGAAATACGCCAATAGGAGAGATCTTGCACGGACTTTAAAATGCAGAATGTTTGGGTGTTTTTAATATTGAATGTCCTGAAAATAATATATATGTTTTAGCTAAACCAATTCAAATGAAATGATATGGCCGGCAGATGAGTGTCATGAGGGTTTTAAGCCAAGGGAAGCGCAGCAACTTAACATACGTCAAAAAAGAATTATCCAGAAGAGGTGTTATTTCCTTTCGTCTCCTGGATACTATATGCATAATCAACTTGTACATGTATGTGTAACATACATGGTGTTTGAGGCTTGGCTGGCTTTAGCACTGGTGGCCAGTGAAAAAATCTTTGTTGGCTCCTCTCTCACATATATAGTGCAACTCATATCAGTAGAGTAGGCTGTTAGAGCACATTATGTCAAGCACAATACAGAGCAAATGAATCATGCATATTTAAGTCAGTCTATAGGCTCTTCACAGCTGAGCTTCAACAATGCTGGTCAGGAAACAGCATTTACATCGCATGCGATACTTCGCATGCGATTGCATCACGATCGTTACAATGACCGCGTTGTTACATTGCAAACCATTACATCGCAAGTCATTACAACAACTTGCTGTGGGGAGCAGAAGGTGTTGGATTTAAAATCCGACACCGTCCCTGCTGTTGCACAAACTGGAGTAGGAATAGTAAATTATACTATTCCTAAGTCCAGCACACCCCCTACGGAAAATTGATTTAACGACTTGCGATGTAATGGTTCGCGATGTAACACCGCAGATGTATCGCATGCCTAGTAAAGACATATATTCATGCTGGTCCTACTCATTTTCCTCCCTTTGCCGGCCTCAATCTGCACACATTATTGTGTCCACAGATGGCTAAAGCCAGCCCCATACGCAAAAGGGCCGGCCCAGCAGAGGACATGTATGGAAGCTGCGTACCCCACCTCACAGGTGATGAGATTACTGTCTGTTCCTGCTGAAAGCTTTGAGAGAGCATGCTTATGCACGACATAGCCACTGGCAACACCAGACAATACAGGTAATCCCACCACGAAAACTTTTAAAATGGGCACACCACTAGATAAAAAAAAGTCCACAATTTAGCCTCATGCACTGGCCCTCGACCTCTTGCCGGAATGCCCAGTTTACCAATCCGTCCCTAGGTGTCAGAGACAACTGTTAATGGGGTACTGTTTCTTACCTTCACTCAACACTGTTTATCTGACATGTGATGTTGGCAAAAGTGAGGGAAACTACCGCAGGAGGAGAGGGATGAATGCGAGGGGGAGGGCAGAATACATAATTATGCCAAGCTGCCAGGGCTATCAATTACTACCAGGGGTGGTTAGTTCTTTTCAGATTCTACCTGGGCTCAGGCTTGGCTAGGCTGCCGGCCTGGGCAGGGGGTGGAGAGCACGAGGGCAGGACATAGTGATATGATTGGTGTAATATTATACAAGGGACTTTGTTGGTATCGCTTTCATGCCCTCCTACAGATTGGCGGCCCCGTGAGCAAACACACCACTGGGGTGGTCACGTGGTGCACAAACACACCACTAAGTGGTGGTCATGTGGTGTTTATTTTTTAATTAAAAAAATGATGGAATTTATGTAAGCACTGGCTGGCCGGCCCCGGGAGGCTGGAAACAAGGGTGAAAAGTGAATGATGATAATGCTGGCCAAGGAGTCACAAGCAAGGTGGTAGGAGTTGCAACTGGTGGCCTTGGGGTCACATTTGCGACCCCTGGAGATCCCTAATTGACGTCCATGAGTTTTTCACACCAAGATACTTAGTTATTGTCCTCAGTACCCATGGTAAGCAAACAGGGGACTCTGCGGAAAGGGACCATGGTCAGGTTCCAAACTGCCACTGGAGCCCACCTTTAGCTCCCTCTGGCACTGCCCACCAGGTATTGATTTTCAGCACAATAAAAGAAAATAATAACAGTAAATTCTATAGCAGAGTCCAAAAACAAACTACACGCATCACAGTAATATAGCACAATTCAAAATATTCAACAAATAATCGGGTACTAATTTGAGTGCTAGATAAATAGCTCTTTAATTAATATATAAATGAGATAGGCGACCCTCATTTAGCATATTGAAAGAAGTTCCATTGTGAATAACATTATGTGCCGCCAAAAAGTATTGAGGCATGGAAACATCTAGCGAGTGTGCAGATTAATCACAATGCCTATCATGTAAACCAGCATGGGAATGATGCTCAAGTTTTGCCTTATTCTTGGGCAATTTGAAAGTGATTTTTATGTTTGTGGGTGTTTTCTTTACCCACTAAAGCAAACAGCATTTGGCAATAGGTTAGTCAGCTCAGCCCATCTGCTAACTTTAATGTAAGGGATGGAATTCTGCGTATTTACAAGGTGCACATCTACATGCAAAGTAGTTCCCTTAAGTGCCAGGGACTACTATGGCAATGTGTTCTTTGTTAATGCAAAACATTTATTTTTCCTTTTAGCCAATGTTTTTTTTTTGTATTTATGAGGGTCATTTTGCACAAACTTTAATAAAACAAGCATTGATGAAGCCAAAAGCGTGGTGTCCAACTCCAGACCCATTCGGCTTGCAAATGCTTCTTTTTTTGTATGGGACTCAATACCACGTTCCATTAGTTTCTTACAACCGGGGTCAGTGCAGGTAACAGTGGTGGGGCTGTGTAACGGGAGATTTCGAGGAACGATGCAAAGGGAAAACTAATTATTTATTTAACAATCCCTCTGCATCGTCCCTCCGAATCCCCCCTTAAACTGCCCACCACTGTTACCTGCACGGACCGCGGCTGGTTTCTGTACACAGAAAGTATAAATGCATGGAATATTTTCTGCAAACCGTTAAGAAAGATGTCTAATATGTTCGAATGTAAGCACAGTGATGCTGTAGGTGTATTGTAATGCTTGTCATAAACACATCATTGTATACTACAGGAGAACAACTTCAGGAACAAGTACGTTTTCTAATCTTTACTGAAATTCAGGAAATCCTGTACAAATCCTAGGTGGAGGAGAGGGAGTTTAAGAGGGTAAAGTTTGACAGTGGCGATATCTCCTTCAAAGCTGCAAGAATGTATCTGGTTGAATAGCTGACAGGTTCAGGGAAGCTAGTTTGGTGTCTTTCCATCCAAGGCATTGTTGTGGGCAATGCACATGATTATGAACTATACTCATGGTTTTATATATAGCGTAACGTTTTCAGTGATGTGCTCAATTTGGCACATAATCAGTATCAGTTAAGCGGCATGATTTTAAATACTTTTAAATTTCCAGTTAGTTTAGCTGGCAGATCACAGTGGTTCAGCCTAGATATAGGGCTATATGTATCATGCATGTTACTGGTCGCAAACAGCCCGATTCCGAGAAATGGGCCGTTTGCGACCGTTAAAATGCATTTGGCATATATGAATTCCGATTCGTTAACATGTTACCAAATCGCAATTTGGAATTGCGAATCCATACAAATTCGATATTAGGAAGGGGAGTGTTCAAAGCATTTCTTCCTAATACCAAATTGCAGCGCTATGTAAGAATGTTTTGAGACCGAAATGCAGTTGCAAGACATTCACACTTTAACACCTACTTCAAGTAGATGGTAACCCATCCGCAAGTGGGAAGGGTTCCCCAATGGACTCCTTCCTCTTTGGGAATGACAGTGAAAACATTTTTTCAGCGCATGCAGTGGTCCCACGGACTACTGCCTGCTCTTAAAAAATGTAAAGAAAACCTATCATTTTTCTTTTTAAATGCAACTTGCTTTCCTTAAAGGAAAATGGGCTGCATTTGCAAATAATGATTGCTTTATTTAAAAGCAATAACAGACATGGTGATCTGCTGACCCAGCAAGCCACCATCCCTGTGATTTTAGTGATTCCTAATTAGTTGCAAATTGCGACCTACCTCATTAATATTCATGAGATATGTTGATTTGCGACCCACTATGAATCACTAAATGAAACGCTATGAGTTTCATAAATTTGGAATAGCGATTACCTAATTGCGATTCATACAGAATTGCAATTAGGTCATTGCTATTCCCAATCTTCGTAAATTTGGCCCATGGTCTAGTATGACGGGAAGATTAGAGAGCCACGACTTGTACATTGTATTGCATCTTTAGAAGAGAAGACTTCATGTTTGCTATCATACTGTGAACTGTAACCTCAATTTTGAAACGCAGTTTTCCTAAGAAATCATACTCAATGCAGAACATTTCCAGTCTCTAAATTATTGTTTAAAAAGAGCTCTTTCCGATATAGAAAAATTGAAAGAAATGCACAAGTAAATACTTTTAAGAAGAAAAGGTGTAATTATGCACCACAGCACAGCAAGAAAATGATACATTCTTTGATAAAAAAGCTATTTTATTACTCATTCACAAATATACAAAATAGAAGCTTTGCAGAGACTCAGTTATCAATGTCTGGAGTGGAAACCCAGTTAACGCTTGTCTATGGATTGGGTTCCAATTACTTGATCCAATTACGATCTATTACCTCTCATCTCACAACGTGTTAGCATGTCTTGTTAATGGTTTACTCAATGCAATGGGCAGGGAACAGGACTGAAATGAGCCCTGGCTCTTTCTACATATGGAGAGAAAACTACCAGGACAACAACATTATCAGATATGAACATTAATTGATGAAAACATGTGCCAGCATTACAATCTTTACAGTCCTATTAATATGAGTGACCAGCACAAATTTCAGAGGATAGAAAAGTGGGGCCTTAATTTTAAAACCAAAATGAGGCAATTTTCACATATATAAGGCCAATATTACCAAATCATTTTGAAAGGAAAATACAGTGACTGATTATGGAGAGAAGAATGTGATGAAAGGTGTAGGGGGGCGGGGTGAGCGGTAGGTGGTGCTGGTGATAATTCTTTAGCAGCCTATGCCGCCAGAGCTAGAGAACAAACAGTCACTCAGGAGGAGAGACACCACTCATGAGCCACTATTCAGCTTCGCAGAAGAGTCACCGGGCCAGGTGCTGAGATGTGTACAACTATGTGCCTGGCGGGCGCTCTGTGGGGGGATGTGGGGGGCACAATACGGCAGCATCATGGGAGCTGCATGCCAAGCTGAGAATGTGTGCAGGAACCCAGCAGTAAAGAGCTATGGTAACAAAGTGGGTGGGGGTGAACTGGAGACAAGATGTGATGGTCGGGCTGGCCAGTTTAGACGCCCCTGAACTGTGAAATTGAAAAAAATCAATTAGGGAGACATTTTATGGTCCAGCTTCCACTTAAGTTCTGACAAAAGCACTATAAAGCCTACTGCAGTATAAATACAAAAATGATAGCTTTCTGTACATAATGCCCTTATGACAAAAAGATAGTATTAGGTGAGAGCAATACTTCTCTCAGCCGCGCAGACGCCCACTCTATGTGTATTTTGAAAACATAACAATACATCAATATATGTAACACAAGGCTGTGCTGTCAAGTCAAAACGAAAAAGAAACGACTGATTCAAAGGTGTGCTTGTGGTGCCCTTACATCAAATGTTGTTTTGAGTTTCAGGTGGAATAGCCTGTTACAGTAATGCATGCATAAAATACATTAGTAAGGTTTTGTTGTGTTGCATTGGGTTTTGTTGTGCAGATTGCATTGTGTTGTTTAATCTATGCAATCTTGACAATTATATGAATGAGTGCAAAGGAAACTGGTAGAAATGAGAGAGTAATGCAATTGCTCAAAAGGAACCTTTGCGGCAAAAATCAAAAAGATCAACTGGACAAGTGCAACTGTTTATGAATTATGTTGGTTTTCTTTCATAATTTTCTTTAGTTTAAGTGTTTAATCTGGTAGTTATTTCCTTTTATTGTTATATTACAGAGGGTCTGTATTTAGTCCTATTCCAAACTTCCCACCGATCCTACCTTCTTTATGCTTTTTAGTAGTTGTGAATTTCCCCACCGTTGTGTCTTCTAACCTCTACAGCTTACACTACTGTTTTTTTCTCATTGGTCGACCTCAATATATCTTATATGCTAGTGCAGTCTCCCCACCCGCCATCCTTTTTAGGTCTCACCTTAGACAGGGCATGTGCTGTCACTTGTGAGATCGTTTGTTAACTAAAACTTAACAAAAGGGGCTTTGAGCCCGCTCATTACTTACCATTGGTTGGGTTCATTGTCACTCTTATTTATTTATTTTTCATTGGTCAGCAGCAGCTGGTTGCATTTTGCCATTCTCGCTCTAGGCAGCTTTGGAAGGATTTGGGTTTCACCTTCTTCGATTCATCACCCATGCACCACATCAAGTCAATGCAGGGAATCGGCTGTGTGTGCATTACAACTCCATTCCCATTGTTTTTCAATGTATGCCTGTGCTAACTGGTGCTAGACTGGCTAACAAAAGCCACTCAGCCACAAAGGTGACATTTCACTGTTGTGTTTTTCAATACAATAACTTACAGCAACTTCAGCCCTGTAGCATCTTGCTACAAAGAACCACAGACACAGGTTCTTATATTCAGGAGCTTTATTACTTGCAACTTATCTCGACCCTGTCCCTACACTAACTGTCTGGTTCCTGTCCCCCGGCTCCTCCCGTTCCTGCTCCTCCCTTAACTCCGCCCCTAACCACTAGACTACCTTACACAATTCTACATCTCCCTCTTTCTTAACAAAATGGGCTTAATTTCCACAGTGTTCGCAATTCTTCAATCCACCACACGGGTCGGCAGACAGCCTGTTCTTCAAGCCTCAGTAGTGTCGAATCAGTGGTGGGCTTGGCTTTAGTCAATCTTTCCGTTGTCTTAATCAGGGTATCCTTGACTACGTTGCGTGTGAACTGTTTATTCTCACATTCCGCAGTCATCATGTTTCCTTCTTGTGGTGTAACTGCTGTTGGAACAGATGCTCGATCTCTTTCATGAGTAGATAATGTTCTTGTTCTCTTCCAAGCACCCGTCTCTACTTTTACTTCCTTTTGTCTTGTCCGGTCGAGGGCAACACGGCCCTCCAATTCAGGGTCATGTATACCAGACAGTACGGTGCTATCTGGAGAGATTGTCTTGGTGTGGTTCGGTAACTCATTCGCGGCCTCGGCATGTCTGGCTAATTCTTGGGCTATCTGTGCATAGGCATGTTTCTCTCTCATCCGATGATCTCTCTCTACTGACACGTCCGGCTTTCCTTGCGGAGTGACTGGCTGGCCACTTCCCCTCCGGTGACTAAGGTCCACTATCTCTGTTTTCCTTGTGCATGCTCTTCGAGTCAGCCTCGCGGACCCCTTCAGGGGTGACGGTGTATGATCTATGTCTGGAGATATCTGCGACTGACATGTCAGGTTGTCTTGTGAAATGACTGAGTTTTCAGAGACCTTAGTGTGGGATATGTTGCTCTCGACGGGGGGAATGACCTTTGGCTCCATGGTGTGTTCATGTGGTTGACGCCATGGCTGTTGTGGGACCCTGACTCAGTCGACTCAAGGGATTGGACGGACATGCTTTCTGAGTCAGAGAAGTCCTCTGTCGACTTCCAGGATCGGACAGACGCGCTCTCTGAATCAGAGGAGTTCCTAGCCATATTCTCTTTGAGATGTTCCTTTGAGAGTGTATCGAGTGATGGATTTCTGAAATGAGTAGGCCGTGACACGTTGTTCTTTAACTCAGGGTTGTCTTCAAAACGCTCCTCCTGCCGCCTTTGTCGACTTGTCTTTGGTGTTGTTTTATTTGGGAGGTTGTTCGACAACCACGCGCTTGTTCTTTGTGTTTGATCTCGAGGTTTTTCATCTTTGCCCTTCTCACACGATGTCAACGACTTCTTCTCAGTTTCTTCGTTGTCACAGGTGCCATTGATGCGTTGGTCTTTTCCTGTTCGTTGTTGGGGAGGATTAGTTCGTCTTATGCGACCTGTTTCTTCTTCCCCTTTGTTTGGTGCTCGGACATCTATGATACGGGCGTGATGTGTTCTCCTGCTGGATATTTCCTCGGACTCACCTTCACAACTTGACGAAGAGTGTTCCGAGTGCGCCGATTTCCAGTGTTGACCATTTTGACCTCTTCTTCTATAGTTTGTCTTCCTTACCCTCCTGTTGTGCAGGTTGCCATCTTATCCAGGAGTGCGATCTGTCTCGCTTGACGCTCCCTCCTCATCGGACTTTGAATGACACCTTGAGTGTGAAGAACTCTTTGGGGTTGTCCTTTGACTGGTTGACTCGGAGTACACCTTGTCACTTCTCTTGTCACTTTGTCTTTTCACTGGTCTGCTTTCCCTCTCTCTCCTTTTCGTTTTGTTTGTCTTCTGAGTTTCATCTGTCCAGGCATCTTGACAATTTGCCTCCAGAGCCAGGTCCTTTGATCTGTCTCTTGCCTTGACGTGCATTCCAAGTTCAGCCTTCCTAATGGTTTCTTCTAAAGACCAATGCCCTCGCAGGATCTTGCGCTTTGTTGCGGGGTTTGCGCAGCCTTCAATTATCCGGAGTCGAACTGCATCCTCATTCGTGAAGGTGTTGAAATGGCAGCCTTGTACCAGGTTTTGCAGCCGACTGATGAAGGTTGGCAATGGTTCGCCTGGTTCCTGCCGAGTTGTGTTGAAGACGATGCGGTCATGATTCACATCTGCTTGTGCGGAGAGATGGGCAGATAGCTTCTCTTGGAGTCTTTCATAGATTTTTGTGTCTTTTTTGGAGAATGTTCTGATTGGGCATCGGCCCTCAGGACCCACCAGATGGAGGAGTAGCATTAGACATTTTCTCTCTCTTTGTTCACCATTGGCGTCCAGGAAGTCACCCAATGTTGCCAGCCATTTGTTCCGTTCGAGACACAGACTCCAAGTATCATACTGCACCCCTGGGGGTGGTTCTTTGATGCAAGGGTTGCGCCGTTGTGCTACTCCTTTCCCCGCCATGAGAGGAGGATTCTGATCGATTATGTTCGCAGGGCACGGGCTGTTCACTCGGCTTTTCATCTTCTTAGCTGATCCTCTTTAGTCGAGGCCTTCGGTCTGGTCATTTGCTGGGACGTTAATGATCTTTGTTCGTTCGGGCGTTCCCTTCACGCTAGTGCAAATCCTTCAGTCACCTCAGTGTATGTTGTGCTTGTTTCTGGGACCGTCCTTCGCAGTCTTGCCTTTTTCTGAATCTCATGCGATTCTGTCCTGCAGCTCTTCTCCCTTTTGCGCTCTTCGGTATGTGTTCACGATCACCTTTACCTATTGCTCGTATTTACCTACACTTGTTTGCTTACTGCACCTCATGCAGGTGTTCGTGCTTGCTCGATGTCAGTCTCTTGCGTTCACTCGTGCTTGTTTCCTTGCTGCACCTCTTGCACTCGCTCGTGTTTGTTTTGTGTCGACTCTTGTGTTTGCTTTATTTGTCCTTACCAGTGCTTGTTTATTCCTTCTATCCGTCACTGCTTGTTTATTTGCTCTTATCAAATCTTGTTTGTTTCTTCTCGCCAAAGCTTGTTTATTTGCTCTCGCCAATGCTTGTTTGTCTCTTCTCGCCAATGCTTGTTTATTTGCTCTCGTCAATGCTTGTTTGTCTCTTCTCGCCAATGCTTGTTTGTTTGCTCTTATCAATGCTTGTTTCTGTCTTTATGCCTGACTTCAAAATGGTCGCCTACAGTTTGCACAGGGAAGGTGTCCCAAAAGTTGCCTGACTCAAAGATGGCCGCCGTGGTTATCTGCAGGCACTACTTTCTCTCTCTTCATTCGACCCCTTTTCTTCACACAGGACTCACCGGCAGTCATTTTCAGGAGCAGCACCCTCCAGATTCAGCTCCCTCTGGTCACTGCTGCAGTCAGGTGAGGTTGAGGTGGGCTCCCACCTTACTTTGCAGGGTCCTTCGGCGGCAGCGTGCCAAAAGCCAAGCATCCGGCGTGAGGTTTTCCGACGTCGGAACTCACTCGGGCTCCAATTTCACCGCGCTCAGCAGCGCGTGGCAGCAGACCTTCGTGGGGGCAGTCCACACCAGGATTCACTCTTCTTCGGCCACAGTAGTCATCAGGTGAGGTTGGGGTAGGCTCCCAACTCACTTTCTCGGTTCCCGCTCTTCGGCGCCGATAGCGTGCCAAAGCTCACGCATCGGGCGGGACTCGCGCTTTCGGCGCGAAAGGCTTCTTCTATTCGAGCGTTTCAGCGCTTGTGGTAGCGGCTCCCTCTGGGCTCCCACAGTCACGGGAGGGGCAGGGTCACCTGCTGCTGATCTCTTCTTTTAACTGGCAGCATCTCACGGCAGCGGATTCTTCTTTTCGACGCTGCAGGGGACAGGGCGCTCTGATGGGGTTCTGTAGGCTTCAGTCATGCCTATCCCACCCTCGTCGCCAGTTGTAGCATCTTGCTACAAAGAACCACAGACACAGGTTCTTATATTCAGGAGCTTTATTACTTGCAACTTATCTCGACCCTGTCCCTACACTAACTGTCTGGTTCCTGTCCCCCGGCTCCTCCCGTTCCTGCTCCTCCCTTAACTCCGCCCCCCAACCACTAGACTACCTTACACAATTCTACAAGCCCCCGCTCGGACATACCCTGGCCAGCTAACTGGGGGCCACCCCCTCCCCTCCTATAACAGCTATAAAAAATATAGGTATGTGGCTTGACCAGAACCTGACGATGGAGGTCCAGGCCAAAAAACTATCAAGTACCTGTTTTGGGATACTTCGTATGATCAGAAAAATAATGGCCCTGCTCTCAGAAAAATCAAGGAAGATGGTAGTGCAGGCCTTGGTAGTATCGAGGCTTTACTACGGCAGCTCTCTCTATCTGGGTTCTCCCAAATACGTTCTGAACAGACTGCAAGTCGTACAGAATGCAGCTGCACAACTGCTGTTGAAGATACCCAGACATCAATCTTCCAGATGCTCCTTGAGGGAGCTTCATTGGCTCCCGATCCAAGCCAGGATAAATTTAAGTCCTTAAGCTTGATTCACAGAGCCATGTATGGGAGAGGCCCCACCCTGATACAAAAGTTGGTCTCACATTATTCACCCCATCACCACCTTAGGTCAAGCTCAAACTTTCTGATGAATCCTACCAGATTCAAGAGAGCCAGGTGGGGTGGAAGGTCATTCGCTCACCTGGTACCTAAACTGTGGAACAGCATGGATCCAGAACTCCGACTAATTGAAAACGAAGCATTCTTCAAAAAAAGACTCAAAACATGGCTTTTCCCCTATACTCATGCGCTAACATCTGCCTGTCCTGTTTCACTTCAGCGCTGGGATGCCTAAGGGTAGCCATGCGTTTTACAAATCCCCTAAACCTAAACCTACATTCTGTTGGCAGGGCTAGCTTGTATTATAAACAAGCCTTTACAACCATTTCCGTGACGTGTGAAGATATTACACAGGGTGCAGGGCTATGTTTCCTCTCAACCCCCTCCCTGTGATGTCACATAGGAGCTTTAGGAACTAGAAGATCATTGGACTAGTGGGTAAAGCTGCCTAACAGCATTAGCAGCTTCTGGTTCAGGCAAACATTCCCTTTTTGATCTTGAGGAACTTGGTGCTTCTTCCACTGTGTTCTCCAAAACATGAGCCTCCCAGGATGAAATACCATTAAAAAGGTGTAAATGTGTGTAAAAATTGTAAGAAGGATGTGTGTTCATTTACGCTTCCAAAAGATTGACTTGCTTGCTTAATTCTGTAAGGAAACCCGGCATGTGCACATAGTGTGCCTCCAGAGCTGCAGTCAGCCATCTTTGCTTATGATTTAATCTTAAACTAATGCAATTTAACAGGACTCTCCTGTCTTTCGCAGGCAAGGAACACGTATCATGGTGGCGAATCATCCCATGGATAGAAAAATGCATCTGAGATAGTCCGTCTTCTTATGCAACTTTAACAGAGAGTTTGACCTGCCAAGAACTTACAATCTCTCCAGCCTTTCTCTAAGTCTTGCAAATTCATTTGCATGTCTTGCCTGAGACAGAGCATGTGCTCCCGCCTGCAAAATATTTTGTTAGCTTACAGGTGGCTTAAAGCCTGCTTTGTTTACCATTGGTTGGCTTCATCTTCACTCTCATTTCCTTGCTTCTCTTTAGTCTGTGCTTGCTAGCTTCACTTCCTCTTCGTGCATTCGTCCTCTGCTGGAGCCTCACTCTGTCCACAGTGTTGCCTGCCTCGTCCTGTTGCCTGTGGTTCTCCTAGATCCGCCCACCATCCTCCTGCCATCCCTCATGGTGCTTGCCATCCCTACTTCCCCTCACTGTTCGTGCTTGCCCTCCCCCACCTGCTATAACAAAAAAACACTAGGATGCAACCAACGCTGGCTGCGTCATAAGGCTTTTTTATCACCTAACGTTATTTCTTTTAATTTTAATTAACCTACATCACCCTGCTCCGTTTTTGCTTGCCCCCTTAATATCCCCTCCCATTCCTTACTGCTTGCCCCTCTGTTCCACTCCCAAAAAAGCCTCGACAAAAAGAAATAGCTCTTGTATGCCCAAGAGCTATTTTACTTTGTCAATGTTTTTTAGCCATGTTGTAAATAAAACACTTGATGCAGCCAGCGTTTACTGTGTCGGATCACTTTTTTTTTACTTTATGCCACTACACTGCAGCTGTACTGCTGTACACACACTTACAAAAAACATTGGCAAAGCCAATAGATCAGACGTAGGCGAGACCTATTGCCTTTGCCAAAGCTTATTTACATCTGCTAATCTCTTTTTGTGTTTGTCACTAGACCATTATTTCTGTATGCTGCTTCCTCCATAATTCTGACCTCCTTTATGCCTTATACTCCTTTTTCATCTCTATTGTGCGGTCTCAGAATTCCCAAGTTACTTTCCTTCACAACAATAATAAAAGTGTACTATAATACTATAAAATATCACATCACTTCACAAATTGCTTATGTTGAATGGCAAGGCATTGTTTACACTCCATGTACAAAACCACAAACTAGCTGTGAATCTTTCTATTTAATGATCTAATGAAACTGCAATGTTTCTTTTTAATACTGAAGATACATTCATGGCGTAAGACGTGAAACAACTGAATAAAAAAGGGTGTTCAGAAACAGGAGAAACGATAGAAGGAAAACATGAGGTTGAGGTGTCACCTTTATCCAGGTAACTCCTTTGCCACCCCACACCCCACTGAAAAATAAGCTCTTCCCTTAGTTCTCCAAGAATTCCAAGCAACATTTTTAATTGATGTAATGTCATGCACCCCGCTAAGCCTACACATATGTAACAAGCCACTCCTCCATCAGTTTGATAAGTGCCATGCTAGACATTGTATGGCAAGAGGACTGTGAACAAGATGGGCAGGGCAGGATGAAGGAGTTTTTACGAAGCAGACTTTCACTCATAGTAACGGAGATCACTGATAATTAATCATGTCATTTATTTTCTCCACATCTTACTTGTTATACACCCTAGTTTAGAAAACGGTACCAGGCTTGGTTGTCTTCCACCATACTTCTAGTACAAAGATGATCAGAAAAAAAGGAGTTGCATCACAGTGTGCATAGCATAGGTACTGAACCAATCAGTTAACCACATTCACAAAGCTTTTTGTTCCAAATTAAATTTGTTATGGTGGCATCCTAGTTTTAACAACATAGATTGCTCTTATCCTAATGGGGTCTATCAGAGGGCACTTCTTCACTCCTCGAGGGATGATATTTTCCATGAGCTAGCATGCCTTTGCCGTATCTCATTATAAACTCTACCTTGGCTCCAGTAGCTTGCTTGCTATTGGAAACAATTTTGCCCACAAACTAAATCCTGGTTTGTCAGGTCTGTGCCCTGGAACACTTCAAAGTAAAAACAAACACAGAATAGGAAGCACAGAGGAGTTCTGGGTGCCTACCATAAAACAAGTAGTGGGCTTGCAATATAATACAATCTTTACAAGTATTTACCCTCTTGTTGCAGGGACTATTCAGCCAATATCCCTCAGATCACCACAAGTAACTGGTTATAATGAACAAAATAGGGAAACCCCTCTCTTTGGTCCTGATGTATATCTTGGCTGGACTACTGTCATCACTCCACAATGGAGTATCAAGTACTCCAAAAAGCTGGCGGTATTCCACCCGCTTTATTTAGATTAATGCAGGCAGATCTCTGTCCACGTCAACAGAGTGTTCACTCTGGTGTACACGGCTCATTGCTGCCGACATGGCAGACTCCACTGCTATCGAATAGCACTCCATTGCTATAAGGGCGGCGGGGCTGCGTTAAGCCTATTTAGATTTCAAAGTTGTGCTGGTGGTGTTCTAACCACGGTTTGCCAATGGAGTGCTTTCATCCCGGGATGCAGTCCATATTGGACTATTCTTGTGGCTGTAGGATGGATGCTAGCATCACACACCTGATGTGTTTTGGCTACTAGTTTTCACCTGCAACCCACACTGTAAAACACACTAGATTTTGGCCATGATCTTTTGCCATTCCAGCACAGCAGAACGTTGTACAAGAGCTCTCTGTTCCTTGTTCATTTACTCCTCTTTCCTTATTATCTTGTGGGTTATTTAATTGATTTATGTTTATTATCTCAGAAATGACATTGAAGAGAAATCCTTGTGTTACTGAGGAAGAATTGGCTGTCATGGTGGATGACATTATTAGAGTAGATTATTTAATCATGTGAGGGAGGAAGAAGATCTGATCCATTCAGCTTCCTGTGCTTAATGTATCTATTAATCAGGTGGGGAAGGATCACTGGTCCTGCATAACCAGGGTATGCAGGTCGTAGATTGGTGTGTCCCAAATAAAAAAACCTCATGCACGTGTTGGGAGGATCGAGGTAGCGGTATATCTTGATTCTCCGCTATTCATACACGTGTGTGCATAATCATTGGGTCAGTTTGTTATGCAGCCTCCACCCGGAGGTTCTTAACCATGGTTAAAACCAGTAGTGATCAGTGATGTGGTCAGTGCTCTGTGAAGTTAAAATACCCAGACAGACAGATTTTGTGCTTTATTAGGTCTGGATTCGGGTAGCCTGATGGCTGATTTGTAAGGTCGTGCGTCCTGTGAATTTCTTAGGAACTCATACGCACACAAATTAGTAGTTAAAAGTGGTCGACATGTTTCTGCCCTGTATTGCCTTGTTAGGTCTGACAGGCGTTCTTCAGAACCGTTGTGCTTTATTAGGTCTGGATTCGGGTAGCCTGATGTCTGATTTGTAAGGTTGTGCGTCCTGTGAATTTCTTAGGAACTCATACGCACACAAATTAGTAGTTAAAAGTGGTCGACATGTTTCTGCCCTGTATTGCCTTGTTAGGTCTGACGTGCTTTCTTCAGGACCGTAGTGAGTGGTGAAAAGTGAGTGTTTATAATAGAAACTTTCTAATTATAATCAAAAAATGAAAAAGGAATAAAGTGACCTGTTTTCCTTAATTTCAAGTAGGTTTCATTGTACCTTAAGTGAGGTATTACCGCACTTCAACGGGTTTGGCGGGAGGGCGAGGGTGCCTACTGTGGCAAAATCCCTCTCGCACTGCTTGGGCTGATGAAGCCTCTGTCCAGGTCAATGAGACCTTCTTGAAATTAAGGAAAACAGGTCACTTTATTCCTTTTTCATTTTTTGATTACAATTAGAAAGTTTCTATTATAAACACTAACTTTTCGCCACTCACTACGGTCCTGAAGAAAGCACGTCAGACCTAACAAGGCAATACAGGGCAGAAACATGTCGACCACTTTTAACTACTAATTTGTGTGCGTATGAGTTCCTAAGAAATTCACAGGACGCACAACCTTACAAATCAGACATCAGGCTACCCGAATCCAGACCTAATAAAGCACAAAATCTGGCTGTTCGGGTATTTTAACTTCACAGAGCACTCACCACATCACTGATCACTACTGATTTTAACCATGGGTAAGAACCTCCAGGTGGAGGCTGCATAACAAACTTACCAAATGATTATGCACACACGTATATGAATAGCAGAGAATCAAGATATACCGCTACCTCGATCCTCCCAACACGTGCATGAGGGTTTTTTATTTGGGACACACCAATCTATGACCTGCATACCCTGGTTATGCAGGACCAGTGATCCTTCCCCACCTGATTAATAGATTATTAGAGTAGACCCGCAATTGTTTGGAGCCCATGTACAAAATACAACCATAGCTCGAAAAACGCAAATGTGGTCCAGAATAGTTGACAGAGTGAATGATGTAGCAAACCACCTGAGCACACAGCAGGAAATTAGGAAATTAGGAAGAGGTGGAACGACCAGCGCAGGATATTGCGTTGCCCTGCCTCCAAGCATCACCTGGAGGCCCAGAGGACTGGTGGTGGTTCTCCCAGCCCCCCTTACAACTTTTTCCCTTGGAGGAGAAGGTCTTGCAGATCCTACATTATGAAGGCTTCACAGGAGTCCCTGGTGGACTGGAGACTGTTCATTTACACTTTTCGAGGTGTCACTAAACCTAAATGTCCTGTTTGCTTTGAGGTCAGCTGTTGCTAATGTGTTTTGCAAATGTTCTTTAACATTCAGACCTAAATATATCAGTAACATCTTGTTTAGCTTGTTTGTTTGAATGTGTTGTGTGTAAGATAACAGGTTTCGATCTCCATTACATTTCACATGCTGTCATGGTGCTTGTAAGTGTTTGTACACCAAATAACAAAAACATATATGTGTTTCATATAGTAAATGCCTGTTCTCTGTTTACTTCTGCTTTTCACTAGGTACATTCAACTTACAATTTTGCAAGTGTTGTGAATGTATAATTGAAATAACTGCAACTACCATTATGCCTTGTTGTGAATGTATCGTTGAAATAACTGCAACTACCATGATGCCTTGTTTCTGTTTTGTGAAAATCATATTGTGATATACATTTGCTCATTCTCCCTTTGCAATCATTTGTTCACATCAGGTAAAGTGTTATTTATAAATCAACCTCTATTTAATGCTATCTTTAGAAATTTGTTTGTGTTGAACTTTTGTATGTTGTCCTTTTCTTGCAATGTAACTGAATTGATGTCATTAGTTGCACAAATCAAAGTTTGTAGACCAAAAACATCTAGCCTTTTCGACGCTGATGACGGAACCGCTCCGTCATCAGCCGCGGTGGCGCTGTGCTGATGACGGAGCGGTTCCGTCATGGCCCGCCCAACGTGCCTGCGCGGCGCTGATTTCGCGCCTGCGCGGCGCGTTCTATTGAGCGGGCAGGGCCATGACGGAACCGCTCCATCATCAGCACAGCTCACCCGAGGCTGGTGACAGAGCGGTTCCGTCACCAGCGTGTGAGCACCGCGCGGCCCCCTGCCCCCTTAGCACTGCGGCAGAATAGCCGCCGCAGCGAAGGTGTTAAGGTATGTAAATTTGAATGCTGAATTTAAGTGGATTATGTGAAAAATTTACTCTGCACAGTTAATGTGAGGAATAATGCTAAACATCCTTCTAATTTTTATAAATGTCTGTTCTTTAGCCTGCTAATGCTTGGAATGGTTAATTTCACATTTTTCCTCTCTACTATGTGGTGTTGAATGGTTGGTACATTGTATGTATAGTTACAAAATGTTTGTACATCGCAGGATATCTTTTTACCTGTTTATTTGAAGTTGCTTTGTGTGAAATATAAACCGTTTGATTAAATAATTACAATACCACTGAAAGGTATAATCAAGGTACTGATTTCCTTTTCCAGTTTAAGTAGCAACTCTTTTGGGTTACAATTCATTATTTGAGTAATCCACACTTTTACAATGTATTAATTTTTTCACATTCAGAATAGGTCCAACAGCCAGTTCATGGCCACATGTCTGGCACTTAGGAAACCTTCACTCCAGCCCTGGATCAAGCCTCCATGGAGGACTCCACTCCTGAAAGTTTGGATGAAGAGAAGAGGCCTGGTCCATCTGGTCTGCCTGGTCAGACGGCTTCAGTGAGTCTCACTCAGCCCACACCTATACCACCCACCCCTGCTGTTACCACACCTCAGCTTATGAATACATCCACTTCCTGTGTCCTAACCAACACGTTAGAATTGAAAATGTTATAGTCCTATTGCTCGTTTTTCATTCTGTGTCAAGTTAGCATTCATGGCGCCATTTTATTAGTAGCACCGTTCTGTTCTATAATCGAATCTAAGCTCCTGTCTCATACTGCTTGCCTCAGCAGAAACGTTTCTGCATACATCTTTCGCCAAGGGCGAGATCATCTGCACTAATGAATGAACCCTCTATTGTGGTATGCCTTTGCTGTTAGATAGGCTTGTTCCCACCTTCTAGAATGGCCGGCATAGGCAGGGTAACCTTGTAGCGAAGATAACAGGTACCCGGTCCCAGGACTGTAGCTCATCCTTCTGTACCTCCTTTGTTTGCTAGTGCCTGGACTGGAATTTTCCAGTGTGGGCTTGTTCTTAAGGATTTGAAAATGTACAATATCCTATGTTCTGTTGATGGGAGTCAGGCCCTCGGCAGCTATCTCATAAGGCTGGTCAGACTGGGCGCCGCTGCAGTGCAATACCAATAAATAAATTAGTTTTATATTCTCTACTGTTTGACCGACACTTCAATTGTTTGGAAGGCTGAGGGGTGGTCACGAGTGACACGGGTGACCCCATTCGGGTCATATCCTTCAGTTGGTGCCCGAACAGGAACCCCATTGGGCTTACCCATCCTCACCTGCGGACAGGTGCGGAGGATGTGGCCACATCAGGTCAGATGGGCGGATCAGGGATCCCTGCACGATAGATCCTGATGCTCGCAGCTGCCCCACCTGTCTGATCGGGCGGAGCCTCACCCAGCGGTCATCCTGGCTAGGGTCCTGAAAGGCGAAACCCTTGGATCTGACTGTTTGGCCCGAAGAGTCAGCAGTAGAGAATACATCTGCTCAACCTGTGTGACCAGGTGAGTTGCCTTGGTTCTTTGTGAATATGGCGCCATTTTGAATAATCATTGGTATGGTCTGAGGACCATTTGATTTAAACTTAGCAGGTCTGTGGACCGATTTGAATACAGAGTGACTGTGGATACTCTGCCAGACAACATAATTGATTTGGCTTACTTTTGGAAATGTCTGGGATTTGGTTGGTTTTCGATTTTGTGGATTCGCTTTTGACTTGTCACTTTTGTGCAGTCTGAAGACTGCCTTTTAGTTTTCTTCATTCAATGCAGTCCGAGGACCAACCTTTTTGAAAGATATTTGTGAGCTATTCGCCTGGTGCAAATAGTAGCAAACTTGAACCCTATTAGGATGCCCTGCTTGAGCAAGTTGTGTTATTTGGGGTGGCGTTGTTGCTCTGCTGAGGCCCGCTTGGAGGAAAGGCAACCTGCACCTCCGGGAGGCACCTCAAACTTCGATACATATGTTAAGCATGGCCTTGGTCCTATTATGTTTAGTACACTATGGCAAAAATATACGAGGGACAATGCCGGGTTGCAGTGGCCACTAACAGGTACCTTTGATGAACAAACACTGAATTTCCTGCAGGATAAAATATTAGTAAAATGAAGTAGGCAGTCCATGTCTGACTACCTTCAGGTATGGCTAAAGGAAGCTAGGCAAAGGCGAATGAAAGCAGAGAAAGAGGCCTGAAGAGGAAAGATGCAGATAGTGACTCAGAAAGAAGAAGCGTATGATAGAGAGAAGGTGGAAAAAGGTATAGAATGTGCTGACAGAAAGTTTAGGTTGCAGTGTGACAAATCCTATGTTGCCCGAGAGGAAGGCAATGCATTCGTGGAAGAGCAGTTAGACACTCGACCTCCACCTCCCTTTGCCCCACAGAGGTTATACCCTGCTTTCCCAACGCCTCGGTCTTCTGCCCCTCCACCTCCTCCTCTAATTCTTCTGTTCTTGATCTGGCTGCCTCGGCTACAGTTCCCTGCTCATTCTCTAGCCTCACATGCTGTGACTGCAACAACTGCAAGTCCCCCTGCTACACTTATTGTTTCCGCTTACACTCTTTTTCCATCCCTCTCACCCTTGGCACAGCCATTAATAACATTAGTGCTTGCTCCTTCATCTATTGTGTCTATATCAAACATATCTTCCCCAACACTGTTGAGTATTGGGATGCTGGTGCATGGACTGGACGAGGAGGACTGGGAGACTGCACGGGAATAAATGGGGCGGGTGCTGATTCAATCTGATGTGGGAGATGCAGAGAAAAGGATGGTAGCTCATCAGGCTGCCCAGTGGGCTCGGAAATCGATTTACAGTATGGAGCATGTGTGGAGTGTGTTGAAGGAGTTGTGATGTATTCCTATAGGTTCTGTATCGATCCCCCTATTCCTGACCCTATTCTGGTTAACAAGTTAACTAGCAGCCATCCCATGAGGCAGAAAACCCCCATGATGCAGGAACCGTTATCTGATTAAGCCACACTACGGCACAGGAACGTGTTATCTGATTAGGTCATAACGCTTGCCATCTAATTAGACAAGCGATATTCCTCCAGCCCCTGATAAGGCATACGGAGTTCTCAAAACAAATCAAACCTATGACAACCTGGGAAAAACCCTGCGGCCATTGTTTTGATTTCACCGAGAACTTCAGCAAAAGAATGTGCTAACGACCAGGTCGTATGACATCCTTATTGACGTATCTATGTCCATCCTTTCGTCAATCTCGGCACCTTAAAGGTATAAATATTACCGATATTGCCCTATGCAAACACACGCGGTGGTGACGAGATCGGAGCAGCCAGACTTGCCGAAGCCCAGAGCAGAGCAGACCCCGCTGGCGCAGCCCCGCCTTCCTGACGCGCTGAGAACGAGACGCTGCTTTCTACTGCCGAGAAATCCAGCTCCGGCGCTTCCGGGTAGCCCTCGCAGGCAGCCTGGAATATCGAGACCAGAGACGAGAGATACCATCCCTCATTCATCCTAGACTCCAGGTACAGAACTGAATAACCCCTTGCAGAGAATTCTTGAGTCAGTCACTTGGCAAAACAAACTTAACTTAAACTGCTACTTTCTATTCCCGCCCACGTATTAGGCTTAGGTCAGGTACATCTGGGGTAGGCGTAGTTAGAAACACCAGTTGAGTACGATTAGTCAAATGTATATGTGTATGTATCTATCTTATTCATTTTAACCCATCATATGGCTTAGAAACCATATCAATGTTTTTACAGTATTATTTTATACTTCTGCTTTTAATGTATGCACTTTACTTAACCATAAGTATTGCAATAATATCGATCCATTTCTCTTGTATGAGAAAAGAGACTGATCAATAAATACCATCTTTTATTGAACACGCCCGTCTCTTCCTTTTCTCTACAATCTGGTGAGACTAAGAATGCACGTACTGACTGAGTAAAATAAGTCGTCTTTTGTTTTCACACGACTCTAGAGATACACTCTTGATTAGGGGAGAGCAAAGTTGTCATGTTCTATGGTTGTCAGAAACTAAATCCCTTCTTGTCTATCCAGGGAGGTTCAACTCCTCCTTGCCTATTCGAGAAAGTTTCTAGTGAACTCTGAGCTAGCTGGCAAACCCAAAACTTTAAGTCTAATATCGACAATAGAAGACCTAGTTAACGTCTGGTCTAGGCCTATACTATTGAAGGTATTATTCCAATGCACAGAGCCTATTGGGATAATAGGAACTACACTACATGGCGCCCAACGCGTTTGGATAGGCGATAAAACTAACGTAAGACATTTAGAGTAACTCAGTCGTGCTTTTTCACTCAGACCCCTTTTTTTCCCATAATACTCCAAAGACGTCTGGAGTGGGTGAAAGGTAATATCCACCAGACCTCGCAGGAGGAAACTCCTATGTATGGTCCTTGGTTTAGTCAACGTTGAAGGATACACTGTTCCAAAAAATTGTGCATCTAATCTTTGTTTCCATAAGAACCTGATCTGCAAAACAAACTAAATAACCTTCTGGACAGTACAATGTCAGACACTGAAGGAGAAAGAGAGGCAGTTAGAATAGTAACTGAACTCGCAGCAGCTGATAATGCACTGCAAGACGCTGACCCGGATATAATACTCATCGCGGTCAACATAAGAAAATCTATAACTTTAAAACTTATAGAAAATGGACTGACACCTAGAGGTGGCACAGTTATATTCGTAATTGAGGCACACGAATATCGGCAGACAGAGGTATTCTATTCATGGATACACTTTCCAGCAGCAAATGCTGTAACAAAGGTCTTCCACTATTACAAAACAGAGGAACCTCCTAATGAGTACACTCCTTTCGAGGAGGTGGAAGTACCACTTAAATTTCAAGAGCATCTGCTCTTATTTAATGGCGCCCTAAAACATAATAATATCATCACCAGGCTCGGTCCATTAGGTAGACCAGGAGCAACGTGGCCGGTACTAGCCGGATACACACCACATCCAGACATCGATGGGATGTCTGCAGCAGAGCTTTTAACACAGCTAAAACAATTAATAAAATTACATAGACAATTAGTCCAATATGTGATGCGGACTTCAACAATTCAACCAGCAATTAAAATTCCACAGCTGACCCCTCATCAGGGGAACACAAATAAAATTACACCACAGAACATACAATCCTGCCTAGGTAAAGTACCAGCTGAACGGGAACAAATACCATTCTGGTTAGCACAAAAAATCACCCAAATAGAGGCGGTGTTTCCAGACACCACCCCGTTAGAAAAACACAGGATTCTGACTATCTGTCTTCCAATGGGAATCGCACCACACGTGGAGGACTGTGACACTTGGGGTACAGTCTTTGCTTCCATCTACACAAAAACGCACGGTGTTCCATCCATTTCGGTAATACCAGATGTGCTAAAACAAATTCAAGATGAATACGGTCCAGAACCCGCTTTAACTCTTGGTATGAAATTACTAAAAGACTTCAAGCAGGTCTCGGCTATATTATTAGCCAACATAAAGGGAGAAGCAGCAAACGTGGCGATCCGCCAGAGGTTAAAGGAGACAGATATAGCTGACCAACCAGCTGAAATTGCCAGAATTATAGAAAAATCCTATGAGGAACTAGGTAGAGATAGTTTAGGTGGAATACCAGTAAAACCACAACTGATTGAAAGTCCTGGAAAAATATTTTTTAATAATAATTCAACATCACAAAAAAAGAGCTGGGATGGAAACAAACAATCCAATCCTAAAGAAAAGAAATTCCAGTCCAGAGGAAGGTCTCCTCGGCGGAGAGAAAAATCTCCGAACCAAAGACACAGGTCACCCCAAAGTGACCCCTCTGGGAAAAGATATAACCTTAGAAATAGGGATAATATAAAGAAGCCTGATAGATATCAAGACATTGATACACATCCCTCTCAATCTTTTCAGACTTCCTCGCAGAAATCGGAAAGAAGAGGACGATCAGAACAAAGAGAAGAGCACGCCAAGTCCAAAGACAAGGAATCTGCTCATCTAAAAAAGAAACTACAATTTCCAAAAAAGAAGGTTGCCAGTATCAAGGTAGTTAACAATGCCGAGAATACTGAGGACACAACTGAAAAACGGAGAATGGGCTCAGACAATGCTAGACAGAGCAGCAGAAGTGAGCATAGCTCGCAAAGTCCTTATGAATCTTCTGGAGACAGTGGACACGAATGAATATCTTCAAGTGGAAACTGCAGACACCAGAGTTAGCAAACCTCACAAAATATATGAAATAACTTTACGTATAGAAGGGGATAAGATTAGAAAAATAAGGGGACTATTTTGGGATAATCTCTCCAAGGGCTATGACATCCTTCTAGCTGAAAAAGACTGGCCACCAGAGTTTGTCAGGGAGTGCCCTCATGGCGAAGAAATAATTATGCCTGCCTTCTCAAATCATATCCCAATTCATAAAAAATACACACTTGCCAGAAAGTGGGCAGTAGCTCAAGCTCCTGCTTTATATAAAAATCATGTAGGATGGGATGAGGACTCTCCTCCTCACAAAATCCAGTTAAAATCACAACCTACTGCACAAAGACAGTACCCAATTAAGCAAGAAGCTAAAAAACAGGTAAAAGAAATCCTAGATCAACTAGAATACCAGGGGGTGATTGAAACTTGCACCTCACAAATGAACAACCCTTTGTTTCCGGTCTTCAAACCAGACAATTCATATCGTCTAGTTTTGGATTACCGACACCTTAACTCATGTTGCAAAACTTTTGCAGTGCAAAACTCGCATAGTGCTGCACTAATGAATAACATAGTGCGCAAAAAATACAAAACAACATTAGACATCTCTAATGGATTCTTTTGTCAAAACATAGCACCAGAGAGCAGATATTTGTCTGCGTTCTCAATAAATGGCACTCAAAAACAATTCTGTCGGTTAGCCCAGGGGTACAAGAATAGCCCAGGGGTATTCTCAGCGAGAGTAACAGAATTACTACAAACATATGATGACGAGGCATTATCTTATGTCGACGACATATACCTAACAGATGATGACTTGGATACTCACTTGAAGAGAGTGAACACCATAATACTTGGGTTCGCAGCAGAGGGTTACAAATTCAACTTTAAAAAATCTAGAATTGCCCATCTAACAGTCCTGTTCTTAGGATACGAATTATCAAGTGAAGGCAAAAGCCTGGCTGACAATTTCCTAGAGAAATGTGCCGTACTCCAAGCACCTAGAACACTAAAAAACCTACAGTCAATTCTAGGCTTCCTAACTTTCGGAAGAACATACATTGCAAATTACGCAGAAAGGGTCAAACCCCTTTATGATCTAATAAAACCAGATTTTAAAAGAACCAATTGGACTCAAATACACACAGAAATTTTGAGATCCTTACAAACAGACATGTTAATTAAAACAAAATTAGAAACACGTGAAAACACACGCAATCTAGTGATTCGAGTCATCCCAGGAAGATGCGGATTCACATACCTGACCTCTAATGAGGGAGAAAAGGTACCAATTGCATTCAAATCACACTTGTACACACAAGCTGAAAAGAAATTCAGCATTAAAGAAAACATTGTTCATGCAGTTCAAACCGCAATAGCTAGAGAAAAAGATCAAGCGGACGGTAGACATATCACAGTCAGAACAGCAGAATCAGCCTTTGAGGCATTAACAACACCGTGTAATTTACCAACAACAACATTGAATCCGGAATGGATACAATGGGTGAATTCAATTACAACGGACAAAGTATACTACTACTTTGATCCAGAACTAAAGGAATTGAAAAATCTAGAATTTAAAAGAACATTCCCTCTGCCTATCGACATTCTGCCCTTACGACAATACGCTTGTGTAATCTATACAGACGGACATGCTCAACCCTCCGTTTGGGGAGAACAAGCATACAACCCCACATGTGAGATTACAAAAGAAGTGTGGCGCGGAGGTAATCTAAGACCTCTATTAACAAAAACACACTCAGTAGAAACTAATTCAGAACAACAGACTGAAATAATAGCATTGAAAATGGCGCTAGATAATGCGGATCGCGAATTCCCGACACTTATAGTGTCCGATTCATATTACTGCGTCAAATCATATAACAACGATTTGCAGACATGGATTCAAAACGGTTACAAAGATGACACAGGTGCAACAATAAAGCAAAAACTGCTTTGGGAACAAATAGTTCTTTTAAAAAAAGAACTACCAAAGACTCACGTGACACACTCACTGAGTCATCAACGTGATGGCGTTCACGTTGCAGGGAATTCATTGGCTGAAACAGCCACAGCGGTAGCAACTAAATCGGCTTCCGTAGCTCGAAAAAAGCGTACAGTGAAGTATATTGACGGTGAAACAGTGCTGGCGGTGAAAACGTCATCAAAAGGCGACTGCTCAGCGCTACCGATCAACTATCCACTCAATTATACATACATAATCGATGCAAACTCCGTCCCTTTTGCTCGAATCCCTGGAGTGGGGGATAGAGTGATTCCAAACATGGACAGGAGAACCTTGTTAATAGCAGACGCACATATGGGCGAGGGTCTCAGACACCTCAAACTAAAAGATTCTCTGGAAGAATTACAATCAAGGTACTGGTGGCCAGGCATGAGCCTGCATCATACCATGTTTGTAAAGAACTGCCCAAACTGTAACAGAAATCGCAGTGGTGAGAGAAACGGTGTAATACCGTGTCGTTTCACTCCAGAAAAGATCAACAGTAAAAAGCAAAGCGTCCGATTAACATATACAGGCTAGTTTCCACTTATAATGTAGATCACCAGCACTCGGCTGACGTCTGGACTGTTATACAAAGATTTGCGAGTCTAAATGGCATATACGCTAGAAGCATGCTACGTTTGACCATTGTTTTCACTCTAGCCCTCCAGCCTGAGGGGAAACATGGCCAAATGAGCATAGCACAGCGGGACTCTTCTCACTTCCTTCCTGAGGGATACGGGATGGTGTAAAGAAAAAACCAAGGCATAAAGCTATCTATAACAGAAAGGATATTAGGTTCGGGAGCTGGGTGGGTCAAACATCTAATAAGTGTCCAACGTAGTCTAAATAACCTGCCAAGAAATTCTCTGAAGGGATTCAGTCCGTACGAATTATTGTTTGGAACTAGGATGTTAGTCTTAGACCTCGACAGTCAGACTTCAGTGGTGAAGGAAAAAAGCTTTGATATCAAAGATCGTTTGGCTATTTTGCAGGACTTAAACGAAACAAGAAAAGACCTGAGCAACATAAAGTTGAAACAGCAGCCAACAACCACTGAAGAACCACCACCTGTCCCAGCAAGACCTGTCTGGATTCCAAAAGTCGGGGATCTAGTCAGAGAAAAGATCGCGGTAAAGAAGGAATTTGGGCCTTCTTACAGAAAAGCAGTTCCTGTCTTGTCCATCAACGGGACAAGATCAGTTGTACTACCGCCGCTTGCTGGTAAAAAGGAGAACCGAGTTGTATCCATCGACCTGGTAAAACCACAATCATGTGGCCGATAACAAATAGTAGGCCAAGTGGACTCCCGATAAGTAGTAGAACACCAAGATTTGCTACAAACACAGAGGTTCAATCTAAGAGGCTAATCACATTCGAAACGCCTACAGAACTACAACAAGGACTATGCAACAATGCAATGGAACTTAGACCTCTGAAAACCCAAATAAAAACATTTAGCAGAGACACACCAATCTATAATGAAGTAACAAACGACTATGCAAGAAACAGTAATCCTGAAGCAATTGGAACAATTGACAGAACTGCATCCGGCTACTTCATAAACCTCGATGATTCCTCTGAAGGCTTCACTGAATCAAAAACACAGCCATCAACAAAAACCTTTAAAGATAAAGTTAAAGTACTTTTGAAACAACTGAAAGAAACATATCTGATTTCTCCATGGATTGAATTTTGGGTGGGTTTTGGTGCATTTATCCTCATACTTTGGCTCATCATGGTACTAACTTTGGGACGCTTCATTGAGGGAAAATATGCTAAAATGGACACAGCAAGTCAGAAAATCAACTTGATCCTCAAACCACACACATCTTCACACGTCGAGAAAAGAGAACTTTCTTCAGTCAACTTCACAGCCAATCCTATACCGGGTGGGGTAGCATGGGACAACACTGACTACGAAATTTATGGTCCGGTTGAAATCCTGAAATATCCACACCAAATTAAGATCTCGTTGAGTGACTTTGTAAAACCAAGCTCATTTGCTGATGATTGGGACTTTGAAAGTATAAATAATATGATGTCTGACTTAGTGATGTCTGCTAAATTTACCAAACATGATTATTTGCAGGGTTCGACAAATTATGATAGTATGTACTGTTACAACCACTATGGTAACCATTTTCTACATAGATCTGCACAACCTAGAAATGTTTTAAATTATAATCAATGGGAACATTGTGCAACCCCTCCAAAAGGAAGCTCAAGAACCGTTTATGACAAATATTCATACTTTTCAGGTTTTAACACAAGTAATGCTGAAACATTTTATTTCAAATTGTCAAATAAGACAGGGACAAAGACCATGATAACAAACACGAAATTGATATATTCAGACTCATTCTTTGAACAAATGAATACTTTTGGTTTTGATTATTGGGACAAAAATGTTGAAGTAAAGAGTGTTTGGGGTACAAAAGAATGGCAAGTACAGGGTATAGAATCTTTGTTTAGAGCCTGCATGATCCCAGAACAAATTATATTTTTAAATGACACTGTTCAACAAACTACCTGTCTTGGCCTAGCCAAAATCAAAGACTTAAATAAACCGTCTATTCCAAAACCAACAATGAACAGCAATAGCTCTACAGATGAAGAGATAGACGTAAATTATGTATTAAACCAAAACAGAACACATCCTGATTGGAAAAAGTGGTTGATCTGGCCCACAGATACTAATAACTGTCAAGACAGATTCCTGAACAAAACACAGGGGTTCAAAATGACCAGGCCAGACCCTAGATATTCCCAAAGACAACACCCAGGGATAATAACCACCTACAGTGTGGGCAAATTATGCCTTCAGTGGCTACAAACTTCCACACTGGCAGAAATTAAGCAACACCTAACTTTACTTACTGATGGTGCTGACTTGCGTGATTTCATTATGGGACCGCGCAAACAGCGTCAGAAACGTTTCATAGCAGCCTCTGTATATGCAGCATACAACGAGGCCTGGAAGGTGACTCAAATTGAGACAGCAGAAAGTATACGGGAAATTGACCGTATTAATTTGGAAAAATCACTTTCTGTAGTGGACAATGGGTTAATGACTCTGTCCTCCAGAATTTTTTCTCTGGACAGCATTGTGTCTTCAGCAATCGACATATTATCGCAAGACTTACTGTTGTTACAACACGGTCAGTCCCAATTGCGTTCTATTGTACAACTTGGCTGGACGTTACAAAACCTGCGTTCAGGCTATGTGCCTTGGCGTTTAATCAACACAACGTCACTATTCAATATCTTTAACCTCACTGATAAACAAATCAGTATGGCACAAAAGGGTGCTGATTATACAATCCTGAGCATTGAGAAACTCGAGAGATTACCAGTGACAATGTCAGAATGACCTGTCAGTGAATGGATAATACATGGGATAATTAATATTCCAATATCAACCTTCAGGTTTCAATACTGCCAAAAATATATACAGGCTGGCATGTACGAAACATTGGGAAAAAGTTACATTAAAACAACATGGAACTTGCCCTATTCACATGCATGTGTCAGTAATAAAGGACAGAAAGTGTTTCATAGTGGCAATAATTGTGCGATGTCACTGAGCGGTACACTTCTGTGTAATGAAATTAGTTTGCATGGAGCCTGTGAAGGGAACTCAAATAACCTTTCATGTCACCAGCTAGGCACACCTGCAACAGAGATAGAACCATTCTTTCAAAGACTCTATAATGGGAGTTACGTTCTAATTGTGGACCGCAGATGTTGTAGTCTTATGCCCGGGACTCCTTATCTCGTAACTACGACTGCGAAGGTCAAGTGCTGTGGACGCTTATTGTTCCCCAGCTCCCTTCCAGACAGGGAGGCAAGGGCATGGCCCAACTTGAAAATTACTTCTATTCGAATAGATACTTTAAGCAGAATGAAAACAGTGCTTCTTCAGACGCCGACCAGGCTCACGTCATCAAAAGAAACGTATGATCTCCTAGTCGCAAGGACGACTGCAGAGATTCACTCAATGTTATCAACTAATTCCCCCATACATTTCGCAGAAATCCTGAATGAAATCTTAAATATTTCTGATACCAGTGGAGTCTCAAAAGTATTTAAGACAGTATTTTCGATGGCATTAACACCATTCAAAGCCATACTGGGTATTTTTCCAGATTTCGTCCATTCGATTTTTGGCGGACTTCCCCTCATTTTGGGACTAATTGCAGGAATACTATTCTTAGTCCTTATATTTCGTTATGGCAAACCATGTCACAGACAAAACACCTGCGACAAGGGAAGAAACAATCCTAGCCATTGGATACCGGGACCGGATATCAAAAATCCTGGGACTATCCCGGCTTAGAGATCTGAACATGACTTGGTTTCTTTCATTTCGACCAATGTGGCAACGATGTGTTTTACCTGTATTAAGGTGCTTGCTATGCGGAGAAGAATGCGTGTTAGACACCTGTCTGACGCTACAATCAGATGCGCCAATGGATGCAGAAACATTGTTGAGTCCAATAAAGGCTCATGCTTTGTGCTGCCCTCAACGGCTACCAATCCTGATGACGGCATTCGTGGAAGCTTCACCACTACGATTGAGGGGTAGTGAAGTTCAAGATGAAAGCAGCATTGATCAGGTACGACCTTCTGTCAGCAATACTAATCAAAACGTCAATGGAGACAATCATGCGCACGAATGCATGGTTACATCCTTTTCCGAGTTAGTGGAACTCTCCCAGGAAGCTGTTGACAGCTTTTTCGACAGTCTAAATGATATGATGTTCTCACCAGAGCAGAAATAGAGACTTTTGAGCAAGCTCGCACACGGCGTTCCCTGAATTTGGCCTTCAACTAGAATAGCAAAATACCATGAACAATTTTCCTTCCAGTTCACGGACAGCGATTTTTTCAGCAGCCCCAAAATATTTTTACATATTTTTCGGGACACTTATCTTCTGCTTAAAGTAAGAACTATTCTTAGAGAACTAAAACTTCTAATTTTAGATAGTTTATAGACATTAGCTGCCCGCTGGTATGTTCATAATTATTTTATTCTGTGATGGAATGGTCTCGAAACTTTTTTTCTGTATTAAGAGCCATTTCATGTGTAAATTCTCATATACAAATTAGTGATAATGTATAGATATGCGTGATTACTTTAGCATTATTCTACAGCTTGAGTGCATATATTACATGTGACTGTTTTTTCCGTATATTTGATAATTTCACAATGCATTTATGTATTTTGGGGTGGTAAGGTATACACGATACTCTACAGTATGTTTTACTATGCATAGATTCGTAAATATGTCCATAGTTAGCGTGGAGTGGGTGTGATGTATTCCTATAGGTTCTGTATCGATCCCCCTATTCCTGACCCTATTCTGGTTAACAAGTTAACTAGCAGCCATCCCATGAGGCAGAAAACCCCCATGATGCAGGAACCGTTATCTGATTAAGCCACACTACGGCACAGGAACGTGTTATCTGATTAGGTCATAACGCTTGCCATCTAATTAGACAAGCGATATTCCTCCAGCCCCTGATAAGGCATACGGAGTTCTCAAAACAAATCAAACCTATGACAACCTGGGAAAAACCCTGCGGCCATTGTTTTGATTTCACCGAGAACTTCAGCAAAAGAATGTGCTAACGACCAGGTCGTATGACATCCTTATTGACGTATCTATGTCCATCCTTACGTCAATCTCGGCACCTTAAAGGTATAAATATTACCGATATTGCCCTATGCAAACACACGCGGTGGTGACGAGATCGGAGCAGCCAGACTTGCCGAAGCCCAGAGCAGAGCAGACCCCGCTGGCGCAGCCCCGCCTTCCTGACGCGCTGAGAACGAGACGCTGCTTTCTCCTGCCGAGAAATCCAGCTCCGGCGCTTCCAGGTAGCCCTCGCAGGCAGCCTGAAATATCGAGACCAGAGTCGAGAGATACCATCCCTCATTCATCCTAGACTCCAGGTACAGAACTGAATAACCCCTTGCAGAGAATTCTTGAGTCAGTCACTTGGCAAAACAAACTTAACTTAAACTGCTACTTTCTATTCCCGCCCACGTATTAGGCTTAGGTCAGGTACATCTGGGGTAGGCGTAGTTAGAAACACCAGTTGAGTACGATTAGTCAAATGTATATGTGTATGTATCTATCTTATTCATTTTAACCCATCATATGGCTTAGAAACCATATCAATGTTTTTACAGTATTATTTTATACTTCTGCTTTTAATGTATGCACTTTACTTAACCATAAGTATTGCAATAATATCGATCCATTTCTCTTGTATGAGAAAAGAGACTGATCAATAAATACCATCTTTTATTGAACACGCCCGTCTCTTCCTTTTCTCTACAATCTGGTGAGACTAAGAATGCACGTACTGACTGAGTAAAATAAGTCGTCTTTTGTTTTCACCCGACTCTAGAGATACACTCTTGATTAGGGGAGAGCAAAGTTGTCATGTTCTATGGTTGTCAGAAACTAAATCCCTTCTTGTCTATCCAGGGAGGTTCAACTCCTCCTTGCCTATTCAAGAAAGTTTCTAGTGAACTCTGAGCTAGCTGGCAAACCCAAAACTTTAAGTCTAATATCGACAATAGAAGACCTAGTTAACTTCTGGTCTAGGCCTATACTATTGAAGGTATTATTCCAATGCGCAGAGCCTATTGGGATAATAGGAACTACACTACAGAGTATGAGCTGTTTGTACAACAGCATGTCCTCAAACATATGTCGACTACATTAATAGGGTTGTAGGGGCAGTGTTTTAATGGCACCTCAGATAATATATGACATACGGGACCTTGTGTATGCTGCCGACATTGCCCCTAATGATGTTTTTAGTAATGTCACACTGATTGGTTATCGAGGCAGGTTACATCAGAAGAGCCCGAAAACAGTGGACCAGTTTCCGACGAGGGAAGTACATCCTATTTTTCACCCTGAAATACCTGAGTGGCGTAATCAGCAGGATGCTGTTGTTAGGCAGCGAGTAGAGGCTTCTTTTCAAGAACAATGGGTTTATACTCCTTGGAAAAGGAGCAAGATTTTTTCTCTTAAGACTCAGTTACCCAACCCTAGAAACAATCCAACAGCATTTAATAAAGAGTTAGCGGAGGCTGCATCATCAATGGTGATTACTTTAGCGGACATTGAGATGTTTTTTGGTTTATTGGTGCCCGTTGATATTTGGCGGCAAGTGCATACACAGGACCATGTTGTAGAGTTGGGTGGCACTTGGGATGAGAGCAGGGCATGGGATAAAGAGAGGAAGCCTGATGAGAAGCCTAAGGCTGGGATACTAGCTTTGCTAGGTTGAATTATAACCTACATGCATTCTTTAATTCCACCTTGAAGGGTAGATTGGGATAAGTTAACAGGAGGTCATCAGAAGAAAAATTAGAGTGTGTCTGATTTTTTTACTAGGTTTTAAGGTGTGTTTTTGGACTTCAATGGACAGGACCTGTTGATGGAGGGAGGTGTCTGACTGTTCATTAACAGATTTGTTACAAACCTGCTTCCCGAGATTGCGACTCAGTTGCCGTCTTCATTAGAGCACTTGGACTACCTCCTCCCCATCAGTGATATTAAGTATGGCACAGTATTACAAGCATAGAGAGAACGAAGAGAAGGAGAAGGTGGAGAAGAAAAATAAGGAGTTGAAGACGAAGGTGTTACTGCAGTAGGTATCTCGGGGGACCGGGAGAGGTCGGGAGAGGTCGATGTATTGGCAGGCCGAACCAGTGTGCATATTGTAAGGAGGAGGGACACTGGCGCAGGTATGCCTGCCATTGTTGCAAAAGGTTGCGGCCCCTAGAGGACGGGGTTCTCGTGGGCAGGGTCATGGAGCAGGTGGTCATGACTGAGGTCAGTAAATATGGAACAGCAGAATCGCTCTGATCGGAACTATTTTGATGACCCTCAGGCTGACAGTACTATCATGATAACTATGATCTGGATGAGGTGGCGGGTTTGACACATGGTTAGGACAGCCAAGGACAGGGTGAGGGACTAGTTCAGATACCTTTAGATCAGCGCAGACCTTATGTTACTGCTGACTTACAGGGCTCAGCTAAGCAATTTTTTGTGGATCCAGACACAATGAATAGCTCTGTTTCTCGTTCACTGGTCCCGGGGCAGCCCTGTCCGGCCAAAATAATGTTTTGGTAGGCTTTTCAGGTGTACCAGTTGTGAGCCCCATTTCCAAGCCCCTTGCCTTGACTATTGGTCCCTTTACTGTAGGCTCGCCTTTTCTATTGATGTCCAATTGTGGAGAAAATGTGATGGGTCTGGATTTGTTAAAGAGGTTGCATGCGAGTGTTTCTTGTTCCCCGGATGGTGTCTATATGACAATAGGGCACACCGTTGTGAGTTCCAAGCAGTGTTTGTCCAAAGATGAATGCCTTCGCACTGAATTTTAATATGTGCCAAATATTTTGTGGGCTACCGGCGATACTGATGTAGGACTGTTACGGATACCTCCAGACTGGTATGCAGACAAAATATCGGTATTTAAATATCGATATACAATTATATCGAAGTTTAAATATCGATGGGACAAAATATAGAAGGTAAGTAATATCGATAAATTAAATATCGATATTAGTAATATCGAAGTATTAAATATCGATGTCAGTAATATCGATGTTAATAATTTCGATGTTACTAATATCGAGTTTTAAATTATTTTTGTGTATATTATTATGTATTTATTATGTATTTAATTTATTTTTATGTAATTTAATTAAATTTTGTATTTTAGTACTGTAGCGGGTTGTGGGTTTATAGGGGAATAGGGTGGGAAGTAATTTAATTATGTTAAATTAATTATTAATTAGTAGGAATTATAAATTAATATTTATTAATTGGAAATTATTTTTAATTAATTGGTAATTAATTTTAATTAATTGATTAATTGATAAATATGTTCTGTAGCGGGTTGTGGGTTTATAGGGGAATAGAGTGGGAAGTAATTTAAATGTAATTAAGTAATAATGTTCTTTAATTAATAGTTTGGTTAATTATCTAATTGTTAATTAATTATTAATTGTTAATTAAATATTATGAAATGGTATTTTTATTAATTTTTTTAATTACATATATTTTGCTCACATGTTTTTAATAATTATGTATTGGTATTTGTAAATGGTTCATATTTATTTAATAGTTAATATTTTTATTATTTAAAATAAAACATTTATTTATAAGTATGTTATTTTTACCCCTACGCTATCCAACATTTTCCCTAATGTTGCACTCTCTGGAGTGGGAATAGTAATTTTTACCCCTACGCTATCCAACACTTTCCCTACTGTTGCGCTCTCTGGAGTTGGAATTGTAATTGTTACCCCTACGCTATCCAACTCTTTCCCTACTGTTGCACTCTCTGGAGTGGGAATAGTAATTGTTACCCCTACGCTATCCAACTCTTTCCCTACTGTTGCACTCTCTGGAGTGGGAATAGTAATTTTTACCCCTACGCTATCCAACTTTTTCCCTACTGTTGCACTCTCTGGAGTGGGAATAGTAATTTTTACAACTACGCTATCCAACACATTCCCTACTGTTGCACTCTCTGGAGTGGGAATAGTAATTTTTACCTCTACGCTATCCAACACTTTCCCTACTGTTGCGTTCTCTGGAGTTGGAATAGTAATTTTTACCCCTACGCTATCCAACTTTTTCCCTACTGTTGCACTCTCTGGAGTGGGAATAGTAATTTTTACAACTACGCTATCCGACAATTTCCCTACTGTTGCACTCTCTGGAGTGGGAATAGTAATTTTTACCTTTACGCGATCCAACACTTTCCCTACTGTTGCGTTCTCTGGAGTTGGAATAGTAATTTTTACCCCTACGCTATCCAACACTTTCCCTACTGTTGCACTATCTGGAGTGGGAATAGTCATTTTTACCCCTACTCTATCCAACCCTTTCCCTACTGTTGCGCTCTCTGGAGTGGAAATAGTAATTTTTATCTCTACGCTATCCAACACTTTCCCTACTGTTGCGTTCTCTGGAGTGGGAATAGTAATTTTTACCTCTACGCTATCCAACACTTTCCCTACTGTTGCACTCTCCAGAGTGGAAATAGTAATTTTAACCCTCCCACTATCCAACACTTTCCCTACTGTTGCGCTCTCTGGAGTGGGAATAGTAATTTTTACCTCTACGCTATCCAACACTTTCCCTACTGTTGCACTCTCTGGAGTGGGAATAGTCAATTTTGCCCCTACGCTATCCAACTTTTTCCCTACTGTTGCACCCACTGGAGTGGGAATAGTAATTTTTACCCCTACGCTATCCAACGCTTTCCCTACTGTTGCACTCACTGGAGTGGGAATAGTAATTTTTACCCCTACGCTATCCAACTCTTTCCCTACTGTTGCACTCACTGGAGTGGGAATAGTAATTTTAACCCCTACCCTATCCAATGCTTTCCCTACTGTTGCACTGTCTAGAGTGGGAATAGTAATTTTTACCTCTACGCTATCCAACACTTTCCCTACTGTTGCGCTCTTTTGAGTTGGAATAGTAATTTTTACCCCTACGCTATCCAACACTTTCCCTACTGTTGCACTCTTTGGAGTGGGAATAGTAATTTTTACCCTACACTATCCAAAATGTACTTAATTTTTTTAATTAGTTTTACATTATTAATAATTGTTATTTATATCATTAATTTATGTATATACATTTATTTGTAATTTATTATATTTTAATTTATTTATAAGTTATTAAAATAAATATTTTAGAGTTAAAATTAATTAAGTATATACTATGTATTATATTTTTATTATTATTATTAGTTTTTATTACATCATTTATTAATTTTAAATATTATAATATATTTTTAACTATGTTTATTATATTTATAAGTATTATTTTGTTAATATTACATTTTATTTACATAAAAAAAAAAACTATATTTTCTAAAAAACGATATTTTTGACATCGATGTATTATTTTCGATATTTTTGTACTTACCTTTTTAGAGATAGGATCCCGATATTATTGTCCACAATATTTTTGTTGCGATATTTTTGTACCTCGATATTTTTGTGGTCGATATTATGTCATAGATTCCTCCAGACTCTATTAAGGTCAAGGACAATGCTGTCCTGCCTCGTACTCCCCAGTACAGGATACTGCAAGCAGGGAAGCAAGCTTTCTTATAGATTATACAGGACTTGATCAAGTCCAGGGTTGTGAAAGAGACAACTGTGAACGTGTGCAATAGCCCTATTCTTCCTATTCTTAAGAGGGCACCTTCGGGTTCCTCTGATGATCATCTGGATGTCTATTGTTTTGTGATTGATCTGCGTGAGGTTAACAAGCTAGTGGTCCCTCAGTTCCCAGTGGTCCCCGACATCACTGTCCTGACTATGATTCCATCCTCTGCCAAATTCTTCTCGGTGATTAATTTGAAAAACGCTTTCTTTAGCATTCCTATTCATCCCGATAGCAGGCACCTGTTTGGATTTGCCCTGGCCGGCAGAAGCTTTCGATTCTGTTGCACTGCTCAGGGCTATACTGAAAGTCCAAGTATATATAGTCACGCTCTAAAGGGCCAATTGGATTCCCTCACACTTCCCCCAGGTAATGTGTTACTGTAGTAAGTGGACGATATCTTGAACACTTCGGACACTGAAGAATGTTCCAAAGATGCAACGGTCCAATTATTGCTACATTTCGCACAGCACGGACATATAGTGTCCCTTTCAAAGTTCCAATATTGTCAACACCTACCTAGGTCACCATCTGTCAAAAGAAGGATGGAGACTAACACCTGAACGCAGTAGGGCTATTGTTAAAATGCCCATCCCTAAGACTCAGCGGTCTTTCATAGGCATTGCTTAGTATTGTCGCCACTGGATTCCTAACTTTCCTTGCTAGCAAAACTGCTGCTGCAGCTAACCGCTAAAGATGTGCATGAACCTGGATGCCTGAATGTCAACAAACCTTTGAGCAATTAAAGGTTGTGCTTTGCTCTTTGCCTGTGCTTGTTACCCCTGACTACCAGACACCGTTCGTGTTGTATGTACATGAGACGCCTAGTTGCATGCTCTCTCTCCTGACACAAGCCTTTGGAGGTAAGCAGAGGCCATGTGCCTATTTTTCTGCTCTGCTTGACAATGTCACAAGGGCCCTCCAGAGCTGTCTAAGAGCGGTCGCAGCTGTGGCTGTCTCTATCCGACAATCGGCAGGGATCGTCCTTGATACTGATCTCACACTTATGGTACCTCATGCTCATTTCCTTCAAACATCACACCAATATTATGCCCCGCCCCAGTTCTGGATGCTGTTGAGACACCACCACCTACAGTTCAGCCAGGAACCAGTTGGATGTGGCATACCAGATCAAGAACAAAAGGTAGTAGGGGTAGGGGTCATGGGAGGAAATCTGTGGGCCAGCAAAGTGAGCCGACTGGGATGACAGTCACCCAGGCCATCCTCAACCAATTCTTGAGATCCCTCCATCAGTCCCAAGACATGATGAGCCAGGGCCTGACACAGCTTCGGGACATGAAACAGTTGCAGAGGGAGCAGAATGTACAGATGGAGAATCTGAACTCTAATTTGGGTTCCATGGCTGGGGTGCTCCAGGACATTTACACCCATATGTGCAGGGCTTTTCCAGCACCATCTTCCCCATTTCTGTGGTTCAACAACATCTGGGTCAAATGCATCTGCCTCAGCCAAAGAACAGGAGGTCCTGCCAAAAGAGGAAACACTTGTACCCACCTCAGTCCCTGAACTGAGGAGCCACCAACCTCCCACAGGACCACACAATCATCCAGACCACCAGAAGAGGATGGCAACAGGACCCCCACCAACAGACACATAACCTAATTTTCTTCAGTGTGTGACTACCATTCACTCTGTGCATTATTTACTGGATGCATTTACCTTTCTGATACCGGTTGTATTTTGGACATTGGCAATCTAGCAGTTTTGGCTCTTCTATATTGGTTTCATTCACCAGGACTGACTTTTCATTTTTTAAATTTGCTGTTTGGTTCACATCTTGTTTTAGTTTATTTGGTTTTGTTTAATTAAAGCAAAATTAGCAAAGCCAAAGGCTGATGTTGTTGTCCTTTTCTGTATTCATTCATGTTTTCTATCCAACATACATTTTTAAAATGAAAATAATCAAATGATTATTTATGTATGAATTGAATGTAGGTAATGTTTCTCATAACTTTCAACCATGACAACAAAATATAAATACCAAAAACTCATCAACTACTTGTTTATCATACATGAAAAGATTGGTCTGTCAAATGTTTCCTAAACTTAACAACACATACATAACACAAATACTCAGGGCCATTTTTACATATCTAGTTCCACGCCTTGTCACCACGGAAGAAGGGTATATAATCAAAACAATCAGATTCTATAGGCAAAATATTGTTGAGTGATGTCATCAGTTGAAGCCAGATCTTCTGCCTGACAATAGGAATTGCACAACAATAAAAAAAGAGTATCAAATACTGGCAGTACTCAATTTGGTGGCCACAAGATTCTTCCAATAAACTGTTGCAGTATCTGGGGGAATGTCACAAAATCAATCACTGTGCAAGTTCTCTCATTACAAAATATGTACACCAAAGTCTGTGTGTGTCTTCCACAGGATCAACCCATGTTCGTTCACTTTGTACTTTGCAACAGCAACAAATAACTGCAAATTCACAGCGTTGAAATGTCCAAATGAAGATGACATGGTGAAGGATCCTAAAACAGACAAAAATAAAATGAACCATTTAATTACATTACATATTAGACACATTACAAATGAGTACCTTTGACGACACATTTACTAAGAGCAATCAAAGTTGAACATTCTAAATGAACCCAGCCAGCAGTCTAAGTGTCAACACTTTGATCAACAAACATCTTTGGCATGGATTTCATCAACCTGTCCTTTCTGAAAAATGTCCAGCACAGACTGTTCTCCTCATTAGATTAAAAGTTGGTTTAACCATAATGTCATAATATGTAAAAGTATACTTAAACTCAGGTGCAAAAGTTATCTATAACATCTTGACATGTCAATTCCTTCCTCTTCACCACTGTCATCTTCATTTGCCATTTCAACATCCTTACCCAGTGGCTCTTCATACTCTCCATCCTCTGCGATGAATGGGGTTTCCCGTCGTAGGGCTATTTTGTGCAACACACAGCAGGTCATGGTGATTTGGCACAACATATCGGGTGAGTAGAGGAGGGCTCCACCAGTCTTTTCCAGACAGCAGAATCTGGCCATTAGGAACCCGAAAGCCAGCTCCTCTGGTCTTTGTGTTCTTCCATGGGCCTCATTGAAGCAGACTTCTTATGGCATTGTTGGATTCCTCAGCAGTGCCAACAACCATGGCTGGATAAGCTGAGTCTCCTAAATTGAAAAAAAAACTAAATATGTAACAAAATTTCAGATTATTGACTTTGAAATTTCCCAAATAATATTATGTCAAGTTGTACTTACCAGCAAGCCAGGCCCTCTCAGGTCCAAGTTGTGACATTTGTAGGGGTATGCTGCTGTTTCTTAGTTAAAATGAGTCATGGATTGATCTGGGGAAATGCTTATAGACACTTGTACTGTACAAATCAGGTAAGCAGACAACTTCCATACTGATTGAATAGACGTTCTTCGGATTCTGGTATACTTGTTCCCTGACATGTGGTGGCACTAATGGAATATGTGTACCATCAATTGCTCCAACCACATGTGGTAGGTGACCCAAACCATACAAATTGCCCTTCACATTGGCAAAATTCTCATGTTGTGGGAAATGGATGAAGCTGTTGATGTGACTCATCATTTAGGAAAGAACCTCTTGTAGCACACCACTGAAAGTTGGTTGTGGCATTGGACCAGATACTGCCACATTGTATTGGAATGATCCTGAGGCCCCAAAATTAAGTACTGCCATGAGTTTGACAATTGGTGTAATAGGTGTGGGATTTCTATCATGATTCAGAAGACCTGGCTCCACCTGATGACATAAAATCGGTATAGTTTGCCTATTCAATCTGAATTTTTTGATAATATCCCATTCTTCCATGGTAGCAAGGTCTAGAAATGGTAGTAACACCTGAGCCTACCATCTCCTCACTCTCCCTGGGTTCATATGTCTGCATAAAAAAATTGACAACATTTGAAAAACATTTACTAATTTTTTTTAGATAAATGACAAAATTTCATGTTTTGCAAAAAATATATAAAGTTTTTTTAAGGTATCTTAAAACAACATGTACTTTTTAACAATTAAACTTTTCAGCATGTCAATTGATTGAACGAAATGTGTAAATAACACATTTAAATTGTATTATTTACATATAATTAAAAAAATGAATCTAACTAAATACCATCAACAGAAGTGTAAACAGCCTCTTGCAACTATTGCATTAAACCACAATAACACACTACATATAAATGTGTAAACAAAGTAGCCACTATTTTGAGTGGTGGTGACACACTTAACATTCACAAACACACTGTTTGACCATCTAAGCTGGTGGCTGCTTGACATCACCATTAGGACATTTGGAATTAGTCGACCGTGGTGGAAGTTGACCGCCTAGTGGGTGTGAAATTCTACCACAGACCCAGCATAGGATAACATGTGTGAAAGCAATGTACAGCTGCCCCTCCCACCCACTGAGACTACAGGCTGCCCTCGTCCTCGTGTAGAGCTGTGACCGTCCTGTCCTGTGCAGAAGCGGTCGCTCCCCTCACCTCCTCTCCTCCTGGTATCGTGCTGATTGCGCTTTGTGCCTCATAATTGTTTTTACTATCCTTTTGTGTTGCGCTTTCAATCGCTCGCCACTGCTAATCACTCGCTCTACTGCTGGGCATTACTTTGTATTGTAAATCGATTTTTCTATGTGTAATATTGCTCGCCTGCTGCTGAGTGCGTAGCGCTATACCACTGCTGCCTTGACATTAAAATCACCCATAGCGCTCCATTGCTGAAACAGCTCCTTTACTTTGTGCCCAATCTCACCATGCTTCGCAGTATTTGTTATTGTTACTGCCGTTTTGTTTGTTGTGCCGTCCCAGACCGTCCCTCCACCTCGCTCCCGCCTCCCAGCTGCCCCTCCCACGCTCCGCCCTCCTCCACTCTCCATTTAGGACAGATGGACCTACGCGCAGCGTCCACGCGCAGCGGTCACGCCGAAGGTGCGCCAAAGGTAAGCCCGTCTACGCCCGACCGCGCCTGGACTGCGCCCAGTGCCAGTCCCCCTGGTCCCCGTAACACTCACCCCTCGCGCATTACGTACGATACCACCACCCTCTCTGCACTCAACCCCGGCCGCCTCCAAAACTGCTACCAAGCCGCTCCTGGACACACCCATGGTCCCTTCGCCTGCCATCCTGCAAGTTTGACTGCACCAAGACCCACACCAACCCCACTAACGCCAAACAAAGCTCCGACACTAACCACCTGAAGTGCATCCTACTCAACACCCGCTCTGTTTACAACCACGCCATCGCTCTCTGGAACTTACTCGACACTACATTGCCGGACGTCGCCTTTCTCACAGAAACCTGGATGAACGCCTCATCAGCGCCTGACATCGCAACAGCCATCCCTGACGGATACAAGGTTATACGTAAGGACCGCAGCAACCAAACAGGAGGAGGCATCGCCATCGTCCATAGGAACACCATCCGCATCACGACCTGCTCCGACGACACCCTCGCAAACGCCGAACACCTTCACTTCCAGATCCACACCGACCCCAAGACAACTCTCAGAGGCACCCTCATCTACAGGCCACCAGGACCCCGCACGCAATTCTGCGAAGATATCACTGACTTCATCAGCCCACACGCCCTCCCCTCCGAGAACTACATTCTACTAGGAGACCTTAACTTCCACTTGGAAAAGACCAACAACAGCAACACCACCACCCTTTTGGACAACCTCGCCAATCTCGGACTTAAACAACTTGTTGACACCCCTACGCACTGTGCCGGACACACACTCGACCCAATCTTCACCTCCAGCAAATACATCTCCTTCTCTCACACCTCAGCGCTACACTGGACAGACCACAGCTGCGTCCACTTCAACTACAAGAAAACCACAACCCACAACAACCTAAAACCAATTCCCCGCAGAAAATGGAACAAAATTACCAAGGACCAGCTCTTCACATCGCTTCTCCATAACACCCCCTCGAAATCATCGGACCCAAACATCTCAGCCACCTACCTCACACAATGGATCACTCACAGCGCTGACGAACTAGCACCCTTGAAAAAACACCAAATCAAACAAGGAAGCAAGAAAGCCCCTTGGTTCAACGATGAACTCAAGCAATCCAAGAAGTCCTGCCGCACACTCGAGAAATCCTGGAGAAAAACCCCAACCACTGAAAACCTAACCACGTTCAAGAACGCCATCCGCAAAAACCACCAACTGATCCGCTCCACCAAAAAAGCAGCTTTCAAGGTCCGACTTGACAACAACTCCCACAACAGCAAAGAATTATTCAACATCGTCCAAGAATTCACCAACCCCACCGCCGGCACCAACGACATCACTCCCTCCCAAGACCTCTGCGACTCCCTAGCCTCTTTCTTTCACAACAAAATTGCTGACATATACAACAGCTTCGAAAACAAGCCCGGAGATCAGCCCACCCCACTCACACCCGAAGATAAACTCCCCCCAAACATCCTTTGCGCCTGGACCCCAGTCACCACTGAAGACACCATCCGCTTGATGAACTCCATCCATTCTGGATCACCTACCGACCCATGTCCCCACCACATTTTCAACAAAGCCGACTCCATTATCGCACCCCATCTCCGAGACGTCATCAACTGCTCCCTCAACGCCGCTACCTTCCCGGAAAGCTGGAAACATGCCAAACTCAGCGCCCTCCTGAAAAAACCCACAGCAGACCCCACTGACCTTAAGAACTACCGCCCCATCTCACTCCTTCCTTTCCCCGCCAAAGTCATGAAGAAAGCCGTTAACAATCAACATGCCGCCTTCCTCGAATACAACAAATCCCTCGACCCATCACAATCCGGGTTCCGAGCCAAACACAGCCCCGAAACCGCACTCATCGCAGCAACCGATGACATTCGAACACTACTGGACAACGGAGAAACAGCTGCCCTCATCCTACTTGACCTCTCCGCAGCCTTCGACACAGTCTGTCACAGCACCCTTATACAACGCCTCAGCAATGTTGGAATTCAAGGAAAAGCACTGGACTGGATCACCTCGTTCCTCGCCGGAAGAACTCAAAGAGTCCGCCTACTCCCCTTCAGATCAGAAGCCACTGAAGTCATCTGCAGCGTACCTCAAGGTTCCTCACTCAGCCCCACCCTCTTCAACGTTTACATGACCCCCCCTCGCTTCCATCGCACGACAACACAACCTCAACATCATCTCCTACGCAGACGATACCCAACTGATCCTCTCCCTCACCAAAGACCCAAACACCGCCAAAACCAACCTACACGAAGGAATGAAGGAAGTAGCCGAATGGATGAAGAACAGCCGCCTTAAACTGAACTCGGACAAAACTGAAGTCCTCATCCTAGGATCTTCACCCTCCGCTTGGGATGACTCATGGTGGCCACCGGCCCTGGGAAACGCACCCACCCCCACAGACCACGCACGTAACCTGGGCTTCATCCTGGACTCCTCCCTCTCGATGACCAGACAAGTCAACGCCGTCTCTTCATCATGTTTCAACATCCTACGTATGCTTAAAAAAATCTTCAGTTGGATCCCCACCGAAACGAGAAAGACTGTCACTCACGCTCTGGTCACAAGCCGTCTGGACTATGGTAACACCCTGTACGCCGGCACAACAGCAAAGCTACAGAATAAACTCCAACGCATCCCAAACACGTCAGCTAGACTCATTCTAGACGTCCCCCGCCAAGCTCACATTTCCGGTCACCTGAAAGAACTCCACTGGCTCCCCGTCAACAAGAGAATAACGTTCCGCCTCCTCACTCACGCACACAAGGCACTCTACGTCCTTGGACCCGAATGCCTCAACACGCGCCTGTCCTTTTACACCCCCACCGCCAACTTCGATCGACCAATCAAGCCCTCACCGTAATCCCACGTATCCATAGATCCACCATGGGTGGAAGATCCTTTTCCTACTTAGCTGCCAAAACCTGGAACTCTCTCCCTACCTACCTCCGCCTTACCCAGAACCACCTCTCATTCAGAAAACAATTAAAAACCTGGATATTCGATGAGTGAGCACCCTCCTTCCCCCAAGCGCCTTGAGACCCTCTGGGTGAGTAATGCGCTATATAAATGCAGAACTTGAACTTGAACTTGAACAACAGTCAGTGGATGTGTCCCTCACTGTTGATGATCACGTACGTCATGTACATGTATGCGGCGTTTAAAAAAAAGCTCAATTGCCTCCTAACATTGCAGCCAGCAAGGCCTCCTCAACTTTTGCTGCTGTTTCCGATGCCTGAGATCCAATATGCCGGTAAGAGCAGATGAGAGGGCCCCAGCCTTCTCAGCAGAGGAGCTGGAGTTGCTGGCAACTGAGGTACTGTCTCTGTACAGCCAGCTCAATGACTCATCAGAGGATCAGGTACATATTTAAAATGTATTTGTGAATCTGTCTAACTGTTTTTTAATACACGGGCTAGAATGTCCATTTGAGGTCCTTAATGAAGTATAGTGATTGAAGTGAAGTGTAATTCATTTTTTTCATTACACTAAGAAATGAGGATGGGGATTTTTATGCACTTAATGATTAGAGAAAAAAATAACATTAGTATGTGGTGTGTGTTTTAAGGCCTACATTTTATTTGGTTTGTATTTTGATATTTATATACACTTAAAACAAAGGTTACAGAGACGTTATAGTTAAGGACGGATTTCACTCGTACAAAACCAAAGAAATTCAGCAGTTATAGTTACCTGAGCTAACTATAACGTATGCCCCCGCAATGCACTGCTTATTACCTAACATATTACATCACTCATCACATGGTCAGTGACATCACTGATGACATCACTGATGACATCTCAAATGACATCACTGATGACACCATCCAGTGAGTTTAGGTATTTTGTAAGTGTTTATGATTGTTAAAACTATATACTAAGGTACTACAAAACTTAAAGTAGTATACTAGCTGTACTACTAATGAGTGATATTACTTTTAATATATACCATGTGAGTGGTTGTGTGACCGATTGTATACTTGTGCGTATGGGTGTGTAAGTGGCTGTATGGGTGTATAAGTGATTGTGTTGTGAGTGATGTGCTCTGTGAGTGGATGTATTAGTGAGTGAGGGTGTGTGTCAGTGGATGTATGGGTGGGTGAGTAACGATTTAAGTGGCTCTATCAATGGGTAAGTGGGTGTGTAGTGACTGTGTGGGTGAGTGAGTGGGTGCCTGAGTGGCTGTATGAGTATGTGAGTGGGTGTGTAAGTGGCTGTATGGGTGAGAGAGTGGCTGTTTGAGTAGGTGTTGTTTCGTTAAGGTATCTTGTGTGTGAGTGACTATCTTGGACAGTGAGTGCCTGTGTGAATGGCTGCATGGTGAGTACAGGAATGTGTGAGTGCTTCTATGGATGTGTGAATGAATATGTAAGTGGTTGTGTGAGTGAGTGTAAGAGGGCTTCTATGGGTGAACAGGTGGCTGTGTTGAGAGGCGGATTGGGTGAGTAAGTGGGTGTGTGACTTTGTAGGTGAATAAGTGGGTGTGTGAGTAGCTGTATGGGTGAATGAGTGGTTATGTGGCTGGCTGTATGGGTGAGTAACTGGTTGTATGAGGGGGTGTACCAATGAGTTAGTGGGTGTGTGAGTGGCTCTATGGAGAAGTCTCAGTACTGGTATAGGTCTGTGAATGGGTATGTCACGGTTATGTGAGTGGGCAAAAAAGAGGTTGTATAATGGTGTAAGTAGGTGTGTGCATAGTTCTGTGCATAGGGTCATCAGTGATATCATCAGTGATGTCATTGAAGATGTCGTCAGTGATGTCACTGACCATGTCATGAGTGATATAATATGTGAGGTCATTAGCGGTGCATTGCAGGGGCATAAGTTGTACTTAGATTAGGTAACTGTAACTGCCACATTTCATTGGTTATGTATGAGTGAAATCTGACCCTAACTATAACGTCTCTGTAACTTTTTTTCCATGAATTTCTAAGGGTTTTTACATTTTATTTGCTAACTATAACGTCCCTGTAACCTTACATTTTTTCAGTGAATTTTTATGGGTTTTTTAAACTAGTGATCACATTTGCAGAGTGGTGGAGAAAGGGGGCCTCAGAACAGCTCTCAGGAACGCTGCTATGTAGGCAATTCTATGTACAGTGTTGTTTTGTATAATTTTTGTTGTCTAGATGCTTGTATATATTTGTCTTCCCATAGGCATATAAATAATTATATATATGACTTTATACAGAATTGAGAATGATAATAAAAACATATGTACACAAAATTATATAATTGATATATCTAAAAAAAATCTTGAAAAAAAAGAATATTGACATCAATGAAATATCTGAAATAAAAAATATTTTGTTATATATAAAATACATAAACGGTTTCTGTCATATGTAATTGCCTATCTAAATGTATTATACCTTGTTTCTTGATGAATAAGATATAGAAATGTATGGCCTGAATTGCTCTTTATGATTATGTAACTTGCATCTAGCCATTACCTTTACCCCAATTATAATTTTTCCCTGGTGCTAGCAAGTCTCATTGTTTATTGTAGGGGTCCCCTTTCTTACCAAATCGGACTTACAGGAGTCACCAGGATTGCTTCTTGTAACCGAGGGTCCCTCAGGAATAAAGTGGACTTCATTCCCCAACCAGTAGTGCACCATGAGCTGCATTTGCAAAGTGGAGAAGGAACGTGGCCTCCAAAACCTTTGAGCAATCCCGCTGTGTGGGACTTACTGTAGGTTACAGGAGGGGTAGTTGGTCCCCAATGATGACCTTGGGGGCCAACTACCCCTCCTGTTACCTCCAGTAAGTCCTACACAGCAGGATTGCTGAGAGATTGTCGGAGGCCACGCCCCCTATCTCCACCAATGTGCAAACGTACCTCCTGGTACACCACTAGCAGGGGGGAGAAGTCCCCTTGGATTCAGAAGGTCCTTGGGGGCCAACTACCCCTCCTGATAACTCTAGTAAGTCCAACACAGTGGGCTTGTTGAGAGGTGTTCAGTGGTCATGCCCTGTTTCTCCATCACTTTGCAAACACACTTCATGGGCACTACTAGTTGGGGATGAAGCCCCTTGGGCTCTTGAGGGTCCTTGGGAGCCAACTACCCCTCCTGTCACCTCCAGTAAGACCCACACAGCAGGGTTGCTGTGTGGTTGTCGGAGGCCATGTCACTTTCTCCACCACTCTGTAAATGCACCTCCTGGCACACTACTGGTTGGGGGAAGTAGTCCACTTTAGTCCTGAGTCCTCAGGAGTAAAGTGGAATTCATTTACCAACCAGACGAGCGCCACGAGGCACGTTTGTAGAGTGCTGGAGAAAGGGGGCGTGACCTCTAAGTCTTCTCTGTAATCCCTCTATCCGGGACTTACTGGAGGTTAACAGGAGGGCTCGTTGGCCCCCATAGACCCTTAGCATTCAAGAGGACGTCATTCCCCAATCACCACTGCCCCAGGAGGTGCGTTTGCAGAGTGGTGCTGTAGGGAAGGAAGAGGGCTGTATGGCCCTGCTTTCCTGTGTGTAAATTTGGCTCCTGGGACCACAGCCTTCGGGTCCTGCCCTTTATTTTATTATATATTTTTTTACATGGGAGGGGGGCCCGCTACGCATTTTTATTTAGCCCTGGGGAGGTGGCGGTCCCAGGGGCTGCAATAGAGGCCATATGGCCTCCCACACATTATTTTATTTGATAAATTCATGTATGTTCCCCAGGTTGGTGGTGGTCCTGCATTTGTAAAGAAAAGTGCCCAGGAAGGTGGTGGCCGCCGGTGCAGTGGTGAAGCCGCAAGGCTCCCGCGCATATAATTAAGTTACTGCCCCGGGGAGGTGGCGGTACCCTGGGATTTCAATAGTCTGAGGAGGGGTGCCCCATGTGTCCCCTCCACTATTTTTACAGTGCCCCTGGGATTTGGCCGACCAAAGGGGTTTTGAAAAAAGACGCACTGGAGCCCAAACGTCATTTTTAAAAAGAATTTGCCATAGATTTGTGTATCCACTAGTGAGTCTCTGTCAATTTAAAAAAAAATCTTTGAAAACCCCAGCGATATCCCAGCAGGGTCCCAGTAGGACCATCCACCATATCTAGGGGGGGTCAGGATATTCCTATCCTATCCCATTTTCTTTAGTCATTACTTTTTTTCTGGGACTCATCTTCAAGCGAGTCCCAATATTGCTGACCACATTTCCTGGTAGAAGTGTTGACAGCCAATCAAATTTTAGTAGGATTCTCGAGTCCTCTTCAAGGACTCGTTTCCCCAGATATCTATGTTTCTTTAAAGATAGATATCTGTAGAGTGGGCACGGCATGGCCTCTGACCACTCTCTGCAATCCAGCTGTGTGGGGCTTACTAGAGGTAACAGGAGGGCTAGATGGCCCCCAGGGACCCTCAGGAGGCACGAGGATTTCATCCCCCAACCAAGAGCGAGCCAGGAGGTGCGTTTGCAGAGTGGTAGAGAAAGGGGACATGGCCTGTGTCCCCTTCTCAGCAATCCCACTGTGTGGGGCTTACTGGAGGTAACAGGTAGGCTAGTTGGCCCCTTAAGACACCCAGCACCGAAGACGACTTCAATCCCCATTCAAGAGTGTGCCAGGGAGTGTGTTTGCCGAGTGGTGGGCATAGGGGGCGTGACCTGCTAGGAAAACGTAGCAATCCTGCTGTGTGGGACTTACTGGAGGTAATAAGACGGGTCGTTGGCCACCAAGGATGTGTCAGGATCCCTATTGCACTGTCCTATGTCTCCCGTTTTCTTGCCTGCCCCGTACCTCTGATGCACTGCTCAGTGTCATAAAGTGTTTATTTGTGCTGTGCCAATGCTTTTGTGCTGTACCGCTGCTTCTTTGAATTGTATCTGTGCCCTGTGCAATGCCCTTTTGGAACGTTTCCTTTTGCCAATGCTTGTTGCATTCGTTTGGCAGCTACCGCTTTACCACTGCTTATTGGCCCCAGGGCTTTTGAAGTTCTTATTCGAATTTGCTGCCGAGGTCTTTTTTCCCTCTGCAGCCCCTGTACCTCCGATCTGAACTATAAAAGGAGCCGCGCCCTGGTCTCCGTGCGGATTATTCTTGCCGGTTCCCGAGTTTGGAGGTCTCCTGTTTCCTGTCTTCGCTCCGCGCGCTGAGGATTTCTCCGCTGCTCCAGTTTCCAGACTCCTTGAATGGTAGTAAACTACCACGAATATCCGCTTGCTGAAAACGCAGGTAGGATTTATCCTTTTCTGTTCTTGGTGCCAAGTCCTGAGTTGCCGGCTGGTAATTTCCTCAAGGGCGCTCGTCAGACAACGCGCGAGGGGCGTTTTCTCTGGCGACATTATTTGCTTTGGCTTGTTGAACGACGTTGTTTAACTAGTTCTTTTGGTTCAGACTTTGCCTAAATCTTCCGTTTCATTTGGTGACGAAACAAAGGTTTCAAGGAACTTGGTTCTCTTTCAAACTTCATTGAGATTGTTTCAGTCAGTGCTGTGAATTCAACAGAGTGGCTAAAGTAGTGTATTGAACCCAAAGACATTCAGAAGTTAAACTTATACTTTGATGCTTTGAGTTTACTGTGATTATTCTTTCAAGAAACTGTTCATGTGAGTCGGATAATAATGTTAATGGTCTATTGAACTTTTATTCCTCATGTGAGTCTAGAGCTGATACTTCTATTATTGTTCTGTATCTGTGCCAATTTGCCTAACTGAATCTGTGCCAATTTGCCGAACTGTTTATAAAAGCTTCTTACTATAATGACAGTCATTCTTGCCTCTTTTGTGATGTGATGATATTGGTTCCTAATCACTGCTATTGTTGAAACCCACCTTATTTGGTCAAGGCTTACTTGCTTACTTGCTAATTGGGGAATAAGTGGTGCTGCAAGGTGGGCCTAGTTGTCTGCTTCTGAGGAACTTCAGAGAGCCCAAAAATCAGGGTTCTGACAGAATAATCCGCCCACGAATCTGTTCCTCCCGAGCAGCAGCCAAATGGAAGCCACCATGAATGATCTGTGTGCAATGATAGGGAACTTGCAGACGGAACTACAAGCTAGTAGGAATGAAACTGCAGCTTTAACTCATAAGGTAACTCGCTTACAGTCACGCATAGACTCAGTACCGTCTCTAGGTCATCCCCAAGCAAATGTAGCTGGCTCATCACCCTCTGTGTCAGTAACTGTTCCTACAACTGTTCCCTTGGCCCAGCCTGAGAGGTTTGCTGGGGAGCCTAAGAAATTTCAGACCTTTTTAACCCAGATTCAGTTACATTTCATGGTCAAACCAGCTTCATTTCCAAACGCTCAATCTCGAATTGCCTTTTTGATTTCCTTTTTGAGTGGTGACGCAGCTATGTGGGCAGTTCCTTTGGTGCAAGCAGATGATCCCCTGTTATCCAATTGGGTACAGTTTAAACGTGAATTTGAAAGAATCTTTGATAGACGTACTATAACAGGGTCCGCTGATAGAGAACTGTTGGAGCTAAGACAAGGAAATAAGGAATTAATACACTATCTTACCCAATTCAACCGCCTAATAGCAGAGACTGATTGGCCAGAGGCAAAAAGGGCGGCTCTTTATTATCAAGGGCTTAAAGACGAATTGAAAGACCTTATAGCACCAATTGATCCTCAGCCTCGAACTTGTGCAGAACTTATAGCTCTTAGTCTTCGCTTGGACCATCGAGTAGCTGATCGCAAAGGTGACAAAAGAAGAGCAGACGTCCGGATCTTTTCTAGAGCCAAGGAAAGGTCGCACCCAAATAATCCAGAAGCCACTGAGCCCATGGAAATCGGAAGCCTAAGGAAACCCTTAACATCCGAAGAAAAAGAGACTCGACGAAAAAATGGACTGTGCCTCTATTGTGGTAAAAAGGGGCACTTCGTTAGAGAATGTTCGCTAAAACCTAAGAACTCTTGGTCTCGAGATAAAAAGGAAAATAAGTCGGAAAACTAGAGAACTCGAATTTGGATCAGGAGACTTTTTCGAGTTGGCTATCCCCTCCTGAACAGTCTGTTGCAAATACCTTACAGTTAACAGTGCCTCATTTGACTTTGAATGTTTTCTTTAGCTTGCCCAATTTGAAACAAATTATGGTGGCAGTGATGATTGACTCTGGTGCCACCGGAAATTTTATTGACTCCAAGTTTATCGAAAAGACACACATACCTTAATCACGAAAGAAAAACCCGAAGTTGTTTATGCAGTCGACGGAACTCAGCTAACTTCTGGAATGATCACCCACTGTACCACTCCCATTATTATGGTTTGCAATGTAGGTTCCGGAAGACACCAAGAGACCATATCTTTCGATGTAATCGATGCACCCCAATTTGGTGTTATCTTGGGCATCCCTTGGTTAACGCTGCACAATCCAGTTATCAACTGGGTAGATCGTTCTGTTGATTTCAATTCCCCCTGGTGCAAACAAGAATGTAATGCCTGTTCTGAAAAAGACTCAAAGGACTCTCCTAGTACCCTCCTGCATTCAGCCTCTGCCCTATATATCTCCACAGCTGCTGAACAAGACATTGACTTGCCATCCGTATACGAAGAGTTCACAGATGTTTTTTGTGAGCAAAAGGCCGAAACTCTTCCACCACATAGAGACTATGATTGTGCCATTGATCTAGTACCAGGTGCCAAAATACCCTGTAGCAGAATTTATGCCTTGACCGAGCTGGAGAACACTCATCTTCGTGAATACCTTGATACATTTTTGAAAAATGGTTTCATTAGGCCCTCCAAGTCTCCAGCAGCCTCTCCTCTTTTCTTCGTGCCTAAAAGCAATGGAGAACTGCGCACCTGCATTGACTATAGAGCTCTCAATAACATCACTATCAAGAATAGATACCCTCTACCTTTGATCCCGGTGCTCCTTGATCAAGTGCGCTCAGCCACAATTTTTACGAAACTCGACTTGCGAGGTGCCTACCATTTGGTACGTATCAGACCAGGCGACAAGTGGAAAACAGCTTTCCGAACTCGCTTTGGTTTGTTTGAGTATTGTGTAATGCCTTTTGGCTTATGCAATGCTCCAGCTGCCTTTCAATTTTTTATTAACGATGTCCTACGAGACTTCTTAGATAGGTTTGTCATAGCTTACATTGACGACCTTCTAATTTTTTCAGCTTCACCTGAAGAACACATACGACACGTCAAAACTATTCTGAACACCTTAAGAACCCATGGGTTATTCTGTAAATTGTCTAAGTGTGAGTTCCATACCACCAAGGTTGAGTTTCTTGGATTTATCCTCTCTCCATCAGGGATTACTATGGCTCCAAGGAAAATACAGGCAATCCTAGATTGGCCAATTCCAACTTCGGTGAAAGATATCCAACGCTTCTTAGGCTTTGCTAACTTTTACCGACGTTTTATCAAGAATTTTTCTACCCTGGCCACACCCTTAACCCAACTTCTAAGGAAAAAGGTTAAATTCATTTGGACCACCGACACAGACTCTTCTTTTCAAACTCTGAAAAGAGCCTTTACTCAAGCTCCTGTTCTACGACATCCAGATCCTGAGATGCCTTTCATTGTAGAAGCCGATGCTTCTGACTTTGCAATTGGGGCCATTTTATCTCAAAGAGACCAAACCACCAATGAATTGCATCCTATAGCCTTTTTGTCTAGAAAATTTTTACCTGCAGAAACCAACTATACCATCGCAGAGAAAGAACTCTTGGCCATTTGTTATGCTTTCAAGGATTGGCGCCACTACCTGTTAGGGGCTAAACATACAGTGACTGTTTACACAGACCATCGGAACCTCCAATTCCTGAGATGTGCCAAGGCCTTAACTCCCAGGCAGCTTCGCTGGACATTATTCTTTGCAGAGTTTGATTTTATCATCACTTTCAGATCAGGCACAAAAAATAATAAAGCAGATTCTTTATCTCGATACGATCACAAGTCTGATGAAGTTCCTCAAGATCCCAAACCCACAAACATGCTTTCAGAAGGTCAAGTAATAGGCGCTACAATGTCCGAGGTCTTCTTTCAGCACATAAGACAAGCTATGCCAATTCCAACACTGTTATCATGGGTTCAAGAAGGGCCTAAAAGAACTATTCATCAGAACTTACCCTTTTACTCCAATCTTTTATTTGTTCCAACTAAAAAGTTACAAACACAGGTATTACAGTGGTGTCACGAAAGTCAATTGGCTGGTCACCCTGGGATCACCAAAACCAAGGAACTTCTACAAAGGAACTTTTGGTGGCCGACATGGAGCAAGGATGTAGTTTCGTTCATACAAGCCTGCGATGTTTGTGCTCAAGCTAAAGGGGAACATGGTCGTAAAAAAGGTCTTCTGCTTCCACTTCCCACCCCGACACAGGTCTGGGAGGACATTGCAATGGACTTCATAACTGATTTACCAGAAGAAAAGGGGATGACTACCATTCTCGTAGTTGTGGACCGTTTATCTAAGATGGCCCACTTTATTGCTTGCTCGAAACTTCCAACCTCTTCTCAACTGGTTCAATTGTTGCTGGAACACGTGGTGCGTTTGCACGGTCTCCCCAGGTCCATAACTTCAGACCGCGGATCACAATTCATTTCACAGTTCTGGAAAGCCTGGTGTTCAGCTCTCCACATCAAAACTAACACTTCTACTAGCTTCCATCCTGAATCAGATGGGCAGACTGAACGAGTTAACCAAGTCCTGAAACAGTATTTGAGGTGTTTTTTGTTCAAAAAGCAGGGTTCCTGGTTAGCTCTGTTATGGGAAGCTGAATTTGCGTACAATAATCTACAGAATGTCTCTACTGGTTTGTCGCCATTTTTTGCTGTCTATGGCCGACACCCCCATTTCTCACCTTTACTCCTAGCTCATCCGGAAACCAATATACCGTCCTTGGATTCCCATTTCCGTGAAATGGAACGAGTTACTAAGGTCTTGCGGGCTAATGTGTTTAAAGCAAAAGCCTCTTACAAAAAGTTTGCCGACAGAAAAAGGCAGAAGGGTCCAGATCTTCGCATTGGGGACATGGTCTGGCTTTCTACAAAGAACTTTCAGTTCAGGAGCCGTTATAAATTCCACCCGAAGTTCATTGGCCCATACAAAGTGATTAAGTGTGTAAACCCTGTGACTTACAAACTTCTCCTTCCCAAGGGCATGAGGATTTATCCTGTTTTTCACGTGTCGCTGTTGAAAAAGGCCACTGTCAAGAAGAGGGCTCGTCCTCCGGCCTTGTGTGTGAAAGGCCAGGATGAGTTTGAAGTACGTTGTATTAAGGATTGTAAACGTGTCAGAGGGAAATTGTGGTATTTGCTTTCCTGGAAGGGCTACGGACCTGAGGAGGATTCCTGGGTATCCGAGGTGAACATTCATGCTCCTCGTTTATTGCGATTGTTTCATGTCAAACACCCGGTCTCCCGATTCTGAGCCTCAGGGGGAGGTGTCACCTTTTTTGTTGGGGGGCACTGTCAGGATCCCTATTGCACTGTCCTATGTCTCCCGTTTTCTTGCCTGCCCCGTACCTCTGATGCACTGCTCAGTGTCATAAAGTGTTTATTTGTGCTGTGCCAATGCTTTTGTGCTGTACCGCTGCTTCTTTGAATTGTATCTGTGCCCTGTGCAATGCCCTTTTGGAACGTTTCCTTTTGCCAATGCTTGTTGCATTCGTTTGGCAGCTACCGCTTTACCACTGCTTATTGGCCCCAGGGCTTTTGAAGTTCTTATTCGAATTTGCTGCCGAGGTCTTTTTTCCCTCTGCAGCCCCTGTACCTCCGATCTGAACTATAAAAGGAGCCGCGCCCTGGTCTCCGTGCGGATTATTCTTGCCGGTTCCCGAGTTTGGAGGTCTCCTGTTTCCTGTCTTCGCTCCGCGCGCTGAGGATTTCTCCGCTGCTCCAGTTTCCAGACTCCTTGAATGGTAGTAAACTACCACGAATATCCGCTTGCTGAAAACGCAGGTAGGATTTATCCTTTTCTGTTCTTGGTGCCAAGTCCTGAGTTGCCGGCTGGTAATTTCCTCAAGGGCGCTCGTCAGACAACGCGCGAGGGGCGTTTTCTCTGGCGACATTATTTGCTTTGGCTTGTTGAACGACGTTGTTTAACTAGTTCTTTTGGTTCAGACTTTGCCTAAATCTTCCGTTTCATTTGGTGACGAAACAAAGGTTTCAAGGAACTTGGTTCTCTTTCAAACTTCATTGAGATTGTTTCAGTCAGTGCTGTGAATTCAACAGAGTGGCTAAAGTAGTGTATTGAACCCAAAGACATTCAGAAGTTAAACTTATACTTTGATGCTTTGAGTTTACTGTGATTATTCTTTCAAGAAACTGTTCATGTGAGTCGGATAATAATGTTAATGGTCTATTGAACTTTTATTCCTCATGTGAGTCTAGAGCTGATACTTCTATTATTGTTCTGTATCTGTGCCAATTTGCCTAACTGAATCTGTGCCAATTTGCCGAACTGTTTATAAAAGCTTCTTACTATAATGACAGTCATTCTTGCCTCTTTTGTGATGTGATGATATTGGTTCCTAATCACTGCTATTGTTGAAACCCACCTTATTTGGTCAAGGCTTACTTGCTTACTTGCTAATTGGGGAATAAGTGGTGCTGCAAGGTGGGCCTAGTTGTCTGCTTCTGAGGAACTTCAGAGAGCCCAAAAATCAGGGTTCTGACAGGATGTTCTTGGGGGCCAACAACCCCTCCTGTTGCCTCCAGTAAGTCCCACAGAGTGGGATTGCTAAAACGTCTTCAGAGGCCACGCCCCCTTTTTCCACCACTCTGCAAACATCCTCCTGACACACTACTGGTTGGGGGATGAAGTCCACTTTTCTCCTGAGGGACTTTGGGAGCAAAGAAGCCCTCCTGGTACCTCCTGTAAATCCTACACAGTGGGATTCCTGAGCTCTAATTGTAGACCCAGCCTCCTTTCTCCACCACTATGCAAATGTGACTACTAGTTAAAGAAGCACTTGCAATCTAATAGGTCTCACATGTGGAAGAGTTACATCTACAGTTACAACTACAGAGTAGTTGTGTGAGAATGCTGCTGACGTGAAAGGCTGCCCCGGGAAGTCAGCGAGCCTTAAGTCAACAGTGAGAGTTGGCGGATCCTTAGCTTTGCAGGCTGGAGCAGGGCTTCCTGCCCAGGAGGCACAGTGCTGCCTTAAAGTGATGTCCTGTGGGATATGTGAACATTATTTCCCACAAAGACCGAGAGATATATACTTGCATCGATCCACGTGGTGTACTACTGGATCATTTAATTCTGGATATTGACAATAGGTGAACCGTGATACCTCCCGCAAAATGGCTGAACAATGAAAATAGAGACAGGACTACTCGTTCTTCATTTACTTAGAATTCTAATTAAGTCATCTATGTTTTGTGAATAGAAATAGACAGAGGACTACGCAACAGAGTAGCATGGGACAATGAAAGAGTTATAGGACCACTCCACAGGAGCTTCATGGCAGCCATCTTAATTGGGGCAATGTTTTTTTTCTCAAGCACCCACTTATATGTTTATGTATACTCCGTAACTAGCTCTCTAAATAACCACAGAAGTAATTGAGCGCCTAGTTTCCTGATTGAGCCTGGTTTTTCTAGATTCCTGTTTTAGCCAGGTTTAGCAGATTTCTATAGATTTTTCTAGATGTTCTTGGTTTTCTAGATCCCTTTTTTAGGCAGAATTAGCAGATTGTCTGAACAACAGTAGATTCGTATAGTATGGCCCAAATGTATTAGGATTTCTTTTCCCACCCTCCTTCAGCACGCCTCCTTACCTATCCGTTTTCCAGTATAGGTTCTTTGCTACCCATGCATACCCTGCCACCCAGCCCACTTTTATCTACCCACAATCTCCTCTGCAGTGATTGTCACTACCACGCCAACCAGTCCGCTATTTCCTACCCACAATCTCCTCTTCAGTGACTGTTCTCCACATTCCGCAGCCCGGTCCACAACCAGGACCCCTGTGACTCTACCCACTACAACCTCCTCAGGGACTGCCCTTCCCCCTTCCGCACCGACTCTCCTCTTCCCACCCTTCTCCTCATACCGCGCTCCCCCACGAGGCTCACAAACTCTCTTCACATATCTCCTTTTACCATCTTTCCTATTGTGCTGCCCTTATAATGGAACCCGCAGGCACACACTCCTACACCATCATTTACCCCTCCGACCTCACAAAACAATCAGCCAAACGATTCAAACATAATTTTATAAAACGGCACCCTGAAACACTCTTTGTCGATCATTATTTTTTTACACACAATTGGATTACAACCACAGACCTCATTCTCCACACAAAATGAAGAGCCCAATGGAGGAAAGCATTCCTCACCTCACTCTCGATCTCTTCTTCGAGAAAAACCATGCATGTCATTAGTTTATATATTTCGCCCTCCCAGCCCTTCCCGGCGACAGCAACCATCACCATTGACAATAACGGTATTATCCTTATCCAAGCCACAGACCGCAATCTTTCTCTCATGGACAACATCTTCCCTACCATCAAAAAACTAGTGTCCAAACCTCATGTGGGTTCCCAATTTCTATCTCCTTTCAGCACCATCACACATGGAGTCACCTCACCCAACCATTCTGACATCTTAGACCCCCAAACTTTCGCTCCCTTCTGACATGTCCTCCCCGTCCACCTCTGGCGTCTGACTCTTATGTTATCCACACCCAGACGACCCCCCCCCCCATCCTCACACCCCACAACACCCAAATAACCCCACACATTCGATCTCCCAACACGACCGTTACAGCACTTGTTCCATCAACAGATACTGATCCCCTACATGACAAGACAATAGCTACCCCCACCCTAACACCAACATCTCTCTTGTCTCGACTTCCTTGCACTCTATTGCTTCTCCTCCCAAGCTCTCACCCCGTCTTAGCCTCCCCATGCGAAGCAATGCCTTGCCACATGTCCTGACTTCACAGAAACTTAACAACCACGCATTATCTTCTGAGCTCCCCACGATCTCATCTACCCTCACCACTCCTACATTACAGCCAGCCACCCCATCTTCTCAGCCACCTACACTCTCCAACATCCTGCTGGTCTCGGCACCTCTACCCTATAATGATTCTCGTCTACCTCTACCCTGTAATGATTCTCATCACACGTACTCTTCCCTCAACATCCACCCCCTCCGTAGTCTTAGTTTGGCACAGGTCTTGTCCTCACACTTCCGTGATGACAATACGCTACCGGATGAGCCACCCCCACCCCCTACATCCCCCTCCCCACCCACCTTACAACTACACACCCCCTCAACTCAGACAACTACAGCCCCCACTCATCCACCCTCTCACACAATACTACCTCCAACATTAACCTTACTCGCACCTCTGCAGCCCCCCACATGCAGAACACAGCCTTCTACTCCAGTCATAACTGACCCCGACCTTAGATTTGATGAAATAATGTTGGCTCTACTACAGATTAAAAAGGAACTCCAATCTTTCAAACATCTGATATACAACCAACCTTGGCGTAATTTTTCCTCAAGAGCATCTAACCTGAACTACCGATCACACCACTTAACTCACACCCCTAAACTCATTCCACCCAATCGGAATTCAGTTCCCCTCCTCAATACACGTTTTCGTCCTAAGCGAAGAGTCAATCCGTTCTCCGAGAGCGATATACTATCTCTTCTTCAATCCTACAAACCCTCTCCCAATAATTGCATTACCGCAACTCAGTTGACCATCCCTACTCTCCACCCTAACCCACTCAGAGTTACCAGACACAATAGTAGAGGGATCGTCGAGAGCAACCTTAGACACGTTCCTCTCACCCAAGACCCCTCCTGTTCCCTCCTTACTCCCTGTCTTAAATGCACACTCCTTAACTGTAGATCGGCTTCCAGACATGCTGCAGACATAGCTGAGCTCATCATTTCACAGGAAGTAGACCTGCTAGAGTTAACTGAAACCTGGCTAACTGATTCCTCCACCCCACTGATGGATATTCTAGTTCCCCCGAACTATGACATCATCAGATTAGACAGAATCGGTAAGATAGGTGGAGGTATAGCCTGTATTCATCATAGTGACATCACTGTAAATTGAGCCACATCCCTTGTCTTCATGTCCTGCGAATACTTCTGCCTAGACCTTAGCAGCAATGGCAAACAAGCTTGCTCACTACACATCATTAATCATTCACCAGGTAACAATCTCATTTTCTCTGAACAACTCATGGATATATTTTCAACTAACAACGGTATGCAAAACAACCAAATATTCCTCGGCGATTTCAATCTCCACTGGAATGACAACAACAACACAATTGTCAACTGCCTCAGAAGCTTCCTGGATGAGCTAGCCCTGACCTAAACCTGCAATTGCCCTACACATAAGAAAGGTTCAACCCTGGATTTAATAATCTCCAAAACTGACGTCATTCAACTGGAATCGATACAACCCTGCGACTGGTCTGATCACCACATCATTACCTTCTTTATCAAAGAAACAGTCAAATTTAACTCAGTTCAGGCCACGAAACCAAAGATCTGGAAAAGAGACTTGAAACAACTCAACACAAACACACTACCTTTCTCAAGCTACAACCTTCTATTGCCTCCTGCTGGAACCACAGATGTGCATGATCTCACCAGCCACTACCTCAACTCGATGACCGCAATAATCAATGAGGTAGCCCCTCTTCAACTTAAGAGAGTCTCCACTAAAGACTCAAAACCTTGGTACAATAGCCTACTCAACGAAGACAGACTCTCTCTCAGAGTTGCTGAACGCAACTGGAAATCAGTCCCGTCGACTATTCACCTCAAATTACTAAGGAAAAAGAGAAATACCTATTACAAGAAGATTAAGCGCACCAAAGCAGACTTTTTCAAACACCAACTAGACCAAGCTAGAAATCGCCCCAAAAAAACTATTTGAGCTAATCAAAACTCAATCTAAGGACGCCCCTCAACGGTAACAAGACGCCGCCCAAGCGCAACCCAACTGTGAACAATTCTCCGCCTTCTTCACTCAGAAAAACCTCAACATCGAGAACGATCTCTTAAAGGACCGATTACTTTATTCTGGGCCACATTCACAAACCCCCCGTCACCACCAACTACTACACACCAAATCCCTTCAAAGTGTGTCTCAAAGAACAATGCCACCTGCTCGTCCTTTGACACCTACTCGGAAGAGGCTTTGGGTAAGATTCTAAATGCCTTGAAACCTTCTACCCACCTCATCGACCCGCTCCCTGCTAATGCTGTTAAAGACCTAACCCCATGGCTGCTGGCGCTATGGCCCAAAATCATCAACAGTTCACTCCAACAAGGTTGCATTCCAGGTACCCTCAAACTCTGTCAAATCTCACCCATCCTTAAGAAACCAACAGCTGACCCCACGAATCTTAACAACTATCATCCTATATCCAATATCCCTACCCTGGCCAAACTGCTTGAAAAATACGTGCACCACCAACTAACAAAACATATCGTTCACTTTGACCTCCTTGACAACCACCAATCAGGCTTCAGAGCAGGGCACAGCACCGAATCAGCTATGACTCACTTTATTGTTGATGCACTTCAAATCCTGCTCATGCCTACTCATTCTGCTGGACCTATCCTCAGCTTTTGATACGGTCAAACACAAGAGTTTGCTGGATCTGCTCAGACTGAGGATGGGTCTTTCAGGACCAGTGCTAAACTGGTTTACCTCCTTTCTACATAACCGAACACAACAATTCAAGATTAACAACACTCTTTCCAACCCAGGTCCAGTAAGGCTGGGCGTCCCACAAGGATCCTTACTTTTCCCGACATTGTTTAACTTGTTCATGGAGCCGCTCACCGAAATTCTTCAAGCAACTAACGTGCAATATCATATGTACGCTGATGATACACAATTGTATCTAAAGATTAACACCTTAGAAGACATTAAACAGCTTAACTCCACACTCATGAACACCCAAACATGGTTGGCAGAAAATCATCTCAAACTGAAAGCTCTAAAGTCCGAATTCCTCTTTATAGCCCCCCGCTAAAATCCATTTGATGCAAAACTTAATCCAACATCTCACTGCACTCAACATGCAACCAACTATTGTGGACTCAGCAAAATCACTGGGAATGACTCTGGACACCAATCTCACCATGCAGAAACACGTCAGCGACGCTACAAAGGGAGCAAACTTCCAGTTAAACATTCTAAGGAAGTTGAAGTCATTCTTGCCAGTCAACAACTTCAAACAGGCTGTACAAGCGCTAGTTATCCCCGGTGTGGATTATGGTATTGTCTCTCTATGCGGCCTCCCAAAAGCGACTACAGTCCCCCTTAGGGCATCAATAAACTCTGCAGCAAGACTCATCACCGGTTCGAAAAGAAGTTCCCACATCTCCCTTGACCTAAAATCCCTGAACTGGCTCCCGTTCGAAGCAAGAATTCATCTAAAAATTGCTTGCATGACACATAAGGCTTACACCACAAGGCACCCATTTATCTCGCACAGAAATTGACACTCTGGTGGCCCAAGGTCCTCTAGGGGTGCAGATAACCTTCTACTGAAACCTCAAAGATTCAATTTAAAAAAACATATAAACGAACCTTCTCTGGGATGGCGCCTAGGATTTGGAATACTCTTCCCCTGAAACCACATTGAATTCTTTTTTCGTATCTTTCAAATAGGAAGTAAAAGCGGTTCTCATGGCAAAATTTACTTGACCACTCTGCCCGGCCCTGAACCTTTTTCATCTGAGACTCGCTGCTTTTGTGCTTATCCCATGCTTTGGTATTTTACGACTTTTTTGTGTGTTTTATTTTATTTATCCCATCCTTGTTCTCTATATTGTGTCTTGCTATTCATTTGGTATAATCAACTCTGTTCATTGTAAAGCGCTCTGATAACCGCAAGGATCTTGTTTGCGCTCTATAAAACCTTCTAAATAAAATAAATAAATAAAATTGGTGTTGTAAATGTAAATTTTTTTTACTAATGTTTTATGGAGTGGAGAGGATGTACGTTGTGTGTAGTGGAATCATGTGGTATGTTGTGTAGTGATATTATGTGGATAGAACGTATGTGGTATTTAGTGTATAGGAATTGTGCAGAGAGGGTTTATGTGCTATGGAGGGTAATTTTTTGGTATGGTAGTTTGTGTTGTGGAGTGGTAACCTCAGGTTTATTCTTTCTCATTTTCATAGAAGATAAACTATAAACTCAATTAGACAAAAAGAGAAGGAAACACTGAAGAGCATTTTTGGACCTTGTGAGAGTTATGAGCAGGACCAGTGGATATATGTGACTGTTCGGCTGTACAGATTTTTGCAGTTATACATTTTCTGCATTTGCCACATAATCCATAATCTGCTGCTAATCTGCAGATTTTAACAAAAAAAACCTTGTTCCTACCTCAATTGCTACCAAAAATGCAGCGACAAATATTACAACCTGGTGGAAGGCCCTTTGCAAACCTGGAATGGTCACCTGGTACTTATTGCTAAATGTGGGTGTTAAATTGGTATGAATGATGAGCAAACCACTCTTGCTTCTTTCTGTGCCTCTCTTGCCTCGTTCTGCATTTTTCTTAGTTCTTTCTGTACCTTTCTTCTATTTTCTGTACTTTTCTTGCTGATTTCTGCCCCTCCCTTCTTTCTGTACCTCTCTTGCTCCTTTATTCTGCACCTCTCTTGCCTCTTTCTACACCTCTGTTGCTTCTTTTAGCACTTCTCTTGCCCCTTTCTGCACCCTCTTCCCTCTTTCTGCTCCTCTCCGGCATGTTTCTGCACCTCTCGTATCTCTTTCTTCACATCGCTTCTATCTGCCTCTCTCTTGCCTCTTGCACCTCTGTTGCTTCTTTATGTACTTCTCTTGCTTCTTTCTGTACCCCTCATCCCTCTTTCTGCAGCCCTCTTCCCTCTTCTTACACCTCTATTGCCTGTTTCCGCACCTCCCTTGCCTCTCTCTGCACTTCCCTTATCTCTTTCTGCAATTCTCCTGCCTCTTTCTGCAACTCTGTTGCTTCTATCTGTACTTCTCTTACCTCTTTCTGTACCCCTCTTGCCTCTTTCTGCACCTTTGTTGCCTCTTTCTGCACTTCCCTTGCTTTTTCTGCACATGTATTGCTTCTTTCAGCACCTCTATTGCCTCTTTCTGTCCCCTTCTTGCCTCTTTCTACACCGCTCTTGCCTCTTTCGGCACCTCTCTTGTATCTTTCTGCAGTTCTCTTGCCTCTTTCTGTCCATCTGTTGCTTCTTTCTGCAACTCTCTTGTCTCTTTCCTCCTTTCTCTTGCCTCTTCTACCTCTGTGGCTTCTTTCAGCACTTCTCTTGCCTCGTTCTGCACTTCTACTGCCTGTTTCTGCACCTCTCTTGCCTCTTGCTGCTCCTCTGTTTCCTCTTTTTTGCAGCTGACTTTCTTCTTTCTGTACCCCACTTGCCTCTTTCTGCACCCTTCTTTCTGTACCTCTCTTGCCTGTTTCTCCACCCCTGGTCCCTCTTTCTGCACCTCTCCTGCCTGTTTCTGTACTTCTCTTGCTTCTTTCTGCACCCTTCTTCCTTCTTTGTGCACATTTCTTGCCTCATTATGCAGTTCTCTTGTCTCTTTCTGCACCTCTTTTGCTTCTTTCTGCACTTCTCTTGCTTCTTTCTACAACCTTCTTGCCTACCTCTGAGTTCTTGCTGCACTGCACTTACTACTTTCTACACCTCTCTTGCAATGCCTGTACCCCAATTGCCTCTTTCTGTACTCCTCTTCCCTCTTTCTGCACCTCTCTTGCCTCTGTCTGTAGATCTCTTGCCTCCTTCTGCACCTGTTGCTTCTTTCTGCACTTCTTGTGCCTCTTTCTGCACTCCTCTGGCCTCTTTCTGCAACCCCAATGCTTCTTTCTGCCCTTCTCATGCATTTGTGTACCACTCTTGCTTTTTTCTGGACTCCTCTTGCCTCTTTCTGCACCCCTCTTCCTGCCTTTCTCTTGCCTATTTCTACAACTCTATTGCCTCTTTCTATACTTCTCTTGCCTCTTTCTGTACCTCTCTTGCTTCTTTTTTCACCCCTGTTGCTTCTTTCAGCACCTCTCTTGCTTCTTTCTGCATCCCTGTTTCCCTTTCTGCACTCATCTTCCCTCTTTCTGTACCTTTCTTGTCTTTTTGCACCTCTCTTGTTTCTTTGTGCACCTCTCCTGCCTCTTTTAACACTTTGTTTGCCTATTTCTGAACATCTCCTGCTTTTTTCAACACATTTTTTGCCTATTTCTTCACCCCTCTTGCCTCTTTCGGCACCTCTGTTTCACCTTTCTGCACTTTTCTTGCTTCTCTCTGCACCTGTTGTGCCTCTATCTGCACCCCTCTTGCTTCTTTCTGCACCTCTCTTGTTTCTTTCTGTGCCCCTCTTGCCTCTTTTGGCACCCTTCTTCCTTCTTCATGCACCTCTCTTGCCTTTTTCTGCACCTCTGTTACTTCTTTCAATACTTCTCTTGCTTCTTTCTGCACCTCTCTTGCTTCTTTCTGCACCTTCTTGCCTCTTTCTGCACCCTTCTTCCTTCTTTGTGCACCTTTTTTGCCTCATTATGCAGTTCCCTTGTCTCTTTCTGCACCTCTTTTGCTTCTTTCTGCACTTCTCTTGCTTCTTTCTATAACCTTTTTGCCTACCTCTGTGTTCTTGCTGCACTGCTCTTACTCCGTTCTGCACCTCTCTTGCAAATGTATGTACCCATATTGCCTCTTTCTGCACTCCTGTTCCCTCTTTCTGTACCTATCTTGCCTCTGTCTGTAGATCTCTTGCCTACTTCTACACCTGTTGCTTCTTTCTGCACTTCTTTTGCCTCTTTCTGCACTGCTCTAGCCTCTTTCTGCAACCCTGATGCTTCTTTCTGCCCTTCTTGTGCTTTTCTGTACCTCTCTTGCTTCTTTCTGGACCCCTCCTGCCTCTTTCTGCACCCCTCTTCCTGCACCTCTCTGGCCTCTTTCTGCACATCTATTGCCTCTTTCTATACTTCTCTTGCCTCTTTCTGTACCTCTGTTGCTTCTTTCTACACTTCTCTTGCTGCTTTCTGAACCTCTCCTGCTTCTTTTTGCACCCCTGTTGCTTCTTTCAGCACCTCTCTTGCTTCTTTCTGCATCCCTGTTTCCCCTTTCTGCACTCATCTACCCTCTTTCTGTACTTCTCTTGTCTTTCTGCACCTCTCTTGTTTCTTTGTGCAACTCTCCTGCCTCTTTTAACACTTCTTTTGCCTATTTCTGAACCTCTCCTGCTTCTTTCAACACTTTCTTTGCCTATTTCTTCACCACTCTTGCCTCTTTCTGCACCTCTGTTTCGCCTTTCTGCACTTCTCTTGGTTCTCTCTGCACCTCGTGCGCCTCTTTCTGCACCCCTCTTGATACTTTCTGTACCTCTGTTGCTTTTTTCTGTACATCTCTTGCTTCTTTCTGCACCTCTCTTGCTTCTTTCTGCACCTCTGTTGCTTCTTTTTTTGCACTTCTCTTGCTTCTTTCTGCTGCTTTCTTGCTTATTTCTCTACCCCTCTTGCCTCTTTCTGAACCCTTCTTCCTTCTTTATGGACATCTGTTATCTCTTTCTGCACCCTCTTGCCTCTTTCTGCAGCTCTGTTGGTTCATTTTGCACTGTTCTTGCTTCTTTCTGTACCTCTCTTGCAAATTTCTGTACCCCTCTTGCAACTTTCTGCAACCCTCTTCCCTCTTTTTGTACCTCTCTTGCCTCTGTCTGCACCCCTCTTGTCTCTTTCCGGACCCTTCTTCCTTCTTTGTGCACCTCTCTTGACTCTTTCTACACTTCTCTTGCTTCTTTCTGCAGCGTTCTTGCTCCTTTCTGTACCCCTCTTGTCGCTTTCTGCCCCCCTTTTGCCTCTTTCCGCAGCTCTGTTGGTTCTTTCTGTACTCCTCTTGCTTCTTTCTGCACCCCTCTTGCAAATGTCTGTACTCCTCTTGCCTCTGTCTGCATCCCTGTCCCCTCTTTCTACACCTCTTTTGCAGTTTTCTGCAACTCTCTTGCCTCCTTCGGCACCTCTGTTGCTTCTTACTGTACTTCTCTTGCCTCTTTCTGTATCCCTCTAGCCTCTTTCTGTACCCCTGTTGCATCTTTCTATACTTTTCTTGTTTTTATGTACTCTCTTGCTTCTTTCTGCATCCCTCTTGCTTTTTGCTGCACTCATCTTCCCTCTTTCTGTAACTCTCGTGCCTCTTTCTGCACCCCTCTTCCCTCTTTTTGTACCCTCTTTCTGCATCCCTGTTGCTTCTTTCTGCACCACTTGCTTCTTTCCTCACCCCTGTTGCCTTCTTCTGCATTTGTCTTCCCTCTTTCTGTACTTCTTTAGCCTCTTTCTGCATTTCTGTTGCTTCTTTCTACACTTCTCTTGCCTCATCCTAAACCCCTGCTGCTACTTTCTACACGTCTTTTGCTTCCTTCTGTACCTCTCTTACGTCTTTCTTCACCCCTCTTGCCTGTTTCTAAACCCCTCTTCCCTCTTTATGCACTTCTCCTGCCTTTTTCTGCCCTTCACTTCCCTCTTTCTGCAATTCTCTCACTTCTCTTGCTTTTTTATGCACCTCTCTTGCTTCTTTATGCACCTCTGTTGCTTCTTTCAGTACTTCCCTTGCCTCTTTCTGCACTTCTCTTGCCTGTTTCTGCACCACTGGTTCTTCTTTCTGTACCCCAATTGCTTCTTTTTGCACCCCTCATGCCTCTTTCTGAACCCTTCTTCCCTCTTTCTGTACCTCTCTTGCCTCATTCTGCACCTTTCCATCCTGTTTCTACACCTTCTTGCCTCTTTCTGCAGTTGGTTCTTTCTGTACCCCTCCTGCCTCTTTCTGCATCCCTCTTCCCTCTTTCTGCTCCTCTCTTGCCTTTGTCTGCACCTCTGTTGGTTCTTTCTGTACCCCTCCTGCCTCTTTCTGCGTCCCTCTTCCCTCTTTCTGTTCCTCTCGTGCCTCTTTCTGTTCCTACCCTGCTATTTTCTGTACTTATCTTGCCTCTTTTTGCACTTCTCTCGCCTCTTTCTATATTCAAATGGGAAGTGCAAGCTGTCAAGTTAAAAGGTGTGGGTGCTCTCGTGACTGAGCTATATGTCTTCTTGTACATGTATTCTTACCTGTGTTATGCATGCTGAAGATGGTAGCTTAAAAAGTGGGTGGCTTCCCCTATAGGTGGTCAAATCTTATCAGTCTGCTCTGTCATTCGGTTGCACAGGCAGACATGTCTTTTGTATATAGGTGTTATAAAGCCCCTCAAATATACTATTGAATACCTGTGCTCCCTGTATTATGAGCGAAAGAAATGCATACACCATTTTGTACAAAAATTTACTGAGTATGCTGTTTGAAACATAGGTATTCGAATGTTTATTTTTATGTAACGTCACTAGGGAAAAGCAAAGACACACGCATGCATACCTTCACAAACGTGGTGAGACTTACAACAGTAATATGGTTAGGGTTGCTGTTTTACATTTGGTAGGCCTGACATTTCGAGCAGTCGATGAATAGTAAACCTTCAAGAGAAAAGTGAGGTTTAAGACATATTGGGGGAAGGATTAGTGATCAGGCTACTTTGTATGAGTCTGTGGAAAGGTACAGTCAAAGTAAGCCTCTTTCTAGACTTCTGTTGCCTCTTTCTGTACTTCGGTTGCTTCTTTCTGTGCCTTTCTTCCTCTTTCTGTACATGTCCTACCTATTTAGGCATAGTCAGAAATTAGCATTTAAAAATCCTAAGAAATTCAATGAAAAAACACAGGTTTCAGGGATGGTATAGTTAGTATTAGCGTTTAAAAAACCTTAGAAATGTACTGAAAAAGACTGCAGGTTTCAGGGACGTTATAGTTATGAATTAGGATTCTCTACACTTCTTTTGGCTGTTTCTGCAAATCTCTTGCCTCTTTCTGTAGATCTCTTGCCTCCTTCTGCATCTCTGTTGCTTCTTTCTACACTCCTCCTGCCTCTTTCTGCACCCCTTGATCCTCTTCTCTTGCTTTGCTGTACCTTTCTTGCTTCCTTCTTGACCCCTCTTGCCTCAATCTGTACCCCTATTCCTGCACCTCTCTTGCCTCTTTCTGCACCCCTCTTGCCTCTTTCTGTACTTCTCTTGACTCTTTCTGCACCTCTGTTGCTTATTTCTGCACTTCACTTGCTTCTTTTTGAACACCTGTTGCCTCTTTCTGCACTTCTCTTGACTCTTTCTGTATTTCTGTTGCTTATTCTACAGCTCTCTTGACTTTTTCTGTACCCTGTTGCCTTTTTCTGCACCCCTGTTGCTTCTTTCTTTTCTGCACTTCTCTTGCTTTTTTCTGTACCATTATTGCCTCTTTCTTGACCTTTCTTCCCTCTTTCTGCACCTCTCTTGTCTCTTTCTGCACTTCCTTTGCCTCTTTCTGCACCTCTGTTGCTTCTTTCTGCAATTCTCTTGCTTCTTTCAGCACCTCTCTTGGTTCTTATTGCATGCCTGCTTCATCTTTCTGCACTCATCTTCCCTCTTTCTGCACCTTTCTTGTCTCTTTGTGCACCTCTCTTGTCTCTTTGTGCACCTCTCTTGCCTCTTTCAACACTTCTTTTGCCAATTTCTGTACCTCTCTTGCTTCTTTCAACACTTTTTGTACCTATTTCTACACCCCTCTTGCCTCTTTCTGTACCTCTGTTGCACATTTCCGCACTTCTCTTGCTTTTCCCTGCTCCTCTCTTGTTTTTTTCTGCACCCCTGTTGCCTCTTTCTGCACTCATCTTCCCTCTTTCTGTACCTCTCTTGCCTCTTTCTGTACCCCTCTTGACTCTTTCTGTACTTCTGTTGCTTCTTTCTGTACTTCTTTGCTTCTTTTTGTACCTATCTTGCTTCTTTCTGTGCCCCTCTTGCCTCTTTCTGTACATGTCTTCCTTCTTTGTGCACATCTCTTGCCTCTTCTGTGCCTCTGTTGCTTCTTTCTGCACTTTTATTGTTTCTTTCTGCTGCTCTCTTGCTTCTTTCTGTACCACTCTTGCCTCTTTCTGCTCTTTCTGAACCCTTCTTCTTCTTTATGCACATCTCTTGTCTCTTTCTGCACCCTTCTTGCCTCTTTCTGCAGCTCTGTTGGTTGTTTCTTCACTGCTCTTGCTTCTTTCTGCACCTGTCTATCAAATCTCTGTATCCCTCTTGCCTTTTTTGGCACCCCTCTTGCCTCTTTCAGCACCATTCTTCCTTCTTTGTGCACCTCTTTTGCCTCTTTCTGCACCTCTGTTGCTTCTTTCTGTACTTCTCTTGCTTCTTTCTGCAGCTCTTTCGTCTTTCTGTACTACTCTTGCTTCTTTTTGCACCCTTCATCCTTCTTTATGCACATCCTTTGTCTCTTTCTGCACTCATCCTGCTTCTTTCTGTACCTTTCTTGCCAATCTCTCCACCCCTCTTCCCTCTTTTTACACCTCTCTTGATTCTGTCTGTACCCCTCTTGCCTCTTTCTGTACTTCCGTTGCCTGTTTCTGTACTTCTCTAACCTGTTTCTGCACCTCTCTTGCCTCTTTCTGCACCGCTGGTTCTTCTTTCTGCAATTCACGTGCCTCTTTTTGTACCTCTCTTGCCTCTTTGTGCACCCATTTTCCCTCTGTCTGTACCTCTCTTGCCTCATTCTGCACCCGTTCCCTCTTTCTGCACCTCTCTTGCCTGTTTCTGTACCTCTCTTGCCTCTTTTTGCAGTTCTCTTGGCTCTATCTGCACCTCTGTTTCTTCTTTATTTATTTCTCCTGCCTCTTTCTACACCTCTCTTACCTCTGTCTGTACCTCTATTGGTTCTTTCTGTACACCTCCTGCCTCTTTCTGCTTCCCTCTACCCTCTTTCCGCACTTCTCTTCCCTCTTTCTGTATTTAAATGGGAAGTGTAAGCTGACAAGTTTAAAGGTCTGCGTGCTCTCGTGACTGAGGTATATGTCTTCTTGTACATGTATTCTTACCTGTGCTATGCATGCTGAAGATGGTAGCTTAAAAAGTGGGTAGCTTCCCCTGTAGGTTGTCAAATCTTCTCAGTTCTGCTCTGTCATTCGGTTGCACCCCTCATGCCTCTTTCTGAACCCTTCTTCCCTCTTTCTGCACCTCTCTTGCCTCATTCTGTACCTTTCCTGCCTGTTTCTGCACCTCTCTTGCCTCTTTCTGCAGTTCTCTTGCCTCTTTCTACATTTCTGTTTCTTATTTATGTATTTCTCCTGCCTCTTTCTGCATCCCTCTTCCCTCTTTCTGCTCCTCTCTTGCCTCTTTCTGTTTCTACCCTGCTACTTTCTGTACTTCTCTTGCTTCTTTTTGCACTTCTCTCGCTTCTTTCTGTATTCAAATGGGAAGTGCAAGCTGTCAAGTTAAAGGTCTGCTCTTGTGACTGAGGTGTATGTTTTCTTGTACATGTATTCTTACCTGTGTTATGCATGCTGAAGATGGTAGCTTAAAAAGTGGGTAGCTTCCCCTATAGGTGGTCAAATCTTCTCAGTTCTGCTCTGTCATTTGGTTGCACAGGCAGACATGTCTTATGTATATAGGTCTTATAGAGCCCCTCAAATATACTATTGAATACCTGTGCTCACTGTATTATGAGCTAAAGAAATGCATACACCATTTTGTACAAAAATTTACTGAGTATGCTGTTTGAAACATAGGTATTCGAATGTTTATTTTTATGTAACGTCACTAGGGAAAAGCAAAGACACACACATGCATACCTTCACAAACGTGGTGAGACTTACAACAGTAATATGGTTAGGGTTGCTGTTTTACATTTGGTAGGCCTCACATTCTGAGCAGTCGATGAATAGTGAACCTTCAAGAGAAACGTGAGGTTTAAGACATCTTGGGAGAAGGATTAGTGATCAGGCTACTTTGTATGAGTCTGTGGAAAGGTACAGTCAAAGTAAGCCTCTCTCTGCACAACTGTTGCTTCTTTCTGCACATCCCTCGCTACTTTCTGCACCTTTCTTCCTATTTCTGGACTTCTGGGGCCTCTTTCTGCACTTCTCTTGCTTCTTTATGTGCCTTTCTTCCTCTTTCTGTATATGTCCTACCTATGTAGGCATAGCCATAAATTAGCATTTAAAAATCCTTAGAAATTCACTAGCAAAAACACAGGTTTCATGGACGTTATAGTTAGTATTAGCATTTAAAAAACCTTAGAAATTCACATAAAAAAAGCACAGGTTTCAAGGACGTTATAGTTAGGATTTAGCATTTTAAAAAACGTAGATATTCACATCAAGCGGGACTGCGGGACTGATCTAAACCAGTATGGGCTTCATGACCCAGCATGCCTCTCTCCCAACACGACAATAGGCCCATCCGGACTGGTTTTTGGTTACATCTACGACCAAGAATCCTTTAATTGAAGTGAGGGGAGGGGCCCATCCAGGGCGAGTCATTCAGCATTTAAACGCCGGTCCACAAAACGCACATGTTTTCAGCGCGTCCGCGCCACTGAGGAAGAAGTTTGAAATACTTCGAAACGCATCAGGCTTTGGGATGCAATGGATCTGCTAAAGCAATCGACAACCCTGCTCCTCCTGTACCAAATAAACGGTTTGTAAAAGAACAGTTGTCAGAGTGCTTCCCATTATAGGGCAACCTTGGAGCGGTTATTTACACACGGCAGGTCCAGCCGTCGGGAGGCACCACCCCTTGAGTGGGGGCCAGGAGGCTTGACATCTATCGGACCTCTTTAGGGGACAACTGTTACAGATTAATGGAGGCACAGGGATATTGAGGCCCATCTGGGGGCCTGAAATGAGGAGCGGCTCATCAAGCGGGACTGATCTAAATCAGTGTGGACTTCATGACTCAGCATGCCTCTCTCCCAACACGACAATCTGCCAATCCGGACCAGGTTTTTGGGTACATCTATGACCCAGAATCCTTTAATTGAAGTGAGGGGAGGGGCCCATCCAGGGCGAGTTATTCAGCATTTAAACTCCGGTCCACAGAACGCACATATTTTCAGCGCGTCCGTTCCTCTGAGGAAGAAGTTTGAAATACTTCAAAATGAGTCAGGCTTTGGGACACAACTGACCTGCGAAAGCAATCGACATCCCTGCTCCTCCTATACCAAATAAAGGGTTTATAAAAGAACAGTCGTCAGAGTGCTCCCCATTATAGGGCAACCTTGGAGCGATTATTTACAGGCGGCAGGTCCAGCCATCGGGAGGCTCCACCCCTTGAGTGGTAGCCAGGAGGCTTCACATCAATCGGACCTCTTTTGGGGACAACTGTTGCAGATTAATGGAGGGGCATGGATATCGAGATCCATCTGGGGTCCTGAAATGGACAGCAGCTCATCAAGTGGGACTGATCTAAATCAGTGGGGACTTCATGACCCAGCATGCCTCTCTCCCAACACAACAATCGGCCCATCCGGACCGGGTTTTTGGGTACATCTACGACCCAGAATCCTTTAATTGAAGTGAGGGGAGGGGCCCATCCAGGGCGAGTCATTCAGCATTTAAACGCCGATCCACAGAACGCACATGTTTTCAGCGCATCTGTGCCTCTGAGAAAGAAGTTTGAAATACTTTGAAACATGTCAGGCTTTGGGTAGCAACTGAACTGCTAAAGCAATCAACATCCCTGCTCCTCCTGTACCAAATAAAGGGTTTGTAAAAGAACAGTCATCAGAGTGCTTCCCATTATAGGGCAACCTTGGAGCGATTATATATTTATAGATATATCAATGCTGCAGAACTCCGTCGTCCTTTTGATACAAAGTAGAGCACGAAGGAGGGTGTAGAATACATTGTTTTATTCGGCAAATAATACAGCAAAACAGACGCGTTTCGAAGAAATCCTTTGTCAGTGTTTACTACAATCACTGCGAGGAGGCATTTTAAACGCATTCGCGTCACCCATGCGGCAACATAGATGACGGTATCTAAACACATCAAAAATTGCACTTTCAACGGAGGCCATCTTAACACAATGTTTGTTTCAGTTCATTGCCACCATATTAGTCATTTGTCACATTATTTGCGAAAGCTAACGAGAATCGAAATTTAGGAATCAGTTATTCAGTCATTTGCAAAATTCATCATGTATTGATTAATTTGAAATTGCACATCATGACCGTGTATCGGCAATACCCATCTTTGTGGTAGCGGTCCCTCTATTATACCAGTAAACAAGGCTAATATGCCTGCTCTTGGTACACATTGGCATGCAGACGCCCCCATTGTGGGTCTAAAACTTCCCGACACTCTGTAATAAAGCCGTATATAGGCAATTTCACACTGATGACCTACCACATATCATGCCGTATATTGGCTGGTACAGACAACATTTCATAGTGATTCCTCTTGTTAGCTTTACACAATCAACAGAAAGTGCAACCAATAATATTACAACAATTACAGTATAGAATCAGAAATCCCAATTGAAAACAGGCAAACAGAGCACACAGATAGAGAAACATATCTGGAGGACTCAATTATCATACTTCACTTATCTCCCTGGATGGACTGTCAGTTCCTCGCTACTATTCAACCCATGCGGAGTTAGACATATATATAGATAGATAGATATTCAATTCAAATTCAAAAAAGCTTTCTTCTGTACCTTATACATGACCATAAAAGCATTCTAATAACAAATATTTAAAAAAACATATTATGATTAATAAAAAAGCCATTAATTCTTATACATCTTCAAAGTTGTGTGCATAGATACAGTCCATTTTTCGATTAATACTCCAAAGAATTTAGCGTATAAAAAGTACATTAAAATCAGTTAAAAGTCATTAATTTATAAAACTTCTCAAGAGTGCATACAGTACATTCGATTCGAGATAGCCACATGCTTTTAGGATAGAGAACATTATAACTCCAACTTCAATCATCATAGTGTTCATAAGTTAATGCCTCTAGATAGGAGTAAGCTTTTCTTCTCTTAATGGACATGTGTATAAAATTACTAGCAGCAATCATAATGTTGTCATTCTCCAAACTACAGATAAAATTAAAAGCTTGCTTATAATGATAAAATGTATTAGCTAAAAAAAGAGGTTTCAAAACAAGTTTGCGAATGTCCCTGTAAAAGTTACAGAATAATAAGAAATGAAGAGGGGTGATTTTCCGTTGCATGGGCAGTTTGGTAATATATGATACCTTTTTCTGGACTTGGGAAATGCGACTTAATAACATAGGATGCCAAGCCTTAGTCATGCTAAAAAGAACCTATGTTTTTTTTTTTACTTTAATCAGATATGGTTGTATGCCAATAAAAAGTGGACGCTCATGGTAGGAAATGATACTTTGTTTCGAGTTTGATTCAGCATCCCTTACCAAATCGATTGAGGCATAAAACTGTATTTTCAACTCCTTTTTACTATATCCTTGTATAGACATAGGCTCTTTATGCTCTAGGGTTAATTTACAGCTTTTTAATAGAGATTGACTATATTCAAGTCAAGGTATTTTTCTACTATTATCCAGAGCCAAACAGTCTTGTATTATATCCTTAGTAAACCCTGTTTTCTCTTTCGTTCATATTCCATGCCATAGAGTAAGTCCAGCTGTTAGATAGATATAGATATAGATATAAATATTGATATCAATATATTACCTACTAGCGATAGCCAGTAGGTAGTTATAGTTAAGACCAAAGTTTCCACAGGAAAAGCATTTTTGCTTTGCCAATAACACTCTCCTCGCTCCAGATAGGAGGGATCCGGTACTCTGGAAAAGTGGCAAGTTCCATTTTTATTTGAGGCACCATCGGAACATCAGGAATGCATTTCGGATGGCAACCCAGCCTTTGTCAACCTGAAAAGCGCCATCTTTATGCGACTAAAAAACTTTACTAATAGTAAACGTAAACAAAATCCTCAATTACCGTCTTAAAGTGGCCTCATATGTACCCATACCATTATTCACGCAAGCATATATAACGTGGTAAATATTATGAAAACAGGCTGTGAATATTTAATTTTTTAGAAACATTATATCTATGCATGCTGTAAATCCATAGAATCTGCATATTTGTCAGACTTGGCCTGTTAAAATGCATTAAGTAAGTTTAATAAGAGTGGAAAGTTTGGGGGCTCACTACATCTTGCAAAGCTGTAATTAAGCCTCATAGTTAGTGTCTTTCTTGTTGCTAGAATGCACAAATATCTGTTTTGTCTCAACCAGTGTCAGTTAATTCTCTACTATTCATAGGCGGTTCCTCTGTTGTAAAGAATATATATTTTCTGCTTTCAACAGTACCTGGGCAATTTTAAATCTGGTGTTACTGCACCTGCCATAGCCCATGCCACAATTCCTCACCGTTAGGAGTCACAATGATACGTGCTCCCTACGGTGCCCTGCTCCGAACACACATTTTCACATAAGTGGGTGTGAGCTCACCGCATGGGAATACCCTACTTCGTGAGATTGTCAACTCACTGTGCACGGTTCTCCCACCTGCTCCAGCATCAGATCCCATCATGAAAACACGTTTTTTTGGGGGCAAGTCGATCATAAATCCAAAACACAGGATTGGCGGATTGCCAGTCTGCAACAAAAACAACACTGGTGGTGCCTTCAGTGATGCTACCGCTTGCGCCAAAACAGAAACACTCTCCTCACTCCAAATAAGAGGGGAAAAGTGGTAAGGGCCAATTTTATTTGAGGCAACAACGGAACATCAGGAACGTGTTTTGGCTGGCACCCCAGCCTTTGTCAACCTGAAAAGCACAATTTTTATGCAAATTAAATACCTTCCTAATAGTAAACAGAAACAAAATCTTTCATTACTGTCCTAAAGTGACCTCACATGTACCAATACTATTATTCACTCAAGCATACATAAAGTTGTAAATATTAAGAACACCAGCTGTTGAAATTTCACATTATGTAAAAATGGAAAACACATTATATCTCATTTACATCTGCCAACATAGATACTTTTTTACATATCAAATTAAAATTATGTTTATGTGTATTATCCCACATATCACTCATGATTGAAGTTGAAGTATCAGGTGTCTCCAAGCAGTCGTTTGAGAGCTACAGTAGCTTCCAGACACCTTCTGAGTCACGCACAGCCTTGAGTTGTTTTTCAAATGATCACACAGTCAAAATTTCATTTCAAGCCAAGTGGCATTGTGATCATCAGGTTGCAGACAGCAGGGCTTGACAATGAGCAGTGCTCAGTCAGTTTTGTGGGCCTGGTTGGGACTGAGCCACTGAGCTGAACAACGGAAGGCCTGAGGTTTTGGACTCTTAGAAAACATCCCTTCACAAGTCTAAATTGGAGTTGTGAACAAAATGATGCTTTTGACTACTTGCAAATGGATGAAAAATGAAATGGGGAGATATCAATTAAACAAACATCTTGAATTTCATAGGCTCTCAGTCACACATACAAATATATCCCTTTATACGCACACATGTTCATAAATCCCCAAAGAGCACGCCCTTGCATAGTACTCTTATTCATGGTATCCTCCCTCATCTGCGATTGTTTGGATTCTAACTGATGTATCTATGTATCCTGTAACTCACTGATTCAACTGATGTAGATACCTACAGCGGAGCCTGAGCAACCTTGGCTGATGCCCAGTGGAGCTGCCCTATGCAGCTATAGAGGAGTTTGGCCCCTTGGCCGTCACCTACCCAGCCTGACATCTGACACTGTTTTACTCGTCTCCCCATTCGGTCCCCTTCCCTCCCCCTCCTCCCTCCTCTGCGATTGTTTGGATTCTAACTAATGTATCTATGTATCCTGTAACTCACTGATTCAACTGATGTAGATACCTACTGCGGAGCCTGAGCAACCTTGGCCGATGCCCGGTGAATCTGTCCTATGCAGCTATAGAGTAGTCTGGCCCCGTGGCCGTCACCTACCCAGCCGGTCATCTGGCATTGTCTTCCTCATCTCCCCGCTTGTGTCTCCTTCCCTCCCCCACCTCCTCCCTCTGTTTCTTTGATTCAAACTGTTGTAACTTTGTAACCGGTAACTCGCTGATCCAACTGATATACCTATGTAACCTGTAACTCGCTGATCTTCATGTAAAGCGCTCTGATACCTCCGGGTCTAGCCAGCGATATATACAACTTTGCAAATAAATAAATATCTGGCTCTATGGACATTAGTCTTAAAGTCAATGCAGCTGGCTGTGGGGGTGTCTGGTTACAATGCACAAGTTGTTTAGCTTTCAGTATTTCACAACGATATTCACTGATGAGAATTAGCTCTCATTACAAAAAATGTTGGAGCCCCCTGGCCTAAATGATGTCACTGGCCTGAAATATTGAAGTTAGGGATTGACAAGGGATAAGGATACTCAACAGGTTACAACAAAAGTATTATTTGTTATCATATTTTGTAAAAATTAAAGACATATATATTATGTAGTAACTCTTGACTAAGAATTGTGATTGATGTAGTAAAATTGTGTTACATCAATACAGACAAGCAACAAGTCATAAAACAATAATTTTTTCTTCAACTTCTTGTATCCAAACAGGGCAACGCTCATCAAAAAAAGGAGCTATGGAAGGCCATAGCCAAGACATTGCTGACCCTGGAAGACTACAAGTGGTGCAGCATTCACTATTGTAAGAGGTGGGAGGACCTACAATGCTTGAACAAAAAGTAATCAGAAGGGCAGTTAGTCATGTCCTTCGAATGTGGAAAGCATGTGTACCGTACCCTGACCCCTCTAATGGCCCGCATACTTGTGGTGGCCTATCTGGACCTTGAGTGGCAGTTGAGAACCCAACAGCAGTATCAAGGGGGTACGTTCTAGTGTGAGTTCAACTTGTTATATAAGTAATTTTTTACAGTAACTAATTTTGCCATCACCATTAAGGTACACATGTCCACCTCAGAAGAAGAGTTCTTGAAGGTGTACATGTTGCACAAGGTGTATGATGATGTTTTTTGTAGGTTACATTTTAGGAAAAAAATACCACCTGATTTGTATTCACTACTAAAGGATTGGTTTGAGCAGGCACAAGCCTGCCTAAGCAACACATTTATATCAGATAGTTTGATGTTATAAGGGACAGTTGTACCAAACAGGCCACTAGTCGGGTCTGATGCTCCTTCACTATTGCGAAGGATGCTACGTTAGCCCTATAACAGGTGACAAACCATAAAATGTTATTATCGTACAGTGGATGTTTCAAACATCACACTGATAACTTGGTTTTATGCACAAACAAAAGTAAGCATGTGAGCCAAAATGACTAGTAAAATCTGATTAAATGGCTACATTTTTTATTCAAATCATATCCAAATGTGTTTAAAATCAAAAATACTATTCTATTTCATTCATGGTAAAACTAAAGTGACATATTTTCAGGATGTCTTACTCCTTCACAAATGTGCATGCAAGCACGTGTGTTTTTAAATAATTGTGATAAGCATACAATTATTGGTACAAAACAGACAGTAATGTGCAAACATTGGTGCACACATTGGTGACGGAGTACCACATACCCAAAAATAAATTACAGTGTCCTTTGTTATGTCCAGATGATACATCAACGATTGAGAAAAATGGGATACTTAAAGTGACTTTTCCAGATGGAATGTTCCATCAAATACATGTTGGAGTATCTCCTCTGGAAAACTCAATATCATGCCCAAATCATTACTCATTTGGAAAATATAATGTATCAAGGTGTAATCTGTAGCATATTGTGAATTGCATTTAATTCTTTGATGACAACTTATATATGAATCAGTGAATGTAATATTTACTGTGATGTTGGACCAATATTGTGCCTAAAATGAAAGCCAACTCAAGGGGATGATGGACGGAGCGCTGAAACTTTTCAGACGCTCACTACCAGTCACAGATCTGGGTTGAATTCATCATCATTCTTTAGCTCACTTCACTATCCAAAGTCAGACCTAGCTATAAGCAAATCAGTCCTGACCCTGTGCCTCATGGGACGGTCCAGACCGAACTGCCAAACCAGGTCTTCCCTGGATCAAAACAAGCATCCTAGGGTAACACCCCTCATCAGCCAGTCTAGCTTGAATACAGTGGCAAAGTACCAAGGGTCCCATGTCTGGGCAAATCCTGCCAACTTAGGGCAAACAAAGCAAACACAAGGTGATGATGGATGCAATGCTGAAACTTTTCAGACGCTCACCCCCAGTTACAGATCTAGGTTTAATCCATAATCATTTAAATGAAAGCCCGCATATTTTGTAAAACAAGTTCACAATGGTAAAACAAACTTCAAATAGCTAGAAATATTTAGGAGTCAAATATGAAAATGGTTTTGCTCAGTCCAGTCCTGAAGTGGATTAGAAATGTATCAAGGCTTTTGTATTTACTTATGCTGTAGAAGTCATTTGTCAATCAACCCCAACAAATATGTCTTAATTTCTTCAACATCATATGTATGGACATAGTGCATGATACATTGAAAGCCACTTCAGTACAGAATCCATATAATATTTGTTTACATTGGAAATATACTTTAGTTACTTGAAGTAAGTAATACCATTATGAAATGCCCAAACAAATGACACAGGCTTTCAGTTTATACACATATTGACACAACATTGCAGTATTTGACACAATGATTCATAATTTACTTTTTGGTAGTGGAAATTATGCAGAATAATTTAACACACTGTACAAAGGTATTTTTGGGTTGTATCCTTTTTGGTGACATAGGTCCAATATTCTAAACAACAAAGCCCAACCCTTCAGAGGTGATAAACAGTTCCTAGAGAGAAATAAAAATGGATAAGAGACAAGGCCATACATAGTATAGGAGCTATCAGGGGATTACAAAACTGTGACCAAAGGTATTTCTGAAAATGTTGCCTACATGCATGAGCTTATGCTTTATGTATTTATTTTTGTATTACATTTTCTTAGGTCATAGTACAAAATGGATAAACAGGTAAAATTCATACAGGATAAAACATCAGAAAAGAGCGATCAAACAGGGAAAATAAAATCAAATAATTTCCATCAAAAATTCATTTCTGGAGCAGGAGGGAGCCTCTTGCTTTAGCCAAAGGGAGCTCTGATTCATATATTTGATAAAGAAAGGAGCACCATTACATGACTGAAATACAAAGTCGGGCAGATACCGCATAATCATAGTTAACTTCTGTAGACCTCCTGCCAATTCATATTTAACTCCCATCATTTTCTCTTTATCCGTTGTACAGAAAAGCCAAGGTTTACTGACATACCATTACTTACACCTTCCCAGAATTTTTGTAAACAGGGACTGAGTACAAACATGTGTAGGACAACATCAGCCAGAAGCCTACATTTAGGACATCTCATTCTATCTGTCCTGTCTACAGTGGGTTATACTCCCCATTTTAAAATTACATCTGTGGTATAGTATTGAAAGCACAGTATGGGCCACTTTTGCAGCTTGAGATTAATGGAGTGCACTGAACGATCTAGTAAATTTAAGGCCTTCTGAGTCTCTCCGGCAGAGATCTCTGATAAGAGAAATCTACTCCATTTTGCAGCTAATAGCAGGGTATCAACTATAACAGATTGTGAGAATAGCTGATACATCATGCTTATAGTAGGTTTAATCCCATCCTTAAAATAATATGAGGAAACCTCTGAGCTGTCGATGCCCTCCATGCACCCATGAACCGTTCGCATATAGTCCCCTCAGCTGAAGGTATTTAAAGAAAGTGTGATGAGGCAATTGATAAGCCTCCCGTAGGTCAGAAAAGCATCTAAAACCATTCAATTCAAATAGTTGGCCCATGTTTGTAATGTCACAGTCTGCCGAAGCCCTACAGGTTAGATCTCGGGAGATTTAGGAGAAGGCAGGATTATCCCATATGGGGGTCTCCCCTTGATAAAACCGATAGAATACTTCTTGCAAATCCCCCTCCAAATATAGATGATATCCTTAAGTACTTAAAACGGGATCATCTAGTCGATAGAAAAAAAGCCTAGTTTCTGCTCCCAAGGCAAGCTGATAGCAAAGTGATGTTTGATTTAGCTCACCATATATCAATAGACTACACAAGCTACCAGTACATGGGGCCCGAAAATACAGCTTAAAGTCAGAGAGTGAAAGCCCTCCCATTCCATAAGAGGATTTCAGAAGTTGGCTAGCACGCCTAGCCCGTCTGTAAACCCAGATGAAACTACTAATAGCGCCTACCAGTTGCCTAAAAAAGGAATCCGGGAACCTCAGCGGGATTGCCCTGAATATATAAAGTAATTTAGGCAGAATATTAATTTTAATAATATTCACGCAACCGATAATGGTGAGGGGCAGCTTATTCCATGATTTTAATTTAATGACTGCTGCTGTCAGCAAAGTTTCATAATTTAATTTTACGATATTGAAAACCGCTGAGCACAACCTAAAACCTAAGTAAACCATTTACATAGTAATACCTAGAATTGGCGAATTGGGGATAAAATTTTAAAAAACCTTAGTTTTACCTAGATCCAATTTGGAGCCATAAAAAACACCAAACGGACGTGATTCCTCAAAGATCTGGGTAATAGCTGTTACCGGGTTAGTGGAAAGAATTGCCACATCATTGGTGTATGCATTCAATTTGAATTGTCAACCCTCAAATAAACAGTGTTGGCTATCTATATTCCGAAGAAGGGACTTCAGATATGGTTCTATATACAGAGCAAAAAGGAGGGGTGAAAGTGAGCACCCCTGCCTTGTCCCACTATAAGAAAAACTCGGAATAGCTCTCAGCATATGCAACTCGGGCATGAGGCATTTATAAAGTGCCTGAATTAGTTTTACAAAGCCTTCCCCTATACCGAAAGCAGGCATCGTAACCCATAGGGGAGAGGTGTTGGCCTAACTGCTAGGGCGGTCAACCTCTAATCTGGGGAACTGGGTCCGAGTCTCTGCAATGACGCTGAACATCCTGTGATTCTGGGCAAATCATTTAATCTGCCTTCATGTAGATCAACTAGTGCTATGGAAAGCACTCTGAAACCCGATACCATCGGGTCAAGTTTGCGCTATATAAAACTCCATAAAATAAAACAATCGGCAATCCCAAGCAACACAGTCGAATGCTTTCTCCGCATCAGGTAATATCATGCCCATGTTGGATTCTCCCGCAATATCAAATGCTGTAATTGCCTTATTAATATGCTCTGTGGTGTCCCTACCAAGGACAAATCCCTGCTACTGTGGGGATACTAACACCGAGATCAATGGAGCGAGGTGACAAGCTAAAATTTTAGCAAACCATTTAGCATCTGTATTTATCAATGCGATAGGTCTAAATGAACCCAAGTCATTGGCTGGTTTGTCCTTTTTTAAGAAAACCACAATATAAGTCAAATTCCAGCTATCTGGAATGGCCCCGCCAGTCTGAATAAATTGTATAACCTGATCAAATTCCACACTCAGTATTTCTCTAAATGTTTTATGAAACTCTATAGGGAGCGCGTCCTCCCCAGCAACTTACCCAATGACAGGGCCATAAGTGCAGTCTCAATTTCCAGTTGTGAGATTTCTGTCTGCAAATCCGATGCCTGCTCCTCTATCAGAGATGGTAAATGGCACTGTAGGATATACTCCCTACACTTGTCAATATCAAACACTTGTGACTGGCTATATAGCCTACAGTAAAACTGAGAGAACTGTTCCAAGATTAGGATTAGAATAAAGCCCACCGTCTAATCCCTTAATGGCCTGAATTCTACCCTTGATTTGTTTTTCTGCTATTTGATATGCCAATACATGGCCGACCCTCTCCCCATATTCATGCTGAAGCTTCTTATACTTCAACAAGTCTAGCCTCCACCTGTTCCTGCAATCTGCGATCAGCACGATATCGCATTTCTAGCAGTTGTCTAAATACTTGGTGTTCATCATTAGCACTGTGTGCAATTTTAATGTTGTGCAATAACTCGAGTTGGTGAATATTTTAATGCAGAGTATAAGCTTCTTCAGTAGCAACTCTATTTTGCTTAGTCACATATTATAGCGTTATGCCGCAAACATTTGCTTTCATAGCATCCCATACTATTTTAGGGAGGGTTGGTCCTCTACTAATAAAACACATTCCCTAAGTAACCCCAAGGTAGGTTGCATATACTCACTATTGGTCAATAAATGGTGAGGGAAAGGGAACCTAGGGCTATTGGGCTTATCCCACCTCAGGTGCGGTAAAAAGTGGAAATAGATGGGGTTGTGATCTGAAACTACCCTTGGGCATACAATCATTTGCATATTATCTACCAGCATACGTTTAGAAAAACCATGTCAATCCTTGAATACTGCTTGTGTGGGTGAGAATACTATGTACAACCGGGGTCAAGTGGATAGAGAGTACGCCAAACATCACATAAACCATATAGCTAAATCAGATCATTAAAGGGGGCCCTAGTTCTAGGTTTACGATACGTAGCCCTACAGTTAGTAGAATTAATGCCAATTCATTACATAGTTAAAATCACCGATAAGAATCAGTTCACCTGCCCAATCCAATAATTCAAATGAAAGTGTATCAAATATTTTGGGGTCGTCAACATTTGGTCCATAAACAACACATAGCACATATTTAATTGAATGTAAGATCAATTGTACCAATAACCATCTACTCCTAGGGTCAGCCACAGTTTTTAATACCTAACCCTGGAATTATTTGGAAGAAATAACAGCCACCCCCAAATAGATATAGTCTTGGATGTGCAAGCAACAATATTGTAATCCAGCTGTCTGGGTAGGTCCTTATCCTTATATGCCAGATGTGTCTCAGTTAAAGCTGGCAAATAGGTTTTATAGTATGTTTCCTAACTCCTCTCAGACCAATTGTCGCTTAGGTCATGCATTAATTCCTGACACATTCCAGCACATACATCGAATCTGAGCTATGTTATCCATCTATGCAGTATAGAAAGGGTCTAAATTCCTCCATCTGGACAGTCCTGTAAGCCTTTGCAAATTAATAAAAAAACTTAGCATACATCGTGTATGAAACACTTGTCTATGACCAATTTATCCCACCCCTGCCCCAACACCTCAATAGATGAGCCAACCTGTCAGCCAAAAATACTGATTCATATCCGACTTGGCCCTCCCATGCCGACCACCTAACACCCCAAACCAACACCAACCCCCATGTCCTAAGGAAGAAATCACCACAATCTGGGGCCATTGATGAAAAGTGGCCCACAAGAGAGCCTGGAGCCCATCCACCCCCTGGACCCCCACCACCAACAAAACAAAACAGAAGAAAGGAAATAAAGCATAGATCAGACAGAAGCACAAGATCCATAAGACATGAAGAAAAAGGAGGGAAGAAGAAGGGAAATAGTTTTCCAGCTTGTCATTCACCCCCCTTACGTGACATCAACATCCAGAGAAGACACTGAGAAACTAACCTATTTCCATGTATAGTTCATCTCAAGTATGCATATTTATCCCCTTAATACAAGCAAGAGCCTGTGCAGCATCTTCTTCAGAAAATCACACCTGGGAGTACCCGTCCTTAATAATTTTAAGGCAAGCAGGTTCCTGTAAAAACACTTGCGCAGATGCAGCCTTTAATGGATCTATGAACTGTTGCAGCTTCCATCTCCGGTCCATTGTAGACCTACATAAATCTGACCAGGCAACAATTGACATGCTGTTGACTAAGACTGGAGATGTTGGCCGGGCAGTAAGAGAGATGGCTTGTCTCAAAAGAAAATTCCCAATGTATATCAGCATAGGCCAAGGCTGTACCCCCTGTTTAAGAGAGGCACTACGGTTGAGGGGAGCCGATGAGCACACTGTATCTGTGAATCCCAGTCACTCAGATCCGGGAAAGCCCTTCTGAATATTGCACCATATACTGCCGAGGATCAGCACCTTGCTTACCGTTCGGTACACTATATTATTTCTCCTATTCCTATTTTCCATATCCTCCATCTTCGTATAAAGGAATTTGAGCTGGCTCTTGTGGCTCTCTACAGACTTCGTTTTTTTCGCCACCATCTTCTCATTACCGGCCACTCTTTGCTACAAATCACTCACATCCGTTCTAAGATTACTGATCTGCCCAGAGACCACCTCCAATGGTTTTTGCATCTGCGCATTGTCTACTCTTGCCTGAGTATAATAGGCCTGCACCACGGTCGGATGTACGTTGTTACAACGCCGGTTGTAACAACGCATACCTTTAGCACGCCGCCGCTACAACGCAAGTCGTTACCACGACTTGCGTTGGAGGGCGGGGATTTAGGGTTTTTATCATTTTATATTCCAACACCAGTCCCCATGGATACTAGGGAAGGTGTTGGAATGTAAATTTATTAAATTCCTTATCCCACAGCGCCCTCCAGCGCAAGTCATGGTAAAGACTTGCGTTGTAACGGCCGCGTGGTAAAGGTACCGCGTTGTCAAAACTTCGTGGTCAACGTTGTATACCGCCACGGTCCACTGCGGCTGTAAGGCTACCAAAATAGATCTTAAAGATGGTTCCTGCCGGGCCTCTTCCATCTCGCTGATCAGCTCCTTAGTCATAAACAGAGGAGAATGATCTGATAATGTCCCAGTGGATATCTGTGAGGGAGAACCTATGTTTGGGGTGGAGTGTATTTGCTGGGGGCATTGTGCTTGTGGCTCAGAGTGTTGTGGTTGGCCAACCAAGCCTAGAAATGGGGCAGATAGTTGATTAATAATTGTTCTACCTTCCCCCTTAGAAGTCACCCTCTTCCTAAGTGGGCTACACTTTGCACCCTAATCACTAGCCTTGCTGGGCTGGGCTGCCGATGCTTTGCAGATTTTGCCGGGGGTGAGCCACAGCTTGATCTATAGATTTTCTCTGCTTGAGCTGCCCAACTGTATTCTGTTTTTTGAGGTGCACACCCCCTTGGGTAGAAGCGACCTCTGCTTTAGAACATGCAACATGCTCTTCCCAGACTGCAGTATTGGGACCTCTGGGCTCGGTGAAGCTGAAGCACGTTGATGGTTACTTTCACTTTCAGCATGTTTTTTTTAACTCCGCCTCTGCCCCTGCCTCAGAATGACACACTAATTCACCCCAACTTCCTCCGGATAATAAGCCCTCCTCATCCTCTATATCTTCCCCAGGAACATGGCACAACTGAACATCATCACGCATATCCCTCCCAGACTGCTGAGGAGTACCAGTACTTACATGGCTGACTGTGTAGCATCCGGTAGAGGCCCTGGTGAGGCTGCCTGCACAGCTGGTACTCTGACATCCACAGGTAAGACCCCTGTTTGAAGAGGAAACAAGAAGCCAGAGATAGGGGGTTGCATAGGGTTTAACACTGCTGTGGTCACACACATGGTCCAAGTCCTGACCCTGGCCCCGTTCATGGAGTAATGATGGTGAGGGCATATTTGTCAGTGTACTTAAAAGTGCTGCCTAAAGTCTAAATGGACGAGAGACACCCTTTGAACCAACAGGAACTGGGTAGCAAAAGCGTAACAAACAAGGTTCCTATTGGTATTTTTGTTATGGTTTAACCTTAATCTAATAAACACAATCTTCTTGTTTAGTAAGTAGAACCACAAAGGCACTGACATTTGAAAAAGTCACTGTACTTTATTTTATTAAAAACCAATACGTTTAAAATTAAAATTGTGTTCACAAATGCATCTATGACTCTATTCTCACTGGGGATAACAAACATACGTTCTCCTTTGTTTACCTCTTCCCCCACCAGTCAAAAGATTATTAATACAATGCCTAATGCTCATAAACAATTGTTCATAAAAACATTTATCATTATTGTAATTGTATCCCACAGTATTACCATTGTGTTTTAATTTGTCCTGAGGAAGGTGGGGCTATCTGCCGGTCCACCGAAACGCGTCGACAATAAACCTCTGGTTTTTTAATAAATAGTGTGAAAATTGAATGTGTATATATATTGTGTGGTAATACTGTGGGATACAATTACAATAATGATAAATGTTTTTATCGTTATGAACAATTGTTTATGAGCATTAGGCATTGTATTAATAGATGCATTTGTGAACACAATTTTAATTTTAAACTTATTGGTTTTTAATAAAATAAAGTACAGTGACTAAAAGCGCTGCCACCATCAGTGTTTCTGCCAGATGGGATACTCCTCCCGGGGTCAATTCCCTAGATGCGGCCTCAATCAAGTCCAGTGCTGCCCCTGTTTGGAGTAGTTTTAGGATAGGGCGTCCCACTTGTGAGGGTATGTGTCGGCTTGAGAACACTGTTGTAGAAGCAGCTTTCAGTGCACTGCATTGCTCCTGAGATCCTGGGTTCACTGACCTCGGGATGGTGGCGGAGAGCGGGGAAACAGGGAGCGGATTGTAGCTCGCGACGGAATCAACCTGCCATCTACTTTCTTCCTGACGGCGGGGAAACCTGGGAGCTAAGCTCAAGTTACAGAGCTCCTTTGAGCAAGCAGCCCCTGCCCCGCATGAGCCTATGCTAATGTTGAACCACGGTTTGAGAGCATTGAAGAAGGTGACATATGAACATTTGGAAAAAAATTTTTTGTCAAAGTTCATAATCAGTTCTATTAACACAGATTCAATAAAACTATTGTATATGTAATTTCAGCATCAACAGGAGCAGGCAGGGGAGACATTGGACATGTAGGCATGGAAGCAGATGGCCACCGTGGTTTGGGTGCCAGCTCAACATCATCATCTTCGGAGACCTCCACAAGCAAACACTCCCTAATGATGGCAGATCCCACAGGAACTCTACCAACTGCATCCTTGTCCACCACCCAGAGAACCATCTCCACCCTCCTTTTTGCTCCCCCCCCCAGTTGGCCAAATCCCCCCTAAAAGGGGTGGTGTCACCTCAGCAGGCACCTCATCCCCTGCCCCTGTCCCCTCCGCTGCACTGAGAGAAGAAGTTACTGACCTCCTACAGAACATCTCTTTAAGCTAGTCTGTACTCCTGAATGCCACCCAGGGGTTTAGTTGCCAAATGCAACAAACTGTAGCTTACCTGAAAGTCATTCATAGTGCTATATCTGGCCTGCAGAGAGCATTTACAGGCCAGGCCTCCACACTGACCGCAGCCCCCCAACTAGCCCAACTTTGAGCCTCAATTCAGGCCCCTTCCCCACCCCAAGTCCCTATTGACAGACCTGTCCTACGCACACTCACTCTTTTGCATTCTCCCACTCCAACACACACAAGCAGCACACCCACACATAAATACAAACACATCAAGAACGCACGGCACACATCACACAACATACAGACACGACCCCAACCCCACACCCACTATTACATCAACAGCCACCACCACACCCACATCCAACACCAGCACACCCACAGACACCACCCCCAACACCACACCCAGAACCACTACCAGCACATCCACAGCCACCACACCCACCACCACTCCTATTCTCCTCTCTCTCTTCTCGCTCACTGATCTCTCTCCCCCTCTCTCCCCCTCTCTTTCTCTCTCTCGCTTGAAGACCTCCTCTGTCTGCTTTAATTAATCTTGGGAAGCTGGGAAGAGTGAAATAGGCACCAGCAGAAGCTCTGGTCTTTTTGTAACCATAAGGGGGAAATATAATATTATTAAGAACAAGGGGGCATATTTAATGATCTCTAGCTCAATATAGCTTAATAACCAGAGTGGTTGCACTGTGCTGATGTGTTGAGCAATCCCAGAAAAGTTAAGCATATTTACTTAAATTGCCTGCTGATGCTGCCTCCTTGTGCACTAGTGCACAAACAGGATGCTAAGTGCCATGCATAACCTTTGCACCATGGTAAAATAGGTGTGAGTGCTCTCTAGCATAGGTTTTGTACTAGTAGCATACCATTCCTGAATAAATTCTTATGCCTAGACAATTTCTATAATATTCCACACATTAGAGATGTGCTGCACAGTGCAGCACACTCATTGTGTGAAACATTTGAAGACATAAAAAGATTTATCTAACTATGCGCCTGCTTTATGGTAGCATTATATTTTTATGAAAAGCCTGGTCTAACTATCTTAGTAGATCAAATTTTGTGTCAAAAACAATGGGTACTTGTGCTGATCTGCCAAAGTACCACCGATGTAACTCCCTCTTGATGAAAAGTGGTGAAAATCAGAGCAAAGCACAATTTGCACTGAGAAAAGGGCACCTTTCCAACACCAAATATCTTTGCCACACTTTGCAATCCTTTCCATGACTTTGCACAGGTGCAAAATCATAGTTAATCTCCCCCCCAGGTTTCTTAAAGTTCATGGGGAAGAACTTTCTTTTGCTGGAGACTAAGGAAGCTGTCCTTTTACCTAATGAGGAGACATCTTCATCAAGGAAGGATTATAACAATGAAGAAGAATGAGGCGGTAAGAGGCACTTACTAAATAGAAAGATCTAAGAGGCAATAATAGATGGTTAAAAATGAGAACTGACGTCATCAGCAGTCCTCCCACCCAGACAAACTTGTGGTTCCACCTCCCATTTAAAGGAGGTTGAACTATTGGGCTCTTGACTCAGTGATCATATAGCCACATACAGAGCCACCAGGTCACAGCATCAGAAGTTCAAACCTACTTAGTCCAGGGCTACTCTCATTGATTTGTCCTACCTGAGCCCACCATTTAAATGATAGGATAACTGTTATTACGCTCTGCGTCTTTCTTAAGTTTCTTGAAAGACTTTGAAGGGACTCCCTTTATATATATAACTCATACTGAGAGCATTATTTTGTCCCTTTCACATTGTAGTTCAGAATTCTACACCAATCTTCCTAGTTACCACTAGTTTTCAATTTCACGTTCATGTATCTTGAATCATAATCTTATTAATCTCATATCGGTTATCAGTTTTTGTGGAGAGAAGACCCATTTGAATATATTAAACAGCGGGAGTGATTCACAAAAGCATTTATGAGCACAGGGGCTAATACTGCAGGAGTACTCTTGTACACACTCTTACATACCTTTGTGAATCAGCCTCCAAATAAATTCCCTATTAGTAAAAGTCGAAATAGGGAACAATCATTTGGACTGTTTGTATGTGAATACTCTCTGAACTTCCACATTTGTTAAGCATTTTAGATGTTTTGAAGCCAATTCAGAAAGGCACGTAAGAGTACATAAAAGAGAACTACATGAGTACTGCTTTCCAAACTTCCAAATACCTTTGTACACACATCACAGTCCCTTCTTTGTTGCGGTTACTTCAGTGCACCAGGGATAGCTACTCAGGGACTATGAATCACGTGTTCACCATGGTGTTCAGGTTCTTCAGAGCACGTCTCACATTATTTTTACACTCCTCATATTACCCCCTTTTTTGTAAAAATAACGAATTTTGTGTTTCCGTTGCTGCTTTCCGAAATATTTCACAGTACCATTAATTTCTCAGTCTTGCATTTTTTTCTAATGGCTTCATTATTCTTCAATGCCAGTACCTTTGCTGGTGTCACAATTTTCGAGCTCTTTAATTTTCTTTTAGTGCTTGTCTGGAGACTATTAATCTTTTGCGTGTCCCATTACCGGATCCGAGCTGGCTTCATTTTTAAACCGTTATGACTGTCATCATTTGCTATATTAAATGTCATTAACGCCGCTGCTCCCATCCCTGTGGATGTATGCAGTCAGAAGCATACATTGCGTTAGAAAGATGCCCTTGACTTCGGACACGACCATTCCATACAGTCGGCGTCGCTTTATCCCCCTGTCCTGGTATTGATCTGTACTGGGTAATGATTTTGGCGGTTTCCATTAACTACCTCATTAACATCAGTTATCTTTTTATTACGTTTCATGTATTGCTAGTTGCAAAGTGCGACTAGTAATGTTTTCACCCTGTTCATTATGTTCTGGACTCCTAAAAATGGTGGCATACTTGGAAATGCTGGCCTGTTCTACTATCAAAATTATTTTTTTCTTCAAATTAGCCTTACCATTTTGATTAAAAATCCCTCTCCGTATCCCAACATATCCCTTTAAAAAAATAACCGCTCATATTTGTGAGTTAAAGTCTGCTTAGATCAAGTTATTTCAGGCAGGCGGGTGTGCAGTGCATGGATCTTGAGTCCCCATTGCGTAATTTGTGCTACACACAACAACCGATGCAAGGGATTGTTGCATTAGTTTATGTGTTGACACTTTTGCTAGCCCTGCGCCCTGAGGCACATATAGCGCCTGAGCACATTTGACTCAGGGGAGCTCATTTGTCTGGTGTGGAAGCGTGGCATGCAAGTGGGACCCCCACACACCAATCTGCATATTTACTGTCATGGATAATGAGCTGCCTGTCACTGAATGGACAAGGGGAAGCCATTTTGTCACTATAGCGGGATGATCTCAAAATGGTTCTGCGGCATGTGGCCTATTCGTAATGGCGGGAGAAGTGCAACTGACCCTGCTACTCTGTTGATAGTTAGGATATGCCACACTTAATATTATTGCCTCATCAACATAAATCAGAAGGGAACAACTTGACATATTGTCATACACTGTGCATTTAATATTTTCACAAGTAGCAGTGTTTATTTATTTATATAAGTTTTATATAGCGCTAGCTAGACCCTTAGGTGTCAGAGCACTTTACATGGTCGTGATAGAATACAGTAATGCAGGCATGCAATTTACATATGAGTCAGTAGTTTAATAGACACATGGTACCCATCAAAGGTGCAAGTTGAGTGACCAACACTAGAGACACAATTCGAGAGGATCTAAAAATCAGAGAAGCACAAAAAATTTGAGAACCGCTGGTTCAGACAGAGGTTCTAGGTCTGATAAAGCGTTACTTTACTAAGATCCGTAGACTAGGAGTAAAGTATTTGTTGAGGAGTAGGAGTTTCAGGATTCTCTCGAAGCAAGGTTAGGAAGGGTTGCATCGAAGGTCACATGGTAGGGAGTTCCATATACTTGGAGCATTTCCAGAAAAAGAGCGCAACATGGTTGCGGATTTTAATGATTCAAATTTTCGCACCCATGTACATGTTATATCAGGCCAACACATCAGCAAAGCATCAAAATATCCTAATTTTTATAATATTGTACATAATTCCACAAATCTAGAGATGGCAGGGAAATCAAGTGCACAATAAAGTAGTATGCCTATTATATGGTATATGGCTCATTGTTCACATTCGAAACAGAGAACCCTGTCCCCATCCCACTTTTTTACATAAATCCCATTATTATCTAAAAGTCGTATGCATGTGCTAAACAGAGTATTTGAAAATGTATAACAAACTTAGTTAAAAATAGATGTTTATAAGGTAAAAATCAAAGTTATTCCTACCAATGAAATAACATAACTTTACTAATCTTCAGCTATCCTTTATAGAGGAAAACGAATGCAAGAGGGTAAAGAGTCCATACTACTGTCCACACTATCTGCAGGAGGAACTTCACATGCCTTCAGTGGGAGCATTAGGCCTCCTGCCTCAGATGACTGCAAGATGAAACACCAGGACCATCAGGTTTGTCTGGGCAACCTCAATGCTTCTTCCAGGTGCCATCAACACTCCTGCATACATTGGTGTCCTGCCTTCTTCTACAACCACCACCATTAAGCCAATGTCATCCCCTTGGGCCAGAACCACCGCTATCTGCACAGTGGACACCGCCACTTGCCTTGTTTGGCAACAAGGCAAAGCGTAACATTGCTGAGGGCAACACATGGAACACGTGTCCAAAAGGGTTGCAGAACATTTAACAATCTGGTGAGACTGGGCCTGCTGCTGAGATAGAGGAGGAGAGTGCATTTGAAAATGTAAATTAGGCATAACCTTATTGGTGTGGCAATGCTGCGGTAGGGCCAGAATTATTACACTACTCAGACACAGAATGACCTCATAGAGAGGTACATCAATGTCAGGATGCAGCAGGTTATCACTATATTTTATGTCTTTAAGGCACTAACTAGAGTAATATAGATCTTTCATCTGTGGCCAGGCGTCACCTTCTGCCACCACCCCCTACAACATCTCAGGGTTACATGATCATGGACAACAAAGTGTCTACATTGCTGTTCCTGCAAACCAACCTCCAGTTCCAGATTATGCCCCTCAACAGGGTCTAATATCATGTGCCATTCCAATCATAACTCTTGATGTTTTGCCACACGTTTTCTCCTTTAACGCAAGTACATTCCACATGATTGTTATTTACAGATAAAGGGCATATGCCATACCACACCTTCTCTCTTAATAGTTTTTTGTGACTCTTTGTGAGCAATGTCTCCTACCTGTTTTCATAGTGACTTTATAACAATCACTTTAGAGATGCATTATCAGATTTATTGGCCAGTTACTGACAGCATCTCCTGCATGTATATTTTAGCTACTAGCTTCACTATGCCTAAACCTTTATGGCATTGGCTTCTAGTATCAGCACTGCTTCACCTCTGTCTTTCCATGATCTGTTTTACTTTTCCCAGTAATGTAATTTGCCCGAAAAGTTCCTAATAGGGTTAATTGCCATACATATAGTTTTTAGCTAACTAATATGCAATGCTAAATCGTTCTCTAATGATAATGTTCAAAGCGGGTGTAATTGATCAGTTTTATGCTCAATCCAATAAGTGTTGATCAGTGTTATGCTCAATCCAATAAGCTTCAAACAAGGCTTAATGTGTCCCATCAGTTAGATATTAGGTACTTATGATCTGTGTGAAATGTCTCTTAGGCACGACCATAGTGTTCTAACTCTATGGTAATACAAATATGAAGCCAATTAAGAATGTTGTTTGAAAACTGCCCTCTCTTCAGGGTCACCCCCAAACCCTTTGCCTCCCCCTCCACTTTTTCTGACCTCGTTTTTGTTGGTCTTCGGAGTCTGAGCATTTTACCTCTGCTAAAAAGCGGTGCAGTGCATGTGCTCACCCTCTAAACATGGCAATATTGGCTCTTACCGAATTGACATATTTAATTTACTTATAAGTCCATAGTATAGTGCACTACGTGTGCCTGTAAATTAAATACTACTAGTGGGACTGCAGCTCTGCTTGTGCCATACACTTGGGTAGCCCTCTAACCATGTCTCAGGCCTGTTTGTGTAGTTTACACTGCCATTTCGACCTGGAAAAACAAACCTCTTGCCAGGGACAAACCTTTGCTTTTTATACTTATATATTACCCCTAAGGTAGGCCCTGGACGACCCAAAGGGTTGAGTGCAATGTATTTAAAATGCAGGACATGCCCTTTTTAGATGTCCTGGTAATGAAAAACTCTCAAAGTAATTTTTCACTACTGCAAGGTCTACCTCTCCCATAGGAAAATATTGGGATTACCTTATTCCATTATCTAGGTGTAAGTGTACTTCCCAATTGAGACAAGATAGACTTTTCAAGTTTGGTGTCTCTGGGATCACAATTTAAAATCCAAACGTATGGTGAAGTCGGATTTTAAATAGCAATTTCGAAGATGCCAATTTTAGAAAGTTGGTATTGTCTTCTTTTAGTCATTTGGTACCTGCTGCCTGTCTCAGATCACACGTCTGTGGGTGGGTGATGGTTGGGCTTTGTGTATTCCTCCTAGACAGCCATACACATTGGGAGTTTAGGTGTGATTTTATGGACCATCCTCGCAGGATGGGAGGGAGGAGCTCGACCCAGCCTCACTTATATCTGAATATGCTCTGTCCTGTCCCTAAACAAAGGGCTGCATACCTCCCTGTGGTGAGTGTGGAGCCAGGGCAGGAATGGCCTATGTGCACTTCAAAGGCATGTCTATGAAGTCTTCCCCAATTCAAAGGAACTGTGTGTATAAGTACTGGAACTCTTACACCTCCACTTTAGTACACTTCTGGACCCGTAAAGACTCTGCCAGGAAGAAGGACTGTTGTGCTGCTGAAGGACAGCCACTCTGATGGACTGTTGCTTTGCTGGACTCCTGCCTTGTTGTGCTGCTCTGCTGTCTGCTGTTTCCCTGCCTGAGTGAGAAGGAGTGGACCTGCATCACTTGTACCCAGATAAACTCCAAGTGCTAGCTGGCTGGCCTGCTGATCTGAAGTCTCAGTGATATAAAAGACTTTCAACCACCCTGCTTCTGCGCCTTGACTCTACCAACTGTGAGTCTGGCCTGACAAGTGCTGTCGCCCCAGTCCTGGACCCTTGAAAGCAGGCTGAAGTGCTTGTTACAGCGGAACTAAAGCATCTACTGCTGAACTGCTGCATCACTGCCACTGCGTGGATCAGAACTGATGCAGTGCCTCTGAGGTGCAGATCAGAACTGGGTGCATCGCCTCTGTTGTGTTGATCAGCACTGGCACATCGCTGCTGCTGTGTGGATCGCATCGCCTTCAGAACAACCACTGCGTGACGTGCTTCCCAACACAAGGCCCTTGTATCTCTGTTGACTGTAGCCTCAGCAACAACGACGAAGACTCCGCCTTACAGCTCATCACTCATCATAGCAGCCGCATTGCCAGAGCTGCCCAGCTCAGGACCAGCATATTGTCGTCACTGCATGGATTGGAACTGATACATCGCCTCAAATGTATCTTGCATCCTCGATGTCGACGCACGCAGAATTAAGGTACTCTTGTTCAACAGGCCTCACTGGGTCCCTATTTCTGCCCTGTGCACAATCATGGTCGGCCTGAAATTTTGACTGTGTCCCTGTGCAGCGTGATCAGATATCCCTTTTGGCACTTTGTGATTTTTGGGGCTATTTTACATTATAACTTTGTAATTCAATTTCTCTGGTTTCCATGATTGGATGTTTGTCATTCGGGTCTTGTATTATTTATTAAATTAAGATCTATTTGTTCTAAATTGCTGTGGAATATCTTTGTGTGATGTTTTCACTGATTGAATTGTTGCACAAATACTTTGCATATTGTTTCTAAGTAAAGCCTGACTGCTCTGTGCCAAGCTACCAGAGAGGGAGCACAGGTCAATTTAGGGTGTGCCAGCCTCTTACCCTGACTAGGATTATGGTTGCTGCTTGACTAAAGCCCATAATCCAGTCAACCTACAACCCATTTTCAAACAATCGCCTACAATTTTATAAGACCAGTCATTGGCTGTAGCACTAGGTCTAGTTTCATAGGTAATAAAGGAGTATTTTTAGGAATTCCCACTAGAGAGCTAATAAAGTTCTTTTCAGAAACCCCATGAGGATGCCCATTAGAAAGGCCCAACAATTCAGAACCATATAGCACTGCGGAAACCGTTTGCATAGGACAGATCTCGAAGCAAATCAAGTTATAGGTACAGCCCTATGATTCAACAGGATGACATTCTTAGAGAATTGCTATAGCGAAGACTGGGAATCTGATAATCTAACACCAAGGTAGTCGGTTTCTGTGTCACTCTCTCAATATTTGTCCCATCCAACAAATAATTTGCTCCTGAAGTTCTTAGAGGGTGTTAAATGCCATAAATGTAATCTGCAGGCCAAGTGTAGTCTAGTAAAATCTTGATCGCTTTTGGTGTTTTTCAGACCAAAAGTGTATCATCCGCGTAAAATAAGGAGGGTGTTTTAAAATGAGCTATAGTAGGTGAATCGTTCTCACTCTGGGTTAAATAGCTAACACAGCAATTTGTAAATGAAAGAAAAAAGGTATGGGGTAAGACACAGCCATGTAACACACATTAATGGATAGCAATAGGATCAGTCGGATGTATGACATTACAACGCATGCATTTACATCGCATGCCTTTACAACGTAAGTATTACAACGCAGTCCATTACAACGCATAGTGCTTTGGGGTGCTGGATAGTGAATAGTTTAATTTACTATTCCAACTCCAGTCCCCGTGGACACTAGGGAAGGTTATTGGATAGTAAATTAACCTATTCCCTATCCTAGAGCGCCCCCCAGAGCAATGCGTTGTAATAGTTTGCGTTGTAATGGTTGCGTTGTAAAGGCTCTGCGATGTAAAAATTGCGTTGTAAGTGTTGTTCACCGGATCAGTCAGTTCAACATTTAGGCCCCAGTGGACTTGAGCAAAGTTATTTGAATAAAAGATTATTATTACATGCAGCAAAACAAGTGGAACATCCATCCCCTTAAGGGCTTCCCATAGCATCTCACTTGGCACCATGTCAAAGGCAGCCTTAAGATCAACACAAGACTATTAATGTCTACTTCTTTCCACTTAATCGTGTGAAACCGAGAAATTTGCTCCACTATGCGTGGATGCGAGTCTCATTATCTACAATCTAGGCTGTCAGTTTATTAATCAATCAATCAAGCAGTATGTGTAAAGCACTACTTAGCACCCCAGGGGTATACAGGTTCTGTGCTGCAGGTCTCATTCAAAGAGCCAGGTTTTAGTTTGTTCCTGAATTGATTGAGAGAGGGTGAGTTACAAAGGTGGAGAGGGAAGGTGTTCCATGCTTTGGTAGCGAGGTAAGAGAATGAGCGTCCTCCGTTGCGGCTGGGGGAGGGGTCTGGTGGGTTGGTGGAAGGTCAGGCTGTGGTTCATGTAGTGTGGCCCAATGTTGTAGAGGGCTTTGTACTCATTTGTCAGGAGCTTTAACTGGCATCTCTTGTGGATGGCGAGTCAGTGTAGCTATTTGAGATGTTGAGAGATGTGTGTTCTCTTGGTCAGGTTGAGGATGAGTCTGGCTGCTGCATTTTGTATTAACTGGAGTCTTTGCATGAGTTCAGAGTTTATGCCGGCATAGAGTGCGTTGCTGGAGTTGAGTTGGCTGGTGATGAGGGTCTGAGTCATCGTTTCACTGGTACTGTTGGGGAGCCAGCTAAAGAATTTTCAGAGCATGCGGATGGTGTTGAAGCAGATAGATGTGACAGAGCTGACTTGGCATTTCATGGAGAGTTCACTGTCTTGCATGATGCTGAGGTTACGGGCATAGTCTTTAAGTGTGGGGGAGAGTCCAAGCTCTGGTGGCCACCAGGAGTTGTTCCAGAAGGTGGTGTGTCTGCCAAAGATGAGGACTTCTGTCTTCTCTGTGTTCAACTTGAGACAGTTGTCTTTCATTCATGTTGCTAGGTTCTTCATGCAGTTGTGGTAGTTGTTTTTTGTCTGGGTGGGGTTCCCTGAGAGTGAGAGGACGAGTTGGGTGTCGTCGCAAAGGAGATGATGTTAATGTTGAGAGATCTGATGATGTCTGTGAGTGAAGTCATGTAGATTTTGAAGAGGGTGGGATGAGAAATGAGCCTTGGAGTACTCCGGAGATGGTGGTTTTGGGGTGATAGGAGAAGGAGGGGAGGCGAACTGTCTGGGTGCATCCTGTGAAGTAGGGCGCCATCCATCTGAATGCGTCATCTGTGATTCCAATCTGGCAAAGTCGCTGGATGAGTGTTTGGTGTGACATTGTGTTGAAGGTTGTGTAGAGGTCATGGAGGATGAGAGCACCTGTTTCACCTCCATCCATTAGGGCTAGGATGTAATCTGTTGCAGCGATGAGGGCTGTGTTAGTGCTGTGGTTGGTCCTGAAGCCCGATTGGGATGGGTCCAGTAGGTCATATCTTTCCAGATGTTTGGTGAGTTAGATGTTGGTGGCCTTCTCCAGGACTTTGGCAGGGAAAGGGAGAAGGGAGATTGGACTGTAGTTCTGGGGATATGTGAGGTCTGCTGATGGTTTCATGAAGAGGGGAGTGACGTCTATGTGCTTCCATTCACTGGGGAAAGTTGTTGTGATTATGGAGGCCTTGAGGATAGTGGTGAGGTGGCTCATCTTGTCGCTTCCAAGGTTGAAGAGGGCAGGAGTTGGTTGGGGCCCCTGGATGGATGGGCTTCATCATGGTGGTGATTGTTGATGTGCTGAATTGTTCCAAGAGGCAATGGCATGGTTGGAGGTTGTTGTGAATGGGTTACTGAGGACGTCAGAGGGTCAGGTTTTGAAGTTTGTGTATATGTTCGCTATCTTGTGGAAGTGTTCAGCGAGGGAGTAGCAGAGGGCGACATCACGTTTTCAGTCACTGAGGAGCAGGAGAATTCTCTAACAAAGGTGAATAGTTTCTTGGTTAGGTTGGTGCTGGTTTTGATGTGTTATGCAAGGGCTTCTTTTTTTGCTGCTTTGAATCCGCAATGGTAGTTGTTGAGAGTGTTTTGGTATTTGGATTTTTCAATGCTATTCTTGCTGACCCGCCTTCTTCTTTCTTGCTGTTTGCATTCGAGTTTTGCTGCGTTAAGTTCTGGTGTGTATCAGCTGGCTCGTTTGGTGGCTCTATGTGTCTTGGGTGGTTTGGATGGGATGACTTGGTTGGCAGCGTTGGTGATTCAGGGCTGAAATTCTCCACTGTGTTGTCTGGGTTTGCCATGATGTTGAGCTGGGTGGGGCTGATGGCGTTAGTCTCTTGTTGCTGAGTTACGGTGGTCCAGCTGCAGTGGGGAGCACTAGATTGAATGAGAGTGGTGTGCAGTAGTCAGATGAGGGCGAAATGTACAATGGTTTGGTCCATCCAGGTGAGTTCTGATGTGTGGGTATATCGGATTCTGCCGCTGGAAATGGAGATGGGGCATAGCATGTGTCCCACTTTGTGAATGGGGGTCTGTGATGATCTGTTTGAGGCTGATGTTGTCTAGTCTTTCTAAGTGGTTGGTGGTGTTTGTGTTGGTCGTCTAAGTGAAATTTGAGGTGCCCCAGGGGAATGAAGTGTTAGGATTCTACGGCGAGGGGGGTGATGAGTTCAGCGATGGGGTGGATGATGCCAGTTTGTGGTCCTGGTGGTCTGTTTGCGATGGTGCCTCTGATGGTGCTTGTGGCATCTGCGTGGAGCATGAAATTCATGTGTTACATGAAGAAAATGAAATTAAATGAAAATCAGACTTGTAGAGCGTAAACCATTCACCCAAAGGTATCATGGCGCTAGCTCAGCACAAGACAAATAAGAACGATAGAGACACCTCAAAGATTGAACAGCCATGTCTTTAAAGCCTTCCTGAATGGTAACAGTTGCTTTTCTTTCTTAATCTGAGCCAGCAGTGTATCCCAAAGCCAGGTCGTACCTACCAGAAAGCTCCTTCTACCCCAAGCACACTTTTTAAACCTGGGAAGTACCATGTTGTGAGAATGTGCTGACCGGAGCTGGCGGGCAGGAACATAAGGCTGCAAGTTCTCTTTAACAAATGCAGCGTGAGTTGCCTTAAATGCAATGCAGGGTGCCTTAAATTCTATCCACCTGTTCACTGGCAGCCAGTGCAGCTTTTTGAGCGCTGTGGAGACTGATGAGAATGTAGGTATGTTTAGCAAAAGACGTGCTGCGGCATTTTGCACCATTTGCAGCTTGTTGATGCATTTTTTGTGGAGCTTCATAAAGAGCCTGTTACAATAGTCAGCTCTGGACAGAACTAGGGAAAACACCACCAATTTCCTCATGTCAGCTGGAATGAATGGGAGGACCCTTCTCAGTATTTTCAAAGTATTGAAGGAAAGGGAAGTGATCTGATAGACCCGACCTTCAAAAGAGAGCATAGAGTTAAATGTCACCCCCAAGTTTTTTACCTTATCTTTTGGGTGGGGAAGCGGGCCAAACTCTGGAGGCCACAGCGTGGGGTTCCAGAAGTTGGTATTTTTGCCAAAAGGGACACTTCAGTCTTGCTAGCATTAAGCTTCAGACAGTTAGCGGACAGCCAGTCGCCCACCTGGCAAAGACAAGTGTGGAACTGGGCCGCCGTTTTGTCTGGAGAGCCTGTCACTGAAACCACAATCTGGGTATCATCTCCATATGAAATAGCAGAGAAACCCAAAGATCTAATTAGCCTTGCCAGTGGAGCAACATAAGTGTTAAAAAGGGTGGGGCTCAATGACGAGCCCTATTGCACCCCACATAGCAGTGTGAAATTCAACGACTTGTGCTCTGCAAGAGCCACAAACTGTTCTCTCCCTGACAGAAATGATTTTAGAAGATCAAATGCTTTTCCTATAACACCAGCACCTTCCAGCACCTGCAATAATTTCTGATGGTTAACCGTATCAAATGCTGCAGAGAGGTCAAGCAGCAACAGTGCTGCATTGCCTCCTGCATCGACGGTCTGCCTAATCATCTCAGAGGCAGAGATCAACACCAGTTCTGTACTGTGTTGCTTTCTGAAACCAAATTGAGAATTATCTAGGCAACCATGCTTTTCCATATAGTTCGAGATGACTAAAATTCATAGCCTTTCCCACCATCTTTGCGGGCAGGGGGGTTTGGAGATTAGCAGATAATTGTTAGGGTCTGCTCCCTCAAGATTAGCATTTTTGAGGAGGGGAAGAACGGACGCCAATTTCCAATTAGATGGGAAGATACCGGTGACAAACATTTGGTTAAAGATGAGAGCTAACTGTGGGGCAAGAACCTCTGGCAAAAGATGACGAATTTTAGGTGAACAGGGATCAAGGAGGACCCGGATTTAGTGGACATCATGAGATTAATGATTTTCTCCATTGTTAATGGGGTAAAAGAGAGAATTTCAAGCTGATCAGTCCCATCAGTAGATAGTGGAGAGGTTTCCATTTCCCTCATAGCCGTGCCAGGAGTCCCTAGAGGTGACAGCAGCCCTAGGGCAAAATTCTGTGAAAACCCACTATAGACCACTTTCACCTTATCTTGAAAGAAAGTGGCTAGTGAGTTACAGAATATTTCATTTGATGGAAGGATGGTCTCCTCCGGGCATTTCGCTAACCTTTTCACTGTAGCAAAGAGTTCCTGTGAAGAATTCTTTGTGGTTAAAATGGCTTTAGTAAAATAAGATGCTTTCTCCTTGTAGATTAACGTATTATAATCAAGTAAGGTTTATAGGCCCGCCTGTTGTTAGTGTCCCTAGACAGCCTCCACTTCCTCTCCAAACAGCAACACTTTTGCCTTTCCAATCTAAGTTGTTCTGAAAACCATGGTTCAGATTGCCTTGATCTATGGCAAATGGAAGATTTGACCGGAAGCACCTGATCTATGGAGCTCTTTAGCCAAACCTCAAAAGTAGCAGCTGCCTCACACGGATTCTCAGAACCGGTGAACACGTAACAGGGAGCTATTGAGATCCTTAGCCACAAGCCTATTCCAGGGTCAAAACCTTTTCAGCTGTTTTTGATTGCCAGTCCCTTACTGATGGGTTGAGACACAAAGTGATAACATTACTGCTTTATGATCAGACCATACAAGCGGTAGTGACGGGAGACAATGCAGGGACATGTTGTTTGTGAACAGTCCATCTAACAAATGATGGGCATGTCCTTATTGTTTGTGATTGAGCAGGTGATGGATTCCTTGTGTATGATGGTGATGCCTCTGCCGTGTTTGTTGGTGCGGTCTCGGTATTTCATTTTGTATCCGGCAAGGGTTGCGATGGCTGACGTGGGGGTGAGCAATTTTTGGGTGATAAGGTGACAATTTGGGACGAGGGTGGAGATGGAGTCCCATACCTCGGAGGCATGTCTGTGAGTGAACTGGCATTGACCAAGAGGCAGATGAGTTGAACTAGGGGGGGTCATCATCTATGGTGGGTGTGGTGTGGTTCAGAGGCGTGTTGGTTGTGCAGAGGTGGCAGTGGATGCGGGTGAATGGTCCTGTGGGTTGCTTGATGAGACGATGCAGCAGTTGGCATACCAGTGGTGCATCACCTGCACAGCCGCACTGCAGCCTCCATTAAGTCATATTAAGTAACCTTGGGAGGTGGGAGTGGTCGTGGGCAGTCGGCGGTAAAAGAAGGTGCCAGTGTGGCCTATCCGATCTGAATGAGCGAAACACGGGCGGAAAACAAAGTCAACAGAATGTGCCAGTCACACTCAACAATACTTTTTATGGGGTACAGAAAAAAATGCTGACCACAACTAATTTGCTACTTAGGCACTTATAACAACATAAAGACAAGGTGGCAGTAACTAATTACAGTCACAGAAAGTAAGAAAGGGAACAACACTAATTTGTAGGGCAACAGGTCACAGACAGTGATAAAGAACACTCAGGCTGGCACAAATATCAACAATTTACGAGGTCAAATGCACTCAACTGACTCAAGGTGATGCGGGGGCTCAAACTGGGGTGGAGTAGGTGGAGGGCCGGGACGGCATCTCCAGGCTACAACGGCATGCAGCAGGAGTAGTGTCTACCAGGGGTAGAGGACTTGCTTACAAAAGATTGTTTGGATGTTATCAATAAGGCTGATTGGGTGATAATTACCAGGGATATTGCATTAGCCTTTCTTATAAATGGGAATTATCTTTGCCCCTTTCCATGATAATGCAACTGGGGCTCCAGCATCTATAGCAACAGAGAGGATGTTAACACATCGAGCCTATAAAGTGGCCTCTGAGAGATACAGATCAGCTTAAATTTAGTCTAACCCAGGAACCTTCCCTTTTCTCTGGATGCTTATAGCAGAATAGGTATCCTGTAAAGTGAAGACGTGGGAAAAAGTAGTATATTGGTCTGATCACTTCACTGTGACTAGAACATGACTCAAGTCAAAGCTGTTTATTTCCCAGGTTCTAGCTAGAAAAGAGATGTATTGGAATTGTACTCTTATATAATGACGTCAAGTTAGGTGGCTGTTGCATGACATTTTCACACTTTACATTCCTTGTGTTATTAATAATGGATATGACATCCTCTCTCTTTTTCTCTGAATCAGATAGGTCACTAACAGTAGTACCATTCGGGTACAAAGTCAGAGGACCATGGTCGCTTTTGAGCCTTGGGATAGCAGCCATATCCATATCTAGTAATGTGCAATGAGTATAACTCATATAGCTCCCCTTTTAATGGTAGTGATGCTCCTTGTGTCCGAGCAGGACTGCCCTACTAATTGTAGAGAGGACCAGGTAAGATGGTGTCTAGGGTTTCTCTGAGGGTAGCTTTTACTTGAGGAACACCCAAGTATGCATCCTCATCCCTAGCCAAGTCCCTGAGGAGCGATGATGGTTCAAACGTTGTGTTACAATCACCCCCAATACCCATGTGCTAATCCTCACTCTGCAAATCTAGAAGATTAGAAAGTGCTTGAAGTGTTTGATAGTCTGCAGAGTTGCTGCTATTTCTAGTGTATACACCAATTAAAAGAAATTTCAAGTCTCGACTTGATGAAATCTTGAAGGCCAATATATCAGGTGGATGGGAAAGAATCTGCTTGGTCGAACAACTAAGATTGATTTTAATAAAGATGCACGATATTTATATCAGGTCCCTTAATACGGCTAACCGTTCCCAGGACAGGGAAAACACAATTGTACGAACATATCCCTAGGCAACTAACCGTTTACTTCACAATTTTATATGTATTAATACAAAGGCCAAGAGTATACCAGAAATAAAAAATAAACAAAATGTCTCTAAAAACAATGAAATTCTCATCATAAAGCAGTTGACGGGTAGGCTTGTGTAGTGTGTCCTATTTATATTAGAATGGTTGTTTCTGTGGTTTTTTGGTGGACATGTGAATGTAGGCTTTAGCTTTTACCATTTCTGAAAACTCTATCTAAAGGGGTATGTTGAAAAGTTGCATGCTCTACCATCAGTACTTTCATCGAACGATTGCCTTAATACAATATAGCTGTCTTAGAGCCCACTGCACTGTAGTGATCATGCAACAGTAAAACTTTCAAAAGCCATACAGGTTTTTCAATCCTACTCAGATATAATTGGCACTGTTGTGTCCACAAGGCCGTCAGCTGGATTTAGCAATGTTGTGTGCATGACTGATACATGAGTAACATCCATGAGCACTTTTAGACTTGGATTTTAAAATTGTATAGTGATTGTGTTTTGGTGTTTTCATGTCAAGATGTTTTGTGGTTGTACTGATGTTATTGATAGATTGCTGAATAAGGTTTATATTTACCTTGCCATTTTTTTACCTATATACATTTTTTTTTATCATGAAGCGCATTTTTTCATACATGTAACTGCCTATGATAAACTGCGTGGTGTCGGTTTATGATAGTGGAGTTCCTAAAATGTGCATTTCTTCTATTTGCTTTCCTCCAGGTTTTTGCTTTGATTGTCAAATTTCAATTTTGATAAGTATGTCCAAGTATGCTGTATTACTTTGCTTGATTGTTAAAGCTGCTCTTCAAAGCGGTGACATGGTAGCGAAAAACTAGCGAAAAACTATCAATCATTTCATAGCTGTTACTTGTCGAACAGCTCATATGTCTATACTCCCACGATACTTGCAGTGTTAGTGGCCATCTATTGGATACAACATTTATTGGCAAAATCACAAGAAACTGCTTTTTTAAACTCTTACACTTTTTGTCCTTTTTCTACTTTGCCTTGTGCTAGATGTCTAGCACAATCTTGTGAGGATGTATTCTACTGATACTGAATGAATGATTTTCCTTGTTGTCCTTTGCACAATGTTAACTCCCTTTCATTGCTATGTACAACTTTCTCATTCTCCTGTTGCTAAGAATGCCCGAATGCCCTCTATAAAACACAAAATGAAACCAATTTAACTCCCTTATAAAATCTACATGATGTCTGTTTGGTTTCGTTATTCCACTCCTGATGAATGTAGACTTTTGTAGCAAACAAAATACTCTAAAAATAGTTCTGAATGACGCAGAAGGTAAAAACTTGAGCTGGGGCATAATTATCGTTATTACGACTGCAGTGCCTAGTATTCTATGGTAATTGAAATATGTTGTATAATCATATTGAGATTCTTTTTAATTACATTATAGTTTTTTAGCAAAACATAACAATCAACGGTAAATGCTATGCTATGCTAAATGCTATGCTATGTTATTGTTAGGTTACACGGCCACGTTTTTTAAAACTATGGTACATTACGTCACTTTTATGAAATCGACAGTGACCATAAGTGCGGCTTTTTATATTAATTAGTCCTTAAATTCATTTACAAAACGAAACTTACCTGCCACGCCGTGCAGCACAGGGAGAAGCCGCCACCGCCGAGAGTCATCCTGCCATAGAAACCGCGCCGCCGCTCCGGGAACCATAACACCCGGCAGGCCTCGCGGCGGCGCGTTGTGTGACGCGCATGGAGAGCGCGAAGGACCCATAAAGCTGGGCACACACCGGCAAAGCGGGGGAGTCTGCTGGAAACTTACCTGCCACGCCGTGCAGCACAGGGAGAAGCCGCCACCGCCGAGAGTCATCCTGCCATAGAAACCGCGCCGCCGCTCCGGGAACCATAACACCCGGCAGGCCTCGCGGCGGCGCGTTGTGTGATGCGCACGGAGAGCGCGAAGGACCCATAAAGCTGGGCACACACCGGCAAAGCGGGGGAGTCTGCTGGAAACTTACCTGCCACGCCGTGCAGCACAGGGAGAAGCCGCCACCGCCGAGAGTCATCCTGCCATAGAAACCGCGCCGTCGCTCCGGGAACCATAACACCCGGCAGGCCTCGCGGCGGCGCGTTGTGTGACGCGCACGGAGAGCGCGAAGGACCCATAAAGCTGGGCACACACCGGCAAAGCGGGGGAGTCTGCTGGAAACTTACCTGCCACGCCGTGCAGCACAGGGAGAAGCCGCCACCGCCGAGAGTCATCCTGCCATAGAAACCGCGCCGCCGCTCTGGGAACCATAACACCCGGCAGACCTCGCGGCGGCGCGTTGTGTGACGCGCACGGAGAGCGCGAAGGACCCATAAAGCTGGGCACACACCCGCGTCGCGGGACGCGAGCGGGACGCCCGGGGCTAAGCCCGGGCAAAGGGCGTGCCCTCTACGGCCCTCATCGGCAGAAGGAGGCAGGAGCAGGGTCAAGAACGCTGCCTGAAAACGTCTAAGTAAGTTATTCACTCCCCTTAAACTCATCTAAGCGCCTGGGATACTTCATTGTCCTAATACCCTACGAACTTGACAAATATAGTGAAAATGTCTAAAGCTAAAACATCTTCAGCTCCCCTAAATACGATTGATAACTACATGGTACAGAAAGTTGCCAAAATTAACTATGACAGGAGATCATCTTTGGGACTGAGTTACTCACCAGACTTGCTTATTGACAACATGCCTTTATCTACTCCAACTCTTGACAACAGCAATGAGGTGTTTCAGTCTCCAGAAAATAATCCTTTCACCCAGCTACTAATAGCCGTCAATGAACCACCTCCCGAAACAACACTGGACATTGATATTATTACTCTGGAAGAGGATACCCCTATTCCGGTTCCAGCTCCCAGAGTAACAAAGGGAGGGGAAAAGAACATACCTAGACGGGGTGGTCTTCGATCAAGCAAAAAGCGCCCTGATGCTTCCCCTCAGGAAAATAATGGAGATGATACTAGGAATAATGGGGGAGGAAAGGCTTATCTTGACAAAGAACAATTTAAGATGCTACTGAATGCCATAGATAACAAAATTAAAACTGTTACTAAACCACTCCTTAGCAAAATAGATCAGCTCACAGAAGAAGTCAATAAATTGGGAGCTCTTTTGCAAAAAACACTTGAGGAACAATTAAACACTGCTTTGCCAAACCTAGATACAGTTGTTCCAAAAACTACTCAAACCGTATTTGGGACAGATTCTTCTACGAACACTTCCCGGAACACCATTAGGAGACCAGCCCAAGGGGGGGAAGGATCGAGAGTCCCTGATCCAATTATTGATGAGGAGGCAGCAGGGCCGAGTATTATAAGCACAAATGTAATTGATAACATAGAGAAAGGGCCTGTTGAATTAGTAGTGGAAGCATCCCCATTAATATTGGTTCTGGCAAACGTCCCCCAATTAGAACCAGGGCAAGTAGAGAACGTCGCCTCTTTGATAAATAAATCACTCCATTGGTTATCAAAGAATATGGCTTTTAAACCAGGAGGCAGGGACCAGTTGGCACAGGAAGTAGTCAAAGCTAGAAGAGTCAAATGGATTGGGGGTGGCACCAAAAAATATGAGGGGGATTGTGTGGTGCTACATTTCTCAGACCCAGTCGTTTTACCAAACATCCTAGCTAATATATTTCCCCCCCAGCGGAGATCTACCGAAATAGTGCCACTAACGTTGGATTTCTTTTATACAAAAAAGGGTAACATTTTAAATCCAACACTGTTGAAAACGAAATGGAATCCTGTTATAAGAAAAGCCATAATCCTGGAAAATAAAAATAATTGGGGCATCTCGATTGAAAATAGGTTTCATGCCCTTTCAGGCTTAAGCCAATGTGATTGACTGGAAAAATCGAGAAATCTAGGGAAAACTAAGGTTGTGAATCTTGAATATGGAAATAATAGTACTCTTGTGTTACCAGGAACAGATGGTTGTGAGAGTAAGGTACCTGACCCTAGAGACTGTAATTCCAATTTAGTAGTGAATAACCTACTAGCTGGAGCCGCGTTGAGGGATGGCAGGCGATTTGTTGTTGCTGTAACCGTTTCTGATTAGGAAAGGATTCCCCAATATACGTTAAAGGCTCATGAAGTCCTCTAGTTGTGAACTTTAAGTTCTTACGCCAACTGGGCGCAACTACACTCACTTACATATAACATTGTGAGGAACATTACACATTGTGGTAATTTTATTTTTCACTTTTACATTTTACATGTGAGTAAGGGGAGGGTAAGTGCATACACCCTTGTCCTGAAGAAGGGGGCTCTGACCTCCGAAACATGTTGACTTTTAATACAGTGGTTTGATACCCTAATACGTATCTTTTTATAACCACGCCCTGCACTTTAAATTTTAATAATACCAGCCGGGGATTTAATAAAGTTTTTTTCTTCCCACGTGCCAGGTATTTTTTAACCACCCACTTTTTTCACCTCACCTCACTCACATCCTTGTTAAAAACACACACCCCCACACATAGTTCACGTCAAGTGCTCCTGCGTATTCGCGAGTCGTAGCACGCCGCATCCCGTAGAGGGGTGCGAAGGCCCCGATGATGAAGCATGACACCAAGGGGCCTGTTGGTGTGTGAGGGGCATTTAAACAACATTGTGTGTTCCCCATCACCTTAGGGATCACTATCACCTGAGTGGATTCCACTTTGTTTATGTATATGACTCGGGAGACTGAATCCACTGACTCTCTCTCTCCCCCCTCCTGTTAGTAGTTAACCTACTAGCTGTCCACACTAGTATTAATGCTGTAGAAGTCATTTCTCCTTCCTGTTCGCTTCCTTCTATCCAGACTATTCCCTCAAATGAGAGGAATATGGTAGTGGAAGGTAGTATTAAATTCATCTCATGGAATATAGCGGGTATTAATCATAAAGTAGAGTCTCCAGAGTGGTGCGACTTTATTGTCCGCTATGATATTATTTTGTTACAGGAAACATGGTCAGTGTTACCACTTTTTCGTCAGGGCTTTTTAAACTTCTACGTGCCCGCGAAAAAGAATATCAAAGGACATCCCTCTGGGTGTCTAATTATATGGTTACGACAATCCCTGCAATGTACTATTAAGCAGAGATATATCACTAATAGTGACCTAATTTCTATTGAGCTTACTTGGGCTGATGGCCAGAAGCTAGTAATATATAATATCTATGCTAGGGGAACCCAAGGGGGCAGATCTTCTGAGGTAATAGGTGCTTTAGATAACGACTTAGAGATACTACCCACGCAGTACATTAGTTTGATGGGTGGAGATCTAAACACAACTTTTGAACCTCTAGGCTGTGAGGATAACGATCTGACCCAAGAGGAAGATACCAAATGGGGAATTCCTCAATTAGACCTCCAGATGATAAAAAAGTGGACAGAAGTAGCAATACAGGTTAAAAGTCTATGCCTATCCAGAGGACTGAGGGCTGCCAATGGCCGCACCCTTTCTGATCTACAGGGTAGGCATACCTTTGATAACCTAAGATCAAGTAGCAGGATAGACTATATTCTTATAGATGTTAGAGGATGGCATAAAGTTGTGGATATGCAGGTCATTCCAAGGTTGGAGAGCGATCACAACCCTTTGTCTTTGCTCTTCAACATGGAACAAAGAGTATCCCTAGAAAAGTCGCCTAGGGAGTTTACGACCCTGGACGTTGTTCCATCTAATAATCTTCGTCATATAAAATGGTCAACTTTGACAAATAATTTAGAGGACAGACAGGCCCTTGAGGGTTTGGTCATCGATGAAGTATCCAGACTACAGGCTTTTAAGAATGATACACATTTTAAACTAGTAATTGAAGAATCACAGCCAAAGTTTTTTGATAATATACAGAAGCTATTCCTTAAGAAAATTAAGAAGAGGAAGGGTACCGGACCACATAAACAGAGGGGATGGTATGACCAATCCTGTAGAATAGCGAGACAAAACCTCAGTAAAGCGCTGAGAGCTAAAATAGGAGTTTTAAATGCTAGAGATGAATATAGAAAAACACAAATTAAGGCAAAAAAACGGTGGGATGAGAAGTTTTGGTTAGACCTGAAGGAAGCATGTGTTGACAAACACCAGAAAGAATTTTGGGCCATACTAAAGTGGGGCTCAGGGGGATTGGTTGATTGCCCAAAAAATCATGTAGCAAAGGAGGCTTGGGTGGATTTTTTTAAACCTCAATATGCAGATCAGATAGGTTTGCTAACTGTTCCTCCTCCAGTAAGGGTATACTTTACCTATGATCCATTCACCCTGAAAGTTGTACAGGAGGCAATGGATGGAGTGACCAGAGGGAGGGCGCCAGGGATTGATGGAATACCGGCAGATGTGTTTTTATCGGACAGGGATAGCTGGTGTAAATACTTCGTATGGCTTGGAAATGCTATTGCGCAAGGGGCAAAGATACCAGCAACTTGGAAAGGAGCGGAAATAATACCTGTTTACAAAAAAGGGGACAAGTCCTTACCAAACAACTATAGGCCTATTAGCCTCATCGATTGTGCCCAGAAGTTGATGGGCAGGATGGTACAGAATAAAATACAAAATTGGATAGTCGATAAGGATATCCTTTCCCCGTACCAAGCTGGCTTTCGCCCTTTAACTAGCTCCGTCGACCAGGTATTCCACTTTTTAACGATATATTGGAAAAACGTGACACTAATAAATGGCCCTCTCTTTGCTGTTTTCGTTGACCTGAGGTCAGCTTTTGATCTAGTTCCCCGACATAAACTTTGGGTTGTCTTAAGGGATCTTGGATTAAGCCTTGATTTATTAACATTGCTTGTGAGGATGCATGAGAACAACTTTGCCCGGATTAGGTGGGGAGCCCAGGGAGATGTCACAGAATCCTTCCCTGTCGAGAGAGGCGTGAGACAGGGATGTGTTCTGGCCCCCACCTTATTCTCTCTCTACATCAATGGCATAGTTGATTTTCTAAATCAATTTCAGACGGATGCTCCTCTACTAGATGGGAAGCGAGTTCAGGTATTAATGTTCGCAGATGATACTTTGCTTGTCTCGCGGACCCCCAGTGGTCTACAAAAGACAATAAACGCTTTTGGTGACTTTTGTCGATCTCGGGGATTGGAAATAAATGAATCCAAGACTAAATTCATGAACCTGAATCCCGCTAAGAAATTCAAGGGGAAAATGACCTACAATGGGGCTTTACTGGAGGAAGTGGATGCTTTTACCTACCTAGGCATCTCGCTAAATGCTAACATGAACTGGAGATCTCACATGGACTTTGTAGCGCTAAAATTTCAACAATTGGCAGGAGCAATAGCCCAAAAGCACAAATCTTCATTTACAAAACCAATGCAGCCTATAATGGAGATTTATGGAATGAAAGTATTGGGCGCTTGTCTTTATGGATCAGAATTGTGGGGTTTTACCAATTTGAATACACTAACAGCTGCAGAAAACAAATTCCTTCGGTGTACAATTGGCGTCCCACAGAGTACCCCCTCAGTTCCTCTTCATTACGATCTTGGGAGGAAAAAGATCGAGGACATGGTCAGACTGCGCCCCCTTTTATATTGGAGGCACATAAGAACTACTCCTGAGTTGAGCCATTATGCTGCTGCCCTTTTGGATGTTGATAACGCTGATACTTTCCATAAAATACTCTGGATTAAAGAAGTGAGGAACCTACTCCAAAAACTGCACCTCGAATCATTGTGGTCTGCAGTAGACCCAGATGACTTTCCATCTAAAACTACATTGAAAAAGTTGTACTGGGACATGATAAATAATGCTGCATTGATCTCCAACCAATCTTCTGTGTTGACTTCCCAGTTTTTGGAAGTTAAAACTATTCCAAAATTCGAACAGTACTGGGATTTGATCACCAAGCCTCTAGATAGGAAACTGTATTTTCAGTTTAGAATTGGCTCCCTACCACTAAACGCTTTCACGGTTAAATGGTCTCCTGTTAATGTAAATACTTGTTTTTACTGTAAAACACTCGTAGAGGATATCCCACATTTTTTATTTGCATGCCCTTTATATGCCGCCCCAAGAAGAAAATGGTTGAAGCCAGCATGTAGAAACCTAGGGACAAGGGAATATTTAGAGGCCTTAAGGATTTTAAAATCAAATTGTGCCCCCAACCTTGCAATTGCTGTAGCTAAATATTTGGGGTGGGCATGGATAATACGCAAACACATTTTAAAACCCTAAATTATCTGAATATCAAATTTTACATTTTCTTAGACTTTGTGCTGTGATCCATTCTTTTAAATGTATATTTTCATTGAGTTATTCGTCAACAAAGTACAAATTGTATGGAATTTAATATGTTTTTTAAATATTATAGATTAGTATTTATCCTGTTTAGTCTAGGGACACATGCTTTTATGACAATGTTGTCGAATAAAGTATTTAAACTTGAACTTGATATACACCTCCTTAAAAATGTTGTCACAGCTCTATCTTTGTGAAAAATTCAATTTCGCTAGTGGTTCCAGGTGTGACCTAAAGATTTTCGAATAATGGCCCACACATGATGACTACAGGTATTGGAAATGTTCCATTCTGAGAAGAAATCCCAATTTGTTTTTGAGTGGTTACATCTCCACATGTGAGCTCAGATATACCACCACATAAGATTACCTGATAATTAAGCCATACCACAAAACTGAAAATAAATTGTGCAAGTATTGTCCAGTTGAATTACATGCATTAGAATTTTCAAATCGTGATTCTAAAATGAGAATTATACATTGTTCGTTTAGTGCCCTAATTTTCGAGACAATGGCACTGTAACATTCAGTAGACAAACACCCCACGCAGCTCATTTCTAATTCACAGTGCAAATCTTGGCATCATCTCAGGGCATAAAGGAGGTGGCCTGACAGTTACACGTGATCCTTGATTCAATTGGAATTTCCAAAAGGGCAATCTGGCATCTGCATCATTATTTCCTTTTGTGAGACTTTCTGTGCCCAGTGATTACATCTTCAAATGTGAGCTGTGATATATTACTTGATATAAAAGCCATGTCATAACCCTGAAGGTTTACATGTGCAATTATTTTCCCCTTGAATTACATACATTAGAATTTGCAAGAGCGATTCTAAAACGAAAACTATACATTTGTGTATTTAGTGCTGTCATTTCTAGGAAATGGTATTGTAACATTCCGCACATAAGCATCCGTGCAACTCCTTCCTGAAGCACAGTGCAAGCCTTGGCGTCACTACAGGGCATAAGGGGGGCGGCCTGACAGTTAACCTGTTAACACTGCCAGCACAGGGAGCCGCAACCCACACGGCAGCCCATCAGCCGACAAGCTGACACCTAACAAGCCATAACAGAGAATAATGAGCTTGACCCGTGCCTGGATGGAGATGACGACAAGCCTGAGATTTCTATTGAAAAGAAGAAAGAGAAGCTGCAGAATGGTCCACGCTTTTGTAACTCTTCCTTCTCGGGAAGGTGAAGGCACTCGGCAGCCGGATGTGAGAAGAGTAACTTGGGCTCGTGAAAGCGCGTTCCTCTTAGCTGAGGGATTGTGGCCCAGCTCATTGGAACTACAGAGTGCTATTCAAGTCCCGCCAGGTTCACACTCATGCCAATGACGGGTTTTATCACCTATCAAAGTACAACAACAAAACGCAAGAAACAAAAAGTTAGCCAGTATGCATGCTCCACAAAATCACTTCCATCTGCATCTCCGCAGTAATCAATATCAAAACATCATCATCATTCTTCTGGGGAAAAAAGAACATTTCCATCTTCTATACACGACAATTTTGATGAATTACAACGAAATATAAAGTCCAGCATGCAAGGTAAAGGCTGGGAAAATAGTAAATAAAGCTCTGCTTAAGCCCACCTGGAATACAATGTTCTTACCATTAACTTTTGCCAGTTGGGCTTTTGCCAGCTCTGCTGAGTGAAAAAGACGCACGAATGGATTTGCTGCTTGCCCTAGTGGGCAAGGGCCAAGAAGGATCCATAATCGTATTAGGCTCCTTTCTCCGTTGGTCCTTACCAACCAGTGGTGCAGCTAGACCTACTGCTGCCCGGGGCGGACCATAAGTTTGCCGTCCAGTGCAGGTAAGAGCAGGAGGGGGAGGGGGGGTGAAGGACGAGGGGGGGTCTGGCGGCAGACGGATAACTTGTTCTAGGGGGCATGGGGATGGTGGTAGACAACAGACACAACTTGCTCACCTCTGCCGCCCCCAAAAACAGGCCGCCGGGGAGGACCGCCCTAGCTATACCACTGTTACCAGCATTGACCACAACCTACTCCTGTGAGTGCTGCAGATGGAAATTGAAGACAGTGGAACGCTATATGTCCTTCGCTAGGGGCCAGAGCACCAGAGGAAACTTTCATGCTTTCGAAAGTCACAAACATCTGGTGCAGTGTACCCCAACAATATGCCCTGTCTCCAATCATTTTTATTAGCTATCTTGAGCTGCAAGAGAAAACCGTTAAAAAAAATCAACATAGGTTTCAATAAGTGTGCAGATTATGCCATGTTCTTCGTCAAGCTCAACAATGGTAGTGTGAGACAACATATCTTCTACTGCTTAACAAAAATGTAGAACTCGACATGACACAAATGAATTTGTTTTAATGCTGATAATTCTTAAGGCCTACTCATCAGTCCTTAATACCATTCACTCATTCATGTGTTTGTTTTTCTCTTGCTTTATGTATTCTTTCATTCCCTTTCAAATGACAGCTAACCAGGCAGGACTATTTCAGATGCAAAAGGAGTGTTTGCAACCTGAATTTACCTGCAAATTCGTTCAGGCTGTGAATTCCCAAGTAAAACCTTTTCCAAAGAATGTATTTTTTGACCGGTGCCTCTTGTGAGGGATCCCCACACCAGTGCTACTGTACATTGCAGGATCCTCACAATTCTCTTGCCACGATATATCGCACTAGATGTCAATGTGGCTGAGTAGTGTCTAAAAACATGAAATGCAATTTATGTTTGGCCTCATGCCAAGACCACATTAAACTGCTGGGAGCAGACAACTATACAGTCCTTCTCAAGTTGAGCCCAAAAATATGTGGCCCATCCCTCCTGTCACGATTGCTCTGCACTGTTTTACTAATAAGACATTACCACATTGTATACCCAGTTGAAGAAAATAGGATTGCACAGAATTTCCTTAGAATGTGTCACTTTACCAACCGACTATTGACCTTCATTCAGCTTTGGTTTATCAGCCCCCATCACAACTTCCTCCACCAGATACATGAAGAAAACATTCCCCATCAACTTCAATTTCCCAGGTTCCATCAGCCAAAACCATAAATGATGTTCTTCATTACCTGACACTGATCACCCAGATTGCACAAATAGTCACACAGCCTACATATCTAAGGGGTCCTTTAAGGTCCACGCCCGCACTGCCATAATATAACTCACCTGCAACCTATAGCGTCATAATAATTTAATTGACCATGCCATCATGTTTTTGTAGTGAACCACCCATTTTCAGCCCACTGATGCGAACAAAAGATATCAATGTGAATGATCCCCTTTATAAGAACTTCCGTACAGATGCATTCCTTGACAGTCTGATATTTTTGGCCACCTGCCGTGACCCCAGCACAGATGTTGAATTCCTTCTTTGCTGAAACAGATGACATCTGTGCCCCTCAACCACTGTTCTGTCAAGGCCAACCATCTGCCCCATAGCACTGTATGCCTCCCCTTTACCCTGTACCAAGCTCCCCTTCCCTTTGGCTAGTGTCATGTGTTTTGCCCTATTCTTGCTTTTTGAACCCCGTTTGAATTAATTTATTCACTATTATTACATATATATTCTGAAAAGCACATTTTTTGAGTAAATTGATGTTTTGAGATAAGTTAATAATGCATTAGTGATTAAAATGTGATGTTTTTATGCACTACGATTTATAAAAAAAAATATCTTTAGGGAAATGTGCATGAAAATTCTTATGTTCCTCTTCGCACCTTACATCACAAGACACAAGATTTGTTTTTCTCAATTTAATGTTGGGAAGCAGAATATAAGTCATTTCCCTCACAGTTCTCCACCAGGCCATAAATTCGGAGGTTGTTGCGTCGATTACGATTCTCAAGCTCTTCAACCTGCTTCTGGAGAGAAGAAATCTGTGACTGCATGTGCGTCACCTTGGATAATGACTCCTGGAGTGAAGATATGGTACGTTCCACCGTCGTCACTCTCGTATCCATCTGTGACCAGTTATCAGTTAAGACCTGCAACTTGGAATTGGTTTCCTCCATGAAAGGGGGAAGAGCACGTATCTCCTCCAACAGCAGCTCCATAGATACAGCTGAGGTAGAGCCCATCGGTGATGGAGGGTCCTTTTTGAGGCGTTTCGTTGTGGCCTTCCCTGAGGGTTGAACAGAACGTTGCGCGTTGGACTGCGACATTTGGAGAGCAAGTGCCTGAGAGGCTTCCAGATGTGCCAATGCAGAAAAGACTTTTGAATTTTTGATAAAGATACGTCGTGGAGTTTTAGAAACACGACCAGTTGTACCTCTCTCCATATGATGAAAGCCGCCTCCAGAGAGAGAACAAAAGGAAACTTAGCACCTGGAATACTCCGCGTCTGCGAGAGTCAGTACATGGGCTGAAGAGTAGCTCAATCAGCAGAGGCACGTAGGAGCAAAAAAGTAAAAAAAAAAAAAGCCACCTCACAGCCACCTAGGAGCGCCAAAAATTCACATAGAGTCGCAAAGCAATATCCAGACACTTAAGTCATGAAACCCTCGTGCATGCAAGCGAAGCGCAGGATGTCCATAAAGATGAAAAGCAACAAGGTGGCATATTGTAGAGAAGGGAGTATCCAGTAGGAGAGAGTCACAGCATCATAATAGGTAAGGACAGCCTGAGGTGAATGCGCAATCAAGAAAATGTGCAGGTAGCGTGAGGAACTGTGGAAGTGAAGAGAATCCAAAAATGAGAGAGTGCAAGAGGAGTAAGTTGACTCTGGTAGAGAGCAGACACAGATTATTTCCGCAGGTGAGCTATGTGAGGGGAATGCTCAAGGAAGACAAAATGGCCACCGAAGTCGCGAGATTCGCGAGTAACACTCGCACAAGCTAAAGCAGGTAGGTTAAGGACAGCAGTAGCTTGGACATAGAGAAATTAGCTCACCATGAGCAGTTCCATAGGTCTGGGGCATCGCAGGAGGTCAGCATATTCAGGAACGGGTAGCGCGTTAGACGCGCAAAATAGAAACAAGATGGCGGTCGCGGCCGTCAGGGAGCCGCGACCGCTGGATGCCTCGTCAGGAAAACGGTGAAAATGACCAAGAGAAGCCTCGAGTTAGTTGCAGAGCAGTCCCCTCATGCTCCGGTCAAATATTCTGCCCCTGGAGGATTTCGGCAACAGGTAGAAGAGGGTGAATCCCCCGGTCGGCACGGAGCGCTCACATCGGAGCTGCCGTCCACGTCGGGCGCTAAGCCACGCCCCCGCAAATGAAACTCCTATTACAGATGTCAGAAGTAACTTGCACTGTAATGCATGTTTCTATATAGATCACTACCTTTCCTGATTTGTACATCAAGTTTGTGATCTGAGTGATTCTCAATTGATCAGGCTAATCAGCTCTAACATAATAAAGAACAATTAGCATCATACTTTTGCTCTTGACAATAAACAGTTACTTCCAAACCAATGTCAAAACTTGAATACACAACATGACTCAAAAGAAAAAATATAACAGTATGTACAGCCTGAAACTCCTCTCGCTCGTCTCAAGAAAGAATAATTGCTATTTTAGAGTTCATAATCCTTGGATGGTTTCTAGTAATAATGTGCAAAAAAACAAAGTCTAAATCCTTGATCTATAGAATTACCCTAGAATACTTTTCTGTATCTGGTAAGTGTATTGTAACTCCAGATATAAAGTATTGAGTTTCAATCTCTGACAACATTAGTCCAGCTGTGATAGCAAAGTATCTCGATACCTTGGCAAGGAATGCTCTGAAACATGAGGAACGTATACCCTATGGGCCATATTTATGATGCGGTTTGCATGGCTCATGCACCATGCAGCATGGCGCAAAAGCAACGCAAACCTTAAGTCTGATTTTTGAAGCCACGTAAAGCCACTATGCCTCAAAAATCTGGAGTAACACAGTCCGGCGCAAATCACTGGATTGCATTACTTTGCCCTGGGGAAGCATTCCATGGGAGTTGTGTGGGTATTCCCACACAACTCCCATGGTTTTTGACGCATTCCCACATTTACAAGATCTTGTAAACCTGGGAATGTGCCAAAAATATATGCTTCCCAGGAGAGGTGAAACAATGAGAAATATCTTTATTTCTCCTTGTTACTTCCTCTTTCTATGTTTACTGCATTCTCTAGCACACATCAAAAGTGGAAAATGCTGCAGGGGATTTGTTTGTGAAGGAAGATGTCTCTTCCTGCACAAAAACAATCCTAAATGCTATGCCAGCACCATTGCACCATGGTGTAAGGGTGCCTGCATTGGAGCTAGGTGGCCAAAACGGCAACAGAGCAAAGGAAAGGTACATGAATGTGCCATATTAGATGAATACAGTGCATTCCTGCTCATTGCCTGTGAAGCAGGGCACCACAGTAAGTCATAAATATGCCCCTATGATTCTAAGATTGGCACCACCATGCAAGTCATATAGGAATACCATGGCACTCTCGGACATGTAGTCTGTCTTGACTCCAATTGTGCATTTTATATAGTACGAGCATCACAAAGCCTCACATCAAGCAGTGCCTATACTCTGTGGGCACTGCTGACCTCTTGTGCTATACGGAAGACTCAAGCACTGATGAATTTTAGGGTAGTGACTCTACGTACCTGACTGGTATTTACAGCTGAGTGCAGGCTGGGGATCATGACACTTGTTTCGAACCTAGCTCGTCAGTTGGGTTGAGCCAGTTACCCCCAGGGCTGTATATACTATGGCTTTAACAGGCTATTACTGAACATTGATGGCCAGATTCACAGAGGCAAACTTACACTTTTGGAAGATCTGCACACCCATGTACTGGGAGCTGAGTATCATTTAGGCATGAAGACCATACCCTGAGGACCACAGACAGAATTCTACTGCTACTGGAGAAGGATGCAGAATTTGTATTGTTATGGGATGACTGGTTATGTCCTCTTAAGTCAGAGCCCAAATTCATCTTTCCTCAACTTGCTCTGAAGAGGTTGCTTTACCTGTAATGATGCGAAGTAAAAACAAACAGATGTAAACTCACATAAAGAGGACTGGATAAACATAAAACTGGACCTGCACACTCACCCACTCATGTTATTTTATCCATCTGACAAAAAATGTAATAAGCGTGGTGGGGAGTTAACATCCGAATACAATATAAATATGAACTTCATCAGTCTGAAATTAATATATTTTGTTGTTTAAACATACAATCAATGTCTTAAGCAATGTGTAACCATCAGTTGGCACATACAATTCATAAAATTGACATCACTTACATATATTTATCAACAGATTAGCACGGAATCTCAGACTTTAGAATATCCACAATCAAATTAGTACATTAATAAGTCATAGCGGTTATGTCACTGAAGTAACCAAAACACAAAATATAGCCTCTAGTTATAACACTGAAGTTGCCAACACCTGTTTCGCAGAATCTTGTCTCTGGTGCTTCAGGGCTGGAAAAAACAAAAGTAAAAAACGAAGTAAAAGAAAACAGAAATCACAATGCAAAAATGCAATAACACAAAAGGGGGTTAGAGTCGCCACTAGTGTTGTTAATATTAGACTCTGTCTTCCACTAGAGCGAAATACATATGTGATAAAATTAAAAATACATATATGGAAATACATGATAAATGATTGTCCTACAGTGTTAGACAAAATACCAGTGCACATATTGATAACAAACACAATCGGAACCTCACAAAAACGGGGATCAACAGCATGCCCCAAAAGTGACTCAACACTATCGCTCATAAATGGCAGTCTATAGTAGAGAAAATCAGAAGAATGAAGGGAATAGGGAGGAGGCATTCAGGGTGCCCAATAGCACCAATTTCATAGGGCTCCAAATATAGATCAATGATAGAATTGGCAGAAACAGAACAGAAATAAGAACATGAACCATACTCAGTAATGAAAAAGTACAAGAGTTTATCTAATATAGGCCAGAAGGTGAGACAAATTGAGTGAAACAAAAGGCTCAAAATTCTCAAAAATATTTGAGGTCCTATTCAACAGATGCCAAATAAGTAGATGCATGCAGCATATATACTTCCAATCCTGGAGATGTGAGGGTCATTAGGATAGCAGGTGGATCGCCACCGCCCGTATGGCGGTGGCGATCTGCACACCAAAATCTACTGCCCCCGGACCCCGGCAGACGGGAAGACCGTCTGCCGGTTTTCCGCCGGTAGGCAATCCGCCCGATTGCCTACTGGGTGGAAAAGCAGTTAATATGGTGGCAGTGTCTGGTAGACACTGCCATCCATATTAGTATGCAGGCGTGGTGTTGTCTTTCCGTGGCGGCATTGGGCAGGCGGTTCTTGCCTTTGGGGGCCCGTAGCGGGCCCTTAGGGTTTCTGGGGGGTGGCGGTGCACATGGGGGTACCTATGGTACTCCGCTGTATTTTATGTACAACGTGGCAGGCACCTTGCGGTGCCTGTCACGTTGTGCATTGAAAGGCACAACTTGCTTTTGTGGCATTGCGGCGGGAGGTGCTTTCTCCACCGCCCGTCGCAATGCTACAAATGTGAGATGCGCCCACCAGTGTAGCGGGCGCATCCTAATTGTAGGTGCGGGACCGCCGCAGGTATTGCAGGCGGTCCTGTTTCCCGGTGGTATGGCGGGCGGACTAATGACCCCCATAATATCTAAAAATGACATTATGACTCCTCATCTTCTGCCCTCACCAAATAGTCCACAATATTAAATTAGGCCCGAATTTGAAATGGCAATATTCCAATTTACCTTTATTTGCCCTTTATGTCACCAATACTTTTGAAAGGTAAAGTGTATTACTGTGGAAATCCCCAAATATATCCATGCCAATTGTATCCAATTAATATACCAACATCCATATAGTCCATAGACTCAAAATCCATCCATAGGCCATAGAACGATCTATGTGGAACTAAATCACTACAAGAGAAAGTACCCTAACAAGATTGAATCAACATTGAATATGCGAATCCAATACCCCGCCACCGATAAGATTAAGGCAATGAATTAAAAGAACTCGCCCCATGTATTCTGATCCATGATAAGGCAAAGCATCTGACCTCGCAACCCAATACAAAGATAGTGGCATAAATTAAACTAAAGGCAACCCCATAATTCTATAACAATAGACACCCATGCAGTGGAGAATGAAATCTCCTGTTAAACAATAAAAAGATTGGTACTTAGATTTTATGATAACAGTCACTACACAGGCAAATAGCTGGAAATAGCGTGAAGCAAGGAAATAGAGAAAGCAAAAAAACATATAAGCACCACCTACTCAAAATACAGCCATAATAATCATTCGACCAAAGGTTCGTCATAATCCTTTACAACCCCTCACATTTAAAACTCACAAAAAGACATTGCTTTCCCGTTTAAACATCCTTCTTGAAAAGCTAAGTGCCTATGTGCACTGGTAAGCAAGTTAGTGTGTTTCAGATGTTAGTAATTACCCTTACTGATTCTCAGCACCTGATTACTAAGCCTGTTATACGTGAATACAAATTCAAAATCATCCAATCCTCTTCTCCCATATCATGAAAACCCAGACAGGAGTATGTGAAAAAATTATGAAAGGAACCGGCCTGTATGTACAGCTAACTATAAATGAAAAACAGGCAAAGACATCAATTCCCTCAATTAGAATTAGGAAATATACATGAAATAAAAAATACTTTAGAAATGTATTGACCAAAACAGGATAAAACAAAGAAAACAAGTTTCAGGCTTGAGACATGTAAATAATTTTACAATGATGCAATGCTCCAATAAGTTACAAGATAGCCCGAAGAAAGAGAGGGCTCGAACACCCACTGGGGGTCCATCCATATGATGGTGTACCACACCAATATGTTGTGCCTCCAGCATGACCACCAATGTACTAAAACGTTTACAGAAAAAAACACAGCAGACAAAAGTCGTGTGCAAAAAATATAAAAGATGACTAATAAAAATTGCAAGTTGTAGACACAAGTCCTGTGCACAATTAAGCAGTAGCCTAATTAGGTCACAAAACAAAAAAAGGAGGGATTCGAACACCTACTGGATCTGTCTATGCAGTAGTATAGTGTGCCACTATGCAAAACCTCCTTCATAATGACAAATGGAATGATGTGAGATAGCTATGTCCATTGTTAAAAGAGTGAATGGGGGAATTTAATATTATGAGTCAGGGAGCAACAAACTATATTGTCATTCATAATTAATCAGGTTATCATTAGAATAAATCATCTCTTAATAGTTATCTGACCGATGCACCAAGCTAACCACATAATTGCAAACACACCAACTACTGTAAGATTCACTTTAAGGATCAAGTCCAGAAATATGGGGTCTGATCCATAAGGGGACAAACTTAAATTATTGCACATGACGGATACATCTGAACAAAATTAATCTCACAAAAGAACTGAATCTCAGATAAAGGTACATAAACACCTCAAACCACCAAAACAAATGGGACATGAAAACCCAGATGTCCCCTTGTATACATCAGTGTGCCTCACCAATAAGCTAACTCTCCTGTATTTATAAAAACATAATGTTGGATACTTATAGTTGGCTATGTTAGTTTCTGAATCACATACTCTAGCTCATCCCAATTTGCCTTTTAAAGAGACAAGATAAATCGCTGCAGCATCATAGACCAGAATCCTCAGCCATTTAATCTAAATCACAAGTATGGATAAAGTCAAACATGAGCACAAAATAATGCAACAAGAAGGGTGAGGGATGCAACACTATGCGGATGAGCCTCAAATCACCACTGCTCCCCACTTCAGTGCCATGAATGTACAGGAAATGTCAAAAAGTAAAGTTCATAATGAAAGGATTCAGTCACACATAAAAAGTAAGAAAGCATTGGAAAGTTTGTCTAGCAAAGTGAAGCAGAACATAGTGCTACTTAATGTAGCCTACTAACAGCCTCTAAAGTAGAATGTTACTTGTTTAGGTATAAGTGGACTTCTGAAAAACTAATATTCCATGATAGGGTCCATTTCAGAGTCTGCATTAAAACATATAATAAATATTACATTATTAGATTCAGATAGAATCATGAAGTCATAGTATTGGCATGACTAACATTCCAAAGTGGTATATATTTTTGAGTCCACATTTAAGCCATATTGTACAGTTTGTAAACAATTATTCCACCAGCTCTCTTAAAGATGTAGCTTAAGGTCTCTGTCACTTCATCTTTGGTGTATGTGTACATGATCGATACCTATAAATAAGATGTGACAAATCGGATCAGACCCATGATTACTAGCAACATCAGTATAATAAGCAATAGTGCTAAATTCTGGGAAAACATTAATCAGTTGTTTTTTTTTACAGGAAAGGCCAACAGAGGTATAGATTGCACAAGTACTGAGGAACTGTGGGTAAACCACTTTACAGGGATTTATGACAGACTGAGGGGGTGTAGCTCAGACCAAATTAGTAGGAACTATCAGACAGGATATTGTTGCCTACTTTACAGAGTAGGAGACGGAGGCAGCTATTGCCTCTATGTCCAAGAACAAGGCTCCTGGCCCCTAGGGGGTCCCGGCCGATTTATTTAGTGATGACAAGGCATCTTGGAATAAAATATTGGCACAGGTATTTAATGCAGCATGGAGATGAGAATAAATGTTGAAGTGCTTTGAGCCCAACTGAGTGGGAAATAATGGTGTATAAGCTCTTAACAGCCATAAAAACGAACAAATAGGTATTTTCCCATGGATTTCCGATAAGCTTTCCTAGCAGGTCTTTGATATCCTGAAGATACAACTGTAACACAATGACTATAGGTGCTAAATGGTTGTCGATATATTCTTAAATGTTTTCAGAGCAGGAACCCATGAAATATATAATCGATTTGCATGGTGGGTTGGCTCCGCCTTTTTTGTATTTTGGGAATAAAGTAAATGATAGATATTGCCAAGTTCATTTACAACTAGGTATCTATATTCTTCCAAATCAAAGTAACCATTTAGAAACCATTTGGATAGCTATTTGTGACATTTCTGTATAGCTTACATGTAAGCATCACATGTACATCTTACATAATCCATTACAACAAAGACTGGTCACAGGGCTTCCTTCTCATAGTTCACAAAGGCCATGAGCAAAACATTTCCCCCTTTGCCAGCTTCATGTGTAAACACATTACAGTCCTGGGGTAAGATTTTCATAGCCAAAATCTCTTTATTAGATACATGAGTCTTATATAGCAATTATGCATCATATCAAAGTCATTCACAGTCAAATCATAAAAAGTATCAATAATATTCTCTTTTGGGAGAGGGGAACAAAAGTGGATTTCCTGGCTACTACGCTGTCCTGTAGGTTAAGATCCTCTATACACAAATCTTTGGCTAAATCTCTTATATCAGGTGTACTTGAATCTTATAAACCCATGAGTAGGTGGGTGTTGAACAGATCTTGTATCGTTAGGGGGAAATATTCAGTTCCAACTCAACTGGTTTGTGTCTTTCAGGTCTATTTAGGTACAAAATTTTGTGAAGCAACACAAACTTAAATGAATCTGTTTATATTTGTAACTTATCAAAAGGATAAGTTGAAGTAAAATAAAGACCATTTCCTAAAACAATTTCCTTCTGGATGAGCCATCTGGACTATAAATTGTCAGATCTAAGGTTAGAGTTGTGTTAGGGTCAGTATTAGAGCTCCTTGAATCAGTACTTGAAGAACACACTTTTCTGTGAAGTCGTATTGACTGGAATGTCTCTCTTGAATCCAACATCAAATTTTCTTGTATATGCATAGACATGGCCAGAGTTGTAATCTCTTTTGTCACGTAAAAACGTAGTTTTCTTTTTTCTTTAATTTTCTCCTGGTATTTTTCTAGGATTCAATCTAGTATTTCATAGTTTTTCTTGGTCCCCTCCTCAAGTTTAAGTTCTGCAATAGCTGATTTGGTTTCTTCAATTTCTTTTCTCAGAAGACTCATCTTAGTCTCCGCTTGTTGTATCAACATAAGTTCATTTGATGTAGCTGTAAGTGTTTACTCCCATTTTCCAGCCTACACTGTATCCATGGGCGTAACACAGGCCCCTGCAGCCCCCACGGTGCGAGGGGCCAAAGCTCCAAGGGGCCCCCACATCACAGCACTCTGGCCGGAACGCTCCTGATTGAACCCGGAGGGGCCCCTCCATGTACCTTTCAGGGAGGCCTCCTCAAGTTTCATTACGCCAGTGTCTGTATCTATATCTTCTATGACTGGGAATATATTACTGCGTGATCCTCTAGGGATCCTACCAACATCCAGGTATCATTTTAAAGTACCAATCTCCCACCAGATCAGACTACATGGGGTGTGTTCAGTTAATTTTGTTGCCTTAACCTCGTCTGTGGTGGAGTATTAGATTTGCATATTGTATGTTGATTCAATCTGATTAGGGTATTTTCTTTGTATTAGATTAGCTCGAAATAGATCATTCAGTGGCCTATTGTCACGGCTCGCGGCGTTGCCGCGGCTGGCCGTTCCCGCAGACACACACTGGAAGACGGAATACTCACTTCCGGTCGGAAGTTGAGTACCCGGTCTAGTCCCAGGCAGCAAGCACTGAAGCACTTCCAGGGAAACGCTTATCTCTCGCGTTTCCCGCCGGCTTGATGCTTCGGATTCCGGATACCTCGCTGGAGCCCCGCTGTTGGGATACTTACCGTTCCAGCTAGGAGACAAGCGCCGCTTGAGCCCTACTCGGCTCTAAGACAGCGCTCGTGTAGAACGCTTGGCTTAACTGCACCTGGAGTTTCCTAGGTCTACTCGTGATACTTGCTGCTACCCTTAAACGCGCAGGGGCGCTTTGAGGGAATACCTGAAAGCAGGCTGAGTCTGACGTCTGCACAATTGGTTTCCACGCACGCTGGAGCACATAAGAGGGAGAAGCTCAGTCTACTGACGGGGGCTGAGAAACGACGTACATTTGCCGTTTTACGCGCAGGAGCGCTTTATTTTGTTTTTACTGGGGTGCAACGCGCAGGAGCGCTTTATTTTGTTATAGCTTTGTGAAAAGCGCAGGAGCGCTTTCTTTAGTTGAAACTGGGAAATACACAGGAGCGACTTCCATTCACCTTTCCTCTTCGGAGCTGATCCCATCTGGGGCCACGTTTTCCAGTGAGCATCGGTGAGTCCACAGAGGGTTACACGGTCCGTGTGTGTTTGTGGGAGGGGTGGTTACTGTTGGTTCTGTTCCTGATCTTACTTTCTCTTGGTTTCCAGTTGACACCGGGACGCCCCACCAGCTCCACGCTTTCCTTGCCCTACACCCTGGCTCCCATCCCTGCGTCCATCTCATCCCTGCTGGGTATTGCCATTCCACAAGGGTCAGGTGGGTACAGGGAAGGGTGCTCTTGTCGCCTCTGCGGAATTGCGTCACAAGCAAAGGTAAGACTTGTGGGGCACCTGACAGAATCCGAAGCCCACGAAACTCATTCCGCCCAGGCGACATGGGCGACCCGGAGGTCACTCTGCAAGACATCGCAGTCATACTGGCTGCCATGCAAACCGAGAACCTCGCCTTACGCCATGACATAACGGCCCTACAGGGTCAAATGGCAGCCGGGGTCACTAATCCATGGGGTACCACTCCCAGCCCCAGAGCTAGACAAGACGGCCTGTTGAGACAGCCAACGTTCACCTTTGGGGGGTCCTCCACCGCCACCAACCAAGAGACAGCCATCCAGGTTGTCACTCCCCATCCAGTGCAGTTGGCACCACCCGAACGCTTCTACGGGGATAGCACTAAGTACGGGATATTCATACATCAGTGTCAACTGCATTTCATGGCAAGGATTGCGGCTTTTCCCGATGATGCTTCCAAGGTCGCCTATATACTGTCGTACATGGGCAGGGACGCTGCTCAATGGTCCATTTCCTTGGTGGAGAACGACGATCCCATGCTGAACCACCTGCCAACGTTCAAGGAAACCATGCGGCGTATGTTCGCTCGCCATACCTTCGTGCAGGCAGCAGATAACGGGTTGCTCGGCCTCAAACAAGGCAACCAGGATTTGCTCCATTACATAACAATGTTCAACAGGCTGGTCATCGAGGCCCACTGGCCAGAGGACAAGAAGGTTTCAGTGTTCTATCGGGGGTTACGGGATGACCTGAAGGACCTCATCTCGCAGTATCCCGATCCGCCCGAAGCCATAGGCCCTTTCATTGACATGGTGGTGAAAATGAACTTCCGACTACAGGAAAGAAGGACCGACAGGGGAAAAGGCAACGACAACCGTCTCTTGCCTATCGGGGACAAGGGCGTCGAGAAAGCCAAGGAGGAACCTGCTCCCCAGGGAGAAGCGTCCGAACCCATGCAGATCGGAGGCATAAGAGGACCCCTGACCAGTCAAGAACGGGAAAAAAGGAGGAGGCAGAACCAGTGCCTTTATTGCGGAAAAAGCGGCCACTTCGTAAGGGAATGCCCTGCTAAGCCCTCAAGACCGCGAGGCAGAAGGCCGTTCACGTTACCCATCAGCAAGGGTGACAAGACGGGAAACGAGACAACCCAGTAGACATGGGGATCCGTCCTCTGGGTTCTTCGTCTTGCACATCTGCGATCCCTGTGGTATACGACGGTAGTCATCACGCCGGTATGGATGTGTCCTTACGGAATCTGGCGGGCAGAACCTGGATGGTAACCGCCATGTTGGATTCCGGGGCGACAGGCTGCTTCATCGATACAGCGTTTTCCCGTGCCTTGGGCATCGATACAGTAACGAAGGCCCAACCCGAACCCGTCAAGGCCGTTGATGGAACGGACCTTACTTCCGGTCCCATCCGACACCGAACAGAGACCTTGACGATGTCCTTCTCAAACAACCATACCGAGTCCGTCAGTTTTGACGTCATAGACGCCCCGCAGTTTAAGGTGATCCTGGGTTTGCCGTGGTTGGTGAAGCACAATCCCCGCATCGATTGGGAGACCAGAACCATCCACCTTGAGTCAGAGCACTGCAGCAGCACCTGTTACGCAAAGGTCGACCTGTCAGGCCCTCGTTTCATACAGGCACACTCGTTGCCTGTAGCAGGCATGGGAACGGTTTCCCAAGGCACCATACCGAAAGAGTATCTGGACCTAGCGGAAGTCTTCGATAAGAAGGGAGCCAACACTCTACCACCCCATCGATCATTCGACTGCCGCATAGACCTGATTCCCGGCTCCACGTTGCCATGCAGTAGGATCTACTCGCTCACGGAAAAAGAGAACCTCCACCTCCGTTCTTATCTGGACGAATACCTGGACAACGGTTTTATACGTCACTCCAGATCTTCGGTTTCCTCTCCTCTTTTCTTCGTGTCGAAGAAGGAAGGGGATCTGAGGACCTGTATAGACTTTCGTGCAATGAATACCATCACTGTAAAAAACCGGTACCCGCTACCGTTGATATCCAATCTCTTGGACCAGGTCAAGAACGCCACCATATACACCAAACTGGACCTTCGGGGGGCTTACCACCTTGTCAGAGTCCGGAAGGGTGACGAATGGAAGTCCGCCTTCCGGACGAAGTTCGGCCTGTTCGAATACCAGGTCATGCCTTTCGGACTCTGCAACGCCCCCGCCGCATTCCAGTTCTTCATTGATGAAGTGTTGAGAGACTTCATCGACGTCTTTTGTATCGTCTACATCGACGACATCCTGATTTATTCACAGACCACCGGAGAGCACGTACAGCATGTGCGTTCCGTTCTGCAGCAATTGGAGAAATACCGTCTGTACGTGAAGTTGGAGAAGAGCGTGTTTCACGTCACATCGGTTGAGTTCCTGGGGCACATCATCACTCCGGCAGGCATCCACATGGACAACAAAAAAGTGGAAGCCATCCTGTCTTGGCCTACACCAGAGTCCGTGAAAGGCGTCCAACGGTTCCTCTGCTTTTCTAACTATTATCGTCGTTTTATCACCGGATTCTCCGAGATGGTGGCTCCCATCACGCGCTTGCTGCGCAAGGGAGTCCGTTTTGGTTGGGACCAGAAAGCAGACAACGCCTTCCAGGAACTAAAGAGACGGTTTACCGTGGCTCCGGTTTTGGTGCACCCTGACACCGAGCAGCCCTTCGTAGTAGAGGCAGATGCTTCCGGAGAAGCCATCGGCGGTGTGCTCTCACAACGGAACAGGGAGACGGGCCTGCTGCATCCTGTGGCCTTTTACTCCAAGAAACTCCAACCCGCTGAACGCAACTACACCGTGTCTGATCGGGAACTCTTAGCCATCAAGACCGCATTTGAGGAATGGCGGCACTTCCTGAAGGACTCGAAACATAAGGTGACCATCTACACAGACCACAGAAACCTGCAGTTTCTACGATCAGCACGGGCCCTAACAGCCCGACAGCTCCGATGGACCCTATTCTTCAACGAGTACGACTTCGTGATCACGTTCCGGCCAGGGAAAGACAACGCCAAAGCAGACGCGCTGTCACAGCTGGCTGAATCCGAAGAAGACACCGAAGACCACGAGCCTGTCTCCATCATACCAGAGCAACACTTCCAGGGCATAGTCGCTCCTATGCGTACCGGCGGCCAGGCGAAACCAGACAGGAAACGGTCCGATCCCGTTGTCCCGACAGGGGACGAAGAAGGCAGGACAAGCGGGAGCGGCTCAGAGCGCTCAGGAGACCAAAAACATCTTCCCGGGGTAACCGAACAGAAGAAGGCCCTCTACTCGTGTCACGACCATGTCCTCTCCGGACATCCTGGTTACCACAAAACGCTCGATCTGGTGCGAAGGCTGTATTGGTGGCCATCGATGGTGACAGATACAAAGACACACGTGATGAACTGCGCTGTTTGCCTGCTCGGCAAGAACAGATCCGAACCATCAGTTGGGTTTTTGCAGTCCATTCCTGTGCCTCCTTTTCCGTGGCATACCATCTCCATGGATTTCGTGGTTGAGCTCCCGCTTACCAAGACAGGTCACACCACGGTTCTCACTATAGTGGACCATCTCACCAAGATGGCGCATTTCGTTCCCTTGACGAAGCTGCCCACAGCGGCCGAACTGGCCTTGATCTTCGCTCAGGAGGTGGTTCGTCTCCATGGCATCCCGTCTGTGGTCATAACGGATCGGGGTTCACAATTCGTGTCCCGTTTCTGGAAGGAGGTATGCAGGATACTCGAAATGGATGTTCGTCTCTCCTCGGCGTACCACCCCCAGACAGATGGGCAAGCCGAAAGAACGAATCACACCATGGAACAGTACCTCCGCTGTCTGCTGCTTACAGTCGAGAAGGAATGGTCCGAAGTGCTATGGATGGCAGAGTATGCGTATAACAACAGCAAGCATTCGGCCATCGGCATGTCTCCTTTCTTTTGTCTCCATGGACGTCATCCCCGCACGTCGGCATGGGAGGAGCCTCAAGATAGCCACCTGCCCACCGTGCGATCTTACCATGAGACATTACGCGACCTCTGGCAACAGGCACGGTTCGAGTTGGCCAAGGCGAAGGACACCTACAAGGAGCATGCTGACGCTCACAGACAAAAAGAACCCGCGTATCGCACAGGCGATAGCGTATGGCTTTCTATTCGGCACCTGAATGTGCATGGGCCCAAAAAACTGTTGCCTCGTTTTGTGGGTCCCTTTCGTATTGAGAAGTTGATCAACCCTGTGGCCATGAAACTGTCGCTTCCTCCGCACATGAGGATCCATCCGGTCTTTCATGTCTCTCTTCTGCGGTTGGTCCAGTCAGGCGGCTCCCTTCCGTCTCCCCCTTCTCCGGTGGTGGTGGAGGGCCATGTTGAGTATGAGGTCAGGGCTATCTTGGGGTCCCGTCGTACCAGGGGCAAACTGTTCTACCTTGTGGACTGGAAGGGGTACGGTCCCGATGAACGGTCCTGGGAGCCCTTGTCCCATGTGCGCCATGCTCCTGTTCTGGTTCGTGCTTTCCATCTCAGTCATCCCCTTTGTCCTCGCCCTGTCTCTCTTTTCTGACTTCGGGGGAGGCTTGGGGGGGGGGTTCTTTTCTGGAGGGGGGTGCTGTCACGGCTCGCGGCGTTGCCGCGGCTGGCCGTTCCCGCAGACACACACGGGAAGACGGAATACTCACTTCCGGTCGGAAGTTGAGTTCCCGGTCTAGTCCCAGGCAGCAGCACTGAAGCACTTCCGGGGGAAACGCTTATCTCTCGCGTTTCCCGCCGGCTTGATGCTTCGGATTCCGGATACCTCGCTGGAGCCCCGCTGTTGGGATACTTGCCGTTCCAGCTAGGAGACAAGCGCCGCTTGAGCCCTACTCGGCTCTGAGACAGCGCTCGTGTAGAGCGCTTGGCTTAACTGCACCTGGAGTTTCCTAGGTCTACTCGTGATACTTGCTGCTACTCTTAAACGCGCAGGGGCGCTTTGAGGGAATACCTGAAAGCAGGCTGAGTCTGACGTCTGCACAATTGGTTTCCACGCACGCTGGAGCACATAAGAGGGAGAAGCTCAGTCTACTGACGGGGGCTGAGAAACGACGTACATTTGCCGTTTTACGCGCAGGAGCGCTTTATTTTGTTTTTACTGGGGTGCAACGCGCAGGAGCGCTTTATTTTGTTATAGCTTTGTGAAAAGCGCAGGAGCGCTTTCTTTAGTTGAAACTGGGAAATACACAGGAGCGACTTCCATTCACCTTTCCTCTTCGGAGCTGATCCCATCTGGGGCCACGTTTTCCAGTGAGCATCGGTGAGTCCACAGAGGGTTACACGGTCCGTGTGTGTTTGTGGGAGGGGTGGTTACTGTTGGTTCTGTTCCTGATCTTACTTTCTCTTGGTTTCCAGTTGACACCGGGACGCCCCACCAGCTCCACGCTTTCCTTGCCCTACACCCTGGCTCCCATCCCTGCGTCCATCTCATCCCTGCTGGGTATTGCCATTCCACAAGGGTTAGGTGGGTACAGGGAAGGGTGCTCTTGTCGCCTCTGCGGAATTGCGTCACAAGCAAAGGTAAGACTTGTGGGGCACCTGACACCTATAGATGGATCTTGATTGTATGGACTATATGGATGTTGCTGTATTAATTGGTAAGGAGGTCCTTGGGGATTTCCACAGTAATACGCTTTACATTTCGAAACTATTGGTGATATATATAGTACAAATAAGGCGAATTGGAATACCACCATGTCAAATTTGGGTCTAATCTATAATTTCGGGCTAATTGGACTGGTCCTTATGGGATGGAGAGTCTTAATGTCATTTTTGGATATTAAGTCTTCAGGATATATCCTGCATTTATCTGCCTATTCGATATTCTTTGAATAGAAACTAAAATATATTTTGGAATGTTTAGCCTTTTGTTTCACTCAACTACAACTGTGGAATTTGGTAAGGTATAGCTCTCTTTTCTCAGATTTTTTGCATTCTGGCATATACAAGATAAACTTTAGCATTTTGTATCAGTGGGAATGTTTCATGTTCTTATTGCTATTTTTTTCTGTTGATTCTATCATTGATCTATATTTGGAGCCCTATGCTATTGGTCAAGTCAAGTCAAGTCAAGTCAAATAATTTATATAGCGCGCTACATACCCAGAGGGTCTCAAGGCGCTTGAGGAAGGGTGGGGAATTACTTGTCGAATATCCAAGTTTTAAGTTGCTTTCTGAATGCTAGGTGGTTCTGAGTGAGGCGAAGGTGAGTGAGGAGTGAGTTCCAGGTTTTAGCTGCCAGGTAGGAGAAGGATCTACCTCCCATGGTGGTTTTGTTGATGCGGGGTATGGCAGCGAGGGCTTGGTTGGAGGAGCGTAGCTGGCGGGAGGGGGTGTAGAAGGAAAGTCGTGTGTTGAGGCATTCGGGTCCGAGTTCGTGAAGTGCTTTGTGTGCGTGGGTTAAGAGGCGGAATGTTATTCTCTTATTGACGGGGAGCCAGTGGAGGTTTTTCAGGTGACTAGAAATGTGGTCTTTACGCGGGATGTCTAGTATGAGTCTGGCTGAAGCGTTCTGGATGCGTTGGAGTTTTTTCTGAAGTTTTGCGGTGGTACCGGCGTATAGGGTGTTACCGTAGTCCAGGCGGCTCGTGACCAGTGCGTGGGTGACCGTTTTTCTGGTTTCGGTGGGGATCCAGCGAAATGTTTTTTTGAGCATGCGAAGAATGTTGAAGCACGATGATGAAACGGCGTTGGCTTGTCTGTTCATCGAGAGTGAGGAGTCCAGGATGATGCCCAGGTTCCGTGCGTGGTCCGTCGGGGTGGGTGCTTTTCCAAGGGCCTCTGGCCACCAAGAGTCATCCCAGGCGGAAGGGGAGGTGCCTAAGATAAGGACTTCTGTTTTGTCTGAGTTCAGTTTCAGACGGCTGTGTTTCATCCACTCGGCTACTTCTTTCATTCCTTCATGTAGGTTGGTTTTGGCGGTGTTCGGGTCTTTGGTGAGTGAGAGGATCAGTTGAGTGTCATCAGCGTAGGAGATGATGTTGAGGTTGTGTTGGCGTGCGATGGTCGCGAGGGGGCTCATGTATACGTTGAAGAGAGTGGGGCTGAGTGAAGATCCTTGTGGCACGCCGCAAATGACTTCAGTGGCTTCTGACTTGAATGGTGGAAGGCGGACTCTCTGAGTTCTTCCGGTAAGGAACGAGGTGATCCAATCCAGTGCTTTTCCTTGGATTCCAATGTTTCTGAGGCGTTGTAGGAGGGTGTTATGACAGACTGTGTCGAAGGCTGCGGAGAGGTCAAGGAGGATGAGGGCGACTGTGTCTCCATTGTCCAGTAGGGTTCGAATGTCGTCTGTTGCTGCGATGAGTGCGGTCTCAGTGCTGTGTTTTGCTCGGAAGCCGGACTGTGAGGGGTCGAGGGATTTGTTGGTTTCGAGGAAGGCGGCGAGCTGGCTATTGACGGCTTTCTCGATGACTTTGGCTGGGAATGCTAGGAGCGAGATGGAGCGGTAGTTTTTGAGTTCGGTGGGGTCAGCTGTGGGTTTTTTCAGAAGGGTGCTGAGTTCGGCGTGTTTCCAGCTTTCCGGGAAGGTGGCAGAGTTGAGGGAGCAGTTGATGACGTCTCGGAGGTGTGGTGCTATGATGGAGTCAGCTTTGTTGAAGATATGGTGAGGGCATGGGTCTGTAGGGGATCCTGAGTGAATGGAGTTCATCAGGCGGATGGTGTCCTCAGTGGAGATTGGGTTCCAATCAGTAAGGATGTTCTGATTGGGGGGTGAGGGTACGGCAGAAGGTTGGGTGGGTTGGTCTCCGTGTTGGTTGTCGAAGCTGTTGTGGATGTCTGCGATTTTGTTGTGGAAGAATGAGGCAAGGGAGTCGCAGAGGGTTTGAGAGGGAGTGATGTCGTTGGAGTTGGCTGAGGGGTTGGTAAATTCTTTGACGATGTTGAATAATTCCTTGCTGTTGTGGGCGTTGTTGTCTAGACGTTCTTTAAGTGCAGCTTTCTTGGCAGTCCGGATCAGTTGGTGGTGTGTGCGGGTGGCGTTTTTGAGGGCGTCCTTGGTGCTGGTGTTTGGGTCTTTTTTCCAGGCCTTCACAAGGGAGCGACAGAGTTTCTTGGATGTCTTAAGATCGTCGTTGAACCAGGGAGCGTTTTTGCTGCCTAGTTTGATTTGACATTTTTTCAAAGGTGCTAGGTTGTCGGCGCTATTCGTTAGCCATTGAGTGAGGTTAGTGGCTGCTTCGTTGGCGTTCGAAGAGTGGGCCGGGGGATTTTGAAGAAGCGATGAGGAGATCTGGTCGATGGTGATTTTGTTCCAGTTTCTTCGCAAAGTGGGTTGAGGAAGGTTGTGGGTTGTGGTCTTTTTGTAGACAAAGTGAACACAGCTGTGGTCCGTCCAATGGAGAACTGTGGTGTGACTGAAGGAGATATGTTTGCTGGAGGTGAAGATGGGGTCGAGTGTGTGGCCTGCGTAGTGAGTGGGGGTGTTAACAAGTTGTTTGAGTCCGAGGTTGGCCAGATTGTCCAGAAGGGCGGTGGCGTTGTTGTCGTTGCTCTTTTCCAGGTGAAAATTGAGGTCTCCCAGTAGTATGTAGTCCTCGGAGGGGAGGGCATGTGGGGTGATAAAGTCGGTGATGTCTTCACTGAATTGTGCACGGGGTCCTGGTGGCCTGTAGAGAAGGGTGCCTCGGAGTGTGGTCTTGGGGTCGGTGTGGATCTGGAAGTGAAGGTGTTCGGCGCTAGCGAGGTTGGCGTCTGAGCTGGTTGAAATGCGGATGGAATTCTTATGGACGATTGCGATGCCTCCTCCTGTTTGTTTGATGCGGTCCTTACGGATGATCTTGTAGCCTTCCGGGATGGCAATGGTGATGTCTGGTGCTGAGGATGCGTTCATCCATGTTTCTGTTAGGAAGGCGACGTCCGGAGAGATGGTGTCTAGTAGATTCCAAAGGTCGATGGCGTGTCTGTGGACCGATCGGGTGTTGAGCAGGATGCATTTTAGGTGGTTGGGGTCAGATCTCTGTTTGGTGTTCGTGGATGGGGAGTTGGTCTTGGTGTCGTCATACTTGCAGGAGATGCATGTGAAGGGTCCATGGGTGTGTCCAGGAGCGGCTTGGGCGCAGTTGGGGAGTCGGCCTGGGTTTAGTGCTAAGAGGATGGAGGCGTCGTATGTAATGCGGGAGGGCTGGGTGGTACGGGAACCAGGGGGTCTGGCTCTGGGTTTACTCTGGTCACACTGAATGCCTCCTCACTATTCCATTCAATCTTCTTATTTTCCCTACTCTTAACTGCCAGTTATTAGAGATTGAATTGAGTCACTTTTGGGGCTTGTAGTTGACCCCCTTCTTCTGGAGTTCACATTTTGTTTGTAATCAATATGTGCACTAGTATTACGTCTAACATTTTAAGGCAATCTTTTATTATGTGTTTCGATATATTGATTTTTATTTTTCTCATATATCTATTTCACACTAGTGGAAGACAGCATCTAATATTAACATTACTAGTGCTACTCATAATCCCTAACCCCACCTTACCCCTATTCCTTCTCCCATCTATTCTGGCCCATTCCCCATGCACAGTCACCCAATGCCCAGATTGGTTCTTAATATTACTGCCTATACCTGTATTGCCCTTGATTTTTTTTTGTTCTCTTTTTTTTACCTGTTCCTTTTTGTTTGAGCTTTTTATTATATTATTTGATCTTGTCCACCTCCTGTAAAGTGCTCTGATACCCTTGGGTCTTGCCAGCTCTATATAAAACTGTTTAAATAAATAAATCAATAAGTTCAGCGAAACACATGTTGGCGACTTCAGTGCTACAACTATGGGCTAATTTTGTAATATGGTTACTTTGGTGCCGTAATCGTTATTGATTACTATAATTTACTAATTTGAATGTGGTTATTCTAAAGTCTGAAATTTTGTGCTAATCTGCTGATAAACAGTTTTCAGTGCTGTCAATTTTCTGATTGTGTGTGTCAACTGATGTTAGGCACATGGCTTAAGACATTGTATATTCAAACAAGAAAATATATTAAAATCAGATCAACAAACTTCTCTTTAAGGTTCACATTCTTTTTGTATTTGGATGTAACTGCCCACCACCACTATTGTATTTCACTGATGTTAACACACTTATGATGTAAAGACTTCTGATGTAAGTACTGCAATGTAATGGCTCCTGATGTAATGGTATGCAATGAAACAACTGACATTTGTTGTGAGGGCACCCTCTGTATTTGAGATGCACACCTACATCACTGTATAACAACTGAGCCTCAAGAGGAGCTAAATGCTTCACTTTACAGAATGAAAAACAAATTAAATTATCTGTTCAGCTGTGCAGGCCAAATTTTATTGTTCTGGGACAGTTCAATTGACAAATGCATTGAAGCTACACAGTGCTGAATTTGGGCACTAAAACCAATAAATATAAACTTACTAGTGTTATAATGTTATACTTACAATGAATCTCTCCCCTGCATCTTATCTCTTATGTCATTCAGTGCTAATTTCCAAAATGAAGGACTCTGAGTGGATAACTGATTGTGAAGGTTTGCAGGTCCCATTTTTCGTAAAACTCTTATTCAGATATGTTTTGGAAAGTTTTGCATGAGACTATCCTGTGACACCAGTCCATGCAAATTGGTTCTTTATGGTAGACATTCATCTTATCGAATCCACTGTTTTCACAATGCCAAGTGGCCTATGAGTCACAATTATCACAGATGTATGGGTACAATGTTCAATAAGGTCCTTCATTTTGATTTTGTATCCTAAGGATTTCTTGTGCCTGAACAAAACATGCTTTTGAGAGATTCCAGCATCTGTTTACACATCTTAAACTGTCACGGTCTTTTATAAATATGGCGCATCTACTAAAATAAAGAAGGATCATCTGCAAGTTAAAAAAAAGGGGAAGAAATTAGCATCAATTGCATTGACATGTGCAAGTAAAGTGTGTTCCTTAACAGGACAGCTGGATGCATTGCTCTGTGGGCAGGTATTTGTTTTATGCATTGGGTTGCATGGGAGCTACAGATGATGAGCTGGCAAAATAGTGTTTATTATGCCACCTCCAATGACCTATGGGCAGGAAGAGAAGTGTGCACTTTTTGCAATGTACCGCTTCTTTTTTAAGTGTAAATGTTAGTTTAAACCAGTCAGCATACATTTTTCATGCTTTTTTACTTTTAAGGGATGTTTGAAATAATGCCAGACATCATTACTGATTACTTGAGTTTCGACTTCCTTTCATTTCTGCTCTTCATTTGATATCGTCTTTGTCTACATTTTATTTCTGTTGTAAATAAACACCTGATCACTGTCAAACTGGTTATAACATAAATGTTTGTTGCAACATAATTATGAATAGCTCAGCCCAGCAAACATCTGATTGTAAATTCATAGTGTAGTTGGTAATCTTTTTTCTATGTCTGTGGTATTGTGGTTTAAATTGATAATGTCAAAGCTTTTAATGAATAAGTTAAAACGGATGAGAAACAGGATGGGCAGTGTGAGCCTCATAATACAATGGCCCTGTGAGAATGAAAGAAACCTTCACTCAACAAAATACAAAGTCAAAACCGTAAAGTATTATTTAAATGTATAAACCATTACAAAAGTAGTACTTAGTCAAATTCAAATCAGCTTACAAAATGCATCAATTAATGCAAATGTGAGAGGGTCAACACAAGATCCACTGCCAAAGCCAGAACCAAAGTACAAGCTCAGCATCGAGAACTCACATAACTCTTCTAATTTCAAAAGTCAAGAAAAGTCTAAGGCCCTCATTACGAGTTCAGGGCTAAATTCCTGTACTACCAAATGTTTACACCGTGATCAAAATTATGAGTTTTGTGTTAATTATCACATTCTTGCAGTTTCCCCGGATAAACTTTGGTAAGTGAAACTTGCTGAAAGTTATTGAGGGTAAAAACCTAAAAAAATGGCAAAACATGCAGAATTCGGTGTGTTAAGAACGAATTCTGCATCTGTTAGGTCTCATTTTACCATTTAAATCTAAGAACAGTAGGCATTTGCCAAGGTGGTAAATAATTCATCATGTGGTAATGGCATTTATCATGTGTGGTAAATACACCACCCTATTCCATCAACCATGTAATAAGGGTCTTGGTATAAATGAATGGACAGACTAACATTGAGTATGCTAATGAGAAAGTGAGCAATTCATCTAAGCATAAATCAGCAAATAGAATGTCATGGATACTGCTCTGTTTGTAAGACAAAACAAGTCCAAGTATAGAAAGACTGACATGGAGTCTGCTTTTTTGGGAATATAATAAATGCTGTCACATATATCAAAAAAGGCACATTTTATAGTTTGTAGGCAGTGAAATAGCAATAATTGACATGGTGAGACCTAACATAATAGGTCTATGCGGATAAAGTTACTTTCACATAAACCAATAGCTTTTCTTGAAAATATGACACATCAAATAAGAGATGTTAGGGATAATTATAATAAGTACTACATAGGAAATGAAGGAAATAACATGACATTTGTGCAACATATAACAACAATAGGCAGTACAACTAGTTAGAGCGGTCTCGGGCAAATAACCTTGAATTTGTTATATATTCAGAAACTTTATGCACATTGCTTCCTCGCAAAGGAACACAAATTGTTTCAGATCGACAAGCAAACAGTATTAAGAAATGAACTCTTTAACTTATTTTCTGAAATAAAATACACAGAAGAAAATCATGCACGTAGAAAACAAGTTCACACAAATTTAAAAGCACATTTTATTTCTATCACCATAAAATGAACGTCCAAGCAGGTTGACCATGCCTAGTGGCCTACTGACATGGAAAAAGAAACAAGTTTATGCTAAGTAAATCATATTTAAATTAAACATTAATTTCTATTAATGAAAAACATGTTGACGCTTCCTCCCTATGATGATTTCTGAATCATCACCAAACTACTCTCCACTATGCTATAATACTTCATCAATCATTCTCAGGATCTTTGATTTTGTCTTCTCCAAGGCCTTCACTTGAGCATAAACTCTGGTCATTCAGGTCATCAAATTTGATATCTTTTCTATTTTTCTGGTTGTATGCTTCTTCTTTTCACAATCATATTTCAAGCCTCTCTTAAAACAAAGTGCTTCTTAAAATATTATTATTGGAATTAGACCAATTGTGCTCAATGTTATTAGTATTAATGGTGTTAATATCTTCTTTCGTTAGCCACCAGCTACATCACCATCCTTTCACCAGTCTTTTTAATTCCCCTTCCAATCCTACCAATTCATGAACCAGCTCTTTCCCATATGTTAGTGCCTCACAAGATTTTAGCTTCACTAGCAATATTAGTTATATTAGTAATACAGTTATTAGGACAAACATACTACACAGCTTAATTGCATGGCACACTTCATCTTCCTTTGCCTGAATAGCAAGCATATTTGTTCTAATCTGCACATCATTCAAAGCCATGTCAATAGGAGGAATCAACAAACCCAACACATCCATAAACACTTGACTGAATTCATTTTTCACTCTCTCAAAACTCACTTCACTCATTCCACTCAACTCACTAGTATGATATATTTTGCGGGGCACTGATGATAGATAAGACTCACCTACCCAGCTACTTGGATTACTAAAATAAGTCATGTTAACCCTAAATCGATAAGTATCTCTAAAAATTGGATAATTACCTAACATAAAACATCTATCAACTATATTATAACTACGCTCACTCACTTCCATTCATAACTGAATCATTTATTCTATCATGTTTTTCGCACGTCATGAACTCAATTCTTTTCTTCACCAATGAAATCATAATTCTATGAGTCACTTGTGAATTTCTCAGTTGAGCCTCAGCTTACGCCTTTATCTGTATTTACATTGTTCCATCACCATTTGTACCAACTCTCCCCCTCCTCTCATTATATTCTTTAAGAAAATTATGCTCTACATCCCTTAGTTTACACACTTTTCTCTCATCACTGCTATTCGGTTTTTCAGCTATATTGTTTATTAGTAATATCTAGATTTTCATCTACAACCAGTTTTCTATACTAAGATTATAATCATCTTCGAAGAAGTCTTGTCCTAACAAAACATAAACACTAGATGAAATACCATAGGAAAGAGGAAATGCATATTTGCAATACCTTCAGAAACATAACAAGGCAAGTTAGTTCAAACATAACAATTTGATATATTCACAAATAGCTAATATTCATTCATAGGATTTGCCTAATTATTTCCATCAACATTTCCATTAAATATCTCTATGATTTAATCTTTTATGTATTGTATTATAATTTTGCTCATTAGTTTGATGAATCAAGGCATCTCAAACAGGGCAATACATACTCACTAAAATAACAATTAATAGTAATATAAAATGTGCCCTGCTGTCTGTGGCCTGAAGGCAGACTGAACATGCTTGCCTTGAACCCAAAACCCCTGCAGTGTCAGTTGCTAGCCTCCTGTTTAAGCTATGGGAATATTTTAAGCTTCAGAGGTCCTTTCCTTGCAACTGTCCAGCTGACCAGCACCAACTGGACCTGTCCTGGACACTGCTGCTAGCCCCTGTTGTAGAGAGTCCTAACCCCCAATTGGTGCCCCCGGGTATGGGACCCATATCTGGTGTTGGAGTGTACTCCTCTTGCCCCCAAACATCCAGACATGGGACTTTGAATGATTTTGCCAGCTGTCTGCCTGGAGGACTGTTGAAGAGAGGGACTACTGTGGAAGCCACAGCCATCAACATTAAGTCGAAGGACGGCTTTAGCTTGCTGATTGGCCCACTGAAGGAGATCTGACTTCCAGAAAAGTTTCTAAAGTCCAAATGTAGACAGCTTAATAAGGACTGATGCCGAGCAGCAATCTGTCAACATGCAGGCCTTCCTGGGCATAGATTTTGAAGTTTGCCCACCCTGAACTTACCCGCCTTCCTCTAGGACCATACATCAGCAACCTGCCATCATTGAGCCCCGGTTTGGATCCAGCTTGCCCTATTGCTGCTCATTAATGACACTTTTGTCCATATAGGTTTCCATGTCAGAAGGAAAAGTTACCACTGGGCCAAACATATTCTCTGTATCCGAGCTGGTGGGCCTTAACTTTTAACTTTGACCTGGTCTAGCACAACCAAATACCTGTAGTTGTCACCTTGTGCTTTATGAAGCTATTTTTATTTCTTTGTTTGAAAATTCATGTATCTGGTTCTACTTATTGGATTTTTGATGTTTTGGTGTCATTTTATTTATTAAAGTTGTCTATTTTCCTAAAGTGGTTTCAAGGTTTTCGTGTGTTGTGTTTCTACTTTATTACTGTTTGAGTCTGCATAAATACTTTACACATTTCCTCTCAGTTAGGTTTTGGGCAAATCTGACCGAGGGTTAAGCACAGGTTTATTTTGCAACTTCGATGGTTCACCCTGACAAAGACTGTGATTACTATTTGAGGTTCTCATACCCCTCACCTAATTCAACACTGTGTGTACCGCAGAGGGAATCAGTACTTGGGTTTGTGCAGTGCAAAGTCCCTTTGTATAACTGACATCAAAATCAGTTTGTGATTTTTTTATACTCTCCTTTAATTTTAATTGGGCAATTCTTTTGTTTATACTCTAAATATCACTCCTATCCCGATATTGCGCAACTGTGATATTTGCAAGAGTGGCGATGGATGTAAACAACAACATTGAAAGCTCCTCCCATGGTACAGAAGAAGAGAATGAGATAGAGGATGAAGGAGACAATATCCTGATGCTAGTCTCAGATGAGAGAAGGGGGCCCACGTGAGTGAGGTCCCCTGCCAGAAGCAGTGTGCCTGCCCACAACCTGGCTCCTGAAGAGTTGGAGGACAGGTAAACTGAGAACTGAGGCTGCAACTGGATGCTCTGGCTCTAAAAAAAAGGCTGACCATGGAAGAAAGGATTGCAGCCTGGGCCCAGGAGGAGAAACAGGCAGAAGCTGAGAGAGCCTTGGAGGAACAAAGGCTAGCTATGAAGAAGAAAATTCTCCTGGCACATGAGATGAGGCAGAAAATAATGGATCTGAAAACACTGAGGTCCAGTGAAACTGTGGGCTGTGACATGTAGGTACCTAGAGGAGGTAAAAAAGTCCATATCCTCCAGGAAACCCGATGTAGGAGTGCTATAGAAGCTATTAATGATAACATTAATAATAGTAAAGGCCTTGTGCCTAGCTTTGTAGTAGGGGATGACATAGAGTGGTGTGAGACCGATATGTTCACCTTGTCTATCCCAGAGGACTCAAACCCAGTTTCTTAGCTCTCTCAACACAAGCACGCTTGGTTTCTGTAGATGCAGCTCACCCTGTTATAAAAGAAGGAGTACTTTTCAAAAAACATAGGATGGGGCAGTGAATCAACATGGAAAGCCACTGATCTGGTTTTGCACTTAAGCCTTCAGCAATGTACCGTTTTGGCCTTTAACTTTCCATGAGCTGTATCCCCATAACCCCAATGAGAAGATGAGCTCTGTGAAGAGATTTTGGGAAGAGAGAAAGTTAGTAGACACTTTAAACAATGCCCTTGACTGGAAATTGGGTGCTAGTAGATAATCCTGAACAGTAAAGCTACTTTCAACGAGCACAATAAGCATGATAAGGTTATAGCAGCCCAAAGAGAATGCCATACATCCACGATATTACCCTGCAACCAATAAATGCCAATTCGGATGTTGGATGTCACCATAAGATAATTACAGGAACAGAACCATGCCACACAGTACATGCAAACAAAGTGGAAACTGTGAAAATAAAATAAGAGATTAGGTAGAAGGTTATCTACCACATGTTCCACATTATAAAATATACTTTAGCCACTACATGTTCTACATTATGGAAATATACAAACAGGATATATTGAAGAGATTTCAAATGTTTGTGTCTTTTGGCAAATGGGGGGGCTACAAATGTTGTATTACCTTTAAAGGGCTTTCCTAGTTGTCTGGATACTAGACTTTATTCTACCCCATTCTGTGATAAGGAAGGGTGATACATAGGTGCACATAACCTGTGTCATTCTTTAGTGATGTTCAGTGTTAGACCTGACACCCTTTGCATGGTTTCCATTGACCTTTTTGCTTCCTGACCTCCTGTTTTGATTATTTCATTTTTGCTGGCTTTAGGATTCTGTGCACCTTACCACTGCTAACCAGTGTTAAAGTGCAGGTGTTCTTTCTTTAGAACAATGTAGCACTGGCTTATCCATAATTGGCATATTTAATTTCCTTATAAGTCCCTAGTAAAGTGTACTTCATGTGCTCAGGGCCTGTACATTAAATGCTACTAGTGCACCTGCAGCACTGATCGGGCCACCCACTTCAGTAGACCTTTAAAACATGTCTCAGGCCTGCCATTGCAGAGTCTGAGTGTGCAGCTTAGACTGCCATGTTGACCCGGGAAGATGACCTACTTGTCAGGCCTAAACCTCCTTTTTAATACACATGTCACCCCTAAGGTAGGTCCTAGACAGCCCCAAGGGCAGGGTACAATCTATTTAAAAATCAGGACATGCACTTTTAAGCTTTACATGTCTAGGTAATGCAATGCCTATCTTGCCTATAGGTTAGCATTGGAATTACCTTATTCCATCTAATGAGTATAATTTCTAATTGGGACAAGATAGAAATTCTGAGTTTATTGTCTCTGGACTCACAATTTAAAATCACAACTGATGGTGAAGTCAGATTTTAAATTGTAAGTCTGAAAATAACACTCATAAAAAGTTGCCAATTTCTTAAGTTTACCATTTGGTGCCCCTGCATGTCTCTGAATATACGTCTGGGTTGGGTGATAGCTGAGCTTTATGCAATCCCTCCAGACAGTCACACACAAAGGGGGCTGAGACAGTCACATCCTGGTGGACCATCACTAGGCTGCTGTGTCTTCCTAGGCTATATGGAGGTCAGGAGTTGAAACTTACGCCTGAATAGGGATGTGCCTGTCCCCACACAAAGAGCTGCATAGCCCCCTGTAGTGAGTCTGGAGCCAGGGCAGGTGGGGCAGGGGCCTTGTGTTCTTCAAAGGACTCTTTGAAGTCCCTCCCACTTCAAAGGCACAACTGGGTATAACTACTAGACCCCTGACATTACCAACTCAGAACACTGTGGACTTGTGAACACTCTGGATTGCTGTTCTGCTGAAAGGACTGTCACTCTGCTGTACTCTGCTGTATTTGCTGGACTCCTGCTCTGCTGAACAAGCTCTGCTGCCTGCTGCTCCTTGCCGAGTGGTGACAAGGACTGAACCTAGCTCTCTACAGCCACAGAACCAATTGACTCCAAGGGCTTGCTGACTTGCCTTCTGTTCTGAAATCTCAGGGACATCAAAGACTTCATTCAACTCTGCTTCAGCTGCTGGACTTTGACAACTGTGATTCCTGCCCTGCTAGAGGTGCCTGTCCAGTCATGGGCCTTCAATAAGTGTTCTGCAGATGTTTTCTGCCAAAATCCATGCATCGACTGCTTTGCACCGGTCACAACTGACACATTTGCCTTGAATGCTGATGCAGTGCCACTTCAGAGACCCCACAGCGTTGACTGCAAGGCTTGATGCAGCACTTTCATCGTACGGGGTTCGATGAGGACTTGGGACCCAACTGTGTGGCTCAACGATGAAGAAGTGTTGTCATCATAGGATTTCATTGATGATGCAAGATCCGAGTGTGAGGCTCGTCGATGATGCAGTGCCTTCATAGTAATGGGGCGCAACGACGACGTGAATCAGAACTGACACAGTTGTTCTTCGATGTCGTCACATCCTCCGGAAAGTACTATTTTCAGCAGGGCCTGTATGCTACCCATGTTCCATCGCAGTGGGCTTGACTTTTCAGATTTGACCCGGCCCAGCGCGACCTCAAGTAGCCCCTAAGCACTATTGACTTTCAAGCACTATATTTCAATTTAATATTCAAAAACACATAACTTTGCTTCTGCTTATTGGATTTTTGTCTTTTGGGTCTTGCTTGTTAATTAAATTAAGCTCTATTTGTCTAACTTGGTGTCGAGTATTTTTGCATGGTGTTTGTCACTGTTTTACCATAAGTATTGCACAAATACTTTACACATTGGCTCTTAGGTTCACTGACTGCTCTGCGCCAAGCTACAAGAAGGTGAGCACAGGTTAATTTAAGGTGTGTATCTGACTTACCCTGAAAAGAGTGGTGGTCCCTACTTGGACAGATTGCATACCTCTGCCAACTATAGAGCTCATTTTGAACACTGAAGATCCACAGTAACTCAACCTGTCTCATTCTTTAGTGATGCTCAGGATCCACAGAAATAATGTCTGCCTGGTTTGCTTTAACCTTTTACATTTTTTCTCCTTTCAGGAGATTACCTTAACTGAAAGTGACCTCGGGATTTTGATGCTAGATCTGTGCGTCATCAGTAAATTGATAACACTTACGAATGTGCCACCAGATGACATCATCCTAGTATCTCACAGAGACATTGATGTACAGGGTTGATAGCTCAGATACCTTGGAGATCCCATGAAGGACCAGTATAACAAGGGACTTAAGGGACTGCATTGACATCTGCTGGATTACTCCTCGGAGGACACTAGTAAATTATCACTTTGCTAGCTCTCAATGCTAGGCAGCTTCCATATGTGCTAGACCAGCATCACATGATGAAATCTGTCCAAACCTGTGAAGGGCCTTACTGGCAATTTAAATCAGTTTGCATTTCATTGAGGGCTGGGGTCGTTGGAGTATTATGTTTCAAGGCCAGCAGCTGCTTCTGGTGGGAAGGAAGGAAGGAAGGAAGGAAGGAAGGAAGGAAGGAAGGAAGGAAGGAAGGAAGGAAGGAAGGAAGGAAGGAAGGAAGGAAGGAAGGAAGGAAGGAAGGAAGGAAGGAAGGAAGGAAGGAAGGAAGGAAGGAAGGAAGGAAGGAAGGAAGGAAGGAAGGAAGGAAGGAAGGAAGGAAGGGAGGGAGGGAGGGAGGGAGGGAGGGAGGGAGGGAGGGAGGGAGGGAGGGAGGGAAGGGAGGGAGGGAGGGAGGGAGGACGGAAGGAAGGAAGGAAGGAAGGAAGGAAGGAAGGAAGGAAGGAAGGAAGGAAGGGAGGGAGGGAGGGAGGGAGGGAGGGAGGGAGGGAGGGAGGGAGGGAGGGAAGGGAGGGAGGGAGGGAGGGAGGGAGGACGGAAGGAAGGAAGGAAGGAAGGAAGGTAGGTAGGTTGGTTGGTTTTAGGGAAATAGAGAGGATGGAAATAAAGCAGAGCGAGAATGAGGGAAATAAATGAATTAGGCAGGAAATGGCTGGATTTAGGGAAATAGAGGGGATGGAAATAGAGCAGAGAGAGAATGAGGGAAATAAATGAATTAGGCACGAAATGGCTGGATGGAAAGATATGGAGGGAAAAGAGAGGATGCGAGTAGTGCTGCCTTGGTTCCTAATCATTTCCCGAACTCATGGAAGGATTATTCATGCCAAAAACTGATGTACACCTCTTGCTCATGGTAATATATAAGCCATGCAAGCCACAAACCCAAGATGACCAATGGCCCACCTTATAATCCTGCTTTTTTCAGGATAACAGTAAAGCACTGACATTAAATTAAAAGAGGCTGGATAAATGTCCACTTCAAGAAAAATAGAGATATTTAGGAACATTTAAATATGTTTTAAAACGATCTAATGATGAAAGAACCAAAGAGTACCACACATATCCATTTTACATTGAGTAAAGACAAAGTAGGAACATGGTAGGGAGTCAGATCTGTATATACCGGAACACTGCAGCTGCACATTCTTAAGGGCAGAGAGGCCATACCCCCACCTTTATTTAATGTTTAGTGTGTGTGTGCTTGTATGTATGAATGTATGTGTATATGTGAGTGTGTAATGTGACTGTATGTATGTGTGTGTGTGTGTGTAAATGCATGGGTGTGAGTGATTGAGGTCCCTGCCCCCACCATGCACTAATTATTGGCCGCTACTGCTCGAAGCATGCATCCTTAGAAGAGGTTCATCCCAATAGACACTATATGACATACCTATGAAAATATTCGTGTGTCCAAAAGTCATCTCCGTATCCTATAACTAACAGCAAAGAAACACGTTGCAACAATATGTTTGGGATGTATGACGTTACAACGCATACTTTTACAACGCATTTTTTACAACGCAACATCCATTACAACGCATTCCATTACAACGCATGCATTTACAACAAATTTTAAAAAACTACCTTTACAACGCATTCCATTACATCGCATACTACCTTTACAACGCATACCATTACAATGCATAACATTACATTGCATGTAAGGTAAGTATTGGATAGTGTAGGGGTAAAATTTACTATTCTAACTCCAGGGGGTGCAACAGTAGGGTAAGTGTTGGATAGTGTAGGAGTAAAAATTACTATTCCAACTCCAGGGGGTGCAACAGTAGGGTAAGTGTTGGATAGTGTAGGGGTAAAAATTACTATTCTAACTCCAGGGGGTGCAACAGTAGGGTAAGTGTAGGATAGTGTAAGGGTACTATGTGTTGTAATGCTATGCGTTGTAATGGTATGCGTTGTAATGACTGCGTTGGAATGACATGCGTTGTAGTGGTGTGCGTTGTAGTGTCAGGCGTTGTAATGGTTGCGTTGTAAATGCATGCGTTGTAATGGATGTTGCGTTGTAAAAGTTTTGTTGTAATGGTAGTGCGTTGTAAAAGTTGCGTTGTAAAGGTTGTTTCCCATATGTTTGTATAGGAAAACTCAAAAATATCTACTCCCACGCTCCTGGTGAGCTGGCTTAGGGTAATCGAAACTCACATTAGTTGTCTTCGGACTTAAATGTATTTATGCTATATAAAAGAAGGAGCAAACTTTGTAAGAAATACTAAAATTCTGATTCCACACCAAAATAAATCATTTAATGGTGCTGTGATGAAAGGTGTATTCCACTTCTCAATCAGGGTTCAAAATGTGGAACAGGCTCGGGAATTCAAATGCTTAATTGAAAAAAAAAACTGTTAGGTTATGGTAGAGGCTACCTTACTTTTGTAACCTTTGTTTCTCTTTAATTTTCGAAAACATATTCATGTAAAGGTTACATTAATGGTTGGGAAGACATGAGTTCTGCCCTAATGGCGACTTAACATGTACATTGACCTTTTCCTGCAATTTTAATTGAATGCGTATACCTGGATAATTCTAACATCATAACTTGTATTGTATTTTTTTCTGAATCCTCTTTGTGACCGCTACCGTTTAATACCTCAAGGGCTATTATTTTATGAGGGTATATTTGTGCCAATATTGCAGACACAAATATGTTACCCCCGCATTTCTAACCTTCATCAGTCAGTTCATTCACCTACAAAGCACAAGTTGCACACAATGATTTTCCCCGATTTTCGGTGATGTAGAACGAGAAAAAAATGCATATTTTGCACAGGTACAAGCAAACAACACATTTATAGATGCAAAAAAATCGATGTGCGCGCAATTTGCATTGTATGAATGTATCTGGCTTGAAAGCAAAACCTGCACACTGGAACATGCAGATAAGATGTCAGTATCAGACTGAAGTGCATCCCTTTTTCACAGTGAGATGTACCGAAATTTGCACCTGCTGCTGCTCCACTTGCCCTGCTGCAGCCCGTCACGTGCGTTGTGACAGAAAATGCCTCCGATTTTCACTCCAAAACCTCTTAATCGCGGCCCATTAAATGTATGCACTGCAGATTGTGTCAACAATAAATTGTATGTTCCCTTTTAGGCCAGTACATGCCAGTGCTCTCTCTCTGGTCATGCGAAAAAGGAGGCGGGAGTTTTGCGAATATCAGCAAGCTTTCCCCATTAGTATTATTTGGCTCATGGAAGTAGACTGCTTAACAGAGCAATGGACTTGTGCTTGCTGCTCTCTTGTGCATTGGAGACAAGTGAGACATGAGAGAGCAGAATCAGCTCTGTCTGCTGGGCCTCCTGCCCACAGATCACGCAGGCACACAGCTCACACAAGGTGAATGCGGTCCAGAAAGCAAATAAAATGAGGCCATATATTTTTGTTACAGGTGTTTTGCCCTTTGCAAATATGCAACCTTTTTTTTGTGAACCTGGCACAATGTAACAGATGAACCAGAAGGACCCACTGGTGCTAGAGTGGACCATCAAAGGGCACGGAGCAGAGAAATGTACACCCACAATAGTTAAATAAATTTGTGTGTGACTGCCAGTGATAATTGTGATCTATGTTATACAATCAAGGGAAAAAAAGTCAATCAAAATATAGAGTTCATAAACTTGTAAACTGTACTTTAACTTTAGAACTCAATTGCGGGGGGGGAGTTATAGTTAGCTCAGGTAACTATAACTGCTAAATTTCAGTGTTTTTGTACGAATGAAACGTGAGCCTAACATCCCTGTTTTTTCAGTAAATTTCTACGATTTTGTAAATGTTATTTAATAACTATAACATCCATGTAACCTTTGGATTTTTAAGTGAATTTTACAGGTTTTTTACAATTTTATTTCCTAAGTGTAACCTGCAACCTTCGAGAATGAGTGTGCAAGCGAGTGCATGAGAGTCTTGTTGGTTGTGTGAGTGTCTGTGTGGGTCTGTGTTTGGGTGCATGAGTGTCTGAGTGGGCCTGTGAGTGGTTTCATTAGTGTCTGAGTGGGTCTGTGATTGAACACGTGAGTGTCTGAGTGGGTGCTTGAATGTCTGAGTGGGTCTGTGATTGGGTGCATGAGTGTTTGAGTGGATCTGCGAGTGGTTGTGTGAGTGTATGCGTGGGTCTATGAGAAGGTGCGTGACTGTCAGAGTGGATAGGTTAGTGGGTGCCTGAGCATCTCATTGGCTTTCAGTGGATGCATGAGTGTTTGAGTGGGTCTGTGAGTAGGTGCGTATGTCTCAGTTGGTCTGTGAGTGGGTGTGTAAGTGTGTGAATGGGTCACTGAGTGTGTGTGTGAGTGTATGAGTGGGCCTCTGAGTGGGTCAGTTACTGTCTGAGTGGATATGTGAGTGGGCACCTGAGTGTCTGGCTGGGTCTGTGTGTGAGTGTGAGAGTCTTTCAGTGGGTCTTTGAGTGGGAGTCTTTCAGTTCATCTGTGCATGGGTGCATGAGTGTCTGAGTGGATCTCTGAATAAATGCAAGAGTGCCTCACTGGGTCTAGGAATGGGTGCCTGAGTGCTTCAGTGGGTCTGTGAGTGAGTGCATTAATGTCTCATTGAGTGTATGATTTCTTTTTTTTCTTTTTTCACTGATTTTCATGAATTTGTCCAGCCTATACATGGGGGGCTGTGCTTACAGTCGAAATGTATTCTCAAATATCACTTGTGGAATAGAAAATCAAGGTTTGGTACACATTAGGGTGCCCACAAACACCACTATATTCCACCCAAGTGTTTACCTTGACCCCTTATACCTCTTTACAGTTTTATTTTAAGCCAGAGGGAACCATCTCATGTCAGCTAGAATGGTAGCCATAACTATCTCCTCAGGTTGCGGCCAGTCGATCACACCATTTTTCATGGCGCGTGCATTTCACAATTAAATGTGAAATGTTGGAAAATACATGCAGCCACAGATATCACTATTTTGATTCTCCTACATTTCTCAATGACTACTAAAGAGATGCACACTAAATAGCTAAAAGCGTGTTCTGCGTAACCAAATCTAACTTTCTCACAAATTTGGTGTCAATCCGTCCAGAGGTTTTGGCTGCAGGCATGTCTATAGAGTCAATGGGAATTAACCTGGGAAACACACCTTTTTTGCCCCCCCCCATTTTCTTGGCCATCACTTGACAGATCACTCCGAAACTTTAAATGAGCAACAAGACTTACTATGACACTTTTTGTGAAAGTTTTCATGAAAATTCATCAAATGGCGATCAAGATATACGCAAGTCCAAAAACTATTTTTCTATGGAAACCTGGTTTGAATTATAATTACCTACTGGCAGTCACAAGTAGGTAGTTATAGTTTGGATCACGTATATATATATATATGCGATAAAGGGACAGAGAGTGCTATTTACGTTGTGACCGTAAAATCCTTAGAAATATGTATAACACCTACGAATGAAGCTCATAGCCTGGAAGAATGCGGGACTCCTGACACAGGATGAATATAAACACATGCGCAATGAAAATCCAGTCACGCCGGTAATGTACTTTATACCCAAAGTGCATATAAATCCCCTGAAGCCCCCAGGTAGGTCAATTATTTCTTCTTGCAACAGTTTGTTAGAAAAGTCCTCACAGTATGTGGATTTTTTCCTTCAAAGCTATGTACAAGGCCTGCCATCATATATTCGTGATACGGGGGACTTCCTTTCCAAAATTCAAGACATTGTCTGGCAATGCGACTACCTACTCATTACGCTAGATGTTACATCGCTATATACCTCTATTAAACATCAGGATGGTTTGAGGACCTTAAGACATTACTTAGCACGCAGGGGTCCAGACTTTGAGCAACATAGTACCATGTTGGTTAATATGGTTGAATTTTGCCTTAATAATAATGTATTTTTGTTTGAAAACTCTCTATATCGACAACAGCGTGGTGTTGCAATGGGGGCCAGCTTCTCCCCTAGTTATGCATGTATGCATATGGGATGGTGGGAGGAGCTGGTCCTCCATAAAGAACATAACATGGAAATATCTAAAAATGTTATGAAATGGGTCAGATATATAGATGACCTCTTTGTGATCTGGAGAAGGACACAAAATGAGGCTGAATTGTTTGTACAGAAACTAAATGACAACAGTATGAACCTCCATTTCACAGCCGATATTAGTTCAACAACAGTGAACTTTCTGGATGCACAGGTTTACATAAAGGAAGGGCAGGTCCACATCACACTACATAGGAAACCTACCGCTGGCAACTCGGTGCTGCATGCAAGCAGCGCTCACCCAAACCATCTTATACAAAGTATACAGTTTGGGGAGATGCTGCGCTTGAAGCATATATGCAGCAACCAAGATGATTTGAAACAGGCACAAACAGCCGGTAGGATTAGATTTCTAGCACGGGGTTATTCGCAAAATTGCATTGACAGCGCAATTAGGCAAAGTAATGAGCTTTGTAGGGAAGCCCTTCTGAACACCAAAGCAAAAATGAATCGATCTGAAAATGAAGATACATTCAGATTTATCTTTGGATACAGCAAACAAGGTAGAATCATTAAAAACCTGATTAACAGAAATTGGCCCATTGTCCTGGGAGATCCGGTTATTGGTCACCTCCTCCCCCAAAAAAGCTGCCATAACGTACAGCTGGGCACCCTCTATGAGGGATACATTGGTGAGAAATGACTTAGAGGGTTCAACCAGAGGTACTTGACTTAGTCAACGCAAGGGTTTCTACAAATGCAAGTCTTGCAAGGCATGCCAACATGATATTAATACTACCACCTTCAAGACACCATTTAATCCATCAGAAATCCCCATCACCAAGTCTCTGTCATGCAAAACGGATCATGCCATATATGTGCTGGAGTGCCCCTGTGGACTCAGATATGTAGGTAGTACTATACTACAAGGACACAAGAGGGTACTCCAGCACATAAGGGCAATCAAGAACTGTGATCAGGCATATCCGGTAGCCCGTCATTTTGAAGAAAGCCATGATGCAGATTCCACCTTGCTGAAATATTTCATAATTGACAGCATTCCAATCAGAAAGAGGGGTGGTGACCGAATAAAAGCCCTTAGACAACTAGAAACAAAATACATCCTGAATCTAGATACTAAGCATCCGGCGGGCTTGAACCAGACAGAAGACGTATACACCTGTCTCTAGAGAAACAAACAGAGATAAATCATTAACAATAGAATGCCAAGAGAAGCTAGACTTAGAAGTACACTGTCATTACAAGAGGAAAATACATATTACTGGACATTATTTTCTAGAATTGGTTTCCCACCACCTCCACTCCACATTTTATAGGCACATATAGATTTAGGTACCTGGATTAAGGTTAGAAGTGGTTTTGCACTTAGCACTTTATGTATTTTGCACTAAAACACTATAACACCAGTTGAATCGTTTACATAAAATAATAATACTTTTACTCAGTACTGTGGAAGCTTTAGCACTTTATTCCTTGTGTACAACAAGTAGACTAGAGGTATTTAAACCAGGACGTTGCTAGTCAGTAATTTGCATTGTTTTTATCTTATTTATGTAAGATGTTTAAAACAGCTTTTTCCATTTTGAGGTTTTAAAGTATTTTATTTGTCATTTTTAAGAAATGCTTGACTTAATATTAACTTATGGTTTTAAAATATTTATTTGGACATTTATCCTGTTATATATGTAACCATAAAATAGCAAGTCCATGCATTGTGAAGCATTTCTTCTATGTGTATGCAAACAAAACTGGGCACATGTCACTTTAAAAAATATAAAAAAATGGTATTTAAAGGTACCTCCTTCTGTGCAAGCGCTTCATGTGATCAAGATCCCTTGGGGATCGAAACGCATCATGTTGTTGGAGTTGTGTGCGGAGCTGAAAAAAAACTGAGCAGCACTGATTCTGTGGTCCGTACTCCTTCCTTGGGCAGTAGAAAATAAGGCTGCGAGAGGAGAAAAACATCATATATATATATATGTCATGTGAACAAGGCTCAGGGTTGAGCCGAAACGTCATGGCGACTAGCACGCAAATCAACAAATAAAGAATTTCACTGGAACTGAGGTCCGTGTCTGTGCTGTTTGGGGCAGGCGCTAGCAGTGGGCAGCCTCAATGGAGAAACAGAAACTGTGGATGTTTATATATATATATATATATATATGCTTACACTTATATTACCTACTGGCGGTCGCCAGTAGGTATATATAGTTAGGATTTTTTCTCTATGGGATTTTTGAAAATTCTATGTCTAATAACTTTGGCGTTTGTGGACGGAATTGGCAGAAATTTTCAGGAAAATGGCACATTCTGTTTCTGAGCAGCCCCTGAAAATTCGGGGGGGGGTTTGTCAAGGGGGGGCCGAGAAAAAAGGGGGTCCCAAAACGCGTTTTTCCAATGTTAATTTCCATAGGGCGGTTGGCCTCACTTTTAGCCCGAACGGCTGAATGGATTTGCACGAAACTTGGCAAAATTGTAGGGACTGGTAGCCCGATGTGCCTTTGCTAGGTCTCAATATATGTGTTCCAGTGGATTTTGAGACATTAACGTTCAAAAAAAGATATATATCTGTAACAGCGGACCGGGCAGCGCTCCAGTTCGCGTACTTTTCGCGTTACGGAGCTTTGTGAAGCGAAGCTGATTGGTTCTCCGGCGTCTGTAAACATTCCAAACAGTCCGTAGCGGCCGCCATCTTATCTCTCGGTAGGATCGAGAGACAAGAGGAGGCCAAAGCAAAGGGGCAAATGACCATAAGGGGGCATAGTAGATCCTCCCTGACCCCCTAGGTTTGATGTGGAGGTTATAAAAGGGCCCCGCGGGGCAAAAAAAAAAATAATAATAATAATCGAACGGCTGAATGGATTTGCACAAAACTTGGCAAAATTGTAGGGACTGGTAGCCCGATGTGCCTTTGCTAGGTCTCAATATATGTGCGCCAGTGGATTTTGAGAAATTAACGTTAAAAAAAAGGTATATATCTGTAACAGCGCTCCGGGCAGCGCTCCACTTCGCGTACTTTTCGCGTTACGGAGCTTTGTGAAGCGAAGCTGATTGGTTCTCCGGCGTCTGTAAACATTCCAAACAGTCCGTAGCGGCCGCCATCTTGTCTCTCGGTAGGATCGAGAGACAAGAGGAGGCCAAAGCGAAGGGGCAAATGACCATAAGGGGGCATAGTAGATCCTCGCTGACCCCTTAGGTTTGATGTACCATTTTGCCAAGTTTGGTGTAATTCCGTTCAGCCATTCAGGCTGTAGACGTATCTAAATGTCCTATGGAAAATTGCATGGGGAAAACACATTTGAAAGTGTTGAAATTTAGAACCAATTAAAATGTTGCTTTGGTTTTGTATTTGTGTGTGATGAAAGTTAATTGGTTATGTATATATCTAAAATGAGAGGAAACCACAGCCATTTTGTGATACTGCTGTCTGAGGTACATTTGTGAGGAATTTTTGGTGCTCAATTTCTGGTGTTTGATTTACACAGTACTAACGCTTCTCCTACTTTCAAAAAGGTGAGTTGTTAATTTGTAAGGGGAACTATGTTGTACACTTTAAGATAATTTGAAAAATGTTTTCTGTTATTTATTTACAGTCCTTCTGTTATACTAAATATTTGATAAAGTTAGTTTCATATTATGTATTACTAAAAACGATAAATGAAAGTGATTATTTTTTTCTGCAATTTACAGCAAGAAATTTCAAAATAAAATGGATCACAATGAAGAGACCGTGGCAATTTCTTTTGAATTATCCACTACATTTATTGAAATTGACAGCACCAATAATGAAATATTCTCACAAGGAGGAGATGACTTGAATGATTTTTTTGATCAATCTCTTGACGGCGAATTTATCGAATGTTTGGAGACCATAGAGTTGCAAGAATCATCATTGCAGACTTTTCATGAGGAGATTCCTGATGAGATGATTGAAGAGGAAATTCCTGATGAGGACATGTTACTAGTTCTTTCAAATTATGAAAATTCAGAAGAATAAATTTATATTTAGAAATCAAAAATTGTTTGAGACATTATTCATTTTTATTTTTAATTTATGAGGTTGTAGCGAAGTGATTGTAGTATAAAATTAGACTTATAGTATAGAGTGCAACATTTTTATGTTACATAGTAAGTTTACTCATATTTACTTCCCTTCTCCCACTATATTATCTCCAATGTGTATTTGACATCTCTTCTTCATCTCCGGACTCCTTTCTCTCACTGTCTGTCTCTGATGCATCCTATCGCTGCCATTTTGTGTAATTACAGAAGAGAGTAAAATAAAATAGTTCAGATCGTGAAAAGGGGGCAAAGTAGAGTACCCCTCACCCCCTAGGCCTTCTCAGGCGGTCCCAAAAGGATCAGTTTCTGCTTTCCTGAGAGATTATGGTATGAGTTCCATATACCACAATAACTTGCATTACAACATGCAAGATATCTATCTCCTATTACCAACTTTTGGAGATATTCGCGCTAAGCGCGAATATCTCCAAAAACTAACACCTGCCCTGAGCAGTTCTTAGCCATGTTATCCAATGGGAGGTGGATAACATGGCTAAGAGCATTAGCTCGGTAATGCATGAATATCGCTGACTTTTCAGCGATATTCATGCATTGCGGCCGTTTTTTATCGCATTTGCGATAAACCTTGATAATAGCAAGGTTTATCTGCGATAATTTCTGACGATGCTTAGCGGTAAAAAATTCGTTGCTAAGCATCGTTAGCGATAAATATCGCTTAACTTTGGTAATATGCCCCAACGTCTGTTAACGTTCGATTCGAAGGAAATCAGGAAGTGTTGAAAAACATTGTCTGCGCCATCTTGCCTTTTTTCAAATGCCACACTTTTGTCGTGCACGGCAGCCATTTTAGATGCCTTGACCAGACCCACTCTCTGCACGCTGTCGATCCTTAGCATGGCTCCCCACCCTCGCAAGCATCTCCCCCAGGCACTGGTCACCCCCGCTCTCTGTCTTATGCATGGGCAATAAACATCCCCCCATCTGCGCTGCTCTTCCCTGAGAATCACACCCTGTGCCCGCCCGACACCTCCCTTTCGCCCTATTCACTACCGCACCCTCTGACACTCCTCTTCCTCTGTGTCCGATTGTCCAGGCCGGTCCCAGGCTATCAGCTAGCCCTGCAGATGTAGTTTATGGCCCCAGCTGTAAAGAATCACCCCTCTTCAAAGGAGTTATAGTAGATCAAGGCCCACACCCGATGAGATCCGTCACACCACACGCGTTCCTACTATCTGAAAACCATCCTGTATTGTGATTGGGGAGGGGACCGAGCCTGAAGCGGAAGATTGCAGGGATGACTCTTTGTACATCAAAGTTTTTACAATTATGTGTCACATTAAAAATATATAGCACTCCAACAAAGTAGTAGGAATATAAAACTTTAATAACTTATAAATATATACAACAAAACAAAAACAGTAAAAACATTTAAACATTTTTAGGGAAAAAGAAGGAACAATGGTCAGTAGCGGTCGGTTGTGCGAATAGTCCCAAGGCAGCACAACGTCCAGATTTCTGGACGGCACCCAGGTGATGTTGCCTGGGTGCCGCACTGATTTGGGTATCCGGCTTGGGGCGTCCCGGGGGGTGGGTCGTCAGTAGCGGTCTGTTGTGCGAATAGTTCCGAGGCAGCAGAACGATGGCACCAAGGTGATGTCCAGTAAGTTGCCGCCCTCCGAATAACGGCGTGGGGCGCCCCGGGGGGGGGGGGAGGCAGTCCAAAGTTCCGTTAAAAGGGCAAAGGAAAGGATCGGTGGTTTGAACCATCAGTCAAAAAGGGGAGGGGGTGCAACAATTTTTCCTACCGGGTCACACTGTGCTTTCACCGGAACCGATCCGAACTGTGGTCTGCAGGATTCTAGTCATTCAAACTGAGGCTGGCGCCAGCATGGGAGCGCCGACGTCCCGCGGCTACAGTTTCGTCACTCCACGGGCGATCATGGCAGTCATTCCCCATCGGGGGTGTCTGCGGGGGTCGGGGACTCCCGCGGCTCCTCTAGAATCTTCAAGGTCGTGGAGGACTACGGTGGTGGAGTCAACCAGTGACCGGGCCATTTCTTTATGTTGGGCCCGCTCTTGCCAGGTCGACCGCCATTTTGAGAGTTCGGTAGCTACCGGCGATCGCGGGGTCAAATGAGCGGACGGGGTCCACCCTGCCGGGCGAGACGTTGCAGCATCGCCACAGTGGAAGAACCTTTTTACGAGCGCCTGGAGCGCTGAGGGTGCAGCTGGGAAGCTTCCACCTGGGGAGGCGGGAGAGGCCTGTTCGCACCGTCTCTCCCATCCAGTGCACCCCACGGCGTCTCGCTTGACATTTGTTATGGCCGGACCAGGCGATGAGGACGAGGGGGGGGGGGTCGGAGGCATGTGCAAGACATCCCCCCCCAGTGTTGTTGCAGCCATTATAAAAGAAAGAAGAAATGTCCCGTCCGTCTTTGGGCCGGACCTCCGGTGGATGGCGGCCGGACGCCCTTTGCTCTGGCCCCATGAACGGGTTCCTTGGCTCATCCGGTGGGGCAGGCCTTGGCGTGTGGTGCCTCTCCTGGGCCTTTCGTGCAGTGGCCTCTCCACTCCCAGGCCCTCCATGGATGCTGGCCCAGACTGGGAGAGAGAGGGTCTAACCTGCAATTCTCCAGGGTTACCGCCACCGCGGCCGGATCCCGTCGGCCTCGGCCTCTGGTTGATGGTGGCCGGACTGGGAGAGAGAGGGGAGGGTCGAGGACACAGACATTCCCCCCCTTGCAACTCTCCAGGGTTGTCGTAGCAATCCCCTTGGCCGGGTCCCATTGGCCTCGGCCTTTCCTCCGGCTACACCCTACGTGATGATCTTCTGCCGACGGTTGGCAGCAGGACCCGCCTTATATGTGTTGCTTCCGGCTGGGCGTAGCCGCAAACCTGTTGCACTTTGGAAGTTTCCAGAATGGGGCGGATGTCTGCTGACTTGTATCTTTCCCAGTTTGCTGTTATTTGGCCGTGGCAGGCGGTGGGACAGACACGTTTTGGGGCAGTGAGGGGCGATGAAGCCTCGTTGCCTTGTGGCCGTTGCAATGTCACACTTGGTTTCTCTTACTGTTTTCAGGTTTCTTATTACGGGCTTACTTCTAACGTTTCTTGTTTCTAGGACAATAATAGGTTTTATCATTACGTATTGTTATCGTTTCTTTGTTTGTTATTTAATAAAAAGTTCATCAGTGGCCTACTGATTTTCGTTTTCCTATTCCTTTCTTTCCAGGTTGTTTCATGCTAAAGTTTCTGTTAACAGGATACAGTGATCACTTCGTTATTATTGCATATGTCCTTTTCACTAGGGGTGCTCTCTGGTCGGGCCAGATGACCTATCTCTAGTAAATGGTCCGGGTGAAACAGGTGCATCAATCAGTGGGGAGTAGATAGGCATGACAGATTACAACGGGGGAGAAAGGTCCGCATTACCTACCCTTTCACTACTTGCAAAGATTTTCCTACGTTTATTTGCAAACAGGGAATACCTCCAAAAAGAACCAATTCCCAAACAGTCAATGTTCGGGCAAACAATCAATCAATGAGGAACGAAATAGGCACGACGTGTTAAAGGTTTGCGTTACCTACCCTTCACTATCTGCAAAGGGAGAGAGAATATTCCCATTCTTCCCCGTTTGCAGGCAGAGAAGATCCTTAAGAGAACCAACTTCGAACAATTCAATGCTCGATTCAAACAATCAACAAGGGGTACTGTGAACACAAATGAACGCCGCTTATGTACATACACATTGCTATTTTCAACAGGTTGTTCCTAATGTTTCTATTTTAGCGAGGTCAAAAAGAGATCCCATTAGTGGCCTACTGATTTTGCTCGATTCCTTTTGTTTTTTTACACGATTTTTCGCTATCTGCAAAGACTAAACAGAGTATTGCGACTCTGTGGTTGTTTGTAAATAGAGAATGAACCAAAGAGAACCAATTCTAAAACAGTAAATGCTTGGATAACAATCAATCAAATGGAGAGAGAAGCAGGCACGACGGATTACAACGGGGGCAAAGGCCTGCGTTAACTACCCTTCACTATCTGCAAAGAGAGAGTACTCCTAATAGAAATGAGGGGGGGGGGCAGCATTGAAAGCAGATCAGTGTGCATAAACACGAAAATGTTTTTTCTTACCACGTACTTGACAATCGACAGCTTATGATATTTGCTATTAAAAAACCATTGAAATTCACTGAAAAAACCATAGGTTATAGACCATATATAGTTAGGAATTAGCATTTACAAAACCTTGAAAATTCACTGAAAAAACCAAAGGTTATAGACCATATATAGTTAGGAATTAGCATTTAAAAAACCTTATTTTACTCACACAAAACCATTGAAATTCCATATATAGTTAGTTGTACTAACTATATATCGCGCACCCGCAATCCACTGCTGATGATGTCACATATTACATCATTCATGACATGGTCAGTGACATCACTGATGACATCACTGATGACATCTCAAATGACATCACTGATGACATCACTGATGACATCTCATTTGACATCATTCTTGTGCTAATACGATAAACCTCTTCAGACTCTAATATAACCTTAGATACACTCAGTGTATACAGACACTCACACACTGACATCTCAAATGACATCACTGATGACATCACTGATGACATCTCAAATGACATCACTGATAACATCTCAAATGACATCACTGATGACATCACTAATGACATCTCAAATGACATCACTGATGACATCACGGATGACATCATCCAGTGACTGTGTATTTCTGTAAAGTTTAAATATGTTTGATTTATTGAAGAATGAGTGGATGTATAAGTGTCTGGATGAAGGATTTAGTAGGTGCGTGACTGACTGTATGAGTGAGTGAATAAATGTGTCGTACTAAATGCATGGGTTAGTGACTAAACTGTCTGAATATGTGCATCAGTATGTCTGTTGTGATGTAAACTGCTGCATGTGTTGATCATTAGCTATACGAGAGGTTATATGTGTTTTTGATTGGTTGCCCAAGTATTTGTATGGGAGATTGAGTTTGTGTGGGGGTGGCTGGGAGGTGTGTGACTCTGTGCATAGATGTGTGAGCAGTTGATTCACTAGGTGTATGAGTTCAAGAGTGCATGTGGAAACAGCTACATGGGCGGTTGACTGTGTGCATGAGTGTATTGATGAGTGAATGGATATCTCAATGCTACATGTCATAGTAAGTACATATGTAATACACAGTACATGTGAGAGTTGGCATATATAAATAACTGTGCATGAGAGCCACTGAATGTGTGAGTGGCTGTATGGATCATTGTGAACTTGTATCAGGGATTGTATAAGAGAGTAAATATGTGTTAGTATATGTTTGAATAAGTAAGGTGTGTATAACTGTATAGTTGAGGAAATGGAGGTGAGATTGTTTCTTTGCATGACTGACTAGGTGTGTGAGTAACTCCATGGATGAGTGACAGTGTGTGAGTGTCTGTATACACTGAGTGTATCTAAGGTTATATTAGAGTCTGAAGAGGTTTATCGTATTAGCACAAGAATGATGTCAAATGAGATGTCATCAGTGATGTCATCAGTGATGTCATTTGAGATGTCATCAGTGATGTCATCAGTGATGTCACTGACCATGTCATGAATGATGTAATATGTGACATCATCAGCAGTGGATTGCGGGTGCGCGATATATAGTTAGTACAACTAACTATATATGGAATTTCAATGGTTTTGTATGAGTAAAATAAGGTTTTTTAAATGCTAATTCCTAACTATATATGATCTATAACCTATGGTTTTTTCAGTGAATATATATATATATATTCACACAAAAAACATAGGTTTCAGGGACGTTATAGTTAGTTGAACATTTGACTCATATAAAACCATAGAAATTCGCCGGTTATCATTAGTTGAGCTAACTATAACTTGTGCGCCTGCAATGCACTGGTGATGACATGGTCAATTACCTCACTGATGACATCTCAAATGACAGCACTGATGACATCAGCCAGTGAATGTGTGTTGTGGAAAGTTTAAATATTTTTCATATATATCTATGCCAAGGTGTATTGAAGAATGAGTGGATTTACAAGTGCCTGAATGGATTATTTAGTAGGTGCGTGACTGACTGTATAAGTGAGTGATTGAATTTGTCTTACTGAATGCATGGGTTAGTGACTAAACTGTGCGATAGTCTGTATTAGTCTCTCAGTTGGTGTGTAAGCGGCTGCATGGGTTGGTGAGTAGCTACAAGAGTGTCTATATGGGTATTGATTTGTTGTCTGAGTATCTGTATGGGTGCCTGAGTGTCTGTGTGGGTGGGTGGTAAGGTGTGTGACTGTGCATAGATGTCTGTGTGGGTGATTCTCTGGTTGTATTGGTTCAAAAGTGCATCTAGGAAGGGCTGTATCGGTGAGAGTGTGTGTATGGGTGTGTTGGTGAGTGAACGAATGTCTCAGTGGTATATGTGTGAGTAACTACATATGTTTTAACCCATTGGCTGCGCACTACCTCGCTGGTGCTGCAGTCGGCCAATGGCCGACGCGATCGAGCCCGTTTTTTAAAACGGCCACACTGCCGCAAAAAAGCGGAAGCAGCCAACGGGTTAAGGAAGCATACGTGAGAGTAAGTTATTTGAAGTGTGTGTGTATAAATGAGTGTCTGCTTGTATCAGTGATTGTATAAGACAGTAAGTATGTGTTAGTATCTACATAAATAAGTGATGTGGTGTGTGTATAAATAACAGAGTTGGTGTGTATAACTGTATACATGAGTAAATTGGTATGTGATTGCTACTTTGCATGACTTACTAGGTGTGTGAGTAACTCTATGGATGAGTAGAGGAGTGTTACTGTATGTATAGGTGTATGATTGCATATTATAGTACTGTATTGATGAGTAACTGCATGTATAAGGGACTGGATGTGTGTACAGACCTAGGAAATAGTGGGTGGTATGTAGTATCTGGCATTGTTGTGTGTATGGTTTCAAAAATAGTAGTCTGTATTTTAGAGTGCGTGTATCAAAGTTTATATTAGGGCATCAGTATATGCATCAGATTTTCACATGGATGATGTCATCAGTGATGTCATTTGGGATGTCATCAGTGATGTCACTGACCATGTCATGAACGATGTAATATGTGATGTCATCACAAGTGCATTGCGGGCGTGCGAGTTATAGTTAGCTCAAATAACTATAACAGACGAATTTCTCTAGTTTTATATGAGTCAAATGTTCAACTAACTATAACGTCCCTGAAACCTATGTTTTTTTTTAGTGAATTTCTAAGGTTTTTTAAATGCTAATTCCTAACTGTAACGTCTGTAAAACCTATGTTTTTGTCAGTGAATTTCAAAGGTTTTTCAAATGTTAATTTCTTATTTTAATGTTTATAAAACCTATATTTTTTCTATTATATTTTTAAATATGTTGGAACTTTATTATACTTCTTTTTTTTAACTTTAAAAATGATGTAATGTTTTATATCTTTCCCCAAAAATATGTATCTCTTTTTTTTTTTGAGAAAACTGCACTCCCATACCGGTAGCGTACCAAGCTCCATCACCACGCAAATCTGATCCACTAAATTGCTAAACTCGTAAATGATGCGCATTTCGTATCCGTCGGGTTCGTGACACTGCATCCTGTGGAACATCATATACGCATGAAGTCGCCCTAGCTGCTACTGTGGTATCCGATGGGTATGCAGTACCAAGCCACGCATTACACCATGTACGTATGGGGTCGCGCCCGCTGCACGTTGCGTATGCGATGAGTGCATGCCGCCAGGCCCTTTGTTATGTCACAGACATATGGTGTCGCGCCGGGTATGCCATTCCCTCTTTTTTGTGTTTCAAAAGCATATCTAAATAATTTTAAACAGCATATGAGAGCAAGCGATAATCTAAAATAGTATAAACATTTATATATTTCCAACTGTAATAAACTTATGTTATGATAAATATATTTTCTCAAAATCGCGTCGGGTGCGGCCTCCTTGCACGCTCGGTGCCCGATTGCCATGTGACCTTAAAAAAAAGCATTTGATTACTTCATAACATTTCCCAATCTAACAGTTGGACGACCCCACCCATTTTAGTCATTCTCTCTACAGCGTTTGATGAGAGACACCACTTCACCTTAAACAGCTTTTTGAAAAGTTTTTTTTTCTTTGTACACATATCTTATACTGAAGAATACTCTTCATCTCCAATTTCCTCGAGATTGATATGAAGAGCACGGACCACAGAATTCTTGTAAATACCGTTCTGTTTATTTACAGGATGCAAACAGAGTTGGTAGCCATAATGCGTTTCATCCCTCCCTGGGGACTTGATCAGATGACGCGGAGCTAACTATGGCATTCTTTTTTAAAGGTTACACTTTTTCATTTTGGGTAATAGTATACCACGTGATATAAAGTGCAAAATGTGCTCAGTGTTATCCAGTATTATGAAGTAAGATTACAATACCTTTTACCATCCTTATCACATTACAAATTTAACATTTTAACATTTGTAATTTATATTTTGCCATTTGCATTTGATGTCATGAAAAATTATCAAAGACAAAGACCATGGTAGATTTGCTGGGTATTTGCATCAATGCCTTTTCGCATTTATATTGTTAAGAAATTCGTGCTTATGACACCCGAATAAGTCCAATACAAATGTATCTTGCTGTAAACAATACCTCTATAGTCCATCTGGTCTATATTATCTATTAGGACAGTTTGTTGATAATAAATACACATATATATATATATATATATATATATATATATATATATATATATATATATATATATATATGTTTATATATATATATATATATATATATATATATATATATATAAATATATATACATATATATATATATTTATATATATATATATATATATATATATATATATATATCCAAAGACTGCAACTCCTGCTACTTCCACTGCAGCGGCGAAGAAGGAGAAACGGACCACTTCCTTCAGGCAAGATGTTTATTTAACCATTACATCCAGTACAGCTACGGCAGATGACGCGTTTCGGGCTCAAGAGCCCTTGATCACATAGAGACTGTGTGTAAAATCGCCATTTTTAAATGCTGCTACGTATCCGCCCAGATCGCAGGGTACAGTCACATGACAATAGGGCTAAAAGGCAGACTTGTGTCATGAGACTACACAAACAAGAATTTCTTCGTTTTTGTGTGTTTGTATGTCTCCTGCCAAATATTGCTTTATAAAATGTGTGTATAACACCACATAATAAAGTACACATGGAAACCAAACATAACAATTGATTGTAGGATATTGCACAATTTCTGCTTGAATGCATTTTTAAAGTATACAATTTGCCTGCAGTTCATCATGGTATGACAGATCCTAATTGGAAAAATAAATTAAACCAATAAAGATTAAGATCGCTTATATGTACTGCATGCAATTTGCAAGCCATATTTATATCCGGTTGAATCCGAAGAGATTCTGTATGTATATTCATGTGAATTTGATACACTATATTAGACTGTAAACATGAAATAATGAACAACGGGCTTTTTTACGAATGTGCAAAACAATGCATAGCAGCAATAGATAATGTGTGCAAAACAGTGCTAATATGATCTCTATAATTTAGAGAAATAAATAACATGTTTTAGTATGAGACGATATGAATAAATAAATATATATAGATAAAACAATATAAATATACATTTCATATTCATTAAGATTTATGTATAAAAACAATTCATTCATACTAAAAACATAGTGCAATAGTGTTGTGTATTAAAAAAAAAACAACATAGCAGTGTTTTGTTATCAAACTAACGAGGAGTTACATTGAAGCTTCCTATGAATGCATTTAAATATCTCATATTCAGACAGAGGCAATGTAATGTTATTAGTGTACTACAGCGGATATAAGTATTATTATAGCATATCCATAGTTTTTATCGTAGTATACTAATATTGTGCTAGTATCTGAGCATATTTATGCCTACTAAAGTGCAAAACCAGATCCAACAATATATATATAAAATGGTCTTGATCATGTATAAATACATAAAATAAATAGATATACATAAATAGTTACATAAATATGCACATATTCATAAATAGCAGTATAAAAAACAATAAATATGTGTTGAAAACAGCCCGTCCCCATAGTTATGTATATCAATTTCGTCCGATTAGAATTACCCGATTGTGCAAATTATTTGAACGAAAATGACTGTACAAAATTGGTATCTAAATACTCTTACTTTATATATATAAATATACACTCAACTAGCTAATTCCTCTTAGACAGTTTGTATTTGTTTACAGGTAGTTGTGGGATAAATCCCGGTTGTCTAGTGTCCGGTCTTCAACTTTAGACCCTTAGAGTATACCCCATTGTCCGGTCCTTTTGTCTTTGTTTAGCAGAATGCTGTTGTGAATACTGGATGTGTCTGTGCAAACAAGTGCATGTGCAACATATTAAAGAAAGAAAGTTAAAAAGTGCAAATTGTGCCTAATAGAAAAGGTTAAGATAGCTTAAAAAGAGGTTGGGGGGGAAGTTTGTCTATTATAGAAAGTATAAATACATTTGGGTGGTTTTGAATCACTATTAGTTTCTTAAATTTCTGATTGCATTATGTGATGCCTAGTTGAAATGAGCAACGTGATACTAGAAGTTAATCCGATCTTCAAAAAGTTAAGAAAAGTTTAGAAGAATGGTAAGGGTCGTAGGTCATTATTTACAGAACTTAGACTTTTTGGATTAGTAGCCTCAGTATTTATAAACTGCCATGTAGTTCCTCTGAACTATTTAATCCATTAGGATCCATTAGGATGCTTACTGTCCAGACTTAGGATGTAATGCATCTCTAATAGTCTGAGGGTTTTCTCTCTGTCACCTCCTATTTTATTCCTGGGGACCGAATCCATCAGAAAGTATTTTAGGTCCTTTGGGTTACCATCATGCCTCTCATAGAAGTGGCGGGCCACAGGGTATGCCTGTTCGTGGTTTTTAATAGCTCGAATGTGTTGGAGCACCCTTTTGTGTCCTGGTAAGATGGTACTGCCTATATATCTTAGTCCACATGGGCACTCCAACACATATACCACATGATCAGTTTTACAGTTTAAAGCTTTTGTTATTTCTCTGTTAGGCCCCCAAAGGGCGTCGGATATTCTGTGGCATTCAAACCATGCTGGCAGGCTTTACAAACCCTACATTTGTAAAACCCTTTCCTTTGCGCCAGCCAATAGCCCTTGGCTGGCGGTCCACAAGGGTCATTATCCATTAGTACATCTTTCATGGATGCCCCCCCTTCTATATGTTATGGCTGGTCTTTTAGGAACAGTTTTGCAAATTATGGGGTCTTGCTTGATGAAATGCCATTTCTTGTTGATTATCCTTCTCACTGCTGTATGTTGTTTATTGTAATCTAGTATGAATCTGAAAGTACTAGAAATATCATTCTGGGTACTTGGGACATTCTGGGTGTTAAATAGCGAGTCCCTATCCACAAGATTACATTTCGTGAACAGATTTTTTAGACATTTATTGCTGTAACTTCTCTCTTTAAACCTTGTGATGCATTCACCTTGCGCTTTTTGCAACGCCTCATTATTGCTACAAATTCTCTTGATGCGCAATAGCTCACCATAGGGAATGCTCTGTATGAGGTGGATAGGGTGTGCACTACTGGCATGCAGGATGGCGTTTCTGCCGTGGGTTTTCGATGTAATTTGGTTTCCACCCTCCCTCGGTCTATACCTCAACATCCAAGAATGTTACTTTGGTTCGGCTCATATTGGCAGTGAAATTTAAATTTAAGTTGTTTTGGTTGAGGGAGTCAATAAACTCACTTGCATCTTTTTCTGTACCTTGCCAGACCAAGAAAAGGTCATCGATAAACTTCCACCAGCATTTGACATGGTTGGTCAGTGTGTCCGAGTAGTTTGCCATGAGAACCAGCTCCTACCACCAGCCCATGTGCAAACACGCATAACTGGGGGAGAAGCTGGCTCCCATGGCAACATCTCGCAGTTGTTGGTATAGTGCATTTTGGAACAGAAAGATGTTATTGGTTAGACACAACTCGACCATGTTGACAATCATTTTGCTGTGCCCCTCATAGTGAGGCCCTCTCCTTGCCAGATAATACTTTAAGGCCCTGAGTCCATCATCGTACACACATGCAACGATCATGTTGATCAATATTCATGGTCTATACATTAAGCCTTCCACGTGTGATGGCAATGCATCTGAAACGTTACATCAAAAAACAAATGTATGTTACACAATGCCCCTGCTGGGTGTGTGTGCACATTATTGTGCTGGCTTTCGGCCTGGGTATTGGGGGCTCTAAGGAGTATCATCAGCCACGGGCAGAGTGCACATTCTAGACCACATGTGACAAACAGTAAACAGTAATGTGTAGATTTGTATTGCTGTACGCTCTGTTGTCAGGCTTTACCAATATAGTAGCGTGTTATATGTGAGACTTTCAGATTCACATTTGACATACATTGCTTGACTGTAATGAGTGTTATAACTGATGTAGCCTCACTGCTGATCCTCCCTCCATCCAAGTACATTCACATGCATACGCTTCACGATAGCAACACTTTCAATAATACCGCACACCATTGACATGCATGTCTGCGCATATCCACAACCTTGACAACGACATGTGATGTTCGCCATTCAATCTTTTCGAACAGCATCTCATTAGCGATAGTTGCCTCCCTCCCGATACATGCTACATTAATATAAATTGCGCATTCTGCGACGTCAAAACTGCAAAAGAAACACACATAACTACACTTCCTGGCCAGACAGGACCTGAACAACGCCCAGATCCCTGGAACAATTATTCTCACCCCTACGCTGGTATGGCGTACGCAATCCCAGCCCACTTTGCATACGTATAAATAGGATAACAACAACGCCACATGTTCCAGTTCTTCCACACTGTCTCAGGTGATATGGCCGCATACACCTCGCATATCACAATACGTAATAAAAAAAGGGATCCATAAGGTGTACAGCATCCTGGCAATCAACACTGGTTCTAAATTGTGAACCCTACTGCCTGTCGTGTTTTCAAAGGGATCCATGAGGTGTACACCATCCTGCAATCAACACTACAACTGAATTATGAACACTGCTGCCTGAGTGTTTGCACACACAACAATGACAGCAGGTGAGCAGTGGGGTCTGGGTGCACAGAGGCTCCAATTGAGTGCGGTGCTGCCGGAGGGGTGGGCTGCATCAGCCTGAGTGCGCAGGTGCGAACAAGCGAAGTTACCTGCGTAATGATGTGATCTCTGACCACATTCAGTCACATCTCTATCTCATTTTAAGGACCTGCTGGACCGTACTGTAGGCCTGAGCCAGCGTGCAGCGCTGTTCTACAGACATGTGTTGAGCACAGTGCAGCGGGAGGGGTGGGATGCATCAGGCTGGGTGTGCAGGTGCAAAAAAGCGATGTTGCCGTCGATAATGATGTGATCTCTCACCTCATTCAGTCACATGTCTGTTTCATTTTAAGGACCTGCTGGATGGTACTGTAGGCCTGAGCCAGTGGGCAGCACTGCCCTACAGACATATGGCGTTGTATTTTAGGGCACTGTAGTGAGCACATTACTAAGTGTACATGCACACAGGCTTCCACCACTGCATTACACGTGCACATTATGCTTCTAGCATTCGCTCTGTTCCTTTGTATGTGAATCCTTGGAGTAACATATTATTATTTGACCTTGTGTATTGTCGTGCACTCCAACTCCTCTTTGAACCATGATTACCACTAACAGTTGGTAGATCGTACTTCAAAAATGAAGGATGCACTCAACTGGTGTTTTCTATTAAGCTTGAAATAAACTTAATTTACCTCAGGCATTTCCACCATTAAATTATTTCTCACTTTTCAGACACTGAATTGACAGAAAATGGGTGGAGTGGGTGCTCACCCTGTAATGATGCCCACGGCATTCTGATGCCTTTCATCGTGGTATCAAGACACCGTCCCCGACCAGAGACCTGCTCTCCCACCCTACAAAAGTACCCCGGACTCAGAGCTTGCACCGGCACATCGTTGGACACACCGATGGTGGCAGGTGAGCAGTAAAGCCTCGGTGCGCAGGACCTACAACTGAGCACAGTGCGTGGGAAGGTGCTGGGGTGCAGCACCCTGGGTGCACAGGTGCAGACAAGCGATGTTCCCGTAGCTAATAATGTAATCTCTGGCCTCATTCATATGTTTCATTTTAAGGACGTGCTCGACTACACTCTTTCTCGCAGACCCTAGAATCCTAGACAAATGGGTGACGGGAGGTAAATACTGAGGGCTGGTTGCAGTAGGCCGACGCTCTGTCTCCTCCTCCCTCTGTTCTTTTGACTCTCCCTCCCCTTCTCCCTTCCACCCACTCCCTCTCCCTCTCATTCTCACTATCTTCCTATCATTCGGACTACCTTTCTTTTCCTCTTCCACATGGCATACATACTTATGTTTCATTTTTGTCTTTCAGGTTTTGTATGCTTCTTCAGGAGGAGTCCCACCCACGTATTTCATGTTATACTGTTGTTTGTTCTAATAAACTTGTGTTTCCTTTCATTTGTGTTGTTTTAATAAAGATTATTTTTTTTCCAAAAAATAAGTGAGTGTATAGGTCTTCTTTTTCTGACAACACTTGTCTGTAGTTTATTGTGAAAATCGTTTGTTTATAGGAGGTTATGAGGAAAAACATTTGTTATTTTGAGGTGCACCTACCAAATATAAACCAATAGACTATTACATAAATGAAGCCTGCGTAATTCTACAACTGCAAGGGTTGTATGCCTGTATCACTTTATAACACCATGAGTACTGCCAGTGCGATTACAGTACCAATAAGGCACTGCCTAGGACCACCATGACTTCAGGGACTGCCGAGGCCCACCCTGCATATTTAAGTAAAGCCCCGGAGTGTGACGATCCCCGGACTTCAGTTGGCCTTGAAGCCCCCTGATCAATTAGTAAACAATACCCGGGAAGGTTGCGATCCCCTAGGCTACAAAACGTCTCTGTGCCCTTCCACGCTTAATTTACATGACATTAAGTTCCCCAGTCCTACAGAGACCCCATAATATAATAATAGGATTAGCCACAGAACATTACTGTTGTAATCTCCATTCCAATATATGTACGTATGGTACATCCCGCCCCCCCCCCTGTACCCTTCCCCCTTGGTATGCCCCACTAGAGTTTGACTTAGAATGTTGGCCCTCTTGTTAGTTCTGGAGAGCAGGTGACAGAATAAAAACTGCTTTCACTTACCATTGCTTCAAGAATCTTCTTTATAACGCTGGCGACAAAACCGGTGTAGGGGGGCATCCTGTCACCTCCCCTTTGAGTACTCTCTCCATTTGCTTCAGATTGAGGGTGAATTTATGTACTTCGGAGGAGAAGATTTTCCCCTGATGAAAGTGAGGTGACGGTTGAACAGTCCTTGGTGCCTGGTACTTTGTTGATGGTCGTGCTGGTATGCTGCTGAGGTGAAGATATATTGGAGAGCGCTGGGTCCACACCTCAGCTGACCGGGAGTCGTGGGAAGTGTGAGTGCGGCTGATGGTTCGCGAGTGGCAACACAGGAAGAGTCATCTTTGTGTTATCAGCGGCAGTCTGTTGAGAACTGACTCCAAAACAATAAAGGAAGTATAGAGGAATTGATAGAATCACCCTCCTTACAGATCCCGCGCAATTCATAGGTCGTAGCACACCCCGCCCCGTAGAGGGACGGGAAGACCCCAATGATGAAGCATGACACTAAGGGGATTCTTAGTGTGTGAGGGGTATTTTAAAAGCACATAGTGCCTTCGTCTCACCAACCTGAGAGCCTAAAACACCACACCTTAAAATTCACCAAAACCCAAAAATTAAAATCTATCACCAGCACACTTTGATAGAATCTTTTTGTTTACTGAGAGCTGACTCCATTCAAGTTCCTGTCGTGCTGGTATTTGCCATTGGGGAGGGACTTTTGTTCTGATCCCCGTTTTGAAAACAGTGCCCAGCGGAATACCGTGTCCATCATTTATCACGGAGTTCAGTGGAGTTTTCAAACTAGTCGTCCTCGCCCCATTCCTGGTGAGGTCATTGACGTATCCTGTGTGAGCCCGCCACAGTGCCAGTAGTGCTTCTCGTCCTTCCAGAACTGTGCGTGGTTCCTGTGTGCTGAAAGTCGAGTGTTCTTTTTGGTCGACAAATTTGCCAGCTGTTTCCTCTAACGTTCTGTTCCCTTTGTTCTTCTTTGGAGTTCCTTTTATACTTCCTTCAGAGTGGCCCGACGGACAACCCTTGCAGTTCCCCTGTCGCCCATCGTCTTCATTTTTTGCATCTGTGTGCCGCTCGTTAGTTCCTCACAGGGCGCAGCTTGTCAGTTTCCCGAAATTCCAGTCGCGCAGAGCGCCGATCGTCAATTTCCCTCAGAGCGCTCCTCGTCAGTTTCCCGGCACACCAGCTGCAGTAGAACCAGCCCTGTCCTCTGGTTTCTTTTCAGCGTGTCAGTTTCCGGAGTTCAAGAAATCCAGAGTGCGCTCTTCAATTTCCCTCAGAGCGCTCCTCATCAGTTTCCAGGCGCCCCAGCTACAGTATCCCTTTCTTCTGGTTTCAGTCTCCCTGCCTTCACAACTGCCATTCAACGATTGGTTCTTCTTCGGAACAGTTCTTCAAGCAAGGCACATTTGGTGTATCCCTTGTTCCTCCAGGCAAGATTTTATTTCACACCTGGTACTTAACTATTTCCACAGTTGTCCACTGTTCTTCGGCCGTTATCAGGACAAATAGAAGAGTACTGCACTTTCGTGATACCTTGCCCCAAGAGTGTTATTCCTGACGACTTTTATCCCTCCTGACCCCCTCCATCACTCATGCATGGTGTGTGTACCTCTACACGGTGACACGAACACCTCCTTCATGGTATTGTACTGACATTTTAGTTAATGCACAAGCTAGGTTCTTATATTTTCTTCCATTCTCTATTTCCTGAGTGGAATTTCTGCCATTCAGCTTGAGGGATCCAGAGTTTACCTGTGATTACGTGTTCCATGACATGCATAGTTTCCTGCTTTTAGTGTAAGTGTATGTAATGTATTGTGCTTACTGAGTTCTGCCTCCTGGCTAAGTAATTCTGCATGTTATGGTTGTAAATGTACTAGATTTAAGTGGGGTTGTTAATGCACTCATTTAAACCCTCAGATTAAGGTAGTTTTGTGTTCTGATTTTACATATTACACTCCAGTGGTGTTTGTAGAGTGGGAAGTCCTTCTAAGTGAGAATTACAGGTGAACTTTCTCTATTTTCTTCCTCATTTAAAAAAGCATTTATTTTCTCTGGTTACCGTGCCATATTGTATTTTCATGTATTAAGGGGGTTTTGACCTTTTCAGTCATCTTAGTTCCATGTGCAGTAACATAGTAAATTCATTTAGGATTTACATGGTTTTCCAGTACTTCTCATATAGTCAGTTTTGAACTGTCACTGCCTTTATATAGTATTTTTGTGCTCATATTTAGCGCGGCCCTCTCCCATTTGGTATACTTCCTTTATCTACCTTTCTGCGGGAATTCTTTGGGATAGGTCTTCTCTTCACCTTTGCCATGCTCCTCTAGAATATTTTTCAGTGAGCACCACATTGTACCTTGTCTCCGTCCTCATATTTTATTGAAGCTTTCCTCCATGGCTGCTTCATCCATGAGTCAACCTCCTTCATTTTCAAATGATATTGGGGATCCTGAGATCCATTGGAAGGATTGGATTCACTTATTTGATTCCTACCTTATCGCTATTGGAAGGGAAAAGTTTTCTGCTGTTCGGAAACAACATGTCCTGTTGCACAACCTTGGGGTACAAGGTAGGAAGATATATGATACCCTACCTGATCCAGAACTAGAAGATGATGAGGGTGACTTGGATGTTTTCAAAATCACTCTTATCAAGTTAGAAAGTCATTTTGGGGACAAAGTAAATGTCGTCCTAGAGAGGCATAAATTCTTCACTCGAGTGCAGGGAAAACAAGAGTCAGTCAGCAATTACATTGCGGCTCTTAGAGGTCTAACTCAATTATATGAGTTTGGGGAACTTAACGGCTCCCTTATAAGGGATCAGTGTGAGGTGCACCCACTATCCCCGCATTAGGGAGAAGCTGCTATCCAAGAACCCATCCTTAAGAGAAGCTATCAGTATGGTGCAGTCCATAGAACACACGGCGAAGTGCATTTTAGAAATGAACTCACCCAAAGAACCAGAGGACATTCTAGTGAATACCATAGGGTATCAGGAGGACATCCATGACAGCGAAGTTTTAAAAGCCAAAGCAAGAGAAGTCAAAACAGGTAAACCCATGAGTGTTACCGAAGGGTGAAAATGTTTTAGGTGTGGGAGCAGTAACCACCTTGCGAACAACGTTCATTGCAACGCAACATGTATGAAATGTAATAGGAAGGGACACTTTGCAAGAGTTTGTAGAGAGGGAGAGAGCAACCAGGTAAAACTTGTTAGCAGTGGAGAGGAACACTCTCCTCTGTATGTATTTTAGTGGGAAGTGGGGATGTGTCGTTTTCCAGAGTGTTACGGCACATTTCCTGTATCCTGAATGTATATTACTTGCAATAATCTAAGAATGTGTTGACCTTTAATGCAGAACTTTTGTCTCAGTAAGGGATTGTTACTTGTACCTGCCTTTCTTGTTGTAGGGTGGGTGTTGCAAGGAGGAGGAATGTAAAGGATACCTCTCAGTCTTTTTCATATCTATTTGTTAGGAAGTTTATGAAATTATATTGTACTTAGATGACCTTTGAACCTTCTCTCCAGTCTATCTGTGAGCCCATCACGCCACTGTATTTAGCCAGTGGTGGATGCCTTGTTTTCTTCCCTCCAGCCCTCAACCTTTGAATTTCCCAAGGTTGTATGCTGTTCCTTTGCCTTCTGTGACTACTATTTCCTTTATTCATTAGCGAAAGGAGATGTGTTGTAATCTCCATTCCAATATATGTACGTATGATACATCCCGTCCCCCTCCTGTACCCTTCCCCCTTGGTATGCCCCACTAGAGTTTGACTTAGAATGTTGGCCCACTTGTTAGTTCTGGAGAGCAGGTGACAGAATAAAGACTGCTTTCACTTACCATTGCTTCAAGAATCTTCTTTATAACAATTACCCACCAGGAGCCTAATTTAAATCAACGAGACACCGCTTTTTTTTTAACCATTTTTACCATCCAGATCCCCTCTATTAAAGTGATACGAGGTTTTCCTCCTCTCGCTTCAACTAGTCAAATAAGGATTTGCTATCACATGGTGGAAGCCATGCACCCGGCCTCTAATAGCAACATAAATGTCCCGCGGATGCACACACCGGGACATTGTATGGGCTGCGCCTGGGAGGACCGCACCCTAGGACCATGATGCATTGGTTAGTATAAAGGATCAGGATTCAAGCAAGCCGGGCCGACGAGGCTGAAATGCCAGAAACCGGTCCCCGGTAGCTTGTCTCCTTTCTGGTGAAGAATTGGCTTGGTAGTTTGGTCTGCCCTGTTCCCATGATGCACTGGGCCAGGGACAGACTAATTTGCATATAGCCAGGTTCTGAGCTGGGATGGGGCAGTGAGCTAAATAACGGTGATGGATCAAGCCCTGATCTTTGGACTGGGTAAGAGTGGTCTGCTTAATTCAGACACTCTGTTCATCACCACCCCCTTTTCTGAATCGTTGGTTAGTATAAAAGCATACTAACACTACTTACACACGTGTAGTACAGCGACCAGAGTGTAGTGAAGAGGCAGAGGAAGTGCAAAATCTAAAAATATAAATCCTACCAGAGGTTGGATGTCATAGTTCAATGAGCCGAGGACCCTGGGATGAGTAGAAACAGCTACACGAAGAAAACAGGTCTTCAGCACAACGCAAGGAACTTTGAAGTATTGGTGAGTGCTACCTTCTTTTTACCTTCTCCCGCTCGTGGCAAGTTTAAGTAGTGAAGAGGCAGACAGCAGTGGATCCGATAAGTAGATTTATTGCAGGAAAACAAGACACCTTAAACAACCACCAACAGCAGCAGACAGCAAGGCAACCGTCTTCTCCAGCACGTTTATAAACTCTCCAAGGTTTCCCTCATGACAGTCCTACATTCTAACATTACATACTTACATTCTAGTAGTAATACATACTAACATAAAACTATGTCTTACATTGGAATACTACACAGAGCACATGACTTTCCAGCAATGAGCTCATGGTTTCATCCAGGAGTCTTAAGACCGGTAGGGGTGAGTCGTTCGCTTCCCACTCCCTGTATTATTTAAAGCAAACTAACACTACTTCCACAGGTATACTACAGCGCCCAGAGCACATCATTTTACAGCAATGAGCTCCCGATTTAGGCTCACGGTTTAATCCCCAAGTCATCACACCAGTAGGAGAAAGTAGTTTGCTATCCACTCCCTATATACTATAAACGCATACTAACACTACTTACACAGTTATACTACAACTGTTAGTATCCTACATTGCCCAGAGCCCATCACTTTACAGCAATCAGCTCGGTCTGATCCCTGAGTCTTCACACCGGTAGGCGTGAGTACCTCGCTTCCGGTATAGTATAAACACATGGTAGCGGTCAGTAGTTCGCTGCCCACTCCCTGTATACTTTAAACACCTACTAACACTACTTGCACACATATACTACAGTGCCCAGAGCCCATCCCATTACAGCAATCACCTCGGTTTGATCCCCGAGTCTTCATACCGGTAGGCGTGAGTACTTCACTTCCCCCTTCCGGTATAGTATAAACCCATGATAGCGGTCAGTAGTTCGCTTCACACTCCTTGTATGGTATAAACGCCTACTAACACTACTTGCACATGTATGCTACAAAGACCAGAGAACATCACTTTACAGCAATGAGCTCACGGTTTAGGTTCTCGGTTTCATACACTAGTGTAGCAGCATATCAACTCAGCACGTGTCACTCTGAGCAACACCGCACTTTCAGACCGTTAGGAGTGACTACTTGGCTTCGCACTCCTCCACAGAGTTTACAGTGCTCCTACCCTCCTTTCCTACTTTTTTTGCCCTTTTTTCCCCTTACTCGCTTCAATGGAATCCCAAAATGGGGGCCAACACTTCCTAGTTTCCACCGCTCGCAACCAATAAGCAGCAAGTTCGTGCTCATAACACCTCAGCCAATCAGATGGCAGAATTCCCAAATATCGATATCTGTAAATTTCGATATTTCCCAAAAAATACTGAACGGCTTAACACCAAATAAACAAAAGCCTGCTTTCTAGACCAAGACCCTTCTCACTGCCAAATTTGCGGTAATTCCGTTCACCCGTCGACCTGAGGCCTTGTCTAAAGTTTCCTATGGAAATTAACATGGAGAAAACATGTTTAGGGACCCCCTTTTTTCTCTGGCCCCCTTGACAAATCAACCCCACACTTTCAACATAGGAGCTGATATGAACAAAGAATTAGTTTGGAAACATTCATGAAGATCCATCAATCAACGCCAAAGTTATAAGCAAAACAAACAATGCTCTTCCTAAGGAAAGTAGGACCGCCAGTAGGTTATATATATATATATGTATATGTATATATATATCCGCCTATTATAGTTAGTTGCGATAACTATAACTTGCGCGCCTGCAATGCACTGGTGATGACGTCACATATTACATCACTCATGACATGGTTAGTGACATCCCCCATGAAATCACTGGTGACATCTCAAATGACATCACTGATGACATCATCCAGTGAATGTGTGCTTCTGTAAAGTTAAATATTTTTCATATATATCTATGCCAAGGTCTTTTCAAGAATAAGTCAATGTAAAAGTGCCTCAATACATTATTTAGTAGATGCATGACTGAATCTATAAGTCACTGATTGAATGTATTTTACTGAATGCATGGATTAGTGACCAGACTGTGTGAATGTCTCTCTTAGTCTCTCACTTGGTGTGTAAGCAGGTGCATGGGTTGGTGAGTAGCTACATCAGTGTGTATATGTGTTTCTCATTGATTGTATGAGTATCTGTATGGGGGTCTGAGTGTCTATGTGGGTGTGTACGTGGTGTCTGACTCTGTGCATACATGTCTGAATGGCCGATTCACTGGTTCTATAGATTCAAAAGTGCATGTCAGAAGGGCTGTATAGATAGCTGACTGTGTGAACAGGTGTGTTGATTAGTGAATTGATGTCTCGGTTGTATATATGTGAGTAACTATATATGTTTTTATACAGTATATGTGAGTGTTGGGGTGTATAATTGACTACATGAAAGACAGTGATTGCAAGAGTGTCTACATACACGAATGTGTACATGTATTAGTGATTGTACAAGAGAGTAAGTATGTGACAGTATCTATATAAATAAGGAAAGTGATGTGTGTATAAATAAGGCAGGTGTGTATATATCTGCATAGGTGAGTACATGGGTATATGATTGATTTTTGGCATGACTGAATAGATGTGTGAGTAACTCTATGGATCAGTAGCACTGTGTAAATGTATATATACGTGTATGAGTGGATAATATACTGATGTAATGATAAGTGACACCATGTATGAGTTACTGTATCTGTGTATATCTGGCTCACACAATATAGTTAGGAATCAGTGGATGGATATCTAGTATCTGGTATTGGTGTAGCAATGCTTTTCAAAACGGTAGTCTGTATTTTAGAGTGCGTGTATCAAAGGTTATATTACAGTGTGAAGAGGCGTGTCAGACTATCACGAGGATGATGTCAAAAGTGATGTCATCAGTGATGTCATTTGAGATGTCATCAGTGATGTCATGAGTGATGTCACTGACCATGTCATGAGTGATGTAATATGTGATGTCATCAGCAGTGCATTGCAGGCGCGCAAGTTATAGTTACTAACTAACTATAGCAGATGACTTTCTCTGGTTTTATATGCGTCAAATGTCCAACTAACTATAACGTCCCTGAAACCTATGTTTTTTTTCAGTGAATTTCTAAGGTTTTTTAAATGCTAATTTCTAACTATAACGTCTGTAAAACCTATGGCTCTTTCAGTGAATTTCGAAGGTTTTTTAAATGTTAATTTCATATTTTGATATTTATAAAACCTATATTTTTTCAAATTGTTTTTTATTATTTTGCGACTCTATCATCCTTTTTTTAAACTTTACAAATGATGTCATCTTTTATATCTTCCTCATACAAGTACGTGTCGCACTCCGTTTTTCTCACAGTTTTTCTCTTCCACATAGTACTCAAAATATTAATCTTCCGCGTGCTCACTGCTGACGTGCTAAGCTCGAAACTGCACGTATATGAACAAAACAACATCAACGCTCGGGGATTTTTATTGCCCCAACCCAGTGGCGACAGCTTCTTTCCATATTTCGCATGTGCCATGCTTTTTAACCAATTCTCTTTTCACTCTTCATTTTTCAAGATCCTGCAATTTTCAAAGTTTCTCATGTTATGGCGGGCCATCCGAACCTCTCTCCAATAACACGTACTGAGGCATAGTTAGTTAAAACGCAGTTTATTTAACACAATGCATTTCAGACCATTCCGGTCCTTCGTCAGGGGTAACTGTAACAATGATAAAACATGTAACAATTGGTTAAAAAACATGGCAAATGCGAAATATGGAAAGAAGCTGTCGCCACTGGGTTGGGGCAATAAAAAGCCCCGAGCGTTGATGTTATCTTTTATATCTTCCCCACAAAATATGTATATATATATATTTTTTTTAGAAAACTACAGTCCCGTACCGGTAGTCTACAAAGCTCGATCAACACGTGAATCCTATCCATCACATTTAAATGATGCGCATCTCATATCCGAAGGATTTGGGCAACGCGTCCCGCGTAACAACATGTACATATGAGGTCGCGCCAGCTACTACTTTGGTATGCGACGGGTACGCACTACCAAGCCACACATTACGTCATGTACGTATAGGGTCTCGCAATCTGCGTGTTGCGTAGACGTACAATGACGCGGTGCATACGCCATTCCCTCATTTTTTTGGTCTCAAAACTATATCTAAAAAACTTTAAAGTGTATATGAGAGCAAGCGATAATTAAAAATATTTTAAACAGTTATATATTTCTAACTCTAATAAACTTATATTATAGTAAATATATTTTCTCAAAATCACATTGGGTGAGGTCGCATTGCGCACTGGCTGCGCGATTGCCATGTTACCATAAAAAAAGTATTTTTATTAGTTTATAATATTTCCCATTGTAACAGTTCGAAAACGCCACCCATTTTAGTCCGTATCTGTACTGCATATCATGAGACACACCTCTTCTGCTTAAAGAGCTTTGTTCGAAACTTTTTGCAATACTCACATATCTTACACTACACACAACATGCAACCATCATTTTCATCAATATTCATGCTCTGTAAAGTAGCCTTCCACCTATGATACCCATACACCTTAAAGTTACATTACCGAAATTTTCGCCCAATACCACAGGTAACATGGTTGCATACACTGTCCACAACACAACGCAATATAGTACGGCCCAGAGACAGTATCATGCATAAATAATGAACACACAGACACAGATTGATAGCGGAAGTGGATACGGGCATGTACGCTTGACTCCTTTTTATTACCATGGTGACATATCCAGTGACGTCTGTGCTGGATGTGTGTGCGGTAAGTGTAAACCAGCCTTCAGGGAATGGTTGCTGCTAGCATCAACTACAACAGTAATCATTGGATCACACACAGAGATTCAATATTAAAAGAATCAATAATTTATGCTGCAGTAAGGTAGGTACAGTAGATGTGAAATAATACAGAAATAATTCCATCGTAAAAGAACAACAACTTGTGGTATACTGACATACAATCAATAGGTCTGAAATAATACACAAAAAGATTATTATATCATAAACGCTCTATCAGTTCTAGTGCACTCACATAACCACATCCAAAGCATTCAGCATGTGCACAGCTACTGATAATGCGTGCTGTAGACAGGCCATACTAGGAGCAATATCTGTCGCCATCAACACTGCATCTTCTGCAATACCGACTCAATCTGAATTATGAGCACTGCTGTCTGCAGTGTAGGCCACAAAGAGCGGTCACAAAGGACCCACAGATACGTAAAGTGACTTCATCTACCTAGTTTGTCGTCAGCGAAGCAACAAAAAAGAGTGTGCAAAGCCTGCAATGATACATATGCATGGTGCAGACAGTACACATTGGAGCAATGTCTTTTCCTACAGGACTACCTCATTTACAATAGCGACTCAATCTCAATTGTGAACACTGCTGTCTGCAGTATAGGCCAGAGTGAGCGGTCACAAGGGCCCACAGCCACATGGCATTCACTTAAGCTCTACAGTTTGCAATACACACCTAAAAAAAAAAAATGCGTGCAGAGCCTGCAATGAAGCATATGGGTGGTGTAGACAGAGTGCACTGGAGCAATGTCTTTTCCTACAGGACTGCATCATCATCTACAATATCAATTCAATATCAAATGTGGATACAGAAGTCTGCAATGTAGGCCAGAGAGAGCGTTCAGCAAGGGCCCACAGCCACGTGGCATTGACTTGAGCTCTACGGTTTGCAGTACACAAAGCAAAACAAAAACGTGTGCAGAGCCCGTAATGATGTGCAATGTCTTTTCCTACAGGACTGCATCATCTACAATACCGACTCAATGTCAAATGTGAAAACTGAAGTCTGCAGTATAGGCCAAAGAGAGTGTTCAGCAAAGGCCCACCGTCAAGTAGCATTGACTTGAGCTCTACAGTTTGCAGTACACAAACCAAAGAAAACATGTGCGGAGCCTGCAATGATGTGCATGAGTGGTGCAGACAGAGCACACTACAGCAATCTCTTACAGGACTGCATCATCTACAATAGTAACTCGATCTGAATTGTGAACACTACTGTCTGCATTGTTAATTAAAAGCAGTACTTGCACACACAACAATCAATACTTTTTCTCTTTACAAAATAAACCAACATAAATAACAGAGAACTCAACAATGAATAAATCAAAACAATTCAAATTGGGATTTCATCTCTCCACAGTCTACACTATTCACTGTTCCTTTGGACTTGCCAGATGAATTTTGTAATTTCACTGAACTTATTACTGATAGAAAAAAACTTCTTGAAGCAAGTATACTAAAACAATAATGTGAATGTTTCAGTAGACGTTCTAATGACTTAACTACTGGATTCTGTCATTAAACAATCACCACGCAATCTAAATTGGGAACCGCAGTCTACACCAAATCCAGTGGTCATTCACAACTCACAGCCACATACCGTTGGATTCGGAAGCTCGGAGTTGGTTACACCTGATCAGAGGGGGTACACAGAAATCATCACAGACTTTAACTTATGACATTCTCAATCATAGAATCAAGACCCCATTTCACTGTTTGCACCTGCTGTACCACAGTATACTCCACTGACTACTGTCAACCAAGCCCAATAATCATGTGCAGCAGTTAGCTATGGAAGCACAGACTGTGATGCACCTCAACACACAAACCTCTGAGAGAAGCAAGCAGCAGGTAATATCGGACATCATCCATTGTGGGATGAAGACACCGTTCCACAGTTGAGACCTAGAGTTGGATGAACCTGATAGAAAAGAGTACCTTCATCTCCACTCTCAAATGCAGTTCTAACATCGTCCATGGTGGAGTCAACACACCGTTCTACTTTTGAAACCTAGAGTTGGTTAAAGGTGGTAGAAGGGAATACCTCCATCTCCACTCTCAGATACAGTTCTAACATCATCCATTGTGGGATCAACACACCATTCCACTGTTGGGACCTCGAGTTGCTTGCACCTCATCTGAGGGTGTTCACAGAAATCATCACAAACTGTAACTTCTAACATCCTCAATTAAGACCCCATTTCACTGTGTGGACCTGCTGTACAGCGGTTTATTCCAGCGATATCAGTCAACTAAGCCCAATAACCATGTGCAGCACTTAACTACAGAAGCACAAAATCTGATGCACCTCAACAGAAGGAGTTCTGTGAAAAACCAGCAACAGGTAATATCGGATATTATACATTGTGTGATCCAGACACCGTTCCACTATTGGGACCTAGAGTTTCTTACACCTACTCAAAGAGAGTACCTTCATCTCCACTCTCAGATCCACTTCTAACATCGTCCATTGAGGGATCAAGACACCATTCCACTATTGGTACCTAGAGTTGGTTGCACCTCATCAGAAGCTATACACAAAAATCATCACACACTTTAACTTCTGACATCCTCAATCATAGAATTAAAACATTGTTTCACTGTTCGAACCTGAAGTACCGCGGAGTACTCCACCGACTGGTGTCAACCAAGCACAATAATCATGCGCAGCAGTTAGCTACGCAAGCACAGAGTCTGATGCACCTCAACGGAGGGAGTTCTCTGAAAACCAAGCAGAATGTAATATCCGACATCTTCCATTGTGGAATAGAGACACTTTTCCACTGTTGGAACCTAGAGTTGGTTGCAGCTGGTCAAAGGGAGCACCTCCATCTCCACTGTCAGATACAGTTCTAACATGGTCCGTTGTGGGATCAAAACACCGTTCCACTGTTCGGACCTAGAGTTCGTTGCACCTAATCGGAGGGGGTACACCGAAATCATCACAGACTTTAACTTCTGACATCCTCAATCATAGAATCAAGACCCTGTTTCATTGTTTGGACCTGCTGTATCGCGCTATAGTCCAGCAACTACATTCAACAAAGCCCAATAATGCTGTACAGCAGTTAGCTACGGAAGCACAGAGTGTGATGTACCGCAACTGAGGGAGTTCTGTGAAAAGCAAGCATTTATCGGACATCATCCATTATGGGATCAAGACACCATTCCACTGTTGGGACCCGGAGTTGGTTGCAGCTGGTCGAAGGGAGTACCTTCATCTCCACTCTAAGATACAGTTCTATCATTGCCAACTGTGGTATCAAAAACACTTTTTTACTGTTGAGACCTAGAGTTGGTTGCAGCTGGTCAAAGGGAGTACCTTCATCTCCACTCTCAGATGCAGTTCTAACATCGTCCATTGTGGGATCAAGACACCGTTCCCCGGTTGGGACCCAGAGTTGCTTGCACCTGGTCAAAAGGAGTACCTTCATCTCTACTCTCAGATACAGTTTTAGCATCGCCCAGTATGGTATCAAAAACACTGCTCCACTGTCGGTACCTGTCGGAATACTGTGTTACTATAAAACAGAGCACTCCACGCTCCTGGGCCTCAGGCTGGGCTCTGTGTGCCTGAGTCGCGGTAGCCAGCGTTAATCTCAGGAGCCTTCCGAGCTCGCAGACCTCGGCCCAGGACCTTCCGCCGGCATGTGGTGGGTCCTCTTTCACATACAGCGGTGTCGAAAGGTGAACTGTGGGGCATATATGCGTCACAGCGGCCATGAGGGTTTCTGAGTCACAGCAGGCTGACAGCATCATTCAAGCACCCACCTTCGCTCACAGCATCAGCCTCGTGGCAGTGTAAGCTGCGCAGACCTGGCAGACACGTTCGCCAATGCAGAAGAGAACCACACCCAAAGAAACGTGCCTTTTATTCGTACCCCTACGCTAGCCTTGCGTACGCCGAGCCAGCCAACGTCCCGAAACATTTGGGGGGGCATGTACGTGCTACCATTCCGTAATATTCCCTACTGACTTTACTATCATGGTTGCATCCACTGTCCACTTCACTCAATAGACCATCAGTGTATGTTGACATGTACATGTCTGTGCTCTGCATACTCAAATCTGTCCGGCACATCCCCTCAAAACTTTGCATTGTATACTTTTATAATCGAGAATTACTTTCCACCTTTGCACATACTTTGAGCTCATGTCTCTCGCATTCTGCATAGTGAGGCAGAGGTGCCATGCCATGTTTAGTTTGTATACATGGCTAGCCACAGTTCCCACAGTATGTAGTGTCATTGTGTCTGCTACGTGCACATGTTGTTTGTCATGTTGAATGTCATTATATAAGGTAGCGCATTTATTCACGAGCAGTGGTTTATTCAATTTACATATCGTCTTAAAGAGCATACAAAAGTTTTTCTCACAGGGTAATAGTGCGACCACAATGGCAGTCATTCATTACTATCCAAGAATGTCCAACTACACGTTGCTTCTAAGCTTACAGCCCCAACCTTGCGTCCTTTCTTAAAAACCCGCCATCTCCCAGAATCCGACAAACATTCACACAGCTTTCTAACAACAGTTATCTGCTTCTCAATAACATACACTCCTATGGAATGTGAGCTGGCATACCGCATGTCCTTACTGTTTCAAACACAGTAACTTCCTGTGGCATTATCTATTCCCACCCACACAAACTAACTACCAAACTTCAATTTGGCCTTCAATTCCTGGTTTGAAAACACATTTCAAGAAACAAACCAAACTAAAAGCACCTTTTTTCAGAACAGAAGTCTCCCTCACTTCTGCAAAGGAAATTTATCGACTGCAGATACCACGAACTTCAAATAAAATACACTCCCTTTTAAATACGAACCGCCAATTACACTTTGTGAATTGTTATACAATTTTCAACACATCTCACACCCAAGGTCTGGCACACTTTTTTAACACGGTCTCCTACAGCCTTCTAACACACTTTCAAACTGTTCTTCTTTTAATACCAGACTACATTCATACATTCTTTCGTTTATCTCTGGAATAACAGAAACAGTGCCCATAATTCTCGCCCTCTTTGGGGCCATCCTAATACTAATTCTACTTATAGAAATAGCTACGCTCTCTATGGTAACAACGATGTCAGACAAAATACACCCGTATGCCAAGCTACATCAATACTGTAAAAAAACAGAAATACTTTTTGGCTACCTGTCTCTATCTATTATCAGAGCTAGCTACAACATACCATTTATTTACACTTATGCAATATGCGTACAACCATCGTTTGGTTGCAAAACATGCCCATTCGACTGGCGAATAGATGTATGCCTTGCCAACATCTCAACAATCGCTCCCGATATCCAGCAGGTAATGCATTATCTTGAAAACCATGAACGGGATTGTTCTGGCAGTGGAGCAATGTCAAACACAATGCAAAAATGAATCGCAGCAGAATGGGATTTCTGCTGAGCTGCGAAAGATCTCCTGCTACGTGCAATCTTTCACAACATCGCAGATTGCCGGCCCATACAAATTACTACTCCAACATTCGAGGAACATTCCTGTCCCTTTGAGCATATGAATTGGATTGCTTCGCTTTTCTCACACAATGGCAACAATAGCCTCTTGGAACATTACGCATCTCAAGCCGCTGAAGAACTTCTGGACTGTAATCTCCAAGATTTGTAAGAAACTCACATTATTCGTGAATGGATTTTTTTCCATCTTTTTTTACTTTTTCCTTTACATTTTTTATAATACACTTCAATCCTAATACTTTGATATAATAACTTTCTAAGTATACTCAGACATTTGAACTCCATCCTAATTATTCCCCCTTACGTCTCCAGTCTAACCAGGAATCGGTGACTTATGGCCTATGCAAATACGCTAGTTACTTTCAAAATTAACCTAAACCCGAAACCCATTTAGAAACCACATCTATTCTTTGTGCACACACCTCTCTGCCTGCCTGTTACTCACAAAGCCCTTTCACACAATTTTACTCAAAGTTAGCCTCTGCTCAGAACCTCATGATAAAAACGTAAAAAGACGAATTTCTTTAGGAACTGGTTGGCACAGTGTGGTAATCGTAAACTACCTTTATTTTCATTATACAATGTATTTATTCATGTCTAATAGCTATTTTGTAGGTCACATAGAACTGTAAGACATAATATGCAATTCACTGATGCAGGAGCTTCGATTTGTCTAAGCTTGATGCCTTAGCTCTCTACCCAAGAATGTTTTTTTGAAACAGCTGAAGACAATAATGTACGGTTTGACTACAAAGGTACTGAATGTGTTTCTCAGAAGCAAAATGTTTGTATTCATCCTCAAAGTTCCAATGTGGGTAGAACTAGTACCAATTCTGACACGCACTACATTGAATCTACTGTACAACAGATTGCTAACTATTCTACTGTTGATAATTTTCTGTCACAAAAAAGCACTGCCAAGGTACATAAAAAGTTTGATGACTACATTTTGTAATTACGTTTTTATTTATTTCTTTTCTCAAACGATACAATTGGTAATCATATCCTACCTTTATTTTCTTTATAGAATGTAAAGTCATTCAAGTGTAATAGCTATTGTTTATTTCACATGCAAGTGTAGCATGTAATATACAATTCACCGATGCTGGAGCTAAAGTTTGAATAGAGCAGAAGTGGTTCAACTTTACATCAGCTGGATACCCTAGCTCCTGCACCAGTGTGTCCAATTATGGCACTTAAATAAAGACACTTTGTATATAATTTTCAAACTCCATCCCTTTATTACACACAGCCACTTTCATAGACCCAACTCATTTTACCATTTTTCTTCTCTGGCATTGCAACATTCTGCATTATATTCATCACCATTATTCCTTTATTTCTGCTTCCTAAAACACTACATTTGAGTCTTCAGACCAATAGGGATGAGTAGTTCGTTTCACACTCCCTGTATAGAATAAACACACACTAACACTCCTTTTTCAAATTCGTAGGGAGACAAGACAGGGGTGTTCGCTTTCCCCCCTCCTGTTCAATCTTTATGTTGAACCCTTTGTTCAGACTCTCAGGGATGATAGCAACATTCCGCCCTTCTCCTTTTTTGGCTGGGAGAAAAAGGTCGAGTTATATGCGGATAATATTCTCATATATACAACCGATCCCGACCAGGCTTTTCCCAGGGTTATAAAAAGGGCCGAGGAATTTGGGAAGTTCTCGGGTTATGAAGTCAATGCTGGGAAAACAGATCTCATGGCTTGGAATATCGCAAACCTTCCACTCCCGGTGACACCTTCAATCCGCTATCTGGGAGTTAGAGTTACAAACGATATAGGTATTTTGGCCCAGACTAATTTAGATCGGATTTCCCATGAATGTAAGGCATTGATGAAAGCATGGTCCTTTCTCCCCCTTCCTATTTTTGGGAGAACGAGTTTAGTGAAAATGACCATCCTTCCTAAATATACATTTATCTTTAACACCATCCCGTTGGCATTTGATTCTAAGCAACTTTTTAAATGCCAACAAAATATTAACTCTTTCATCTGGGGTTTTAGATCTACCAGGTTGGCATGGAAAAAGTTAAGAAGAAGGAGGGAGAAGGGAGGTCTTGCACTGCCGGACCTGGAATACTATGCTTGGGCTTTTCACCTGTCCCACTCTAGGATGCTATTAAAGACCCCCGAAGATAATTCAAATGGCTGCATGTTTAAGGCAATGCTATCTGGCTCTAATCTCCCGCTTGACGGATTTTTGTTTAAATTCGGGCACCAGAGATATTTCAAGAGAGTGAGGCTAAAGACCCTATATTTGGTTGCAAAAGAATGGAGTCAAATTAAAGCCAGGGTTGGGCTGGCATACTTTTCTAATTTCGCTCCTATTTGGGATCTTCCGGGGCTCTCTCCGCACATTGTTGATAGCTTTACATCTGCGCTATTGGAGGCAGGGATATCAAGATGGGGAGAACTGGTGGCAGGAGGGATCTTAGTAGAATGGGATGCTTTCTCTGAGAGGGTCGGCTCACCTTTATCCTGGTTTATATATATACAATTGTCAAGCTGGTTTCGAGAACAGATAAAGAAAAAGGTTAAACTCGGGGGATACAGTTCCTTAGAAAAAAACTTAGTAGAGAAAGTAAGGTGTGGTAAGGAAGTTGCTTTTTTGTATTGGAACATTATGGAGGAAGCGGATGGAGACTTCAGCCTCCCGGCAGAGCTGTGGGGAGGGAATGGAGAAGTTCAGGCGGTAGAATTATGGACGAGATCTTTAGTCTCCTGTATAAAGTCATCAAACCTGCCTGGCTGAGGCGCAATCATCTATTTACTTTGCATCGCGCATACTTCTCTCCCCAAAGACTGTCTGAGTTCCAATCAGGGAAGTGCTGCAATAAATGTCTCCTCCTAGCAGCCTCAGATATTCACATGTTCTGGGAATGTCCCAACATTAGTAGCTTCTGGCAGGAAGTTAGGGCTTCCCTAGAATCAATCTTTAAAACCTCGATTCCTTTTTCTTGGTCCTTAGTTATTTTTGGACTATGTGATAACATTGGGGGGTTAGAAAGGTCTTTTTTGTTTTACGCTATTTTGATAGCAAGAAGACAAATTTGTAAAAACTGGGTCAATGTCAATCCGCCGACTCATGCAGAGTGGTTGACATCACTCTATGAAATATCTAAAGTAGACATGGCAAGGTCTTGTAGTCCCCGTAGTTTGGGCTTTTGGAATTTGCTACTTAAGTGGAGATAAAACTTTCAGAGAACCCGGGTTTTTTTTTTTCCCCGGGTCCGATGATTAGGCCTAGTACTCCAGGCCCAACGCGAGGCACCCCCACGCCGCGAAAAAAAGTGGGCTGATAGCCTGTCTTAGGCTTTGATGGAGTAAGATCGTCCAGAGGGTACCTCCCGCCAAGATATCTGGTCTGTTCCCGGGAAGAATGGAGTTATTTTTTAGACACCTACCTTTCAAGGACTTTTCTTAGTAGTTGGTTACTTCTTGGAACGATAAAGTGGCTAATGAGGACAACAAAAAACTTTCACAGGTATGCTACAGCGGTCAGTATCCTACAGCGCCCACAGCACATCACTTCACAGCAATAAACTCACGACTTACATTCACAGTTTCATCCCCTAGTCTTCATACCGGTACCACTAAGTACTTTGCTTCCCACTCCCGCTATTCTCTAAATGCATATTAACACCACCTGCACAGATATGCTACAGCGCCCACTATGCTACAGCGCCCAGAACACATCACTTTACAGCACTCAACTCACAGTTTAGATGCATTGTTTCATCCCCGAGTTTAGCGGTACCTCACCTCTGCACCATCTCACTCTAGACAAAACAGGCCTTTCACACTGGTAAGGGTAACTCTTTGCTTCTGACAGTATACTACAGAGCACTCAACTCACAGCTTAGGCAAACACTTTCACCCCAGAGTGTACCGGCACCTCACCTCCGCACCATCTCACACTGGGCAAACAGCACTTTCACACCGGTAGGGGTAAATACTTCACTTCGGCTAGTATGCTACACCGCCTAGAGCACATCAGTTTACAGCACTCAGCTCACAGTTTAGGTGCACTGTTTCATCCCCAAGTCTTCATACCGGTACCACTAAGTATTTTGCTTCGCACTCCCGCTATACTCTAAATGCATATTAACACCACCTGCACAAATATGCTGCAGCGCCCAGAGCACATCACTTTACAGCACTCAGCTCACAGTTTAGATGCATGGTTTCATCCCCGAGTGTAGCGGTACCTCACCTCTGCAATATCTCACTCTAGACAAAACAGCCCTTTCACACCGGTAAGGGTAAATACCTTGCTTCTGACAGTATACTACAGAGCACTCAACTCACAGCTAAGGCAAACACTTTCACCCCGAGTGTACAGGCACCTCACCTCCGCACCATCTCACACTGGGCAAACAGCACTTTCACACCGGTTGGGGTAAATACTTCACTTCGGCCAGTATGCTACACCGCCCACAGCACATCAGTTTACAGCACTGAGCTCACAGTTTAGGTGCACTGTTTCATCCCCAAGTTTAGCTCTACTTCACCTCTGCACCATCTCACTCTACAAAAACAGCACTTTCACACCGGTAAGGGTAAATACTTTGGTTCTGCCAGTATGCTACAGATCACTCAGCTCACAGTTTAAGCGCACAGTTTCATCCGAGAGTGTACCGGCACCTCACCTCAGCACCATCTCACAGTGGGCAAAACAGCACTTTCACACCAGTAGGGATAAATAATTCGCTTCACACTCCCTCTACAGCACACCCTAACCACACTACAAACCTCACAGCACTCCTACCCTCCTCTTTCCCACTTTGCCACGCAGCCCCTCGAAATAAAAAAATAAATAAATAAAGGCCAGCCCCGGGGATGGGGTCCCCAGGGCCAATAGAGGCCTCAGGAGAGGGGCTACTCAGCTCCTCCTCCTTACAAAAAAGGTATATGTGACCATGCCCCTGGGATGGGGTCCTCGGGCCGGAATGACCACAGGTGAGGGGCCGACACGGCCCTCTTCTCGTTTAAAAAAAAAATTAACATGTCTGCATGCTTCGGGGGATGGGGTCCCCGAGGAGAATGTAAAAGAGTGAAAGTGGACGTTTAAAAAAGGAGTCGCGACTCTAGCGCGGCTCTCAGTGCGGCCCCCGTGTGAAAGCGCTGTGAGCGTGTCTCTCAGCGCGGCACTCGAGTGCTTCTTAAGTCTTTCAAACACCGAGGGGTATATTCTCAAGGACAAATCACTGAGTTAACGGCACTTTATCGCAACAAAAATGGTGATAAATGTAACGCACCATTCACAAGCTGGAGCAAACAGCCAATATCACAAGTTTACCAGCGATAGCAGCCTCAAAAAGCATCATCACAGATGACCCAGGCAAATATTGCTTATGAGATGTAGATTAGGCGTTCACGTGCAAAAAGCAGCGAACACCTCACTTTGCAAGTTTCTCAACCAGCATCAAGATCGTCGAAGAGAGTACAAAACACGCAATAAGGTGCATTAGTAACAGGAAGTTCACACCTGCTCTGACCTGCTGTAAAGTCGGACTACAACCTGCAACATGAAAGGGAGCCCAGCCCAGAGCCACACCTGAACGACAACAGATGCAATGGAGCCAGCGATCATGCAGCTCGGACACTCAACACTGCTCCGACACCCCCTGCCACCAGACCCTTTACCGCCATCCCCCCTCACCCCCCACACACACAAACAAATGTGACAGCAACCTTAGGAATTCTGGAACATACCAAATTGGCTGATATCGCACAATTATAATAAAAAAGATGCATGTGAGGTTGGACAAATAAGAATCTCAGTCATCTATGGATTTACATATAAAACATTTTGTTTAAACAAAACAGCAAAATAACAATAGGTACATCCCTCGATAATTTGTGAATCACAGTCTGCAAGTCAAAAGGAAGATAAGATTGTGCATCATGCGTCCATCAAAGGAGAGAGAAAGAGAGAAAGAGTGAGGGAGAGGAAGAGAGAGAGAGAGAAAGAAAGAGTGAGAGAGAGAGGAAGACAGAGAAAGAGAGAAAGAGTGAGAGAGAGAGGAAGAGAGGAAGAGAGAGAGAAAGAGTGAGATACAAGGAAGAGAGATCAAAAGAGAGAAACAGTGTGAAAGAGAGGAAGAGAGAGATAGAGTGAGACAGAGAGGAAGAGCGAGAGCAAGAATGAGAGAGAGAGGGACAGACAGAGAAAGAGTGTGAGAGAGAGAAAGAAAGAGATAGAGAGTGAGAGAGAGAGAGAGAGAGAGAGTGTGAGTGACAGAAAGGAAGAGATGGAGATGGAGAGGGAGTTTGACACTGTGGAGAAAATCCTCACAGCTCACCTTTACACAACCGGTGTGTCTCCAACCACCGGCCGGGACATAGTGCAGCCCTCAAGCTTAGTCAGAGAAAAAGAATGATCAGTGGCAAGGCTTTTCCTGCGCAAAAAGTTTCTCAAATGTTCTCCTATATTAGATGCAATCTACTTATACAGTGTGCTCCAAGGACGGGGACAGCCACTCACATCCCCAGAAATGGACCAGTAACCCAGTATAGAATCAGTAATGGCAGAGTACATACAACGGCACACGCCTAATTCTCTGTTCCGCCCCTGTGTACCCAGGCTACTGCACCCAATCGACTCCCGCCACCCAAAGGTGTCTTTCTACCCCTGCAGACTCAGGCTGCTGCACCCCATTGTCTCCCACTGCCCAGAGCAGTCTGCCCACCTCTGTGCACCCAGGCTGCTGTACCCCTTCCACTCCCACTGCACAGAGGTGACTGCCTGTTCCTGCACACCCAGACTGCAGCACCCCATCTACTCCCAGTGCCTAGAGGTGTCTCCCCACTCCTGTGCACCCAGGCTGCTGCACCCCATCCACTTCCACTGCTCAGAGGTGTCTGCCTGCTCTTGTGCACTCAGGCTGGTGCACACTATCCACTCCCACCACCCAGAGGTGACTGCCCGCTGCTGCGGAAATAAGCCTCTCTGCTCACCTTCTGCCACTGGCGTGTGTCTAAGAGGGTCCACCACATGGCGAAGCAACCTCCTCAGCTGTTGCGTACACCCGGTCAAGCCGAGCTCACAATTCACACTGGGTCTTGATGGCCAGGAGGGTGTATCAAGGCCACGCATCAACGCAGGCTGTACACGTGCTCAGCTCTGGTGGCGCTAACTCAGTGGAACTGAAGTAATCATCATGTGGTGGGAGGTTCGTGTTGGGGGGGTCGTCAATCTGTGAATCACAGCCTGCTAGACAAAAAGTAAGATAAAATTGTGCATCATGCGTCCATCAAAGGAGAGAGAGAGAGAGAAAGAGAGAGAAACAGTTCGAGAGAGGAAGAGAGAGAGAAAGAGAGAAATAGTGTAAGATAGAGGAAGTGAGAAACAGAGGAAGAGAGAGAGAGAGAGAAAGAGAGAGAGAAAGAGTGAGAGAGAGGGAAGGGATAGAGTGAGAGATAGGAAGAGAGAGAGAAACAGTGAGAGAGAGGAAGAGAGAGAGAGAAAGAGAGAAATAGTGTGAGAAAGAGGCAGTGAGAAACAGTGGAAGAGTGAGAGAGAAAGAGAGAGAGAAAGAGTGAGAGAGAGACGGGATAGAGTGATAGAGAGAGAAAGAGTGTGAGGGGGAGGGGGAGAAAGAAAGAGATGGAGAGGGACAGTGAGTGCCCACACTATAGACAAAACCCTCACAGCTCACCTTTCCACCACCAGTGTGTCTCCAACCAAGTGTCGGGACATAGTGGAGCCCTCAATCTTACTCATCTGAAACGTAGTATGGAATCAGTAATGGCAGAGTACATACATTTCCTTATTCCCGGACTGAGCTACTTGCGATTGGGAGGGGTTCAATAAAGTGCACACAACGGCGGTTACATGGTCTAGAGGGCCCTTTTGGATGTATATGTTGTGGCTTTTCCTCTCTGGTTCCGGCTAGGACCAGTAACCCCCTTCCTTGTACTTTTGCCACGGTTTTTCTGTTTGATTGTCGTTCATTAGCTAAGCACTTTGCTGATGTTCATTACCTTCTGGAAGACAAGTCCCCCAATGTCTTATTTCTTACTGAGACTTGGCTCTCAGAAGACATGCTGATGGAGCAAGTACTTGCTCTTCCGGGGGGTTAAATGATTAACACTCTTAATAGATCGATGAGAGGTGGGGGCATTGCGGTTATTCTTAAAACCGGGTACCCCTGTACCTTCGTTAAGCAGCTTGTTACCGACTGCGAATGCGCCTTTTTTTAAATTACTCTTAATCCCAAATATACGGTGTCAGGTCTACTGATCTATTGCCCCCCGGGTCCGTCCAGAGGGTTCAGAGATGCTCTCTCTGAGACAGTCTGCACTCTGGCGGGTCAATGCCTCTAACTTCTCTGTTATAGGCAACCTTAATCTACATCTAGACAACCTCTCTTATCCTGATGTGTCATCTTTCCTGGCTGATCTCGCAGCGTGTCATCTCGATCAACGGGTCTTAGGCCCCCACGCACTTTTCTGGCCATTTATTAGACCCTGTTTTCACAAATATACCCTCTCTGGTGGTTCAACCTCCTGTTCTGTTGGATTGGTCTGATCACTATCTAGTTCCCATGCTGATCTATGATATTTTGCCAGCGCAATCTAGTAAATACCTTCTCATTAAAGCGCCCCTGGCACAAATTGAATTGGGAACATTTTCAAAGTCACCTTGCTGCCATCTCTCCGACTGTTCCAGTCGACCCGAACAAGGCCTATTGGACCTTTTCTAATTGGATCACTTAGGACGGCCTTATTCCCACCAAGCTGTCTATGAATCGGCATACTAAATCTAATCCTTGGTATAACACTAAACTAGCTGCCTTAAGCAAGATCTGTAAGAAGCTGGAGAGAACTTGACGACGGGATTTTGACCCTATGTCCAAGGATCTCTATGTTGAGCGTGCCGCATTTTATGCCGAGCAAATTAGCAGGAGTTCCAATCCAGCTAAGAATATTTTCTCCATAGTCACAGAGCTCAAAACACAGAAAGCCGCCGCAGGTTCAGTGATCACCTCTGATTTGCAATGCAACGAGCTGGCAACATTTTTTGTCAGGAAGGTTGAGGACATTTATAAAAGCTTTCCTGTGGTTCCCATAGGCCCCCCTGAGATATCCTGTGACCTCATTGATGGCATCCTGGAGGTTTTTCCCCCATCACTCAAGAGGTCTTACATACACTTTGTTCGAAGGTGAAGTCAGGCTCCCCTGCTGATCCTCTGAAGCCTGACCAATTTCAAAGGATCTTACCCGCCATCATACACCCTCTGGAATTGGTGATTAATGGGTCCTTGAGTACAGGGGTGGTGCCCAGGGCTTGGAAGCAGGCCAGGGTAAACCGTTGCTCAAGAAACCTTCTTCAGACCCTGAAAAACCCGAAGGTTTTCGGCCTACTTCCCTGTTACCTTGGCCTGCGAAGATTACAGAGGCCTACATTAATTCCCTTCTCACGGAACATTTTACTATAAACCACAGGCTCGATCCCTCTCAAAATAGTTTTCGGCACAGCCACAGCACTGAGTCAGCACTTTTGGCCGTAACTGAACATCTGTACAAGGCCTTAGATGCGGGGCAGATGTTGGCAATGATCCTTTTGGATCTCAGTGCCGTGTTTGACACGGTGTCTCATGCCATCTTGCTGAATCGGCTGTCGGAGGCTGGTGTTACTGGCTCAGCACTTAAGTGGATGTCCTCCTTCCTCGCAGACAGGACGTTTCAGGTAGATGCCCCCCTTTTGCCTCTGCTACTTTTACTATAGGCCAATGGGGTCCCACAAGGCTCGTCCCTGAGCCCTCTGCTCTTTAATCTTTATGTCCAACCCCTGGCGGGTGTAGCCAGGAGCAGAGCGTTGACCATGGTCTCTTATGCTGACGACACTCAGTTGGTGGTGGCTCTTTCGAGTGACCCCGAGCAGGACGCCATTTAAATTTCGGGACGACCTCTCGGCGGTTGCCGAGTGGATGGCCACCAACTGTCTCCAACTGAATACCAACAAGTCTGAAGTGCTGTTGGTGGGAGGGAACCATGATTGCTGGAGCGAGCTGTGGTGGCCCAAGAGCTTGGGTAAGGCTCCTATCCCTAAGCCTGTAGTAAAGAACCTGGGGGTCTGGATGGACACCTCACTCAATTTTCAGACTCAGACTAAAAAGGTGGCGGGAACCTGTTTCGGTTTGTTGCGCGGGCTCAAACCTATCCTGGCCTTCTTCAATGCCATGTCTAGGCAGATCATTATTCAGGCCTTGATTTTGTCTAGGTTGGATTATGCTTGCTCGCTGTATCTGGGAGCGAATAAATCTGAAATACAGAGGCTACAGAGAGTCCAGAACGCAGCCGCAAGATCTATTTTGGGCCTGCGCAGAACATCTGCAGTGACCAGTGCCATCCGTCGCCTCCACTGGTTGCCTGTGGCCAGGCAAATTGAGTTTAAGGCTCTGTGTATAGCCTATAAAATTCTGAAATTGACATCCGCTCAAATTCTGACGGATCTCCTTTTACCTTATATTCCCACACGATCACTTCGCTCCATGGGATAATGTCTCGTAGTGATCTGCCGAGTGAGAAGGGTCCGCGCCGGCGGGCGCTCCTTTCGTAGTAGAGCTGCCATTCTGTGGAACTCTTTGCCGGCCCACATTCGAGGACTCACTAATTATCTTCACTTTAGGAAGGCCATTCAAACTTTTCTTTTTCCCTCCTTATAGGCCTCCTGTGTTTTTGTGCATGCTATTCTCTTGCTGCTTAGCGCTGGGACGCCTCTTAGCTGGGGCAGCTGTTGCGCTCTATAAAATCTTTAACATAACATAACAACTGAATCGCTGCCCAGCCTCTGTGCATCCAGGCTGCTGCACCCCATCCACTTCCACTGCCCAGAGGTGTCTGCCCGCTACTGCCCACCCAGGCTGCTGCACCCCATCCACTCCCACTCCCCGGAGGTGACTGCCCGCCACTGCGCAAACAAGCCTCTCTGCTCACCTTTCGCAACCTGTGTGTAGAAAAGAGGGCCTACCACGTGCTGCTGCAAGCCCAAGGCCCACGGACAGGGCACCCTGCAAATCATGCAGCCCCATTCCACAGGCCACCAGGTCTCACATTAGTTGCTGAATCTTGATTTTGCCATGGCAGAGAACATGCCAGTGCACCCGGCTTTTCATCGCAGTCTGCACACCCACTCAGCCCTTGCTGTGCCACTAACTCTGTGACCAGCGAGGCGAAATGGCGGTAGGCCTGCGCGGTCTGACGGCCAGGCCTACACTGTGGTCCAGCAGGGCACACACAACCTGAGCTGTCCAGACCACCAGGACAGGCCATCAACGCATGCTGCACACCCACTCAGCAGTTACGGTAACCGTACCTCAGTGGACCAGAAGTCACCGCCCGTGCCGGTGTGCCTGTGCCGGCCACAGTGCATCTGGTGTGAGCAACTCTGAAATGGCGTAGAGCACCTGCGCCCGGTCTTTTTTATTGGCAGGGCCACATGTGCTGTGACGCCTGTGCTGGATGGGTGTGGTGTGGGTATATACCAGCCGTAAGGGATTGGCTGTGACATACTGACAACTAGGCTGTAACCAGCAGATCACTGCAATGTAAACCTGGGCCAAGTAGCATTGTTGTCCTTCCCTGTAAGCATAAGCAGAGTGGGCTGGCCTGGCATATGCCAGTCCTGCGTGAGGCTGTGAAGAATTACTCCGGAACCATGGGCGTGGCTCCGTCCTGGGCTGTATAAGGAATCAACTGATGCGGGTGTCCCTGTTGTAGTGCTGCCATCACCTGGGTCGCAAGTGCCAATGTGTCACTCTGTGAGCCAGGTCCCACAACATGGCCAATATGGAAGATACGGGGAATCACTGACCCTACATTCATCCATAGTTCCACACATGAAAGATGGTGGACATGACACATCTGTGTGGATATGAATGTGTACTGCACATTCAGTGGAGTGTTGCAGCTGTAGCAATACAGGGCCATGCAAAGTTCAAGGTTCAGTTTTTGGCACATGGGGTGCAGCAAATTAGAGCCAAGCTCATGGTCGGGGGTTAGGCTGCGCCAACATATGTACTTATACAATCACTCCGCCAATCCCCAAGCACTTATAAATTCACTATACACTCTCCTTGCAGTACTCTAATGATCCACTCTCTACGTACATACTTGTACATCGACCGAGACAGTTATATAACTGAAGTATTCCCCACTGCCAGAGGTAACATGGTTGCATACACTGTCCATAGCACAATGTAATGTGGTAGGGCCCAGGGGCAGCATCGTGCATACATAATGAACACACGAACACGTTTAGATAGATAGTGGAACTGGGTACGGGCACTTGCGTTAGACTCCTTTTTATTACCAGGGTCACATGTCCAGTGAAGTCTGTGCTGGATGCGTGTGGGGTTGGTGTAAGCCAGCCCTCCGGGAATGGTTGGTGCTGGCAACAAGTATAACAGTAATCATTGGATCAGACACAGAGATTCAATCATAAAGGGTCAATGATTTGTGGTGCACTAAGGTAGGGGCAGCAGATGTGAAATAATACACAAACCATTGTATCTTAAAGGGTCCATGACTTGTGGTACACTGAGGTAGGGGCATCAGATGTGAAAGTATACGCAGAACAAGCTGTGTTGCACTGATATAGGGGCATCAGAAGCACTCAGCGTGTGTGCAGACGGCGATGATGTGGGGTGCGGGCAAGCCACACTGGGAGCAATGTCTGTTGCCTACTGGACTGTATCATCTGCAATCGCAACTCAATGTGAATTGTGAGCCCTGCTATCCGCAGTGTAGATCGAAGGCAGTAGTCCGCACAGACATCGAGGAATGCTTTTAGTCACTTCCTCTTGACAAAATTCGAGGACATAGAGTATACAATACTCTCTGCAATAAATAAATCATGTATCAATTTAAATTGTGAGCTCTGCTGACCGCAGTGTAGGTGTATGGAACAAAAGATAAAACATTTATGGAATACACTATTGAGAAATGTAGGTTTCAGGGACGTTATAGTTAGTTGCCTACTGGACTCTGACATTAATGATTGAACACTGAATTTGAATTGTGAGCACTACTGAGCACAGTGTAGGCCGGAGGCAATGGTCAGAAAAGGGCCACAGCCACGTGGCATTCATTTGAGCTGCACAGATTGGGAGCACTTGGTTTTCTTAACCTATTATAGTCTCTTACACCGTTTGCATCTGTACTAATCTTGAATTGTGAGCCCTGCTGACCGCAGTGTAGGCCACAGTGTAGGTCACAGGCAGCGGTCAGGAAGGGCCCACATCCACGTGGCATTGACTTGAGCTGCATAGAGTTAGTAGTAGGTGTGGCGCTCAGCGAGTGCACAGCCAGCGAAGATGCGTGGTGCGGGCGGGCCGCACTGGGAGCAATCTCTCTTGCCTACCGGACTGCGTCATCTGAAATCGCAACTCGATCTGAATTGTGAGCCCTGCTGACTGCAGTGTAGGTCAGAGATAGTGGTCAGGAAGGGCCCACATCCACATGGCATTGACTTGAGCTGCATAGATTTAGTGGTAGGTGTGGTGCTCAGCGTGGTCGCAGCCAGCGATGATGCGTGGTGCGGGCAGGCCGCACTGGGAGCAATATCTCTTGCCTACTGGACTGCGTCATCTGCAATCGCAAATCGATCTGAATTGTGATCCCTGATGACCGCAGTGTAGGCTGGAGGCAGTGGTCAGGAAGGGCCCACAGCCATGTGGCATTGACTTGAACTGCATAGAGTTACTGGTAGGTGAGGTGCTCAGCATCTGCACAGCCAGCGATGATGCGTGGTGCGGGGTCGCCGCACTGGGAGCAATCTCTCTTCCCTACTAGACTGCGTCATCTGCAATCGCGATTCAATCTGAATAGTGAGCCCCGCTGACCACAGTGTAGGCAGGAGGCAGTGGTCAGGAAGGGCCCACAGTGGTTGGTGTGGCGCTCAGCGTGTGCGCAGCCAGCGATGATGCAATATCTCTTGCCTACTGGACTTCATCATCTGCAATCGCGACACAATCTGAATTGTGAGCCCTGCCATCTGCAATGTAGATCGATGGCAGTAGTCAGCACAGACATCAAAGAATGCTTTTTGTCACTTCCTCTTGACAAAATCCGAGGACATAGAGTACAATTCTGACTGCAATTAATAAATCAAGACTGAATTCAAATTGTGAGCTCTGCTGTCCGCAGTGTAGACTAACATTCAGTGTTCCTTTTAACTTGCAAGATGAATTTGGTCATTGTACTAAAGCTATAACTGACATAAAACAAGTTCTTGAAGCAAGAATACTAAAAGGATATTATGTAGGTTTTAGGGACGTAATACTTAGTTGCCTACTGGACTCTGCAATTAATGAATCAAGAGTCAATTTTAAATGTGAGCCATGATGACCGCACTGTAGGGCGGAGAAAGCAGTCAGCATTGGCCCACAGCAATGTGGCATTGAGTGGAGCTGCTCAGTTAGTGTCACCTGAAGCAAACAGCATGTGTGGAACTTGCGATTATGCGTGGTCTGGGCGGGCTGCACTGGTAGCAATGTCTTTTGCCTAATGACTTCTGCCTTAACAAGTCCACGAGGCATTGACTTGTGGTGCACTGAGTTAGTGGCACCTGAAGCACTCAGTGTGTGTGTGCAGTCTGGAATGATGCGAGGTCCGGGCAGGCCACACTGGGAGCAATGTCTCTTGCCTACTGGACTGTGTCATCTGCAATCGAGACTCGATCTGAATTGTGAGCCCTGCTGTCGGCAGTGTAGATCGAAGGCAGTAGTCTGTACAGACATAAGTCTGTGGTGCTGTGCTACTGGGTTCGCAAGGGGCCTGTGTCGAGGAGGCCGGCAGTCACAGCGGAGGCCTCATGGCAGGGTGAGGGCTGCCTCCCTGGCAGATGCTTTGGCCTTCCCACAAGTGAATCACGCCCAGAGCCCCAGCCTATTTATTCATACTCCTCTGCTGGAGTGGCGTATTTGGACCAGCCCACTCCACTTCCGCTTCCAGGGGGGGACAACACAGCTACATGACCGAGATCTTCCCCAGCGCCTGAGGTAACATGGTTGCGTCTATTGTCCACAACACTACAAGTACCAGCAGTATGTGTCCACATGGAGAGGTTTGTGCTCTGCATGGTGAGGTCTGTCGAGCGCATCACTGCTACACTTGGTATTGTGTGCATTACTATTGATGGGTGACCTGCATCCTTCACACATACTTGGTTGCCACATCTCCCAACATTCAGCTATTGTGTGGCTGAGGGACCATGCCATTTTAGGATGGTCTGCTGTCCTGTTCTGCGCTGCCTCAGTGGTAGTAGGGAGGGGGGTGGTCCAGGGGGGAGGTTCTGAGGGTGGTGACAGTGGGTGCTGTGGCCTTCTTGGGTGTCAGAGCTGCATTATCAGTAACTCTATGACATGTGTTGGTCTTTAGATGTGATTCTGGGCTAGGCTCCCTTTCACACTTTAGGTAGGCGTCCTGCTTTACACCAGTAAAAGGCAGATGTTAAATTCCTCCTGCTAACACAGCTTATCGCCTGTTTTTGGATTGCACCCCAGATTTGGCTGCTCTTTGAAAATATCGGGAAGTGGTGTTTTTGTGTTATTTTTGCACGGAAACGCCTACTCTGCATATTATTAGAGTTAGTTGTTGCTCTCATTTGTGACGATTTTTTTTGCAGAAGCTATTGCTGGAAAACTGGTGATATCGTCTGCTTTCACTCGGTTGAGAATAGAATGATAATTTAAAATCACTGAAAAAAACATAGGTTTAATGGACATTATAATTAGAAATTAGCATTTAAAAAATGTTTGAAATTCACTGAAAAAACCATAGGTTTCAGGCAAGTTATAGTTAGAAATTAGCATTTAAAAAACCTTAGAAGTTCACTGAAAAAACCATAGGTTTCAGGGACATTGTAGTTAGAAATTGGCATTTAAAAAACCTTTGAAATTCACTGAAAAAACCATAGGTTTCAGGAACGTTATAGTTAGTTGGACATTTCACTCGTACAAAACCATAGAAATTCTGCAGTTACAGCTAGTTGAGCTAACTATAACTCCCACCCACGCAATGCACTGCTTCACTGATGACATCTCAAAGGACATCACTGAAGACATCATCCACGTGAAAATGATGTGATGCACCTCCTAACACCTTAATAAAACCTTTGATACACCCACTCTAAAATACAGACTACCATTTTCAAAACAATAGAGACCAATATCAGTTACTACGCACACACTCACTGATTCCTAGGTCTATACACACATCTACTCATTCACCCTTACAGGCACTCATACATGCAGGGGCTCATCAATACAACACTATCATAGGCACTCATACACCGATACAAACACTCACCCACTGCCACTCATCCATAGTTACTCACACATCTAGTCAGTCATGCAAAGAATCAATCACACTTCTATTTACTCACCTATACAGTTATATACACACAACCTCACTGATTCATACAGATACTGACATATACTTACTCACTTATACAATCACTGATACAGGTACACACTCATCCATACAATAACTCTCATAATCACTGACTCTCACGTATAGTCATTTATATACTCCAACTCTCACATACACTGCCTTTTACATATGTAATTACTTGGACATGTACCACTGAGATATCCATTCACTCACCAACCAATGCAGCAGCTTACCCAGCAATAGGCAGACTGATACAGACATTCACATAGTTTAGTTACTAACCCATGCATTCAGTAAGCCAAATTTAATCACTCACTTATACAGTCAGTCATGCACCTACTAAATCCTCCACCCAGACACTTATACACACACTCATTCTTCAATACACCTTGGGCAATATATATATATATATATATATATATATATTCACTGAAAAAACCATAGGTTAGAGACCATATATAGTTAGCTGGACATTTTATTGACATAAAACCAATGAAATTCCATATATAGTTAGTTGCACTAACTATATATCGCGCACCCGCAATCCACTGCTGATGATGTCACATATTACATCATTCATGACATGGTCAGTGACATCACTGATGACATCACTGATGACATCTCAAATGACATCACTGATGACATCACTGATGACATCTCAAATGACATCACTGATGACATCATCTAGTGTCTGTGTGTTTTTGTAAAGTTTAAATATGTTTTACATATTGAAGAATGAGTGGATGTATGGAAGACTGAGTGTGTGTGTGGCTGGCTGGGAGGTGTGTGACTCTGTGCATATCAATGTGTACTTGTATCAGTGATTGTATAAGAGAGTAAGTATGTGTTAGTATATGTGTGAAAAGTATGGTGTTCTGTGTTTAACTGTATAGATGAGGAAATCGAAGTGTGATTGATTCTTCACAGGACTGACTAGGTGTATGAGTGCATATGATAGTGTTGTAATAATGAGTGACTGTATGTATGAGTGATTGTATGGGTGAATGAGTGAATGTGTGTGTAGACGTAGGAATCAGTGAGTGCGTATGTAGTAACTGGTATTGGTGTGTCATGATGTCATCAGTGATGTCATTTGAGATGTCATCATTGATGTCATTTGAGATGTCATCAGTGATGTCATCAGTGATGTCACTGAAGTATGGTGTTCTGTGTTTAACTGTATAGATGAGGAAATGGAAGTGTGATTGATTCTTTACAGGACTGACTAGGTGTGTGAGTAACTCCATGGATGAGTGGCAGTGTGTGAGTGTCTGCATAGGTGTATGAGTGCATATGATAGTGTTGTAATAATGAGTGACTGTATGTATGAGTGATTGTATGGGTGAATGAGTGAATGTGTGTGTAGACGTAGGAATCAGTGAGTGCGTATGTAGTAACTGGTATTGGTGTGTCATGATGTCATCAGTGATGTCATTTGAGATGTCATCAGTGATGTCATCAGTGATGTCATTTGAGATGTCATCAGTGATGTCACTGACCATGTCATGAATGATGTAATATGTGACATCATCAGCAGTGGATTGCGGGTGCGCGATATATAGTTAGTGCAACTAACTATATATGGAATTTCATTGGTTTTATGTCAATAAAATGTCCAGCTAACTATATATGGTCTCTAACCTATGGTTTTTTCAGTGAATTTTCAAGGTTTTGTAAATGCAAATTCCTAACTATATATGGTCTATAACCTATGGTTTTTTCAGTGAATTTCATTGGTTTTTTAAAAGCTAATATCTATAGCTGTAAAATATATTCTTTATTTCGTGACGTATCACGTAGCCATGTGAGACGCCTCATGACGCGTCGCATAACCGTGACGTATCGGCTCTGCAGCGCAAACAAAACCCGTAACGTAAGCGTGCCGGAGCACGCTTACAGATATATATATTTTTTTTAACCTTAATTAGACAAAATCCACATGTGCACATATCTTGAGGCCTTGCAAAGGCACATCAAACAAACAGTCCCTACAATTTTGCCAAGTTTGCTGGAAATCTATTCCCTTAATTTTTTTTTTACTGTTTCTCTTGGTTTTCCCCTTGTTACGCTTACCGGGACGCTACCCGGTACGCGAACCGGACGCTCCAAAAACACAAGATGGCGGACTCCCGTTACGCTGCCGGTTAGCTGCCCGGTTCGCGTACCGGGAAGCGCCTCTACCGCGAAAAATCGCGGGGGACTTTAATATCCCCCTCATCAATCCTAGGGGGTCAGGAGGGGTTTACCTTGCCCCCTTTCCTTCATTTCCCCCTTCTTTTTTCACCACATCTTGTCTCTCGAACCTACCGAGAGACAAGATGGCGGCCGCTCCGGACTGTTTACAATGTTGACAGCTACGCTGCCGGTTAGCTGCCCGGTGAGCTGCCCGGTGAGCTGCCCGGTGAGCTGCCCGGTTCGCGTACCGGGAAGCGCCTCTACGGCGTAAAATCGCAAAAAAATTTATTTTTTAATTTTTTGCCCCGCGGGGCACTTTAATATCCCCCTCATCAATCCTAGGGGGTCAGGAGTGGTCTACCTTGCCCCCTTTCCTTCATTTCCCCCTTCGTTTTTCACCACATCTTGTCTCTCGATCGTACCGAGAGACAAGATGGCGGCCGCTCCGGACTGTTTAGAATGTTGACAGACACCGGAGAGCCAATCAGCTTCGCTTCGTGAAGTTCCGTTACGCGTCAGGTACGCGAACCGGGGCGCTAACCGGAGCGCTGTCACAGATATATATATTTTTTTAAACGTTAATTTCTCAAAATCCACTGGAGCACATATATTGAGACATAGCAAAGGCACGTCGGGCAAACCATATCTACAATTTTGCCAAGTTTCATGTAAATCTATTCAGCCGTTCGAGCTAAAAGTGAGTCCAACCGCCCTATGGTAAAATGAATGGGAAAAACGCGTTTTGGGACCCCCCTTTTTTCTCGGCCCCCCCTTGACGAAACCCCCCCCAAATTATCAGGGGCTGCTCAGAAACAAAATGTGCCATTTTCCTGAAAATTTCAGCCAATTCCGTCCACAAACGCCAAAGTTATTAGACATAGAATTTTCAGAAATCCCATAGAGAAAAAATCCTAACTATATATACCCACTGGCTATCGCCAGTAGGTAATATACATATATAAACATATATAATCTGCATATCTATATAAATATAAATGCATGCATACATATACATATATGCATACATATGCATGTTATTTACATGAAAGTTTTAAAAACACTAATAAAAGCAAAGCTAAAAAGCCACCTCATTACAAACAGAATGGCTTTAACTTAAACGAGGGCGAGATCTATTGCATTTTCAATGCTTGTTTACTTTGGTTCTATCAAGAAGGCATTCAGATGTGTCACACATTTGCCATAAATTCTGAATGTTAGCACTCTAGTTTCTCATTAGATCACTGTAGTAAAGCTAGTGCTCACCAGGGAAGTCTGCTGCTAATCATGGTTTGCAGCCATTTTCCCGCATTTTTTATCCCGCAGACTTTCAGTCCGCATACCATTATCCCGCAAGGTCATTGACCTCGCATACCATTATCCCGCATTTTTCAAAACGCATGTGCATTTATCGCGCATGCCTTTACAAAGAATTACGTTTTAAAGGCATGTATGGTAAATGCATTTGCGTTGTGAAAACCACGATGACGAGAGAGGTAAGTGGGTTTGTGTTAATTTTTTCGTGGGTTAGTGATTGTGTAGTGTAGTGTAGTGTTGTGTAGTGTAGTGTTGTGTTAGTGTAGTGTAGAGTTGTGGTGGTTGTTTAGTGTAGGGTCATGCTGGGGGTAGTGTTTTAGGGTTTAGGGTTGTGTTGTAGTGTTTGCGTAGTGTAGGGTCATGCTGGGGGTAGTGTTTTAGGGTTTAGGGTTGTGTTGTAGTGTTTGCGTAGTGTAGGGTCATGCTGGGGCTAGTGTTTTAGGGTTTAGGGTAGTGTTGTAGTGTTTGCGTAGTGTAGGGTCATGCTGGGCGTAGTGTTTTAGGGTTTAGGATAGTGTTGTAGTGTTTGCGTAGTGTAGGGTCATGCTGGGGGTAGTGTTTTAGGGTTTTGGGTAGTGTTGTAGTGTTTGCGTAGTGTAGGGTCATGCTGGGGTGTAGTATTTTAGGGTTTAGGGTAGTGTTGTAGTGTTTGCGTAGTGTAGGGTCATGCTGGGGGTAGTGTTTTAGGGTTTTGGGTAGTGTTGTAGTGTTTGCGTAGTGTAGGGTCATGCTGGGGTGTAGTGTTTTAGGGTTTTGGGTAGTGTTGTAGTGTTTGCGTAGTGTAGGGTCATGCTGGGGTGTAGTGTTTTAGGGTTTTGGGTAGTGTTGTAGTGTTTGCGTAGTGTAGGGTCATGCTGGGGGGTAGTGTTTTAGGGTTTTGGGTAGTGTTGTAGTGTTTGCGTAGTGTAGGGTCATGCTGGGGGTAGTGTTTTAGGGTTTTGGGTAGTGTTGTAGTGTTTGAGTAGTGTAGGGTCATGCTGGGGGTAGTGCTTTAGGGTTTTGGGTAGTGTTGTAGTGTTTGCGTTGTGTAGGGTCATGCTGGGGGTAGTGCTTTAGAGTTTAGGGTAGTGTTGTAGTGTTTGCGTAGTGTAGGGTCATGCTGGGGGTAGTGTTTTAGGGTTTAGGGTAGTGTTGTAGTGTTTGCGTAGTGTAGGGTCATGCTGGGGGTAGTGTTTTAGGGTTTAGGGTAGTGTTGTAGTGTTTGCGTAGTGTAGGGTCATGCTGGGGGTAGTGTTTTAGGGTTTAGGGTAGTGTTGTAGTGTTTGCGTAGTGTAGGGTCATGCTGGGGTGTAGTGTTTTAGGGTTTTGGGTAGTGTTGTAGTGTTTGCGTAGTGTAGGGTCATGCTGGGGGTAGTGTTTTAGGGTTTAGGGTAGTGTTGTAGTGTTTGCGTAGTGTAGGGTCATGCTGGGGTGTAGTGTTTTAGGGTTTTGGGTAGTGTTGTAGTGTTTGCGTAGTGTAGGGTCATGCTGGGGGTAGTGTTTTAGGGTTTAGGGTAGTGTTGTAGTGTTTGCGTAGTGTAGGGTCATGCTGGGGGTAGTGTTTTAGGGTTTAGGGTTGTGTTGTAGTGTTTGCGTAGTGTAGGGTCATGCTGGGGGTAGTGTTTTAGGGTTTAGGGTTGTGTTGTAGTGTTTGTGTAGTGTAGGGTCATGCTGGGGGTAGTGTTTTAGGGTTTAGGGTAGTGTTGTAGTGTTTGCGTAGTGTAGGGTCATGCTGGGGTGTAGTGTTTTAGGGTTTTGGGTAGTGTTGTAGTGTTTGCGTAGTGTAGGGTCATGCTGGGGGTAGTGTTTTAGGGTTTAGGGTAGTGTTGTAGTGTTTGTGTAGTGTAGGGTCATGCTGGGGGTAGTGTTTTAGGGTTTAGGGTAGTGTTGTACTCTTTGTGTAGTGTAGGGTCATGCTGGGGGTACTGTTTTAGGGTTTAGGGTAGTTTAGTTGTTTAGTGTATGCTAAAGGCATATTCGTTCTAAACGTTTTCGTTATTTTAATTTGCGGCCTAATAGTACATGCGGGATTTTTTTTGCGGACTGATGGTATGCGGGATTTCGTCATATATTCGCTAATCTTACTTTCTATGGCAAAATGAACCCCCTCATTTTGTTCCTTTTTAAATTAAATGTTTTAAGAGTTACCACTTTATTCCAATCAAGATGGCTTCAGGTGTGCCATACCTTTGTAATAAGTAGGACTGTTAGCACTCTAGTTGTTCTTTAGAACACTCTGGGACATTCTGTCATTGGGCTATAGTTGGGCTACATCTGGCTGATATTTGGGCTACATTTGTTTTTTTTGTCTCTGGTGGCCATCTTTGGGCTACATTGGGCTACATTGGGCTACATTGGGCTACATTTGGGCTCCAACATATATATAGCCCAATGTAGCCTAATATATATTTTTCAAAGTTAATTTTCGTAAAAACCACTGGAGCCTATATCTTGAGACATAGCAAAGGCACATCGGGCTACCAGTCCCTACAATTTTGCCAAGTTTGGTGTAAATCCATTCAGCCGTTCAGGCTAAAAGTGAGGCCAACCGCCTTATGGAAAATTGCATGGGAAAAACACGTTTTGGGACCCCCCTTTTTTCTCGGCCCCCCCTTGACGAAACCCCCCCAAATTTTAAGGAGCTGCTCAGAAACAAAATGTTCAATTTTCCAGAAAATTTCAGCCAATTCTGTCCTCAAACGCCAAAGTTATTCGACATAGAATTTTCAAAAATCCCATAGGAAAAAAATCCTAACTATATATACCTACTGGCTATCGCCAGTAGGTAATATATATATATATATATATATATATATATATATATATATATATATATATATATATATATATATATATATATATATATATTACCTACTGGCGGTCGCCAGTAGGTATATATAGTTAGGATTTTTTTCCTATGGGATTTTTGAAAATTCTATGTTGAATAACTTTGGTGTTTGAGGACGGAATTGGCTGAAATTTTCTGGAAAATGGAACATTTTGTTTCTGAGCAGCCCCTTAAAATTTGGGGGGGTTTCGTCAAGCGGGGGCCGAGAAAAAAGGGGGTCCCAAAACGTGTTTTTAACATTGAGTTTTCCATAGGGCGGTTGGACTCACTTTTAGCTCGTACGGCTGAATGGATTTCCACGAAACTTGGCAAAATTGTAGGGACTGGTAGCCCGATGTGCCTTTGCTATGTCTCAAGATATATGCTCCAGTGGTTTTTACGAAAATTAACTTTGAAAAATATATATTGGGCTACATTGGGCTATATATATGTTGGAGCCCAAATGTAGCCCAATGTAGCCCAATGAAGCCCAATGAAGCCCAATGTAGCCCAAAGATGGCCGCCAGAGACAGAAAAAAACAAATGTAGCCCAAATATCAGCCAGATGTATCCCAACTATAGCCCAGTGACAGAATGTCCCACAGTGTTTTAAAGAACAACTAGAACGCTAACAGTCTTACTTATGACAAAAGTATGGCACACCTGAAGTCATCTTGATTGGAATAAAGTGGTAACACTTAATACATTTAATTTGAAAAGGAACAAAATAAGGGGTTTCATTTTGCCATAGAAATGTTATATATATATATATATATATATATATATATATATATATAATATATATATATATATATATATATATATATATATATATATATATATATATATATATTACCTACTGGTGGTCGCCAGTAGGTATATATAGTTAGGATTTTTTCTCTATGGGTTTTTTGAAAATTCTATGTCTAATAACTTTGGCGTTTGTGGACGGAATTGGCTGAAATGTTCAGGAAAATGGCACATTGTGTTTCTGAGCAGCCCCTAGAAATTTGGGGGGGGTTTGTCAAGGGGGGGCCGAGAAAAAAGGGGTGGCCCAAAACGTGTTTTTAACATTGAGTTTTCCATAGGGCGGTTGGCCTCACTTTTAGCCCGAACGGCTGAATGGATTTGCACGAAACTTGACAAAATTGTAGGGACTGGTAGCCCGATGTGCCTTTTGTAGGTCTCAATATATGTGCTCCAGTGGATTTTGAGAAATTAACGTTTAAAAAAAGATATATATCTGTAACAGCGGACCGGGCAGCGTTCCAGTACGCGTACTTTTCGCGCAACGGAGCTTTGTGAAGCGAAGCTGATTGGTTCTCCGGCGTCTGTAAACATTCCAAACAGTCCGTAGCGGCCGCCATCTTGTCTCTCGGTAGGATCGAGAGACAAGAGGAGGCCAAAGCGAAGGGGCAAATGACCATAAGGGGGCATAGTAGATTCTCGCTGACCCCCTAGGTTTGATGTGGAGGTTTTAAAAGAGCCCCGCGGGGCAAAAAAAAAAAAATAATAATAATCGAACGGCTGAATGGATTTGCACGAAACTTAGCAAAATTGTAGGGACTGGTAGCCCGATGTGCCTTTGCTAGGTCTCAATATATGTGCTCTAGTGGATTTTGAGAAATTAACGTTCAAAAAAAGATATATATCTGTAACAGCGCTCTGCTTCGCGTACTTTTCGCGTTACGGAGCTTTGCGAAGCTGATTGGTTCTTCGGCGTCTGTAAACATTCCAAACAGTCCGTAGCGGCCGCCATCTTGTCTCTCGGTAGGATCGAGAGACAAGAGGAGGCCAAAGCGAAGGGGCAAATGACCATAAGGGGGCATAGTAGATCGTCCCTGACCCCCTAGGTTTGATGTGGAGGCTTTAAAAGGGTCTCGCAGGGCAAAAAAATATATATCGTTTTTTTAGTTTTTTTGCGTGGAGTGCGCCCGGTTCGCGAACCGGGAAGCATTCTGGGGAGCGTACTTTCTTGAAAATTAGTGAAAAAAGTTAGAGTAAAATAATAATTGTGAGTGATCAGATGTAGGGTAGCTCTGAGAAGAGCTTTTGGGTTTATGGTACATTTAGGTACTTATAAGTAGGTACCAATGCACAGTCTTAAATTCAGAGTGAAAATTCTGTTGCCCTCATCTGAGAAGTGAACTCCATCTCCTCTGTAGATATCTTGCATGTAGTAACGCAAGTTATTGTTGTACAGGGAGCCCATTCCATGGTCTCTCATGTAAGCTGAAACAGATTTGTTTACATGCTTCCTCGATTTCTCAATTTGTGGACAAAATTGGTTCGACCACCTCCATTTTTGTCTTTGGCATATATTTGAATATACCAAGGCAGTCTGAGGAAAAAGTGCCATCAATTGCTCAAAGGTGTCCTTTAAAAGCATTTCCAGACCTACCCCAGTCAAAGTGCCCAAATCATTACCTCCACAGTGCACAATTAACAGGTCAGGTTTTGGCAAATGCATAAAGGTTTTCACCAATGGTATCAATTGGTGACATTTTAATCCTCTGTGGCCAAACCACTTAATTTCCACATCTTGTAAATTGAGGTTAGGTAAATTCCTGTTTTCAGCGTACCTCTGAGCCCAATAGATGTAACTATGTCCAACAATCCAGACAGAAAACATGGCGAGAGAAGGTTCTCCTGCAGTCAGATGAAGTGTGGCAATGAAATGGCAGTTGAAAAAATGAGAGTGTAAAATGAAAAAAAATGAGGAGTTTCTGTGTTAATGAAGCAGTAAGAGTGATTGGTGGATTTTGATTGCTGAAAACAGAAAGTTAGGGTGCATGGATGAGTTCGTTGAAAGATGTATTTTGAGTGGCGAAGAAAAAATCATTAAATGAAAGATTGCACTGGATATGCAGGTGCACTGAGAGTTCAGAGTTCAATTGCAACATTGTTGTGTGAACTTGGAAACACCAGAGGTCTTGCAAGAGGTGGTTGCTATGCAGAAAAAGCAGAGAGGGGGCAGAGGGGGAAGGGTTTTGATTTGAAAAAAAGTGAGGGAAGAGTTTTGATTGGGTGACATGACAGATATGTGTGAAGAATTACAGCATTTCTGTGCTTTTGAAAGCTGCAGACTCTGGAGTGCATACCTTTTGCTCTGCTGAAGACAAATTGGTGTGTTTCTGAGACTGTTTTGAAACTCAAAGTATTTGCTAAGGTGAGAAAAGATTTATTTAATTTAGATAGAAAATAGTGTTCTTTAAGGAGAAAATTATGAAGAAAGTTGTGTTTTTCAAATGTTGCTTTGTCTCAAGTGTTTTACAAATAGATTTTGTTTCTTTGAGAAATTGTAATTGGAGAAAATGTGAAGTATTAGTACTGACAGGGTTTTTATGTGCATAGGAGCTGTGGAGTGTTTTCAAATTATGACTTGTAAATCGTTTTTGAGAAAAAGCAATGGTTTTAATATTGATGACAAGGACATAATGGTGTCTGCTTCTTTATAAGGTAATTGAGAGTCTCTGATGTTATTTTTCCCATTTTAATGTAAGAAGTTTGTCTGTGGAGCAAATTGCTTGTAAATATGCTCCCACCTGTGCATGGCAAATTTAGATTTTGAATGTTTGCGTTATATAGGCATGTTAAAGGTGACTGAAACATGCTGCAAAGGCAATCAAAAAACGCTTTTATGTGTCTTAAGGACATTTTAAGTCATTTCCCCATGTGCAGTGTTTTCAAATTATGAGTTGAAAATCGTTTTTGAGGTAAAGGAATGTTTTCAAAATTTATGTGCGCCATATGCCCCCAAATTTCTTTTTCAGGGGTGCAGCAGGGTGTTCTTGAGACACCCCTGCACCCTCGGAAAAATTCGTAATTTGCGATGAGGTAATTGCTAATCGCAAATTGCACCTTCATTCCTATGGGCCTCCTGCTGCATGGAAATGAATGGGTAATTTGTAATTAGCAAATAGCTCATCGCAAACTAGGAATGGTAAAGAATCGCTATTTATTCCTTAAAGTTCGCTATTTAGGAAATGCAAAAAACTTTGATGATACATATGGCGGTTCATCTCTAACAAGATAAGAAGCATAGGGATAGATTTATGATGACTGGCGCATCACCAGGGATGTGTTAGTCATTCTGTGCCGCTGTTCCGTCACCTATGGTGTGCTGCATTTACAATGCGGCGTATCATGGGGCAAAAACAGCACAGATGCGTGACGTATCTGTGCCGTAAAGGTGGCGCATTGCTGGAGTTGTATCGCAAGTGTGATGAAGCTCCAGCAAGGCTCAGGGGTGCCCCTGTCGCAGGGTTTCTGTTCTCACACAGAACTGTGGACAGAGGATTGGAACCTCAGCGAATTAGGGTGTCCCAAAACTCACCTTAGTAATCAAAAACCCCTTAGCAAGCTAGGTACAGTGTCACATTGGATATAACAAACTCTCAATGTTTAGACAATCCAGAATATGAACTTATAGTACCTCAGGATACGTGGAACTCATGAACAGTCGGTCGTTATATATTTCTTAGAAACCAGAACATGGAGTTAAGAAGAACACATGTGTATTTGAAATGTTTATTTACTAATGCCGTCTTCTCAGGCGTAGTATCTTAGATAATAGAAGTACACATATTATCAGTAGCAAAATTACCAGCATAGTTACTAGTACATAAAAAGCGAATGGTGACAGTATGTTAACATGCTGTAAATGAATAAGAGTTAGCAACACTTATAAGCAGCCGCGGGCCGTGGAGGGAGTTACGGTGGGGCAGGGAGGCGGGGAGGGGGAGGGGCAGGGTGGAGAGGGCTCTACCCTGCCCCTCCCACTCCCCGCCTCCCTGCCCCACCGTAACTCCCTCCACGGCCCGCGGCTGCTTATATCTCACGCTGCCTAATACACATATTATATTATTTGCTAAGAAGGTCTCTTTGTGTTGGTTTAGGGCGTGCCCATACTTTAGTGTCTTAGATTTGAAGGAATCACATCAGCATACAGCAGCTCTCTCTTCATGTGAACCGCATCAAGTGTTGTGTATGTGTGTTCGGCAAAGCAATATAAAACCCGCCTCATGCCCAGAATTGGCAGAAGCTGCACTTATGTTATGAGTATGAAGTCGTGGAGATCAGACCTCATAACAATTCTGTATCGTGTTGTTCTTGAAACTTCAGCACTCGCTGTACAGATATAGTTTAACAAGTAAAGCAGATAGTAGAGCAATAACATATTATTCTCATGTAAATCACGATGAACTATTAGGTTGAAAGCTAAAGCAACAACTAAGTGTCGTGTGCAGAAGTTGCAAAAAAGGAAAAATGGCGTTTAAACCGGTAATGAGCCCATGCTAACTTAACACGGTGTAAAGATATCCAGGATCTAGATGACACCTCCCCATGATCCGGAAACGAACTGAATAAGATAATAGAAGTGCCATGTCATGAGAGCAGATTGCAACTTTATATGTGGACGGTCCGCAAGGTAAAACATTAAAAACTAGGAAAATTTAATGCTAAAGAAAAATAAAACAGCCAACTACTTTATCGAGGCTTAAGCCAATAGGCAAGCTAAATAATAAAAACTTGACAAATAAGTCAATGAATTGTCAATGAAATGCTAGTACTCAGCATATCAAACATGAAAAAGGTCTATGACATAACTGTGTATGCAAAATAAGCTGCAACAGCCTCCAATAGGAAGTCACCGTCTTCATCCGAAAACAGTTCAGCCATCCAACTTAAAAGCGGAAAAGAACATACGTGCTCTCCCAGCACCGGATCCTCTATCACCATCAGAGGACAGCTCGGTGGGTTTTCAAGAAAGCTCTGTTCCAAGAAAGACTGTGTTGCCGCCAGTAAATTCCAGGGACCAATTAGTCCATGCATCAATGCCACAGCCATAATCCTTTCGCCAGGACAAACCAACTCGTGAGTAATGATAGGAGTCATCAGCTGATTAAAGTCGACGTCAGGAGAAACCGGTCCGCAGAGACACAAATCAATGGCCCAATCGAAATCACAGGTCTGGCAGTGAAATACAGGCTGGACACAGGTGAAGTAGGAGAATCAAAAAGATAATCCATATGCCGTGCTTAATATCGCCAACGGCATTGTGCCATAATATTCAAGCATGCGATTGCGGAACAGCGTCAGCAGCTGCAGGGCGGAAGCTTGCACAGGAGGGACATCCATATTTAAAAATGTAAAAAAGCACAAGAGCGTCCGTTGGTAATGCAAGTAAAAATGGGAATCCACCAAGCACAGTGGAAAAAATAGAATGAAAGAAAGCAGGGATGACTCCAAAGATTTTCTCAAATGAAGTCACGAGACCACTGGTAACAACTTTAAAAAAGTGCGCCAGGCCCTTTGTGGAGGACGCGTTAAAGATAGTCCGAACCATGTCGCTGAAATGCAAAGGCGAATCAGTATTTAAAAGGGTCTGCACCTCTGTACGGGTGTTCGCTATGTGAAGCACGAAAGTTTCACGGGCCGAACTCAAGGCCACCTTTCTCTGAGACAAAAGAGCTCTTATTCTTGCCATGCCGTTGAAATGTGCTCCCAAGGTTGGTATTTGTGGCCAGATTGAAAACTCCCTATGTTCATGTGTGGGAGGAAATAGAACATTTCTGCAGCAAATAACCCGTTCACTTACTGTTACGATAAAAGGAATACTTTTAATTAAACCAGAACAATCTTCATTATTGAGCATCAAATAACTACCATTTTCCAACAACTTGAACGTGGGGATGATAGCAGGAACTGGCGTGCCTTGCAACACGCAAGCCATATTTGGTCGGTGTTTGTTGCATGAACCGTGTAACTGTATGTGCCTACACATTAGTGAATGATCTGGCGTCTCAGTGCATTCCTCTCCATTCAGATAAACTTCTTGATCATCTTTGAAAATCTGTATGTGTATGGAAGCGACCAGACCTCATGAAGAAAACCACTACCTAAAGGTTCATAACGACCTATTGGTATATATTTCATACAATTTGAAAACTTATATAAAGCAAAAGGCAGCGTTATTAAACCGTGGATAAGGCACGTTGCCAAAGCAGCCAACCTTTTGGATTTATACTGGAAATGTTAAAGGAAGAATTACGGAGTAGGGCCTGTAAATCTTTAATGGACAACCGAGTAAAATTACTCCAACCATCATATTCCTCTAACTCCGGGATAGTAGGGGTGTTTAATTTTTTAGAAGTAGCCAATCCAAAGCATTTGGTCTGGGAAATTGTTTCATTCACAAACAACATATGATTTGGGATGAGACATGCACGGTGCAAAGCCTCAGTGCCTTGTACCTGCCAGGTTCGTGAACCCCAAACTGATGTAGATCCTGGATATCTTTACACTGTGTTAAGTTAGCATGGGCTCATTACTGGTTTAAACGCCATTTTTCCTTTTTTGCAACTTCTGCACACAACACTTAGTTGTTGCTTTAGCTTTCAGCCTACCTGCGTCAAGATCTATGCCTGCTTCAAGCAGGCGCAGGGTTTTGATGCAGCTTTGTCCTATCTGATTGTAAATGCGGCACACCGTGGGTGGCAGAGCAGCGGTGCACGTTAACTGGTGCATCCCTGGGGATGTGCTAGTTAATATAAATCTGCCCCTTTACATTTAATTATGTGCAGGGGACACAGAGTCGGTGAGGTTTATCCAAGGTTAAGAAGAGATGAGTCCTGTTCAGTGAAAAATTGGAGATAGGCCTCACCTCCTCTGCTCCTCAGCATCGTTGGACATGGTTAAATAATAGCTGCAAAATGTTACTCTTGTTAAACAATTTTACTATTATAATCTCTGAGATTTGTCTGTTACTGTGCAACATCTCATTGTTGTTATCTTTCTTTAAAGATAAAGACAACATCAACATGAGCGACAATTAGCAATCAGTTGATTTCGACCTCATCATTGAACTCGTAATTGAAACATCAGTGGATGTTGATCCCTTGGATGATTTCAATCCTGAGGATGAAGAAGAACGTGATGAGGATGCAGATTTGTCAGAATTGTATGACATAGGATGGGAAGCTGACGTGCTTGAGCCTATGGAACTATAAACATTTATTTTATAAATTTATAATAAATAAAAAGTAAATATGTAAACCGTTTAATTTAAAAATAAAGACACCTTCAAAAACAGGTTATGTGTAGTGTCTTCAATAAAATATTAAAATATGGTCATAAAATTAGATCAGATTCATATATAAAACAGCACAGGTAAAATGAATATAAATTCCATTTCTTTTCTGCTATTTCTGTATTCTAAATTTGCCATGTACAAAAAATTCTTCTATGTAAAAATGTTAAGTAGTGTGTTAAGTTTTTGATGACTGTTATTAATTTACTGTTGGGTAATAGTGGTTAATAACATTTTTTATTATATTTTACCACAGATTCAACTGCAGATTATTTCAAGATTTTAGGATGCCAAGCAAAGAAAGAGTGAGAAAGGCTGCAAAACGTCAAAGACAGCAGGTGAATGAAAAAAAGCAGCAGTCCTCTAACAAAAAGATTTGTCAAGTCACCAAGAAAGCACCGGGTAAGAGTACAAAAACATTCATAAGAAATATCTCTAGTAAAAAAAATATTACTACAGAAAATGTTTCAGTCCAGAAAAGGAGAAGCAATTCAAACGGTAAGGAAAGGCCAATGAGAAATGTTACTGCTAGAGTAAGAGATAACTCTATGCATGAAAGTAGAAGGAAACAACAGTTTAGGGACATTCGTAAACGAATGTTCCGCAACAGGATAATTGGCAATTTGTTAAAAAATATTAAGAAAGGTCAACAGAAAGTGGTTTTTTATAAGAGAAAAAAAATAGTTGAGAAAGTTATTGATCAGGCATTTGAAATTAAACGTAAGTTTTTTATTTTGACAATCAATAGAATTAGGAAGCTAAACAAGGCAATTTATGATTTCAAAAGAAATAGTAGATGGAAGAGAATAGTTAATCGTAGTAATTTTTGTGAAGTTTTTTCTGGAGAATGGATGCATAGTTCAAGCTCAGAGGCATTTTTTAATGAGGAGAGTTATTTCCAGGATAATGATTTGGTGCATGCAGTTGACACTAGTGGTCGAGCTTATGAAGTGAAAGATGGTTGTCCAGTTGAAAAAGAAAAACTTGTGACAACAGAGATAGAAGAGGTGTTAGGTAATGAGGTTTTAGGGAGACGTCCTAAGGGTCCTGTGTACACCTGGAAGTGTAGTAGTATTTGCAGTGTACGACAGGATTCCATCAATTTGCTTTGTGATTTTATACGGTCATTTAATAAGAAAAGTTTGAAGCAGAAAATGAAGTTGTTGCAAGAATTAGATCCTTGCAGAGTGAGAGAAGTGATAGGTTTGCATGGTCATTCACTGGCTTGTCTTTCCAGGAGAGTATGCCAGAGTGTTTTTCATCATTTCAGGATGCTAGCAGTGCATCATAATAAAGTGAGGAAATTAGTTAGAATGTTGTATTATGCTAAGAGTCCAGCAATTATGCTTAAACAATTATGCGCTGCTCTTTTGCATGGTTCTGAAATAGATGTGAAGAATATATGTGAAGAAATTGAGTTTTGTTACTTTGGAAGTAAAGAGGAGAATGTTGAAATTGACCAAGAAGAAGAGAGTAATGTGGAAGATAGTGTACAGGTTTCCAGTACAGATAATTTCCAGAGGGAAATTGCGACGTTTGAGGTGAAATCAAGTGAGAGGCCAAATTTCACTTGTGTGTGTTGTCGACGCACTTATTATAAGAATCAGACTAAGTTAGTGGATTTATATGGAAAAAGTGAAAGGGAAAATAATAGTGAATGGAAGGATTTTACAACATACTTGATGGTAGAAAATTGTTTTGATTTGGGATTGGATCAACGTGTGTGTACTTATTGTTGTAACAAATTAAATCAAAACCAGATGCCTGCTAGAGCAGTTCATAATAATCTGGAATTGGTTGAAATTCCTTCTGAATTGAAGGATTTAAATACTTATGAATCTATTTTGATTCAAAGTATCCATCCCTTTCAGGCTATTGTAAGAATGGAGCCAAAGACAGGGAAATTGCCTCCATCAGATTTCCAGAGAGGATTAAAGGGAAGAGTTGTTTATTTGCCTCTAGATTTGAAGAAAAACATTAACACAATTGGAGTAGAAAAAGTGGAAGAGGAACCTCTTGTTATCTTAGTTAATGGGGTTCCGACAAAGAATAAGAAAATATGGCAAGATTTAGTAGATGTTAGGAAAGTCAAAAGGGCAACATTGTATTTGAAAAAATATAATAAATACTATAAAAATGTATATGTTGCAGAAGAGGAAGTAAGTGAGGAAGAGGATAGCGATTTGTGTGCTGGTCAAATTGAGAAAGTAGAACCCTGTACTAGTGAAGAAATATATGAACATTATAGTGTTCATCCTTTGCATTCCAAGGAAGTCATGGGGAATGCTATTGAGTTGTTTCAAATGAAACAAGCGAAAGGGAGTCCCATTAGTGTTTGGGAGTAAAGTTTGGAAGCTCGGTGTTTCCCACAGCTTTTTCCAACAGGTCAGGGAGGAAGATATGATGAGCGACCTCATCAAATTCCTGCTTCTGAATACCGGAGTTTGCGATTGTATGCAGGAGATCCTAGGTTTCGACAATGCATTCCTTATTTGTTTCATCTCCTGTTTGAAAGCGATCTGTCTGGACTGTCATATGCAGTGAACCACATCTTGAAAAGTGGTATACACATGCAAAACATCTCGGCAAGTGACTTTATGGATAAAGTCAATGTCCAAGACAGTATTTTGGATTCTCACCTGATTAATCTCATGGCGTGTCAGCGTGGTACTAATGAGTACTGGTACCGTCGTCATGGTGATTTAAAATGTATGCTGAGGAACTTAGGAACTCCCACATGGTTCCTCACTTTGAGCTGTGCTGAGTATGGCTGGGAAGACTTACTTGAATTTCTACGAGAGGCAAATGCTAACGTAGAAAACATCGAATTCAAGACACCCGGAGAACTGTGCTGTTTGGATCCAGTCAATGTATGTAGGTACTTCAATCATAGATTTGAAGGTATGATGTCTTTCATCATGAATAAGAAGAATCCACCTATTGGAGAGGTGTTGGATTTCTTCTGGAGGAAGGAGTACCAAGCAAGAGGTGCTCCTCATATACATATGTTGCTGTGGATCAAGGATGCACCTAAATTTGGAACGGATGCAGAAGACTCAGTGATGAGTTTCATAGAACAGTATTCTACGTGTGCTGTTCCAAACGTAAAGGAGAAAAAAAGCCTAAGAGAAAAAGTTCTACGTTTCCAAAGCCATCGATGTGGAAAGTACTGTCGTCGTAAATTCCGGAACAAAGACAAGTTCTACACCAAATGTCGTTTCGGCTTTCCACGACCGGTGATTTCTAAAGGAAGAGTGAACAGTTTGATGTCTTCGCTGCGACATAATGTGATGAAGAAATCACCTAAAAACACATACAATTTGAAGAGGAACGAAGAGTCTAAGTACATCAACGACTACAACCCGGTGATTTTGTCCATGTGGAATGCTAACATGGATATACAGTTTGTGGCTGATAACTGTATGGCTGTGGCTCGGTATGTGACATCTTACATCACCAAAAAAGAGAAGACAGAATTGAAGGATATGTGGGAGGACATTTCCCATGAAAAGAGCCTCAGCAAGAAGTTGTACAGTTTCAGTCTGAAGATGTTGTCGCATCGAGAAATCGGAGCTTACGAATGTTCTGACCGGTTGTCTTCAGCAAGTCTCTATGCCAAGTCCAGGAGTATCGTTTGGGCGAGTGTTGGTCTTGCTGCAACGCGTAATCGAGTTCTGAAACCTGTGCGGGAAATTGAGTATTTGGCGGAAAAGGAGCCGAACAGTACCGACATTTTGAAGAGCAACATGTTGGATACATATTATCCAAATCGAAGCAGTCACCTCGAGAATGTTTGTCTGTATGAGGTTCTGCAAAATTACATATTCAAGAGGAACATCAAAGAAGATACTGAGAAAGGAGTGTATGCTGTAATAGGAAGTGAGGGTTGTCTGGTCAAGCAAAGAAAATGCCACTTGATAAACCATCGAAAATTGAGTGGCGAATCTCCTGAAAAAAAGTAGTTTTTCTATTTAGCACTTTTGCAACTTTTTAAGCCTTGGCGTGCAGAAGAGGAACTGCTTGGAGATTTCCTTTGTTACGAAGACTCATTCAATGCTGCCAAGGAGACCATAGAATGTCCTGCTTTTCCCAAATATGTAGAAATGTTGAATGTGGAAATTGAGCAGGAAGCAACGATTGGAGCCGAGATTGCCAGAGACAGTTCTCAGGACAGTCAGAGTTCTGCTTCATTGAGTCAGGATCCACTAGGAGGACCTCTTATCGAAAATGAAGCTGCCACTGCTATGAATGAAGTGGAAAGAGCCATGGCACATGCTCAGGAGGATGCGGTTAACTTAGAAGAGTTGGAAAGACAATTCAACGTTGAGCAGAGGAAAATATATGACGAAATTACCATGCAAATTGATCATGGATTAAGTCATGACAAGAAAGAGTGCTCATGTACGTCGTTGAAGCCTGTCCGACTGTACGTGAGTGGAGAAGCGGGAACTGGAAAAAGTTTCCTTATTAAAGCAATTTCATGTTATTTGCAGGAAAGGACAGAGTCATCGCTGTCTTGTGTTGTCACCGCTCCAACTGGACTGGCAGCACATAACATTAAAGGGATTACTTTACATCGTTTACTGATGCTGCCAGTGGAGCATGACAACAAATTAGAATATCACAAGCTATCTGGAGATGCTTGTTTTGAAGTTTCAAGAGTCTTGAGGAAAATGAAACTTCTTATCATTGACGAAGTAAGCATGGTTTCCAATGTCATGCTTGCCTTTGTGCATTTGAGAATGCAAGAAGTTCTCAAAACAGAGTATGATGTGTTATTTGGTGGCAAACACATCATTGTTTTCGGAGATCTTCTGCAGCTGACACCAGTGAAAGGGCAACCTGTGTTCAAAATGCTCATGCATGAAGATACCAGGAAGTGCTTAGGGAGCATTGGCAACGTCAATATATGGTTAAACTTCAATTATGCTGAACTGCATGAAAATATGCGTCAGGCAAAGGATGAAGTTTACAAGACTATTCTACAAGATGTTAGAATTGGAAAAGTGACCGAGCATGGGAAAGAAGCTTTACATGCACGATTACTGACAAATTTATATCCAGACGAAGATGTTGTGCCTGAGAATATTTTTCAGAAAGTTACTGAGAAAAAATCTGGAATATGTTTGATGCCAACTCTTGCAGAATGTGCCAAATTCAACAACAAAATGTTGCATTTAGAAAAGCAAGAGATTGTGAAACTGGAAGCTATTGACAGAGTAGAGCATATGGGATCAACAATTATTTTGTCTGAGAATCTGAAAACAAAATTGGATTCATTAGAGAAGAGTATATCTAAAACTGCGGGTTTTGAAAAGACTCTGAATGTGTGCTTGAACTGCCGTATAATTTTAAGAAGGAATTTACATGTTGAAAGAGGTCTGGTAAATGGATCAATGGGTAATGTTGTTGATTTTGTGAAATACAGAAATAGAGATGGAATTGAATTTTTAAAAATTAAATTTGATGGCATTGAGGAAGTACAGCTAATTGCTCGTTGTTCTGCTAGATTTTTGCTTGTAAAAGACTTATATGTTCGTCGTAAGCAGTTTCCTGTTTGCTTGGCATATGCGGTGACAATCCATAAATCGCAAGGTTTAAGTGTAGACTGTGCATTGGTGAATATTGGCAGTTCTGTGTTCAAGGAGGGTATGGCATATGTGGCATTGTCACGAGTTAGAACTTTATCGGGATTGTACTTGATTGAGTGTGATGTCACAAACATTTGTGCGGATCTAGATTGTGTTAAGGAATACAATAGGTTAAGAAGAGAGTATGCGCCACATTTGCCTCAGTATCCTTTGTTTGAGAAACGTGTGGTAGGCCGGAAACGAAGAAATGTGACCAATACTGGGGAGGTTGTAGCAAAAAGACGAAAAGTCGATGAACCTGAAATTATAAGCAGAAACAAAAAGGATTCTGTTGAAGATGTTGTTGGTTTTCAATTTGAAAACAGTTCTGGTGTCAACTGCTATGCTAATGTAGTGGTTAATGTTTTGTTTTCTCTAGAAAATGTAAAAGAAGAGATTGTGGTCAATTCTGATCAAAGATTTTGCAGTTTGTTAAATTCTGTGTTAGAGAAATGTAGCACTGATAGAACAAACATAGAAAGTGTGTCTGAAATTCGAAATCTGTTAGACAGATGTTCAGGCCAAACACAATTCTCTCAAAATAGTCAGCAAGATTGTCAGGAGTTTTTAATGTATATGCTTGATGTATTGCATGATGAAGGTGTAGATGTAGATCACCTGTTTGGGCTTTCTTATCAATGGCAGCATGACTGCGAGAACTGTAGGGTATCAAGTACTACTAGTGTAGACTCAGAAAGATTTATATATTTAACTTTGCCAGACAGTAAATCAGTCTCTTTTAATAAGCTAGTAAAAGCAGCCGATCACAACATGGGGTGTAGCCAATGTAAATCTGAAATGATGTCCACATTATTTATACGAACATATGGCCAGTATGTCATTTTAATGTTCCAACGATGTAGGCCTGATGGAACAAAATTGACAACTTTAATTAAAAATTTTGTGGCTTCACAGTTGTCAATATCAGGAAGGACTTTTGAAACTGTAGCAATTATATATCATGATGGTCCTTCAATAACATCAGGACATTATACAGCTTATTTAAAGTGTAGAAATGGCTGGTCATTCTGCAATGATTCTGTTTTAATTTTCAAAAAAAAATTGCCGTATGACCTTGGGATGTGCTCTGAGGAATTTCAAGAAGTTCTAATGGCTCCTACACGATTTGGCCTTGAGGATAAGTGTAGTACAGAGACATAACTTCTTACCATAACACTGGACGTCATGGAGAAATACGTGCACTTTGAATGAGTTCAGAAAAACTGTTTCTTTTTATAAGCTAGTTGAAGAAGCCAATCAAAACATGGAGTAGAGGGAATGTAAGTCTGCAATGCTGTCTACTGTTTTACATTGCTTTGTGATTAAAAGTGATGTAGAGAATTAAATAATTGTACTAGTCATAAAGGTAGTGTACGTCTGCTTCATAGTAAGCAGTATCAGTGTGATAGGAAATGTAGAACATGATTGAGCAAGAAGGGGAAGATATTACTAGTCCAGGATTGTGAAAATGATCTTCAACATTTTAATTGTGAAAGTTGCGGAAATACAACATGACGGGATTGGCTTAAAAGAATTCTAAGAGTTATAAATGGCTCAGACACGATTTGGCCTTGTGGAAACGTGTGGTAGAGAGCGAGAAGTCATTTATTGTATGTAACATGTTTTTGAAAACGATGGAGCTGTTCTTTCAGAAAGTGGCGGGTTGAAAGTAATAACAGCACAACAGAGTGTAAGCTGTTCATAGGACATCCTTGGCCGTCATGGAAAGTAAGTTAACTTTAAGGAGTTCTGAATTCTGATTTGTTATGTTGTATGGGTTTTTTAAACACAATCATTTTGATTGTGTTTTTTTTTCCCCGCTGTTATATGATGAATACCTCTAAGTCACTGTTTTAGTGAAATTTGATACATTCTGAGAACAGCAAAAATAAACCATTTAACATGTATAATTAATTCTGTTCTGTTTGCATTTATGATGTACATGTAGAACTGTGTAGGAGGCATGGAGAAGGTGAGGCTTCTGTAAGTGTCAAAGTTGTTGCATACAGTGCTCATATCCTACGTAGTCTTTTATATTTCATTACTTTCACTGTTTCTGACTGATCTAAAAAATTTTTTTTAAAAAGAACAGTAAGTATAAGGGAAGGAAACAGACAGTTATGTTAAAAGAAACACAGCTATAGGGAATAAACTAGGGATACTGTTACCCGCAATCCTCTGCTGATGATGTCACTGAGCATGTCATGAATGATGTAATATGTGACATCATCAGCAGTGGATTACGGGTAATAGTATCTCTAGTTTACTCCCTTATAGCTGTCTTTCTTTTAACATAACTGTCTGTTTCCTTCCCTTATACTTACTGTTCTTTTTAAAAAAAAAATTTGGTTCGCTTCCGGTTCGCGTACCGGGGAGCGAACTGGGAAGCGAACTAAGAGAAATAGAGGTTGGCACAGTTCCAAATATTGTACCAATTTTTTAATAACGGGGAGGTAGTTCTGAAAAGAACTTTTTTTTTATTGTTTTTGTTGTTTTATATTTTTTTTATTATTTTTCGGAACATTTTTTTACTGTTTTTGAATTTTTCTGAACAGTTTTATATTTTTTTGGGGTTTTTTTTCGGAGGGGGCAACGAAAACGATTCATTGTAAAGGGCTCAACAGAAGCTCAACAGAAGCAACAAAACAAAAAAAAAGAATTTATTATTTGGGGCGTTTCGTACAAACTTGCATATGATAGTCAATAGCTCTGTTGATCAGAGTGATGCTTCTTTGTCCGTAGCAAATGAATCCACTGCAATATACGCAGACTTGTTTTACTTCACGAAATCTCGTTTGTATATTTGGCACCATCTCCCTGCCCTCTGGTCCCGTTACTTCCGGTACAACAGATCTTCCGGCCATAATAGGGAGATTATCTAGGTCGTTACGAAACTGTGCAGCACTGTAGTTGTTAGGATGCCACCTAGTCATATGGCGATGCATTGTGTAGTTTCCGAAACTGTATTTTTTGTCGGTCCCTCTGGACAGTCTATCTTGACATATAAGGCAAGATACGTATCTTGCATTTACTTTTTTCTGACCTTTGGGAATTTTAAAAAATTGCCAAATGAAGTTTTCTTTCCGGTGAGACGTCCTGGGCTCCTCAGGCAAAAAGTGCCTCTCTTCGTGCTCGTCGTCCTGTTCCTCTTCTTCCTCTTCTTGCTGAATTATAACTTCAGCAGGTGGTCCACTCTTCCTTGGATGTAGTGGAGGTGGTGGGGAAGCACCAGCTGAAGCTACTAAAGAAGCCATTGCTCACTGGTAACAAAGGGTCTTTCTCTCACAATGATGAAAGTCAGAGTGAGGAAAGAAGGAGGGATTTTCATCATTTGGGAAAAACAATAGTTCTCAACCAATGAAAAGTGTTCATTTTAGATTATATGACCTAGTCTTACATCATTAGGAAACCAAAAGTGAAATGAACCAATGAAAAGTGTTATTACCAAGTCACATGACCTGCTGTGTTTACGTTACGCGCTTTGCAGGGCCTCCCGGTTTGCTTCCAGAAACCTGTGCTTTGCGACTCGGTAAGCGTACCAGTTCGCTAACGTAGCACGTCATATGACGTATCACGCGACAACGCGAAACGTCATGCGGACGGGAGGCGTCACGATGTTGTTTTCTAACGCGGCAGTTGCGGTAAAGAAACGTTTACCGGCTCGCGGTCTATTTCGCGGCATCAAGGTCAGCTAATGGGAAGCTTCCCGATTCGCGAAGAGGGAACGAAGAAAAAAAAATATTTAAAAAAAAAGTTATTAATAAACATATAAAATATATTTTTGGATTTAAAGAAGAATACATTTTACAGCTACAGATATTAGCTGTTAAAAAACCAATGAAATTCACTGAAAAAACCATAGGTTATAGACCATATATAGTTAGGAATTAGCATTTACAAAACCTTGAAAATTCACTGAAAAAACCATAGGTTATAGACCATATATAGTTAGGAATTAGCATTTAGAAAACCTTATTTTACTCACACAAAACCATTGAAATTCCATATATAGTTAGTTGCACTAACTATATATCGCGCACCCGCAATCCACTGCTGATGATGTCACATATTACATCATTCATGACATGGTCAGTGACATCACTGATGACATCTCAAATGACATCACTAATGACATCACTGATGACATCTCAAATGACATCACTGATGACATCATGACACACCAATACCAGTTACTACATACGCACTCACTGATTCCTACGTCTACACACACATTCACTCATTCACCCATACAATCACTCATACATACAGTCACTCATTATTACAACACTATCATATGCACTCATACACCTATGCAGACAGTCACACACTGCCACTCATCCATGGAGTTACTCACACACCAAGTCAGTCCTGTAAAGAATCAATCACACTTCCATTTCTTCATCTATACAGTTAAACACAGAACACCATACTTCAGTGACATCACTGATGACATCACTAATGACATCTGAAATGACATCACTGATGACATCTCAAATGACATCACTGATGACATCATGACACACCAATACCAGTTACTACATACGCACTCACTGATTCGTACGTCTACACACACATTCACTCATTCACCCATACAATTACTCATACATACAGTCACTTATTATTAGAACACTATCATATGCACTCATACACCTAGTCAGTCCTGTGAAGAATCAATCACACTTCGATTTCCTCATCTATAGTTAAACACAGAACACCATACTTTTCACACATATACTAACACATACTTACTCTCTTATACAATCACTGATACAAGTACACATTGATATGCACAGAGTCACACACCTCCCAGCCAGCCACACACACACTCAGTCTTCCATACATCTACTCATTCTTCAATATGTAAAACATATTTAAACTTTACAGAAACACACAGTCACTGGATGATGTCATCAGTGATGTCACTGACCATGTCATGAATGATGTAATATGTGACATCATCAGCAGTGGATTGCGGGTGCGCGATATATAGTTAGTGCAACTAACTATATATGGAATTTCAATGGTTTTGTGTGAGTAAAATAAGGTTTTCTAAATGCTAATTCCTAACTATATATGGTCTATAACCTATGGTTTTTTCAGTGAATATATATATATATATATATATATATAAAACATATCTAAACTTTACAGAAACATACAGTCACTGGATGATGTTATCAGTAATGTCATTTGAGATGTCATCAGCAATGTCACTGACCATGTCATGAATGATGTAATATGTGACATCATCAGCAGTGCATTGCGGGGGCGCGAGTTATAGTTAGCGCAACTAACTATAACAGAGGAATTTTTATGGTTTTGTACGAGTAAAATGTCCAACCAACCATAACGTCCCTGAAACCTATGTTTTTTCAGTGTATATATATATTACCTACTGGCGGTCGCCAGTAGGTATATATAGTTAGGATTTTTTCTCTATGGGATTTTTGAAAATTCTATGTCTAATAACTTTGGCGTTTGTGGACGGAATTGGCTGAAATTTTCAGGAAAATGGCACATTTTGTTTCTGAGCAGCCCTTGAAAATTTGGGGGGGGGGTCGTCAAGGGGGGGCCGAGAAAAAAGGGGGGTCCCAAAACGTGTTTTTAACATTGAGTTTTCCATAGGGCGGTTGGCCTCACTTTTAGCCCGAACGGCTGAATGGATTTGCACGAAACTTGGCAAAATTGTAGGGACTGGTAGCCCGATGTGCCTTTTGTAGGTCTCAATATATGTGCTCCAGTGGATTTTGAGAAATTAACGTTTAAAAAAAGATATATATCTGTAACAGCGGACCTGGCAGCGTCCCAGGACGCGTACTTTTCGCGCAACGGAGCTTTGTGAAGCGAAGCTGATTGGTTCTCCGGCGTCTGTCAACATTCCAAAAAGTCCGTAGCGGCCGCCATCTTGTCTCTCGGTAGGATCGAGAGACAAGAGGAGGTCAAAACAAAGGGGGAAATAACTATAAGGGGGCATAGTAGATCCTCGCTGACCCCCTAGGTTTGATGTGGAGGTTTTAAAAGGGCCCCGCGGGGCAAAAAAAAATAATAATAATAATAATAATCGAACGGCTGAATGGATTTGCACGAAACTTGGCAAAATATTAGGGACTGGTAGCCCGATGTGCCTTTGCTAGGTCTCAATATATGTGCTCCAGTGGATTTTGAGAAATTAACGTTCAAAAAAAGATATATATCTGTAACAGCGCTCCGCTTCGCGTAACGGAGGTTTGCGAAGCTGATTGGTCATTCTGTCACTGGGCTATAGTTGGGCTACATCTGGCTGATATTTGGGCTACATTTGTTTTTTTGTGTGTCTGGCGGCCATCTTTGGGCTACATTGGGCTACATTGGGCTTCATTGGGCTACATTGGGCTACATTTGGGCTCCAACATATATATAGGCCAATGTAGCCCAATATATATTTTTCAAAGTTAATTTTCATAAAAACCACTGGAGCATATATCTTGAGACATAGCAAAGGCACATCGGGCTACCAGTCCCTACAATTTTGCCAAGTTTCGTGGAAATCCATTCAGCCGTTCGAGCTAAAAGTGAGTCCAACCGCCCTATGGAAATGAAGGAAATGAATGGGTAATTTGTAATTAGCAAATAGCTAATCGCAAACTAGGAATGGTAAAGAATCGCTATTTATTCCTTAAAGTTCGCTATTTAGGAAATGCAAAAAACTTTGATGATACATATGGCGGTTCATCTCTAACAAGATAAGAAACATAGGGATACATTTATGATGACTGGCGCATCACCAGGGATGTGTTAGTCATTCTGTGCCGCTGTTCCGTCACCTATGGTGTGCTGCATTTACAATGCGGCGCATCATGGGGCAAAAACAGCACAGATGCGTGATGTATCTGTGCCGTAAAGGTGGCGCATTGCTGGAGTTCTATCGCAAGTGTGATGAAGCTCCAGCAAGGGTCGGGGGTGCCCCTGTCACAGGGTTTCTGTTCTCACACAGAACTGTGGACAGAGGATTGGAACCTCGGCGAATTAGGGTGTCCCAAAACTCACGTTAGTAATCAAAAACTCCTTAGTAAGCTAGGTACAGTGTCACATTGGATATAACAAACTCTCAATGTTTAGACAATCCAGAATATGAACTTATAGTACCTCAGGATACGTGGAACTCATGAACAGTCGGTCGTTATATATTTCTTAGAAACCAGAACATGGAGTTAAGAAGAACACATGTGTATTTGAAATGTTTATTTACTAATGCCGTCTTCTCAGGCGTAGTATCTTAGATAATACAAGTACACATATTATCAGTAGCAAAATTACCAGCATAGTTACTAGTACATAAAAAGCGAATGGTGATAGTATGTTAACATGCTGTAAATGAATAAGAGTTAGCAACACTTATAAGCAGCCGCGGGCCGTGGAGGGAGTTACGGTGAGGCAGGGAGGCGGGGAGGGGGAGAAGCAGGGTGGAGAATACAGGTACACATATTATCAGTAGCAAAATTACCAGCATAGTTACTAGTACATAAAAAGCGAATGGTGACAGTATGTTAACATGCTGTAAATGAATAAGAGTTAGCAACACTTATAAGCAGCCGCGGGCCGTGGAGGGAGTTACGGTGGGGCAGGGAGGCGGGGAGGGGGAGGGGCAAGGTAGAGAGGGCTCCACCCTGCTTCTCCCCCTCCCCGCCTCCCTGCCTCACCGTAACTCCCTCCACGGCCCGCGGCTGCTTATATCTCACCCTCCCTAATACACATATTATATTATTTGCTAAGAAGGTCTCTTTGTGTTGGTTTAGGGCGTGCCCATACTTTAGTGTCTTAGATTTGAAGGAATCACATCAGCATACACCAGCTCTCTCTTCATGTGAACCGCATCAACTGTTGTGTATGTGTGTTCGGCAAAGCAATATAAAACCCGCCTCATGCCCAGAATTGGCAGAAGTTGCACTTATGTTATGAGTATGAAGTCGTGGAGATCAGACCTCATAACAATTCTGTATCGTGTTGTTCTTGAAACTTTAGCACTCGCTGTACAGATATAGTTTAACAAGCAAAGCAGATAGTAGAGCAGTAACATATTATTCTCATGTAAACCACGATGAACTACTAGGTGGAAAGCTAAAGCAACAACTAAGTGTCGTGTGCAGAAGTTGCAAAAAAGGAAAAATGGCGTTTAAACCGGTAATGAGCCCATGCTAACTTAACACGGTGTAAAGATATCCAGGACCTAGATGACACCTCCCCATGATCCGGAAACGAACTGAATAAGATAATAGAAGTGCCATCTCATGAGAGCAGATTGCAAGTTTATATGTGGACGGTCCGCAAGGTAAAGCATTAAAAACTAGGAAAATTTAATGCTAAAGAAAAATAAAACAGCCAAGTACTTTATCGAGTCTTAAGCCAATAGGCAAGGTAAATAATAAAAACTTGACAAATAAGTCAATGAATTGTCAATGAAATGCTAGTACTCAGCATATCAAACATGAAAAAGGTCTATGACATAACTGTGTATGCAAAATAAGCTGCATACAACAGCCTCCAATAGGAAGTCACCGTCTTCATCCGAAAACAGTTCAGCCATCCAATTTAAAAGCGGAAAAGAACATACGTGCTCTCCCAGCACCGGATCCTCTATCACCATCAGAGGACAGCTCGGTGGGTTTTCAAGAAAGCTCTGTTCCAAGAAAGACTGTGCTGCCGCCAGTAAATTCCAGGGACCAAGTAGTCCATGCATCAATGCCACAGCCATAATCCTTTCGCCAGGACAAACCAACTCGTGAGTAATGATAGGAGTCATCAGCTGATTAAAGTCGACGTCAGGAGAAACCGGTCCGCAGAGACACAAATCAATGGCCCAATCGAAATCACAGGTCAGGCAGTGAAATACAGGCTGGACACAGGTGAAGTAGGAGAATCGAAAAGATAATCCATATGCCGTGCTTAATATCGCCAACGGCATTGTGCCATAATAGTCTAGCATGCGATTGCGGAACAGTGTCAGCAGCTGCAGGGTGGGAGGTTGCATAGGAGGGACATCCATATTTAAAAATGTAAAAAAGCACAAGAGCGTCCGCTGGTAATGCAAGTAAAAATGCCAATCCACGAACCAGAGTGGAGAAAATAGAATGAAAGGAAGCAGGGATGACTCCAAAGATTTTCTCAAATGAAGTCACGAGACCACTGGTAACAACTTTAAAAAAGTGTGCCAGGGCCTTTGTGGAGGATGCGTTAAAGATAGTCGGAACCATCTTGCTGAAATTGAAAGGCAAATCTGAATTGAAAAGGGTCTGCACCTCTGTACGGGTGTTCGCTATGTGAAGCACGAAAGTTTCACGGGCCGAACTCAAGGCCACCTCTCTCTGAGACAAAAGAGCTCTTATTCTTGCCATGCCGTTGAAATCTGTCCCAAGGTTGGTATTTGTGGCCAGATTGAAAACTCCCTATGTTCATGTGTGGGAGGAAATAGAACATTTCTGCAGCAAATAACCCGTTCACTTACTGTTACGATAAAAGGAATACTTTTAATTAACTCAGAACAATCTTCATTATTGAGCATCAAATAACTACCATTTTCCAACAACTTGAACGTGGGGATGATAGCAGGAACTGGCGTGCCTTGCAACACGCAAGCCATATTTGGTCGGTGTTTGTTGCATGAACCGTGTAACTGTATGTGCCTACACATTAGTGAATGATCTGGCGTCTCAGTGCATTCCTCTCCATTCAGATAAATTTCTTGATCATCTTTGAAACATCTGTATGTGTATGGAAGCGACCAGACCTCATGAAGAAAAGCACTACCTAAAGGTTCATAACGACCTATTGGTATATATTTCATACAATTTGAAAACTTATATAAAGCAAAAGGCAGCGTTATTAAACCGTGGATAAGGCACGTTGCCAAAAAACCCGCAATCCTCTGCTGATGATGTCACTGAGCATGTCATGAATGATGTAATATGTGACATCATCAGCAGTGGATTACGGGTAATAGTATCTCTAGTTTACTCCCCTATAGCTGTCTTTCTTTTAACATAAGTGTCTGTTTCCTTTCCTTATACTTACTGTTTTTGGTTCGCTTCCGGTTCGCGTACCGGCGAGCGAACTGGGAAGCGAACTAAGAGAAATAGAGGTTGGCACAGTTCCAAATATTGTACCAATTTTTTAATAACGGGGAGGTAGTTCTGAAAAGAACTTTTTTTTAATTGTTTTTGTTGTTTTATATTTTTTTTATTATTTTTCGGAACATTTTTTTACTGTTTTTGAATTTTTCTGAACAGTTTTATATTTTTTTGGGTTTTTCTTGGAGGGGGCAATGAAAATGATTCATTGTAAAGGGCTCAACAGGAGCAACAAAACAAAAAAAGAAGTATTTATTATTTTGGGCGTTTCGTACAAACTTGCATATGATAGTCAATAGCTCTGTTGATCAGAGTGATGCTTCTTTCTCCGTAGGAAATGAATCCATCGCAAAATACGCAGATGTGTTTTACTTCACCAAATTTCATTTGTATATTTGGCACCATCTCCCTGCCCTCTGGTCCCGTTACTTCCGGTACAACAGATCTTCTGGCCATAATAGGGAGATTATCTAGGTCGTTCCGAAACTGTGCAGCACTGTAGTTGTTAGGATGCCACCTAGTCATATGGCGATGCATTGTGTAGTTTCCGAAACTGTATTTTTTCTCGGTTCCTCTGGACAGTCTATCTTGACATATAAGGCAAGTTACGTATCTTGCATTTACTTTTTTCTGACCTTTGGGAATTTTAAAAAATTGCCAAATGAAGTTTTCTTTCCGGTGAGACGTCCTGGGCTGCTCAGGCAAAAACTGCCTCTCTTCGTGCTCGTCGTCCTGTTCCTCTTCTTCCTCTTCTTGTTGAATTATAACTTGAGCAGGTGGTCCACTCTTCCTTGGATGTGGTGGAGGTGGTGGGGAAGCACCAGCTGAAGCTACTAAAGAAGCCATTGCTCAGTGATCACAAAGGGTCTTTCTCTCACAATGATGAAAGTCAGAGTGAGGAAAGAAGGAGGGATTTTCATCATTTGGGAAAAACAAGAGTTCTCAACCAATGAAAAGTGTTCATTTTAGATTATATGACCTAGTCTTACATCATTAGGAAACCAAAAGTGAAATGAACCAATGAAAAGTGTTATTACCAAGTCACATGACTTGCTGTGTTTACGTTAAGCGCTTTGCAGGGCCTCCCGGTTTGCTTCCAGAAACCTGCGCTTTGCGACTCGCTTCGCGTACCAGTTCGCTAACGTAGCACGTCATATGACGTATCACGCGACAACGTGAAACGTCATGCGGACGGGAGGCGTCACGATGTTGTTTTCTAACGCGGCACTTGCGGTAAAGAAACGTTTACCGGCTCGCGGTCTATTTCGCGGCATCAAGGTCAGCTAACGGGAAGCTTCCCGATTCGCGAAGCGGGAACGAAGAAAAAAAAATATTTAAAAAAAAAATTATTCATAAACATATAAAATATATTTTTGGATTTAAAGAAGAATACATTTTACAGCTACAGATATTAGCTGTTAAAAAACCAATGAAATTCACAGAAAAAACCATAGGTTATAGACCATATATAGTTAGGAATTAGCATTTACAAAACCTTGAAAATTCACTGAAAAAACCATAGGTTATAGACCATATATAGTTAGGAATTAGCATTTAGAAAACCTTATTTTACTCACACAAAACCATTGAAATTCCATATATAGTTAGTTGCACTAACTATATATCGCGCACCCGCAATCCACTGCTGATGATGTCACATATTACATCATTCATGACATGGTCAGTGACATCACTGATGACATCACTGATGACATCTCAAATGACATCACTGATGACATCATCTAGTGTCTGTGTGTTTTTGTAAAGTTTAAATACGTTTTACATATTGAAGAATGAGTGGATGTATGGAAGACTGAGTGTGTGTGTGGCTGGCTGGGAGGTGTGTGACTCTGTGCATATCAATGTGTACTTGTATCAGTGATTGTATAAGAGAGTAAGTATGTGTTAGTATATGTGTGAAAAGTATGGTGTTCTGTGTTTAACTATAGATGAGGAAATCGAAGTGTGATTGATTCTTCCCAGGACTGACTAGGTGTATGAGTGCATATGATAGTGTTCTAATAATAACTGACTGTATGTATGAGTAATTGTATGGGTGAATGAGTGAATGTGTGTGTAGACGTACGAATCAGTGAGTGCGTATGTAGTAACTGGTATTGGTGTGTCATGATGTCATCAGTGATGTCATTTGAGATGTCATCAGTGATGTCATTTCAGATGTCATTAGTGATGTCATCAGTGATGTCACTGAAGTATGGTGTTCTGTGTTTAACTGTATAGATGAAGAAATGGAAGTGTGATTGATTCTTTACAGGACTGACTTGGTGTGTGAGTAACTCCATGGATGAGTGGCAGTGTGTGACTGTCTGCATAGGTGTATGAGTGCATATGATAGTGTTGTAATAATGAGTGACTGTATGTATGAGTGATTGTATGGGTGAATGAGTGAATGTGTGTGTAGACGTAGGAATCAGTGAGTGCGTATGTAGTAACTGGTATTGGTGTGTCATGATGTCATCAGTGATGTCATTTGAGATGTCATCAGTGATGTCATCAGTGATGTCATTTGAGATGTCATCAGTGATGTCATCAGTGATGTCACTGACCATGTCATGAATGATGTAATATGTGACATCATCAGCAGTGGATTGCGGGTGCGCGATATATAGTTAGTGCAACTAACTATATATGGAATTTCAATGGTTTTGTGTGAGTAAAATAAGGTTTTCTAAATGCTAATTCCTAACTATATATGGTCTATAACCTATGGTTTTTTCAGTGAATTTTCAAGGTTTTGTAAATGCTAATTCCTAACTATATATGGTCTATAACCTATGGTTTTTTCTGTGAATATATATATGTATATATATATAGATATATATGTATATATATATATATATATATATATATATATATATATATATATATATATATATACATATATATGTGTGTGTGTGTGTGAAACAATAGCCCAAACGCATTAAGGACACGCTCACAGTTGATGAAATCTCACGATTTATGAAAAGGACACCAGCAGTTTCAGTCCGGTATTTGGATCCATTTCCTGGCGCGTTTCGAGGCTTCAGCCTCTTAATCATAGGTAGCTCGGAATCTGCACGGAAGGACTCTTGATGCTTTAATTGTTTGCATGCTGTTAACCCTCAGTGGGCAATGTCATTAGTCACTGTGTTGTATGTCAGGACTTGTAGTCCATTCAAGCACAATTGTTTTCTTTTAGTAAGTTCCGTCATATTCCTAAAAATTACAGCATGTTCTTTACCCCTCCTGGGCCCCCAGAGTGAGTTGCTGGAAAGTATAGTCCCATCTCTTGTGCTGAAAACAGGCTTGGATGTAGTTCCAACCACAGCTTCGCTATTCAATTGTCAGCGATGGTGCCGCCCTCCCCGGCAGGGCTGCCGTGTTAATTTTTGTGAAACAATGGCCCAAAAGCCTAGAAACGCATCAGGAAAAAAGAAATGAATCCAAATACCGGACTGAAGCTGCTGATGTCCTTTTAATAAATCGTGAGGTTTCATCAACTGTGAGTGCGTCCTTAATGCTTTTGGGCCATTGTTTCACACAAATTAACACAGCAGCCCTGCCGTGGAGGGCGACACCATCGCTGACAATTGAATAGCGATGTAGAGTAGACAAAAACTGTGTTTTGATCCAAACAAACCATAAGAAGCTGAGATACAACTGTGACGGTAAACGATACATCTCACTAGAGAGACTGCAAAATAAGTGACAATGACAAATGACACTATAATGATATTATTGCTATCCGTGATAATGCATAAAATCTCCTTTCAAGTTGTTTGCTAACACATGGAGCACTTTTTAAATTTTGTTTTGAAATTGTAAAAAATGTGAAAAAGTAAATTTACCAGAATGCACTGGCATATATATGGTTTAATCACTGTGCACAAACATAAAAGAAGGCTCAATTTTAGGCTCAACATCCCGTGACCAAGCCTTTTGTTCAAGGCGAAACGCGTTGGGCTTTGGCGAGAAGCTTGGTAAAATAAAGCGGCTGTAATCTTTGTAATTATTATCCGAGTGAGTGTGTTTTCATTTCCAACCTTGAGTTGGACTCTGTGGAATAATTATCGACTGACACTTTCAATTGGTAAACGCACCGCGCTAGACTAAGAGCCCCAGCGTCACCGTGGGCCAAACTTGTTTGTGTATATATATATATATATATATATATATATATATATATATATATATATATATATATATATATGCATAGTAACTTTAGGGAGAGACAAACAGTAAAGAATCTTGTGCAGATTTTTTGTATCGCTTCCTTTCTTTTTTATTCTTTTGTTGAGTCAATTAATACAGCAAATGCAGCCAAGAACTACAGCCAACACATGTTTTGTGCTCACTAGCACTATGTCAGGGCTCTTATGTCACTTGCTGTAGTTCAGTTAAATTCTGCTACTTGAATCAAATCTAGAGTATGTTGTTACTAAATTAATATCTACAAATATCACTCACTTGAAGGTTCAACAGTTTTTCTATTTCTAGTTGTTCGTAAATCATCACTGTTTCTTTAAAAATATTCTGCATCTAGCTATCGGGTAGTAATCTGGATGCATCTTTGAAACCAGATGAGAGGACGAATGCACAGTGAGAATAGATTGTATCTCTTATCAGGGAGAATGAACTTGATCGGGTTCCCATACCGCTATGACTAGATGCACATAAGGAAGTTACTGCAAAGCTTACAACCGAATAACTTGGTGTGGAATCTAACTATAACTTACACTTCGCAATGCACTGCTTATGACCTCACAAATTGCTTCACTCATTACACTGTCAGTACACAACTGATGACATCTTAAATACCATCACTGATCACATCATCGACAGAACAACACAACCAATCATACACCCACTCACAAACCCACACAACCACTTACATACTTATTCACAGGACCATACAAGTACGCACACACCCACTCACTCATTTATAGATGCACTCACACACCCATTCGCTCACTCATACAGCCTCTCACACAACCACTCCCTCACCCATACAACTACTCACACACCCACTTGTAAACTCCTAGAGCCACTCAAACAGCCACACTCTCGCCCATACAGTTATAACCTATGCTTTTTTCAGGTAATTTCTATGTTTTTTCTATTCTATATCCTAACTATTATGTCCCTGTAAATCTTGCTTTTTTCAGTGAATTTCTATGTTTTTTCCTATTTCTTAACTATAATGTCCATGTAACCTCTGTTTTTTCAGTGAATTTCTAATGTTTGAATTTCTAGAAGTTGTTTTTGAATTTTTAGTTACTAACTATAGCCTGTAACATTTGAGAGGGGCTGTATAGGCAGCTGAATGAATTTGAGTTTTGTGTCTGAAGCCCTATACTTGGGCATCAAAATCTCAGCAAAAATAGATGACATAGTGCGGCTGAATACAGATCCTATATTAGGTTTGGCAAATAAAACACTGGAAAGGCTCAACGATCTCCATTTATCTCTATATGGACGGAGCAACATTTTAAAAATGTTAATGTTTCTGAAATGTTTGTATTTATTTCGCACGATCCCTCTTCTTTTTCCCACATCTTTTTTTGTTAGAACTGACAGACTGTGCTCTAGGTTTCCCTGGAGTTATCACAGATCTAGGAGGGCTATGAAATGGTGTATACCACCCAGAGATAGAGGAGGCTGGCGGATTCCTAATTTTCGTCTCTATTATTGGGCTGCACTCTTGAAACATATGGGTGTTTTGATCTTCCATGATGTCACAATAGAAGAATTGGCTAGCCCCTCAATTTACGAGATGGTATTGGGTAAGGAGGCGAAGCAATGTCTAGTGTGCATAATTGAGCCCAGCTACTATAAAAAAACTAAATTTAAAATTATGTTGACTGCTTTTGAAATCTGGAGAAAAGTAAAAGACAGATTTGGTTGGAATTGAAATCTGGATTATTATACACCTTTAAATAACTGTTCTCTATTACTGGAGGTTTTTAGAGATCAGGTGATGGCTAGATGGTATGTAGCAGGAATATGCATATTAGGCGATTTATTTCAGGGGAATCAAATAGCTTCCTTTCTCTTTTTGCTGAATAAATATAATTTGGCTAGGACAGAATTTTTCAAATATCTTCAACTACGAAGTTTTCTGGATTTAAAAAATACACAAAACCAAATAGCTATTGATAAAGTTGGTATCTTTGAAGCAATAAGGGTAAAACTGAAAATAGGCCCAATTTATCAACTTCTGTTAAAAAAACTAGATGATGATTTGGGTGCCTGGGAGGATAAATGGCAAAGGAAACTAGGAATTGACAGAATAGATCTGGCTAGAGCAATTGAACTATCGACAACAGTTCTATTTAACGGCCCCCTAAAAAGTCAACATTTTATGGCCTTATTTGATTTATACTATACCCCTGCGAAACTGGCAAAATGGAAATCTATTAAAGGGGACAAATGCAGTCGGTGTGGTGCCATTGCTGCAGATGCTGCTCATATTTTTTTTATTGTCCAAAATTAAGTCAATTCATTTCTAATGTCGAATACTTCCTGAATGCTAGTCTGGGGATCCAGGTGCAATTATCAGCAGAAATTGTTATCAAGGGTCTGCAGTCAAATCAAGCTAGTGGGAGGACGGAAGCAGAGCAAGGGTTTCTATTTATTTGTATGTCAATTTTTCGGCTATGTATAACAACTCAATGGCTAGATGTAGAACCACCAGTCTTTAACAATTGGCAATCCAGATTACTCTCGACGTTTTATTTAGAGACCGAAGCTTACAAATCAAAGGGAGTTAGAAGAAAGCTATTTGGTCAGAAACTTTGGTCTCCTTTGTTAAATTGGATTTGAATCAATGAACTACTGAACTGCTGCTTTAAATGGAATTATGCTGTAATATGTTGTGTTAATTAGGTTTTATTGTGTGTATAACCTGATAGTGAAGATGTACTTGGTTGCTTGCTGACATAAATGACAATAAAAAAAAGAAATTTTAAAAAAAGTAACCTTTGTTTTTTCAGTGAATTTCTAATGTTTGATTTTCTAGAAGTTGTTTTTGAATTTGTAGTTACTAACTATAGCCTGAAACATTTGAGAGGGGCTGTATAGGCAGCTGAAGGAATTTATGTGGATGAATGTGTGTATATGTGGATGCCTCAGTGTTTGAGTGGGTGTATTTTTATCTCTGTGAGTGATTGGAGGAGAATGAAAGCTTACCTGTGCCTGTATTCAAGGAGAGTTAACACTTTTGCACAAAATATGTACCTAACTGGAGTACTTTCAACTTGTTAACCTGGCTGGGTAAATGTGCAGTGCACATTCTACAGTACAGCTGTGCAATGGATCAGGATGAAATGCCTCCAGTGACCTGGTTTTGCGTTTCGGCACTGTGATTTTTCCTCATGCATCTTTATGCTGAATCGTGTGATAAAAGGAATTTTCCTATAGACAGGGCTGTCCGATGTCACCGTGCTCCTGTGCGTCAGATAGCCAGGGGTCATCTGAACTGCACACGTGTCAAATTCCGCCACACTGTGACAGAATTTGCGCCGCGTCGAAGAGGATAAACTAAGTGCAACTTTGTTCGATGGAGATGTCATCATATTCTTCGGCATGAAAAAAAGAAAATGTGCTCAGCAGCTGTTTATTTAGGTGCATGTCTTCATGGCAAAAAGTGGGAAGAGGTTTCCTTGGCACTAAGGGTGATAGAGCAGGGCCAAATGGCCAATACCTTCTGTGTTTTTCAATATTTCCACACTTGTAAAAATATTAAAGATGAACCACATATTCTCCTCTCACCCGAAGAGGACAAGAAACAATACACTTGTCACAGTCACTACAATGTGCACTCTGATGAGGAATGATGTATTCCTACCATGTAGAATACATTTCTAATGTAGAACTTTTGCATAACATCGAAAAATGAGAACTCAACTATGTTAAGGAGACTAGCCTTCCACTTGAGAGAACAGAGTTTTCTTGTGAACCCCTCACCCACCAGGGTTACCAACTTAGAACATTGGTTTAAGAAACAAGAGGTAGAGATTTGGAAGTTTTGAAGGCAGTTTTTGTTTGAATTTAAGGTTCCTGTCATTGTATTCTGTCCATTCAGTTTCACTCTTAAAATAGACTGTATAGTGTCCAAATGTTACATCAAGTCCTTCATGAAAGATGAAAGCCAAAGTAGTATAAGTTCTTCCAGCAATTGAAATGTGTCCACGTTGAAGCTTCTTATTTCAGTTTCCAATTTAGATCCATCTGCTCTGCATCATTGTAGCAATAATATAAGGTATTTCCCACCTCTCCGTATATGCACTATAGACATACCATCTGATGTACAATACATGAGGGTCTTATTTTGGTCAGCCTTTTAGATCACTCTGTCAAAATACACACTTCTGGAATCCGGCAGTGTTAAGTACAGAAATCTCTCAGAATTGACTTAAGTGGTAGATGAACAGTAGAAATCTCCGTACTCATGGTTCCATGTGTAATTCAGTCTAAATAAGTCATCAATACTTACTTCTTCTTCTAAAACACCAAGGGTGACCATTATAAATTCCAGAGCATCTTCTTGACAGTTGTGAGTAAGTACTACTGATGCACAGGTGTGCAACGCCCATTGGGCTGAAAGGGCTTCAGCTCCTCTTGTCATGTGTCTCAGCCGTGCTGCTGTGGGATCGGTAGGGCAATGTCTGGAGTCTTATCCCCGGCACCATTTACATATTTACCTACCTTTGTAGACTGATTACCGAGGCTTAGTTTTTTTTCATGTTCCAATACCCCCTGGGCCCCCAGTCTGCCTATTCCTTACATTTCAATTTTACTTTCACTGCTGTAGTGTGAGAATGCATTTCATGTAAGGGAATATAAAGTAGGGTTGCCAATATAAATGGCAACCAATTGTAGTTTAAAGTGCATGCAAAGACCGCATCTTGACACTAAATAGGGTTATAAATAAAAAAGTATGTATTCATTTGCATTGTGATTTTTCTGCCTTCGCTCCCTTTAATGATCAGTCATGGATCATTGAGGCTGCCCTAGAACACAGTTAAAAGTGCTTTTTTATATCTGTTGTTTGAAGTATGCACAGATAACTGTTAAAAATACAACTTGGGGTGACTGTCTATTTTTACATCATCTGGGACATCAAAATAATGAGCTGGCAACCCTAATCATAAGACTGGAAGTTTGTTGCAGGATCAGTACATTATTTATTTCCTCCACGCTTGATCCCTGATTAATGCAGGAATAGCAATAGTTTAACTTATAGCTGAAACCCTATGCTGCCTTCAATAGCATGCTGAGTTACTTGAACTGTCGGGGAATGCACCCTGCATTCAGACAACTCACTCCTCATTCTCGCCCTTCACTTTCATGCTCACCCTGCACTCACAGTGATCACAATACACTCACACTGATCACCATGCACTCATACCAGTCACCCGCTCACCCTGCACTCACAGTGATCACTCTGCACTCACAATGCACTTGTGCTCTTCACCCTGTACCTCACCCTGCTGTAACACGAGCACACTACAAACCCTGCACTCATGTGACATTTCACTCACATGTCCCCCTCACTGTTCAATCTGCAATCTCACTCAAACAAGCCCATCACTAACCATGCCTTTGATCGTCCAGCTCTGCACGTACATTCGTACCCAAATTCATACGGTCACCTCACTTACCCTGTAGTCACTCCTCTTACCCTACTCTCACACAGTTGCATCGGTCACTGTGAACTCTTGCCACCTACACAGCGCAGAGGGTTAATGTGCCTGCTACAAAGAATGTGTACCATGCAAATCATAGAACTGAGTGTGAGTAAACTATGTGGAGCGTTATAAAATTGAAATGTTTTTCAGAATGGTGCTTGTAGAGAGATGAGGTGTATTGTTGGTGAGTTGTGGTCAGGGAATTTATGGAGAAGGAGGAAATGGGGAACGGGGCCAAAAAAGACTGTTGCACCATGTGCGGCCGATGATAGGGCCTGCACTGACTGGGAGTGTATGCTATGGCGGAGTGGCGTCACCCCACTGTTTTCAAGCAGTGGAAAGAAAATATAAATGATAATTATCATTTTATTTTTCCTTGGTGGGAGGGCGGCCTGCTCTCCTCAGGGCTCTACTCAGGGAATGGACTGTTCCCATGAGGCACAGGGTCAGACTGATTTGCATATGGCCATGTCTGAACTGGGGTGGCAGAGTGGGCTAAAGAATGGTGACGATTAAACCCAGATCAGTTGACTGGGGGTGAGTGCTTGTATTGTCACGCTCTGTCCATCATTTCTTTTGGTTTTTCTTTGTTTGCCATAAGTTGGCAGGGTATGCTCAGACGTGAGCCCCGTGCTCACTTTGCCACTGGATTCAAGCAAGCCGGGCTGAAGACGGCTGAAATGCCAGAAACCGGTCCTCTGTAGCTTGTTTCCGGTCCAGGGAAGGCATGGCTTGGCAGTTCGGGCTGGACTGTTCCCATGAGGCACAGGGTCAGACTGATTTTCATATGGTCATGTCTGAACTGGGGTGGCAGAGTGGGCTAAAGAATGGTGACGGATTAAACCCAGATCAGTTGACTGGTGGTGAGTGCTTGTATTGTCAACGCTCCGTCCATCATTTCTTTTGGTTTTTCTTTGTTCGCCATAAGTTGGGAGGGTATGCTCAGACGTGAGCCCCTTGCTCACTTTGCAACTGGATTCAAGCAAGCCGGGCTGAAGACGGCTGAAATGTCAGAAACCGGTCCTCGGTAGCTTGTTTCCGGTCCAAGGAAGGCATGGTTTGGCAGTTCGGGCTGGACTGTTCCCATGAGGCACAGGGTCAGACAGATTTGCATATGGCCATGTCTGAACTGGGGTGGCAGAGTGGGCTAAAGAATGGTGATGGATTAAACCCAGATCAATTGACTGGGTGTGAGTGCTTGTATTGTCAACGCTCCGTACATCATTTCTTTTGGTTTTTATTTGTTCGCCATAAGTTGGCAGGGTATGCTCAGACGTGAGCCCCTTGCTCACTTTGCCACTGGATTCAAGCAAGCCGGGCTGAAGATGGCTGAAATGCCAGAAACCGGTCCTCGGTAGCTTGTTTCCGGTCCAGGGAAGGCATGGCTTGGCAGTTCGGGCTGGACTGTTCCCATGAGGCACAGGGTCAGACTGATTTGCATATGGCCATGTCTGAACTGGGGTGGCAGAGTGGGCTAAAGAATGGTGATGGATTAAACCCAGATCAGTTGACTGGGGGTGAGTGCTTGTATTGTCAACGCTCCGTCCATCATTTCTTTTGGTTTTTCTTTGTTCGCCATAAGTTAGCGGGGTATGCTCAGACGTGAGCCCCTCGCTCACTTTGCCTCTGGATTCAAGCAAGCCGGGCTGAAGACGGCTGAAATGCCAGAAACCCGTCCTCGGTAGCTTGTTTCCGGTCCAGGGAAGGCATGGCTTGGCAGTTCGGGCTGGACTGTTCCCATGAGGCACAGGGTCAGACTGATTTGCATATGGCCATGTCTGAACTGGGGTGGCAGAGTGGGCTAAAGAATGGTGATGGATTAAATCCAGATCAGTTGACTGGGGGTGAGTGCTTGTATTGTCAACGCTCCGTCCATCATTTCTTTTGGTTTTTCTCTACTCAGGGAGCAGAGCAGGTGAGGAGTGGTATATCCACTCCCAAGTGTGCAATGACTGTTTGGTTGGCCAAACCAGTCATGTGCACTCTCCCCTTCTCCATTGAGGTTGTATTAAGGCCATCATGGACAACATGCCAAACTCTACAGCCCCTGGCTGAGCCCCCATGTGACCCAAAATGTGTGACCCACCCCCAGTGTGAACTACCCCCGCAGGACCCATCCCCATGGGTGAAAGAACCCCCCCACGCCACGTGACCCAATACTGCCTAACCCACCCTGTGGAACCCACCCCGTCTGACCCACCCCTCTGCATGACCCACCAACCCCGTGACCATCTTCCTTGCATCCCACCCTCCCCACATGACCTACCCCCTGCATGACCCACCTCCATGAGAGCCATCCCCCACACAACCCACACCCCAAAACATCCCCCACCTGTGATTTCCATGCACAACCCACCTCGTGACTCCACTCGCCTGCAACCCCCACAGCACCCAACCCCCCACCCGTTGCATGACCCCTCCCCACAACACACAAGCCATGCTGACCACCCCTGTTAGCCCCCCTAAAGTTCAGGTCTAGTTTCGCACCTGTTGATGCACTACATTTATCTACTAGATCTTGAGTGCCAGAAAACAATGTATTATAGTCCTACCACAATTAAAACGTTGCAGCAAACTATGTAGTGCAGAGCATAATCTCTTCTGTGGTTTCTGCTCTATTGCATTTCTAAGACATGGAATATGAAAGAGTACACTGAGAACAACATTAGCATAGCAGTTGACACCAGTAGAATTTAACAACTGGTAACCTGCAATATCCCTCTTATTCTTCAGTATTTTTTTTTTCATAACACCTTCCTTGTTCTCCTTCTTTTCATTCTTTGCCACAACATCCAACAATTCTTTTGAAAGCTTCTGCTTTGGATAGTGTATCCAATTTTCATAAATGAGATACTGTTCTAAATGAACAGCGTATACACTTCTTAACCAATTGCATTTTCTGATAGAACTTGCATCTGCACTAGCTTTCCTGTAATCAAAATCAACCAAATACAAACCAGACAATGTTCTTACTATATATAATGCTACATATGACATACCTTCTTTAAATACAGTACACCAATATTAATAAAAGCTGTGTCTACACTTAAACCTTGTGCTTTATGGATAGTTACAGCATACATTAGAGAGAGTGGGAGCTGCTGCCACTGCACATATAAGTCCTTTACAAGCAAGAAACATACAACACATTGGTCAATCTGCTTCACACCATCAATCTGATCAAATGTTATGGCTAAGTATTCAGCCTCATCCTTATTTGGAAAATGAAATCAATCACTTTATCCATTGCACTATTTACTAATCCTTTCTCAACATTTGAATGATGCCACAAAATTACTCTCCAGTTTATGCATACACATAAACTCTTTTCTAATCCTGCAATCCTGGATATAGATTTCTCCAATTATTCCAATTTTGCTTGGACTTTTCCACTTAACAATACTGTCACCCCCTGGAGTTTCATTTTGTAAAATTATGTAATTTCCAAACTTCTTCTAGTTTTAGTAAATCTTCGCTAACATTGGAGCACTCCTGAAGTGTAGATACTAAACAGACAATGGATTTCACTTCTTCAATGAAATTGAACATTAGTTATGCTGGTGCATTTTTAGAGGAAAATAGTTTCTTGATAAGATGACCTAATAAGGAACGTTTACCCTCCTTTGTCAGAACTCCTACTCTAATTTCTTTCAGAATATTTCAGTATTCCACGTCAGATGCTTGAGGCATATTTTTAAGTAGTTCCTTGTATTGGAAGTTTAGCCAAATGTTCGCATTGCCAATACTTCCCAAAGAATTCCAAGTTTCATCATGGAGAAGTGTCTTGAAAACAAGTTGTCCTTTGACAGGTGTAAGTTGCAACGGGTCACCTAAGACACAATAAATGCTTTCCTCCAAACAGCACATCATACTTTCATTTTAAAATGTGTTGCATTCTCAAGTGTACAAAGGTAAGCTTTTAGTTTGAGACAATGCTCACCTCATCAATGATTAAAAGCTTCGGTTTCTTCAGTACTCTTGAACCTTCATGACAGGCTTCGCTGGATAACTTCTGGTATTCCACTTTATTGTCATGTTCAACAGGTAACATATGTAGTCAATGTAAAGTAATTCCTTCAATGTTGTGTTCAGCTAATCCAGTTGGGTCTGTTACTACTTATGATAAAATTCAGTCTGTAGTCCTCTGTAGGTAAGTGGTGAGAACTTTAATTAAAATGCTTTTCCCAGTGCCAGCTTGACCACTGATGTATAATAGTATTGGCTTACATGATGAAAATTTCCATTTTTTTTCTCATGGAGGAATCCATGTTCTATTTTCTCTTTTACTTCCATATAACTCTTTTTCTGTTTGTTGTTTACTTGCCCAACTAACTGTTGCAGATCAACTAGTTCCTGTCTCATTTGTTGTATTGCACTATCCACCTGCTTCATGGATATTGCAACATTCATTTTCAATAATTGGTTGTCCAAGAGGATCTTGACTCAGTGGTCCAGAACTGTGGCTGCTTTGTGAAGTCTCCTTAACTATCTCAGAAACAATTATTTCTTCCTGTCCAATCTCAGCATTTAACATTTGCAAATAGTTTGGAAAGACTGAATACTGTTTCTCGCAGCATTGGAAGAATCGTCATAGTAGTCATAGGGCCTGATTACCAGTTTGGCAGTAGGGGTACCACCATCTAAATGGCATTGGATTCCCTGCTGCCCAGTTGGCAGTCTGCCCACCCTATCACAATGCATGATATTCCAAAGACAAAAGACCGCCCTGGTAACACCGCCAGGAAATCTCAGCAGTGGCAGGATAGGCAAATGTGTCTGTCATATGGTGGACTGCCAGTGTTAAGGAGGAGAGATCATTTGCAAAAAAACAGGTTTTACGTATTTTGAATGTGTATGCATGAATGTGATAGTAGAAGAACAATATGGGTATTCCACAAGAATAATTGAAGCAGCACAAGGATGACTATAGTTTTCGGTTATTTGGACCGCAGGTGATTCCACCGGACCAATCACAATGTACCTTCCCTCCGACATGACAGTGATGATCAATCTGCCCCACCTGAGCTGGCAAAAATAAGTTTAAAACTCACCTCTACTCAACTTCACACATACTGTGCTGCCATGGAGCTGATCGTACATGTACTACCACTGTTGCTTCTGCTTGAATTCATCTAAAACTGGCACAGTCAGGGACGCGACTGGCAGTAAGTCACAATATATCCCATGTCCATTGACTTCCCAGTTAAAAGATGCACAGAAAGGGGCATCTGCATCTTTAGGTGCTTGGGTGCCCTAACCCAAACCTATTTTGTGGTTAGCAGGTCCCTGTTCACAACAGCTATGAGTGTATGAACAAAAGTCCCCTCTTTGATGCCCATTTAACCCAGGTCACTGACACAGCACAGACATACCCTTCCAAATTCCAAATGTGTTTCTATCTAACATCCATGGAGAGTGATGTGTGTTTTTAATATTGTAACAAAACAGCAGCTGCCTGCTGACATTACATCAAATAAGCTTTGTGACACCTTTCTATTTCGAAAATGCTAGATCCTGTGATGAATTAAACTCAAGTATGAACACCTTCTCTGCAAAATGTCTGTAATAGACACTCACACATCATTCACCTTCAAAAAGTCATTTTTGGAAAATGTTAATCAAACCAATCCGTGAAGAAGTGTTTCAAGGTCATCATGGTAAGACTGTCTGTAGAACAGGGTTGGCTCAAACAGCTGAAAGTCTGGCTTCCTGGGCCAGAGCCCACTTTGCCCATGCATTTAAACATCTCTGTGAATAAGACCCCTGGCTTCAAGTATATGAGGGATAAACATTTGTGTTATGCATATAAGTGTAATGTGTAAGTACAACCTATAAAAAAGCATCCGTAACAACATTCATCTCATATAACTAAAGTAGGTTTAAGGTGCATAGGTGCATACAAAACAATGGGTACATGTCCAAAAACATATCACAAAAAGGTATAACAACTAACCAGACTCTAGGTGGGAATAAACAAATAACTCTCTTGCATACACTGAAAATATATCCAACATACATCATAAGGAGAAGTGCAAGCAAAGTGATGTAGAAATTGCTCAAGCAAAGCAGAAACCTTTACCATGTGAAATACCACCCCAATTAATGTCTGACGAATTTGGAATCATCTCACATATCTATCCATGGAACACTTCCTCTTGTTGTTGTGTGACTCCTGCAGTGGTTCAAAGCAGTACATATATAAACCTGTTCATATTGGTCAACAATCAGGGTGAAACAAACATACCTGTAGTAACACATTTTAATATATCAAATACCATCAATTAGTTGGTGCAAGTGTTTAACACTGTGAGGAATTCCTGTTCATAAAAACTAATCACATACCACATCGAATTGTGCATGCACATAGCAAAGTACCCTCTAAAAATATTTGTAGAGTAACCTGCCATAATGTGTAAACACAATGAATTGTGTCACAATTTAACCTCTTCAACATTGCTAGGTTACCAAATTTAGCTAGGGAAATGTAATATCAGGATTAATGTGTTAAAAAACAAAGCAGATTTGAATTAGTCCAAATAAACAGCAGGTACAAAGCAAACAAAAACGGACAATGGCAAGTCCAAAGTAAGTTAAATGGTGTGGCTTAGCACACTGAAACATAGGTGTCCACAATGAAGTACCTTGTTTAAATGTCTTTATGAGATTGACTGTGCATTATTGTTGTACCCTTTTTGAATGAAAATATATCTTTTTGAATACATGATATCTCCGTGTTCTCCCTTGTGTTCTCTTTATCACTGTATATTAACTATCGTGAGAAGTATGACTGATGAATAGCTTCCTTACTAAATTAAGATCGAATATCAGTGACGGATTAATATCTCATTGACAAATATCGAGAAAATAATCAGTGAAATAAATTCCCTTGTAGGCACAGTATACCTATCTATACCAGTCCTTACCCAAGCCCACGAGGGTTTATTGGGTTCCCACTTCACTTTGTCATTAGCACACTGCAGCACCACAAAACGTGCCCTGGCTGACACTGATAGGATAACCTCCTCACAAAGGAGATCCATTGGGCAGGGCAGGTACCTCTAAGATGATATTTAGGATGTGGGTGTTTGGTTTTGAGAGGGGGTCCTCGAGGTATGGAAGGAGTGATTTTTTAAAAAGAAAGGGTGGTGGGGGTTTGGGAATGTGAAGTCGAGCAACGTCTGACAGGGGTGCCTTGGGGAGTGGAAGGGGTGGATGGGTCAGTTAGAGGAATGGATTTGCAGATGGAAGGGGTGGTCTTGGGTATGGGAGGGGTATTAAGGTCCTTGGAAGTGGTACTTGGAGGTTTGGCAGGGGAGATGGCAAGAGGAAATGAGGGATCTTCAATAGGGTACTTAGTAGTGTGAATGGAAAGGAGTAGGGTCTAGGAAGTAGAGGAAATGACTGCATGTGATGTGCTTAAGTCTGTTGCGGGTACAGGTGCATGTGTGTCAGGTGTATGTGTAGCAAATAGGGGGTGTGGCTTGCTTTTGTGGTGCCTGTTGGGTGCTTGATTGTGTGCAGCTGTATTTCTTAGGTGTGTAGAATGTGACTGGTGTATCCGTGGATGTTGCAGCAGTGGAAGTGCTGGGTTTGGGTATTGTGGATCCTGATGTGGTGGGAACAGTGGATGTGGATATGTGTGGTGTGCGTATGGAAGTGATTGTGGTTGGTGTGTGTTTTTGCTCTGACTTGGGTGGTGAGGGTGCCTGTAGTTGGGATGGGGGTACAGTGTCTGTCTGTTTGGATGCTTGACTGAAGTTTTTGCTTATGTTTGTATGTGCTGTTTATGTTTGTATGAGAGGGTGTGTGCAAATGTTTGTGTGTGCTTTGGATCGGTTTTACAATAGGGTATTGGTGTGGGTAAGGGGTGGGGGAGGGATACAAGTTTGGGAGCAGGGGCTGCTCCTCCGCAATAGCAGATGAGTGTCGCCCCATTGATTTTAAGCAGTGAGAAACAAAAAATGACAATAACTAAGAGTTATTATCATTTTATGTTTCGTGTCCTGCTGCTTTGCTGCAGGTGGGTGGACGGGGCTGCTCTGCTCTCCGAGCAGGACAGGAAGGATTAGTTTGCTCACTCCTAAGTGCGCAATGACTGTTTTGTCGGCACTCTTGGGCCACCCAAACCAGTCATGCACAGTTCCTTGTTCTCCATGCAGGCTGCATTACAGCCTGCATTGAGAACATGCCCACCCCTCCAGCCCCTGGCTGAGCACATTGTTACTGTGCTCAGACCAATCGACTCGCTGCATTGCAGAATTGTGATTGGCTTAGGGAGGGAGCCTGGCAGCCTACTTCCTGTTCCAGTCAGAGGCAGGAAAGCAGGAGCAGAGAAGACACAAGACCCGGCCTCAAGATAAGTTTTTTAACTTTTTTATTTCCTATGTGCCCCGCGCAACACCACCCCCTACACCCCCGTGCCCGTCTGCTATCCGTGACCATGCCAGCCACGACTGGTTGGGGGGCTGGGGGCTGCGCTGAAGGAAGAGACCAGAGCCTTAAAAGATCTCTGTAGGCTAGACATTGCACTGTGATGCCTTCCAGGTAGACCACCATCTGTTGCAGATTGTTGCCTAGCCCCTGATGGCATTCTGTAGTGCAGTCTGACCCACAGATGTTTCTCAAGAGGTCAATAGCCTCCTCACTCTTCACAGTGAGGGGACAGGGGCAGTTTCTGAGGTGCCTGGAACAAAGGAGATGGCTCACCTCTTAGAGGAGTAGGCCCAGCCAACTGGTTGGGGAGCAGCAGGGAGAGTGGCAATAGAACTGGGAGTGGTGGACAAGGATGAAGTTGAAACAAATCCTGTAGGGTCCCTCCATGCCCATACTGTCCCGACCAGACCACTGTGACCACCTGCGTCCCCAATGATGTTAGCCCTTTCTCCTTTGCTTGCCTTGGATGGATCTGAAATGACATATGAAATTGGTTTAATGCAACTTTGTTAACCCATCTGACCATCAGATTTCAACACAAAACATTTCTAAACTGCTCAGATTACACTAACTTCATGGTTTGCTTTATATGCGTGAACATTAGCATGAGCAGATGCATGCATGCTACATTACCTTAAAACAGTTGGTCACAGTTATTTCATGACTCCAGACAGCTCCAAAACCATCAATGGACTAGTGTACACTTCATCCTTATATCTATACCAGGGGTTTTGATCACCTTTTATACTTTGACCCTTGTCGCATTGCATAGCAAACTGATGTCACCAAATATGAGGGCTGCTAAATATACATTTCCACACTGTTCACACAAGCCCTAGATTTCAAAATATCCTCATTCACCTTAAATAACATCTTGATGTTATGAAGGTCAAGTTATACAGTATGTGCTGCATCAGAAATGTTGTCGTGTGCAAATGCCATTTCACACTGATGTCACTTTGTACTTGAAACTTCATCAGATGGCTACTTTCAAAAGATTCACATAAAAGCTATACTGAAGTAGTTATGCTAATTATCACATGTAGCATAGAAAACTAGCCTGGAGGCCGTGAAGACCAAAGTATTGGGAGATAGATGCTCCAAATGCATACAGCATAAGAGTTCATATAGCTTTATGAACATCCACAATCCTGCTTGGTACTGGTGACAACACCATTCTTAGATTGCGTTCCTACAAGCCAATACACATTTGAAGGTTGTTGAGTGTCAGCGAATATCTAAGACATGAAGAGGTGGGATACCATTAGTCCTAATGGGACAGCACTTCACCACATCTGTTTGGTATAGCACACCCAAATTGCTTTTCAAAAAGAATATAAATATAAATTCCATTTCACAAAATTCCACAATAAAAGTTCAGTTTCAGCAATTCATAAATCATAAATACATATTATAAACAAAACAGTAGACATTTTTTTATACAGTAGTAGTATTTCACATTATAGTAAAGCATATTCTTTTTCCTTTTTTGCTGTTCTCTGCTATTTACTTGTACATCATAAATAATGTACTACAGAAAGATTCATCCTTGAACAGTGGGGAAAAAATAATCAAAAAGATTGCAGAAAAAAATCCTGTTCATAGTTCAGAAACTCATGTTAGGAGTGCTATACCCTGTTTAAAGATAGAAGGTTATATTTCTGCATAAAACTTTTTGTCCTGAGGGTGGTCTGATGGATTGATGCCAAATAGACCGAAACGTCGACAGTCTCGTCAACTCCACGAGGAATTGTTTCTCTTCAAGCGATATTTATTGAATTTACAATAATATTTGCTTTTTCATTTCATAGGAGCTGACGTATGGTTATGAATTGTATGCCCACATTTATTTGTACATCTTTTGTCATAACTGCACTTGCTGATATTTATTTTGTGTAAATTGTACCCTTCTCAAGTTTTTAAGATTTTGCAAAAAACAAGATAAATTCGTTTTTTACAACTTAGTTTTTAAGTGTGCCGGGTGTTTTTCTTTTCTTCCTTTTCTCTCCTTTTGTATTGTTTAAAATCGGTGTAGTTTAAAGTTGTCCCGTAGGACACTTTTGAGTTTGATTCGCTTGAACTGACTCTGAATTATTGTGAAATAATGCAAAACTGTGTGTAATTGCAAGTGAAATCCCTTGTAGACTCCTTTTTACTTTGATTATACTTATGGATAGTTACAGCATACATTAAAGAGAGTGGGAGCTGCTGCCGCCGCCGGACATATAAGTCCTTTATAAGCCAAAAACATACACCACATCTGTCAATCTGGTTCACACCATCAATCTGATCAAATGTTATGGCTAAGTATTCAACCTCATCCCTATTTGGAAAATGAAATCAATCTCTTTATCCATGCACCATTCACTAATCCTGTCTCAACATTTGAATGACGCCCCAAAAAAGCTACAGTTTTTGCATACACATAAACACTTTTCTAATCCTGCAGTCCTGGATACAGATTTCTCCAACAATTCTAATTTTGCTCGTAGTTTTCCACTTGGCGGTACTGTCACCCCCTTGTGTTCCATTTTGTCAATAGCTGCAATTTCCAAAATTTGTTCTTTTTCCAGTTTTAGTAAATCTCTGCTAAAATTGGAGCACTCCTAGCGTGTAGGCATTAAACAGACAATGGATTTTCCTTCTTCAATGAAATTGAACATTAGTTATGCTGCTGTGTTATTAGAGGAAAATAGTTTATTGATAAGAAGACTGTCTAAGGAACTTTTCCCCTCTTTTCTCACTTCTCTCTTTTCTCTGGCTCAGTTTTTTTAGTACAGAACAACATTGCAAGTTTGGCTTTTGTAGTGAGTGCATTGACAACATATTAAAGAAATGTCCTGTTTATCTGAAGAAACCGTGTTAAACTTTGCAATCTCTTGTGTAAAGTTATCAAAACTGATGCCTGTGTCCTGTCCCTCTACACCTCCAGTAACCAGCTCTTCATTTTCCATAGACTCTTGTTCAGGACCAAAGAAATAAAACTGCACAGCTTCACGAAACGTTCTACCTTTGCTAATGTACCATGCATTAGAGCTCTATTAATTTCTCTATAACATAAGGTAGGACTTTTCACAAAGTAAAGCCTCCTAACTACATTTTGCATTTTAGAGTGATGAACAGCAAATATTCTGAGGTGATGAAAGGTGCTTTGGCATACTTTCTTTGATACACATGCTAGTGAATGTCCATGTTAATGAGTATGCTTCGCTGCTTTGCATGGTTCTAATCCTTGTAAAATTCAGATTTTCGGTTTCAGATTTCTTGATGGAAACCTACATAGGAAAGCTCTCAGTATATCAATTGATTCCTGCTGAACACTGCAAACACTGCTACAGTTCCATTTTATAAAGGGGCCTGTCTACGCATTCCATGTACCTCTTCAGATATTACTCCTTCATCATTCTTAGGAACCATCTCCTCTTTTGGAATGGGAGTACCATCATTCACCTCATAAAATCAATCAGTTGTTTTAACTGCATGTACTAATGTATGCTCTTGAAGGTAGCTTTCTTCATTAAAGAAAAGCTCAGCACTGGAAGCATACTTCCATTCACAGCAGAATATGTTACAGGAAATACTTTTATTAACTTGTCTTTCTTTTGGCTTCTTCTCTTCATAGATAACACTGTTTTATCCAGTCTTCTCATTCTGCTCAAAATCAAAATAAATAGCTTCCTTTTCATGGCAAATGCCTTATAATCCTCAGCCTCAACACGTTTCTTTTGTTTGACTGATTCTCTTCTTGTCTTACATTGCTTCATAGTTCATATGAGATTCTGAATTACACTACTACGAAACATCCTGACTCTTCTTTCCTTGAACTGCCTTGTCTTCGTAATAAACCATCTGTTTTCTTATATGATTTAGTATTCTTAATGTCCCTTACTTATTGTCCTTTCTTAGCTGATTTGAAACTTTGCTTTTTATTGACTTGCTTTTGCTCACTTTGCAGTTTTCCACCTACTAATTTTAATAAATGTCCTAGTTTTCTTACCAGCCGCTCTTTTCTCTTTAACCACAGCACCCACATTATGTCTCTTTCATTTCTCTGTTGTAAGAATATAATATCCTTTCTTCTGTTTCTTTCTTCTTTCTGTTTTCTTCGGCATAGAAACTCTCTGTTTTTAAGTAGAAGTAGATGTCTGAAAAAAAAAATGAATACATTTAGATTTTCATTATATACTATTAAATTACATATTTTAAGCATTTAACTGCCAACATAAACAGCTATGTTACTATATTATAACCTCTTAAAGGGGTAGATTTTCAAACATTTTGGCTGGGTTAGCATCACAAAAGTGATGCTAGCCAGCACAAAATGTTTTGGGGAATTTACTTTCCAACGCAAAACTTGTTTGTGTTACTTAGCGCCTAGAGGGCGATACATTGCTGGTAAATGGGCATTCCCATGTGACCACTCATGTCTTTTGATGCAAAAGCCTGTCTACAAACAGTTGTAGACAGGGTTTAGTGCCAAAAGTGAAGGCCACTTCAAAGGAGTCACTATCAGGAGAAATCTTTTCATTTCTCCTTTTCCCGATTTTGCAAGCATACTGCAGTGTGCAACACATATACAAAGTGGGAAAACTTGAAAACTTGTCCAAGTATGGTATTTTGTACAGGAAGGGTAACCTCTTTGCACAAAACCTATGCTAGACTCACACACACACACAGGTACTATGGCACTAATATGTGTGCGTGGCGCTCAGCACCTGAAATCAGCACAGTCGCTGTCCTGCTCCAACCCTATCACGCACCACAAAGCAGCCTCTAGGGGTGCTACACTGCATTGCATGACTTTTTTTTTTTTAAATATACCCCAAGTCTATTAGTTATCAAGTTTATATCTGTGTGTTTCTGCCTGTATCAGTGTATGCAACAGTGTGTTCCTGGATAACTCACCATATGCATCAGTGTGTCCCTGGGTATCTAAGCATATGTGTCAATGCGTGCCAGGGTAATGTATGGAGATGTGTGTGACTGAGTCTGTCAGTGTATGCATAAGTGTGTCATTTGATGTGTTAGTTTATGCATGAGTGTGTGCCTGGATATCTCAGTGTATCCTTCACTGTCTGCGTGGGTGTGTATGTGTATACATCACTGTGAACCTGGGACTACCACTGCATGAGTGTAAATGGGTCTGTCAGCATCTACATCAGTCTCTACCTGGGTTCTTACTGAATGGGTCAGTGAGTCACTGGATGTGTTAGTGTGTGAATCAGTGTGTTCCTGGCTGTCTTATTGTATGTACGAGAGTGTGGCTAGGTGTGTCTGTATATGCATCAGTGTATGCATGTGTGTGTCAGCAAATGCATCAGTGTGCACCTGAGTGTATCGCTGTATTCATAGGTGTCTATTGGGTATCTACGTGTATGGATCAGTGTGTGACTGAGTGTGTCAATGTATGCATCAGTGTGTCATTTGGTGTGTTAGTGTATGCATGAGTGTTTGTCTGGATATCTCAGTGCATCCATGACTGTCTGCTTTGGCATATATGTCTATATATCATTGTCTGTGTAGGTGTGCTACTCTATACACCAGAATGTATATGAGTGTGTCAGCATATGTATCACTGTCTGCCTGGTTATGTCAATGTTTGGATCAGAGTGTGCCTGGGTGTCTTAGTATATGGGTCAGTGTAATTGGATGTGTTAGTGTGTTTATCAGTGTGTGCCTTGTGGTGTCAGTGAATGTATTACTGTATGTGTGGCTGTTATGTTATATTTATTTCTAGAGCGCATGTATACCCGAGGGTGTCTTGAGCTAGCTCAACTGAAACCTAGGCTGTTATGCTCACTGAGACAAAAACGTCATGTTTTGAGAGCTTTCCTAAAAGTGAGCAGTTAATTATTGATTTGATGTGGAGAGGTAAGGCGTTCCTGATTTTTGATGCACCAGTCACAAAACTTTTTCCACCCAGGAGGTGAGTCTGAATTTTGAAAATGCAACATTTTTAGCCTAAGAGGAATGTAATGTCCTAAGTGGTAAATACCATTTGAATTTCCTTTTCAGAAAGTCTGGTTCTATTCGGTGAAGGGCTTTGAAATTTATACAGAGGGCCTTAAGAGTAATTCTTTGTCTAACTGGTAGCCAATGCAATCCTTTTAATGTCATTGAAGCAGATATCAACTTAGGGATTCCTAGCAGCAGTTGTGCATCTGCCCGTTTCAGGGTTTGCAATTTATTCATATGTTGCTGTTGCATGTTTGTGTAGAGACAATTATAGTAGTCAGAAGGGAAGGCTCTTCTTTAAGGTCCTAAGGGTGTAAAAAGAAGCGCGTATACCTGTGTCTGCCTGAGGCCCAAAAGGGAGTTTGTCATCAACTAGTACTCCCAGGTTGCAGACTTTGTCATCAACTAGTACTCCCGGGTTGCAGACTTTCCTAACAGGGATCGGAAGCGTACCCAGTTCCTGAAGCCACCACAAAGTAGACCAGAAGGAAGCTTGGTTACAAAACAGGATGACCTCTGTTTTGCCAGAGTTTAATTTCAAGTAATTCTTTGCCATCCAGTTGCTGATTACCTGCATGCAGTTATGAATTTGAGGACCCATGTTCTACTCTTGGAAACCATGATCTGCATATCGTCATCATAAGAGGCAAATGGAAACCTGAATGATCTGATGAGAACGACCATGGTTGTGACATAAACGTTAAACAGTGTAGGGCATAAAAAAGAACCCTAGGGAACCCCACAAGGGAAATAGAGTGGTTCAGAAGTGAATTCATAAACTACCACCGAGTATTCTAAAAAGATCTTAAGAGGGCAAGAGCCTCTCCTCCAATACCAATGATTAGGAGGCAGCTGATCAGCAGCTCATGGCTGTGTCACTATTTGCATCAGAGTGTACCTCAGTGTTTTAATGTATGCATAAGTGTGTTCCTGGGTGGGTCGGTGTATTCATCAGTGTGTATCTGGGTATGTCATTGTATGCATAAGTGTGTGCCTGTATGTGTTAGTGTGCCTGGGCATATCAGTGTACACATCAATGTGTGCCTGGGAGTCTTATTGTATGGGTCAGTTGGCCCCCAGGGACCCTCAGGATTCAAGGGGACTTAATCCCCTAACTTAAAACACGCAACAGGCGCGTTTGCACACTTGTCACATCAGGCCCCCCACCCCCTCCTGGCACCACTGTGCAAACGCACCCACTGGCGCTTTACAAGTTGGGGTATTAATTCCCCTTCAATCCTGAGGGTCCCACCAGGTACCTCCAGTAAGCACCACAGAGAAGTGGTCTGAGGCCACGCCCCTTTTTACACATCCCTGCAACGCAACTCTGTGGTGCTTACTGGAGGTACCTGGTGGGCTACTTGGCCCTCAGGATTCAAGGGGATTCAATACCCCAACTTAAAACATGCCACGGGACACTTTGCACACTTGTCACATCAGGCCTGCCCCCTGCCTTCACCACTGTGCAAACGCACCGCTTCACCACTGTGCAAATGCGCGGCTTCTGGTGCACTGCTGGTGGGGCAATGAGGTCCTCTTGAGTCCTGAGGACCTCAGGACACTAGTGGACTTCATCGTCCGAGCAGAAGTGTTCCAGAAGCCGCGTTTGCAGTGTGGTGTAAAAGGGGCGGACCTAGGAACACCTCGCTGCAACACAGCTCTGTGGTGCTTACTGGAGGTACTTGGTGGGCTACTTGGCCGCCAGGGATTCAAGGGGACCTAGTAGGGATGTTACAGTTAGAAATTAGCATTTATAAAACCTTAGAAATTTACTAAAACAAAAATACGATTGAGGAACATTATAATAAGACATTTTTGTTTAAAAAAACATTGAATTTCACTGAAACAACCATAGGTTTCAGGGACGTTATAGTTAGAAATTAGCATTTAAAAGTCCATTGAAATTCACTGAAAAAACATTAGTTTCAGGCACTTTATAGTTCGAAATTAGCATTTAAAAAACCTTGGAAATTCACTGAAAAAAACATAGGTTTCAGGGACGTTATAATTAGTTGGACATTTCACTGTTACAAAACCATAGAAGTTCTGCCGTTTTAGTTCGTTCAGCTAACTATAACTTGCGCCACCGCAATGCACTGCTGATGATGTCACATATTACATCAATCATGACATGGTCAGTGACATCACTGATGACATCACACACGTGAAAATCTGATGCAACTCCTCACTCTCTAATATAACCTTTGATACACCCACTGTAAAATACAGACAACCATTTTCGAAACCATTGACACACCAATACTAGTTACTACATACGCCCTCACTGATTCCTAGGTCTACACACACACACACACATCTACTCATTTACCCATATAATCACTCATACATGCAGTCACTCATCAATACAACACTATCATATCCACTCATACACCTATACAGACACTCACAAACCACCACTCATCCACACCATGTCACTTATTCATACGGAAACAAATGCAAACTTACTCTCTTATACAATCACTGATACAAGTACACACTCATCCATACTGCCACTCTGACAATCACTGACTCTCACTTATAGTCATTTATATACTCCAACTCTCACACACACTGCCTTTACATATGTAGTTACTTGGACATGCACTACTGAGACATCCATTCACTCACTAACACACCCATACACACACTCACCCAACCATACAGCTGTTTCCACATGCACTCTTGAACCCATACACCCAGTGAATCAACCACTCAAACATTTATACACAGAGTCACACACCTCTCACACACCCACACACACACTGAGGCACCCATAGAAATACTCAGGCAACCAATTGATAACCCATATCGACACTCATGGAGCTACTGACCAACCCATGCAGCAGCTTATACAAAAACAGACAAACTGATACAGACATTCACCCAGTTTAGTCACTAACCCATGCATTCAATAAAACACATTTAATCACTCACTTAAACAGTCAGTCAGGCACCTACTAAATCCTCCTTCCAGACACTTATACACACACTCATTCTTCAATACACCTTGGCATATATATATATAAAACATATGTCATCTTTAAACAAACACACAGTCACTGTATGATGTCATCAGTGATTTCATCAGTGATGTCATTTGAGATGTCATCAGTGATGTCACTGACCATGTCATGAATGATGTAATATGTGACGTCATCAGCAGTGCATTGCGAGGGCGCAAGTTATAGTTATCTGGACTAACTACATTAGCGGAATTTCTATGGTTTTGTAAGAGTGAAATGTCCAACTAACTATAATGTCCCTGAAACCTATGTTTTTTTCAGTGAATATATATATATATATATATATATATATATATATATATATATATATATATATATATATATATATATATATATATATATATATATATATATATATATATATATATATATATATATATATATATATATATATATATATAACTAGAAAGATGCCCACTGAAGCTGCTGTTTTGAAGGTTTTGTGGTGATCCGTCAAGCAGGGGCCAAGAAAGTGGGGGGGGTCCCAAAACACATTTTCCCCATGTTAATTCCCATAGAGATTTTAGACACAACTTCAGCTTGAACTGCTGAACGGAATCCCCCGAAATTGGGTAGAAAGGTAGCTGTTGGTACATAAAGTGGCCTTTTTGTAAATCGACCTAATTCCATTTAGTAGCTTTTGAAATATTAATGAAAACCAATTTGTATATATAGGGATGCAAAGGCTCCATGAACACTGCCGATCTCATGCTGAGATCTGATTGGCTGCAAACTTTTCAAACCAGGAAGTATTGGCAGCCATGTTGGGACTCTGATTAAGCCAAGTCCTGAAAAAATATAAAAAGAAAAGAAAAAAGGGCAGGGTAGGAATACCATCACCCCTGGGCCTCTTTCGGGTGTTCCCAGAGGTACCCCACCAGGACAAAATAAATGTTTCTCTAAAAAAACTATTTTGGAGGGAGCTGCGCTGGGTCCGCGGCTCCCAATGAAATCATTTTTAAAAAATGCGGTGCAGCCTTACGCTCATTATTTACTTATCAGCCCCCATGGCAGGCTAGGTCCTGGGGGCTTTTGCAAATAAAGAAGGGGACACACCGGCCCCCCTTTAGGGGCTTATATATGCAGCGGGAACCACCATCTTCTGGGGCTTATGCATTGTTATGGAGAGGGCTTCTTAGACCCCTCCATTCCCTGGGAACTTCCTCCGAGTGGGCAACTTCTTTTTTTTTTTTAAATTGGAGGGGAACCGCCCTGCCCCACTCCTGGGCTGTTTTTGAATCCAGGGACCACCACCTCCTCCTGGCAAGGCCCTGCAAACAAGAAAGGAGGATGTAGCATGGCCCCAATCCTAGAGCAATAGATGGCCCTTGGGACCACCACCCCCCACAGCTGGCTACTGCTATGTCCCGGGGTGCCCAACCCCAGGGCACAACAGTTTGCTGTGGCTTGGAAGGAGCTTTACCGCTCCCGCCAAGTCATAGCAAGCACTCCGCTTTCCACAGGCGAGAGCTCAGAAATGCTGATGCTTGATCGAAGCAGAGCAGAATTGCTTTTCAGACATGTGGAGCTGCATGTTTAGCAGTTCCCGATGTCTGAAAGCAATGTCGACTACTGCAGGAGGCGGGAAGCCGGCAGGTACCGCAGGGACCTTCAGGCTACCCCATGGTCCCAGTGGAGATTGTGTGCCCCGGGGGCCCCCACAGATGGATGAAGTCCCCTGGGCGGATATTGGCCCATGGAGGGGGCTGCATGCCCCCTCCTCCTTTTGAAAAAAGCCAGGTCCGAGGGAATGGAGACACGGGACTGGAATAGGTCCAGGGAGGGAGGCTGCATGGCCAGGCCCCAGGGGATGGGGACCCCAGGGCTGAAATCACCCCATGGAGGGTGGCCGCACTGCCTCCCTCCTCCTTTTGAAAAAGGCTGGGTTCAAGGGGATAGGGACCCCAGGGTTGAAATCAGCCTGGGGAAGAGCCATGTGGCCTTCTTTGCCAATAGAAAATATGAAATAGAAGAGGCCGGGCTGCAAGGGATGGAGCCCACAGGAGCTAAATTGGCCCAAGGAGGGTGGCCATGTGACTCCCAACCCCTATTACAAATAGGATGGGCCACAGATGAAGATGTCATGGGGTCAAAACAGTCAGAAAGAGGGGCAGCAGGGCCCCTGTCCCCTATTTGCACATTTATAATAAATTATAAAAACGCTGCACCCCAGGGGATGGTGTCTTTGGGTCAAAATCTGCCAGGGGAAGGGGACCACGTGGCTCCATTTCCATAATGAAACCACAAATCAAAAATAAAAGCCTGGGGGAAGTCGCCGGCAGCCCCACCCCATTTATCAACAACTCTGCAAAGGGGCCTCCTGACCCACAACTGGTTGGGGGATGAATTCCCCTTGGCTGCTGAATTCCTTTGGGGCCAAAAACCAATTATGTTACCTCCAGAAAGTCCCACACAGCAGGATTGCTGAGAGGTCATTGGAGGCCATGCCCCTTTTTTCCACCACTCTGCAAACATGCCTCATGGTGCGCTACTTGTTGGTGGATGTAGTCCAAGTGGATTTGGAGGCTCCATGGGGGCCATGAATCCCTCCTGTTAACTCCACTAAGTCCCACCTTAAGGTATTGTTGAGAGGTTATTAGAGGCCCACCCCTTTTGTCCAACACTTCACAAACATGACTTCTCATTAAAAAACTATAGTAATTCACAGGAAAAAACAAAGGTTACGGGGACAATATAGTTAGGAAATAGAATTTAAAAAACGTATAATTTCACTTAAAAAAACAAAGTTTACAGGTAGTTATAATTAGGACATAAAATAAAAAATCCTTCGTAATTCACTTAAAAAACCAAAGGTTACATGGACATTATAGTTAGGAATTAGAATTAAAGAAACCTTCAAAATTCACTGAAAAAAAACAAAGGTTACAAGGATGTCATAATTAGGCTTAAATGTCACTCGTACAAAACCACTGAAATGTAGCAGTTATAGTTACTTGATCTAACTATAACTTATTCCCACGCAATGCACTGCTTATGACTTCACATATTACATCACTCATGACATGCTCTGTGGCTGTACCTTAAAAAATGCGGGATGGCCACATGGACCACCGCAGCCCCTAGGGCTACTACCTCCCCATGACAAAATTCTAGAAATAAGGTGGCTCACGTAGCTCCCCTCCTGAAGCCATAGATAACCCTGGGAACTTCCACCCACACCCTTGGTTCCCACCCTGGGACATAGCTGTTTTCTATGGCTTGGTGGGATCTTTACCACTCCTGCCAAGCCATAATAAATGTTCCATTTCTAACAAACAAGAGCATTAAAAATGCTCTTGCTGGCTGAAAGCGGAGCAAAATTGCTTGTGCACAGAGGGAGCTGCATGTTTAGCAACTTCCCTTGTGTAAAAGCAATGCCGGCTCCTGCAGGAGGGGGGAGCTGGCACGGACCGCAGGGTCCTTCAGGCTGCTCCTGCGGTCCTGATCAGTGGTGAGTGGGTGTCCTGGGTGTTCTGCATTCTGTCCATCAACTGTTCTTTTTGCTCTGGGTGGGACCAGGGCACCCACAATAGAGGTCAGGCCCTATTGGATAGAGTTCCCATGGTGGAAATTGGCCCCTGGAGGGAGGCCACAAGACCCCCTTCCCCTTATTTATTTTTTCTTTTTAAATTAAAAGGCCAAGCCCGAAGGGATGGGGTCCCGGGGGCCAAAATTGGTCCAGGAGGGGAGCCTCTTGGCCCCTTCTTTCTTTTATTTTTGATTAAAAGGCCAGGCCCAGTGGGGTGGGGTTTCCGGTGCAGAAATTGGCCCAGGAGGGTGGCCGCTCGGCCCACTCCCTTTAATTAACGTTTTTGTTTTTTAATGCCCGGTTCCAGGGAAGAGGGTCCCGGGGCTAACAATGACTCAGGGAAGTGGGCCACTCAGCCCCCTCCACAAAGAAATAAAGAAATAAAAAATAAATTACCAAAACTAACATGCAAGTCACCTGAGGCCTGCCCCCTTTCACCATTATTCTGCATTATTCTGCAGATGCGCCTCCTGGTGCACCATTGTTTAAGGGATGAAGTCCTCTTAGCTATAGAGGGTCTTTGCGGGCCAACAAGCCCTCCTGCAACCTCCAGTAAGTCCCAGACAGTGGGATTGCTGAGAGGTCTTTGGAGGTCACGCCCCTTTTCTCCACCACTCTGCAGAAGCACCTACTGGAGCTCTTCGGGTTGGGGGGCGATGTCCCCTAAGATGCTGAGGGTTCTTGGGGGCCAACAAGCCCTCCTGTTACCTCCAGTAAATCTGGCACAGCAGGATTCCTGAAAGCTGGTTGGAGGCCCGCCCCTTTCTCCACCACTGTGCAAACGTGACTACTACTTTAAAAACCATAGAAATTCACTTAAAAACCCAAAGGTTACAGGGGTCTTATAGCTAGGAAATAGAATTTGAAAAACCTTAGAAATGCAATTAAAAAACAAAGGTTACAGGGACATTATCATTAGGAAATAAAAATAAAAATAACTTACAATTTCTCTGAGAAAACCCAAAGGTTACAGGGATGTTATAATTAGGGTTAAATTTCACTCATAGATTTCTTTCTTTTTTTTTTTTTTTACATTTTCAGCAGTAATGAACATCATTCAGTTATTCAAATCAGTGCGTTGCTACAGCATAGGCATAGTATATCACCCATTGTGGAGAATATTGTATCACAGCATTTCATAATGCAACAGCATACAGACATGGCAGTACTTTAAAAATGCAGTACATAACAGTATAAGGCGAGGCATTTTTACAACAACACAATGGACTTCAAATGGCAGTAATCGATAAGAAATAGGACGTGAGCGGGCCCCAGATATCCTGTGGTCTGGAATTTGTAGGCAGTTCTCCCGCATAGCATGTGAGCTGATCACGACAGTAAGCTAGATCTTGGAGCCATAATTTAGTGGTTGGCACAGGCCTGCCCCCCAGTACATGGATACCCTGCATTTAGCAAGTAATAGTGCTATGGCTACAAGCTTCTCATTAGCCGCCTTAATATTAGAGACGACACCCAACAGACATACCCGTAGGGTACATTACACAGGCTCATCAATCATCAGATGTAGAATTTGTGTGACTGAACACAGGTATTCATGCACCTTGGGACATCCCCAAGCCAGATGGTAAAAATCGGCACCCGGCGTACCACAGCATTTGCTGTTGTCAGTATCTCGTAACCCATATTTATGGAGCTGAGCTATAGTGTAATATAGCTGATTTAGGTATTTATAGTGCACTTATCGCAAATTACCATTCGCCATCAGCTGACCCATTAAGTGGCAGCTATCAAACCACTCCTCTTCTGATAACGGAGTAGGAAGTACGGCATTCCATTTCATCAATGCAGATGCGTGCACTACCGTTACATCCCTCTGCGATGCCTGATAAAGTCTAGTGACAAACTTAGCTCTAGATGCAGTAGTGTATATAAGTTGTAGTGCTCGAGTGCGGGCGGTTCGTCAGTGAATTGTGGGTAGAGCGCACGCATAGTGGAGCGCAGCCTAATGTATACAAATAGCTGCATAGCAGTGACCGTTCCTCGGGCATTTATTTTGTCCAAGCCTACGAATGTACTCCCAGGAAATACATCTCCCATGGTCGATATACCCATGTCCTTGAGGGTCTTCAATGTGCCAATTTCCCTAGTGACAGATTTCGGAGTGATGCAATAATGGCGTGTTAGGTGCATATAATGGCAATTTATGTGCATGCTTGCCCAATTCATACCAGGCCTTAGATGTGATTTGTACTGTGTTGAATTCCCCTTTTTCAAAGACCATGTGCCTATTAACAATCATGGCTTTGAGTGGCATCGGGTGTACTGCACCCGCCTCCACCGCCAAATGAGGAACATACGCTGGGTCGTGTTGCCAAATAAGCGTAGTGCGCTTGCACACAGAGATAATAAAGATGGAAGTCGGGCGCAGCGAACCCTCCCTGGTCATAAGGAAGGGCAAGCGTTTCCCACCTAAGCGGTGTTTTTTTACCGCCCCAAGTTAATGTGATCAAAAGAGAGCGTGGCCTATCAAAGAAGAATCGTGTTAAGCATACAGGGATTTTTTAAAAAAGATACAGAAAGCGTGGAAGGATTACCATCTTCATCAGCGCAATACGATCCGTAAAGGACAGAGGTAGCTGAATCCAACGACTCACTTGTCCTTCCAGTCGGGTAATGGCCGTGCCATAGTTGGATTGTATAACAGTCTGTGGGTCCCTCTGGAGCCAGATTCCTAAGTAGTTTACAGTGACTGTGCACCATGTTAGGGGGATTCCATTTCAAAAGGATGCGTACAGTCCGTAGGGGGCAATATAATTGACTTAGACCAGTTGATGCCCGGTCCTGAAAATCTTTCAAGCCGAACATATTCCTGTATAAGCTGTGGCAGGTACATCGCAGGGTCGCGGACATATAGGACCATGTCGTCCGCATACACGGAGACTGCAAGAGGACGTTGCAGGAATTGCAACGCAGTTTGAGCATGATGCTGCCGTAGGATAAAAGCTAATGTTTCAAGTACGAGAGCAAACAACAGAGGTGAGAGGGGACATCCCTGTCGCGTGCAACGTTGTATATGGATCTTTTCGGATAATTGCCCATTAACTCTAACCAGTGCTACAGGATTGACATACAACAATTTTATCCAATTAGTAAAAGCAAAAGGGATTCCCATACGATGTAGAATTGCTAACATATAGGACCAGGATACTGAGTCAAGCGCTTTCGCAGCGTCAAGAAGCACCGCCACAGCTGGCAGAGTGGGCTCTAGCACATGCATACCAGCGAAAAGGGGACGCAAATTATGGGATGTGATCGGGTTGGAATAAACCCTGATTGATCAGGAAGCACCATAACAGGAAGAAGTAACTTCAGCCTAGTTGCCAATACCTTTGCTAAGATTTTTACGTCAGTGGTGATTAGAGATGGGGCCAATAATAATCGCACCTATCTGGGGGTTTGTCAGGTTTCAAAAGCGTGACCACGAGTGCCTCGCGTAGAGTTGGTGGCAGACATTGAGTTTCATATGCCTCCTCGTACATCTGAAGAAGGCAAGGAGCGAGCTGATCAATATATTCTTTGTAGAATTCTTCCGGCAACCCATCCATGCCCGCAGACTTCCCATTCAGCAATGAAGTAATTGCATCTCGAACTTCATCTAGCGTGATCGGATGCATCAGGAACTCTTGCTGCCCACGCAACAGCCACACCAAAGCAACATCATCAAAATATTCCACGAGTTCCACCTCACTTGCAGTTGGCAATGGGTGTACATCCCTGCATAGTACTCCACAAATGTTTTCAGTATTGTAGGCGTGTCATAGTGTGTGTCATCATCCCTAGTAATCGCCTTAACCATACATGCTTTGGTCTGAGGACTACGATGAGCCTTGCTAATGTCCTCCCCAGTCGGCCTCCTTCCCCATAGTACCGCACCCTGTATCTACGTGATACATGGTTGATCTCTTGATTGGCCACTTCATTATATTCTATCATTTTCTCCTTTATTTGCGCTAGAATAGTGGGATCTGTTTTATCACTGTAGTTACGCTCTAATTCAGACAACTCACGTTTGAGCACCGCCATTGTGCCCGTAACGATTTGAGAACCCCGGCCTGAAGTCCTATGCACGCCCCCCACAGTTTGGACAGACCCAGTATTGAGGGAAAAATAATCAGATATGGCCTAATGAATCCCTTCTTGAAAGACCTGATCTAATAGTGAGAACGACTGCAGTCGCCATTGAAAAGGAGTCATGCTAAGAATTACTGGGGAATGATCCAATAACGTTCGAAGGCAAATGTTTAATTAGTGTAGTCCATGTGCATACTTCCTGTGAGCCTCGCCAGTAGTTGATGCAAGATCATGATTGTCGTGCTTATGAGTGACATGTAACTTCTCTAGTGTTTGGGTGTTTCAATCTCCACATGTCCGTGAGGCCTAGCATCCACATTCCATCATGTACTGATGTAGTAGCCTTCCTGGGTGGGGGAGTAGCTACAGTCACCCGATCCATTGCAGGATCCAGAATTACGGTAAAATCGCCCCCACAAATAAGAGCTGTGGAAGAGAGTTTGCAAAGCTTACTCCATAAGTTATCAAAAAATGCTGGGTCATCAACATTGGGTCCATACAGATTCACGTTGGTCAGTTCCGTGTTGTAAAGTGTTCCCTGGACTATAATATATCTCCCTTCGTCATCCTCATCTATATGAGTAGGCACAATGGGGAAGCCTTTCTTCACAAGAATCTTAACACCCTGCGCATATGAGGAATAGGAGGCAGCCAATCGTACTCCCACCCACCTTGTAGATATGTGTGATACTGCCTGCTTAGTAAGATGCGTCTCCTGCAATAAAGCAATCTGGATATGGTGTTGGTCTAAATAAGGCAAAACCTGCCGCACCTTCTTGGCATTATTGAGCCCTCTTACGTTCCAACTTAACCAGGAGATTGTAGAAAGTTTGGTGTCATCCATGTCTATAGATGATGGTGATAAAATCTATGTTAGTATTTAGGAAAGCTGTGTCATATAAATCAAGTTCTGCCCCGTACCATAACCAATGCTATCACTATGTGAAAGTGATCCCCAACTGATCCCCATCCACATCAGCATTGCAACCATGCCGCGAGTAACCTTCCCATAAAACCAAACAGTGCATAAACATTAGCATCCTTGAATCACACGTCATGAAAAAGAAAAAAAGAGTCAAAAGTAACCCTATTGTGACACCAATCGGGGCCCAACCTGAAAACAAAACATTTTGGGAAATTCCCATAAGGTGGGACGCTAGCAGCCAATGGCCCCCCGTATAACAGGGTGAGTCGAGACAGGTTGAGACTGGCTAACCAGCCCAAGGCCTAGTGGCAATTAGCAAGGTTATACAGCACAGGATCCTTCATGAAACAATATCAAACATTAAGTGCCCCATCATCTCAGAAGCATAAACTACATAAAGCATGCATGCAAGAATTTCACCAATTAAGGAAGTCTTGTAAATGTCCAACATAAATCAGGAGCTGCTCAGCAACCAGTAATAAACCAAACTTAGTGTATGTGTTATCTCCACACAGCAGGAGTAATGTAACAAATGGATACAGTGATCATTATAAATCTCACATGCTCATCCCTCAGATTCCGAATCCACGCCTCTTTCATAGCGTCTCCTGCCGCTCGATCCGCCGGGTATATTGAAGCGCTTCCTTGGGCGTCGTGAAGATACGCACCTTCCCCGCATGCTGAATCCGCAGGCATGCAGGGTATAACATAGCGTACTGAATGTGCAGGGTCTGCAATTTCTTTTTGACTGTCTGGAATTCACAGCGAGCTTGTTGCACTGCAATGGTGAAGTCGGGAAAGAATTCCACCTTCATTCCTTGGTATTCGAGATTGCCCTTTTCTCGTGCTAGCCGGAGTGCGGTATCTCGGTCCTGGTAATTTAGAAGTCTGGCAATGATGGGACGTGGCGGGGCACCCGGGACTGGTCAAGCAGCTAAAGAACGGTAAGCTCTCAACTATTAGGACCTTAGAGAAGTGTTCCACTCCCAGCAGGGTGGTAAGTAACGTCTCGACATACGCTTCCATGGAACCGGTATTGGTGGTCTCCGAGATTGTTCCGTCGTGAGCGAGCTTTAATGTCTTCATTCTTAGCTCTTATCACCTCTAGTAGTTTCTCTGTGTTGGCACACGACGCGCTGATGACCTCAAAACGATAGTCAAAATTCGCTGCTCTGCCTCTGTAATCTGCGAGCCATGTTTGTCGATTTTAACCGCCATCGTGTCCATGCGTAAATTGAGGTGATCGATCTTAGCGTCAATGGACTGCAAGCTTTGTTGCATAGTTAGCCTCAAACGCTCCAGCTTTGTAGATATGCCGGATTCAGGATCAGGGTCAGTGTCCGACGCATTCAGGGTGGGAGCTTTAGTATGTTTTTTGGTTTCAAAATGCAGCTTGCTCTGCTGCTTGTCTGTCCTCCCCATGCTTAGACGTCCTCAATTACCAATGTAGGCAGCTGGGTTACCTCACTGGATGACAGAGTATGGTTATCTGCATGGCCTCAGGATAAGATACTGGCAGTGCATGCCACGCTAGCTCAGCGCTATGTACATTAACGTACGGTGGCGCAGAAGTTGAACGAGCTAACGGTTGTGCAGGTATAGGAGGATCAGAAGAGCATTAGTGCCCTGCGCTATCACTGCAGCAGAGGGAAAGTCCACAACTGCACATAAGGCGGGTTAAGAAGTGCACACTGCCACAGAAAGTTGACTGTATATTCCAGCCTCCGTGCCCCTCAATCGCCGTTTCGCTGCACTTCCAGGTCTTCAAAAAGCACTATATGCAAATGCGCTACACGGGGCAGAAGAGAACACAGCTGAGCCTACAAGTAGCACCCGCACCGCAACGAGAGACCAAGCAGCCCAAACACCGCACTCCTCAGCAAGGGTGCAATGCACAGAGCCGCCCATAGTCAGAGCCGCAGTCGGAGCTCGGCAGCCGGCAGCTCGGAGACCGCAACGCGGGTACCACTGCGCATACAGGTCTGGAGGTTATCGGACGTGTAGAGGGCAGCTCAAGCCGATGGGGGATAACAATCGTGTGAGTGCACAGGGGATTAGTGCCAGTTCTGTTTCAGCGCACTGTGGTTGAGCGCGATTGACAGCACTGCAGCCTCCAATTTCACGGCAGGTGCAATGGAAACGCCTCACCTCAATGTCAGGAGGCACGAAATGGTGGCCACCCAGCTCACTGCGGGACCGGCGAGACGCCGTTCACAGGAACTCCACAGCACTCCGAGGGCAGATCAGCAGCTAGGCAGAGCAGCACTGTCGGGCGGGCTTTCTGAGTGGAATTTACCGCATTAGAGAGACAATACTAGTAGTCGGCTTCCTCTGGGGCTGCAATCTTGCGCCAAATGAGGTGGTGTGGTGTTTGTGCTGTTGGAAGCCAGTTTAGGGGGCATAAAGCAATCCTCTTCACCTCAGAAGCGTTTTTCTGCCACTTTCAGCGGTGGATGGCACCAGTTTAAGCGGATTTTAGACGGATAGTAGTCCAGACTAGCAGAGCAGCACTAAAGAGCGGCCATCTTGCTCCGTGGTCTCTAGCATCCCAAATTTCACTCATAGTTAAACTTAGATTTCACTCATACAAAGGGAGTGAAATTCAGCAGTTATAGATACCTGAGCTAACTATAACCTGCGCCCCCGAAATGCACTGCTTATGACCTCACATATTACATCACTCATGACATTGTCAGTGACATCACTTATGACATCACTGTTGACACCACAAATGACATCAGTAATGACATCACTGATGACATCATCAAGTGAGTGTGTTTTTATGGGTGTAAAACATAACGGGGGACCAACAAGGAGAAATATCTTTATTTCTCCAAGTTGTTTCTTCTTTCTAAGTGTGCTGCATTTTGAAGAAAGAGGAACATGGCTCTGAGGATTGTTTTTGCTTCTAAGGAAGGCTTTTGTGCAGGAAACTGTCCCTTTCTGAACAAAAACAATTCTGCCTGCAATGCAGGCACCCTTGCAGCATGATGCAAGGGTTCCTGCATTAGCATTAGGCAGCAAATTGTGCGCCAGCGCAGGCAGAGAGCAGGAATGGTCCATATTTTGGTAAATATGGCGCATTGCGTCCATGTCCTTCTCCCTTTCACACAGCTCAGTACAGCACAGCAAGTTGTCTTGATGTGTTGCCTGAACATTTAATACATCTGGTCCAATCTTTTTTTATTCTTTAGTTTCTGCTCTGGCTAATAATGGAGACATGAGGAACTACGAGCTTGTTAATTCAATGTAGCTTGAGAAATACATTCTTCAGCTTCCACACGAGTAGTGGAGATTTTTATTCAGACATCTGCTAAGTAGCGTTTCAAATTGCGCAATGGTCTTGCTGGTTCATGTAAACTGGGGACGAAGTTGCTGTTTATGTGTTTTTCGTATTTGTTAGAGTAGACGTAGAGATATCCTCCGATAAACAAACACCCTGCCATCGTCGAGTGAATGGCGAAAATACCTTTACCGTGCACATAGCGACTGATTCCACTCTGAGAGACGCTGCGTGGATTCATTAGCCGGTCCCCTGAAAACAAACTCGAGCAGTGCTCACGTGACAAGGACAGCACTTCAAAGAGAACAACTGCCCCGCCCCCAGAAGTGAGGAATCTTTGAGCTAAACCCCCCAGGCTGTTTAAAAAGATGCTATCAGTTTTGGGAGGTTTTAGGAAACATAGTTTGAGGCGACCTTTGGCCCTCGAGAGGGAAACAGGTGTTAAAGCCTTAAAGTATGTACTCTCTAGTAATCTTTGTTAGTAAAATGATGGACCGCGTGCGTAAGGATTCTTTTTTTTCAGGATCGAATAATTAAAGAGAATGAATGCAGAAAGATTTGCAAATAGGGCTTTCTTTTCACCGCTATGCATGATGGATAACGCAATGTTAATTGTTTAATCCAGTCTCGCAGCCTGTTCGGTGCTTACTTCTAATTGTGTGCTGTATCTTATATGAACCCGACCTATTTTACTCAATCTCATTTTGAAAGAATGTTTTATTAATGCTGTATTAATAAGCAATCATTTTAAACAAGACTGATTAAATAGCTAGGGCCAATTTTAATCCATTGTTTTGAAAAATGTCTCATTTATTGAAATCCTCCTGATTGTTTAAGTACAGATTTGTAAAGCTACAGGCAACATTTTAGATAGCTTCTTTTATCATTATGATGAAAACATTACTCAGGCTTGTACCGCTAATTAAACCTAGAGTTTCTTTTAATTAGTGTTCTTCTCATACTAGAAAATCAGAACCAACTTTATCAAGGCTTTGTATCACCCTTGCAAGGGCGACGTAAAACTTAAGTGAGATTTATCAAGCCACGCAATGCCACCTTGCGTTCCCCTGCATGGCATGATATATCTAGCGAAACGCAAGGCAGCGCAAATCACTGCCTTGCTCTACTCTGCCCCACAGAGGTGTTCAATTGGGGGAGCGTGGGTGTTCATATGCATCCACCCATTGATTTTGGTGCATGTAGTGACCTGACGAATAGGGACCAAGGACACTAGGTCATGAGGGAGGTGACCAGGTCACCAGACACCACATCCGATCAGGGGACAGGAAGAGGGAGACTGGACTGGAACGAGCAAGGGGACGGACGTGTGTGACCAGCGTCATGATAAGGAAAGAATAAAGAATTGTATTTGCACCCACCTTGTGTCCTGCGTGTGATTGCACTACACGGTGCCTGCAGCAGGGATGTGAAAGTGCATTCCAAGTTTTTTCCATTAGTGGTAGAGCTGGAAATGCATCGAAATGCTACGCCTCCCCAGGTGTGGTGTAACAAGGACAAATATCTTTATTTCTCCTCTGTTTCTTCCTCTTTTTACAACAACTGCATTCTGCAGCACTCATAAAAAGAGGAAAATACCTCTCAGAATTACTTTTGTGCAAGAAGGTGTCACTTCCTGAACAAAAACAATCCTGCCTACAATGCAGTTACTCTTACACCATGACGCAAGGGGGTCTGAGTTGGTGCTAGGCAGCCAACAGTGCGTCAGCAATAGAATAGGACAGGAATGCACTGCATAATGTTAAATACAGCGCATTCCTGGCCTTTCCCTTTCACACAGCGCAGCAAGATGGCTTGCTGTGTTGTGCTGCATAAAACAATTATAAATATGGACCTCAATTTCTACCCAGCTGTGTGAGCTGGACTGAAATCAGCGTGAACAGTGAAACCCAGGTTTAATCGTCATTGCAGAGTTTAAGTGTTTTAATGTAAGGACAACATATTAGCTTTTAAAAACAAAACAAATCAAGCCCTATCAAATTGTAGTACAGTGTAAACATTGAGAATAAATTAAAACCTGAATTCCACCTCCAAATGTATTGAAAAGAGATCCCTGATTCTGTACAGACATTCTCAGACAATACGGAAATTGAAATAAATATTTCAACATTTTAACAGAAAACCCTACACATGCTAAAACGTAACTGATTGAACTCCTACAATACTTTTTGTACATAATCGTTTGATTATAGAGCATCATTTTTCTGTATGAGCATTGTTTCTTTTTATTTTAGACATGTCTGTGTGTTTTTTATACCAGAGCCAGAGTACGATCATAATAGCAACAGTCCTGTGCACACGTACAGAGTAAAACTACACAGTGTAAAGGTAATTCAAACACATTTAGGACAATATTCCACGTAGGTTTCTTGGTTTCTTTAATATGTCACAGCACAAAAACAACCAGCCGACGGTAAACATCGTTTACAACGATGTTTTCACAACGCGGTACCTTTACACCGCGGCTGTGACAACGCAAGTCGTTACCACGACTTGCGCTGGAGGGCGCTCAAGGTCTAAAAATAGTTAATTTACTATCCTAACACCTTCCCTAGGGTCCACGGGGACTGGTGTTAGAATAGTAAATTAAACTATTCGAAATCCGCGCCCCCCCAACGCAAGTCGTGGTAACGACTTGCGTTGTCACGGCCGCGTTGTAAAGGTATGCGTTGTGACGGTACGCGTTGTACCGTCATATATCCCCAGCCGACACGTGTTTTGTCAGAGAAACAGTGTACTCCGACTCTTCAGGGCCGGAAATGACACAAAATGTTAATGTTAATGTTAATGTTAATGTTAATGACATTTGTAAAGCGCACTGTTGCCCAAGGGCGTCCTGGCGAGTTGAGCAACCAGGTTTTTAGGGCTTTTCTAAAAACGAGCAGCTCTGTTGTGCCTCTAAGAAAGAGTGGGAGGGCATTCCACGCTTTATACTCACTTAGCACAAAGTATACATGATTATGTCAGGTGAACAACTCTCCCAATTCTGTGGGAAAGAATGGCATCATCCAACACTCGTGGAAACCACTTCACAATTAAAAGCCCAAAACTCTGGCCCATAAAGGGGCCTGCAAATTGAGCGACTTAAAAAAAATCATCACTGGAACAATAATACATTGTGCGCAAAAGTGCAGCCTGAAACATTGGTCAGGCGGTGCTAAACAAACAAGGTGCCACCAAAAACACCAGTCAACAAGCACAAAGTGAAAAGCACATGACACATAATCACGCAAGTGTAACCACAAAAACCCAAGAGTGGAAAATACTGAGTAACCAAAGGGCATCAGCCCTAGTTGGATAGGAGGAGTACAATACCTAAATGTAAAGTCGACAGTGTGTAGAATCTAAACAATACAAAAAATAAAGGGAGGGTCGGGTGGGGAAAAAACGCAATGTCAAAGGAGAGTCAATGCGTATTGAGTAACACGCAGAGGAAAATCAAGTGGCGTGTAATCTTAAAAAGTCTGACAAGGGTCTGAAACGATTGACGGACTTACCCCTTTACCGGTGATAATTCCAACCCGGTTGGGTTTCAGAAAAAAGGTGCCGGTCTGAAGAATAATATTAATAGAGTAACAGAGACTGGGAGGATAAAAGGAAAAAGGCAAGGGTAAATATAAAGCAAGAAAGTGGTCCTACTCAAGAATCATGTATTCAGTTAAGAACATCATGCACCAATACCTGTAAGTTGATGCTACTGATTGCGTAGGCTGTAAGACAGAACAAAATGGGGGGGGGGGCCAGGAAGAAGAGAATCCATTAGGAAAGAACCTAGAGCCACACAAGTCATAGTTAACAGGTCCAAATCAGATGAAGAAACAAAGGGGGGAAATGAAAGGGGCGCTCACCGGGATGGCGGTGATACTTCCAAACCGGCATCCACTCCGTAGAGGTCGAGTAGGGAACTTGGTGCTGGTCACTGTGGGAAAAGTATCATAGAAACCGTGAGTCACAGAGGCACTCACAATGTAGCATGAGACGTATGTACGCCAGGCAAAGGCAGGATCCACTAGTATGTAGAAAACCTCACCTCTGGTATGTGTGACGAAGCTCAACCGCCAATACACTGTCAAAATGGGAACAATCCTCCCAACATCAGGAATATCTATATACTATGACAAGCACATTCGCCTGTCAGAATCATAAATAAGGAACTTGCAACGTACAACACTAACCAATTAACCCAGTGCACAAGTGTTCGATTCTATCACTGAACTCACGTTTAGGACAGCAATACCATCAATGCTGGTCCACAGAGACACATGTGTGTGCCTTTTTCCGACCTGTAAGTGAAAAACGGGAGAAGAGAAAAAAGACGGTAAATCAGCATCGTGTGAGGAAAATGACTCTTCAGGCGGTATAATTGTACCACAGCGCAAGACTGTAATCCCGCAAACTAGGTAATACACTTACTTCTCTGTGCGGGCCTCGCGTCTTGGCGGTGTTCAAACACTCTGGAAATGAGGTCTCGGTAACCCGGAAGTGGTATACGGCGCTGTGATAAAGCAATTAGACTGCGAATGTAGTAGGCTGGTGGTCGGAAGTGAGGAGATTGCTGCGGAGTGTCTGAAAGCTGAGTTTAAAAGCAACTAGTCCGCGAACGTAGAATGCAAAATAGCATGAGTCAATATAGAGACGGAAAATATACGAAAAAAGGGTTAGACCAAATCAGTCTATAAGGCGAAGGCCAATGGGTGCATGATTGAGTATGAGGGGTTAAAAAAGAGTTTGATACTAAGCCGGTGGAGGCACTCAGAAATTAATAAGACCGGCGCATGTACCACATTATGCAAATTGCATCAAGGGTGTATACAGGAAGGTTTTGTGCCAGGTACGACGAGAAGTATCCCAATAGTGGGACACCAGAGAAAGGAGACCGTAAAATAAGACAAGCTTCCCAGGAGTATGTCAGGAAGCCATGTAAGTCCAGACAGAGAGAGCTCTACTAGCTGTATGCCAGCAAAGTTCAAGTGTAGAGAGAGAAAAATGGGGCCAGAGATGGTGGCACATGCCTGTATGGCAGTGACATGTGTCCACACCTGGCCCACTGGTGTTGATAATCAAAAACGCGGGGAGTAATCACTCTGATAGACAAGAACTCCAAACTAACGATAGAGAGCCAACAGTCCGACGAAGACGGGAGGATTCTAATAACAAAATTAAAAAGAGGGGAGGAATCCATACATATAGTGAACATTTACGGCCCCAACACAGACAACACTGCATTCTGGGAGGGGGTTACGAAAAGACTAGAGACAATCCCCCAGAATGACCTAACAATCATGGCGGGTGACTTCAATCTTGTACTAGACCACACACTCGACAGACAATCACAGTGCCACTATCACCCTCCCAACTCTCATAACACCCTAAAAAAACTATGCACCAGATTCAATGTAAAGGACTCCTGGAGAATACAGCACCCAGATACTAGAGACCACACATTATACTCCAACCCACAGAACTCGTACAGCAGAATAGACTACAGACTAATCACAGGCTCACACACTCACTTAATGGAACACACAGACATTGCAACCAGAACTATCTCAGACCACTCGTGCATCAGTCTTCAGTTGAGTGGTCGTCAAAACGAGGACCTCCCACGCAGATGGAAACTCAACACTGACGTGTTGGCAGACAAGGCTAACATAAATAAAATAGCAAAAGCGATTAAAGACTACATTAGACACAACGACACAATAGACACAGATCCCGAGATCATGTGGGATGCTCTCAAGGCGACAGTCAGGGCCACAGTAATAGGAATCGAGGCCAAGATGAACAGAGATGGTAACCTACATCTGACCCAACTAGAAGAGGCAATACAAAAATTAGAGGCAGCCCACATATCAAACACAAGAGATAGCAGCGCATTGAATTGTAATAGTGCCAATTGCATTTATCTCCTAATATGCCCATGCGAACTGTACTACATTGGGATGACGACTCGCCCAATCAAGACACGATATGCCGAACACCGGAGCAACTTCTGGTGTAAAAAGAGTAATACTAAAATCTGCAGACACTACATTTAATTGAACCATACTCCTGACTCACTCCAATGGTTGGTCCTGGAAGCGAACCCCAGAACATCCAAACAGAGCATGTTCTTTAAAGAACAAAGGTGGATACATAGGCTTTCAACAGACAGCAGAGGCCTTAACGAGGAAATACCATGGAGTGCCTTGTAGGTGTGCCTTTATACAGGATTACAAACCTAGCTTATCACAACTGACAACTCTAGTCAATCACAAATAATATATAAGAAACCATGGGCGAACCAGGAGTTACTTCCATACACCTCCTCTACCCGGTTGATGTAACTTAGTACTAGCCACCGCACCCAGCCCTCCACACGACTTAGGGGTACACCACGGCAGGGAGAACCTAAGTGGCATTGCTCTCCACACTACCTACACTATTTAGTGAACGTTAATTAAGGATCACCTGCCCTCACACGGGGTCAAATGCAGAGCGCTCAACCAGGATCCACTTTAGAGCTCCACTCTACCATAGCCGCCTGATAAACGCCCACTGTCATGTGACCTGAGGCGGAGTAATGTAATATTATGTGAGGCTATTCCCCGCCCGTTTTAACCTTCTTGGGTCTTTACAGGACACGAAATACAACAATCTGTACCCAATGTTTGACTACACTGTCCACTATTGAACTGAACAAATTAAACAATCATTATCACATGATCCAAAGAGCATTTTGTAAAGTTATTCCCCGCCCTTTATTACCTACGTGGGTTCTATAAGGGACACGAAACACATCAATCTATCCCCAATTTTTGACTACAGTGTCCACGTTATAACTGAACGAAGAAATTATTACCACACGATCTTAAGAGCATAACCCCACTGTATCATGGCCGCCTGGTTAAGCACACCGGTCACGTGACATACACTTTCCGCCCAGTCACGTGACCACGTGACATGTTTGCGCAATGAAAAGCCGAAGCCGCCGGATCCCCAATTACCACCCGGATCCGGCGGTGAGGGGTAGGTGCCACAGAAGTCTACACGGGAGCTCACAAGTAAGTGCATTAGTCTGCTCTAACTAGGTTGGTTTAGAGAAGGCCGACCCGCTTCCTATGTGGGGGATTCTCCATATTTTAAATACCAGGCCGTGCTTTAACAATGACCAAGGAGGGACGCGCTACCTCCAGGTACTACTTTGCCATATTTACGTAACCGACACCGCTGGCCCCACTAACAGTTAGCAATTTAACTCTTTGACAATGTGAGCACTTGGGACCATTGTGATAATAGGGGTATAGTACCCAGGAGGGACATGCTACCTTTAGGCGCCATATTACCAACTACACTTAACCAATACCACGGGCCTCATTAACAGTTAGCATTCTTACTCATTGGTACTGTGAGTGCGTGATACTGTTGTGACACTAGAGGTATAATACTCAGGCGTTTAAACACGAGGGATGTCATTAATACCCAAATCAACCCACAACCTTCTGTTGGGACACCATTGTTTTTACTTGTTCAGCGTGTCTAAGTGAGGCATACCTCCACTTACACGAGTGGGGGGCCTACAAGTCCAGGGCACCGCCACCAAGGGAAGGGCTCTCGATCTGTTAGATCTAGTTAGAGCCCCAGAGCACATTACAGGGGTACTTAGCCATCTCCATTCACGGCACAAGTTTCAGTTAATCACCATCCCAGCCTGATGCACACACCATAAGTTACAAGCCCATAACTACGGTTTCCTCCCATGACCAGCCAATTGTTGGATGACAGAACCCGATGTATAAACCGCCGGATACTGTTGTTGTCTGTATACTAAACCGATTAGGTGAGTTAGATGTCCTATCACCTATGTTATTGCTGTTGCATTTGTTTTTAATTAAGAGCTTTTAACTCCAGTTTTCCACAGGAGCATGCCCACCTTGTTGCTCACTGAGGAATTTCACGAACACCAGTTCATTGGTTTTAACTCACATGCTAGCTGCACTTGTTCTAGCATGACACAAGGAATGTACAGAGTCACCCAATGTTCTATTTCCAACCTGTTGTGATCTGCTACTTTTCTCCCAATCCAGGTAGATGCAGCTCAACACAGGTATAATACAGGAAACACAATTTTTCTGTTAGTAAATCCACTTGAATGTATATTTAACATTAGATACTAGTGAGATCACACTGACGTAGACAGTTGAAACCTTAGATATATTCTTTATTTTAGGTCCTGAAGAATCGCCAGTCACTGCACTTAAGCGAGAAACATGTCGACCGATTAGAGCACAAACTGAATCGTGATTCGTAATTGGAACCATAACATTCCAGCGAGTACCGGTCAGTCTTATATTTTTAATTAGAGCAGGGGTCCCCCGATATAAACTCGATCCTGGTACTCGTAGCTTTATTTTAACCCACACTAACACGTCTACGCTTTTCTGGCCCCACACCCGCACTTCACCTAACGGCAGTTGGATAGAAGATCTCCGCCAAAGAGCCCCTCTTTGAGGTGTCGCCCGTTGGGTATGCACTGCCGACCCAACGAGGAGAAGCCCAGATGATGAAGCATGACACCTGAAAGGGTGTGTGAGGGCATTACATCCAACAAAATGGATGCCCAACTGTAGGACTCCACGAGACCCTACAACATCCTACACACTACAGTGACACGTACATTCCTTAACTTGAGGAACAGCCCAGCCTTCTTTGTTCTCACTGTACAAATATAAGGCAATCAACCTCTGCGAGGGCAACAAATCAGGAAATATCCTAGCCTCCTATCTTAAACACAAACAAAGACAGCACACCATCTCTTCATCTCAGTATTTAGAGAGTTTTACGGAGAACTATACAAAAATGACCAAACACTGGACCAGGATGGCTGCACAGCCTACCTAGACAGACTAAAACTCCCAAAGATAATAAACGAACATGCCAAGACACTGGGTAGGAAAATTAGCTCAACAGAAATTGAGTGGGCACTGAAGTCTCTCAAAGACAATAAAGTGCCAGAACCAGATGGGTACACACCTCTTTCTATAAGACATTCCTCACACAACTGTTTCCTACCATAAAAAAAGTGTTCAACCATTGCGAAGGTACAGGAGCGGTCTCACATTCCATGGCAGAGGCAAATATAATAGTTATACCAAAGGAAGGCAAGGACACACAGCTACCACAAAACTACAGACCCATCTCACTGATAAACGTAGACTGCAAGGTTTACGCCAAAATCCTTGCCACAAAGCTGAACATGGTACTCCCACTTCTGATAAGCAATGCACAGGTGGGTTTTCTCAAGACGCGCATGTCACACGATAACACTAGACTCCTATGTCACATACTGGAACGGGCCTCTAGGTTGGAAGTTCCGGCAGTGACAATCACACTAGATGCCGAGAAAGCCTTTGACAGGGTATCATGGCATTTCCTCGAGCAATGTATGCATACATTCAACCTGGGTGAAGCGTACACATGGAAAGTTATGGTTCTATACAAAAACCCCAAAGCTTGAATAGTAGTTAATGGGGTGGTATTGGAACCCTTTACCTTACAACACGGTACAAGGTAGGGCTGCCCCCTGTCCCCCTCGCTGTTTCTGCTGGCCCTAGCACCGCTTATCAGGGTTATCAGGGCCAACAAAGAGATGAGGGGAATCACCATAAATGAGGTCACAGTTACGTTAGCTGCATATGCAGACGACATTTTTATAGCCACAGAAGATCCCGAATCCTCCATCGCGGCCCTCATTGAGATCATAGGAAAGTATTCAAGTCACTCAGGCTACCAGCTGAGCAAGGACAAGTCGGAATGCAAGCCACTAAACTTTCATACCATTAGAGACATATTGGGTAACTAAGGACTAGCCTGGCAAACCGGATTCATTAAATACCTGGGCATTCTTTTCGGCAAAGACCTCAAATCAACACTTGACCAAAACGAAAAGCTACTCTTGCAAAAGACACTGCTGGAGGCCTGGTCTCCTAAATTCCTGACATAGTGGGGGAGAATAGAGACCATAAAAATTATGATCACCCCAATGATCAACTACCTGTCGAGTATGCTCCCGCTCATACTCTCGGAGGAGTTCCACCACGAATTGGACAAAATGATCAACAATTTCCTGTGGTGGGGGAAAAGAGCGAGAATGTGCCTTAAAAAACTAAAGCTAACCAAGAAACTGGGGGTTCTAAATATGGCAGACTTCAAAACATTCCAAACTGCTTTTCTAGCGAAACAGGGGTCCTACTGGATCCTGCCTAACCAGGAATACTCGCCGGTCTGGCTCAGCATAGAGAGAGCCATATTAGGCAACATGGAACCAATAGCGCTCCTTACAGTCAACAAAAAGGCACAACTAACAAACCCAATACTCAGAAACACCAGGAATACATTACTTAAAGTAGACCAAAAAATGGAACACAGCGTGAGAAACTCAATGTGGGAATCGCTCTGGTCAAACACAAAGATAAAGTACAGGGGGAAATCACTCTCTATAGATACATGGAAAAGCTTAGGCCAAAGCGAAACTAGCAAAGCACAAACCCTCAATCATCCAATACTTGACAAATACCAACAGAATAGGCCACCAGGTATCTCACTTATACAGATTACTACACCCCATCTCCTCCAAACTCAACGATAAAATGATCACATACTTGGAAGAGCAACACGGCTCTACTCTCAGCGAGAAAGAACGCCACCTCCTGTGGGCATTACCCACACAAAACAAAGTCTCCCCGGCTCTAGCATAGACTAAATTCTGGCTCCTACACAAAAGACATTGGACCCCTGCCCGTCTGGCGTCTCTGGGTCTGAGGGAAAATGACCAGTGCTGTAACTGCGGTGAGACTAAGGGAGACCTGGCAAACCTCATCTTCCACTGCCCCAAAGTAAAAAAATTATTGGAAAATATATTCACCTATATCAACAAAGCCTTGGGATGCACATTTAAAGCTGAGTTTGGCTCCCTCGCCATGGCTTTCTTGACAACAGAATTACAATCACAGCAAGATAGAGACCTGCTGGACCTCTCTCTAACAGTGGCAGTCAAAATAGTGCTCACCAAATGGAAGGACACGTCCAAAGCAACTTTCAAGGGGTGGCTCAACTGGGTGACTTTCCTCTGAGGCGCTGACAACACCGCCCTGCGTAACTCACCATGGAGACAACCCAATAGGGGGATGTGGTCAGCCTTGGATGAGGTCCTAGACCTACACGAGCCGCCATGAATAAGCACTACCTATTCTAACAAATGGTTCTCGGCTCACACACACAGGGCTCAAAACCCTGCTACGTAAAACAAAGTCATGCATGCCTCTACTTTCTCTCTCTCTACCTTATCTCCTATCCTGTCCCTTTCTTCCCCTCTCTCACAACTCTCTCCTCTTGATGACAGTGGATAGAGAGGCAGTCAAGAAATATACTGTGTAAATGTTCAACCTGCTCAATATCCAGTGTGAGCTGCAACCCTGTAACGAAAAGGCATGATGTTTATATGTTATATGTTTTAATGTTGTAAGAACATATTTTTAAATAAAAAATACATTGAAATGTAAAAATAAATCATTACTGGAACAATAATACATTGTGCGCAAAAGTGCAGCCTGAAACATTCGTCAGGCGGTGCTAAACAAACAAGGTGCCACCAAAAATCCCAGTCACCAAGCACAAAGTGAAAAGCACATGACAAACCCCTTTAAGGCTTTGCGCAACAACAGAATTTTGGGCTTTTAGTTGTAAAGTGGTTTCCATGTTTGTTGGGTGATGCCATTTTTTCCCACAAAATTGGGAGAGTTGTTCACCTGATATAATCATGTATACTTTGTGCTAAGTGAATTCTTTTGTATCATTTCCAGCCCTGAAGAGTCGGAGTACACTGTTTCTCTGACAAAACACGTGTCGGATGGTTGTTTTTGTGCTGTGACATATTAAAGAAACAAAGAAACCTACGTGGAATATTGTCCTAAATGTGTTTGATTTACCTTTACACTGTGTAGTTTTACTCTGTAAGTGTGCATAGGACTGTTGCTATTGTTGTGTGTAGTTGGTTTTTCCGCCACAAAGTAAGGGGTTAGTAGGGTCGCCCCTTTCCTGTGAGCACCGTAACCAATGAGCTTATGTCCAACTGACCTACATTTATTGGCAGAGCACCTTCAGCTCCTATATACTAAAACCCTAGTCTTTGGCATAAGAGTACGATCATCATGTTTATATTCTGTGGGGGCAACAGTACATTCATGAATTATTTAGAGGCTAATTTCTTCACAGCAAATAATGGTAATAAATACATTTTTTTAAACTTTTTATCTAATTTTTAACCCTTCTTAAAGTTTTAATAGTTAAGCCTATTGATGAATTAAGATTCTACCTTGATAAAATTGTATGTGCACTTGTTTATGGCCCATGTGTCTCTTACATAGGGAAATAGATATGGTAGCTGGATGAGGATGGGTTGTAGGTAGAAACACCCCGGATCTACCACTCTGAGATCTCTGTGATACACTTTAATTCTGCTAAATTTGTATAACTATTCATGTGGAAACTGTTTTATGGTACATGTTTTTACGTGTGTACATTTTTTATGTATGCACGTTTTATGGTCCACATTGACCAAAATAATGTTTGTTGGAATAGAATGGTAATAAATACAAAGTGGTTAATTTGTTGTAAGGCCAATTTGTTTCTTATCAGCCTTGCATGGGTTCCCATTTGCAAGGGCTGCTTAGTTTTCATTTTACCTCTTACCTCTTTCATCCATTTTCTATACTCCAGCCTTTTTATCTCATTCTTGCAGATTCTTTTTCCTCCTTTCTTTATCCCTTTGTCACTGTTTTCCACTTTCATATCATCCATTTTCTTCCATCTCCTGCCTTTCTTTCTCTTGCTCAAAGTCTGATGATGAAAAATAAGATGTAGTCCTATACGCCACTCCATTCTTCGCCACTCACCTTTACACTGTTCTTCTTAATGCCACTCCACTCTATAACGCTCCACTGTACACCTCTCCACTTTAAGCCACTCCACTCCACGCCACTCCACTGAACCCCACTCTACTCTACCCCATTATACTATACCTTATTCCACTGTATGCAACTGCAATCTACGCAACTCAACTCTATGCTATTGGACTCTATGCCAAACGACTCTACCCTGCTCCACTGTACGCTATTCCACTCTACACCACTCTACTGTACCCCAATATACTCTACCCTACTCCACTGTATCCACTCTACTCTATGCAAATTCAATCTATGCTATTCCAGTCTACTCCATTCTACTCCACTTCAGTGTTTACCACTCCACTGCACACCAGCATACTGTCAACTCAACTCTACACTAATTCAGTGTATGCTATTTTAATATACATTATTCCACTGCATGCCACTTTGTGCTACGCCACTCCACTGTACGCTATTCGAATGTACGACACTTCAGTCTATGCCACTCCACTTTGTTTATCCACTCTATGCTATTCTACTCAATGCAACTCTATGCTATTCCACTCCACTCTATGGGCCATATGTATCATAGTTCCGTTTTGCGAATTCTAAATAGCGATTTTTAAGGAATCACTATTTAGAATTCGCAAAACGGTATGTATGTAAAAAATCGCTTCTTTTTAGCGATTCCTTAACATTCCTAATTTGCGATTAGCAAATTACTAATCGCAAATTTCCCATTCATATCTATGGGCCAGGAGGCCCATAGGAATGAAGGGGAAATTTGCGATTAGCAATTTGCTAATCGCAAATTAGGAATATTTTCAAGGGTGCAGGGGTGTCTCAAGAACACCCTGCTGCACCCCTGAAAATGACATGTGGGGGCATATGGCGCACATACATGCCCTAAGGGCATGTATGAGCGTCATATGGCACCTTTGTTTTTTTTTAAATTGCTTTTTTAAAGAATTCGCAACTTACCACCAACTAGAAGTTGGTGGTAATTTGCGAATCCTTATGGGCATTTTTGAATTATTTTTTCTTTGATACATTGCATTTAAGGAATCGCAAAATGTGCGATTCCTTAGGTGCAATCGCAAAATAAGGAATAGCAAATTTTGCGATTCCTTATTTTGCAGCAAAAAAATTTCATACATACCATTTAGCAAATTAGCATTCGCAAAGGCCGAAATTCTGCGAATTTCGGCCTTTGCGAATGCTAATTTGCTTGATACATATGGCCCTATGTCACTTCATTGTATGCCACTCCACTATATGCTATTCCACTACACTTTACCTCACTTCACTGTCTGCAACTCCACTGTACACCACTGCACTCTACAATAATTCATTGTACACTATTACACTCTACATCACTCCACTCTATGCCGCTCTAATCTTCAACACTTCACTGTACGCTATTCCAATCTATGTTACTCCACTATATGCCACCCCACTGTACCCCACTGCACTCTACACCACTCCACTATATGCTATTCCACTGTATGCAACTACACTATAAACCACTTAACTTTACACTATTGAACTCCTTGCCATTCTACTCCACTGCACGCCACTACATTCTACGTGACTCCACTGTACGCCACTTCACTGTACACCACTCCACTCCATGCCACTGCACTCTGTGCTACTCTACTGTATACTTTTTCAGTATACGCTACTCTACTGTACGTTATTCCACTTTATGCCACCCCACTGTCACCACACTTCAAGCCTGTGCTCTATGTGCCCTTTACAACTCTACCCAACTTAGCTATCGATTTGGGCCCCCATTTGAAGAGTGCCTTTTGAGTCCTCTGATTTGGGCTTACTTATACTTAATGTTATTTTATGTTATTTTAACCTAATATCAAGCAAGAATCACCCTAAGGGGGTATCTCAGTGCTATGGATAAAACCAAGCAGCAAGACTGAAGGGCAAAATTAGAATAAGTAAGCCTTTAATATTTTTTTTAATTTGGTGTAGTCAGTGCAGATGCAAATATGGAAGGGCAACAATGCCAAAAAGTAGGGTCCTAGTAAGAAAAGGATCAGACTCAGTAACTTAGGCGTCAGATGTGGGGAATGGTAAGTAGTCCTTTATCTATTGATCGCAGATTCCTTTGAGGAAGATAGTGTTTAAGCCTCTGGTGTAGGTAGCTTGGTCCTTTCCCAACTAAAGCTTTAGGGGTAAGGCAACAAATCTTGAATGTAATTCTCTTTCTGACTGGTAGCCAGTGCAATGTTCTTAAAGGAGGAAAGGATGCAGATCTGGATGGCAAGCTACAGATAAGCAGAGCAGCAGTGATTTGCATGACCTGAAGCTTAGAGAGTTATGTCTCATTCACGGAAGCCAGAAGAGCATTACTGTAATCAAGCCTGCTAATAACAAGAGCCTACAAACAAATCTTCGGAAAACAGTGGAACCTTCTCACCGCCAGCACCTAACCTACTTTTGCTCCCAAAATATTACCCCTTATATCCTTATAGGGTTCAGTGTGCACACCGAACAGCACCCACCGTCACAGTGCCTGTTCCCTCAGGAACTCAACAATGTCAAACAAAAAGCACAGGTGCAATAACAGTATATGATCCCTAGGGGAAAACACACTAACAACTGGAAGGTGGTGACGTTGATTGTAAATGTTTAGGGTTTGCGCCGACGGGTCATCAACACCTCTGAAGCGAAATACAGTGTCAATATTACAATATAGAAAGCCACAATATGTAAGCTGAAAAGAGCCAGAAAAGGAGCAATGTTTGTTGTAATCTATCTGTTTTTGAAAACAAGCTGCTGACGTTACAGAGAAAAAGGGAAACACATGCAATAACTCTATGCCATAATGTAACAACTTACAAGTCCGGAATATGTTTGTTGACTCAAAACAAGAATCCGATGCTAGAAAAGGGAACCTGCATCACAGATTGGCGACGCAGAAATAACTCGCGAAAACGAAACTAATCGCACAATAGGTGTGGTTTATGTAGTTTTTGGTTGTTTAGTAGTCTATGGAAGGAAGATTCGGCTCCGCCTATGTAGATGTCACGTTTTACAGTTTACACATGCTCACGTTTTAACTGTTTTACTTGTGCTCGTGTTGGGAAAAGTTACAAACTGTGACGCTGTAAAGGTTTCGATTTCCATAGTAACACGTATAAGGTCATTATTATCTACATATGTTGGAGAGTTTAAAAAGTGTTACCCGGTAAACGGTGTCCTTTGCATTCTCATGATTAAAAACATCTAAATAGAAGACATAAGAAAAATATCGTTTACAATAGAAGAAAAAAAACACGTATTAATATTTGATATCACTATGCTTTTTAATTAGAAAAATGCCAGCATCTGTAAAGCGTAAAGCTACCCCCGGAAAGGTGTGCCGGCGCTTGGGGCGTTGGGAAGATTAAGCAAGGTGTTACCTACAGTGAGATAGTGGTGGGCTAAGATGCTGATAGACTTTGGAATCAAACTGTGAACACTGTTCTTGAAAGTCAGGTATTATAGGTGATGCGTCATACTTTTACCACACTGCTAATTAAGCTGCAAATATTCTTAAATTATAAGTAGGGCTCCTTGCTTTATGTTTTAACTGATTTTTACAGATAAATACAGACAGAAAAGTGTTTATTTTACTCTCTGTATTTAAGTAAGTGTGGATAAATACGTAAATTGGGTTATTTTTTGAGCATTTGTAAATACTGTCAATGATGAGTAGTAGGCCAATAGGTCTGTGGTTCTAAATGTAAAAGGGTAAAAACAATAAAAGACTTTTAGTAAAGATCCTTAAAGAGCAATATATATCCTCGTATAAGAAAAACTTGCACATTTTGATATGAAGGTTGTGTATAGTTTATCATCTAAGAGTGTTTACATGAGTGAAAATGGTCAGTTTTTCAGCCATGAGTGCATATTTATCAGTAAAATAAATGTGGAAATATACTAATTTCAGATTCATTTTTGTAAAAAATCCGAAATATATATGGGTAAATAAATACACATACAATTATTTTTTTTTAAATATGGATAAATATAGATGGAAATGTCCAAAAAATAAATACTTTAAAACCAGGAGGTATAATTATAAGTTATAAAACTCTACTGTTTAGTTTGTTTTTACTATAAAAAGTATACACGTGTTTTTAAATTGTACTTAACAAACAGTATAGATTATAGGGATATTTTAGTTAGATATTGACATTTAAAAAAACTTTGAAATTCACTGAAAAACATAGGTTTCAGGCAGGTTATAGTTAGGAATTAGCATTTAAAAACCTTAGAAATTCACTGAAAAAACCATAGGTTTAAGGCAGGTTATAGTAAGGAATTATCATTAAAAAAACTTAGAAATTCACTCAAAAAAACATAGGTTTCAGGGGTGTTATAGTTAGCTGGACATTTGACTCATACAAAACCATTGAAATTCCTCAGTTATAGTTAGTTGTTCTAAGTATAACTCGCGCGCCCGCAATCCTCTGCTGATGATGTCACATATTACATCATTCATGGAAGTGGTGGCAGCCATCTTAGGACTCCTAAAATAAATTGGGAAAAACACATACGGAGGCGGAGTACAATTACCCTCACTGCTTAGGCCTGGGGGACCCGTCCTGGGGTCAAAATGTTTTTTTTTTTAATTTTGCCACAAATTTGCAAAGGCTCCACAAATCCACACATCTTTTCTAAACCTGTAGGGTAGGCAAGGGCCCAGGGGATGTTTTTTTTATTTTTCTGGGAAGAGTGGTGCACGTGGCCCCTCTCCCTAGGCTGCTTTCAGTCCCAGGGACTCCATTCCCTAGGGACTGACATATTTTTTAAGGAGAGTGTCTTTGCCCACCACAAGGCTGTTTTCAGCCCTAATAACCCCATTCATCGAGCCCTGGTATGGGGCCAACCTCCTTGAGCCTCCTAAGGCCCCGGGCACCTCATTCCTCTGGCCAGTTCACAAGCTGTGCTCCAGGGAGCCCACCCCGGGATACAGCATTTTCCCTGCCCACACCAGCGAGAGCAAGGAAACCTGTGCTTCCTCTCCCCTGGCGGGAGCATTTTAAAAATTCCCACCACGCTGGAGCAAACACAATGTCTGCTCCCACCCAGCAGGAGCTTTGAAAATCCTCTTGCTGGCTGGGAGCAGCATTTTGATCTGTTTGCCTGCCCACACATTTGCACGTGGGGGAACAGATCAAAATATTGCTCCTGCCTGGAGGGAGCAGCATAAGTAGCTGCTTCCAGTAAGTGGAAGCAATGCCGACTCCTGCTTCATGGGGGGAGTCGGCTGGGGCTGCAGGGCCTTGTCGCTTCCCACACGGCTCCCAACACGAATACGGTAGAAGGTCCCCAGGTTCTAATAAGTCTCAGAAAGAGAGGGCTGCATGGCCCCCTTCCCTTTAATAAAAAAAGACCCTGGGGGATGGGTCTTCAGGGCATAACGAGGCTCAAGAGCGGGCCACATGGCAGAGATTGGATAGGTCCTCCTGTGGAGCCTTCACTATGACACTCATGCTAAATCAGTGTAAACTCTGCTCCCACTCGAAGAGGCAGAATTGCTACCCTAATTGGGTCGACAACTTCTTTTTTAGAAAGCACTATATGAAGGTATCAACCTATTCCAAATCTAGGCTTCTTGTGATTGGATAATCCTTGATATGACCCCATATTCCAACCACTGTGTAGATTATGGTTAATTGACCAATGGCAAGAAACATGTTGATCCACTGAGCTATCATAGATCATTGCCTCTTGTGATAGCCACCATGGGGCCGATTCACAGAACTAATCTGAGACAAAATCCTAAATTTACTACTTTTGGTATTCATAGAAGGCATTTTGTAGTAGTAAAGTTAGAATTTTGTCTTAAATTAGCATTTTGTCTTAAGCTATGATTTTATCTTAAATTAGGTTTTGGTCTTAAAACCAAAACTTAAGACAAACTTAAGTTTAACTTAAGACAAAATCCTAATGTAAGACAAAATCCTAACTTTACTGCTACTAAATGCCTTCTGTGAATACCAAAAGTAGCAAGTTTAGGATTTTATCTCAGATTAGTCTGTGAATCGGCCACCAAGTTTTTAATTGGACAAGAAGACTCACCTATTAAAATGTTTATCTTGAGGACTACTAAGTCTATTTTACACGCACTTCTAAACAAACACACTCTTATACACCAATCTACACAAACGGCCCTACACCCACACTTCACAAATGGCATTAGAACAAAAGATCTGTGATAAAGAGCCCCCTTGTGGGTGCCCCTCAGGCAGAGCAGCACCAGCCGGACAGGTAGCATGCCCTAAGATGGATGACACCCATCTGCGTGTGTGAGTGTTCCCTTTCCTAAGGAAGCGGACCCCCGACCATTTGCCTAGTTGGTGACTGACCTTATATTCTCTGGTTTTTCACCTGTAAGGCACTGCATATCTTCTGTTGGAAGAGTTAACATGGAAAACACATCTTGTTGGTAAGGGAGAAGAGTGCAGGTGTATTATTCTTTAAAAGTCCTTCTTGATCTGTTTCATTGTAAACTACAGGCATTATTATGATCAAATCTCTTTAATTGCTGAAAACTTAAAAAATATATTTTTTTAAAATGTAAGTGAAATCGCAAAATATTTTTGAGAATCAATTTGTCTTAAAAGTTAGATGATGTGTACAACTTGAATTATTCCCATTTGTTAAAAAAAGTTGCATATGCTGCATCAATGGAACCCTATGCCACTACCACTAATTGGTTGGATTGTTCCATGCCTTTCTGTCTACACTTTAATATTTTTTGCAAGATAGCTAGTATGGTCATTAGTTCTATTTACTCAAATCACTTTCATAGGCTTTGAATACAGAAACAGAAAAGGCCAGCTTCTATTACATTACTTGACCTCCTTTTTGTTGCTTCTTATATGCTTCTTATATTCAAAAGGATCAAATTGCTTTGACAATGAGTTAATTAACAACATGTTGTCATTTTTCCTGTCACCAACTCTTCCTTATTTAATTTATATGCTTTGATTTCCAAAGACAGTTTGAGGCCGAGGTACAAGCCACTATCACCACCACAGTTTTACTTTTACTGACGTTGTGGTGGCGATAGAGGATTAGCCTTATTTACAAGGCAGAGTTAAGCCACAAAACATGGCTTAATGCAGCCTTGTAAATAAAGCCCCCTTTTACTCTATGGTTAGCGTGAAAGGGGTGGGCCGTCGGTGTTGCGGTGGGCGTTCTCCAGCAACACCCATTGATTTTGACGCTGCCCCCTATGTACAAGGGTGGCGTCCATAGGGAAAACCTGGTCTTAAGTTGGCGAAACGAGGAGAAATGCATTATTTCTCCCCCTTTTTCTTTTTTCATGTGTGCAGCCTTGTGCAGCACACATGGAAGAAAGCAAAATGCCATGGATTGTTTATGTATAGGAAGTTCCCCCTCCTTGTACATAAACAATCTTTAAAAAAATGTCATTTTGTGACTTTCATGTGTGCTACGTTAAGCAGCACACATGAAAGTGACAAAATGGCATTTCAGGATTGTTTATGTGTAGGGAGGGACACCTTCCTACACATAAACAATCTTCCCTGCACGCAGACACCCTTGCACTATGGTGCAAGGGTGCCTGCATTGGAGCTACACTGCTAAGTGTAGCGCCATTGCAGGGGGAGACACAAGGCTGCACCATATCGTCTTTATTTTCAGAAGTAGCGGAGAAAGGCATTAAGCCAGGAAGGCTACAAGACTGTGTCTTTCTTGACATGCTGAATGATAACTTTCAGCTGCAATGTTGGAACTTTTTGTAGCTATATAAAGTATGAGGTTTTTTGCACTTATTTTACATTACAGAACTTTATCAACTCACTGTTGCTGATCAGTTTGAAAAACCTTGGGGCATATTAACAAGGAACAGGGAAAATTAACGCTAAGGGTGTTTAGCATTAATTTTTTAATGCCCGATATAGCTGGATTATATCGCCTGGTTATCACGTTATTAACAACGCTAACCGCCTAGGCGATAAAAAATCCAGCGATAGCGGCATTTTGGGAGGTTATCGCAGGTAATGCAGCGATAAAACTACAAGGATAGGGATATCCTTGTTGATAGTCTATGATGGATTTAGCCATGTAATCCACCTCCCATTGGATTACATGGCTGTCTGAAAATTAGCAGACGTAAAAAAGCAGCGTTAACCGTGGTTAGCTCTGCTTTTTTTGTCTCTAACAGGGTTAGCGTGAAGTTTGATAATAGGAGAAATGTCGCTTAGCAACATTTCTCCTATTATTTTGCTCTGGAACGTCCACTTTGCATCTCATTAGAGATGCAAAGGGACGCGTAGTGAAAAAGGGTGCTAACATGCGATTTTGCATGTTAGCACCCTGTTGTTGATAGGACGATATTTTTATCTCCGCTTCTTTTGCTTTTAAAGCCAAAAAAGCGCAGATAAAGCCCTTGGTAATATGCCCCCTTGACTTTTATTTAATATTTGTTTCTATATTTGAAGCTTTAACTTCATTACCTGTGTAAAGAAGGTAGTGGCACTGTAAGTAAGGTTAACCTGCACCTAATATTACCTGTGCAACTAATATTGTGAATTGTTTTAATATGGATTCCAGCAACATCCGATTACCTAATTGATATACCTGGCTACAAGAACATAGTTTGAGCCCCCAGGCTGTTGTTAACTTTACTCCTGAATCTATTTCTCAGGAGTTTTTAATCCTCAGCAAAATTATTGAGTTTATTTAATGCTCAAATTACGGAGCCAGAAATCAGGGTACATAGATGTGTTTTAATAGCAATTATCTTTGCATGTCAACTAATTACTGCAGAGAAGAAGCCAAAGGAACCTCCTGTTTTTAGGCATTAGTGTAATATGTGTTCCAGTGTTAGGAACCTAGAGCATTTTATCATTAATTATCCTTAAAAAATATAAAAAAAATTGGAAAGTTTATTATAATTACACAGAGCAAGGTAATTAATTTAAACTTGATAAATTTGAATGTTTTATATTTAATCGAATTGTTGTTTACATTGGCATGTTTAGACATTTTTACATTGTCAGATCTATACTTTTTCAACTCAATAATTCTTATACATTGGAACACTTTTTTGTGGTGTAATCAATTTACAATATATTTTTTATAATTTATCTTATATCAATTGATTGAAAAAAACCTTTTAAAAGATTGCGCTGATGGCGTAGCACATGTTCAAGATGTCAGCAACAGGTTTGTATAGATTTCCTCTCTACCGGAGATTTCTAAATCATATAGAGCCTATTATGCCACTACAGGTCTGCAACAAGTGTCTGTTTGCACATACATAGCGCCAAGGGCTGTGGTGCTAAAATGAGTGCAAAACAATATTTGCATTGACTACCCACAAACAAAAACAGCGTTTTACACCAATTAGGAGTCCAACTGTTAAAGAAAACTTTGTTGCAAAATTGCAGTGTTGTAATCTATGTAATCCAGTCAATGATTTATCTTTGGATGTGGTACATAACAATTGCACATATGAACATGTCTGAGGCTATTCACAAAAGTAAGTGTAGTAAATTAGCCGGTAGGTGGAGTAGAGGTTCATTCAAGATTTATTGAAATCAGCTACACAGCAGACAGGAGCGCAAGGTGGTTGCAATGCCAACTCCAACTGCTCTCTAAATGTTTGAACAGAGAACAAGGCAACCAGGCAACATCCAAACATTGTACAAGTCGATACCTGGATTGGAACATAAGAACACTGCACTGCAGCATACGGCTGCAGTACTAACCAAGATAGAAAGGAAGTTACAACATATCCTCCAGCGCATCCAAAACGCATCAGCGAGACTCATATTAGACATCCCGCGCCAAGAGCACATCACCGGTCACTTAAAAAACCTCCACTGGCTTCCCGTCAACAAAAGAATTACTTTCCGCCTTCTTACCCACGCACACAAGGCCCTTTATAATCTAGGACCCGAATGCCTCAACACCCGACTGTCCTTCTACTATCCCACCCGCCAACTAAGATCATCCAATCAAGCCCTCGCCGCAGTCCCGCGCATCCGAAGAACCACCATGGGTGGCAGATCCTTCTCCTTCCTGGCTGCCAAGACCTGGAACTCACTCCCCACCCACCTCCGCCTCACTCAGAATCACATCTCCTTCAGAAAAGAACTGAAAACATGGCTATTCGATAAACAATGAACCCCTCCCTCTAGCGCCTTGAGACCCTCTGGGTGAGTAGTGCGCTTTATAAATGCCTGAACTTGAACTTGAACTCAATAAATAGAAAATACAGCAAAAAAACTAAAAAAAACAAAATACATTAAGCATGAAAAGATTAATAAAATGGAAAAAATTCAATGAAGGTACTTATTAGCATTGACAATTTTTCCAACATTCCACCACTTCCCTCATTCAACCTGTACAGCATTCTTATCCACCGAGGTGACAACAATGGGGAAACCAAACTTGCTCTCGCCCTTCTTTACTCGTAAAGAAGGTTTCACTTGCACAAGATCACCCACTGCAACAGGAACAGTCTTTACAGCTTTCTTGATATCACACCAGGATTTCTGTTTGGATTACTTGATCCATTTGTTCATCCATGCGGGTTTAAAACTTTTGCTCCCCTTCCCCTTAAAAGCTTGAAAGATGAGACTTTAGTTGTGGAGTGCGGAGTGGTCCTGTAGAACCAGAGCATACTATTAATGGAGGTGGGAATATCGCAATTACAAGATCTTGCCCACTTGATGTAGTCCCCCACAACCCTGTTCATTCGCTCCACAAGCCCATTGGGCTGTGGGTGATAAAGAGAGCTCTTCACATGTTTAATGTTGCAGGACTGCAAAAAGGATTCACAATTTGCACTGGTGAATTGGGTACCATTATCCATTACCATGGTGTCAGGGAAACCTTTCCTCATAAAAACTTTCTTGAGAAAAAGGATAACATTAGCAGTGGAGACTTCTTTAACTAGCTTCACTTCAGGCCATTTTGAAGCATAATCAACAAGCACTAAGATAAAACGACACCCACCAGGCAAAATTTCCATAGGACCCATGATGTCTAACCCCACCTTGGACCAGAGTTCAGAGGGACGTTCAATCGGAAGAAGGGGTGGAGTAACAACCTTCAATCCTTTGTCAGCTGATCGACAAATAGAACACATCTCAACAAACTCATTAACATCACCGTCCATGAAAGGCCACCAGAAACACTCGCGAACACGTCCCTTAGTGAGCATTGACCCTAAATGCCCTTCTCGTGCATTAGTTATAATATCCTTTCTGAGACTCTGTGGGGGAATAAGTTTGTCGTCACATAATAAAACACGACCCTCCAAAGAAATCTCAGATGCCAGCTTCCAAAAAGCTTGTAGACATTGGGAGAGAACGCGCTCTCTGGGCCATCCTGACCTGACAAACTCACACACGCTGCAAAAACATCATCATCAGCAAGAGCCTTCACCCAACAATCTTCATTACCAAGACCATGCTCCGGCAAATCCAGAGAGGCGACAAGACAATCCTCAGAATCTTCTTCCCCTACATCAGAAGTAATTACCTCCCCTTTGTTGTCATGACAAATAGTCTGCTCCGAGATTTCTACCACCAGAGACATGTATGACATCGAACTGGTACTGCATGAGACGAGATACCATATTGAGGATTCTCGGAGAACAACATTTACCAGTGCCAGCTCAGAGTATGTTAATAAGGGGCTTGTGGTCGGTCCTCAACAAGAAACGCTTTCCCCAGATATAAGGACGGAACTTTTCAATGGCCCACATGCAAGACAAAAGTTCCTTCTCGATGACCGAGTACTGAAGTTCCCCATTCCTCAGACCTCTGGAGGCAAAGGCAATTGTGTTTTCAACATTATTGGCATTCTGTCTCAACACAGCACCTAATCCCACTTGACTTGCATCCACAGTTATGCAGGAGGATAAGTCTGGGTCAAAAGGCTTGAGGGCACTGCTTGTGATGAGAGAATCTTTAACACATTGCAAAGCAGACTCACACTCATTAGACCATGCAAACACAACTCCCTTACAAAGAAGGGCACTAATAGGTCTCACAAGAGTGGCAAAATTCTGAACAAACTTTGAGTAGTATTCAAGTAGATCAAGTAATGACTTGACACCCAGCCTTATCTGATGGAGAGGGAGCTTGAGTGATAGCATCCAACAGTCCTTTTCTGGGCCTGATTCCCTCACCAGATATAAGATGGCCTAAATATTCAATTTCATCAGTAAGAAGTGTGCATTTTTCGGACTTCACAACCACAGAATATTTCTTGAAAATTTCAAGGACCCTCTCGAGTAATGCATTGTGAGTTGGCATATCTTTGGAGTGGATTAACACATCGTCTTGAAAGACCAGTACTCCATCAATCCCACCCAGCATATTTTGCATGACTCGTTGAAAAATGGAGGCCGCAGAGGCAAGCCCAAAAGGCATATGTCTGTACTGAAACGTGCCTAAAGGAGACACAAATCTGCAAGAGGACGTGACGAAGGGTCCAACTCAGTCTGATGATACGCGCTGGTGAGGTCCACTTTTGAGAAAAATCGAGACCCCATCACACTTGCAAACAAATCACATATTTTTGGAAGGGGATGACAGTCAACCTAGATTTCCTTGTTGAGAGACCTCAAGTCCACGCAGACGCGCAATTTGCCACATTTCTTGCGTGCGACGACCAAGGGTGAAAACCAGAGTGACGACTCTGTAGGTTCAATTATCCCTTGATCGCACAAAGATTTGAGCTCTCTTTCAAGGTCGTCTCCAACGCTGAAAGGTACACTCCCCATCTTAAACAACAATTTTATGCTTGAAAACACGCACAGTTCCCAGACTCCCTCCAAAAACGGATGGAAAACGTTCTCTCCATTTGTAAAGATTTTGATCGTCAGAGAATTGATCCTCAGAGATTACCAGGACTTGTTCAGATCTACCAGGTTTGAGAACCATCCCGTATAATCCTTGATGATACCACCCCAGGATGTTCAACCCTTTTACAGCGATATAAATGTTACCACTGATTTTCCTATCCTTGAAGACAAGCACATCTTCAAAGAAACTAAGAAGGTCAATCTTTCGTCCTTCATATGAGACCGGCGCACGGTCTGGAGGTTGTAGTGGTCTGTTGCCCCATGTTTTAGAAAATAATTTGTGTGTTGACATGGTGATTCTGGCACCAGACTCAACAAGTAGATTGAGTGGTTTACCCCCAATACCAATCTCAACAATGGGGTCAAAACATTCACATGAACCAATAACATTAGATACATATTCATGAGAATCAGTGATAACAGAAATTACCTCAGAATCAGATTCTTGTTCAGGCTGTAGAACACATGCAACAGTCCTCTTATGATTGTTCTTTTTTTTTAGGCAAATCTTTGCAAAATGCCCTATTTTTTTACAATAAGTGCAAACTACATTGGCAAAAGGACCCTTAGCTCCTTTAAAATGAAGCGCATTGCCACAGCGATAGCACATCTGTTTGGTGTTGTGAAACTCAAGTGCGTTTATTCCAGTATTTAAGTTCTTAGATGTGTTGTTTCTAAAGGAAGACTGCTTGGAGTCATGTTGTTTCTCCTTGGAATTGCTGATGATGGCATTAACAGGGTCAGATGGTTTTTCTTCCAGTTATTTTAATGATACTTGAGATGTTTCAATGCTTATGGCTATTTTGATAGTTTCCTCAAGAGAAGGATTGGAAAGCGAAAGGAGTTTTTGACGAATCAGTTTTTCTTTGCAGTGGCACACAAATTGATCGCAGATCAATTGATCAGTGAAGGCATCAAACTAACAAACAGCAGCAAGTCTGCTGAAGCTAGAAATGTAGGAGTTCACATCCTCATTCTCAGACTGATGGCGTTTATAACATTTGTGACGGAGAACCATCAGTCTACGTTGTTTTCAAACCTTATTTTGAGTTTCGAAATTGTGTCTTAAAAATCATCAACGTCATTATCTGGAAGATGAATGATTTCAGGGAGATGTTTGAAGATTGAGCGACCTTCAAAACCTAATGAATGAAGAAGGAGACATTTCTTGCGTTCACTGCTGAACCTTGAAGCACCGATGGCTCTAAGATACGTTTGAAAAGCATCAAACCAAATCTCCCCTCTAACAGGGGGTTCTCTTGGAGATTCCAGAAAAGAAAGAGGCGGAGCTACAGACTGCATATTTATAAGGGAAAAGAAGACAGCGAGATAAGAACAAGGGTGGAAAAAGAAAACGAGCAGTGAAGAAAGATAATAGAATGTCTGGAATACATGTAAGAAATAGAGAATATGCGTAGAGAAAAAAAAAGTGTACTAAGCACGATAGATTAAAACAGCTAATGTGTTAATAACAATGCAAAATAAGTATTTTCTTTTGGTAAAAACACGTAGAAATGGAGTAGGTGTAAGAATCACCCACGAGATCTTCTGCAGAAATGCACACATGCCTAGAAAATGGCGAGAATAAATGCAGAAGGTGTGTGAATCACCGTCGTATGATTCACATCAGAAATAAAAATACATGCTGAAAGTTGTCGAAGTAAACATGCCAATGTTAAAAGGGTGTGTGAATCACCATTGTGTTTTCACCGTTGAAATGAGTACAAGAGAAGATAAAGGTGTATGAATCACCATTGAGTGCTCACAGTTGAAATGATTACAAGAACAGATGATCTTAAATATCAGACATGCTGATCGTAGTGAAAAGCTGAAACGAAAATCCACTTGTACGTTGCTAGTCAACCACTAGTAAGGTTGCTCGATGACGTGGATGGTTGACAAGTGCACATATGGGCAGATCAGGAAGTTTAAAGCTTACTTTGCCAATGCCCTATGGTTGCTTGGCACATGGACGCATAGTGTCACAGCTTAACGCTGTGCGTGCGCAGTCAGACACGCAGTCCAGGCAAATTGAGGCCTACTCCTGCGCAGGAGTAAACAGAAGATGAAATCTGATCAGCATCTGCATGTATGTGATGATCGGAAAGGCATTGAAAGAAAAGCCTTTGAATCCGAAACATGAAGCAGCACAAGAAGCAGGGAAGAAACTGTGCTGTGAGTTTTAACAGTTTTTGTTTTACGTGCAAGTAAGCAGAGTTCGAGGATTAAGCTGGGAGGACTCTTGAGGTGGACTAACAGAGAATCCGCTGGTCTAGTAAAGCAAATTAGAACAGTCTTACCGCGGCTTGGAAGGCGTAGGATTCATATCAGTCCACAAAGTAAAGAGATGCACGCAAGGTCCAGCGTGTGACTGTGTAGCTCAGGATTGCCGCCACAAACTTGTAGTAAATAAGCCAGTAGGCAGAGTAGAGATTGATTCAAGATTTATTGAAATCAGCCACACAGCAGACAGAGGGCAGGATGGTTTCAATGCCAACTCCAACTGCTCTCTAAACGTTTGAACAGAGAACAAGGCAACCAGGCAACAACCCAACATTCTACAAGTTGATGCCTGGAATGGATCATAAGAAGACTGCACTGCAGCATAGGGCTGCAGTACTAACCAAGAAAGGAAGTTACAACAGTAAGTTACACTAAATTTAGTGTTGGCTTACACATCTTCAAACCCTAAAAAGTGGGGTGGAGCCAAACGTACAAGTGTAAGTTACTACTGCTTAAGAAATAGTAAGATTAGCACCAGGCATGGCCAACACCTGGTACTGCAACACTGTACCATGGAAAATAATGGAAGCAGGGATTTATATGTAAACCCCAGAGGAAATAATGTTAACATAAACTAAAATGTTTCCAAAAGTTAAAAATATAATAAATATAATTTGATGTTAAAAACTATAAAAAATAGTACATATTTTTTGATTAACTATCAATTATCTTTAAAACATTTTTGCACTTAAAAATGTAACAATGCATTTTATTAAATATAAGTCAATTTCTTTAAAACTATTCTATACATAATTTTTGATAATTATTATTACATAACAAAATGTATTTACTTTCAGGTGAACAATGCAAACACAAGGAGATAATGGACAGAGTGCTGAAACTTTTCAGACACTCACCCTCAGTCACAGATCTGGGTTGAATCCATCATCATTCTTTAGCTCACTTCGCCACCCCAGTTCGAACACAACTATCTGCAAATCAGTCTTGACCCTGTGCCTCATGGGAACAGTCCAGCCCGAACTGCCAAGCCATATCTTCCCTGGTCGGGAAACAAGCATCCTGGGACTGGTTTCGGGCTAACAGCCTTCATCAGCCAGGCTAACTTGAATCAAGTGGCAAAGTGAGCAAAGGACCCACGTCTTTACTTTCAGGTGGTAATTAATTTTTTTATTTAAGTTTGAGAGAAATATATATTGCAATTTAATATATTTAAAATAATTTAATTTCTCATTCTAAATTGAGTTAATAGTGATGTAGCATTTGTTCTTTAGTTCTACATTCAAACTAAGTATTTAAAAATATTTTCCATTAATATTTATCATAAAAAACATTTGCAAATGTTTTGCAAGTTGAAAAAGGATTTTACTTTTCCCTTCAATTTGCCATGCAATTCTCTGCTACTGAACTGGAGCTCTCTCTTGGGAGATGTATAGGCATCTTTTCCCAAATACATTACCATCCACAGATCTCCACCCGAAACTGAAAACATATCCCTATATCATATGGTAAAGTATAGGAAACTTTTCCCTATGCTTTAGTATACAGATATGTTCGCCCGGACCAAGGAGTCGTAATATGGTAAAATATAGAGAAAAGAAAAAAGTTTATTCAACATGGAAAAAGTTTGCTAAATTATTTTGACATAAAATATTCATGTAAAATAGTTCATATGCTTATTTTTGATTGTAGTTCTTAAGAGGAAAATGATGCAATATAATTAACTACATTCTAAATACAACTTAAAATATGTATATTATATTACATTCAAATTATTTTTCACAAGGTTAAATTAACAAATAAATGACCACCTAAAGTTATAATAATATTTTGTATTCATAAATAAATATTACAGTAACGTATAGAATTAATGTGCCTATTTATTTTTAAAATAATGGCTAAAGGCAAAAAAGTAATTAAAACATTTTATAATGACATTTTAAAAATGTAATATTACTTTAACTTTTTTATATTAAATTATATTTATTTATATTTTTACCTATTTACATAAATTTAACTTAACAGTATTTGTGGGCATATTTATCTTTGAGTTGTGTCATCCTTATGCCAAGCAAGAGGGCGCAAGGGCGATGCAACAACTAAATCAGATTTATCAAGCCACGAACGGCCAGCTTGCATTGCCCTCCATGGCTTAATAAATCAAAAGAAAGGCAAAACATTGCGTTGCATTATTGTGCCCTAGAGAGGCTTTCAAGTGTGGAGCATGGGTATTCCCATATATCCACCCATGGATTTTGGTGCATTTACAGATTTACCATTACTGGTAGAGCTGTGAATGCTTTAAAATGCCATGCCTTCCAGGTGAGGTGTAACAAGGAAAGATATCTTTATTTCTCCTCATGTTTTCCACTTTTTATGTGTGCTGCATTCTGCAGCACACATAGAAAGAGGAAACCGCATCTAAGGTTTGTGTTTTTTTGCAGGAAGGTTCCCCTTCCTGCACAAAAACAATCCTGCTTACAGTGCAGGCAGCCTTGCACCATGATGCACGGGTGACTGTGTTGGCATTAGGCAGCACATTGGGACAGGAATGCACTGTATAATGTTAAATACAGCACATTCCTGCGTGGCTCAGTGGTTAGAGGCGGCAGACCTGGAAGCTGAGATCAGCCGTGGACCAGGGTTCGATTCCCCGCCTCAGCGGGTCTTGGGCTCAAAAAATTCCACGGACTCGACAATTCTCGCTCCGGTGCCTACTCGACTCATGGGGTCACACTCAGCGACTCTGGGCAATAGCTTGCTTAATCTCCACTACGGCCCCTCGCGGCGGGATGCCTGGCTTTCACCTTGTGAATACCCTGCCGGGGTATCTCACAGGGGAATACAAGGACGGGTTCCCTAAGCAAGCGCCTTGAGACCCCTGGGTGATTAGTGCGCTATATAAATCGAAATACATTTACATTTACATTTCCCTTTCACACAGCACAGCAAGCTGAAAGCTTGATAATTGTGCCCTTAGGGTTTTATTTTAAGCCCCTGGCTCCATTATTTTCTATAGGGTGTTGCAGTACCAGTGAAGTGTGGTGCTGGACTTTCTCAAGCTCTGAGATAGGTCCCTTATTGGATTGAGTAACTTTAGAGGTGCAGCTTGTGAATAGCAATGGGTTTACTCTTTTGTGGGTGGTTACACAACCCACTCCTAAATCTTCCCTAATCTTCTACCCCTTAGAAGTAAGTATTACCCATTTCCCAGCCTCTACCTTCTGTCTCTCGCACATTTACCAATAAAGCATATACTTACATGTGCAGAGACTCTGCACTTGGTATAGAGATCTCCACACAGAAAAAGATAAAAGAGTCAGAGGTGTAAACTCCGCATGTAGGTTTGTGAACAGCATTCTGTAGTATGTTTTGCAGTACTGCAAAACATGCAACAAAATTCAGTTTGTGAATTTTACACATCGTGCCTAATAAATACAGCGATGCTAATTAATGAGTAACTCCTCTTCATAAACCAATTAGGATGTGAGTCACACAGCGCTTACCTAAAATACTTCATGTCACAGAAATGCTGCATTTGAACAAAGAATACAAGATGCTGGTCAGGGCTGGATGAGAAAAAAAGCAACATCCTCTGGGTTACCCAATAAAAGGAATTCCTTAGGTAGAGGGATGCAGAGATATTAATACCACATGCTAAAAAAGTTATAATATGTTTGACATATGAAACAGACAGTGGTGTTGTTAGAGTATGTCATGAGTATATGTAAAATACAGATTAGCAATTTGTGCGTAGTACAATTCTTGCTTTCAATTTTACAGTTGCACAGTTTCACTTTCTCATGCAAAAAGCAATGGTACTATTTAATATACTGTAAATCTTGGTAAACATGAAGGTACTTTCTTCCAGAATGTTAGTCCCTAGTATATGGTACCAGGGGTACCCAGGCCAAAGATGGTAAAGGGTTTCCCAGGGCTGCAGCACGGTTTTGTGCCACCCTGAGTGATCCACGTAAACTATTGACAGCAAGCCTGCCACTGCAGATTGCAGGAGCAGTGGAAACTGCTCAAACCCAACTGTGCCCTCACCATGAGTGGCACAGTCAATACACTATTTCAGGCACCCCAAAGGAAGGCCATCAGACCCCTGGAGGTAGGGTGCATTATATTAAAGGTGAGGAGATATAGGTGTAAGCCTATGTGTCTCTATAGTGGTGTTTCCAAATAGAAACTACTATAAATATTAGAGGTCCATATTATAACATGTGCTGGCATGCGGGCACTCTCGAGGTTGGCAGCTCCTTTGTGGAACCATTGAAATATGTCATGTTTGAAATAGAAAAAACGTGCATTCTAACTCCTAACATGAATCTTGTGTCTTGGGTGATATGGAATACACCCAGGTGGCTAGCTTAGAGGTGGTCCACATGGTTACCCCAGCTTCTCTGTGCTTTGGCTGGCCAGTCTGCACTTTCCACATTTGCTGTTGCCAAGACAGGATTCTGAACTCAAACCAGGCTGTGTGATCACTTCCAGGAGTAAGGAACAAAGGTTTGGACAGCAATTAGGTCATGCTCCCTCCTCTCAAGCAGGCTAGTGAAGATTCAAAGGCTGCACCACTTCTGATATGCATCAGGGCTGACTCCCAATGGAGGAAACAGCCATCCCCAGGCACATTTGCAACAGGACAGACGGGACATTAGTTACTCAAGGATGTGTACACACCCAGAAGCCTTGCCACACCTCCAAGGTGAGCAGTCCGGTCTGCACACTAAAATTAGATTTCGGCCATCTTTAGAAGTGGCAGAATAGTGGGTTCTGGGATGAAAAGGTGTCCCACTCCTGGATGCAGTCAACTCAGGGGCAGACTAGCTGTAGGGACTAGATCCCACACCACTAACTCCTCTAAAACTAGGTTTTAAAGGATCCTCTGACACCAGAACCTCACTTAACACCCTGCATCAAAGAGGAAGGCTGAAGAGACTTGTGACAGCAAGACTTGAATAAAACAAAAGCGGGATACCCTGCACCTGTGGGAGGGCTCTTGGAACTGCCTAATCAAGACTCATCATAGGCTATCTCTTGGTTCCCCCAGACAGAGGGACCCCTGTGGAAACCTAAAGTACCCTCAGGCTCCCCTGGACTAGTGCCACTTGTCCCCAGCAAACTGCAGGTAAAACCAATGCCTTGGATCCGAAGAATCGCTGGCCATCGGGCCCTCCAACGGATTTCCCAAATCCAGATGGTCTAGTGCATTATGGAACTGTAGTCCTGCCTTTTACGACGTTACAGGCAGCTACCGTGTTCCACTGTGCCACTGGACACCAGAAGTTGAAGTTATTTTCTGCTCTACTTACCACTGCCAAGCCTTGTTGGTCACCAGTCTGCCAACTGATCTCTTTACTCAATGCTGCTATAAGAGGGAACTCCATCCTACCTTCGATCGACATCAGGAACCACTTTGTTGTTGTCTTTTTCCATCCTTTTCTCCCAAAGCACTGTTTCAGTGGCAAAAGCAGTTCTCCTGCAGATCTCGTGTAGCACCAGGGACAGCCAGGCCAACTCTTCACCCGGGCTTCATTGCCCAGGTAAAGTTGAACTGACTATCATGGCTTGGTCCTGGGATCCACATCATCATTACCTTGCAAGGGTACAAAGCAACTCGACCTTCAAGTAACCAATTGTCACTAGTGGTTTTTCTCATTCACCATAATGATAAAGTTTCACTGTATTATTCGAAACTGATTTTATATTGCTTAACAAAATTATAACTCTGGTTATATCCATGCTATTCCTTTCTTTTTGGTATCTATTTTAAGATAAAAATACTCTCTATTTTTATAAATTGGTGTCTGATTTCTCTCGAATTATGTCAATTTCTTTTTCATCCATTTTGGTACTCTGAAATGCTTTTTAACACATGCTCCTCCAGTAAAGCTTGACTGCTCGTTGCCACACTACCAGGACAGAGCTAAGGATTTTTTAGTGTGAATCTAAGTATCATCTATTGAATATTGTGATAGCATTACATGATGAGGTCTAACCCCATAATCAAACTAAAACAAAGGGGAAGAGCGGGGGGCCAGGTACAAGGTGGACTCAGCCTCCTGTCTTATGTAAATAACCAAAAGAAGTCCACTTGTGATAAGAGTGACCATCCTATTGATGGTATATTTGATGGTTTAGAGAAAACGGATGTGGAGAAAACAAACTGAAGCCAGGAAACTTCTATCACATCATTCATGGTGCAAACTGCATATGCTGCTCTTGGGGTGCTTTTGTTTCCTCTTAGGCACCATCCACAAATAAGACAAGGTAGGGCTCATTTAGTGGTTCATCCTTAATATTAGGTCTTGTTCTTTTTGCATATTTCAGTGATACGTAGGCAATCATGATCAAACTTCACAATTTTCACTTGATTCAATTACAGGCAATAAGGTTAATATATTCAAAACAGTGCAATGTTTTATCACAACATTCTCAAAAGCCAGAAGTCTTTGCTCATATCTTGTTAATCTATTGTGAGTTAAATGCTAGGTCTTCATTTTAGTCAATAATAACTCCACAGAGTGTGGGACCATGACAGCTAAAGGGTGTTTCATCACTAATTTCTCACTCTTTTCCAAGTTAGCACTCACTGCAGAAAAATGGGTCACAGGTCTTCAGGCCTATCCATGTGTCGGTATCGGAACTGAAAGTGTGCACCCATCTCTCTCGATGAAAAACAGAGTAGGTAATTTTGTGTAATCAGGCATTTCTAGAGCTGGGGGATGACACATTTTTTCTTTCAGATCTAGGAAAACTTTTGTGCGTTCGTTAACCCATGGAAACAGATCAGACACATCTTGGTGTGTCAGCCTCAGGAGGGGCTTTGCCATCAAAAAAAGTTTGGTATCCTCTATCTACAGTAGCCTATCATTCCCAAAAACATCCTGATTTCTTTTTGTGTTTGTAGTGGATTAATCTGCAAGATGACCTCCACTCTCTCTGGTGACACCGTTCTAACTCCCTTCATGATAATGTGTCCCAGATATTGAACTTCTTTTTGACAGTAGGGAAGTTTACCTGGAGGCACTTTGTGTTCATTCACTGGCAGGTGATTCAAGAGAGAAATTGTGATGTACTTACAAGCATCGTGTGTATCTGATGCAACCATTAGGTCATCTATGTATTGGACAAGGGTAGACTCACTGGGTATTTGCAATAACTCAAGATTTTTTTTAAACTGTGGGTAAAAAAAGAAGTTCAATATCTGGGACACATTATCATGAAGGGAGTTAGAACTCTGTATACCCTTGAGGGATGTGACATCACATGACTGTCTTTTGCTGAAAGACTAACGAAAATAGATATTGGCTATCCTCAAGCAAAGGTACTGAGAAGACAGCCTGACATATATCAATGACAGTGAACCATTCTGGAGTACAGGAAATTTGGAAGAGTGCAGTGGCAGGATTCGTTACCACAGGACAACAAGGCACTACTATTTTGTGATCTCGCCTCAGATCTTGGATGATTCTATGCTTGCCATTCGGCTTTTGTAAACCCATTATATGTGAACTACATGGGCTCACAATCAACTCTGTCAGTATGCCTTTCTGAAGCATGTTGGCAATCACTGGTTTTATTCCTGCAATCATTTCTAGAGGCAAATGAAAGGGTGGTGATCGGGGTAAACAGCATTTGGCTTTAATTTGATTTGGACTGGCTCTACATGTTTTATAAGCCCAATGTCTTTTCCTGTGAAATTCAATACTTTGGCATTTACAGTTTCTCATTAAAGGAAACATTCCCACCTCAGTAGTTTGCCTGATCATTTTAAAATTTACATTGTCAACATGAGTTTGGAATGTCACAACGTCTGGTGTGCAGTATAGTGTGCAATTTAACTACCACAACAGATCTCTCCCTAACATACGTACTGGACTTGTATGACAGACCACACATTGATGCTTCTCTTTGAAGGTTCCTATTTTTACTGTGACCCCTTCTGAAAATGGATTCTGCATTTGCGTATTTGTTACACCAATGACTTGGATCATTTTACCAGAAAGAGGCAAGTCTGGTACTTTCACTCTTCTAACAGTAGAATGGATAGCTCCTGTGTCAATCAAAAATGACAAGTCGTGACCTTAAACATTTGCATCTACATATGGGCCACTCTGGTCTACCTCTGAGACTGCGCAAAGTACACAATCTTCTTCCTCTCTCAGGTGCCGTCATTGGGAACTATCAGAAACAAACTCCTCCACTTCGAATAAAGGATATCATCCTAGGCCATTCTAATTCTGATTCTGGAATTTTGACATAGCATTCTTAAACTGATTTTGATTTAAACTAAACCTGGGATTCCCCATTTGTGCATTAGTAGGGGACATCATTTGGGCTTGATTTTGCATGGAGTTTTGCATCTGCTGCAAAGACATTTCTGGAACTGGTGTACTATGTGTGTTATGCATTAATTCTCCTGCGTTATCAGGACTAAATCGACATTTTAGTTTCTGACGCTGCACCTTATGACAGACGTGACAGACAGTAACCTTTTTCATTGCGCCAATATCCAGTCCAAATCCCATACCCATGGGAACACTTCTACCTCTGCCATGGAGCACATTCATTACACCTTGGTTACCCATAAAACTAGGGGAGCAACCACTCCCTGCATCGTTCCTTGATTTCCTGAAAAAGATGGATTGGGAAAACCTTTCTAAGCTAACCTATTGTGAGCCAACTTGAATTTCTCCTTTATTTGTCACTGCTTCAAGCCCAATTCATTACTAAAGAATTTTGCATAATGCTAAATGACTTGGGCTGCCAGCAGATCACTCTTAGCATAATTTGGGCAATCATTTCAGGTTTCAATCCTAATACGACCTGAGAAACAAAAATCCCTATATCATTTTCTTCAGGATACGCACATCCACTATGCTGTTTGAACACCTGCAGTAACCTCTTATAGTACTCATGAACTGTCTCCTTTGGATCTTGTGTGGTTCTTTTTAATCTTGAACCAATCAGTCTTCTTCTGCTGTATTTTCCCTTTCAAAAAGATCATAACTGCTTCATATTGCTCCATCACCAATGGTGATGGTGCACCAGGTCTTTCTCTCTAGGTATTCTCCTTTTAGCCATTGTACAGCTACCTTACATTCTGCCCATAAGTCAGCTGGTACCACAATATCAAGAAACAAATCAAAATCCCACCACAATACCTTAGAAATGTTTACAAACATTTCCACTTAGCTGGTGTCTCAATTTTGGAAAATTGTTCATAAATGCTGTCAAATTACCTCTTGTTCATGGCACGTGTACATAAGTTCATCCAGCTTTTCCCCTCAATGGATAGGCTGCTGTCTTATCCTCATGTAGCTCATCCTATGTTCTGCTTCTCTCTTTTTCTTTTCATGTTTCTTTGCCCATCTAAGTCCACACTTTTCCACATCTTTCCATCTGAGAATGCATTTGGCCAGTTTGATAATGTGCAATTGCATACTTGTAAGCCTCATGTTGTTTATTGCCTGATCTTCCAATTCAACCCTATAGCTATGGTCTGACTGGCACAAGCACTTAACTCTCCTGGGTCAGAGAAACTAACAGTAGGTGGTGGTCAGAACAACAAAATCTGTTCTACTATCTCATCTTCCAAATCGGATCTGACTCATCCCCTCCTAGTCTAGCAGTATCCGTGGTCTTTTTCTCACCTTCTGAGGTAAGAACCGGAAATAATCTGAGTATTTGCATATTGTCACATTGATTTTCCTGCCCTTCTCCCAAACATGAAACACCTTGTACTCCATAGGTCGAGGTGGTGGCTTCATCTCACACAATTTTCCCTTTTGGACTCTAGTATTGAATGTCCCATACCTCACAAAATTCAAAGCACCCTCATTTTCCATAATCCTTCTCCATTGTCAAAGCTGCAAACAAGAATTTAAATCATGTTTGGTAGTCATAATTTATTCTGCAGAACCCTCAGGAGGTACCTCCTTGCCTTTACGTATGCTAATAGTGACATCTCCTCTTACCAATTTCTTAAAATCCTGAAAAGATTTCATAATGACAATTTATTTTTAATAATTTTCATGTGAACCCAGCTGTTTATGTTTACTGTTCCGTATATGTCAAATTTCAGTTCAACAATTAAAAGACAGCTTTTAACTTTACGCAATTCTTTTCCAAATCCAAAGACAGCACTCAAATTGGCAAAGTCCAATTACAGTGAAACACTGAAAATCCACCAGCCAATGGCAGCGCAAAAACACACCAACTGTCCAATCTCAGCAAGAAACCCTATGAGGTACAATCTCGCTCCTCGCAGCAGCATTTGCCATTTTCTTCGCTTTCAAACAACTTTCTAAAAAACTTCCTTAGTCAGCTTTTTGTTTGCCCAACAAAAGAAATGTAAGTGTCACAACCACTCAAGAGTATTTTACACCCGCGAGTGAATTCTAGACCAGCGGTATATCACACAGAATAATGTAGCTTCACCTGTTTGTGTGATAAGATTCCACTAACATTAACCAGCATTTGTCAAACACAACAGCCTAACCCTACTATTACCGACGGAAGTGATGGTACCTCACACTCCACATTTAACTCTCTGCAAACATTTTTAAAACAGTCGTTTTTTCCCCCCGGGACTTTTCGACTTCAATGAGCCTGAAACTCACCTCCTCCTTTTCAACAACTCAATGTCTATATCTCCCACTCATACACCTGTAAAGAAAATACACAATACTCTCTACCACCACATTTGCACCCTATTAATACTCACACCTTCAAAACCACAACCTCCAAAACTGCATTGCCTTTGATTTCCATTTTGCCACACCGTTCAGGATCTAGACACTGAAAACTGGATTTGAGGGATCATTTAATTCAACTCGGGCCCTAATTTTAGTTCTCCACTCGGAGTATGAACAGTATCCTCTGCTACCAGAAACTGTTGCTGCCTACGAGGTTTGGCCAAATGGTATTTAAGACTAAACACCCCAACTTACAGTTTTCATCCTTTGGATTTCCTGATGATGCTTGACAAGAAAATGGACCTTTGCCACATGTTTTAAAAAGGAGTGGAACAAAAACCAAACATGCATATATCATCAACTGTCAGATCCTTAATGTTCATTCAATGATGAGAAGTTGGATAAGTTTCAAAACCTTTATTTATCTTAAAAGATTAGCATGTATTTGTCATCTTGATTCAGGTAAATCATGCTTACTTAATAAAAGGTTGATTAGTGACAGCATGAATCAATACAGAGTCTTCCTCAAAGGATTGTCACTAAACTCGATAAGAACCTGATCTACCCTACACAGAGAAGCCCGTGAAGAGTTCCTTTTTCAGAAAAAAGCAAGATTGCAGAGCATAGATAGAACTACTCATAAAGAGTGATTCTGGAAACTCGGCCTAGTTCTCCAAAGCTGCAGTAGCAATCATCAGAATATCAGTGAATGAGGATTGATCATTGCAGTAGCATTGATCAGGGAAAAATGGTATAGGGTTAAAGCCATCTTTGGCAACAGCTGCCAGCATCGAAGGGTAAGGATAAAAGGTCTTCTCCAAGCGAGTCTCAGAGTAAGAATGATGGGTTGTTTCTCTCCTAGCTAGCTAGGAACATTTATTAATGTAAATCACACAATAATATAAAAAAACTTTAGTAAGTGTGTAGTATTCTCCTTCAATGGAAACCGCACATCCGATTGTGTCATCAATTTCGGTTTCTTCTTCTTCTGATTTCCATGGTAAACATTCAAGTTGGTACATACTGCAGCCATTTGCTGGAAACATGGAGGAAAAATCTCATGAGAACCTTCTTACCTAAGCTAAAGCTGCTTTCTGTGTCTAATGCAACTACAATATCTAGTCAGTAGGCTGAAACAAAGTGCATTCTAATGAATTCCGACACATTATAAGACAAGCACATTTTAATACGTCATGAAATGCATTCTAAAGTGATTCTTTTGTATCTTTAAAGCAAGCAAGTTTTTAATATGTGTCATTTTCTATGTGATAACATTTCTGAAGCATTTTAAACACATTCTAAAGTTAATTTCTAATGTGATCTGCAATTCAAAATTAGTTATTATAACTTATTTTCTTCAATTCCTATTTTCTCCCCTCTATGTTGCATTGGTTAGTCTATCTCTAGCCTTGTCCATTTGGTTTTGCTATCTTTATTTCACTTTCTTTGTAGAATCTCAATGGTAAGTATTCAGCAGAGTCCACGGCCCTTCACTGGATTCCTGGTCGACTTCCTACTTGTCAGAGAACCATCCGCTACTGGAACCGGTAAGCCATGTTTCATTATTTTTTGGTTGTTGTTACTCAGATGGTATTATTTATTTACCATCTGACCACTGGCTTCCAGTCTCTCTGATCTATCTATTTAAAATCAAGGCAGGGTGGGTGGTCGAATGGCCAACTTTCATTCTCCCTTACAGCCATTAGAGCGGAAGAGCGCCACCGCCCCCCCCCCCCCCACCAACACCAGCAAATAAAATGATAATAAAAGGGGTTTCTAAACCTGTTTTATTATCGTTTTATTTTTATCCCCAGAACCCGCCCTCAGGACTCTGACGAGTCCTGGGGGCGGGTCCAGGGAATAATACTGCTGGTGGGGGAGTGGTGGCACTCCCTTTGCTGCGCACAAGGTGTTTGGCCAGTCGTTGCTGGGACTGGAGAGAGCAGGCACAGGCTCCCAGTCTGCCTGGGAGTGCAAGTTGCCGGCACTCAGGCCAATCCTGAAGCTGCTCTCATGAGAGAACAGCTTCAGGACTGGCCACAGGGCAGGCTGAGAGCCTGTGCCCACAGCAATAAACAGAAGGAGCTGATGCGCAGAAGACAGTGGCGGCGGCGTTAGGTTTATTTTTTTATTTTATTTTTTTAGTCCCTGAACCCTTCCCACCTCCACCTCCCTCCTCCGGCCCTGCCCGCCCTCCCACTTTGGCAGGGGACGGGTTCCTACTGCCATTAACACCATGAAAAACGTGGATTCAAGGTACCATTCAAACATTTAACTGACCCCCTCACACCATGGGAGAAAGCTCCGATGGTGTGGGGGATCATTAGTCTTCATTTTTCTCGACACAAAATTTCACTTTTTATTTTGTTTTTCCAATAACAAAAACAAGTTACTTTTGATGGATGGTGCAATCATTATGACAGTACTACCCATCACACTTTTAACTTATTGACATGAAATGCTGTGACAGCAGTTCATGTCAATGACTAGAGATTGTCACTGGGCTAGCAGACATCTCTAAATTTGGAGTATGGGTACCCTGTGAGGGAGATAGAGTACTTTACTCCGTCACCCTAACATTGTACAATCCCTACTCTTAACCATAAATCTTAGTGTTAGATAGTGGGTCACATTTTGACTCTTGGTTTTGGGAATTATTCCATATACAGAAATAATGTTGTGTTTATTCATTGCACATCTGGAATCTGGAAATGGAATGGTACATATGTTGCATTGTAAATAAACAAGAACAACTGCTTAGCTGAGTTTAAGTTAAATAACATAAAAAACACACCGTCCATTGCTATGTCTTTCATTCAACCACCTATGCACCCCTGTCTGTTCCTCAAAAAAACACCAATAATTCAACCATGGACAAAAGCCTCATGTTTTTGCGTCATATTCTTAATATGTTGCAAAGCAAGCTGAAATAGCCAAAGTAGTGTACAAATGGTATGCGGAGAAGAAAACGATGAAAGGTCCATGTTTACAAGGAAGGAGAGGACTTATTGTTTCTAACGAGCATATAGGTCTAGCACACCCTCAAAAATTACAATATCAGAAGGTGCTTAGAGACACCGGTGCCTGATTTACTCTGCTACCAACATTAAAGGTTAATCCAACAATTCATGTGTTGCTTGTGAAACTTACGAAACCAGCATCATGAATATCAATCATACACAAAACATGATACAGGCAAAACCGTAATATGAAGTGCATTCAAAGAGAGTTTGCTGTCATTTCCACTACTTAATAGATTGGAAGTGTTATGGACGTTATGAACGGATGTGGGAGGTGACATCTAATAGTCATGCACCACATCTGCTGCGTGCTGTCCATCACCGCTTTCTATCCAATCCAGGTCCTGGCCCTAGGACAGGGCTTAAAATTAGATCAACAGTTAGATTTAGACTCAGCAGCACACAGTAAATGTAGGGCCATAATTATGATCCCTTGCACCACCGTAGCATCACTTTTTGTTTTGCTCCATGGGGCAAACCTTGAAATTATATCCATGAGGCCACACAAAGCCACTTTGCATGGCTTTGAATGGCCTCATAAAAATCGAGTAAGGCAAGGCAGATGGACACGAGCGTATTTCGCAGCGTTGCCTTACTCTGCACCAGGGGGTGTTCCATGGGCATTGTGGTGGGTGTTTGCATACAACACCCATGGTTTTTGAGACTTCCCCAGATTTACAAGACAATGTGTACCTGGGGATGCACCAAAACGTTACGCCTCCCGAGGTGAGGTGTAACAAGGAGAAATAACTTTATTTATTCCTTTCCATGTATTCTGCATTCTGCAGCACACATAGAGAGGAACATGCCTCAGTGGATTGCTTCTGTGCAGGAATGTGCCCTTTCCTGCACTTAAAGAAAATCTGCATTGGCTCTAGGCTGCCAAAATGGTGCAAGCACAGGGGGAAAGGACAGGAATGCACCATATTGGATAAATACGGTGCATTCCTGTCCTTTCACTTTGACGAGGGGCAGAGCAGCAAGGGGACTTGCTATGCTGCCCTATGCCAAATCCCCATGCATGAGGTCTGTAGTGTCTTCCTGCTCTATGATATGGCATTCTAAGTATGGCTCTCCAGCAAGGAAACAAATGGGTATGAAGAAACAACCACACCCCCATTGGAACAACATAGTTGTAACATGCATGTACCGGTATGGTGTGTATCTGACTAGAAATTGGTAATACACTGGTGTTACCTGTTTCTTTATCACTGATAGCACATGTTTACATTGACATCAAGGATGTGTTTTTATACCTCAGCCATGCAGGCTCAGCCAAGGCTCCTCCGTTTGAGCGGAGAAGCATTACCCCACAAAGAGAATCCCCAGGTCAGAGCTGAAAAATAAAATGGTAATAAAGCTTAGTTATTAGCATTTTATTTTTTTTAGCATCCAACCTGTCCTGAACTGAGTGACAGGCCGGGGTGCATTGAGTGCAGCTGAGTGTGCACTTTAAAATGTGCATGTCTCTTTGGCCGGCCATCTTGCGACAGCTGGGTTAGAGAAAGTGAGGGCCTCCAGTGCTCTTGAGTGTGCTGAGAGAGGCCGCTCCCTCCAATTCTGATGTTGGCTCATGCTGCTGAGAGCAGCACCAGGATTGGTTAGGGGAGTTGGCTCGGTCTCGTGTGTAGACTACTGTGAGCCACATGCAGTATGTGTAGGATCGGACTATAGAATTAATACAGTAAAGAAACCCTAATCAGATTACACAATGCTTTTGATGAGCACTTGCAGTAACGTGTTGTTGAACATTTTATTTGGTTATGACAAATCTTATGGCATAGCTTTCCATGCTACTTTCTTGCAGAAATGTGAACATAAAGTAAGCAACATAAGCATCTGCCATTCATGTGATATAAATTACTTCATGTAAGTAAGGCATACATATCACTCTAGTCCATAATATATGACCTTGGTATTTATTATTCTGGTCTTTGAGTCCCTTTCAGTGTGCGACTGTTGCTCTTCTAGTTGATTGTGTCTCCTCCACACATAGGTTTCTGGGCCTTTGTGTGATGATATAACCACTTGACATATGGTCCCAAAGCTTTTTAGTCCAGTGTCAATTAAACTTTGTAGCAAATTCAGATCGTTTTCCTACAGATTTTGCAAATATTATGTTTATCCTTCCTTATTTAACTAGACAATTTAATATGGGCCATGCCACTTAACATAGTCAGCCAAAACACACAAGCCATCATAATTGGGTTAGTAACACTTTGGCAGGGTAATCAGGATTTGAAGATCTATATTAGCCTTTTTGAATAGCTTACAGGTGAAGCCATGTGGAACAGTAAAGAAGTGCAGGGCAGCTGCCTTCTAATAGGGATTACAGGAATCAATCTATCAGGGGATTTTATGGGTGCTACTCACCCATGAGTGTCGCAAGGCGCTGGGGGTGGTGTGACCTGCGCTGGTCAGTCGAAGAGCCAGGTCTTGAGGGTCTTCCTGAAGATGTGCAGGGTGGGTGCACGTCCAACGTCGACTGGGAGCTTGTTCCAGGTCTTGGCCACCTTTCTTTCTCTGTGGATGTCCGTGGGTTCAGCGAGGGCGAGGTTGGCAGACCGGTAGTTCCTTTTGGGTACGTGGAAAGAGATTCTATCGTTGAGATATTGGGATCCGATGTTGTGAGGCATTTGTAGGCTTCGGTGAGTGTCTTGGAAGTTACTCTCTTCTCAACGGAGAGGCAGTGGAGGTTACACAGGTGTCACATAATGTGTTTGTGTCTAGGGATGCCGAGGACGAGTCTGGCTGCAGTGTTCTGTATGGTCTGGAGTTTGCGGAGCAGAGACTTGTTGATCCCGGCGTACAGGGCGTTTCCATAGTCCAGTCTACTGGTTATGAGTGCGTGGGTACAGGTCTTCCTTGATTCGGGGGGATCCATTTAAATGTCTTTCGTAGGATCCAGGGGGTGTTAAAGCAGATAGAGGTGACGGCGATGACCTGTCAGGTCATGGAGAGGGAGGAGACGAGTACAATGATGAGGTTTCGGTGCAGTCCGTGGGGGTGGGGGTGCCGAGGGTGGTGGGCCACCAGGTGTTGTCCCATGGAGAGGGGGAGGGTCTGTCTTCTCCGAGTTGAGCTTCAGGCAGCTGCTGCTCATCCAGGATGTGACATCCTTCATTCCTTCCTGGAAGTTGAGTTTGGTCATGATAGGGTCCTTGTTGAGAAAGAGAATGAGCTGGGTGTTGTTGGCGTAGGATACTATGCTGAGTCTGTGCTGTCTGACGATGAAGGCGAGGAGGGCTATGTAGATGTTGAATAGCGTGGGGTTGAGCAACAATCCCTGGGGTACTCCGCAGTTGATTTCCATGGGTTCAGAGAGGAAAGGTGGCAGTCTGATTCTTCGGGTTCCACCAGTGAGGAAGGAAGGAGCGGAGCCAGTCGAGGGCGGTTCCCTGTATGCCGGCGTCATGGAGTCTGGTGGTGAGTGTGCGGTGGGATATGGTGTTGAAGGCTGCAGAGAGGTCGAGTAGGATCAGGGCTGCAGTGTGTTCTTGGTCAAGGAGGGTGTGGATGTCGTCTGTGGTGTCAAGTAGGGTGGTCTTGGTGCTGTGGTTGCTGGGGAATCCGGATTGGGAGGGATTGAGGGTGGCATTTTCTTTGATGAATTTCATTAGTTGGATGTTGACAGTCTTCTCAGTGACTTTGGCCACGAAGGGGAGGAGGGAGATGGGTCTGTAGTTGTTGAAGTCCGTTGGATCTGCTGAGGGCTTCTTGAGTAGGGGTCTGACTTCTGTAAGTAAGGCAACAAAATCTTCCTCCTACGAGAATAATATTATGGGTGATTCATCCCAACCATATAGGTAGTTGTCCCGCAGATTTTAGAACATCACAACATTTATTGTTTCATATTTTATTGATATCGAAAAGATAAGATAATCACATATATATACATTTAAAAATTACTAACTGATTTCCAGAAAATGCTAGTAATGCACAGGCAGAGGCCCATAGTTAAAAAACCAAAGGTGAAATTAAGGAACACTACATAGAAAACAAAAACATACACTGAATAACAATAATTCAAACGCAAGAAAAACACATAATGCAATAAACTTTCACCATTTTTTGCCAGGAGCACACTCTTTTTTACTTCTGTCGAATTAACCGTGAATTGAAAATGAAGAGATAAGAAAGTGAATTAATTATTCAAATAGCTAAACAAAGACACTAGGAGGCACTACTGGCTGAAACAATTAACCTAATTCAACTGTCTTCCTAGCAGAACATCTTCTTAAACGCCATCCCAAAGCACAAATGATTATTGACTGATGGGAATTAAACTAGTCATGTCCTATGCTACTTTCAAAGGTCCTATATAATTCTGCTCACACAGTCCTTAGTGGACAAATCATAAAGCAATAGACACCTATGAGAAAGAGCGGGAATCATCCATAACAACGCGGGCATTACCCCGCACTGCTATTACAACGCTGCTATTACAACGCAAGTCGTTACAACGACTTGCGCTGGAGGGCGCTGTAAGATAGGGAATAGTTTAATTTTCTATCCAACACCTTCCCTACTGTCAATGTGGGCTGGAGTTGGAATAGAAAATTAAACTATTCCACTATCCAGCGCCCCCCAACGCAAGTCGTTGTAACGACTTGCGTTGTAAAAACTGCTTTGTAATGGCATGCGGATTAAAAGCCCGCGTTGTAATGCCGTACAACCAGAAAGAGCCCTTAAACAAATCATTATGAGAACCAATAATATGAAAAATGTGTATGTAAATATAGGAATCGCATTTTTAATCAATGCGTAACCTTAAAATATATTTTGGTCAATGGAAAATCTACTGGTGACACCATTTGTAAGCTATCAAGAAACAATGAAGCTGTTGTATTTTATATTAACTGCACATCCATGAAATTTATGTCCCAATGTAAAGTGAGAAAAATATTAGAATTGCCAAACACTAGGCAGTCAAACTGGTTGATTGCAGCTCATTAAAACTATTAACCTCCAGAACAAGATGATCAGCAGCAAGCGTACCACCATCTTCAACTCATTCTTAAACATGACGTCCTGCCCCAAAGTATGGAAACATGCAGAAGTCAAACCCCTTCTCAGGAAACCTTCCGCTGACCCCAGCAAACTCAAAAAACTACTGTCCCATCTCTCCGCTCCCATTTCTAGCCAAAGTTAGGGAAATCAACATTCTTCTGGACCCATCCCAATCCGGATTCCACACCAACCACAACAGCAAAACTGCCCTGATCACATCCACTGATGACAGCAGAACCCTCCTCGACCGGGAAAAACAGCGTCCTTGATAGTCATTGACGTTTCAGCAGCTTTTGACATCGTATCCCACCACAACCTTATCATGAGGCTTCATTACATCAGAATCCAGTGAGACACCCTCAAATGGATTACTGCCTGCTCACCAGAAGAACCCAGAGAATCTGCCTACCAGCTTTCGCATCGAAACCCAAAAACATCATCAGCGGCATCCCTCAAGGCTGATTCCTCAGCCCAGCACTGTTCAACATCTACATGAGCCCCTTGGCCAACATCGTCAAAACCCATGGAATGAACATAAAATCCTATGCAGACGACACCCAGCTCATCTTCTCACTATCAAAAGACCCCTACACCACGAAGGCCATTTGAAAAACTAGATGAAAAATGACTGCCTAAAACTTAACACAGACAAAATGGAAGTGCTGATCTTCTGGAGCAACTCCTCCCTGCGGAACGACTCCTGGTGGCCTTCTGAACCAGACGCAGCATCCACTCTGAAAGAACATGCAAGCAACCTTGTCATCATTATGGGCAGCAAGTTCACCATGAAAAAACAGATCGACACAGTGTCCTCCGCCTGCTTCCTCACCCTTCGCATGCTCCATAAGATCTTCAAATAGCTACCCATCAACACCAGATGAACCATCACTCACGCCATAGTCACCAGCTGACTGTACTACGCCAACACTCTCTATGTAGGAATCACCACGGACCTCCTGAAAAGACTACAGGCCATACAGAATTCAGCAGTTAGACTCATCCTTGACCTCTCCAAATGGACCCACACCACCCCCTACCTCAAGAAGCTCCACTGGCACCCCATTCAGAAGAGATGTCTATTCAAGATGCTGATCCACACTTACAATGCCCTGAACAACCTAGGACCAGCACACATCAACCACCGCCTAAACTCCCACCAATCCTCCAGACCCTACCTCAATCTCTCTTGCTCACACACCCCGCATCTGTCGAAGCAACAGTGGAGGATGCTCCTTCTCCTACCTTGTGGTAAAATCCTGGTATGACCTCCCCCTTCACCTTTGGACCTCATCTTCTCATCTGGAATTCAGGAAAGTAATCAAGACCTGGCTGTTCAACTGAACACCTTAGCAGCTATTTTCTCTGCCCCTAGATACCCTCACAGGTGATTAGCTGCATGTTTACAAATCCTGATTGATTGATTACCCCTCTAGTTGATAGGAACTCGCTGTCCACTTATATAGCTTCTTTCCTCTATATAGTTAAGAACTCAGCCCTCCATTTAATGCACCTTGCTAACTGCACAACACCTTCGCTACACCAAGTTTGCACTACTTAGTCCTTACACAGTGAAAAGGTGTAAAACATTAATCCCTCGGTCAGAGACCTTACTTATATACCAACCAATACTTTCAATATGCCCGCTTGAAATCCTCTGCTCACTTCCCAACCCAGAATGTCATGTTATACCATACCACTCCTTTCTATCTGAAATGCTCGCCTGCATTCCCCTCAATTTTTCTTCCATTTACATTGATGTCACTCCCCTTCTATATACTTTCTCTTTCAGGTCTAAACCTCCCTTTATGGTATGTATCCTAACAGATGCATTTCATATGTTTCTCCATAACCTAACCTTGTCTTTAATGCACCTAAGATGATCAACCGTTATTTCCAATATCGCAACACGAAAATCATATTAACCATTCTATGCCAACCAGTATGCCCATTCTTATTCCCCATGACTCTTTCCCAGCATACTTTTCCCTACAATAAACATTTAAAATAATGTTCTGTTCAGCACCCTTTCATTTGATGGACTCTCACGTATAAACTGATTACATGTCTCCATACTGCTGAACCCAATACTGTAATTGAGACATCCAGGATGGTAATGGTGCCAAAAGAAAAACAGTTGCTCTCAACTCCTACGTCCAATTCTGGTTAAGAGATTACTCTAAAATGCCACTCACAAAAGCAGAAAGCGCACAGATATCACAAACACAAATTATATAAAACTGCATTCTTGAATGTTGTGAACTTAATCCAGCATGTTGGACTCTACCTCTTGACAACCAAGTATGCTCTCCATACTCCATACACCCATGCTTGTTGGTTAACTCACAGATATTGATTCTCCTTCAAATTTGTTCATTTCAGGACTTGTGTTGTACATTATTCCTACCTCTTTTCCTATCTTTGTTTCTATACTTTTCTCTTCTCCTGTTCTACTTCTTAGTTCTAGAATATAGGTGGCCCTGCTCTCGTCCTGACATTCCAGGTGGAGACAGTTTGTGCCTGGCCATCTCCTTTTGAGGTTGCTGTTTCCTTGCTCTGTGGAATAAATCAGTTTACCCGTCTTCCCTTCGGTTTGATATCAGCGGCGAGTGTATTTCAAAGGTTGGTGACTGAAGTATTCAAGGGGTTGAAGAATGTCGTTTTCTTTCAGGACGATATTTTAAATTTTGGGAGTTCCATTGCTGATCACAATCGCGTCCTGAAGAATGTCTTGCACAGGATCTGGGATACTGGCCTTACCTTGCGTAGGGAGAAGTGCTCTTTTCTTGTTCAGGATATTGAATACTTAGGTCATGAAATTTCGTTCAACGGAGTAAAACCCAAGAAAGATCTTCTTGAGGCTATACGCTCTGCGCCATGTCCTGCTGATAAGGACCAGTTACGGTCTTTCATGGGATTGATCGAATATTATTCTAAATTTGTTGAGAACTTTTCTGAGAAAACCTTGCCTTTGAGAGCCTTGTTAAAAAAAGGTTGTAAATGTGTGTGGGGGCCTGAGCTTGATAATTGTTTTAATGATATTAAACTTGCTATCTGCAGTGCCAAGGTTCTTGCGCCTTTTGATACTACAAGGTCTCTACTTTGTTGGTTGATGCAAGTGCAAGTGGCCTTGGTGCTGTTCTTGTACAGGCACATAAGGATGGGGAGAGGCCTGTTGCTTTTGCTTCCCGCACTCTCTCTCAATGTGAACGGAATTACTCTGTCATAGAGAAGGAGGCTCTGGCCGCTGCCTGGGGTGCCCACCATTTTCGTACCTACTTGTGGGGTACGCGTTTTAACCTGAAGACTGATCACAAACCCCTTATTCGGATTCTTTCCCCTGGTGGTGCAGCTTGTAGTTCTCCAAGGTTAGCCAGGTTGGCCTCTAAGCTTCAAGAGTATCACTTCGACATTTCTCACATACAGGGTTGGAAAAACTTACAAGCAGATTGCCTGTCCAGACTTGCTGTTCCTTCCGTTCACTCTAAGGATGGTTTTAGCCTTGATGGTGCGGAAGAAAACATTGCTTGGATTGATGATGTCCTTTTTCTTGGTGAGAGCTCGTTTTCACGTGCTGATTGGCTGGAAGCAATGTCTAAGGATGAAGTCTTGCAGGAAGTTATCCAGTTAATCAAATTGGGCTCAAGGAGGGAGAGCTGTGTTCATGTCTCTGTTCGTCCTTTTTTGAAGATCATTGATGATCTGTCTGTTTGTGAGGATGGTGTTGTTATGCGGGGTGACAGATTCGTTCCCCCTGTTGACTTGAGGTCTAAGCTCATTGCCATAGCACACGAGGGCCATCTTGGCCAAACTTTAACGCAACAGAGATTAAAGTTGAACTTTTGGTGGCCTGGAATGGACTCCTTGGTTACTTCTTGGATTGAGGATTGTCCTACTTGTAAGGTGGGTGAGAAGAGGCTGAAGGTTTCTGTTGGTTCGTATTGTGGTAAACTAGAGTTTCCCGAGGTTCCATGGCATACCATTTGCCTGGATTTTATAGGTCCTATGAATGAGTTGCCTGTGTCTCAGAGGTTCGCTGTTGTTGTAGTAGATTGTTTTTCGAAATGGTTGTCCGTCGAGTTCCTGAGGGATATCACCACTGATTCTACTATCAAGTACCTCAGATCCTTGTTTTTCTTGGAGGGTTTTCCTAATGTCTTAATTACGGACAATGGCACCCAATTGGTTTCACATGATATGCGCTCCTTTCTTTCTAGTTGTGGCATTACTCATCACAGAACTTCCCTTTACAACCCCCAGGGAAATGGCCTGTGTGAACGCTTGAATAGGTTGGTCAAGGGCACCATCCAGATTGCTGTCTCTAAAGGTGTTTCGGTTTCTAGCCTTGTGCGTGAAATGGTCTTTGCTTATGGTACCACCCTTCATGGTTCTCAGCTCAAGTCTCCTTTTGAACTCATGAGGGGTAGAGTCCCTAGCACCAAATTGACCCCTTCTTGGCTTAAGAGTTTGGTTCTTCAGTCTGAGGTTTCTGGGGGTGCTCGTGAGATTGTTTCTTCTCCTTCTTCTCCTAACACGTCTTTTCGTGGGAAGTCTATAGCTTCTGTTTCCAATAGAATTTGTAAGGGTGACCTTGTTAAGGTGAAGTCTGGCAGGGTTTCTGGCGGTTTGTCCAAGTTCTGTGGTCCTTTTTCTGTTAGGATGGTGTATCCTCATTACGTCGTTCTCTCCAATGGTGAAAAGTGGAGTTTGAGGAGAGTGGCTCTTTACCAGAAGGCTCCTTCTGGTTCCGGTTCTGCTTTGTCTGGTTCTGCTTCTATCCAGGTTCAGCCTGGTCTTAGGGATGATTGTTCTGGTTTTATGTTCATTCCTTCCTGTGCCTCGCCCTCCTCCAATTCTGTTCAGGTTTGTGGTAGGAGAGATGGTGGGGGTGATGCTCCTGACAGTAGTGAAGTTTCGGATGCTCCTACGAGTCCTAATCCTGGCTCTGGCTCTTCTCATCCTTCTTCTAGGTGCCATAGGTCTCGCAGACCTCCTGCGTACCTCAATGATTACTGTTGTGACTAGACCATTACTGTTGTTATTATTTTATTTATTGAACCGAGGTGTGTTCTCCCTGCTTTGGGGTTTCCCTTGTTTCTTGTTTTCCTCATTTCCTTTCCTCTGTTTTTCTTTCTGTCCTCTTTTCACTGTTGAAGATGTGTTGTACATTATTCCTACCTCTTTTCCTATCTTTGTTTCTATACTTTTCTCTTCTCCTGTTCTACTTCTTAGTTCTAGAATATAGGTGGCCCTGCTCTCGTCCTGACATTCCAGGTGGAGACAGTTTGTGCCTGGCCAGCTCCTTTTGAGGTTGCTGTTTCCTTGCTATGTGGAATAAATCTACTTTACTGCACTTGGAGTCTCCTGAGTACTTACTACAACTTGCTTTTACAAATAATTCCTACTCTTCTTGTCTCTCCAAAGAAAACTATTACAAGTGCTTTCTAAACTAATATTGTGCCCGACTCTCTTCCAGAGACCACACATTGTGAATCTATTTGCTTGTCTATCATTAGTCCTAACTCTTACACTCTACAAGATAGGGAATTTGTGAGCACTTCTTCCATCTTCACTAGATCTTGGCTTTGCCTCCACTAAATTAATAAGACAGGTACACAAAAGTGCCTCATCATTATACTTTACATCTCAGAGTGCTACAATAATATTAACCATAGTACCAAAGACTAATGATTGCTGTTTATATGACTCACTCCTTAAGATCCCATGACTCAGTACCCAGAACAAATAGCACCAATCATTTGGAGTTATATATCACATTTGTCACTATATCCCTTACTGGTAGCTATATACCACATTAGTCACCGTATCCCCTACTGGTACTTGCAATCTTCCAAGCACTGATCTTGACCCTGCTTCCTTTTGACTTCCTCCTATACTGGTCTTCTCCTTAGTACCAAGCACATTATTCAGAAGCTATCATGACTGCTCCTGACTATGGGACCATTGTTTCTTATGGTAACTTCTATTATGCCCTCTATCTCTATTTGTGTGAAAGGTTTTTCGCATAGGCGTATAAAAACCCAGATGTAGAGCAATTGAATGTAAACATGATTCACAGAGTCACAATCACTCTGTCTTTCTTTCCATCTCTTATATCAGTGAAAATCAAAATGTGGCCCGGGGCGGCATGTGGCCCTCCTGACCTTTACATGTGGCCCTCTGGTAAAAGCAGCAGTGGGCTACTGTTTTTCAACTCAGCACTAACATTGAGAAAAAAGTTACATAACAGCCAAGCCTTTATTTAAAGGTAATTGAAATTGAAGAAAGAGAGTAACTAGGTTACCCTGCACCACTTAACTTTAGAAATACCTCTATTTTTAAAGACATCTCACAGCAAAAATGGGAAAATAAGATAAGGACTCGGCGGAATTCAAAACAGTGTATTTCAGTAAGACGCAGAACCGTTCCTCCTTAGTACATCACATTAGATCAGTGCATTGAGAAGTAACTTTTTTTAAGCGAAAGGTTTCAAACATGAATTTACAAACATTCATTCTTCCCCTCCACCCTGAAAACAATGTCAATTGTGAACGAAGATGCAAGTCAGTTAAGTGCTTTTCTTGGGCTGCGTTCCTACTATTCATGAACAGCATTATAATTTACTGAATCAAACACAGGAGAACGTTTTGTACAGTGCACATTCTGATGTTGTGTATTTCAGCGTCCTTTAAAATGTGATAATGAAGAAAAAGAAGGGAAAGTGAACTAAAACACTTGCCTAGTATCACATAATTATGTAAAGTGGTGAAGTAAGGAATAATCCCAGGTTTTCTGGTTTCACATTGTGCAATTCAGCCACTAGATGTATATGCTTCACTTCTCCAACACCAACCTTACCAGCACCGCCCCCCACCCCCCGGAACCCCTGCTCTCCTGACTGCCACCCACTGGCAAAAATGCACCCCTCATTCACATCACAGAAAAAACTTTTGGGCCTCTGGGAAACTGTGAGCACCCATGTCTTATATAAATGCTCCATGTTAGCTGTGATTAACTGGGTGCAAATCACAGTGTGTATTCACATAAAAGAGAATAAAAAATATTTCAACTAAAAAAAGCCAGTTATTGTTTATACTGATGTGTAGAGATTACTAATATACGTATGATTATGTACCGTTTGCAGCCTTCGAAAAATCCCCAGGCCTGCAGCCCAATAGGGCACAAAACTTGCAATGGCTGTACATTTTTGGAACAATGATTGGAGAAAATCATAAAGAATAAAAACTACTTCTTCTCTAAGTTATGCCTGTTTATTTTTATCACACATACATGTACACATATATTTGTATATAAACATACTCATAAGGATGCCCAATCCATCCCCTTAAAACAAAACAAGAATCTGCAAATCAAATAGGTCAAAGACACAAGCAAGCACAAATGTTTTTGCCCACATTAAAGCCAGTCCAGTTTGCTTTGCCAATGCTTGTTTTAATTGCATTATGATACGTATTTCCCCTCCTTATTAGAAATACAGACGTATAAGTACCAGAGTATAAGACCCCACTAGATGGGCCTATTGCCGGTAGGGTATTACCAGTCCATCACCAAAGGCAGTGGAAGTGTTGGACGCGGGAGACCGGTAATGGCAGTGTGCCACTGCAATTTTCTATTTATTTATTTCTTTTACAAACTAAGCATTGCTCAGTGATCATTCATTAATGGACCCTACAGTTTTACTCCACGGAGATTTGTTCACCCCTTTCTGAGATTGTCAGGTTGGATTTGAGTATAATGTGAAGGTGTGGTTCTACGCACTGGAAATAAGTAGATTTTCCCTATCACTGTTCAGTCTTTTCTAGGCAAAAATTCATCCAGGAATAACATTCAACAATTTTTGGTTGGAAAACATGTACATTGCAGCAACTACGCACATTTGAAATCTGGATTCACGTTCAAATACCATTTGCGCCAAAGCCTGGATCTGCTGTGATACTCAGTATGAAGGTCTATGTATTTTTATTAAATTATTCTTTGATTTACATTACTCTAATGGTACTCGGCCTGGCTAGACAATTATTTTCAATAAATACAAATAAATATATCAGTAATAATCACCAATGCTTGATTTAATCGCTAATAAGTCTGCCACATGCAAGTCAACTAAGAAAAATGTTGCTGTATGTTATTGTCAATGTGATATAAAAATACAGATGGCAAATGAGAAAGAGGTTGAACACAGAACCCAAATATCCGCTGGAAAATATAAAGAATACAGCATTGCTCATGGTAGGCTTTGCAGCAAGTCTCAATATTTCTGTAGTCGTGAAACAATTTGCAAGAGATGGCTCTTCTAGGCAATTTGGTGCCCATATTTTCAGCTGGGTATTTGTCAGTGTCAATCAAAGGCCTTCAGTTCGAAGATATTCTTAACAGTTATTCCACAGTATCTGGCAGACCATTTAATTTCAAGCCGCCAAAGTGGACATCAATGCCTAGGTAAAAAAATGACTCTTTCACACTTACACAGGAATATATATATATATATATATATATATATGTATGCAGTTCCACTTCCTTCCGAAATGCCGGGACCCTTCAAACAACGGTGCAAGTCAGGGGCGAAAGTTCCCCTGTGTAAATACAGGTTCACAGCGTATAGCCGCGACAGCTACGCAATGCACTCTCCTTGACAACAGCAGCAGCCAAAGTTACTCACTCCCAATCTCGTGCGTGCATCACAGAAAAGTATTTTATTCTTTCAGTTGCAGCATCAAGAAAATTAAACATGGAAAAACCCAACGCGTTTCAGCGACTCCTTCGCCTTGGTCACGGGACCAAGGCGAAGGAGTCGCTGAAACGCGTTGGGTTTTTCCATGTTTAATTTTCTTGATGCTGCAACTGAAAGAATAAAATACTTTTCTGTGATGCACGCACGAGATTGGGAGTGAGTAACTTTGGCTGCTGCTGTTGTCAAGGAGAGTGCATTGCGTAGCTGTCGCGGCTATACGCTGTGAACCTGTATATATATATGTATATATATATATATATATATATATACGCACACACACACACATACATGTATATTAGAGAAATACGGATTTCTTTCAAAAGGACAAATATATATATATATATGTATGTATATGTATATATATATATATATATATGTATATATATATATATATATATATATATATATGTATGTATTTATTTATTTAGCTCCGATCGACATATATATAAATGTGTGTGTATTTGTGGGGGTGTGTGAGTGTGTGGGGGTGTGTCAATTTGCAAGAAATATGTATTCGCCTTTATTAGGAAAACATTGGTATTTATAGTTGCAAACAAGCATTGACCATATGCAAAGGGACTCTTTTCTGGTGAGAGAGAGAGAAAGCTAACCTACATCACAAGAATCATTTTCGTGCAGATTAAGGATTTGCCTGCGATCCTGACCATTTTAATTTCCTTTCAGGCTTTTCTCTAAACATTGCTGCATATTTCACTCTATTTTTAAAATAATTCATTTAACGTAAACTTCACTCTCCTGTACATTTTCGGATTCTTAAAGCATCAACACACGCATAAAGGTCATTAGGAAATTTCATTTCTAGTCTTCAGAAACTACCATTACACATTATGTGACACTTAGACATAAAAAAATCGCTCTCCGCTTTTCTGGAATTGTGGTTTATAGTTTTGTATTTATTGAAGGCATTCATGGGCTCCCTTAGGATGTAAAATGTATGGAAATATATGTGCATTACTAAAGAAAGAATGAAATTTATTCTTTCTTCGCATCGCCCTCGTCTCTGCAGTGAAGGTTTTTAATTCAACACAGAGCTAGAATGAGATGGAGCCAATTTCCTGGTCTATATGTGTGACAAATGCTGAAAGTGGCACAAGATTAACAAATTATTTGAAGTACAGATCTTAAAAGAATTTTCTGCTGTGTCTCCGAATCAAAATGCATACTTTATTTGAAATGAAAAATACTTTAGAGTGAATAAGAAGTGGTGATGCTGTTCTGTGCAGCTCGAGATGGAAAGCTGGTGGGTGCCTGTGAAAGAACAGCAATCTGTATTATAGAAGTACGGTGGCCTGTAATGTTTATGCCATTAACAGAGATGGAAATATATTATTCAAATAAAGAATTCTGGGCTGTTAATGTGGCCTTTTCAATCGCATTTCTCTGACAAGTGTCAGCCCTTGGTGATCCTAGCTGTTTCTTTGCCTGTTTGAATGAGAAGGATACTGTGTTTTTATTTCAGTTAATAGTATTCTTGTAAGCTGGAAATTAATAAAAAAGAAACTACAATACTTGAATTTTGCAAGTCGTGCTATAGTCTCTGCTCAGTGTAACACAACAGCTAACTGCAGGTTGCACCACTCAACAAAAAAAATATCCAATAGTTATTGCCAGCGTTGTGGGGGACCCCGGCTGTTAATAACCTACAGCAACAAGTATGTGCCATCTACGTATCCGAGGAACCGTTTATGCCACATACACTATTGACACCCCACTGGGAAAAAAATAATAAGAGGCAAGGCTGAGTGTCGAGCTCATGAGATAGGGGTCACCGGGTCCTCTCACTGTACTGCCAGGGAGTGCCTGTTTCACCCCTTCCTTAATGTAAGCCCAACCCACCAAAGAGGAATAAAGAAAAATAACAAACCCTCCTGCTTATTTTTTTCATAAAGTTCTTTAGTCTTCCCAGCTTGTTTTCCCCTGGGTCTTACGACCATCACCCTGTGGCCGTGAAGGGAGAGTGTTTCCGCTGTCAGCTGATACCAGAGAGAGCTTCTAACCTGCACGCTGGTGTGGAAAGGTCACTTTTCGATGTCATTATGTGCTGGCTACCCCCCTCATTTCAATGAGTGGTTGGGTGGGTGAAGTAAGCTCATGTGCACCTGTGTTTCACTGAAATCTACCAGAGCGGGACGGGAAGCAAGCAGGCACATTAATACACCAAATGGACAGGGAACTGGCACCAACAGGTTAATATGAAGGCCAACGTCGGTAGTTTTCACCTGCAAATGAAATATTCTCTCTGGTGACCCAGCTTCCCACAGTCAAATCAGGAAGTTACTAAATAAACATAAATATGTTCCTAATGTATTGGTTCTATCTGGTAGAAAAATAATGCATAGGAGAATTAATAAAATATCGACTATTTTACACCTAACAGATATATTCTTTATCCTTAAGTGAAGGCTTTTGCGTAGCCGGGCGTCCCATTGTATAATGTTCTCATGTATCCCTTGGGGCACACCAGTAGGTGAGGGGGGGGGGGGGAAGCACGGACACAGACACCAGAAGTGTGTGAAAAAGGCCGCTTTTATTGGAATCAGGTGCACATATAAACATCCCCCTTGGCCTGTGCCGCACAAAACTACTGCTCACTAATTAACAACTGCCTAACAGCCCCCCACCCCCACCCCTAAATGCAAACCCGAACATTGCAACAGTAATACAACAACATACGCTCATCAACCTGCCCCTCTACTAGATGCCCCTAATGACCTCCATGACCCCAAACCCCCGCTACCATGCAGTCCCAGGCCTCCAGCCAACCACCCTATTTCCTTAGGACAGCGCCCCACAACGCACCTGTTCCAGCGACAAAAAACACAACCTCAAACCTAAATAGTGCACCCTCAACCAAAAAAGCCCCTCGGGACAAATCCTCGACCACCCCCCCCCCCCCCACCCCGCAAGGGGAAAACAGCTTGGGCCTAACACAAAAACCCGAAGAAACCCTGCAAAAAGGGAGGGAGGGTGGGACAAAATATTTCCCCGACCTGGCTGCTGTGTCACCGCACCACAAACGTGCGCGGTGACACAAAATGGCCGCCTATATACCCCCACGTCCCTAGGCAGCCCAAAAGGAGCCCAAACCGCCCAACCAGCCCAAAAAGCGCCGCTACGGCGCACCCATAGGGTCAAACTTCCCCCTCCCCCCCCCCCCTCCTCTGGTGCCCCAAACTTCCCCGGGGGGGCGAGCCTCCCGTTGGTCGGCCACCCCCCCAAATCCCCATTGGGGCACACCAGTAGGTGAGGGGGGGGGGGGGAAGCACGGACACAGACACCAGAAGTGTGTGAAAAAGGCCGCTTTTATTGGAATCAGGTGCACATATAAACATCCCCCTTGGCCTGTGCCGCACAAAACTACTGCTCACTAATTAACAACTGCCTAACAGCCCCCCACCCCCACCCCTAAATGCAAACCCGAACATTGCAACAGTAATACAACAACATACGCTCATCAACCTGCCCCTCTACTAGATGCCCCTAATGACCTCCATGACCCCAAACCCCCGCTACCATGCAGTCCCAGGCCTCCAGCCAACCACCCTATTTCCTTAGGACAGCGCCACTCGAAAGTCGCTTACGACTTTCGACCCCCCCACTAGGACTCCTGTCTCCTGGGGTACCGAACCACCCCCAGGGCCCCATCTATAGCCTCCTTTAACTGCACTATATACAGCTCCATGCCGTACCTGGACAGGTGGACCCCATCCTCCAAGAAGAAATAGTTAGCACCATAGCACAACTCCGGGTGCTCCATCCTCCCCACCCCTTCCTTGGCGCAGAAAACACGCATCTCACGATTGATCTTCCTACGAGCCCTGTCTATGGCCCCTGGGCGCTCAGCTCCCCTCCACACCCGCCTGGGAATAAATTCTGACCATATGACATGGCAGCCCGCCCATTGCCTCCCGATTTCCTGCAGGTCCTGTCTCATCTGCTTGAGCAGCGCCAAACCCTTGCACTGCACCAAGTCGTTCTCGCCCAGGTGAATTACCACCACATCCGGGCACACCCCCCCTTTTACCAACGTGTTTAACAATGGCAATAACTCATGCCAACGCCTACCCCCTTTTCCCCTCCAATGACATCTATACAACCCCGGATCCAATCCCAAATTGAGCGCCTGATGTCTGTCCCACTCCGCTCGTTCAGCCCGCCTGACGAACGAATGTCCCACAATATACAAATTCAGGACAGCCACATCCGGCCCCGCCACAGCACCTGCAAAGACACATATATTAACATCGGGAATCATTGCGACAAAGCACCATCCGCCTCCCTCAACCTCACATACGTCCTGTAAGCGTCCGATTTCCACCTACCCAGCCTCTGAATCTCTTCCTTACCCCAACCCCTCCGTGCCGCCTCCGTCGCTGCCCCAATCCTAAAAGAATGCGTCCCGAACGCCAGGGGATCCTCCCCCAGGACCCGCAGCGCCCGCCGCAAGACCCACAACGCTTGCGACGCCGTCACCCTTCCCCCCCCACCCCGCCCAAAAACCTCCCCCTCCGACACGCCACTTTCAGCCATCAACCTCCTGCCCCAAACCGCCGGGCACACCCCCTCCGTGTCGCCCGGCCCCAGCACCACCCAAGTACCAACCCCCCGCTGGTCAGTCTTCGAGCGCCTCAAACACACCGCCACTTCCCGGGCCCGCACCTCCACCTCTCCCCACAGCACCCCCCGCCGCCCCCTTGCGCCCAGCAGCTCCGACACTCGAAACGCCCCAAAGAAAAGCCATGACATCAACGTAGAGAAACGCACCGACTCGCCCACATCCCTGCACACCTCCGGCAGCGCGCCAATCACTCCTGCCAGCAAAACCGCCGAAATGGGACGGCGCCGCCGCACCGTCGCCCCACTCTCCCTCGCCCACCCCTCCAGCAGCCTGGTTCCCAACTCCCCCGCCGACGGAGGGTAACCCCACCACATCTTCCCCATGAAGGCCACCGCCGACAACTTTCCCGCAATTGACACCCGCGACAAACCCCTGTCCATAAGTGCCAACATGAATCTTACCACCTGTTCCTCGCGCTGCCACCTGTCCCCACACCGCACCGCACCTGACTGCAGAAATTCCTCCCACGCTAGCTCGTAAGCCTTCCATGTCGACACAGCCACAGACGTCCTCACCAACTGTAAGACCCGGCCTCGCCTACCGACCACAGCTCTTCCGGCACCGGCGTCCTGACTTCCTCCGCCGCCGTGGCTAGCCCATGGAACCTCTCCCACTGTGAACGAGACAAGGCATCCGCAATGTCATTGTCCACACCGGGAACGTGGCGCGCCTGAAACAGTATGTCATTGTCCAAGCACCGCAAGACAAACACCCGCATCAACTTCAGCACCTGAGGATCCCGAGCCGACTGCCTGTTCACCACCTGCACGACGGCCATGTTGTCCACTCGAAAAAGCACCCTCTTGTGTGCCAACGCCCCTGCCCACACCGTGACAGCCACCACCAAGGGGAACAACTCCAGGAACGCAATGCTCCTCCCCCCGCCTGCCAATGGTCCGGCCACTGCTCCGCACACCATTTTCCCTCCCAGTACAGGCCGAAACCACCGACGCCCGCCGCATCCGAGTACATGGTGACCTCCCACTCCCAGTCCTCCGCCGGCGCCATCGGCACCCCATTGAAACGCTCCAAGAAAGCCCGCCACATGCGCAGGTCCTCCTTCACCCCCGCCGAGAGGCGCACATGGTGATGCGGCAATGGCAAACCCGACAACGCCAGCCCCAAACGCCGGCAAAACGTCCGTCCGGCCCGCACCACGCGGCACGCAAAATTCAAATGTCCCAACAACACCTGTACGTCCCGCACCGTCACCTTCCGCCTCGCCAACATGTCATCCACCAGACCCAACATCGCCACCCGTTTGTCTTCTGGCAGGCGTGCTTCCATGGCGACCGAGTCGAGCTCGATACCGAGAAAGGACAACACCGTACTGGGACCGCACGTCTTCTCTGGCGCCAGGGGAACCCCAAATTCCCCCATCAACCCGGCCAAACCATCCAGCAGCCGCTGACAATCCGCCGCACCGGGCCGCCCCACCAGGAAGAAATCATCCAGATAGTGCGTCACTGACTCCGAGCCTGTGCGCCTGGAAAAAACCCACTGAATGAAGGAGCTGAACCGTTCAAATAGTGCGCACGAAATGGAACACCCCATCGGCAGCGCCTTATCCACAAAGTAGTGACCTTGAAACTGGATCCCTAGCAGCTGGTAATCCGCCGGGTGCACCGGAAGGAGTCGGAAAGCCGACTTGATGTCGCATTTCGCCAACAGCGCACCCCGCCCCGCCGTCGCAACCAGACGTCGCGCCACGTCCACCGACGAATACGTCACCGACGCCAAATCCGCCGAAATGTACGCATTGACCGACTCCCCCTCCGGCCAAGACAAGTGCTGTATCAGTCGGAACTGCCCTTCCTCCTTCTTAGGCACCACCCCGATGGGGGAAACGATCAAACCTGGCAGCGGCGGCGCCGTGAAGGGGCCCGCCATCCGCCCTTCCCTGACCTCCTTGAACAGTTTCTCTCGCACTATGCCCTTGTGCGCGTTCACCGATTTTAGGTTTTCCGCCCAGCGAGCAATCCGGGGACCTTCGTACCCCAACCGAAAACCCTCCCGAAAACCCCTGCGCAGCACCGCAGCATCCTCCGCCCGCGGATACGCCGCCAACCAGGGCTCCATCCGCTCGATCCTAACCGGCGTACGAGCCCTTTCCCAGAGCCCCTGCTCCCCCCCCTCTACCCCCACCCCTCCCCCCGCCTGAACCCCCTCTGGCAAATCCACCCCCCTGCGGGGGCAGCTGGCCTGGGGGGCCCCCGGAGCCCCAACACCGCAGCGCCGGGTGGTTCCGTCCGCACGAAGAGCACTCATGCCAGAAACGGCACGCCGCCCGCCCGCAGGCACCCCTATTGAAATCCCAGCAGGCCCCGATTGTGGCCTGGCTGCCGGAGGCGCCCTGACCCACCCCCCCACGGGTGGGGCGCGCCGAAAAGGGGGGGGACGCCAGCGGCAAACCGCTGGCCGTGTAGATGGTGCGGCCAAACTTGGCCCCTCCCATCGTCTGCTGGTACAAATCAGAATCCAGCTCCCCCCACTGGGCCTCGGGGTCCCCCGCCAAGCGAGCCCGAAACTCCTCGTCGTAGTGCGACCAAGCATACCCGCCGTACGTCACCTGCGCCCGTCGGACCACATCCATGTATTTAAAGAGCGCGACGCACCTGTCCGGGAATTTCTCGCAATACACGCTCGCGTAAATTAGGAACGCCGCCGACCAATTGTCCAGCGTCAGGGGTACCCTTGGGCGCCTAGCCAACTCCTGCTCCTCCTCTTTTGACCCCTCCTTCGATGTCAACTCCCTATGCAGCAGCTTCAAAATATCGATGTATTCCCCCTTCCAAATCTTCTCCTTCGTAGCCGCGGAAAGGTGCGCCCCCAGCGGCTTGGTCAGCCCCATGTACGGAAGCCTCCGCACCGGTATTACACAACTCTCCTTACTTCCCCCCGCCGCCTCCTTTCCGCCCGGCGCCGCGTCGCCCGCCGCCTCAACCCCGCTTCCTCCGCCCGGCGCAGCCCCGCCCGACCCCACGCCTTCGGTACCGACTCCCGCGTCCTGCACATACCGACCCCGCACCAGCCGCCACCCATCCTCCCCATCGCCCCCAGACCCCACGGACACCTGCACACAACGCCTCTTAGCGCTCCCCGCGCCGTCACCTGTCTTACCTGGCGTCAAGGTCGGCGTCCTTGCTGGGTCCCGCCGCCTAACCAGTGGAGCCGAGGGGGCCGTCACTCTGGGAGCTTCCTGCCGTGCTGGCACCTGAAATACACTTCCAACACCATTACCAGCCCCCCCATCTTCCCGAATCTCTCCCTCCTCCTCAGACTCACCATCCGCCGGCACCACACCACTTTGGCCCCCCAACTGGAGTTCCACCCGGCTCAAACCCGCCCGCTCACGACACACCCGCATTAAATCCATCAAGTCCACACTCCCCCTCCTAGGCACCACACTCGCAGGCAACCCAGAAATATTCGTGTCCATCCTTACTCCCCCAACCCCGGCGGCCGTAGAGACCCATCGGGGAGGGGCCGGCGGAGACGCGTCTCGCCTCCATTCGCCCAGTCCCTGAGCCAGGTCCCTCGCTGGAGCTCGGCCGTCCGCACCAAACAGAGCCGGCCCATCCACTCGGTGGGTGGGAGCCGCATGCTGCTCCCCCGAGCGCCTTACCAACAGCTCCTGCCAAGGAAAAAAGGTGGAGTCCAGCATGCCAGGGTAAAAACCACCCCCCTCGCCCCCCCACGCGCTACCCCCACCGCCAAACCCCCACCCCATCGCCGCACCCCTCCCCCATCCCGCCGAATGGCCACCGCGCCGCGCCGGGACACTCCCTCCCCCCAGCTCCCAAGCCCCTTCCCCCGCCCAACCCCCCGGCCCACCCCACCCCCCGAAACCCCAACTCGGCCCCACCCCCCTTCCACGCCCCACCCCCCCAGCCTCCCCCCAGGCCACGCCACTGCCCCCCGCACCCCACCCAAAACTCGCCACCCGCCCGCCTGTGCCCCCATCCCGGCCCCCAGCCCCCCCTTCAAAACCGCCCCTCCCAAACGCCCCCCCCGACCCACCCCCCTCGCCGGTCAAGCCGCCGCCTCCCCTCCCGCCACCCAGCGCCTCCGACCCACCCCGCCCTCTCACCCCCGCCCGGCCCCTCTCCCCCCCCCGGGCCCCCTGCCCCAGCGCCAACCGCCCCCTCGCCCCCCCTCCCCCCTCCTCCTCCGATGACTCACCCCAGTCCAGCTCCGTGTCCTCCCCCCCCCCCCCCACCCCCCACCCCCTCCTCCTCCACATCCGTCTCCTCTATGAGCAGAGGCGAAGCAGCCCCCCCCAGCCCCACCCCCACCAACTCCCCGCGCTCCCCACCGCCACTAGCGCCCTCCCCCCCCGCAGGCCCCTCCGCACTGTCACCCCCCCGCCCCCCCCCACCATCGCTCGCGCCCTCCCCATCCACAACTATCCGATCCCCACCCCCCTCCCCCACACCTCCCAGGCCCCCCGGCCGCGCATCCACCGCTGCACTCCCCTCCTCCCGCCCTCCCCCCACCCCCCCCTCCCCACCGGTCACGAAGACGAGCGGCCTCTTCCGCCCCGCCTCCCGGGCCTTCCGCGCCCCCCCCTTCGATTTGGCCGCGGCCTTCGCAGGAGCCTTGGCCACCGCCCGGCCTCCCCCTTCCGCCCCCCCGCCCCCCTTCCCCCCCCGCCGAGCAACCCGCGACCTCGGAGGGTCGCACGCCGCCACAGCTGCCGCGGCGCCGATGGCAGCGCGCCGCGGCGGCCTCACCTGCACGTCGGGCCGCATTAAGTCCATGCGGCCCGCCTCTGCCAACAGCCTCAGCGCCTCCACAACACGCGGGTCCGTCGCCGCCATCTCAGTCCTCACGCCCCCTACCGCCGACGCGGATCACCGCACCACAAACCGCCGGAGCGCCGCACACTCCTCAGCCCGCTCCCACGGTTCGGACAAGCCGCGCACCGCCGCCACACAACCGCCGGGCCCGAAATCCCCACTATAGCCGGACAAAATATTTCCCCGACCTGGCTGCTGTGTCACCGCACCACAAACGTGCGCGGTGACACAAAATGGCCGCCTATATACCCCCACGTCCCTAGGCAGCCCAAAAGGAGCCCAAACCGCCCAACCAGCCCAAAAAGCGCCGCTACGGCGCACCCATAGGGTCAAACTTCCCCCTCCCCCCCCCCCCTCCTCTGGTGCCCCAAACTTCCCCGGGGGGGCGAGCCTCCCGTTGGTCGGCCACCCCCCCAAATCCCCATTCTCCCAACCTCCACGGACAATGTCGCTTACTTAGATCGCTCCGAAACAGCCAGATCCTCCCACTTTAGTTTAGTGTGCTTCTGTAACACGACCCCTTGCTTAAAATTCAGGGCAGGCCTTCTAGTGGTTGTGTGTCTCCGTCTCACATATCTGTTCTTGTTGACAGACTATGTCATAATACCTCCACAGAAGAATCAGCACACAGGAATGAAAATTCATCGCCTGACAGCGCGCCGGGAGCGGACTCCGTCATCGGAGCTGCAGTGAATATTTTCTTTCCCAGTATGAATATGGTTAAAACATAAAATGTACGATCCCAATGAGTATAACGGACTAGTGTGCGTGCGTGCGCGCTCACCCGCATGCGTGTCTTTAAGAGGTTATTGTCTGCGTGCGCATGCATGCATATCTGGAGGTGTTTGATGGTGCTTTTGTTTGTGTGTGTGTGTCTTAAGTCAATACGTGCAGAATGATCAATGAATTAACTTCACCATATACATTTTACTACCAATGTATTCACAATTAGGTCCCCATTGCGTACTTTTTAAGAGCCCGTGGTGTAATGTATTGTCTTTTCCCCTTATTTCATATAATTTTAGTACATGTTTCGAAGACCCGTTAGGCACATGTTGGGCTACTTAACATGACTCCAGGAATTAAGGATTAAGCAGCCGGCTTGCATTGTTCCTTTACAAATAAATAATGCATGTATGAGAGGAAACGAGCTAATTTAAAAGAAATATTCAAAAATCAAACTTGCTATAGGTATTGTAATTTTAATGCAGTGGCGTTTCTGTTGATATGTAAAAATACCTGACATAAATAATGTTGCTCATTGCCTGGGGCAACATCTGCCACTCGTGCATTAATTGAGCCCCTGTTTGAATAGCGCGCGTCTCACGGTTTCCCTTTTGTCTGCTATGGCAACGTTTTGTGTTATTCCCAAACAGTGACATGTACTTTTATCTGCTTTAACTGCTCTGAAGCTGCCTGGGCTCCTGCTCGTCTCTGTTTCTCCCCATGGATTTCTGCACCTCTTCAGCTCTTCAGCTCTTCAGCAGGTAGCGAGCCAACAAGGCTGTCCTGAGGAAAAGCGCCCACTGACTTTATTTTCACAATTTACACGGATTTGTTTGAAGAAGATATTGGCCTCAAACACAAACCAACATGCCCCACTTAGTTGATAGGAGGCAATTCTCTGCTGGCATGGAGTCACGTGTTCCTCTTTAAAGTCAAGCCCCGTGCCCAATCTGCGCATTAGCCCGAGTATTTGGTTTCATATTAAAAGGGGCTAGATTTGCACTTTTGTTCTGTTTGAAATCTCTTCAATGTACTTTTCACTTCACCTCGGCAAACCATGTGATGGCAATACTAGCCTTTCAAGTAGAAAAACCTGACATTAAATGAATGACTTTTGACAGTGTCCTTAAATATAATAAATTCAAAGGGGAAAACTCCTAAGTTAAAACAGAGTGTTTTTCATTAAGTCCAATCAAATGGTAGACAACAAAGGATCTTTTATTTGGGAATATGAAGTGAAAATGAAAACCAGAAAACCTTTTCCTAGAAAAAGGTTTGCCAAATCATATTGAAAGGGGGTCCCCGGGTTGAACTTGGGTGTGTTTTTTTCAAAGTGATTAGCCTCCAACAAGCTTCCAGTGGACATTCTGAAACAGGCTCAGCCTAATCCTGCTCAGCATTGAGGCTGGTTCAACACGCGTTGACTCAAATGAAACCTTCCAAAACGGAAGCTACAGAAAATGACATCTTCCGCCTGCCCACCTGTATTCAGTAGTTTGCAAAAGTGGTCTGTACCGCTGTTAATTCAATATTGCATTGTCCACTTCAACACGTGTGTCGATCTCTGCAATCAGTAATCCATTTAAATGCAAAACGTGTTCAATGCAAGTTATAGTTTATAATATAGTGAATAGTCTTTGAATTGTCCTAATAGTAATAATCTAATTTACTCGCACTCCATACTGTATGAAAAAATCATTTGGTATACATAGACAAAGCAATGCTTTCATCCTCAAGGGTTCTATCTATCTATCTATCTATCTATCTATCTATCTATCTATCTATCTATCTATCTATCTATCTATCTATCTATCTATCTATCTATCTATGTATCTTTTGTTAATGGATACTTGACATAGCGCAGTGACTCGCCCCCGAAGGGGCATCTTGGCACTAAAGCAACAGACAAGTAGAAAAGCAGCCATAAGAACAGCCAGGTCTTAAAATGTTTTTTAAAACCTGAGAACACAGTGAACACACGAATAAACAAGGGAAATTTGGGGCATATTATCAAGCAGGGCGATAGGCAATTATCGCCGCTTTAGCGGCCGTTTTCGTCCGCTAAGCAGCGATAATTCTATCGCCCTATTAGCAAGCTGTCACTAACTGATGTTAGCGACAGCTTTTAGGCGATAGCGAGCGGTTTGGGGCCCGCTTTGCATGTCAGCGATGTTTATCGCATGACATGCAAAGTGGGCGTACCCAACCAGTTAGTGACTGAAAGCAGTCGCTAACATTGCTATCACCTACTAGCAAGGCAGGCGTAGCGATGGAAATATTCACGCGAAGCGCGAATATCTCCAAATACTAACACCTGCCCAGACCAGTTCTTAGCCATGCTATCCAATGGGAGGTGGATAACATGGCTAAGAGCATTTCGTCGCTAATGCGTCAATATCGCTGTATTCTCAGCGATATTCACGCATTTCGCCGCTATCGCTGGATATTTTAGCACAATGGAGAAAAACGTTGCTAATAGCATGTTTTCTCTGCTAACATATCCAGCGATAGGCAGCGATAAATAAAAATGCGCTAAGCGCATTTTGCGATAAATATCGCTATTCCTTGGTAATATGCCCCTAGGTTCTAGTGGTATGGTGCAAGATAAGAGAAAGCTTGTCCACTGCCTGTCTGTCTTTCTATCTATCTTTCTATCTATCTATCTGTCTATCTATCTATCTAGCTATCTATCTATCTATCTATCTATCTATCTATACATATATTTATATATATATCTATAATCCAAACATCTACCTATCTAGTAACCCATCTATCTATCTTTCTATTTTTCTAGGTATTGTTAAGTAACACTTTTCCTAGGAAATTCCTTTTATACTTCTATTAATGACTATAAGGCATTTTGGCAACATTTTATGTTATCCAAAAGCATATTTTAAACTCCCCAAAATATTTTTGCTCTAATTTACCATGAAGATTGGATTTTTTTTTCAAAACAGGTCCTTTCTTTGTGTTGTTTTTTGTTTTGGTTAAAGATAGAAGAGGTGAGGCGCAGCGGCCAGGGTGCCTGATTTTGGTCTACGGGGTTCACGGTTCAATCCCCAGTGCAGGCAGGAGGTTAGCCCAGCACCATGTGACTCTGAGCAATAGCTCGCTTAATCTTCCCGACGGCCCCCAGCGCCAGGACACCACTTTGGAGGTAGCTGAGCGCTTTACAAATAACTAGTATTTCATATAAGTAGTTTTTGAGATAGCTACACTGCAAAATGCCAGGGTGGAATTTGAAGGACTAATTTATACGCATCTAGACCACTAAGTTTCTGAACTAATGGCCTAGTAATTAAAGTATTTTGATCATGTAAAATATTACTCCACTGGTACTACATTATGTACCACACATTCTACTTACTATTCTCTAGTCAGAGAGCCTAGTCCGCATCTGCCCTATCTCTTATGTGCAGAGCTCTCCACCACAATTGCAGAGATGCATTCACACAGAGATATACGTTTTTGGAGTAAATGGGGACAGAGCTACCGGACATACTCCAGCCAATTATTAGAATAAGGCAAGCACCACACATGGCCAATCACTGATACTGCACTCACATATAAATCAGTGGAGGTAAACAATACCACTACCGTTAAATAAAGAAAATAAGAAAAAAAGATACATATTAAACTTAAAACAATGGAAATATTTATAAAGAAATCACAAGCACGCACCGGTAAACAAAGCTATGATTAGTAGAGAACACATCTTTCTGTTGAACACATTCAACATACCTGCTACTGCAAGGGGGAGTGATCAGTAAGAACTCCACCTCACCCATCAACAGGTGAAACTCTCTACACCAACCAAAAGCACACAGAATGCCTACATAAGAAGATAAGCCAGAAACAAAACTTTTTTTCACCATGTATAAGACTATCTTTGTTGCTTTTCCTCTCATTCTTTGGGATTTCCAGGAAAGCAGTCATGCTAGCTACCGCTTCTCTCCAGATGGGATCCTGGATATAGCTGCAGACTGAGAACAACTGCTCACTTCATCTTCAACCTATTCCCAAGCCATCACGGCACATTAAAAAAATATTGTCTGCATTCTATTTTCAGGCCACTGGATTTTTCCAATAGGTCAGTGTGGACACTTTGGGACTCTCACGAGCAGGCCATTCATGGTGCTTGCAACCGGTACTAAGCCGCATCATCAGCAGAGTGCACCTGTTTGTTACTATAACACATTCACTGGCAGAAAGACAAAGGCTGCCAAGGGTATTCTGTGACACTGCACACTTCCCTCAGGGATTAGTTACCACTGATTTTACCCATTTGGCAACACGGCTACCTGCCACAGAGAACCCCATATCCGCAAGACATTGCTGGCACTCCATCAATGTGCAAGCTCTCTGTGATGCTAGGGACTGCTTCACTGAATTGTATGCTGCCCTTCATGAGTGCACACATGGTAGCTTCGTTTTCTGGCATCGCTGGCATATTTCCTGCTTGCTAGGGATTTCTGTGACAGGTGCATACTAGATAAGTTTAACTAAGAATAGGATTGCATGTATATCTAGGGAATGGAATAACAATTATGGTCACTCATAGCTTCAACACATCACAAAAGCCACACATGACACTAACATTGAAACCTTCTCAAGGTAACCACATCATAATAAATATCATGTGTTTGTTGCAGGTGATGCAAGGTATTCCCTCTCGTCCTGACTGCTTACCACCTTCCATTGTTCAAACACACCACATCAACAGAGCGATAACAGCACAAAAATACGTACACAAACCATCAATGAATGCACTTGTGGCATCCTCAAGCCATGGTGCAGCTGCCTCGACCATTCATTACTCCAAGAAGTGGTGTTCAATATTATTATAGGCTGCTGCATGTTGCAGAACATTGTCATTCGATGGGGCTTACAAGTAGACAATACCCCTGGACTATGGCTCCATTCATGTTCTGAGGGTGGAACACAGAACAGAGTCCAGGATCTGAAGGTGCCTCTGAAGGTGCCTGGCCAACTAGTGGCCTCACATTCATCTGAGCTCCAAGTGCGTATTCTGTATCAACAGTGGTTGGGCAGTGTTAAGTCAGTGAAGAATGGTAGACTGTTACCATTCACATATACCTTCCAGAGACACCACACTTGCACTACATGATGTCACATGGAAACTTACAAGTCACAGTATAATATGTATCCACTAACACATCACTCAATTATTCATCCTAATTGTCCATTTAACAACTAAATTAATAATTTGCACAAACTTCCAATTTCTTTTCACATCATTATATCTCACTAAGGTGTATGGACAGTAACATATAAGACTTATTAGACTACATCTACAATCATATACACGTGCATCGGCTCGTATATTATAAAGACTCTTGATCTTTAGAATTGTTTTTTGGTATCTGTAAGACAGAGGTCTTCAAACTTTTTTGCCCCGAGCCCCCTACCCAAAATATTTTGAAGTCACGCCCCCCTCCAAAACTTTAAGGTAACTCTTGGGTAAGTGGAAGTGGAAGGGGTAGGGCTGAGAGCAGGGGGTGGGGAATTTGAGATAACACCAGGGGCACTTTTTTAGTATCTCATACTCCACACTAAGGGGCCGATTATGATGGAGGATTTTCCACATCCTCCGGGTCGGCGGAAGCCACCGCCGGCCCGGAGGATGCGGAAAATCCTCTGCGGACCCACCAAAGACCCACCGCCACATTAGGATGGCTGGTGGGTCCTGGTTTCCGTCCGCAGCTTTTCCGCCGCGGTTGGCTTACAACCGCGGCGGAAAAGCACTAATATGGTGACGGTGTCTCTTAGACACCGTCAGCCAAATTAGGATGCCCGAAAAGAAATGCTTTTCCACAGCGGGTTTACCGCCGTGGAAAAGCATACGGAGCTTCACTGCGGGGGCCCGTTGCGGGCCCACTGGGTGAAGGGGGGTGGGGGTGCACATGGGGGGTACCTATGGTACCCCCCTGCATTTGTATGCAGTAATCGGCAGGCACCGCGCGGTGCCTGCTGCTTGCTGCATACAAATGCAACGTATGCATTTTTAACATTGCGGCGGGTGCAGCTTGAAGCTGCACCAGCCGCAATGTTAAAGATTGAGGATGTGACCGCCACACTGGTGGTCACATCCTAATCTGCACGGAGGGACCGCCACAGCCCCTGCGGACGGTCCCTCCTACTCTATGGTGGCGGACGGACTCAGGTCCGTCCGCCATCATAATCGGCCCCTAAATGTGAGATCCATTGAAGAGCAAACACATCAAACACTGAGCTAGACAAAAACACTATTCCCATTAATTGAGGCCCTTATGTTCTTGGGTCTCAATGCAATTGTGTCTTCTGCACTAATGATAGCTGTGGCTCTGAATAGAAATCTATACTCTCTGCCTCCTTTCCTCCTTCCACACCACATCTGGCCCTCACTTCCTTTTTTTTTATTAAACTGATTTTTTGTCCTTTTCAGTAAAATGAGTACCCAAGTGTGGCCTCCCACATCCCTTATGCTCTTTCCATGGCTAACTTTAAAGTATATGACTGTCTGAATTGTGATGTAGTGTGCCCATCACAATCCAGTGCCCCAGTGCCACTTTGCTTGCTTGGCTAATGAGACCTACTGCCTTGCGAAGCAGGAAGTCTTTTCTTCCCGTTGTTAAAGTCACCCTCCTTTCTGCCATCTCCCTGAAGCCTAATGCTAATGTGTCTCTTATGCTCCAGTTATCCTCTCTCTGGGTCATTGTTCTGATGCTGAAAGCAACAATGGCACAGCAAGGGTGCACTAAGACCTAATGCAAGAAAGGAAGGATTAAAGCAGCCATTAATAGAGGTTTAGTTGGGCTCTCACAATCCTGGGTTCTTGTACCACTGTAAGTGATGCACCACATATGTCTCTTCATCTGCCCATTCCACTGCCCATTATTTCTAGGCTGAGACTGAAAGCAGACTGTCTCCCCCTGTGTTTTGAAATAAGTGGGAATATGTCAACATTTAACCCCATGTTGCTTTAATCTGGCCCCCAATGCTAACAAGAAAGATGTCTTTCCACCCTGTTGTGTTAGTACCACACCCATTATTGGGGTGTAGTGGCCCCTCACACCCTTGCCCCAGTGCCAATGCACCTGCTGCACTAATGGTAGTGATTGACTTAAAGAAAAAAAGAAAAATGATCCTGCATTTCTCAACACCTTCTTCAGAGTGTCTGTCCCTCTTCATATTAGGGGGGCTGTCCCATTTATAAATGAAAACATTTAAATAAATGTAGCACCACCTACTCTGGGTCATCTCTTTGACACTATCAATGCATTTCACTACTTTTCTCTTTCTCCAGGGCCATTACCTAGACACCCCAGTGGTCCAGACAATTAGGCATCTGAATATAACCCTTTTGGCTTCCTCTATTCTACCCTCTTAATTCACCTGAAAGGACATCTGTATATAAACCTAGGCCAAAGTTGGCAGGTTGTATGAGGACAAAGGGACCCATGTGTTTTTAATTTTACAAAAACTGTTCCCAAACTTTTTGTTAGAAACAACCATCCCAGATTTGTTAATAGGGACCTGGTGGTACCTCTGTGTGAGAGTTAAAGGAGGGTGTCTAAAGTGATTTAATTTATTGAGTCACTTGAAGCATCATGAAGAAAACAATTAATTATTTTTTAGAGGTAATGTAAAGTAGCTGAGTTTTGAACAGTGTCCTTTTAAAGGACTTATGAAAAAAGGTCTGCACTAGTTATAGTCTGGTTAACTGTTACTAATATGCATTCTTTGAAAGCACTTGTTTTATCTTATACTGGTCCACTTGAATTATGTGATTCTGCAGCCATGGCATTTTATAAATACTTACGGATTTGTCGAATTTGCCACATGATTCACCACCTGCAATTTAATATTTAGATTTTAACAAAAAAAAATTGTTTCTAGCTCAAACTGATAAAAAGTTACTAAAACATGGTGATATGTTTGCACACAGTGGAAGTCCCTTTGCAAAGGGTAACTGGTCATCTTTCAGTTGCTTATTTTTGTGTTTGGTTGTAAAATTGGTACTAATGACGTAAAATATTTGCCCATACAGTACTACTTTGTGAAAAAATGTGAAAATAATGAAGTAATGCTAACAAAAATTGTGCCGCATTATAATGCACAATTTACCTTATTTTGCTGCATATTTAGTGAACACAGACGCATAATTAGGTGCTTCTCTGCCATATAACTCCAGTGGCCCCAATCACATATATGAAATCAGTGTGAGTCAGCCTATCGTATACAGTGTTTAACACAATTTTAGAATAATACCTTATGCATTCACATTGCTTTCTGCAACATGTTGGGCCCTTATTAAATACACATGTCAATATTACTACACCAACCAGGATTCAGTTCTGTGACTCTCTGGTCTCACATACAGACATCTGCAATGATCACATTGACCATGTTTCATAATGTGAACAAGTGCATTTCCCATCAATTAGTTTAATGTGCCTTTATTTTACTTCTTATTTTACACCCAAGTTGAATGCCTTATTTTAAAATGTTTTTGCTGTGAACTTGAAAATGCAACAAAATACTTGTTGGACCTGACCCTTTTTGCAGGGTTATCAGCAAACGTTTTGCCTTCTTGCTCCTATTTTCTCTGACCTATTTTTGTTGGCTTTAGGGCTCCGGCACTCTTTACCACTGCTAACCATATGCACTCTGTCCAAATGGAATTGGCGATTGGTTTAGCCATGATTGGCATATTTGATTTACTAATAAGTCCCCAGTAAAGTGCACCACGTGTGCCCAGGGCTTATAAATCAAATGATACTGATGGGCTTGTAGCACTGATTGTGCCACCCGCATGATTTGCCCAGCAAACACGTCTCAGACCTGCCAATGCAGTGTCTTTCGATGCAGTTTTAAACTGCCATTTCAACCTGGCAACTGCACACAATTGCCAGACCCAAACCTTCCCTTTTATTACATGTCGGCCTAAGGCAGCCCCATGGCAGGGTGCAGTGTATTTAAAAGGTAGGACATGTACTAGTGTGTTTTGCATGTCCTAATAGTGAAATACTGCTAATTTTCATTTTCACTATTGCAAGGACTATCTCTCCCATAGGGTAACATGGGATTGTCTTGAAACATCTTTTACGTGCAATATCCATTTAGGAGCAGATAGAAATTTGGAGTTTGTAGTCTCCGAACTCAAAATCTAAAAATACGTCTTTCGGTTAAGTTTGTTTTTAGATTGCATGATTGAAATGCCACTTTTAGAAAGTGGGCATTTTCTTGCTTAACCATTCTGTGCCTCTGCCAGTCTGTAGAATCCATGTCTGGGCTGGCTGAAAGTTGGGCTCTTGTGCATTCACTCTAGATAGTCACTCACAGGAGCTAAGCTATCTTGATGGCCCATCAGAAAGCTGATGGGCCTTCCTGAGTTAGAGTGGTGGAGGACTTGTCACTGAAACCTGAATCGGGCTGTGCATGTCCTCACACAACACTTTCTCCACCCTCCTGTAGTGTGTCTGGAGCCAATCAGGGAAAGGTATGGTCTTGTGCTTTAAAGGACTTTCCTTTGCAGTTTGTCTAGTTCAAAGGCAGAAAGGGGTATAAGTATTGGACCTCTGACACCCCAAAATCAGAACACTTCTGGACTAAAGGACATACTTCCAGGAAGAAGAGCTAGATGCTGTAGGAGAAACTGCTGCTCTGCCTGTTATTTTGTTGTGCTGGCCTGCTGCTTCCTGCTTCTGCCCTGGAAGTGATAGGACTGGACTTTGCTTTCTATATCCTGCTTCCAAGGTCCTCCAAGGGCTTGTGTATGCTTGCCTCCTGTTATGAAATCTCAGGGCCATCAAAGACTTCACCTAGCAGTGCTTGGGCTCTTGTGCTGATATCCCTGACTTGTCAAGTGGTGGGAACTCCAGTTCCTAGGCCCTGGAAGTACAATCTGGTAATATGAAGAGAAAATCCACGCTTCAACTCCAATGCCCGTTTTCTCCCTGCAACCCAGCTGTGTGGCTAAAGAATTGATGCAGCACAGCAGTGCGGCTGAATAATTGATGCAGTGCCAGTTTTATGGCTGAAATATCACTGCACCCAGTCTGACTCCAACACAACCCCTGCTTCAGCCCATCAGGATTTTCAACTCATAGTCCCTTGATGCCGTCTTTTCATCAATGTTGCCCAGCAGTAAGGAACCAAGGCATAGTGTCCAGAGATCATCTAATCCCCTCCTCTTCCAGTAAGGACCTGACACATCACCTCCCCCGACAGTAAGGAACGGACGCATCATCTCCCTTGCTTAGCAGTAAAGGAACTGATGCATCACTTCCCCTGGGAGTAAGGAACTGATGCATCCCTCTGATTTTCCGGCACCTCACCTCCCTTGCGCCTGTTTCATCTTTGAATTTTGGAACGTTGAAGGTACTCTGTGCTAAAAGAAGCACATCCACAGATTTCTGTGAACTGAACTTATTTAACCTTTGAGAAGTGATATCTTTACTTATGAATGTTGGGTTTTTGTCATTTTGGGGTTATCGTAGCTGTGTGACTCCCAGAACCTGATTAGAGTGAGGGTCCCCACATGTAAAGGGGGCAAACCACTGCCAATTAGAGACCCCATTTCTAACAATACTTATAGAACATTTTGTTGGTTTTACCAAGCCATTGACAACGCCACTCTAGGCTCAGGATCACATCTGCCTTATATTTTTATACATTTCAACTGTCATGTAATATAAGACAGCCCTGAAACATGAAAAACAAAGATTCATTTCTATGCCACCTTCATTCAAACGTACTGAGGCATTTGCACCCCTTGGGAATGCATCCACAGGCCCCCAGCCCCTCCCCAGTTTGAAGACCTCTGCTCTAGGGATACTTTTACAATCCAATAAATGTTTTCCCTTCATTTTTATATATACATTTTCTATTCAAAAATCATGCAATGTGAAATTACCTGCTTCTGCTATGTAGGCAGAGAACTCCATAACAGAGTTGGAAAACATCTTAGTCTGGGTGGCGATCTCCGCAAACCACAACAAACAAGATATGACATATAGGACAATATATGAAAATTTAGGAGGTAGGCCATGCCTGAGCCTTCCAAGGATCACCACCAAAGTCCCCCTGCACACTGCTGCTTCTTTTGTTACATAATTCCCCAGATGGTATGCGGGTCGACAAGAGAGACCCCAATTTCTCCAAGGAGGAGTTGAAAACCATTGGGCATGGAGTTCTCCAGAAATATCATCAGCTTTACAGGGCTTCTGAAACTCTTTTGAGCAATACAGCTCACAAGGACATGAGGTCATGTTATGCACTGCAATGGGTGTTCACACAAGAAGAACTAGGGAGTGTTGCAAGTGTTATTTATTTATTTATTTATTCAAAGTTTTATATAGCGCGAACAGGATCCTTACAGATATCAGAGCGCTTCACAAAGACAGTGTAGGGGCAGTAGGAGTCAACAGAGATACTGGGAACAGTATAAAAGTCAATAACATGGTAATAACATGGATAAAGCAACAATAACACGGTGACAATAACAATAACAATAGGATGGTAATAACATGGATAATAAAAAGCATACATAAAACCAATCCATATACAATCAGGTAGGGAAGTAATATAGGACAGCACAAGTCATTGGTCCCAATACAGAGGTGTTCAGGTGGATCAGTAAACCAACGTGTATCATATCTTGGTCGATAGTAAGAGAGTAGCGTGGTAGTGCCACTCTACAGGTAAAGTGTAGTGCCAAGGGATAGGGTGAGCAGTGATACAATGCAGAGTCTCTGAACCAACATCTATAGCGATCAGGAGATCTTGGCCAGAAGGATGGTTTTCACCTCTTTCTTGAAGAGTGCCGTGGAGGAGATCAGCCTGGTTTCAGGAGGGAGCGCATTCCAGATCCTGGGTGCCATTCCTGAGAAGGAGCGCTTGTAGGTTTTCGCTTTCCGGAATCTACGAGGTTTCAGGAGTAGATTTTTTGTGCTCCTATTGGTTCTCGAGCCTCCTGATATAGATAGCTTTTGAGCGAGGTAGTTGGGTGCCTTGTGGTGCACGGCCGCGTGTGTCATAACTGCAATTTTTAGCTGTATTCTGGCTTCAAAAGGCAGCCATTTTAGAGACTTTAAGTCTGGGGATATGTGCGAATGCTTTCTGGAGCCAGTAATGAGTCTCGCGGCAGCGTTCAGGGAGGCTCTTAAGGGTGCTGTTGTGGATAGCGGAAGACCGCTGAGGGCCGCAATTCCGTAGTCAATTCGAGGGATGACTAAAGCTTGTACAGCAGTTTGGAAGTCTTTGGCCGGGAGGAAGGGTTTAATTTTCCTCAGCGTGTTAATTTGGAAATTAGCTGCTTTAGTGGCTTTGCTGACGTGCTGCTGCATGTTGAGCTTGGCATCGAGTGTGATGCCTAGGGATTTCGCCGAGTCCACGATGGTAGGTTGGACATTGAGTGCTGTTAGGTTGTTGAGCCAGGTTTGGGTGGAGGACGTTTTCGCCGGGGGTGAGATGAGTAGGAACTCAGTTTTCAGCGCATTTAGTTTGAGGTGATTATTGGCCAGCCAAGATTGGGTGTTAATAAGCGTGGAATTCAGATGTTTGATATCTTCCGGGGATTGTAACTTTAGATAGAGTTGTGTGTCATCGGCGTACATATGGAATTGAACATTGGATGCTTGAAGCAAGGTGGCGAGCGGTTCCATAACGAGGTTGAACAGTGTAGGGGAGAGGGTGGATCCTTGTGGAACACCTAGATCTGCAGGCATAGGTGTAGATAGCACATTGTCGATCTTGAACCTCTGAGACCGATTGTGAAGGAAGGACGAAAACCACTTGAGAACAGTTCCCGATAGCCCCATTCGAGTATTTAGCAGCTCCAGCAAGTTCTCATGTTTGACCGTGTCAAATGCTGACGAGAGGTCAAGAAGGATGAGGAGGCAGGACTCATTGCGATCCAGAATTTGGAGGGCGTCATCAATTATGTGTGTCATAGCTGTTTCCGTGCTATGTTTCGCTCTGAAACCTGATTGATGAGGGTTGAGGAGGTCAAATTGATCAATGTGTTTTGTTAGTTGGAGTTGGACACATTTCTCCAGCAGTTTGGCCAGGGTGGGGATATTGGTGATGGGCCGATAGTTGTTTAGGTCAGACGGATCAGCAGTAGGTTTCTTGAGCATAGGCGTGACTTGCCCCACCTTAAGGGAGTCTGGAATGTGGCCTTGCTGCAAAGAGCTGTTGATGATCTTGGTCCAGAGAGGGAGGAGCAAGGGGGTAAAGTCTTTTACAGCATTAGCAGGTAGAGGGTCTGTGAGGTGATTAGAGGGCTTCAAGGTGCAGAGCAGTTTGTGTATTGCTTCTTCCGAATAGGTATCGAAGTACTGCCAGGATGCCTTGTTTTTAGGTTGAGTGTCTGCCATTCTGGTGTGGTTGGGGTATCGGCTTACATCCATGATGAGGTCATTTCTTATGTTGTCAGTCTTTAGTTTAAAGAAAGCAGAGAAGGCTTCACAGTGTGGGGTGCCATTTGTTGTGCTGTTTGATTGTGTGGGTTGTGCCTTTGTTTGGGTCTGGATTAGCTCGAACAGTTTTCTTGGCCTGTTCTTCGCTTGGTCCAACTGGCGGCTGAAGAAGTCCGACTTTGTGCGCTTTATATTCCTAAAGTAGGCATTTCTCTTGTTCTTAAGCTTTTTGAGATGCAGTGCTGAAGGGTCCGATCTCCAGGTGCGCTCTGCCATTCGCATATTACGCCTCTCGTCATTGAGTCTGTCATCATACCAGGGGTTAGAAATTTTGGTGGAGACTCTCTTCAGTTGCAAAGGGGCGACTTCATTGACTATTGTATTCATAGAGTCAAGGTAGTGGTCAGTTAGTGATTGAACATCTGAGGCACCTGAAGGGGGAAGGAGGAGGTTGCCGATGTGGGGTGGTAGGGTTGAGGGGTTAAGATTCTTCAGATCCCTTTTCCATATTTTGGATTTGATTGGTTGAGTAGGGTTAGGTTTAACTTTTTCGTTGATAAAGAAGGTGATAATGTGGTGATCTGACCAATCGCAGGGTAGAATCGCCTCCAGTTGAATAGCGTTCTCTTTGGCAATGATGAGATCGAGAATCGCGCCTTTGTCGTGTGTTGGTTTATCGCATAATTGGCTGAGGTCAAGCGCATTGAGGAACGATTTGAGACTGTTCACCACGGTGTCTTTCTGATCGTTCCAGTGGAGATTGAAGTCCCCCAGGTAGACTTGAGTGGTCTGCCGACCGGCATTGGAAGTGATCATGTCCATGAGTTGTTGGGTGAATATGAGATTGTCACCAGGCGGGTGATAGATGAGATGTAAAGCACAGGCTTGTTTGCCCTCACTGGTGATGTCGAGGCAGAGGAGTTCACAGGAGGAAAGGGAAGGGGAGGTGACTTGAGTAACGGAGAGGTTGCTCCTAAAGATGCATGCAATTCCCCCGCCCGTCTTGCCAGGAGACCTGTCCAGCCTAATGATGTGATAATTGGGGGGGACTAGTATGTCCATAATCGGGGTAGAGGCTTCAGTGAGCCACGTTTCCGTTAGAATGGCTAGGTCCAGATCCCTTTCTGAGACGAGATCCGCGATGTCGGAGGAATGTCTCTGGGCCGATCTGCAGTTTAGTAGGATGCATTTGAGTTTGGGAGAGAGTAGGGTGGTCGAGCTATCTAATGTGAGGGGAACTTTTCTGAGGTTGTTAGGGACGGAGCCTCTGTTGTTGAGTGTTGGGAGCTTCCGAGTGTTTGTAAGAATTGTGGGTATGGTGATGTGTGAGTTGGAAAAGTCTTTTACCGGACCTGGGCCATAAGAGTGAAGGAGAGAGCATAGGTCGCGGTCCGACAAGGGGTTGAGAACACGACGGGGGCGGTGGGAGTTATTGCGAACGGGGATAGTAGGCCATTGCTGGTGACGTCGGGGGCGAGGGTATGTAGGGAGGGTGCGTCGTTTGTAGGGTAGTGGGATGGTGCGAGGTAGACTGGGCTGTGAGGAGAGGAGGTCTTTGATAGCGTGGACTTCTTTTTTGATTTGTAAGATTTCCTCTTTGACTTGTTGGAGGGTGGATAAAGTCAGGTCAGGGGGGTCATTGGGGAAGGTGTTGGTGGAGAGAGCCGTTGGTGAGTGATTGAGTGGTGATCTGGGGGCAGGCAGGGTATCGGGGGGGGGGTATACTGGCGTTGTTGAGGGGTTCAGCGGTGCTAAAGGGTGGGATGGTATTCAAAGTGTGAACGTGTTTGTGGGCGAGGGGTGTGGGTGATGTAGGTGAGACAGGCGGTGGGTGGGGAGCATAGGTAGTGACTTCAGTGGAGGACGGTGCCGGTGAGTAGAAGAGTGAGTGCAGGCTGAAGACGGTGGGGGAGACAGGTGGGTAGTGAGGGCTGAGAATAGGAGGTGGGAGAGAGGGGGAAGCTAAGGTGCGGGAGGAGGTATGTTCTGTATCGTTTGTTGGGAGGGGGGTAGCGTTGTGAGTGGGAGTGGGGAGGGAGCAGGGACGGGAAAGGTGTCTGCCGTGGGGGGGATGGGGGGGATAGGTGGATAAACTCCGAGTGATGGTGTGTGCAGATGTAGGCGTGTTGTGGGTGGGAGTTGTTGTGTCAGGTGTGAGAGATTCGTGGGTGGGAGTGGGGAGGGAGATGGGGAGGGAGAGGTGTCTGTCGTGAGGGGGCTGGGATGGGGGGGTGGATAAACTTTGGGCGGTGGCTTGTTCAGATGGTGGTGTGTTGTGGGTGGGGGGTTGGGAGGATAAACTTTGGGCGGTGGCTAGTTCAGATGGTGGTGTGTTGTGGGTGGGGGATGCTCTGTCCGGGGGGAGAGGGATGGTGGGGGTATGGGTGGGGATAAGCAGGGTCATGTTAGAGGGGCTGCTAGTATGTGCAGTGGAGATAATTGTGACTGTCTTTGGGGAGTGGGGGGCGTTAACAGCAGGTGGGCCATTTACTAGGGTGCTGGGGGTAGAGGTGTGGTAGGTGGTGGCTACGACGTCAGGGGAGATAGTGCTGACGGAGTTCTGGGTGGGGGTCAGCAGCTTGGAGAGGTGCTCTTTGAACTTGGGGAGCAGGTTGTCTAGTAATTCCAGGTTCTTGTCTGTGGATTGGATTAGGACAATCCCGTTATTGTAGATAGTAATGGTAGACCTGCCAGGGAAGAGGTGGGAAGGTGTGATGGTGAGAATTAGGCCATGAGGTGTTTTCCTGGTGGTGGAGACTGTGAGTAGGGATAGGAAAGTTTTTCTCCATTGGGCTCTGCGTGCGGTGTGGAAGATGATATCGGTATTCAGGGCTCCATAGCCCGGTGAGAAGTAGGTGTCGGCAAAGGGTGTTTCAGGGTGCGAACTCAAGAAGTTGTGTTTAAAACGCTTAGTGGCATTTTTGGAGAGAGGAGTGGGGGGGTAGTTAATTCTAAAAGTGTGCTTGCCGCTGAGCTCCATTTTGGAGAGGCTGTGGCGATAGGTGTAGGAAATAGGACGGTAGTACAAGTTGTCGTCCGCTAGTTACAGGGCCGAGGGGGACACCAGTGAGTGATCAGAAGTATAAGAGGTAGAAAGCTCTCTGGAGTGGAGAAAATTCAAATGCAAAGTTTGTGCTGATGGCGTCTTCCCATCTCAATACACATTAGCCCAAGGTACTTAATAATGCACAGGAGAGTCATTCAGAATAGCTTTGCCAAGGGAAACAACCTTTACCATGCTGTCATTATAATGCATTACCATTGCCACACAGTCATTACCACTCAATGACTTTACCACGCAGTGCCTTTGCCACATATGCCTTTATCACACATACCTTTACAAAGAAAATGTAAGTATTTCGCAGGTAAGTGAAACCACGTTATTTTTATATACATATGTATATATAGAATTAGGGTAAGGGTGTTTTAAGAGTTTAGGGGTGGGTAAAAGTATTGGGTGGTATGGGTGATTTTAGTGTTTAAGGGTAGGTAGGGGTTTTGGGTGGCAAGGACATTTTCAGGATGTGGGTTGGGGAGGGGTATTGGGTGGTAAGGGTGTTTTTAGGGTTTAGGGGTGGCTAAGGGTATGGGGTGGTAAGGGAACAGCGAGGGTATTGGGTGGGAAGGGGTGGGTAGGGGTTTTGGGTGGTAAGGGTATTTTTTAGGGTTCAGGGTGGGTAGGGGTTTTGGGTGGTAAGGGTATTTTTAGAGTTTAGGGGTGGGCAAGGATATTGAGTTGTAAAGATGTTTTTAGGGTTTAGGGTGAGTAATGTGGTTTTTAAGATTTAGGGTTGGTAGGGGTTTGGGTGGTAAGCGAGTTTTTGGGTTTGGATGAGTAAGGTTATTGGGTGGTAACAGTGCTTTTAGGGTTTAGGGGTGGGCAAGAGTATGAGGTGGTAAGGGTATTTTTAGGGTTTACGGTGGGTAAGGGTATTGGGTGGCTAGGGTATTTTGGGGGTTTACAGTGAGTAAGGGTATTGGGTGGACAGGGTGTTTTTAAGGGCTTAGGGGTGGGTATGGGTATTGAGTGGCAATGGTGGTTTTAGGGTATTGGGTGGCAAGGGTATTTTTAGGGTTTAGGGTGGGTAAGGGGTTTGGGTGGAAAGGGTGTTTTAGGGTTTAGGGGAGGTTAAGGGTATTGGGTGGTAAGGGCATTTTTACAGTTTAGGGTGGGTAAGGGTATAGGGTGGTAAGGGTGTTTTTAGGGTTTAGGAGTGGGTAAGAACATTTGGTGGTAAGGGTCTATGTCGGGTTTAGGGCTGGTTGAGTGTAGGAGCTGAGGATGATAAGGATATATATCCTATATGGGGTTTTCACTTACCTGTAATATACTTACATGTTAGCTGCAAAGGTAAGCATGGTAAAGGTATATGGCAATGCATGTTAAAAGCATTGCATGGCTTGTAGTAATGGCATGGATGGTTCCATCATACCTCCCTTCACCAACCCTCCAAGCTTAGCTGGAAGCCTACGAACAGCAGCAAGGTAGTATGTGTTACAGTACAGAAAATATAAAAGTTTATGTCTGGATTGAAAGGTTCAAAGTGTCATGTACAGTGTTTAATTTGTTTGTTTAAGTCCATCTTGCCAGTAATATGTAATATAAAAACTTGTTATTAATCTAAATATTTGTAACTTATATTTTTCATTCCTGTAATTACTCATAATTCAGTGTTTATTATGTTGGCACTCTGGAACTTTAAAAAAAAACTCTCTGTGAATGCAAAAAGGGTAGCGCAATATATGGCCTACAAATTACAAATAACATAGGTACATTGTGTTTGTGCCAAACACAAAACATAGACATTGTGAAGCACACATCTTTGACATTTTTACAAAGAAACAGACTTAAAATGCTAATTGTCATAGTACTTACATAGAATTTGCAGTTAAAAGTATCAGGTATCTCAGGTCCACATAATGTCTTTGCCTGCTGTACCAACCAATCATCAAATCTTGACATTGAAATCATGTTCATGCTCCTCTTTGCCATCATAAGCGAATTTGAAGCGGACTTTCTGTTAGTACATCAATGCATTCCATATGTTCAAGTAACATTTCTGTTTCTATTTCATTCAGAAATAATAATGTTTTTTGGGAAACTATTTGCATCATGTGCACCTATTGTAACCAAAGTCTACCAAAGTTAAATTGGTATTTTTAAATTCTAATATTTCATGCCAAAGGGGAGTGAGTGATGTGACACTGCCATTCGTTGTCACATATAATACTCTAATATATAAAGATTTTTATACATACATTCAGTATTGGACATATGCACTCCTGGGCTTTGCGCTCACATCAAGATGAATGGGGGAGAAGCTTTACTGTTGAACTTGGCAGTAAAATCGATTAGATATGAGCTGGAGCTGGACGTGGGAAACCTCCCTCTAACATAGGAAAGGTTTGTTTTTGGTGCATTGACTGCTATGAATGGGGGTCTCTAGTTGACAGTGGTTAGCACCCTGTCCAAGTAGGAACCCTTCCTTCTAGTCAGGGTAAGGGGATTACAAACCCAAGATAACCCCTGTTCACCTCTTAAGTAGCTTGGCAAGAGCAGTCAGACTTATCTCAGAGGCAATGTGTAAAGTATTTGTACAAAACACACAGTAACACAGTGAAAAGTGAAAACACTACAAAATGGACACCACATCAGTTTAGAAAAATAGCCAATATTTATCTGTTCAAGCAACAATAATAACAACATACAGAAGCACAGATATGAATTTCTTAAGAATAAATGGGTAGGGGTTTTGGGTGGTAAGGGTATTTTTAGAGTTTAGGGGTGGGCAAGGATATTGAGTTGTAAAGATGTTTTTAGGGTTTAGGGTGAGTAATGTGGTTTTTAAGATTTAGGGTTGGTAGGGGTTTGGGTGGTAAGCGAGTTTTTGGGTTTGGATGAGTAAGGTTATTGGGTGGTAACAGTGCTTTTAGGGTTTAGGGGTGGGCAAGAGTATGAGGTGGTAAGGGTATTTTTAGGGTTTACGGTGGGTAAGGGTATTGGGTGGCTAGGGTATTTTTAGGGACACTCTGCTCTATGGGGGCCGGGCGATTCACATCAAAGCCTCATTAACAAGTAAATGGTCTTTTAAAGACCTGGGAAGTACTCGGGTGAGGCTGTGTGTGTGCTCTGGAAGCTGGGGGGAGGTGACAGAGGATGACAGACAGAGGAAGCTCGAGGGAGGAAGACAAAGGGGGGGAGACAGAGGTAGGGAGACAGAGACAGACAGAGGGAGACAGAGAGAGAGGGAGACAGATAGAGGGAGAGAGAGGGAGAGAGGGAGGGAGGGAGACAGAGGGAGAGAGACAGAGACAGAGAGAGACAGAGAGAGAGGGGGACAGAGAGGGAGATGGAGAGAGAGAGAAGGAGGGAGACAGAGGGAGGGAGACAGAGGGTGACAGACAGAGGGAGACAGACAGAGGGAGGGGCGACAGAGGGAGAAAGACAGACAGATGGAGGGAGACAGACAGAGGGAGATAGAGGGAGGGAGACAGACAGAGGGAGGGAGACAGAGAGAGGGAAACAGAGGGAGACAGAGAGAGAGGGAGACAGAGAGAGGGCGACAGAGAGAGAGGGAAACAGAGAGAGAGGGAAACAGAGAGAGTGAGACAGAGGGAGGGAGTCAGAGGGAGGGAGACAGAGGGGGAGACAGAGAGAGAGGGAGACAGAGAGAGAGGGAGACAGAGAGAGAGGGAGACAGAGGGGGGAGACAGAGGGAGGGAGATAGAGGGAGACAGAGAGAGGGAGACAGAGGGAGACAGACAGAGGGAGACAGACAGAGGGAGACAGACAGAGGGGGGCAGACAGAGGGAGAAGGGTGACAGAGGGAGGGAGACAGAAGGAGAGAGACAGAGGGAGGGAGACAGACAGAAGGAGACAGACAGAGGTAGACAGAGGGAGGGAGACAGAGGGAGGGAGACAGAGGGAGAGAGAGGGAGGGAGACAGAGAGGGAGGGAGACAGAGAGAGAGAGAGAGTGAGAGGGAGACAGAGACAGACAGAGATAGAGACAGAGACAGATAGAGGCAGAGACAGGGACAGGGGCAAACAGAGGCAAAGACAAAGAGACTGAGAAGGAGACAGAGGCAGGGAGACAGGGACAGACAGAGACAGGGATCGACAGACAGATAAAGGCAGAGACAGGGGCAGGGACAGACAGAATGAGGCAGAGACTGAGACAGACAGAGACAGAGAGGCAGAGTGACAGAGACGGAGATGGAGAGGGAGGCAGAGGGAGACAGGGAGAGAGAGAGGGAGGGAGATGGAGACAGAGGGTGACAGAGAGAGGGAGACAGAGAGAGAGGGAGGGAGATGGAGACAGAGGGTGACAGAGGGAGGGAGACAGAGAGAGAGGGAGACAGAGAGAGACGGATACAGAGAGAGGCAAAGGGAGACAGCGGGAGGGAGTTAGGGGGAGACAAAGGGAGGGAGAGGGAGACAAAGAGAGGGAGACAGACAGAAGGAGGGAGACAGAGGGAAGGAGACAGAGATAGGGAGACAGAGAGAGGGATACAGAGAGATAGGGAGGGATACAGAGAGAGAGGGAGAGAGAGAGAGAGAGACAGAGAGGGAGACAGAGAGAGGGGGGAGACAGAGGGAGGGAGACAGAGGGCGACAAAATGAATGAGACAGACTGAGCGAGACAGACCTAGTGAGACTGACAGAAGGAGGGAGACAGAGGGAGGGAGACAGACAGAGGGAGGGAGACAATGGGAGAGAGACAGACAGAGGGAGGGAGACAGAGGGAGACAGCGGGAGGAGGGCAACAGAGGGAGCCAGACAGATACAGAGAGACAGAGGGAGGTAGACAGACAGAGGGAGACAGACGGTGACAGACAGAGGGAGTGAGACAGAGGGAGACAGAGGGAAAGAGAGAGAGGGAGAGAGACAGAGAGAGGGAGACAGAGAGAGGGAGGAGAGAGAGTGAGAGAGACTGAGGGAGACTAAGGGAGAGAGAGAGAGGGAAAGAGAGGGAGGAAGACAGAGAGAGAGAGAGGGGAGTGAGAGATAGAAAGAGGGAGGGAGGGAGAGAGAGAGAGAGGGAGAGATAGGGAGAGGGAAAGAGAGAGAGAGGGAGGGGGAGATAGAGAGGGAGGGGGAGAGAGGGAGGGAGAGAACGATAGAGAGAGGGAGGGAGAGAGAGAGAGAGATGTGTGTATGCCGGGTCTGGTGGCTCAGTGGACGAAGGCGTCCACTGCAGGGGCCTGTGTTCAACCTCATGATCAGTTTTATTTTTGCTCTAGCCCCGCCCCCTCGGCGACTGATCCCACCTCCACCGGTGCAGCCCTCAGCCACATACCACACTGTAAATTTGGCCCCCGAGAGAAAGTTTGTGAGTACCCATGATCTAGAGTGAATGCACAAACTAGGACCTGTCAGTTTAAACCAGATGTTGATTCCACAGGCAGGCAGAGGCACTGGATGGTTAAACAAGAAAATTCCCACTTTCTACAAGTATTAATATCAATAGGGTATCCCAGTACCTCACAGAACTTCGGGAATTATGACAGAATACAAAACAGCAGTTTTGCAGAGACAGAAACAATTACTTTAGAACTAAGTTTGTCCTGTTCAATTAGGATGGCCAGTCAACAGGGGCGGCTGGTGACATTTGAAAGTGGTGAGGCGTAAAATGATAATCATACTGCACCGCTGCACCGTAGCGAGCGAGCGCAGCGAGCGTGCCCGAACCACCTAAGGAGGGTTCGGGGGGATTTCCCCCCGAGGAAATTTTGAAAAAAGCGTGGACAAATGGTGCATTTTAAAGCAAATTTGAGAAAGCAGGAAGGTTAAAAAGCAATTGTGAAAGTGCAGTTATTACAATAATAGATGTCATAACATAGGTAGCTACTTATTCAGTATAACCACAGAGATTCATACATTCCGTCCTATTACTCTGCTGAATTCAGACTATAAGACTTTCATGAAAATCTCAGCTCTAAGACTAGCATAAGTTGCACAGCAGTAACCTCTTACTCGTCCGCCCTGCAGCGCTTTCGAGGACTCGTCAGGGGCCTAGCACTACAATACAAACCTAGATCGCTGGTGCAGCAGTTGTCCTAATTGTCTGACAATGAGCATTAGGGTAATTGTCTACAATACAATACTACTAATCTACTAATTGTCTACAATACAACCCTCTGCTTCTTGAAGCCCTGCCTCCTAGCATCGAACAGGATACCGTCCAAACAAAGCAAGGGCTGGCTTCCGTCTCTGGACAACATGAGGAATGTCTTAGGTTTTAGACCAGAAGGTTCTTAGTGGGACAGACAGACAGACAGACAGACAGACTGCTGTAATATGTGTAAGATCAATATCTCTGTACATAGCCAACAGGGGTGCAGCTGATGCAGTGGTGCCGGGGTGTGAGGCGCCCACTGTTTTTCAAATATGGCGGCTGTTCACTTACCACCTAAGGGTAGCTGGGCCATTTTCCATGCTTGCATTAAGGGCCTCTCACTAGCAGTATGATGGGCGTGTATGTATCCTCAAACGAAAGTCCTGAAGGACGTTATCATGAGTCAACTGCCCGCCAGGCAAGTTGTGCACCTCTGGCTGAAGGTGAGTATGCAGAAGAAGGTGGGAGGTGGGGGGCGAGGGCGAGAGTAAATGAATTCACGATAAAGCCCCCTAGAACCATCATTAATTGTATTCAAGCATCCAGCGTGCAGCGGGGCTTCAGAAACCCTTCGAGTGTTTATTCAGTAATTTATTTACAAGTTATTTCATCGTGTGATCCTCGCCAGCTGGTTCAGCTGCATAGGGGTGTGTACGGAATAACAGCTCTCGAGCAGGAAAGAGCCGGCCAGCAGCAGCAACGGAGGAGAAAGGCCCCGTGGCAAACATGCGTGCAGGGATGAGGTGTTTTGAAAGAGCTCTGTGAAGGGCCAGCACAGTGAGTCGGCGCAGACTGTCTCAGGGGGGCTTCAGAACTCGTGGAACAGCAGGAAAGAGCCGGGTTATGCATCTTGTGTTCTGTGCCTGAGTGATACCCAGGCACAGACCAGACTGTTGTGTTTCCTGCATGGTCCACTGTAGTTCTCCCTATCTTAGTCTAACTGTGTATTTGGCCTTATGTTTCCTTCGCACACATTACTACATAAACACGCTTGCTTTTGTGCCACATTATACTTTAAAATGGAACATGCAAGTGTTTTTGTGTTCTGTTCTTTTCCTGGGATTACGTCTGAACACCACAGACAAGGTCAAATAACAAGTTCCCTTGTTATTCTTTCTGGCCAGGCACTAGCACCTATACATAACACAAGAATTCAGCTGTTGTTTATGTGCACGTGTCCTTGTCATATAGATGAGATGAAAAATGTGTTGAAAAATGCAACATTTCTGTCAAATGTTGTTAGGTGGATTACCCCCAAGCCCCCACAAACCCTCCTTGTTGTGATCCAGCTTCCTCGCTTCACTCACTATGTGCCATACAGGGCTGGGCTCACAAAGTTTCCCAATCCATCCCTGCTCACCCAACCTCTGAGAAAGCTCACAAAGGCCAACACCACCTGGACTTGGGGCCCACAGCGTGATGAGGCATTCGATTAGACGAAAGGTGTCCGCTCGGCCAACACTATGCTAACATAGTTTGACCCCAACAAGCCACCCACCTGTCAGTTGATGCAAACCCGATGGGATTAGGGGCAGTCCTAGACCATGAACAAAAGTGTGGGGTGTGTGCCCCAGTGACATATGCAAGCCAAGCGCTAACATCAACAGAGCAACAGTACTTCCAATGGAGCAAACAGGTACTCTGCAGTGGGGAGTACCTGCACCGAGCAGCTACACAGTTTATGCGGCATGAAGCGCTGGGTGTGCGGTTGCCCGTACTGTCAACTTTCACACACTCTTCACGAACAGTGGGTGCGCGGGGTGTGTGTGTGTGCGTGTGTGTGTGTGGGGGGGTGATCTTGAGATCTGCGCGGTGCCCAGCCAATTCTGCAAGGACTTGTTATGTGTTGTGTCAACAGCTCACACGGAGATCCTGCCATAAGACGCAGTGTCTGAGCAGAGGATCAGACATGCGGCCGCACCGAGACGGATGCGCTGGGACTCATCACTCACCCGGCAGGCCTCGAGGAATGCACGAGGGTAACGGAATTACAAATACTTGTCCAGCCCACCCCCAGCAGCGCACATTTTATAACACCGTCTGGCTCTCCGCCTTTAACCTCGCAACCCTGCTGACAGAAAGGGCTGACTTACACCGCACTCACCCCCTCTCCCCACACACACACAGCATCTAGGCGCTGTGTGCTCCAGGCAATCCCTGCAACTATACAATCTCGGTTTTAAAGTATTTTTCCACCACAGTCCTCCACATTGAACATTCCCTACACAAGCACGGACCCGCTAGCTCCAATCCAGCGGCTGCAGATGAATGAATGAGTAGATGCATAAACGAAAGATGCAGATTGAGGGATAGGTACTCAACCGTGCTTAGGCACTCTTGTAGATCTAGAACAAGGTGATACAGATATGGTAAGCATCGTATAGCGCTGGCTTACCCAAAGGCCTCTTGGTGCGGTGTTTGGAGGCATCAGAGGTCTTGGGGAGGGCAGCGCTGTATTTACCCAGCGCCACACCGTGCTGAACCCAGGGTTGGCCGCTAAACACTGCTTCCCACGGCATGTGAAGTTGGGTCAGAGGTGACTTTTGAGGGGACTCTAGAAGAGTAGTGTTTCAAATCTAGGAAGCCCCAGGCAGGGGCAGGGCCCATCCAGCGGACATGTCGGAATGCCGGTAGTAATACCACCGGCCTGGGCTCACATGCTCCGCCTTGCCCAGAAGAACTAACTAGTACAACGTCACAGCGTGCGCGTCCCGTATGGCTAATCACTGCATGGCTGCTTCACATGCTGAAGTCACAGTGATTGGTCATGATTGATATGCAGTGCTGAGCCTGAGCCAGTGTGCTACCACCCACGCGCGGCATCCAATAATAGATTGCCTGTCCTTCGGTGCGGTGGACCAGCCAATCCTGGCGCTGCATGCAGCGCCAGGATTAGCATGGGGGGCACACTGACTACTCGCCCTGGCGCCTTTCAAACCACGGGGCCCGGCTAAAGCAGCACCCCCGGCCCCTTCGGTCCGTCTGAGCGTCTCTAAGGGGAACTTCACTCTAACGCGCATGCTCGGGCTAGTTACAGCCCAAAATTCCTCATGCGCAGAGACAGTACTACTGGCCTGCTGCAGACTGTCACTCAAGCTGCAACAGACCAGCCAGCCAGCCCCACTCCCTGCGCACTCCTTATTCCATCGGGTGTGTCCCGGAACCCGGATTGAAGCGCTGCGCTTTATTATTTCAATTTGTGTGTATGGTGCTCTCTTGTCACGGAGGTGCGTCCAGGCTTAGTGGGGCTACGCCCCTACGCCCCAATGGACGCACCGCCGCTGCCAGTCAATGGTCCACACTTTCTAAAAGTGTTATTTTCAAACATATAATTTGAAAACCACCTTCATTAACAAGTGTGTTTTTTTTATTCTGAGCTCAGAGAGCCAAGACTCTAAATCTCTAGCTTTTCCCAATTGAAAGTTACACTTGTAAAATGTTATAAGACAGCTCTCATGGTAACCTATGAGAGAGCTAGTCCTTACAATAGTGAAAAAGAAAGTTGGCACGATTTCAATATCATGACATGTAAAACACACCAGTTCATGTCTTACCTTTCACATACACTGCACCATGCCCATATGAGTACCTTGGACCTACCTTTGGGGTGCCTTACATGCAGTTAAAGGGAAGATTGGGCCGGGCAAGAGGGTGCACTCACAGACACTGCAGTGGCAGGCCAGAGACAAGTTTACAGGGCGATTTATATGGGTGGCACAACCAGTGCTGCAGGCCCAAAAGTAGCATTTGATTTACAGGCCCTGGTTGCACCAAGTGCACTTTACTAGGTACTTACCAATAAATCAAATATGCCAATCATGGAGAACCAATCAGAATCACAATTACAGAGGGAACAATTGCACTTCAGCACTGATTAGCAGTGGTAAAGTTCCAAGAGTACCTAAACCAAAAACGAAGTCCAGCGGCCATATTGGGTGTGGGCTGGGCGGGGACGCGCTCTAGTTGCGCTTAAAAGGGGCTTAGAGAGCCCGGCGATCTAATTGACTGTAGGATTCTTTTCCCCCTCCTGAGGCGGAAGCCGGGAGGTCTCTCCTCTCCACTCTGTGCATTTTTACTTTCGTGCATTTTAAACGTTGCATTTTGTGGCTTGATTTAATAAGCTTTTGTTACTTTGTCCTGAGACTTCCTTTGCGCTCTGTGACCTCTCCCCCCCTCCCTTCGCTACCAGACCGCTCTCGGCCGAGCATTGACGCCAAGGTTGGTTTCTGGCTTTGGCGGCCATATTGGGTGTGGGCTGGGCGGGGACGCTCTCTAGTTGCGCTTAAAAGGGGCTTAGAGAGCCCGGCAATCTAATTGACTGAAGGATTCTTTTCCCCCTCCTGAGGCGGAAGCCGGGAGGTCTCTCCTCTCCACTCTGTGCATTTTTACTTTCGTGCATTTTAAACGTTGCATTTTGTGGCTTGATTTAATAAGCTTTTGTTACTTTGTCCTGAGACTTCCTTTGCGCTCTGTGACCTCTCCCCCCCGCCCTTCGCTACCAGACCGCTCTCAGCCGAGCATTGACGCCGAGGGTTGGTTTCTGGCTTTGGCGGCCATATTGGGTGTGGGCTGGGCGGGGACGCGCTCTAGTTGCGCTTAAAAGCGGACGGTCATGCCTCCGCGCAGCGGACACGTACAGCGGTCGCGCCGGACTTGCGCCGGAGTCGTGCCAGAGTCCTGCCCGTCTGCGCCCGTCCGCGCACAACCGGGCACTAGGGCCTATCCCTCTGCTTGTCGACTGACATACTCCTCGGGTGAGTTACACCTGTTACATACTAGTACTCTCACATTACCCTCAACTACCTTAGCCAAGTTAAAAGAGTCTAGTATATTGTCCTCTGATAGGAGTACCACTGGGCGTCACCCCAGCTTGAGGTTAACTTGCCTGAATACTAGATCACTACAAAAACACCACCTTGAAATTTTTACTCTACTTCAGGATAATGACATCGACATCTTATCCCTCACAGAAACATGGTTGGGCGATAATTCCCTACCTGATATTATTGCCTCTCTACCTAATGACTATGATGCAATTTGGCATAATCGCGCCAACAATGCCCGTGGGGGTGGGGTAGCCATTCTTTAAAAAAAACATCTGACAGCTACTAAACTAATGGCCGAAACAGTGGATTTAGCGGACATACTCGGGGTGAAGATTACACTGAGAAACACCTGCTGGGTCATCCTTACAGTTTACCGTCCACCAAAATCCACTGTAATGTTTAATGACCTATTGACCACAATTATTTCTGACATTTGCACACGTTATCAAAAGGTCCTAATAACTGGAGATTTTAATGTCCATTGGGACAAATTATGTAAAGAGGGAGCAACGTGACTGTTGGAAAATACTATGACCCCACTTGGACTTAAACAATTAGTGGAGGCACCTACACATATCAAAGGTCACACTCTGGATCTTATTTGGACCTCTGACCCGGCTGTAGTGCTAACAGATATTATACCCTGCATATGGTCAGACCACTACATGATAAATTGTGACATTCCTGTAGATGGCCTTCCGCCTCTACCTCCACCCCTTAAATCCAAAAAAGTTAGACAATGGAAGAAAATTGATTCAGAAACTTTGTCGGACACCCTTCTTAATAACTTACAGTTCCATGATATGCATGGGGACCTTGATCAAGAATATACCCATCTTATGCAAAATCTTGTTCAGGCCATCGCTCAAATAGCACCTGAAAGAAATCAAAAGATAAACAGAACGGCAAAGGGAGCTCCATGGTTCAATTCCTCCCTGAGGGAACACAAAATTAAATTACGTCTGTTAGAGATACGTTGGAGGAAATCAAACGATTCCGTTGATAAAGATCATTATAAATCGTTTCTTAAACTATATAAAAGCTATATTCAGTCAACTAAAGCGGAGTACTATGAATCCCGAATCAACAATGCGGACAATGTTCAAAAAGAAACTTTCAAGATCTTATCAGAGTTGAGTAAGAAAGTAGAAAGATCAGAATCTCCTATTGATTGTAACACCTTTCAAAACTACTTCCTCGACAAAGTACAAACCATTTTGACTGATATTAAGAACACCTCCAGTAATCACCCCTCTCTCCCACATCCCCAACCTCCTCCGCCAATTCATACCATCTCTAAGTTTCCCCCGATCGACTCTACGGTCTTAGGACAGCTCATGAATAGAACAAAATCCGGTTCCCCTGCAGATCCTTGTCCTCCCAGTATTTTTCGTATGGCGCTTCCCGCCTTTGGTAGTCACTTTGTCTCCCTACTAAATAAATCATTAGACTCCGGCCAGCTTCCATCTAGTTTTAAAGAAGCTCGAGTCAGGCCCCTAATAAAGAAGCCGGGGGCTTATCCCATCAACCTAAAAAATTATAGGCCTATATCTCAGCTTCCTTTCTTGTCCAAGATTTTGGAACAACATGTTCTGATATCCCTATCATCTTTCCTGGAGTCACACCATCTTCTCCACGAACGCCAAGCAGGTTTTCGGGCGCATCACAGCACCGAATTGGTGATGCTTTCGGTGCTTGATGAGCTCAGAGGTATGGCTGACAGTAAAAAACCGAGTGCCCTGATACTATTAGATCTGTCAGCGGCATTCGATACTGTCAGCCATACCTTGCTCTTGGACAGATTGGCTGCGTTTGGGATACAAGATGTAGCCTACAAATGGCTTAAATCCTTTCTCTCTAGTAGATCTCAAAGGATTCAATTGGAGGACTGCATATCAAATCTGGGTACCCTGAAGTGTGGAGTCCCCCAGGGATCTGCCCTGTCCCCACTCCTTTTTAATCTTTACTTGCAGCCTCTAATTGACTCTTTAGTTAGCATGGGCTGTAAAACCTTTAACTATGCGGATGATACTCAGTTGTTATTTAGCATCAAGATCACTGCATCCGCACAGACCCATGCTCAAAAAATACTTAGTCATACGGTGAATTGGATGACAGCTAATTCGCTGAAGATCAATCCTGAAAAAACGGAGGTCCTGGTGGCTTCATCTGAAGCATCCCCTTGGGGTGATTTGTTTTGGCCGCAAGACCTTGGCCCGACCCCTAAACCCTGCTCCAACGTAAAAAGTCTTGGCATTATGATCGACCATGAGCTGTCAATGGTCAGCCAGATCTCCTCAGTGTTTGGGACTTGCACTAACTTAATCAGACAGTTACGCAAGTTAGTCCCCTTGCTTTCCCCCTCTACGCTCCGGACAATTGTCTCAGCTACAATCATTTCGAGACTAGACTACGGGAATGCCCTGTATTTGGGTCTCCCCAAAACTTTGATAAATAGACGGTAAGTAGTCCTGAACAATGCAGCTAGGCTGATCTTTCGGCTACCTAGACGCACTCATGCATCGCCGCTGTTATGTAAGCTACATTGGCTCCTCATAAAACAACGGGTGGAGTTCAAGAGTTTGTGCATTGCCCATAAGGGTATCTATGGCCAAGCACCGGCTTACATTAAAGAACGCATTGGAGTCTATAGACCGACACGATCATTAAGGTCTTCTAATACTCAAATGCTGTCCTATCCTCGCTATAAACTAGCTACGAAAGGTGGCAGATCTTTCTCGGCGGTTGCCCCACAAGTTTGGAACAAACTTCCTGAATCCCTTCGCAAAGAATCCAACTTTCTGCAGGTTAGGAAATCTTTAAAAACACTCCTGTTTAGAGAAGCTTTAAGCCTTACTTAGTGGTATAGCTTCATGTATCTGATCCTTCGTTAGCTTAGCTTCTTCTGTCAAAAGTGCCTTGAGACCTGTAGGTGATTTGGCGCTATATAAGCTGTAGTTAACAATAACAATAGCAATAACAATACAGTCTAAAATACAGGAGGTAGATGCAGAAAGAAAGGGGAACCACACCATGGATGCCAGGTCTAACACTGAGTGTAACCATTATGAAGAAAAGGAATGAACAATAGAGTCTTCTCTCACTTTGATGGGATACATCTATGGACTAACACATTCAACTAAAAACTTTACGATATTATCTATATCAGGATGAGAATATCTGATTTTTGGAAATATGTAATTGAGGAGCTGTCTTCAGACCTATATTTATTAACAAGACGGAGCACTTGTGAAAGAAATTTCAGTTGTTAACATCGAACCGTGAAGCCTGTATTATGGGATATTGTCTGCTAACATTTAACCTTGAAGTCTGTATTATGTGATATTGGAATAATGTTCCATAAATATAACTATGATATGTTTTTTGTAGTATGGTAATGGAATTCTATTTTATATTAAAAAGGATGTGACAAATAAATAGATTTTGATGCATTGATCTTGAGATTCATTTGATACCCAGTTAAATTATACTTGTGGTGTTTCCACGCTGAATTAATGTAATGTACCTTTTAACTTGCGACCAGTGTGTTTTCATGTCTTTTTTCAGGTTGAGGATAGCAGGACCATTTGAACTGACAAAAAAATCCCATCTGTATTTTGTAATCAGGGACAAAACAAGTCGACTACCAGCAGAGAGGTTGTACCCACCTGAAGAGTGACTCGCCCGCAATCAAAGAGTCTCTGGGCAAAGGCTGCAGGGACCACCGAGGGGTAATTGATTTGGGCTTCATATATCAGAAGGTGGCGGCTTTAGGAGGTTAGCCTGGCTAACATCCAGTTACATTTGTGGTGTACCAAGAACAGGCTGTGATGTTATCAGAGCTTGAACCCACCCCCTCCACCAAGCAAGTGGCTCCTACAACAATTGACCTCCCAAAAAATCCAGTGTTACATCTTCTTCTACTGCAAGTGCCCACCCAGGAGATCGGTGGCCAAGAGTGAGATTTTCCCCTGGCACCCGAGCACTCGAAGTGCGCCTCTCACCAACCCTCTGACAATGTTGCAATGGCTGCTTTCCCGAAGGCCATGAGGTAGCTAATTGCTTCATAGTATGCTCTCTCTCTAGATGTCAAAGAGTTGGTAACAGAGGTAAAGACACATCTAGAGGTGTAGGCTGCTGAGCCCCAAGAGCTCTGTTGCTTCTTGTTCATCTAGACTGAAGAAAATCCGTCTCCCTCTGTCTCCCACTCACCCTTCTGGTATTTTGTGTCACACAGTAAATCTTCCCCCCTCTACCCCTAAACCTACCTATAAGAAATTAGATTACTATTTCTTGTGGGTGACTACCCACCTCAAGGAACAGTCACAACACTTCTCAAGATGAACCCTCTAAGCCAGTATGTTAAGCTGAACTCAACCCCTTATGTTATGGCAAAGAGTAGATGGATGTATGACGTTACAACGCATACTTTTACAACGCCTACCTTTACAACGCGGTTTTTACCACGCATACCATTACAACGCATAGCGCTTTGGGGTACTGGATAGTGAATAGTTTAATTTACTATTCCAACTCCAGTCCCCGTGAATAGTAGGGAAGGTTATTGGATAGTAAATTAACCTATTCCCTATCCTAGAGCGCCCCCCAGAGCAATGCGTTGTAATAGTATGCGTTGTAAAAAATGCGTTGTAATGGTAGGTCGTTGTAAAAGTTTTGTTGTAAAGGTTACATACTAAAGTAGATAGGCTTAACTTATGGCAATATGTAAAGTGCTTATTCTGTACCAAAACAGTAATAAAATTGAAAGGCAGAACCATACAAATCCCAATCCAAATAGGTAAAATACTAAAAAAAATCGCACCTAATGTAAAGCAATCTGATTCGGGTAACCGATGATATCCAATTTTAACATTTTATAAGTAGGAATAGCACCAAGAACATAAAGTAGAAATGATAGTCATTGGTGGAGGTAGACCTGGCCCTTGATGCAATTTGACGCTAACAGTGACAGAGCGCGGATCAAATACACCAACCATGTTCATCGTAGTGAAAGATTTTACCTTCTGACTTTAGTCCTTTAAGTGTCAATCCATCAGAGGAGTACACTTCTAAAGCCTCCCTGGAATTCAGACGGGGCACTTAGAAACTCATAGGGTATCAGGCAAGTTCCAGTCCAGGTCCAGTTGCCACTGATTTGCTGGGCCATTGCAGGAAAGGCCTATTATGCACGTTTTATTCTTGTATCTTGAACAGTAGGCCAGGCAACTGACACTAGGAGTTTACTTTTTTTCCCCTTGGATCTAGAGGAAGCAGGTCCTTAAGGGATCCTTTCAGATAACAGATAGCAGGTCCAGTCCTCTTCTGTTCGTCCTCAGGTTCAGGACTGTTTTTAAGTGGGTGCCTGGAGATACAGCATATATGCCTGTCATGAGCTAGTGGGTGGGAATTACTCCTGGGCATGCCCTAATTAATGTGGTAAAAGTTCCTGGGGCCAACACTACCCACTTTGTGCATTTTCAAAATGATGAAAGTCTTTGGTCACAATAAACTTAGACTCTAAGGGCTTCATGTGAATATGGCATCTATTAAGGAAATCCTAATTCCCTTCCACAACCAGCATGAAAATCCAGTAGGGAGAGTTACTGTATCCACAATAAACACAGAGACAGAAGTGTGGTAGAACCAAAGTAGGGGTTTCCAGCAGCCTAACAGTTGATATACAAGAAATGTTTTGGCATACCGCGCCCCTTCTTTTCAAATGCACTCCCAGTGTTATATGTAAGCCGAGCAGACCTGTCAAGCAGGATTTGAAATTCAAGCACGATTTGACACAGTAATTTGAAAAAGGATGCTCACAGCTCCATCCTTGGATACCCTTTCAGGTTCAAAGGAGTCATCTCTGCCCATTCCGGTCAGTCTATTCTTTGCCCCTGGAACACATTGTGCACCTATTTCTACACCTAATGAAATGCTAATTACTGACTACAAGGGGTTAGAAAACAAATCACAATTTAGTCAGGGATGGAAAACTAACTTTCAAAAATGAAGTTTTCCTTAATATTTATTAAAATACGACTCATCACTGGATTAGATTTGAATGACTATTTAAACAGTTTGTTAATGTTTTTTTTGTTAGTGCCTGAGTTTAGTCAGTATCCTGAGATACAGTGTTAGGATTTCTAATCTGGCTTTCTGCATAGGAGACCTAGACCTTCAACAATAAAAAATAGCTTTGAGTGCTAGTCCCTGTAGAAAGTAAAGTATTACATTTCTACATATCCTACATTTACTTGTGAGCAGCAAAGCATATGGAGGGGTAGGTTATTAATATCTAAAAGGAAGGTTTTGACCTGTCAAAAATGTTTATTATGGCAGGTCTAATCAGAGATTTTACACTGCTACAGTCAGGCTACAAAAGTAGACCTAAAGCCATGTTTTACACTGTTAAAGTAGTGGATGACTCAATAGATGCTGCAGTCCACTAGTGGTATATAATTTACAGACCCTGGGTATGTTTGGTATATTTACATTAAATATACCAATTAGGAATATGCCATTTCGACCATGTTTAAAGAGTGACCACAAGCACTTTTCTACTAATTAACTGGGAAAAATGCATAGAATTCTGAAATCAGCAAAAAATATACAAAAGGCCGGAAAATAAGTGATGGTTTGTCCAGATTCTCAGGTGGTATCTGGTCCCACTCCACAACATGAAATGCTTGAACCTGTGGAGAAGATGTAGGCTGTTCTTCTGTCTAAACTGGATGAAAGCCAGGAACTTTGGGGCAGATTTACAAGCCCCTTGTGCCACTTTTGCGTTACTTTTCCCAGGTTACAAATTATGCAAAAGTGGCGCAAGGGGCTTGTAAATCTGCCCCTTTGTCTTTCAAATCCAGAGCAACATGTCAGACACTCTACTGAGTTGGGGGATTGGCTTTCACTTTCTATTTGATGGTCAACTTTTACTTTCAATTTCAGCATTACTCTTTGACTTTTGAACTGTTGGACTATATATGTTTGAACAATTTTGTTATATTTATGTATCATACTCATTTGATGTTTTATATAGACTAGTTCCTTAACGTTCCAGATGTTTCCATTGGGCTCCCCTGCAAAATTACAATTCCTGCATGTAAAGTATGCCTATGTTTGTTCTTTCTCCCCTGTCCAAGACAGATGAAATATTCCCAAATCATGTGCTTCTAATGTTTTTTACATTTTGTAAAACTATGTGTTTAAAAACTGATATGTATGTGTGTGGGGATACTTGCATAGGTATACTAGTATGTTGCTTTATGACTTGATGTTCAATGTTCCACTTATGCCTCTTTATGGACAGGTACACATCAGGTGACACACCGGCTAATCTAAGGACAAATGTTAGCTATTGAAAAAGTATAACAATAAAAGTGTTTCAAAACTTATCAATAGTCGTGGGATGGGTTATCAGAAAAGTTGGGGGGCGATATGTGAGGATGTATCAATAATTGGTTGGTAAATTGTTCACAGAGGGTGTCAAAAAAGGTGTTATTAACTTCGGGGGAGTCATACCAACTTAATAAACACACTCCGCATGAGGCCTCAACATTAGAATCAGTGGAACTCTGCTTAACCCCTGGTGGATACGACACTTGCAATAGGCAATCCCCCAATGAAATCCATAAGTGCTTTCAGTTTTCCAAAAGTCGTTTTTCTGCCATTTCGCGAGATTTGCAGGGCGCGTATTCGTGCGAAATCGAACTTGCAATCCGCAAATTCTTGCGAATTTGCTGATTTCTTTTTTTTGCGTGTTCGCGCGGTTTTCTGCTTATTCGCGGACCGCTTGCAGTGCACCGACCCCGAGGTTGCCCATGCGGCCGTGTATGGGCACGGCCATCTTGTTTGCGTGACGTGTTTCCGTTTCCGGGCGCTTGTTGCATACTCGCGACATATGCGGCGCGCGATTATGTGTTCATGGGCGTTTTTGCGTACTCGCGGGGAAAATATCGCGCAAACTTACCCACGCGGTCCTCTACGGGCGCGGCCATCTTGTTTTTCATTCACTGCTATGGTTTTGGGCATGCTACCTTTCTATCCATCTCACATCTTCGTAATCCTATGTTTTTCTGAACTTTTTTTTGTCTTTTTTTGCTTATTATCTCTCTCTTCAATTTCCTACATCTATATTTTGTGTTTTTTTTAACTTTTTGTTACTTTATTACCTACTTTATTTCTTTCGCTCTCTCTTTTTTTTCACACCTATTCTTCTTTCCTTCTTCTTGTGCCCAGGACCATGGCTAAGGGAGGCGACAAGGGCAAGGGGAAGGGCCCAGCACCCCGTACCGGGCTCCCTTGCGGGCGTTTGAGGGGCGAGGAAGTCCAGGCCAGGGAGATCTTCTCCGCGGTGGAGGTGGCCGCCTTGATGGTGTTTGTGCAAGTCCACCTCCCTAAAACCGTGGCAGCAGGTGAGCGGATTGCTTCCGGTTACGGCCACCGGGAGCGTCGCCAGCTGTGGGAGAAGGTGTGCTGGCGCATGTACAAGGAGTCTGGGGTGCGGCGCACCTACCAGCAAGTGACGCACCGGTGGAGTGACATCTTGGACCGGGAGCATGACATGGTCGACCTGCTCGGTGTGGAGATCCCTGGCCTTGGTAAGTAGCTAATTAATAACTACTTTTTTTCCTTCTGCTCTGTTATATTGCTAATCTATTTTTTTCCTGAAGAGTACGAATGCTGCTGATTCGATTACATTGCAGGTAAATTAATGTTTAAATAGCTTCTGTCATTGCAGGTGCTGGCCTGGTTATTAGCGTTGCTACTATGCTTACTTGTTTGCAACTTTTTTGTCATTTGAGAGCATTACTGCGTAATGCTAGAGACAGTAGACTCAAGTCTAGTCCTTCTTTGTAGTCCTGCTGCTGCCACTTTGATGAGATAGTGGTGGATTGATACGTTGAGTTTATTATTTTTTACTTGTTATAGGACATTTGTTAGTGGTCTGCAATCATGATGACGGACTGTGTCTGTCACGCGACGTCTCGTGCTGCTGAGTGATGGCAGTCGTAGTAGAACCTTTTTGTTGTTGATGTAGTTAATGAATTACATAACTTTCCTATTAGATGGTCTGCGAATCCTGCAATAATGTACTACTATCCTCCTAGTTGACCAGATCAGATGCAATTGATGTTAATTTGTTTCCCCGACATAATTTTAGATTGAGTACAAAGAAATCAAATATTTCCAAAAAAACAATCATCCATGTTGTGTTTCATTATTTCATGATCACCAGGACCTCCCAGGGGCAAGGCGGCGGCGACGACAGAGACTCCGGTGGCAGAAGGTGGAGAGGCTCAGTTCCTTGCAGGCTCTTCTATTGGCCCCAGTAAGTTGTTCTATTGTTATATTAATACTTATACTTCCCTAACTTTTACAGCTCCTATTCATTACAAACTGGTTCCTAATAATTCTATGTTTTACAAAATAGTCTTTGATCTTCTTCTATTGTAGACTACTTTCTACATTCTTATCCTGCCTCTACCATCACTCTCGGTGCTACTACTATTTACAATTATGAGTCGGTCTGTTTAGGTAGCTAAGCTTGCCCATTCGGCAAACGGTGTGAAACAAAATTCTGATACAGCAATAGCTCTAGGCATTGAGTGCAGTCCTCTGGGTTGCCCTTGCTGTCTATTCCAGTCTTCTTAATGTAAGTGCTTTGACAATTTCCAACAACAAAATGTCATTGTTTACACCAAGTAAAAGGTAGCAGTTGCCTTTTTGATTTGAGAGGAGCACATCCCATACCGCTAGTGTTTCAGGGACTAGTCTGCACACAAAGAAGTATGGACAAGATAAATAGGACATTGTTGATGATAGGTGCAGTTCGACTTTCGACATACCTCAGTCTGACCAGAAGTTGAACCCCCATTCCCCTGACCGACTATCTAGAATGTCTGACCAATGATTTTACAACCGAGAAGAACAGAAGAAGACTACCTCCGAGTCCCGGCCTATCTGAGTCACTGAAACATGACTGCCAAGTGCAGTAGTTCAAACCTTTCCGCTCACTCACTCGAGAACAAAAACCACACAGTGTTTGTTAGTTTGAAAGTTTTATTTTCAATTGAGAAATGAAAACATTATTTCTTTATTTTTAATAGCGTAGTATTCTTATGGATGAAAATTACGTTAAAGTTTAAACAACATTCCCATGAATGAAATTAGTATGACTCAAACTTAATATTAGTTAACACTAACAGACACAGGAAATTAGTAGAATAACTGTGCGTGAGCCCCCACCTTCTTTAAAGTACTTAAAGTACTGCTGGTGGTGACTCAGTAGTAGTTGGTGAATCGTCTGGCAGAAGGGCAATGGAATCTTCTTTCTGTAATGAGAAGAATGGTGCACATTAAGCAAGCATTCATCAGTTGTCATAAGAAGAAGTGTAGCATTTAATGGAATAAGCATCTAAAAGGTTAACACCCTCCCCAAAACCGTTACTTTTTTTTAATCCCAGTAATAAAAAATGTGTTATGTAACATTTCCTTCCATTACGAGACAAAATAGGGGGTTGTGTATGGCATCTGAAAATATGACATGTTTTGCCTAGACGTCACAACATCTGATGCGGCACAGATGGCCACCAGTGCCGGGGCCAGCAGTGCGGAGGGGTCCACTCTGGATGTGGCGGCGCCAACAGGAGGAGCTGGGGGGGAAGACTCAGCGGCGGCAGATGGTGGTAAGTTATTATACTCCTTACTTATTGAAATTTTTTTGAGTAGGCTCGTAAAGGAGTGTATAATGTACTGTACAGTAGTACACAGTACACTAGTATAAGTACACTGTACTGTCAAGAACATTTACTAATTTATAACTACTTTTTGGGCTATCACGGAGAAGACAGTCAACCTTGACTTGTAATAGCATTAGCGGCGGTACTTCTCTGGTAACCAATGGCCCCCTCTATTTCACTTGAACTCAGCTGGCACATTTTTATTGTGAAGCCAAGTCATATCAGATCAGATGTAGTTTAGGGATGTGAAGAACGAAAAGTTAAAGAAGGGTGAAACGAAGGACGAGCGAGTCCTAATATTTATTTATGACTGTAAAGAATGGTTTTGTTGAATGCAATTCAACATAAGAAAGAACACGGCGGTTTCCAAAATAAAATGAAAAGGGTGTTAGTTGGTTGTTGACAAAAAGAAATTTTGGTACATTTGAGACATTAAGAAGAATCATAGACGTACTTTGGAAGCCTGGATGTTATCTTCTTTATCCTCCTCGTCGATAGCAGAGGTGTATGATGTAGTAGAGCAGACGCTGAGTGGATGAAGTATGGCCAGTGGCAGTGCCACCCCTATAGAAAAGTAAGACATTCCTATTCCCACCTGCATGTACTGCTTAAAGTACTGCGAGTCTGCATCATCATGACCTGTGTCTGTATTTCTTGGGTTAAAGCTGAGTGAGCTGCCATTATGGCGGCTACCACAAGTTCACGTACCAGTAATTTCTTTTGCAAAACAAGAGAAAAAAAGTAAAAAAGGCATTTTTTAGTACTATCTGACTATGTATGTACTAGTAGTGAGTCCACCTATAGTGCTGCTAGTGGAATTCCTGAAACTCACAGTGTCACAGGCTTACAAAGACGGCAGAAAGATAGAGGCCAAAATGTTATACTGTGCTTGCTACTTGCTGGTGTTACTGAGTGTCAACCTTCCGTTGAATTATTTTGACTTTATGTTAAGGACTATTGGCTACAGTATTTTTCTTTCTTTCTTCATAGATGCTACTCCCAACAAGCTCACCCGTAAGGAGATGGCTGTCCGGGCCAGGGCCCGTAAGCTGGAGGCTATTTGTGTCGAGTATCGGCGGTGGTGGGCTCGGGAGCATGAGGAGACATCAACATCTACATCCTCCTCCACTGCCCCGGGTCCACCAGCCAGAAGCCTCCAGCCAAACGGAGCCATGGCCCGACAGCCTCCCGCCGCCCCCCATAGCAGCAACAACATCAGCGGCCCCCCAGATCCTGGATCGTTCGTGTGCGCCGACTACGCAAAAGAGTGGACTACCTGGAGCGGTTGGCGAGAAACATCAGCGCCAGCTCCGGGACCTCCGCAAAGAGCAGCGGGACATGAAGCAACAGCTTGCAAAACTACACCACTGGAGGAAGTGACTGTCCCTTGCCCCTTTTTAAAGACTGTTGGGGGGGTGGGAATTGGGTGTTTGGGAAAGGGGACTTTTGGACATTTGTTGGGGTTAGGTAGGGGGGTGAGTTGGGTTAATTTATTTCATTTTTTGACTACCTCAATATATTTCTTAATAATTATTTTTCATACCAAAACATAGTATAAGCGTTCATATTATTTTGTGTGGGGGTGGGCGGTGGTTACTGGAGGTTTGGTTTCTTCCAACTTACCAGCATGAATGAAACATCTAGTCCTGAAATGTACCAAAGTGCCAGTAACCGAGTTAGTGAATTCAGTAGCCCTACTAGTACTTTACTAGTAGTACTGGCAATCCCTGCTCTCCTCCCAGTCCTAGCCCATTATTCTACCTCTCCAAAATGCTTATCTTACCTGTGATTCGTGTTTGAGAATCGGGGTAGCCCCAGGGCTGGCTGCATTGCAAATGGTGATTAAGGTTGGTTGTTGACTTGAATCCTCGACGGATGCAATATCATTGTTGTGCTGGTAGCAGTAGTGGTACACACTTGCAGTATCACCATATGAAAAAAAGAGGAAATTAAACATTGAGTGGCCTGAGCGTAGCATTAGAAACAGTACAATAGATAGTACGGTACAGAACAGTGCCAACGTAAGGTAAGCATTAAGCATTAGATTGTTCACGTCGTGTAGGAGGAGGATGTTCTTATTATCAATCCACGATGGCGCACATGAACGTCTGGTTGCTTTGACCTTATCCTCCCCAGCAAGTGTGTGTAATTTATTGTTGTTGTCAGTCACACATCAATGAAATACCACACAGCCCGGGGGAAGAGGGTTAGGGTTTGAAAATTGGATGGGAATGGGGGTTTTTGGGAAAGTTTGGTAGAGAGGAAAAAAACACAGCATGGACAGTCAAACAACAAATGAAGAGAAACAAATCTTTGGATTTGAAGATATCGATAAACCTTTAAAGGGACATAAATGAAGTGCAGTACTGCATGCCAGAAGTTGTTTAGTAAATGGATGGTTAGCTTACTGAAAAGTAGTACTACTACTTACTGCAACTTACTAGTAACTACGAAGGAACAAGTTGGCAGTACAGGGCTGCAGTCATTACGCAATTTCACTTGCCTCTCTGCCCTCAGACAATAAACACTTAGAACATTAAATTAGTGTTAAACATAGTAAAGACGTATCAAATAGCTGGAGGGATGAATTTGAAGCAGAGATCAAACAAACGCACAGACTCACACTCGTAGAAGTAAGTTCAAGTTCACAAGAATATCATTTAAAAGATAAGGAGAATTTTGGATACTGTTACTGTTTTTTGTAGTTGTCCCGTTGAATTTGTGAAATTGATGCATCCAGCCATTCCTCTTATTCGCGGTACTCCTTCATTCCATCGGATGCTCCGTCGATCAATCTTGGTGACCAGACACACTGACTGTCCACTGCCTGCCTGATGCGGATTTGCGGATCGCTAATTGTAAGCCTGAGTAGTACATCGATGGCACAGGGTAAAAGCCTGCCTGTAATTGATGATGGAAAAACACAACAGTAAGTGTTAAAGACAACTCGGAGAAAAAAAAATATATAAGGCACGCTGTGTAGTGCAAAAATTATACTGTCACTTTCAGAGATGACAATCCCCAAAATCTAGAACACCCCACATTACCCTCCCAAAAACGTGCAGAATACTGCTGCTACCTCGCAGAGGCCTAATTTCAAATCGTGCCAAAAAGCACTCAGAAAGTATGCCCAAAACCCCTCTTTCCCACCATGGATTATCTTCAACCCACGTGCAATCAAAATTAGACATTCCAACAAGTGTTCCAAGACCCCACCCAGTCGTAAAAATCTAGAACCCCCGCCCAAACACATGCAATACAATACCGCTAACCCTAACGAGCCCTAAGTTAAGAATAGTGGCAAACGCTTTCTTTAACTAGGTCAAATCCCCCCTTTCCCACCATGGATTTTCTTCAAACTACTTGCAACCAAAATTACACATTCCCACGAGTGCTCTAAGACCCCAGAACCCAGTTGCAAAAATCTAGAACACTCTCAAACACATGCAATACTGCTGCCAGTGCTAACCCTAACGAGCCCTAAGTTAAAAAAAAGTGCCAAAACGCTTTTCAGCATGTATTTTCTCCAAAACACTTTTATCCGGTATTAGACCTTCCCAGCAATGGCCCCGGACCAGTCAACCCAGGCGGAAACAAGTAGAAGACCCCCAAACAGGCAAAAAGCAAAACCGGAAAAGCTCACACTAAGAAATATTTAGGCCTCATTCCAAAATCACTCCAGGCGCGCTCTGCAGCTAGGCCATAACTCTCGTTTTCCACCATGGATTTCCTGAAAAACAAATGCAATCAACACTAGACTGTGCCAGCAGTGCTCCCAGACCCCAAAACCCACCCCCAAACACCAGGAACCCCCCCAAACAGCACCCCAAAGACAAGCAAGTGAGCAAAAACACAAAAAAGAAATTCAACTCCGATTTTCTCCAAACCACTTTTATCCGGTATTAGACCTTCCCAGCAATGGCCACAGACCCGTCAACCCAGGCGGAAACAAGTAGAAGACCCCCAAACAGGCAAAAAGCAAATATACAAAAGTGGGGACTTAGACATTTTCAGGCAAATTTCCAAAATCATTCAGCATGCGCTCTGCAGCTATGCCCTAACTCCCCTTTGCCACCATGGATTTGCTTCAAACCTCTTGCAATCAAAAGTATCCATACCCAGCGTTGTTCCAAGACCCCAAAACCCAACCCCAAACACCAGGAACCCCCACAAGCAGGCCCCCGAAAACACGAAAGTGAGAGAAAACGCTAAAAAGTGAAAAACGTTTTAACCATGTATTTTATCCAAAACACTTTTATCCGGTATTAGACCTTCCCAGCAATGGCCCCAGACCCATCAACCTAGGCGGAAACAAGTAGAAGACCCCCAAACAGGCAAAAAGCAAAACCGGAAAAGCTCACACTTAGAAATATTTAGGCTTCATTCCAAAATCACTCCAGGCGCGCTCTGCAGCTAGGCCATAACTCCCGTTTTCCACCATGGATTTCCTGAAAAACAAATGCAATCAACATTAGACTGTGCCAGCAGTGCTCCCAGACCCCGACCCAGCACCGCAAATCTAGAACACCCCCAAATAACCCCCCAAAAACCTGCAATACTGGTAAATTGAAAACATGGCAAATTGCGCTGTTCACAAAAAACAAACAGCAATTGGTTTCAACAGAGACAGACAGCCATTGCTGTCCACTGCATGCCATCTTTTCATTATTCATTACCTGTTCTACTTTATGTCTGCATCTTCTTCGGAAAGTGAGGGCCCACAGGGCAGCCTCTCCTGTAAATTTCAGAAGTAGGTCTGTCAACAATCAGCAAGCATGTAGTCAGTCAGTCAGTTATTTCAGTCCCACTTGAGGGGACTCGTCCACGAAGACAAAGTTTGTTTTTTCTCCATAATCCATCCATCTGCCTTGAGGAAAATGGATAGGGGGAGTCTGGAGGAGGAGGATAGAGGAGCAGGATTGAGTTGTGAACTTGTGAACATCTGAATGCAGACTGCGGCACCTTCAAATCAATACGGAAAATAAGATGAAGACAGTGCTGATGATGGACTTATTGTGATTAGTTGATTAGAGTTTTGTTGTGGTAAAAGTAGCAAAACAAAGAAAGACACACAGGAATAAAAGTGAATAAGTATGGAAAAAAGGAAGTAATTTTCAGTCCTCGTTGTCAGGGAAGCAGAGCTCGTCCTCCAAGTCTATGAATTGAGACGGGAGTAGGTCTGGTGACCGAGAAGAACTTCCGTCGTCGTCATCACCTAAGTCGGTGTCCTCTTCTTCCTGCGTGCATTCACGTATTTTGTAATCGGGTGGTATGAAGTGCAGAGTCATCTTGATTATTGTTAACTTCTCCACATTTGTGGGCAAAAAGCGGGTCCTTTTTGAAGTAACAATGGCACCAGCATTACTGAAAACACATTCAGAAGACACGCTTGCGAGTGGGCAAGACAAATAATTTAGAGCCAGGTTGGTGATCAGTGGCCATTTTGAGCTTTTCGTATACCAATATCCCAGTGGTTCTCATCATGACAGACCTCTGTTGGGTCATCCAGATAGGCCTGCACCACCGACTCAAGGTTCTCCAGGGTTGATCCACTTTGCGTACCATCTGCGACCTTTTCATCAGTGGACCGAGCTAACCCTTGCTGAGTTATCCAATCCCCTAACGACAATATTTGTTTGCGGCCTGGTGCAGGTGAGGGTGATGATATGGTTGCTGGTGTCGTTAACGGCTGTGAGGGAAAGTGACTCCCTTCGGCCACGGATTGAGAAGTGGAACTTGACGCCGGATGGCCTGCTGATTCAGTTGTACTTGTGCTGCCTCCTTGAATGTTCTGCCACTCTCTTTCGAACCGAGTGGCTGACACAGCTAGCCAATGTTTATACTTTGAAACTTCTGCTTCCGAAAAAGGAAAGAAAGTATTGGTGGGCAGTGCCTTTTTGTACCATGGATCAAGAATAGTGGCACAAATGTAATGTTGTTCTGTATGTATCTTTTTAAGCCTTTCATTGTCAAGTAGGCGCCATAATAACTTCTGCGCCAAACCATATGCTTCTCGCTTTTCACCATCATCTCGGAACGTTGAAGACACCTCCTTCAGTTGGTGCTCTAGCATGCGCAACAATGGGATAGCTTTGGTCAAAGAGCAGTCCTCCCTGCTGACTTCACGCGTAAAGAGCTCAAAAGGACGAAGCATGTCTGTCAGGCTTGCAATTAGCTTCCATTCCTCCAACTCTAGCATGAAGTCTTTGTGAGTAGAACCCAGTTTAAAGACTAACTCATGTATTACCTCCCACTGCTCAGACAGACGCTCAAGCATGTAAAAGGTTGAGTTCCAACGTGTTGCCACCTCCTGGATTAGTCCTTTGACTGTCAGTTTACGTTCATATTGAAGGCCCCTCAGCTGCTTCCGGGCCTTAAAAGAATGGTTGAAATGTGCGCAGATTTTTCGGCAGATGGTCAGTACTTTGACGACTGGCTCTTCTGTTTTCAAGAAGGCTTGCACCACGATGTTAATACTGTGCGCCAAACACGGCACTCTGAAATAGAAACCTTCCTGCATGGCCTTAACTATATTACTGCCATTATCCGTGGAAACATAACCAACTGTGCGGTTTCTTGGATGCAGCCATTTATTGACCTTCCTGTTAAACTCCTCCAAAAGGTTAGGTGCAGTGTGAGATTTCTCCATGGCAAACATGCCTACTGTTGCATGTTTGCGAGTAGCTTGAAAAACTTCCTCCGTGTCAACATCTTTGTGTTTTAACTGTCTTTCGACCCCTGCAAAAGAGACCCAGTGTGCAGTGATGCACATGTAATCAAGGGCTTGGCAACTGGTCCACATGTCTGTTGTCATGTGGATAGTGTGAACAGCACTCTTCAGAATAGCTGCGCCAATCACCTCCAGCACATCTTGATGTAGTGCTGGAACAGCAACCCTTGCAAAATAGTACCGGCTAGGAACCTTCCATTTAGGGCAGACTGTTGCCACCAATTCACGAAAACCCACCCCTTCCACGAAAGAGAAAGGGAGAAGGTCCAGCGCTAGCATTTTCGCCAGCTTTGCGTTATAGAGACGCACCGTTGGGTGGTTGCGTTCAAATGGCGGATCCGACCAAAACATGCTGCTAATGGTGCGCTGAACCGTTTTACGTGATGATGATGATGATGCAGACTTCAAACCAGTTAGGCTCATTGATTTACTTTTTTGCATTGGTGTGTGTCCCAGACTCTTAGTGTGCCTCATACATGTTGCAGGGGTAGAGGGTGTGGGCGCTACCACTGCAGTGCTGCTGCCAGGGGTACTGTGTGTACCTTCTTCACTTCCCCCCTGCACGATCAGCCTCTCATCATCATCAGATGCAATATCAAGGGATACATTTTGATTTGTTTTGGCTTCATCGATGTCACTTAAGTGCTTATACCACTGGATAGCGTGGTGTTTTTTGAGATGACCTCTCTGGCTTCCGGTACCATAGTTGGTACCAAGCTTACCCCGACTAACTGATGCTTTACAAATTGAACAAACAACCATGGTTTCCGCCTTTTTGCTAACAGTAAAGAAGTCCCAAACTGGGGACTGGAGATGTCTGCTGGTGGTGCAGGAGCTACTTTGACTTCCAATGCCAGATGAAGTGTAGGTTGTGCGTGGCTGAATTTTTTCCTGTAGTTGACTTACAGCACCACTACTTGAGGTAATGGGGGTCGAGCTGGATGGAGGTCCCTGCCGGCCCTTCTGACAAGAAAATATGGAAGCTGTAGGTCACGTTGGTGTTGTAGTTAACTGTGTGGGTGGTGGTACCACCAGTGCCGCGCCGCCCACATCCTGCTCTGCAGCCATTCGGGCTAGGGTTAAAATGTTTGTCTGCTGCATGCCCGATGTGGCTGGAGTGACATCTGTGATGACTGGGTCATCGTCAGACTCTTCATCAGCAGCAGAAGGCACCACTTCTTGTTCATCGTCAGCAACCATAAGTCGAAGCCTTGCGGGAACCTTCCTTTTCGGCTTAGCTACCTTTGTCGGCTCATGGCGTGCCTCACTGTCAGACTGCATTGGTGGGTTCCAATCAGGATCAAGGTCATCAGAATGAAGGGGGCTTGAAGAAGAACTTGTAGTAGTAGCAGCCCTCCTTAACCTTTTTCTTGCTGGGGATCTGAAAGACAATGGATCATCCTCAGGAGGAGTGGCTTCCTCGGACGATTCTTCCACTTGAATATCAATTTCCTGATGTGCCCCTACTTCTGGAGGAACAAGCGTTGTAGGCAGTTGCACCGCTTCATGAACTTCTAGTGGCACCTCTCCATGCACCTCTACTTGCGCCTCTCCTGTGCATGTTCTTGCGCCTCTCCTTGCCCATGTACTTGCACCTCTCCTTGCCCATGTACTTGCCCCTCTCCTTGCCCATGTACTTGCGCCGCTCCTTGCCCATGTACTTGCGCCTCTCCTTGCCCATGTACTTGCGCTTGTACTAGTTGCACTTGTGGTTGTCGTTGCGGCTGTGATTGTTGGACACTCGCCAGCTGAGTTACACTCGGCGTTGATTGGATGGTACTTTCTTGTGATGAGCCAACATCACTGGTCGATGGTGATTGAACAACCAAAGTAGCTGCCGCAGCAGCACTCTTGGTCTTGGACCTAACTTGGCGTGGTGGCACTGACCCCAATGAGGCGGAGGTGCTGCTTCTAGCTTGGTCCCCGGCGGACACCGCTGCTGCTGCAGGCGTAGTTTTTTTTTATCCCAAAAAAGGTGTCGGTGGGCACACCCGTCTCCTTGGTAGGTGGTGCCACTTGCTTCTTCTGCTCCTTCTTACTGGCAGTGGCACTGGCAACTTTCTTCGCAGAGGCGCTATGGCCACCTTTCTTTGGGCCCATCTTCTTCAGATGTCAGAACAGCAGGCCGCAGTTGCACGAGTTGCAGAGTTGTCTTGTCTGTGGCCACACGTGAAGTAGTGTGGCTCACTGGTTAGAGGCGGCAGACCCGAGAGCAGAGGACGGCCCGGGACCAGGGTTCGATTCCCGGCGCGGCAGGTTTCTGGACCAGGGTCAGCGGACTCGATAATTCTCTCGCCTCGGTGCCCACTCTGATCAGCGATCACACTCGGCAACTCTGGGCATTAGCTTGCCTCATCTTCACTAACGGCCCCACCAGACCGCCGGGGATGCCTGGTCTCACCCTGGAGATACCCATTAAGGGACCATCTCTCAGGGAAGCCAGGAAGGGTTTCGCAGCGGTCGAAGCGCCTTGGGACCCTACGGGTAAGTAGTGCGCTATATAAATGCCTATACATACATACATACATACGTGACGTCGCGTGACGTTGTGCTGCACACACCGCTGCAGGAATTCTTCCCGGCACTGGTGGTTCTCTTGTGCACCTAAAAGCAATGGAAGACAGAGGAACATCAGTTATACACCCCAAAAATTGAAAAACACACAAAAATCACCACAATCCAATGCCATCCATGCCCTCCATGATGTTTACATTTAAGACACCCCACAGAAAGACTAGGCCCATGCACCACTGAGTACCCCTGGGCAAAAGACCCCAACAACAGCCCAAAAATCGAAAAACACATAAAAATCACCACAATCCAATGCCAACCATGCCCTCAATGATGTATACATTCAAGACACCCCACAGAAAGACTAGGCCCATGCACCACTGAGTACCCCTGGGCATAATGGATGAAAGCAAGGCACATTGGATGCAGGCCTATGGCACAAAGCACACTGCCTGGATTCAAAATGGCCCCTTGACCCCTGCCTGCACCAGTCCTCAAAATGGCCCCCACCTACATGGCCATGAACCATCGACACCCCAAAAAATCGAAAAACACACACAAATCACCACAATCCAATGCCATCCATGCCCTCCATGATGTTTACATTCAAGACACCCCACAGAAAGACTAGGCCCATGCACCACTGAGTACCCCTGGGCAAAAGGTCCCAACAATAGCCCAAAAATCGAAAAACACATAAAAATCACCACAATCCAATGCCATCCATGCCCTCAATGATGTATACATTCAAGACACCCCACAGAAAGACTAGGCCCATCCACCACTGAGTACCCCTGGGCATAATGGATGAAAGCAAGGCACATTGGATGCAGGCCTATGGCACAAAGCACACTGCCTGGATTCAAAATGGCCCCTTGACCCCCACCACATGGCCAGGCCTTGTCTGTACCAGTCCTCAAAATGGCCCCCACCCACATGGCCATGCCCCATCAACACCCCAAAAAATCGAAAAACACACAAAAATCACCACAATCCAATGCCATCCATGCCCTCAATGATGTTTACATTAAAGAAACCCCACAGAAAAACTAGGCCCATGCACCACTGAGTACCCCATGGCATAATGGATGAAAGCAAGGCACATTGTATGCAGGCCTATGGCACAAAGCACACTGCCTGGATTCAAAATGGCCCCTTGACCCCCACCACATGGCCAGGCCTTGCCTGTACCAGTCCTCAAAATGGCCCCCACCCACATGGCCATGCCCCATCAACACCCCAAAAAATCGAAAAACACACAAAAATCACCACAATCCAAAGCCATCCATGCCCTCCATGAGGTTTACATTCAAGACAGCCCACAGAAAGACTAGGCCCATGCACCACTGAGTACCCCTGGGCAAAAGGCCCCAACAACAGCCCACAAATCGAAAAACACACAAAAATCACCACAATCCAATGCCATCCATGCCCTCAATGGTGTATACATTCAAGACACCCCACAGAAAGATTAGGCCCATGCACCACTGAGTACCCCTGGGCAAAAGGCCCCAACAACAGCCAAAAAATCGAAAAACACATAAAAATCACCACAATCCAATGCCATCCATGCCCTCAATGATGTTTACTTTATAGAAACCCCACAGAAAGACTAGGCCCATGCACCACTGAGTACCCCTGGGCATAATGGATGAAAGCAAGGCACATTGGATGCATGCCTATGGCACAAAGCACACTGCCTGGATTCAAAATGGCCCCTTGACCCCCACCACATGGCCAGGCCCTGCCTGTACCAGTCCTCAAAATGGCCCCCACCCACATGGCCATGCCCCATCAACGCCCCAAAAAATCAAAAAACACACAAAAATCACCACAATCCCATGCCATCCATACCGTCAATGATGATTAAATTCAAGACACCCCACAGAAAGACTAGACCCATGCACTACTCACTACCCCTGGGCCTACTGGCTAGTGAGGCTTTACAGGCAACCCAAAATAAAAAAATAAAAAAACATATAACAGTGAGCTAAAATTCCATGACATAAATGAGAATTAAGTTAAAAAAATCAGAGAAACAGTTGTATCATGCACCCATCACTAACCCTTGGCCTACTAGATACTGTGGCTAGCTACCACCACAATATATATTTTGTTAAAGTTGTGAAAAAAGTTTTAGAACTGGAGTTGCCTCAACTGCAATGCCCCAAACAAACAACACCAACTTACTTGTAAAATCTCAAATCCAAAAGTGATCCAAACTCCAAAGTCCAAAAAGTCCTCAAATACTAAAATCCACCAGCAGCAAGAAAAAGTAATCCTTCCAGCTCAACAGCCAAATGAAAAGTGGCCAGTACATGGACAAAGCACTGGGAGGAGCCTGCTGGACAGGAACAGGAAGTTGGAGACTCTGGGGCACTTCCTTCCTCCCACCCCACCCCAAAAAATGGACTCCTGCACCAAAAAGTGCAGCCAAATGTCAATCTGAGGAGTTATTATAATCAAAATCATCATTTTCACAAGGTTTATGCTTCCTGAGGTGGATTTCTTGTGCAGAATTGCAATTTTTGCAATTTCGCGAACGCGAGCTGTTAAAATCTCCCGCCGGAAGTCAGCTGCGCGCCGTCGCGGGCATTTATGACGTACTCGCGTTGTCAAACTCTCGCTGTGCAAGATGGCAAGCCACGATGACGTAATTGCGTTAAAAAAACTCTCGCGCGATCACGTAGCAAGATCAAAAATGGGAGAAAAACAACTCGGCAGGCTCAGAGTCAACGCTGCGCGCGCGATATTGTATTTTTCAAGCGCGACCAAGCAAAATATTTCGTAGCTTGCGAATTTGCAGATTATTGGGCAATTTCGCGCGATTCGCGGATCGCGAAATCGTCAAAAATCCGCAAATTCGCCCGCGAAACGGATTTTACGCCCACGCTTAACTGCAAGTTTAGTTTCTTAGGTATGTTGGTGGTGAATTACCAAGGAATTGTGAGGCATATCATGTTGACATTAAGTATGTCATTTAACATTGTTATTTATGCCTACACATTAAATGACTTAAAAAGTCATTGGGTAATTTGTGGCTAAGTGCCTGATTTTCTTCCCAACACTGCATATGCTTCTCTCGCATGCCTACCACATGACCAGAACTGACCCAGCACAACACAACTCAAGGTAAGACTTCGTACCACAACACTTGATCTGTGCCCACATTGGAACCGACGCATAGCGATGCAACTCAATGCAAAACTTTGCACCTCAGCCCTTGCAGCTCGTCATTTGAACCTACGCAGTGCAGTGCAACACCTCACATCATGGACTTAAGAAACAATTCTCAATGGAAAAAACCTGGTCCCTGTATCTGGCCCATGCTTCATTACAGTCCGCTGAACTTGTGACTTTCTCCCAGTCCAGTGTGATCAGATAACCGCAGTTGGCACTTTGTGTTTCTAAGAGCTATTTTTACTTAAAAAATTTAAATGACATATCTCTGACTCTACTGATTGGATCTCTGTCATTCCGGTATAATTTTATTTATAAACAATTGCTCTATTTTCCTAAAATGGTTTGGAATTTTCTAGTGCTGTGTTTTCTCTTTATTACTGTTTGTGTACTGCATAAATACTTTAAACATTGCCTCTAATTTAAGACTGGATGCTTTTGTGCCAAGCTCCCAGAGGGTGGTTTATTTAGTGACTTTTGCAGTTTGCCCTGACAAGGATTGTGATTGTTTCTTGAGTGAGGCTTCCAACCCCCTCAATCAATAACCTAATTTCTTACTCAGTGGCTCACAGTGAAGAATCCTGAAGTTGTTTTGTTAATACAATCACACTTTAAAATATTTGTTTGAACAGTTACCTGCATTGCTAAGACTGAAGCTATAGTCTAGTGAAGGATTACAGGGAAGTATTTTGAAAATGTGTTGTTGGCAAAATCCGTTTGGACTATGCTTCCAACATTCTTCTGACCTGTAAAGACTGTAATCAAATTTGATTAAGATACACTGTGAGAAAACAAAGATAACTTTTAAAGTGCCTCAATGCAAATTTGTATACCAATTTCATGTTTGAGGCATTATAGGTTAATAAGCACATACTATTTCTAAGATTAAAGAACAACAGTGTAACAGTTTTGTTATCCTTCCAGTTTTACAGAGGTCAAGTAGAAGCTGTAACTCATCTTTCACTAGAGTGTTTAGTCATGACACTTGATGTAGTTATCCCAAGCATAGGTAGAACCTATTAGTGCACATGTATATTTAAAATACTTGTTTGTATGATTACCCCATCTGAAGTCAAGGGACACTGTTATGGGTTGGGGAATGTATTCCAAATGTTTGCCAATGGGTTTGCAGACCACAACAACAATTTGGCGTCAAATAGCTGCTGTTTTAAGATGCTGTAATGCATTTTAATTATAGTCTTTCAACAAATATTTTTTTGTAACCAAAATGTTTTATTTTCAACCATAAATGGCCTGTACACCCATTACAATATTACAGCTCCCCAGCACAAGCAGGGCACATTCAATTGAACAAATATGGATCGATCAAGCAACAACTGAGCTCCTCACATATTATTGCGCGTACCAGGCTCTCCAGCCCCATTCAACAACAACCCTCCCTCATTCTCAATCCCTTGACCAATGCTATTCTTTTCAACTACATTTGTACCTTCCATCCATGAAGCCCCACTCTGTAGACCATCAAGCAATCACATTCCTAGCCCTTTTTATGCTGGGGTCAGTTAGGGCTCTCTCTAATCCTATGACCCTTCATCTGCCCAGTGTGCCATATGCACTGCCAACATCTGACATGCTCACAGGCTGCGGGAAAACATCTGGTGAGTCCGGGTCCAGTTATTTCAAACAGTCAACCAGATTTTCCAATGCATGCGCTGTCAATTGAGCCACGCCCTCTTGTCGCCTCTTTGAGCAGCACACTACTTTCGATCCCCCCCATTTAACAAGCTCATCCCGCCATTTAGCCACCCATGGATCCCAGTTGACTCTCCAATCCATCATAGCTTCCTGTCTTGCAAGGATCATAGCCAGATCAGTGAATCTATTGGTGGCCTTTTATTTGGACGGGCGAGGGAACCACAGTGTAAGCATGAAGTCTGGAGGCAATGAATTGCAAGATGAGTAACCTCATTAGCATAATCTTTGACCTCTTCCTAAAGTCTGGAGAGGGTAGGACAGGCTCATACCATATGGTACATCATAGCCCCAAGCTCACCACATCTAGGGCATGTCACCCCAGCAGTCCGGTATGATCTATTTATCTTACTGGGCGTAAGGTAGGCTATATGGCAGAAATAAAAATTAAATAACTTAAACCTGGCATCCCTAGACACTTTTGGAACATGCTTCAGAATGTGTGCCCAGTTTGCCTCTGGAGTTGGAGGAGCAAATAAGCTGGCAGCTCTTCTGTGTAGGGGGCTCAGCCATCCCTGCCCCCCAAATGTTTTTCAACCATCTCTACCACTGCCCTATGTAACAGGAGATGTCCGCTTGGGAGTTCATACTCCAGGCACAGATCCTCAAAAGGGAGAAGTTCCCCAGCATTATAAGAGCTCTCCCACCCAGGACATACCAATGGTCGCCCACTCCGGGTGCCCCTCAATTCACCTCCCAGCCACTGCATAGGTAAGTCAGGAGAGTGTGGGCATCATGTGCGGGTTTTTTGTAAGCAACTTAGCCAACAATGTTTCAGGACCAGTAGCACCCTAGAGCCCTCTTGAAGGAGCCAGAGGGGGCTTAAAAGGATTCAAAACAATTCCGGGCCTCAGAGACCACACAGTCCTCCACCCCTTCAGGGTGCTGTTGCCTATGTACCCACTGGCTAAACCACTGCAGTTGCACTGCCAGATAAAATGATTTCAAGTCTGGTGCCCCTATTCCTCCCTCCATACTGGTTTCTGCAATTTAGCCATCACTACCCAACACCTACCAGCCCCCCACACAAGCTCAATCATTAGCGATTCAAGGTCTCAAAACACACTGCGATGGACAAGCAGTGGCAAAGTTGACAAAAAAATAAAGCAGGCTATCATCTTAGCAAGGGAGACTAGTCCGGCCACCGACAGCGGCAACGATTTCCAAAAGTCAATGCTTGAACGCAGAGCCCCGAAAGTGGCTCCCATGTTACCTTCAAAGAGATCCCACATAGCTTTTCAACAATTAAGCATGTCTAAAGGCCATGCCCATTGGAAATTGACCAGGCAACTAGAAGCAAGATGTGGATAAAGGCATGTCCTCTACAAAGTGCCCACTATGCACAGAAAAGCTCATGTGCAGAAAGTACTAAGTAGGGTAGAACTGAGAGATGACAGATGGTCTTAAGTTCACCCATTTCTCATTGAGTGGATCAACATATATACATTTTGTAATGCAAATCCACCACTAAATATTAGTAAATCTGTGCTTGAGTGTCTGGTCCAGTTGAGCGCAAAGCCCTGTGCTCAGGATGTGTTTTCCTCTTAGGCAAAAGGACTTATTGAAAGAGTTTTTATAGAAAGGGGGTTTTGTGCTCTGTCTGAACTCAGGCCGTGACTGCTCTGCAAATACCATTTCTTTAGTATAGGCCCAATGGTCTTTGGAGATTGCTGCATCCCTGCAAAGAGTATCTGACGACTATCTGAGCTCAGAACCTCAATGTGTGATGTTCATTTACAGTTTGGTCTGCTTGGACAGGTGTACCTTCTCTAACAAAAAGAAAACATATTCCACAACTTTAAAATCATCCATACGATGAAGTGCCTCAATGGGACATTCTGTTCAGAACATCTCCAAGTCTAAAATGCCTGAGTGAACATAATAGGTAGCTTCAATTTTTGTTAACTGTCTGGCAACATTTTTGATTGCACTCATGCACTTCATTGCTACACCCAGCCTTCGGAGTAGTGCACAAGTGTGCTTTAATCTGACGGAATCCGCTAGGCACATTTTAGGCCTTTCTGAATTACTCTTCATTGTTTTGCTCTGCTAGTGCAACTTCCTAGAGCTTTTTTGCCTATTGCTGTCTGTCATTAAATGGTGAGAAACGAATGCGCCAAAGCACTCAACATAAGTAAATCAATGGTATTGTTGCCATGTATAGCATTGTCAAATAAAAAACAAAATCAGAGAACAGGAGTCATAGATTTGTTGTAGAGACTTGTATTATAGTGCAAGATAAAGCCAGTCCATTATACAGCCGCTGGGGGTCCAGTAACTAGTGAGCATGGAGGAGTGAAATTGCATAGATAGGTCGTAGCCCCATGCAAAGGGACCCACTTCACTTTTCACAGACCAAATAGGTGCACATGTACAATGATATTTCAGAAAGGACCACATAAGCATCTGGAATGCTTTTAGCTTGGTAATGGAGCCGCCTGCCCTTGCCGAGTAGCTGATGGGAAGTGAGCACACAATCAGACCTCGTGTCTTCCACAGATTGTCACATTTAATGATTCATGTATTGTTTTTATCTAACAAGAAAACTCTGTCCCTCCTTGCTCTGTTGGGTTCAGACGTCTTTGGTAATGTAACGGTTAAAATATTTGTCGATGAACACCCCCTGTACGGTTGACTAAAAACAAAGCTGAACCTGTTTGGGCAGCGGATGCACCCCTCCCTCCCCAACAACCCTCTCTATTAACTTCCAGAGATGTAGTTTGGAAAACCCTTCTAATTATAATAGAATCTCAATGCCATTATTTGAAAACACCAGTTTTTGACAGGATCGGTTCCCTTGACTCGGTGATAGCAGTTGCTCAAATCTTTGATCCATTGGGTAGCTTAGTTTTGAACATTTAATGCCACCTAGTGAATGTTCTCAGCTATCAACTCATCAGATCACAGTTCGATGGTACTACAAATGTCTTATGGATACATATAATTACAATGCAAGACAAGTAACTTCACAAATATCAAGGTAAGATTCCTGGAAATCTCCTCTGGAGGCGACCAGTTCTCCATTTACAAAATCCTGCCTTTGTTAATCAAACCTAATGTATCTTAAACAAAGTAAAACATGCTTTTCTAAAACCATAAATTCTAAATTCTATAATTAAAGATGTTCTCTTTTCATCCCTGTAAAGCAAACTTAACAGTATTTCACATACTGTTTAAATAAACATTTCCCTGTTTGTAAAAGAACATCATCTTTATGCTACCTATAAACATGTGATATAAGAATGCATGACAAGTAGCATGTAGTATAGTAATATATTGCTTTGTCTGGACTCATGGAACACTAAACCACTTCAGCCGTGTGGTTTATCAGATAAAATAGTGCATTGTGTTACTTCCTTCTTGTATGTTTGTTTTTCTAAATAAAATAGAAAACGAGTCATGTCAGAAAGGCATCTGGCTCAAACAAAGTTGCTCCAGGAATGTACTAGTATTCTTGAAAGAGCGAGAGTTCATCTCATGCTCCACTTAAACATGTCCGCTTCTCCTTCGGCATTGTGTTACACAGATGTGAGGACTGAATCGATCCCCATAACAGAAGGGCACCGGCGCTCCATTGCGCATGCTACAACATGATTTCCTATGTTCACCCAGACTACGTGGGTTAAAGGAGCCGCCTCACGCTCAAAACCTGATTTTGCCTCATAGGAATGTTTTTTTTACAAACTCACTTCAGAGAGGTTCCACGACTTGTTTGAGAGAGATTGCTTGTAAAAAAAAGTTTTACAATTGTTGCAGGAGGTCTCATCTTTCTAATTGGGATTTCCTTTTCTGCCCTAGTAAGTCGCTTTGCACAATATCCCAGGGTTCCATTTGTGACCCAGAGCTATAAAGGATTGGTGTAAAGGATTGGTGGGCCCTCACTGCCTCCTGTTTATCTTGTCTGCTCCTTACAGTGAGTGCTTCTATGGCATCTTCCCCTTCTTTGGTTTTCTCTCCTCAATTCAGAAGTATGATGCAGGTGGGGTAAGGTTCACCGACCTAGCTATGGGAATTTGGAAAGGGTAGCTACATCTTTCGTGGGAGACTGTTGTTTACTTCTAATGACCCTCCTAAGTATAGTAGCGATACAGGGCACTCTGGGCACCCGGTTTCGCTTGGTCTACCTGGCCCTGGTCCAGGGGAGAGAAGGGTAGAGTTAGCGGTGCTCTACTGGGAGCAGACCAGTAATCGGCTGGTTAGGTATCAAGGGCAATAGCGGTTTCAGGGTTTACTTCCAGCCCCTTGCCTGACCATGGGTGGGGTCAAGGCCTACCTGCTCCACTGCACACTGGGAGAATGGGAGGCTTCTTCTCCTAGGGAGAGTCCTTGCTGCGAACCCATCTCACATGTGTAGAGTTCTTCCTGGAAGTGAGTGTAAGCCTAAATTAATGAGCTCCTCAAGCACATGACACATGGAGCTTGCCATAACTGGCGAATATAAATGGCTTTTAAATTTTGTATTGTAGCAATAACTTTACTCAAACTGTATTTTTTGCCTGAGTCTTTGAGGCTCTTACAAACAAAAAAGAATTTGTTATGAGAAAAGGAACAAATGTGGTCCAAAATTGGCATTGTTGACTTCAGAAATAACGAGGTCAAAGGCCAAGTGGCTTGTAAACATTACTACAGCCTGCAATTGCATTACAGTGAAATATTATGCCTTCACCCATTACATATTTTTATATTACAGGTCTATTTTTGGGCAGTTAGTTAGAATAAGGGGGCACATTTACAAACCCCTTGCACCACTTTTGTGTAATTTTTCCCATGTTAAAAATGACGCAAAAGTGGAGCAAGGTGTTTGTAAATCTACCCCAAGGTGTTTTTCTCCAAACAGGGAAATGTTTATTGGAAATAGTAGGTGAAGTACTTGACTAAACTGTTTATTTGTCTGACCAGAAGAGAACTGTATATAGTTAAGACATTAGAATTAAAAACATAATATTTGTATTGTAAATAAAGACAATGTTCTTGTAGAAGTAAGAAATTGTTGAGGCTGTTCTCTTCAAGATGCAGCTAACCATGGTCACTGATTGGCATTAGAACATTTTAATTTTGTGTACATTTAATCAATAGAGTGTTGATAAAAAATGGACAGTGGTTGGACCGGTGGAAGTATATAGTTCTGTGGCTGCAAAGTTTACCACATTTGTATGGATTTATAGGACTTGTGCCATCATTTGCAACATAACTTGCAGATTTCAACAAAAATGTTTCCTGCTAAAATAGGTCGAATAAATACTGCCAGAAAATGTGCCTCATAATTTGTCTGTTCTTGCTGCATAATTTAGATAATCCAGCTGCATAATTTGGTCCTCAATTGCTGCATAACTGTACTGGTACTGTCAATGGCAATGCTCTGCAAAGAAGTTTGTTAGCTGTCATAAAGATTATGAAATTCATATTCACAGGTACCAACACAATATATACTTTTATACTACTGTAGTCTGTGCAATAAAATCATTCAACTATGTGTGTGCGTATATATGTATATAAATTCACTGATACAACCAAAGGTTACAGAGTCGTTATAGTTACGCTGCATTTTTACTCATCTAACAACATAGAAATTAAACAGTTATAGGTATACTTATAGTTATACTTATGTTAAGAAACTATGACTCGTTGCCTTAAGTTCTTAATGACACAAGTTATAGTTTCTTCAGAGAAGTATAACTATAGGTATAACTATAACTGCTGAATTTTTATGGTTTTGTATATGTAAAAAGTCAGCGTAACTATAACCACCTTGTAACATTTGGTTTATCAGTGAATTGCAGGTTTTTTTTCTTTGGGGCAGTATTTGCAGAGGAGCCGTGGCTAGTAATGTGCGAGAATAAAAAATAAAAAAAACAATTTTATGGTAATAAGGGTTCCTCAGGGACCTCTATATACAGGATACCAGTATCAAGCCCCCTTCTATCTGTTTTACAGTGTATATTCAATGCACCAAGCTGATGCGAGGAAACAAAATAGTGGCCACAACTTTTTTTTCAAGCTGCGGCTAGCCAATCAGGGTCTTTCTTGCAACTCCTGATTTATGGATAATTCCCTGGTAGCTCCGCAAATAATGAGTGTCCGCAGATATTTAAATTTGTTTTCCACTTAATATATCCCAAACTACTGAATGGATTTACACCATATCACAAAAAGCATGATCTGCATGCCAAGATTTAGCTTCCTGACAAATTTGCTGTAATTCCGCTCAGCGGTTCAACTGTATGCTTGTCTAAAGTTCCTATGGGAATTAACATGGGGAAAACACATTTTGTGACCCCCTTTTTTTTGGCCCATGCTTGACGGATCACCCTGAAACTTTCCACACTCCATGACAACTACAGGGCAAATTGTTTGTATACTTCCATGGAGCTTCATCAAGCAGCACCAAAGATATCGGAACCTGAAAATGACCTCTTCATATGGAAACTAGGTTGTAACTATAATGCTCCACCATTTACCTCCGAACTCAGGGCGGGTTCGTCTACGTGAGCAAAGGGAGGGTCTTGCTTGTTACTCAACTGAAAAAATCTGAGCATTCACAGGGTAAACAATCATTTAATAGCAGCAGCAGGTACGTTTCAGCGTAATTGCCTTCCTCAATGCATAACCTGCTAGCAATGTGGCACAGGAAATTTGGTTGGTTAATATTGTCCATCCGCTGTCTTGATTGGTGTTTTTTCAGCCAATGTGGAAGCTGCAACTCCTGTGTGTGTATATATATATATATTCACTGAAAAAACCGTAGGTTATAGACCATATATAGTTAGGAATTAGCATTTACAAAACCTTATTTTTCTCACACAATACCATTGAAATTCCATATATAGTTAGTTGCACTAAGTATATATCGCGCACCCGCAATCCACTGCTGATCATGTCACATATTACATCATTCATGACAAGGTCAGTGACATCACTGATGACATCACTGATGACATCTCAAATGACATCACTGATGACATCACTGATGACAACATCCAGTGACTGTATGTTTCTGTAAAGTTAAAATATGTCTTACATATTGAAGAATGAGTGGATGTATAAGTGTCTGGATGAAGGATTTAGTAGGTGCATGACTGACTGTATGAGTGAGTGATTAAATGTGTCTCACTGAGTGCATGGGTTAGTGACTAAACTGTCTTAATTTGTGCATCATTATGTCTGTTGTTCTGTAAACTGCTGCATGTGTTGATCAGTAGCTATATGAGTAACTATATGGGTTATTGATTGGTTGCCCAAGTATTTGTATGGGAGACTGAGTGTGTGTGTGGGTGGCTGGGAGGTGTATGGCTCTGTGCATAGATGTGTGAGCAGTTGATTCACTAGATGTATGGGTTCAAAAGTGCATGTGGAAACAGCTGTATGGGCGGTTGACTCTGTGCATGAGTGTATTGGTGAGTGAATGGATATCTCAGTGCTACATGTCAAAGTAAGTACATATGTAAAACACAGTACATGTGAGAGTTGACATATATAAATAACTGTGCATAAGAGCTAGTGAATGTGTGAGTGGCTGTATGGATCATTGTGAACTTGTATCAGGGATTTTATAAGAGAGTAAATATGTGTTACTATATTTTTGAATAAGTAAGGTGTGTATAACTGTATAGTTGAGAAAATGGAGGTGTGATTGATTCTTTGCATGACTGAGTAGGTGTGTGAGTAACTCCATGGATGAGTGACAGTCTGTGAGTGTCTGTTTACACTGAGTTTATCTAAGGTTATATTAGAGTCTGAAGAGGTTCATCGTATTATCACATGAATGATGTCATCAGTGATGTGATCAGTAATGTCAATTGAGATGTCATCAGTGATGTCATCAGTGATGTCATTTGAGATGTCATCAGTGATGTCATCAGTGATGTCATTTGAGATGTCATCAGTGATGTCATCAGTGATGTCACTGACCATGTCATGAATGATGTAATATGTGACATGATCAGCAGTGGATTGCGGGTGCGCGATATATAGTTAGTGCAACTAACTATATATGGAATTTCAATGGTTTTGTGTGAGTAAAATAAGGTTTTGTAAATGCTAATTCCTAACTATATATGGTCTATAACCTATGGTTTTTTCAGTGAATTTTCAAGGTTTTGTAAATGCTAATTCCTAACTATATATGGTCTATAACCTATGGTTTTTTCAGTGAATTTCAATGGTTTTGTAAATGCTAATTCCTAACTGTATATGGTGTATAACCTATGGTTTTTTCAGTGAATTTTCAAGGTTTTGTAAATGCTAATTCCTAACTATATATGGTCTATAACCTATGGTTTTTTCAGTGAATTTCATAGGTTTTTTAATAGCAAATATCTATATGTATGAAAGTAATAATTTTTATTAGAAATTTTAAAATGTGTAAATATTTTTATTTTTTATTATGTGCCCCAGTACGCGCCCCGGGGCGCTCCCGAGGCACGTACTGGTGAACGTACCGGGGAGCGTTCCGTGAGCGCTGCTCCCGCGAACGAAAACAACATGATGACGTTTCGCGTAGTCGCGTGATGCGCCGCGTAAACGTGACGCATCGCGTAACCGAGTGATGCGTTTCTTTGGCGCGCTCCGTAAACGTACCCGGAAGCGCTCCGTGGCGCGACCCGGAGCGCGAAACGTAAGCGCGCCGGGGCGCGTAGCGTAAGCGCGTCGGGACATGTGACCTGAAAATAACACTTTTCATTGGTTCTCAACTTTTTTTTTCTACAAATGATGAAAGCCCCCTCCTCTTTTCCTCTTTTCCTCATTCTTACTTTTTTCTTTGAGAAAGCAAGAGCTATCTGTGAGACATGGCTTCAGTAGTAGCTGCAGCTAGTGCACCCCCACCACCACCACCACCACCCAGAAAGGAAGGTCCACCACCACAGATCCTTCCAGGAGTTGAAGAAGAGGAGGAAGAAGATGATGAGGACCAACAAACCATAACATACTTGCCTGAAGAACCAAGACAAAGCCATGTCAAAGTTCATTATATATGGCAGTATTTTTCCATTCCTGCTGGGCAAAAAAAAGTGAATGCCCCGAAGGTGACATGCTTAATTTGCAAAGAGGTCATGTCCAGGGGCAACCCAAATAAAAAATATTCATTTGGGAACTACACAATGATCCGCCACATGCAGAGGTGGCACCCTAACAATCTGGCACAAGCTGAGGTACGGGATCTGGCTCAGAAAAAAAGAGACCATCAGGCCAGCACCTCATCAGGTGAATCTTCATTTGCAGCACCAGAAGGGCGCGAAACAGTACCAAATATACAAGAAAAATTTGGTGTAATAAAAATGGTCTGCATTTTTTGCGGAAAGACCCTCTGCTACGGGGAACTACGCATTCACCTTATTAATGCTTCCATCGACAACCACAACTGCAGCAAGAGAAGAAAGCAGTAGTTTTTTTTTTCTTTTCCTCTCGAGCCACTGTTAATTCCCAGTTTTTTGTTTCTTGTTTTTTGTTGAGCCCTTTATAATGGCTGTTTTTCGTTGTTTCCCCCCAAAAAACATAAAATTGTTCAAAAAATACAAAAAAACCCAAATGTTCAGAAAAATCAAAAAAATATATAAAACAACAAAAACATAAAAAAAGTTCTTTTCAGAACTACCTCCCATTTTAAAAAAATTACTAAAATTTTAAGCACTCTTGACTTCATTTTTCTCATTAATGCGCTTCCCGGTGCGCGCACCGGAGAGCGCCCCGTTAGCGCAATAAAAAAAGAAACAAAAAAAAAACAAGAGAAGGAGAGCAAAATAAGAAGAAAAATAGTAAAGGATGTGGAATGAGAGGTAGGGATAGAACCGGACTAAAAGAACAATCCTGAGGGAAAGTGTTAAGAAAACAGTGAGCAAAAGTAAATAGGAATAAAACAAGATGTATGATAGTGACTAAGGTTAAAACATGTGGAATAACAGAGAGAAAAAACAGAAAGCAGAAAAGAAGAAGTGACAGAAAAGGAATGATTGAAACAGCAAAGAAATGTAAATAACATAGGGGCATATTATCAACACAGACGATAAAATTTTCACTGCTTTTATCGGCAGAAAACTGCCGCTAAAGCCACTTTTGCGGCAGAAAACTGCCGCTAAAGCCGCTTTTGCAGCAGTTTTATGCCAATAAAAGCAGCGATAATTTTATTGCCTGTGTTGATAATATGCCCCTTAGTGTGCTTGAACTACAGGGAGAAAGCATAATGAACAAGTAGTGAAAGAGTGATCAGTCAGAGACAGTGAGAGTAATAGAACAGGAGTGAGGAACTATGAGAACAGAGGGACTGAGAAAAGGAGTAGAAGGAGTAGAGTAAGTAAGTAATAGAGAAAGGAATGAGGGAAATAGCAAAGGCAGGAAACTGAGGGTTAAAGAAATGAAGTAGTGGAACTAATAGAAGTTAAATGTGATAGAAATGTAACGAAAAGAGTACAAAACATTTACCTTATAATTGTCGTTAACTTAGTCACTTGTTATTTTTATACTTTCAATCTGTGAAAGAAAGAACAAAAATTTGAAAAATATTAAAACATGTATTTAAAAATTAGAAAAGACAAGGGAAAAGATTGAAGGACAAACAGTTTTTCAACAACTTTGACACTTACAGAAGCCTCTGCTTCTCCATGCCCCCTACACAGTCCTAAATATATACATTTTAAACTAACAGTATCTTGTTGCAGATGAAGTGAGGCCTATCTTGTAACATGGTGCATCTTTTGCATCACTGCTGCATCACATAAGTGATGCAACAGCGGCGCAAAAGAGGCGCATGGCCATCATAAATCTGCCCCAAACATTTTAAATGATTGATTCAGGATGCCGATAAGGTGTGCCCTATCCAGGGGTTTGTTTGAGGTGAGGCCTAAACAGGGTTGCAGATGAAATTTAGACTTGTTGAAGAGTACAGAGGAGATAATACATGTCCATGCCTACCAATGAAGTGAGTCATGTCCACTGCACTCTTTAACAAAGGCCAGACCTCCTCTGTCTCCCTGGACAGGCCTAAACCTGATCTGCACAATGTGATTCGTAATGTTAGGAAACACAGGTGATGTAATTGAAAAAAGTGCAATTTCTTTTGCTCATTTCACAATCACATCACTTGTGTTTCCTTTGCTTAGGTATCTCATTGTGCAGATGTAGTCCAGCATATGAAAGAGTACGCAGAAAGTGCAGCACTGCATGCAACAACTTTGACACTTACTGAAGCCTCAGCTTCTGCATGCCCCCTACACAGTCCTAATTATATACATTTTAAACTGACAGTATCTTGTTGGAGATGAAGTGAGGCCTATCTTGCAACATGGTGCATCTTTTACACTGCTGCTGTGTCACAAAAGTGACGGAACAGCGGCGCAAAAGAGGCGCACGGCCATCATAAATATGCCCTTAACATTTTAAATGATTGTTTCTAGATGCTGATAAGATGTGGCCTATTCACAGATTTGTTTCAGGTGAGTCCTACTCAGGGTTGCAGATTAAATTTAGGCTTGTTGAAGAGTACAGAGAAGATAATACATGTGCAGACCTACCAACGAAGTGAGTCATGTCCACTGCAGTCTTGAACAAATGTCAGACCTCCTCTGTCTCCTGGAACAGGCCTAAACCTCATCTACACAATGTGATGCGTAATGTTAGGAAACACATGTAATGTAATTGAAAAACGTGTAATTTCTTTTGCTCATTCCACAATCACATCACCTGTGTTTCCTTTGCTTAGGTATCTCATTGTGCAGATGTAGTCTATCATATGAAAGACTACGCAGAATGTGAGCACTGTATGCAACAACTTTGACACTTACAGAAGCCTCAGCTTCTCCATGTCTCCTACACAGTTCTAAATGTATATCATAAATACAAAAAGTACAGAATTAATTATACATGTTAAATGGTTTATTTTTGCTGTTCTCGGAATTTATCAAATTTCACTAAAAACAGTGACTTGAAGGTATTCATCATATAACAGCGGGGAAAAAAACCCACAATCAAAATGATTGTGTTTAAAAAACCCATATAACATAACTAATCAGAAATCAGAACTCCTGAAAAGTAACTTACTTTCCATGACGTCGAAGGATATCCTATGAACAGCTTACACTCTGCTGTGCTGTTATTATTTTCAGCCCGCCACTTTCTGAAAGAAAAGCTCCATTGTTTTGACAAATATGTTACATACAATAAATGACTTCTCGCTCTCTACCGCACTTTTCCACAAGGCCAAATCGTGTAAGAGCCATTTATAACTCTTGGAATTCTTCTAAGCAAATCCCGTCATTTTGTATTTCCGCAACTTTCAGAAAGAAAACGTTCAAGATCACTTTCACAATCCTGTACTAGTAATATCTCACCCTTCTTGCTCACTCATGTTCCACATTTCCTATGACACTGATACTGCTTACTATGAAGCAGACTTACACTACCTCTATGACTACTACAATTATTTAATTCTCTACATCACTTTTAATCACAAAGCAATTTAAAACAGTAGATAAAATTATATCAACCCCTAGAATCATTATAGGCCAGTTACCTACCCTAAATTCTCTTTTCTGAAAACAGAAAGTAAGAATATTTTTAAGTAAAAAGGCAACATTGTATCGTAGTCAAATGGGAATGATTTTCGAAACAGCAGCTTTTTTTACATTTTCAATAAGCTGTGTAATAAGCGGATCTTGTCAAAGGACCATCGTGTCATATAATAGCTGCAGTTACAAATGTTCTTCCTAAAATCAACGACTGTGTAGCCACAACATTTGTAATTAAAGTTGAAGACTTACTTTCATCAGGTTTATATAGTTGGAATTTTAAAATGACATTATAACCAAAAGTTTGGACAAATAATCTAGACAGCATTGCAGACTTACATTACCTCTACTCCATGTTTTGATTGGCTGCTTGAATTAGCTTATAAAAAAAACAGTTTTTCTGAACTCATTCAAAGTGCAGTTATTTTTCCATGACGTTAAGTGTTATGGTAAGAACACCGTTTGCTTTGGGAAATACTCTGTTGTCCTTTAACTAATCCGTGCCCACCACTTTCTGTAAGAAAACCTTCTTTTTTTCCAGGAACTATTTAAAACTCAAAAATAACTTTTGACTCTGTACTACACTTATCCTCAAGGCCAAATAGTGTAGGAGCCATTAGAACCTCTTGAAATTCCTCAGAGCAAATCCCGAGATTCCTTCCCTAAAATTTTGGTTTTAAAAACACCAGGTAAGAATTTTTAAGGTCAAAAGGCAATTTTGTTTTTAAAGTTAAAACAGAATCATTGCAGAATGACCAGCCGTTTCTAGACTTTAAATAAGCTGTGTAATGTCCTGATGTTGTTGAAGGACCGTCATGATATATAATTGCTGCAGTTACAAAAGTCCTTCCTGATATTGACAACTGCGAAGCCACAAAATTTTTTATTAAAGTTGTCAATTTTGTTCCATCAGGCCTACATCGTTGGAACATTAAAATGAGATACTGGCCATATGTTCGTATAAATAATGTTGACAACATTTCAGACTTACATTGGCTACACTCCATGTTGTGATCAGCTGCTTTTACTAGCTTATTAAAGGACACTGATTTACTGTCTGGCAAAGTTAAATATATAAATTTTTCTGAGTCTACACTAGTAGTACTTGATACCCTACAGTTCTCGCAGTCATGCTGCCATTGATAAGAAAGCCCAAACAGGTGATCTACATCTACACCTTCATCATGCAATACATCAAGCATATACATTAAAAACTCCTGACAATCTTGCTGAATATTTTGAGAGAATTGTGTTTGACCTGAACATCTGTCTAACAGATTTCGAATTTCAGACACACTTTCTATTTTTGTTCTATCAGTGTTACATTTCTCTAACACAGAATTCAACAAACTGCAAAATCTTTGATCCGAATTGACCACAATCTCTTCTTTTACATTTTCTAGAGAAAACAAAACATTAACCACTACATTAGCATAGCAGTTGACACCAGAACTGTTTTCAAATTAAAAACCAACAACATCTTCAACAAAATCCTTTTTCTTTCTGCTTATAATTTCTGGTTCATCGACTTTTCGTCTTTTTGCTACAACCTCCCTACTATTGGTCACATTTCTTCGTTTCCGGCCTACCACACGTTTCTCAAACAAAGGATATTGAGGCAAATGTGGCAGATACTCTCTTCTTAACCTATTGTATTCCTTAACACAATCTAGATCCGCACAAATGTTTGTGACATCACACTCAATCAAGTACAATCCCAATAAAGTTCTAACTCGTGACAATGCCACATATGCCATACCCTCCTTGAACACAGAACTGCCAATATTCACCAATGCACTGTCTACACTTAAACCTTGCGATTTATGGATTGTCACCGCATATGCCAAGCAAACAGGAAACTGCTTACGGCGAACATATAAGTCTTTTACAAGCAAAAACCTAGCAGAGCAACGACCAATTAGCTGTACTTCCTCAATGCCATCAAATTTAATTTTTAAAAATTCAATTCCATCTCTATTTCTGTATTTCACAAAATCAACAACATTACCCATTGATCCATTTACCAGACCTCTTTCAACATGTAAATTCCTTCTTAAAATTATACGGCAATTTAAGCACACATTCAGAGTCTTTTCAAAACCTGCAGTTTTAGATATAGTCTTCTCTAATGAATCCACTTTTGATTTCAAATTCTCAGACAAAATAATTGTTGATCCCATATGCTCTACTCTGTCAATAGCTTCCAGTTTCACAATCTCTTGGTTTTCTAAATACAACATTTTGTTGTTGAAGATCGCACATTCTGCAAGAGTTGGCATCAAACATATTCCAGATTTCTTCTCATTAATTTTCTGAAAAATATTCTCAGGCACAACGTCTTGTTCTGGATACAAATTTGACAGTAATCGTGCATGTAAAGCTTCTTTCCCATGCTCGGTCACTTTTCCGATTCTAACATCTTGTAGAATATTCTTGTAATCTTCATCCTTCGCCTGACGCATATTTTCACGCAGTTCAGCATAATTGAAGTTTAACCATATATTAACGTTGCCAATGCTCCCTAGGCACTTCCTGGTATCTTCATGCGTGAGCATTTTGAACACAGGTTGTCCTTTCACTGGTGTCAGCTGCAGAAGATCACCGAAAACTATTATGTGTTTGCCACCAAATAACACATCATACTCTGTTTTGAGAACTTCTTGCATTCTCAAATGCACAAAGGCAAGCATGACATTGGAAACCATGCTTACTTCGTCAATGATAAGAAGTTTCATTTTCTTCAAGACTCTTGAAACTTCACAACAAGCATCTCCAGATAACTTGTGGTATTGTAATTTGTTATCATGCTCCACTGGCAGCATCAGTAGACGATGCAAAGTAATACCTTTAATGTTATGTGCTGCCAGTCCAGTTGGAGCGGTGACAACACAAGACAGCGATGACTCAGTCCTTTTCTGCAAATAACATGAAATTGCTTTAATGAGGAAACTTTTTCCAGTTCCCGCTTCTCCACTCACGTACAGTCGGACAGGCTTCAACGACGTACATGAGCACTCTTTCTTCTCATGACTTAATCCATGATCAATTTGGTTGGTAACATCGTCATATATTTTCCTCTGCTCAACGTTGAGTTGTCTTTCCAAGTCTTCTAAGTTAACCGCATCCTCCTGAGCATGTGCCATGGCTCTTTCCACTTCAATCATGGCAGTGGCAGCTTCATTTTCGATAACTGGTCCTCCTAGTGGATCCTGACTCAATGAAACAGAACTCTGACTGTCCTGAGAACTGTCTCTAGCAATCTCGGCTGCAATTGTTGCTTCCTGCTCGATTTCCGCATTCAACATTTCTAGATATTTGGGAAAAACAGGACATTCTATGGTCTCCTTGGCGGCATTGAAAGAGTCTTCGTAACAGAGGAAATCTCCAAGCAGTTCCTCTTCTGCACGCCAAGGCTTGAAAAGTTGCAAAAGTGCTAAAGAGAAAAACTCTTTTTTTTCAGCAGATTCGCCACTCAATTTTCGATGGTTTACCAAGTGGCATTTTCTTTGCTTGACCAGACATCCCTCACTTCCAATTACAGCATACACTCCTTTATCAATATCTTCTTTGATGTTCCTCTTGAATATGTAATTTTGTAGAACCTCATACAGACAAACATTCTCGAGGTGACTGCTTCTATTTGGATAATATGTATCCAACATGTTTGTCTTCAAAATATCGGTATTGTTTGGCTCCTTTTCCGCCAAATACTCAATTTCCCGCACAGGTTTCAGAACTCGATTACGCGTTCCAGCAAGACCAAGACTCGCCCAAATGATACTCCTGGATTTGGCATAGAGACTTGCTGAAGATAACCGGTCAGAACATTCGTAAGCTCCGATTTCTCGATGCGACAACATCTTCAGACTGAATTTGTACAACTTCTTACTGAGGCTCTTTTCATGGGAAATATCCTCCCACATATCCTTCAATTCTGTCTTTTCCTTTTTGGTGATGTAAGATGTCACATACCGAGCCACAGCCATACAGTTATCAGCCACAAACTGTATATCCATGTTAGCATTCCACATGGACAAAATCACTGGGTTGTAGTCGTTGATGTACTTGGACTCTTCGTTCCTTTTCAAATTGTATGTGTTTTTAGGTGATTTCTTCATCACATTATGTCGCAGCGAAGACATCAAACTGTTCACTCTTCCTTTAGAAATCACCGGTCGTGGAAAGCCGAAACGACATTTTGTGTAGAACTTGTCCTTGTTTCTGAATTTACGACGACAGTACTTTCCGCAACGATGGCTTTGGAAGCGTAAAACTTGTTCTCTTAGACTTTTGTCTTCCTTTGCCTTTGGAACAGCACATGTAGAATACTGTTCTATGAAACTCATCACTAAGTCATCCGGATCTGTTCCAAATTTGGGTGCATCTTTGATCCACAGCAGCATATGTATATGAGGAGCACCTCTTGCTTGGTACTCCTTTCTCCAGAAGAAATCCAACACCTCTCCAAGAGGTGGATTTTTCTTGTTCATGATGAAAGACATCATAGCTTCAAATCTATGATTGAAGTACCTGCATACATTCACTGGATCCAAAGAGCACAGTTCTCCGGGTGTCTTGAATTCGATATTTTCAATGTTTCCATTTGCCTCTCGTAGAAATTCAAGTAAGTCTTCCCAGCCATACTCGGCACAGCTGAGAGTGAGGAACAATGTGGGAGTTCCTAAGTTCCTCAGCATACATTTTAAATCACCATGACGACGGTACCAGTACTCATTAGTACCACGCTGACACGCCATGAGATTAATCAGGTGAGAATCCAAAATACTGTCTTGCACATTGACTTTATCCATAAAGTCACTTGCCGAGATGTTTTGCATCTGTACACCACTTTTCAAGATGTGGTTCACTGCATATGACAGTCCAGACAGATCGCTTTCAAACAGGAGATGAAACAAATAGGGAATGCATTGACGAAACCTAGGATCTTCTGCATACAATCGTAAAGTCCGGTATTCAGAAGCAGGAATTTGATCAGGTCGCTCATCATATCTTCCTCCTTGACCTGTTGGAAATAGCTGTGGGAAACACCGAGCTTCCAAACTTTCCTCCCAAACACTAATGGGACTCCCTTTGGCTTGTTTCATTTGAAACAACTCAATAGCATTCCCCATGACTTCCTTGGAATGCAAAGGATGAACACTATAATGTTCATATATTTCTTCATTTTTAGAGGGTTCTACTTTCTCAATTTGACCACCACACAAATCGCTATCCTCTTCTTCACTTACTTCCTCTTCTGCAACACATACATTCTTGTAGTACTTATTGTTTTTCTTCAAATACAATGTTGCCTTTTTGACTTTCCTAACATCCACTAAATCTTGCCATATTTTCTTACTCTTTGTCGGAACCCCATTAACTAAGATAACCAGAGGTTCCTCTTCCACTTTTTCTACTCCAATTGTATTAATGTTTTTCTTCAAATCTGGAGGCAAATAAACAACTCTTCCCTTTAATCCTCTCTGTAAATCTGATGGAGGCAATTTCCCTGTCTTTGGCTCCATTCTTACAATAGCCTGAAAGGGATGGATACTTTGAATCAAAATAGATTCATAAGTATTTAAATCCTTCAATTCAGAAGGAATCTCAACCAATTCCAGATTATTATGAACCGCTCTAGCAGGCATCCGGTTTTGATTTAATTTGTTACAACAATAAGTACACACACGTTGGTCCAATCCCAAATCAAAACAATTTTCTACCATCAAGTATGTAGCAAAATCCTTCCATTCACTATTATTTTCCATTTCACTTTTCGCATATAAATCCACTAACTTAGTCTGATTCTTATAATAAGTGCGTCGACAACACACACAAGTGAAATTAGGCCTTTCACTTGATTTCACCTGAAACGTGGCAATTTCCTTCTGAAAATTATCTGTACTGGAAACCTGTACACTCTCTTCCACATTACCCTCTTCTTCTGGGTCAATTTCAACATTCTCCTCTTTACTTGCAAAGTAACAAAACTCAATTTCTTCACAAATATTCTTCACATCTATTTCAGAACCATGCAAAAGAGCAGTGCATAATTGTTTAAGCATAATTGCTGGACTCTTAGCATAATACAACATTCTAACTAATTTCCTCACTTTATTATGATGCACTGCTAGCATCCTGAAATGATGAAAAACACTCTGGCATACTCTCCTGGAAAGACAAGCCAGTGAATGACCATGCAAACCTGTCACTTCTCTCACTCTGCAAGGATCTAATTCTTGCAACAACTTCATTTTCTGCTTTAAACTTTTTTTATTAAATGTCCGTACAAAATCACAAAGCAAATTGATGGAATCCTGTCGCACACTGCAAATACTACTACACTTCCAGATATACACTGGTCCCTTAGGACGTCTTCCTAAAACCTCATTACCTAACACCTCTACTGCCTCTGTTGTCACAAGTTTTTCTTTTTCAACTGGACAACCATCTTTCACCTCATAAGCTCGACCACTGGTGTCAACTGCATGCACCAAATCATTATCCTGGAAATAACTCTCCTCATTAAAAAATGCCTCACAACTTGAACTATGCATCCATTCTCCTGAAAAAACTTCACAAAAATTACTACGATTAACTGTTCTCTTCCATCTACTATTTCTTTTGAAATCATAAATTGCCTTGTTTAGCTTCCTAATTCTATTGATTATCAAAATAAATAACTTTCGCTTAATTTCAAATGCCTGATCAATAATTTTCTCCACTTTTTTTTTCTCTTATAAAAAACCACTTTCTGTTGACCTTTCTTAATATTTTTAACAAATTGCCAATTATCCTGTTGCGGAACATTCGTCTACGAATGTCCCTAAACTGATTTTTCCTTCTACTACCATGCACAGAGTTATCTCCTGCTCTAGCAGTAACATTTTTGATTGGCCTTTCCTTTCCGTTTAAATTCGTTCTCCTTTTCTGGACTAAAACATTTTCTGTAGTATTACTTTTTTTTCTACAAATATTTCTTATGAATGATTTCGTTGTCTTACCCGGAGCTTTCTTGGTGACTTGACGAGTTTTTATTGTAGAGGACTGCTGCAAAAAATTTGTAAGCTGCTGTCTTTGGCGTATTGTAGCCTTTCGGTTTCGTTGTTTAGACGGCATTATGTACTTTTGAATTGATCTGCAGTTGAATCTGTGGTAAAATATAATTAAAAATGTTATTAACCACTATTAGCAAACAGTAAATCAATAACAGTCGTCAAAAATTTAACACACTACTTGTCATTTTTTCATATATAATAATTTTTAGTGCATTGGCAAATTTAGTAGTCACAAATAGTAGCAAAGAAATGGAATACTTCTACATTCACCTGTGCTGTTTTATATGTGAATCTGAACTAATTTTATTAGCATATTTGACTATTTTATTAAAGACACTACACACAACCTGTTTTTGAAGTTGTGTTTAATTTTAAATGATACGGTTTACATGTTTACTTTTCATTTCCAGTAACTTTTAAAAATACATGTTTATAGTTCCATAGGCTCAAGCAGGTCAGCTTCCCACCCTATGTCATACAATTCTGACAAATCGGCATCCTCATCATGTTCTTCATTATCCTCAGGATTTAAATCATCCAAGGGATCTACTTCCACTGATGTTTCAATCACAATTTCAATGATAATATCGAGATCAACAGATTGCTCATTATCACTCATGCTTGATGTTGTCGTTATCTTTAAAGAAAGAGAACAACAATGAGATGTTGCAGAGTAAGAGACAAATCTCAGAGACTATAATTGTACAATTTTTTAACAAGAGTAACATTTTGCAGATATTATTTAACCATGTCCAGCGATGCTGCGGAGGTGAGGCCTATGTCCAATTTTTCAGTGAACAAGGCTCATTTCTTCTTAACCTTGGATAAGCCTCACCAACTCTGTGTCCCCTGCTCATACTTAAATGTAAAGGGGCAGATTTATGTTAACAGGCGCATCCCCAAGGATGCACCAGTTAACGTGCGTTGTTGTTCTGCCACCCATGATGTGCCGCATTTACAATGTGGAGCACCATTGAGCAAAAACAGCACAGATGCGTCACGCATCTGTGTCGCAAAAGCATCACATTGCAGGAATCACGTCGTAAGAGCGACATGTCTACTGCAATGCACAGGGGCAAGCCACACATTGCATGGTGCATCACTCCTTATGCCTGTTTCAAACAGGCGTAAGGATTTCATTCAGCAATGCCATAAAGCTGACTCAGTGAAATCTTCTAAATTTCACTGTGTTAGTTTTACAGGGCTTTCATGCAAATGAATGCCCACCCTGCAACAAAACGCCTATATGAAACCTGACGCAGGTTTCATGTGGCACAGGACTTTACACCATGACACATCTGCCTAGATGCATCAAGTTGTAAATATGTCGCAACATAGCACATCTTTTGCACCGCCGCTGCGTCACAAAAGTGACGCACAGCGGCGCAAAAGAGGCACACGGCTATCATAAATCTGTCCCTAACATTTTAAATGATTGATTCTTGATGACGATAAGGTGTGGCCTATCCAGAGGTTTGTTTGAGGTGAGGCCTACTCAGGGTTGCAGATGAAATTTAGGCTTGTTGAAGAGTACAGAGGAGATAACGATTTCATGTGTCTTAGGGCATTTTAAGTCACTTCCCGATGAATGTAGGTATATAATTGCTTTACAAGATGTGTTTAAAAACGTTTTTGAGATCAATTAGATTTCTGGATATGTACTGCTAGAGTTTCATAGGTTGCTTGGGGCATATTTATAAGGCCTTTGAGTCTCTCTGATGTTATTTTTCCCATTTTAATTTAAGACCTTTCCCCGTGGTGCAAGGTCCTTGTAAATACGCCCCCATCTGTGCTTGGCAAATTTAGATTTTGATTCTTTGAGTTACATAGCCATGTTAAAAGTGACCCAAAAATGGTGCAAGGGTCTTAAAAAAACGATTTCATGTGTCTTAGGGCATTTTAAGTCTTTTCCCCTTGAATGTAGGTATATAATTGATTTACATGATGTGTTTAAAAACGTTTTTTGAAATCAATTAGGTTTCTTGATATGTAGTGCTAGAGTTTCATAGGTTGCTTGGGGTATATTTAAAAGCCATTTGAGTCCCTTTGATGTTATTTTTCCCATTTTAATTAAAGACATTTCCCCGTGGTGCAAGGTCCTTGTAAATACACCCCCATGTGTGCTTGGCAAATTTAGATTTTGATTCTTTGAGTTACATGGCCATGTTCCATACAGTGCTCACCTTCTGCGTAGTCTTTGATATGCTAGACTCCATCTGCACAATGAGATATGTAAGCAAAGGAAACACAGGTGATGTGATTGTGAAATGAGCAAAAGAAATTCCCCATTTTTCAATTACATCACCTGTGTTTCCTAACTTTACAAATCACATTGTGCAGATGAGGTTTAGGCCTGTTCACGGACACAGAAGAGATCTGACCTTTGTTCAAGAGTGCAGTGGACATGACTCACTTCATTGGTAGGCCTGCACATGTATTATCTCCTCTGTAGTCTTCAACAAGCCTAAATTTCATCTGCAACCCTGAGTAGGCCTCACGACAAACAAACCTCTGGATAGGCCATACCTTATTGTCATCCTGAATCAATCATTTAAAATGTTAGGGACAAATTTATAATTGCCGTGTGCCTCTTTTGCGCCGCTGTGCGTCAACATTTAGGACTGTATGTTGCGACATATTTACAACATGATGCATCTAGGCAGATGTGTCATGCTGTAAAATCCTGTACCACATGAAACCAATGCAGCAGTGATGCAAAAGATACACCATGTTGCAAGACAGGCCTCACTTCATCTCCAACAAGATATCGTCCGTTTAAACTGTAAACTGCTACATTGCTTTCATGTGGTACAGGATTTTACAGCATCTGCCTAGATGCATCAAGTTGTAAATATGTCGCAACATAACGCATCTTTTGCGGCGCCGCTGCGTCACAAAAGTGACGCACAGCGGCGCAAAAGAGGCACACGGCTATTATAAGTCTGTCCCTAACATTTTAAATGATTGATTCAGGATGACAATAAGGTGTGGCCTATCCAGAGGTTTGTTTGAGGTGAGGCCTACTCAGGGTTGCAGATGAAATTTAGGCGTGTTGAAGACTACAGAGGAGATAATACATGTGCAGGCCTACCAATGAAGTGAGTCATGTCCACTGCACTCTTGAACAAAGGTCAAATCTCTTCTGTGTCCGTGAACAGGCATAAACCTCATCTGCACAATGTGATTCGTAAAGTTAGGAAACACAGGTGATGTAATTGAAAAATGTGGAATTTCTTTTGCTCATTTCACAATCACATCACCTGTGTTTCCTTTGCTTAGAAATCTCATTGTGCAGATGGAGTCTAGCATATCAAAGACTACGCAGACGGTGAGCACTGTATGGAACATGGCTATGTTACTCAAAGAATCAAAATCTAAATTTGCCAAGCACACATGGGGGTGTATTTACAAGGACCTTCCACCACGGGGAAATATCTTTAATTAAAATGGGAAAAATAACATCAAAGGGACTCAAATGCCTTTTAATATACCCCAAGCAACTTTTGAAACTCTAGCACTACATATCAAGAAACCTAATTGATTTCAAAAAACGTTTTTAAACACATCATGTAAATCAATTATATACCTACATTCAAGGGGAAATGACTTAAAATGCCCTAAGACACATGACATAGTTTTTTTAAGTCCCTTGCATCATTTTTGCGTTACTTTTAACATGGCTATGTAACTTAAAAAATCAACATCTAAATTTGCCAAGCACACATGGGGGCGTATTTACAAGGACCTTGCACCACAAGGAAATGTCTTCAAATAAAATGGGAAAAATTACATCAAAGGTACTCAAAAGCCTTTTAAATATACCCCAAGCAACCTATGAAACTCTAGCACTACATATCAAGAAAACTAATTGATTTCAAAAAACGTTTTTAAACACATCATGTAAATCAATTATATACATACATTCAAGGGGAAATGACTTAAAATGCCCTAAGACACGTGAAAGCGTTTTTTAAGGGCCTTGCACCATTTTTGGGTCATTTTTAACATGGCTATGTAACTCAAATAATCAAAATCTAAATTTGCCAAGCACAGATGGGGGCGTATTTACAAGGACCTTCCACCACAGGGAAAGGTCTTAAATTAAAATGGGAAAAATAACATCAGAGAGACTCAAAGGCCTTATAAATATGCCCCAAGCAACCTATGAAACTCTAGCAGTACATATCCAGAAATCTAATTGATTTCAAAAAACGTTTTAAAACACATCATATAAATCAATTATATACCTACATTCAAGGGGAAATGACCTAAAATGCCCTAAGACACATGAAAGCGTTTTTTAAGGCCCTTGCACCATTTTTGGGTCACTTTTAACATGGCTATGTAACTCAAAGAATTAAAATCTAAATTTGCCAAGCACACATGGGGGCGTATTTACAAGGACCTTGCACCACAAGGAAATGTCTTAAAATAAAATGGGAAAAATTACATCAAAGGAACTCAAAAGCCTTGTAAATATGCCCCAAGCAACCTATGAAACTCTAGCAGTACATATCAAGAAACCTAATTGATTTCAAAAAACGTTTTTAAACACATCTTGTAAAGCAATTATATTCATACATTCATGGGGAAGTGAGTTAAAATGCCCTAAGACACATGAAAGCATTTTTGTAAGACCCTTGCACTATTTTTGCGTCTCTTTTAACATGGCTATGTAACTCAAAGAAACAAAATCTATTTGTAAAACACTTGACACAAACCAACATTTTAAATACACAACTTTCTTCATAATTTTCTCCCTAAAGCATACTAATTCTCTATATAAATTAAATGAATCTTTTCTCACCTTAGCAAATACTTTATGAGTTTCAAAACAGTCTCAGACACACACCAATTTGTCTTTAGCAGAGCAAAAGGTATGCACTCCAGAGTCTGCAAGCAACAATGCCACAGAAATGCTGTAATTCATCACACATATCTCTCATGTCACCCAATCAAAACTCTTCCCTCACTTTTTTCAAATCAACACCCTTCCCCCCTCTGCCCTTTCTGCATTTTTTTCCATAGCAACCACCTCCTGAAAGACCTCTGATGTTTGCAAGTTCACACAACAATGTTTCAATTGAACTCTGAACTCTCAGTACACCTGCGTATCCAGTGCAATCTTTCATAAAATGATTTTTTCTTGACCATTCAAATTACATCTTTCAAAGAACTCATCCATGCACCCTAACTTTCTGTTTTCAGCAATCAAAATCCACCAATCACTGCTACTGCTTCATTAACACAGAAACTCCACAGTTTTTTTCATTTTAAACTCTTATTTTTTCAACTGCCATTTCATTGCCACACTTCATCTGACTGCAGCAGAACCTTCTCTCACCATGTTTTCTGTCTGGATTGTTGGACATAGTTATATCCACTGGGCTCAAAGGTTTGCTGATAACAGAAATTTACACAACCTCAATTTACAAAATGTGGAAATCAAGTGGATTGGCCACAGAGGATTAAAATGTCACCAATTGATACCATTGGTGAAAACCTTTTTGCATTTGCCAAAACCTGACCTGTTAATTGTGCACTGTGGAGGAAATGACTTGGGCACTTTGACTAGGGTAGGTCTGGAAATGCTTTTAAAGGACACCTTTGACCAATTGATGGCACTTTGTCCTCAAACTGCCTTGGTATATTCAAATATATGCCAAAGACAGAAATGGAGGTGGTCGAACCAATTTTGTCCACAAATTGAGAAATCGAGGAAGCATGTAAATAAGTCTGTTTCAGCTTACATGAGAGACCATGGAATGGGCTCCATGTACAACAATAACTTACGTTACTACATGCAAGATATCTACAGAGCAGATGGAGTTCACTTCTCAGATGAGGGGAACAGAATTTTCATCCTGAATTTAAGACTGTGCATTGGTACCTACTTGTAGGTACCTAAATCAGCCACAGGACCCAAAAGCTCTTTTCAGAGCTACCCTACATCTGATCACTCACAATTATTATTTTACTCTAACTTTTTTCACTAATTTTCACCAAAGTACGCTCACCGGAGCGCTACCCGGTACGCGCACCGGACGCTAACCACGCGAACATTTTAAAAAAAATGTTTTTTTTCCGCACATATGGGCCTCCTCAACCACCCTCAGAAAACCTAGGGGGTCAGGATACGTGTACCTTGCCCCCTTCTACCCATTCTGATTATTATTTGCCCTCCATCTTGTATCTCAATTATACCGAAACACAAAATGGAGGACTCCCGTAACGCTGCCGGTTCGCGTACCGGGGCGCTCACCGGGAAGCGCTCGATTAAAAAAGGTGGGAAAGTAATTTACAGAAAAACAACTGGAGACAATTTCACCAAATATAGATTAGCTCATACTACATACCAATCCCTACCATTTTCACAAATTTGATTGGAATACCATTTAGCCATTTAGCCTGTAGACCTCTCTAAATACCCTGAGGTAAATTACTTCACAAAACACATCTGAAGTGTTGGAATTGACAACCAATTAAAATGTTACTTTCATTTTCTACTTTTTTTACCTGACATTTGATTGGTTATGTACCTGAATATATATAAAAAAAGAGAGAGAAACACAGCCATTTTGACTACTACTTCCTGAACTACATTGCAAGATCATTTTCACTCACAACTTAAACTTGTTTTTAAAAGGTAAGATATTATTTTATAAATTTGAAAACATTTTCAGATAGTTATATACTATCCCTCTGTAAGAGTTACACATTGAGAAAGGCTTGTTTATTATAATTATGGATTGATTTAGGTTTCTGTGGTATAATTATGAATTTACTTAGGCTTTTTCACAGGCACTTTTTATTAGTACTACTTCACGCCTTAAAAGTACCTGTCTGAACTTAAACCCAACAGTGCCCTATCTCTATTGATATATTTATTTTTTATTCAAATTTCAGCACAAAAATGCAAGGAGAACAGAACGTTTCCTGTGAAATTGTCCTAGACATGAACAATGAGGAAATCATTGAACCCATTGACTTGGAATTCATGGATGAATCACGAGACCATGAACTTCTACAATGTGTAGAATCTTGGGATTTCTTACTTCAATATGAGGACGGTCAAATGTGGGAAGTTATGTTCAGTCAAAAAGAAGACATATCGGACAGTCAAATGTTAGACGTTCTATTAAATTTTGAAAAAGAATCAGAAAAATAAAATTATATTTAATATTAAAAAATTCTTTGAGTCTTTAATCATTTTTATATGTAATTCATAAACTAGTACCAAATTGATTATAATGTAAAGTCAGACTTATAGTATACTGTGCACAATCCCAAAAATAAATTTATATTTAATAATCATAAATACTGCTACTTAAATGAAAAAAACAAAATAAAAACCAACAAAAAGAACAATCAATAAACATACAATATTTCAAAATATCATAGTCTATCATTCTTTTTTCCTTATAGTACGCTCCCCAGACCGCTTCCCGGTGCGCGTACCGGGCGCTCCCCACGCAAAAAAAAACGAATTTTCATTTTTTTTTTGCCCCGCGGGGCCCTTTTAAAGCCTCCACATCAAACCTAGGGGGTCAGGGAGGATCTACTATGCCCCCTTATGGTCATTTCCCCCTTTGTTTTGGCCTCCTCTTGTCTCTCGATCCTACCGAGAGACAAGATGGCGGCCGCTCCGGACTGTTTAGAATGTTGACAGACATCGGAGAGCCAATCAGCTTCGCTTCGCGAAGTTCCGTTACGCGTCAGGTACGCGAACCGGGGCGCTGCCCAGAGCGCGCTTACAGATATATATATTTTTTTGAACGTTAATTTCTCAAAATCCACTGGAGCACATATATTGAGACCTAGCAAAGGCACATCGGACTAACAGTCCCTACAATTTTGCCAAGTTTCGTGCAAATCCATTCAGCCGTTCGGGCTAAAAGTGAGGCCAACCGCCCTATGGAAATTAACATGGGAAAAACGCGTTTTGGGACCCCCCATTTTTCTCGGCCCCCCCTTGACGAACCCCCCCCCCCAAATTTTCAGGGGCTTCTCAGAAACAAAATGTTCCATTTTCCTGAAAATTTCAGCCAATTCCGTCCACAAACGCCAAAGTTATTAGACATAGAATTTTCAAAAATCCCATAGAGAAAAAATCCTAACTATATATACCTACTGGCGACCGCCAGTAGGTAATATATATATATATATATATATATATATATATATATATATATATATATATATATATATATATATATACATACATACATACATACATATATATATATATATATATATATATATATATATGCAAATCCACCTCCAGGGAAACCGAAGGAAGGAGCCACACACGAGGATTGAGAAGAGAGGTTCTTTATTTGTTAAGCAGGTAAGGCGTGATGCATTTCGGCGTTTAGCCTTCCTCAGACGCCACTGCCCAACTGCTAGAACGTGCGCCCAGCTCTGTTATTCTCTCTGCAGCACTCCTTAATTGATTGGTGCACGCCTGCCCCAACCATGTGATCGTTAGCTGCAGTGTCGATCTGCTGAAACTACAACTCCCAGCATACTTCAATCTGGACTGATGATACGTGGGGAAAACCAAAGATCATTTTTGTATTTTCAGGCGTATATCGTGCTTGGCGAACTTCCAACAGTCTTGTTTAAAAACCTAAGAACCCCTCAAGTCCCCGCAGTACCGCTTCAACCCACAGAATACAGGTCCGCCAGGTCGTGGGTCGGCAAAAGTACACCAATGCCATCTGTGAAGTCACAGACTGCTCTCATGCAGCGTCCCGTGCTTTCCTGTAGAGCTGTAGGTGGGCTGTCTTGGGCCAATACCTTGGCGGAAGAAACTGCTTGCGCAGACACCAGAAGAAAGGCAGCCAACTTTGTAAAAACGAGAGCTCCTTACCGCGTCTCTGGATGACACGGAAATATGCAAATCCACCTCCAGGGAAACCGAAGGAAGGAGCCACACACGAGGATTGAGAAGAGAGGTTCTTTATATATATATATATATATATATATATATATATATAATATATTACCTACTGGCGGTCGCCAGTAGGTATATATAGTTAGGATTTTTTCTCTATGGAATTTTTGAAAATTCTATGTCGAATCACTTTGGCGTTTGAGGACGGAATTGGTTGAAATTTATCAGGAAAATGGCACATTGTGTTTCCGAGCAGCCCCAGAAAATTTGGGGGGGTTTCGTCAAGGGGGGGCCGAGAAAAAAGGGGGGTCCCAAAACGCGTTTTTCCCATTCATTTTTCCATAGGGCGGTTGGACTCACTTTTAGCTCGAACGGCTGAATGGATTTCCACGAAACTTGGCAAAATTGCAGATATGGTTTGCCCGATGTGCCTTTGCTAGGTCTCAATATATGTGCTCCAGTGGATTTTGAGAAATTAACGTTCAAAACAAAATATATATATATCTGTAAGCGCGCCCCGGTTAGCGCCCCGGTCCGCGTACCTGATGCGTAACGGAACTTCGCGAAGCGAAGCTGATTGGCTCTCCGGTGTCTGTCAACATTCTAAACAGTCCGGAGCGGCCGCCATCTTGTCTCTCGGTAGGATCGAGAGACAAGAGGAGGCCAAAACAAAGGGGGAAATGACCATAAGGGGGCATAGTAGATCCTCCCTGACCCCCTAGGTTTGATGTGGAGGCTTTAAAAGGGCCCCGCGGGGCAAAAAAAAAAAGAAAATTCGTTTTTTTTGCGTGGGGAGCGCCCGGTACGCGCACCGGGAAGCGGTCCGGAGAGTGTACTATGAGGATAAAAGAATGATAGACTTTTCAAATATTGTATGTTTATTGATTGTTCGTTTTGTTGTTGTTTTTTTTTTTGTGATTGTTTTTCAAAATTTAATAGAACGTCTAACATTTGACTGTCCGAAATGTCGTCATTTTCAGTGAACATAACTTGCAACATTTGAGTGTCTGAAATGTCCTCATTTGAAGGAGGAAATCTACAGATTGTACACATTGTAGTAGTTCATGGTCCTGTGATTCATCCATGAATTCAATGTCATTTGGTTCAATGTTTTCTTGATTGGTCTCTTCAAGGACAATTTCAAATGACACTTTTTGTTCTCCTTCCATTTTGCCTGAAATTTGCATTAAAAAATATATATATATCAGTAGAGATAGGGCACTGTTGGGATAAATTTAACAGTGAATTTATCTTTGGGCAGTGTATGGTATCAGACTGGTAGTAGAAATATAAAAATGTGTATGTGATGAAACCTTAGTAAATTCATAATTATACAAGACAAGCCTAAATCCATCCATAACTATAACAGAGAAGTCTATCTAAATCTATAACTATTACAGAGGGATAGTATATAACTATCAGAAAAAGTTTTCCATATTAACTTAAAGTGCACAATATACTTCAGTTTTCAAAATAACATCTTACCTTTTAAAAACAAGTTTAAGTTGTCAGTGAAAATGCTCTTGCAATGTACTTCAGGAAGTAGTAGTCAAAATGGCTGTGTTTCTCTCTCTTTCTTTATATATATTCAGGTACATAACCAATCAAATGTCAGGTAAAAAAAATAGAAAATGAAAGTAACATTTTAATTGGTTGTCAATTCCAACACTTCAGATGTGTTTTGTGAAGTAATTTACCTCAGGGTATTTAGAGAGGTCTACAGGCTAAATGGCTAAATGGAATTCCAATCAAATTTGTGAAAATGGTAGGGATTGGTATGTAGTATGAGCTAATCTATATTTGGTGAAAGTGTCTCCAGTGGTTTTTCTGTGAATTACTTTCCCACCTTTTTTAAGCGAGCGCTTCCCGGTGCGCGCCCCGGTACGCGAACCGGCAGCGTTACGGGAGTCCTCCATTTTGTGTTTCGGTAGAATTGAGTTACAAGATGGAGGGCAAATAATGTTCAGAATGGGTAGAAGGGGGCACGGTAGACGTGTCCTGACCCCCTAGGTTTTCTGAGGGTGGCTGAGGAGGCCCATATGTGTGAAAAAAAACACATTTTTTTTTCAAATTTTTGCACGGTTAGCGTCCGGTGCGCGTACCGGGTAGCGCTCCGCAAAGCGTAAATCGTGAAAATTAGTAAAAAAAAGTTACATTTAAAATTTGTTTAGAGTGATCATAGTTAGGGTAGCTCTGAGAAGAGCTTTTGGGTATGTGGTAGATTTAGGTACTTATAAGTAGGTACCAATACATAGTCTTAAATTCAGGATGAAAACTCTGTTCCCCTCATCTGAGAAGTGAACTCCATCTCCTCTGTAGATATCTTGCATGTAGTAACGCAAGTTATTGTTGTAGATGGAGCCCATTCCATGGTCTCTCATGTAAGCTGAAACAGACTTATTTACATGCTTCCTCGATTTCTCAATTTGTGGACAAAATTGGTTGGACCACTTCCATTTCTGTCTTTGGCATATATTTGAATATACCAAGGCAGTTTGAGGAAAAAGTGCCATCAATTGCTCAAAGGTGTCCTTTAAAAGCATTTCCTGACCTACCCCAGTCAAAGTACCCAAGTAATTTCCTCCACAGTGCACAATTAACAGGTCAGGGTTTGGCAAATGCAAAAAGGTTTTCACCAATGGTATCAATTGGTGACATCTTAATCCTCTGTGACCAATCCAGTTGATTTCCACATTTTGTAAATTGAGGTTGTGTACATTTCTGTTATCAGCATACCTTTGAGCCCAGTGGATGTAACTATGTCCAACAATCCAGACAGAAAACATGGTGAGAGGAGGTTCTGCTGCAGTCAGATGAAGTGTGGGAATGAAATGGCAGTTGAAATAGTAGGAGTATGTAATGAAAAAAAGGGTGGAGTTTCTGTGCTAATGATTCAGTAGCAGTGATTGGTGGATTTTGATTGCTGAAAACAGAAAGTTAGGGTGCATGGATGAGTTCTTTGAAAGATGTAATTTGAATGGTCAAGAAAAAATCATTTTATGAAAGATTGCACTGGATTCGCAGGTGTACTGAGAATTCAGAGTTCAATTGAAACATTGTTGTGTGAACTTGTAAACATGACAGGTCTTTCAGGAGGTGGTTGCTATGGAAAAAAGGCAGAAAGGGCAGAGGGGGGAAGGGTGTTGATTTGAAAAAAGTGAGGGAAGAGTTTTGATTGGGTGACATGAGAGATATGTGTTATGAATTACAGCATTTCTGTGCCATTGATGGTTGCAGCCTCTGGAGTGCATACCCTTTGCTCTGCTAAAGAAAAATTGGTGTGTGCCTGAGACTGTTTTCAGACTCAAAAAGTATTTCCTAAGGTGAGAAAAGATTCATTTAATTTAGATAGAGAATATTATGCTTTAGGGATAAATTTATGAAGAAAGTTGTGTATTTAAAATGTTGCTTTGTGTCAAGTGTTTTACAAATAGATTTAGTTTCTTTGAGTTACATAGCCATGTTAAAAGTGACGCAAAAGTGGTGGAAGGGCTTTAAAAATACGCTTTCATGTGTGTTAGGGCATTTTAAGTCACTTCCCCATGAATGTGGGTAAATAGGTGATTTACTTGAAGTGTTTAAAAAAGTTTTTTGAAATCAATTAGGTTTCTTGATATGTACTGCTAGAGTTTCATAGGCTGCTTGAGGCATATTTACAAGGCCTTTGAGTCACTTTGATGTTATTTTCCCCATTTTAATTTAAGACATTTCCCCGTGCTGCAAAGTCTTTGTAAATACGCCGCCATGTGTGCTTGGCAAATTTAGACTTTGTTTCTTTGAGTTACATAGCCATGTTAAAAGTGACGCAAAAGTGGTGGAAGGGCCTTAAAAATACGCTTTCATGTGTGTTAGGGCATTTTAAGTGACTTCCTCATGAATGTGGGAAAATAATTAGTTTTTTTGATGTGTTTAAAAACGTTTTTGAAATCAATTAGGTTTCTTGATATGTACTGCTAGAGTTTCATAGGCTGCTTGACGCATATTTACAAGGCCTTTGAGTCACTTTGATGTTATTTTCCACATTTTAATTTAAGACATTTCCCCGTGGTGCAAAGTCCTTGTAAATACACCCCCATGTGTGCTTGGCAAATTTAGACTTTGTTTCTTTGAGTTACATAGCCATGTTAAAACTGACGCAAAAATGGTGCAAGGGCCTTAAAAATACGCTTTTATGTGTGTTAGGGCATTTTAAGTCAATTCCCCATGAATGTGGGTAAATAAGTGATTTACTTGAAGTGTTTAAAAACGTTTTTTGAAATCAATTAGGTTTCTTGATATGTACTGCTAGAGTTTCATAGGCTGCTTGAGGCATATTTACAAGGCCTTTGAGTCACTTTGATGTTATTTTCCCCATTTTAATTTAAGACATTTTCCCGTGCTGCAAAGTCTTTGTAAATACGCCGCCATGTGTGCTTGGCAAATTTAGACTTTGTTTCTTTGAGTTACATAGCCATGTTAAAAGTGATACAAAAGTGGTGGAAGGGCCTTAAAAATACGCTTTCATGTGTGTTAGGGCATTTTAAGTCACTTCCTCATGAATGTGGGAAAATAATTTGTTTTTTTGATGTGTTTAAAAACGTTTTTTGAAATCAATTAGGTTTCTTGATATGTAGTGCTAGAGTTTCATAGGCTGCTTGACGCATATTTACAAGGCCTTTGAGTCACTTTGATGTTATTTTCCACATTTTAATTTAAGACATTTCCCCGTGGAGCAAAGTCCTTGTAAATACGCCCCCATGTGTGCTTGGCAAATTTAGACTTTGTTTCTTTGAGTTACATAGCCATGTTAAAACTGACGCAAAAATGGTGCAAGGGCCTTAAAAATACGCTTTCATGTGTGTTAGGGCATTTTAAGTCAATTCCCCATGAATGTGGGTAAATAAGTGATTTACTTGAAGTGTTTAAAAACGTTTTTTGAAATCAATTAGGTTTCTTGATATGTACTGCTAGAGTTTCATAGGCTGCTTGAGGCATATTTACAAGGCCTTTGAGTCACTTTGATGTTATTTTCCCCATTTTAATTTAAGACATTTCCCCGTGCTGCAAAGTCTTTGTAAATACGCCGCCATGTGTGCTTGGCAAATTTAGACTTTGTTTCTTTGAGTTACATAGCCATGTTAAAAGTGACGCAAAAGTGGTGGAAGGGCCTTAAAAATACGCTTTCATGTGTGTTAGGGCATTTTAAGTCACTTCCTCATGAATGTGGGAAAATAATTTGTTTTTTTGATGTGTTTAAAAACGTTTTTTGAAATCAATTAGGTTTATTGATATGTACTGCTAGAGTTTCATAGGCTGCTTGACGCATATTTACAAGGCCTTTGAGTCACTTTGATGTTATTTTCCACATTTTAATTTAAGACATTTCCCCGTGGTGTAAAGTCCTTGTAAATACGCCCCCATGTGTGCTTGGCAAATTTAGACTTTGTTTCTTTGAGTTACATAGCCATGTTAAAAGTGACACACAAATGGTGCAAGGGCCTTAAAAATACGCTTTCATGTGTGTTAGGGCATTTTAAGTCACTTCCCCATGAATGTGGGTGAATAAATAGTTTACTTCATGTGTTTAAAAACGTTTCTTGAAGTCAATTAGGTTTCTTGAAATGTACTGCTAGAGTTTCATAGGCTGCTTGGGGCATATTTACAAGGCCTTTGAGTCACTTTGACGTTATTTTCCCCATTTTAATTTAAGTAATTTCCCCGTGGTGCAAGGTCCTTGTAAATACGCCCCCATGTGTGCTTGGCAAATTTAAGTACTGACAGGGTGTGCTTCTACATAGGAGCTGTGTTGTGTTTTCAAATTATGACCAGAAAATCGTTTTTTTTTAAAAAAGAAATGCTTTATTGTGAGTAATGTACATTGCTCTGTTGCATACAGTCCTCATCGTCTGCGTACTCTTGGATATGCTAGACTACATCTGCACAATGAGATACCTAAGCTGAGGAAACACAGGTGATGTGATTGTGAATTGAGCATAAATATTTGCACGTTTTTCAATTACATCACCTGTGTTTTCTAACATTACGAATCACATTGTGCAGATGAGGTTTAGGTCTGTGCAGGGAGACAGAGGAGGTCTGGCCTTTGTTCAAGAGTGCAGTGGACATGACTCACTTCATTGGTAGGCTTGCACATGTATTATCTCCTCTGTACTCTTCAACAAGCCTAAATTTCATCTGCAACCCTGAGTAGGCCTCACCTCAAACAAACCTCTGGATAGGCCACACCTTATCGTCATCCTGAATCAATCATTTAAAATGTTAGGGGCAAATTTATGATGGACGTGCGCCTCTTTTGCGCCGCTGTTGCAAAAGATGCGCTATGTTGAGACATATTTACAACTTGACGCATCTAGGCAGATGTGTCACGGTGTAAAGTCCTGTGCCACATGAAACCAGGTTTCATGTGCACGTTTTGTTGCAGGGTGGGCATTCATTTGCATGAAAGCCCTGTAAAACTAACACGGTGAAATTTAGAACATTTCACTGAGTCAGCTTTATGGCATTGCTGAATCAAATCCTTACGCCTGTTTGAAACAGCCATAAGGAGTGACGCACCATGCAATGTGTGGCTTGCCCCTGTGCATTGTAGTAGACATGTCGTGCTTATGACGTGATTCCTGCAATGTGCCGCTTTTGCGGCACAGATGCGTGACGCATCTGTGCTATTTTTGTTCAATGGTGCTCCACATTGTAAATACGGCACATCATGGGTGGCAGAGCAGCAGCGCACATTAACTGTTGCATCCCTGCGGATGCGCCAGTTAACATAAATCTGCCCCTTTACATTTAAGTATGAGCAGGGGACACAGAGTTGGTGAGGCTTATCCAAGGTTAAGAAGAGATGAGTCCTGTTCACTAAAAACTTGGACATAGACCTCACCTCCTCAGCATCGCTGGACATGCCTAATAATATCTGCAAAATGTTACTCTTGTTAAACAATTTTACTATTATAGTCTCTGAGATTTGTCTCTTACTCTGCAACATCTCATTGCTGTTCTCTTTTTTTAAAGATAACGACAACATCAAGCATGAGTGATAATGAGCAAACTGTTGATCTCGATATTATCATTGAAATTGTCATTGAACCATCAGTGGATCCCTTGGATGATTTAAATCCCTTGGATGATTTAAATCCTGAGGATGATGAAGAACATGATGAGGATGCCGATTTGTCAGAATTGTATGACATAGGGTGGGAAGCTGACCTGCTCGAGCCTATGGAACTATAAACAGTTATTTTGAAAAGTTACTGGAAATGAAAAGTAACCATGTTAACCGTTTCATTTAAAATTAAACACAACTTCAAAAACAGCTTGTGTGAAGTGTCGTTAATAAAATAGTGAAATATGCTGATAAAATTAGTTCAGATTCACATATAAAAGAGCAAAGGTCAAATGTAGAAGCATTCTATTTCTTTGCTACTATTTGTGAGTACTAAATTTGCCAATGCACTAAAAATTATTGTATGTAGAATTGACAAGTAGTGTGTTAATTTTTTGACGACTGTTATTGATTTACTGTTTGGTAATAGTGGTTAATAACATTTTTTATTATATTTTACCACAGATTCAACTGCAGATCATTTAAAAAATACAGTATGCCATCGAAGCAAAGAAGCCGAAAGGCTACAAAACGTCAAAGACAGCAGCTTACTAAATGCTTGCAGCAGTCCTCTACAATAAAAACTCGTCAAGTCACCAAGAAACCTCCGGGTAAGACAACGAAATCATTCATAAGAAACATTTGCAGAAAAAAAAATATCAGTACAGAACATGTTTTAGTCCAGAAAAAGAGAGGCAATTTAAACGGAAAGGAAAGGCCAATCAAAAATGTTACTGCTAGAGCAGGAGATAACTCTGTGCATGGTAGTAGAAGGAAAAATCAGTTTAGGGACATTCGTAGACGAATGTTTCGCAACAGGATAATTGGCAATTTGTTAAAAAATGTTAAGAAACGTCAACAGAAAGTGGCTTTTTATAAGAGAAAGTGAAACATTGAGAAAATTATTGATCAGGCATTCGAAATTAAGCGAAAGTTATTTATTTTGATAATCAATAGAATTAGAAAACTAAACAAGGTAATTTATGATTTCAAAACAAATAGTAGATGGAAGAGAACAGTTAATCGTAGTAATTTTTGTGAAGTTTTTTCAGGAGAATTGATGCATAGTTCAAGTTGTGAGGCATTTTTTAATGAGGAGAGTTATTTCCAGGATAATGATTTGGTGCATGCAGTTGACACCAGTGGTCGAGCATATGAGGTGAAAGATGGTTGTCCGGTTGAAAAAGAAAAACTTGTGTCAACAGAGGCAGAAGAGGTGTTAGGTAATGAGGTTTTAGGAAGACGTCCTAAGGGACCAGTGTACACCTGGAAGTGTAGTAGTATTTGCAGTGTGCGACAGGATTCCATCAATTTGCTTTGTGATTTTGTACGGACATTTAATAAGAAAACTTTAAAACAGAAAATGAAGTTGTTGCAAGAATTAGATCCTTGCAGAGTGAGAGAAGTGACAGGTTTGCATGGTCATTCACTGGCTTGTCTTTCCAGGAGAGTATGCCAGAGTGTTTTTCATCATTTCAGGATGCTAGCAGTGCATCATAATAAAGTGAGGAAATTAGTTAGAATGTTGTATTATGCTAAGAGTCCAGCAATTATGCTTAAACAATTATGCACTGCTCTTTTGCATGGTTCTGAAGTAGATGTGAAGAATATTTGTGAAGAAATTGAGTTTTGTTACTTTGCAAGTAAAGAGAAGAATGTTCAAATTGACCCAGAAGAAGAAGGTAATGTGGAAGAGAGTGTACAGGTTTCCAGTACAGATAATTTTCAGAAGGAAATTGCCACGTTTCAGGTGAAATCAAGTGAGAGGCCTAATTTCACTTGTGTGTGTTGTCGACGCACTTATTATAAGAATCAGACTAAGTTAGTGAATTTATATGCAAAAAGTGAAACGGAAAATAATAGTGAATGGAAGGATTTCGCAACATACTTGATGGTAGAAAATTGTTTTGATTTGGGATCGGATCAACGTGTGTGTACTTATTGTTGTAACAAATTAAATCAAAACCAGATGCCTGCTAGAGCGGTTCATAATAATCTGGAATTGGTTGAGATTCCTTCTGAATTGAAGGATTTAAATACTTATGAATCTATTTTGATTCAAAGTGTCCATCCCTTTCAGGCTATTGTACGAATGGAGCCAAAGACAGGGAAATTGCCTCCATCAGATTTACAGAGAGGATTAAAGGGAAGAGTTGTTTATTTGCCTCTAGATTTCAAGAAAAACATTAATACAATTGGAGTAGAGAAAGTGGAAGAGGAACCTCTGGTTATCCTAGTTAATGGGGTTCCGACAAAGAGTAAGAAAATCTGGCAAGATTTAGTGGATGTTAGGAAAGTCAAAAAGGCAACATTGTATTTGAAGAAAAACAATAAGTACTACAAGAATGTATATGTTGCAGAAGAGGAAGTAAGTGAAGAAGAGGACAGCGATTTGTGTGCTGGACAAATTGAGAAAGTAGAAGCCTCTAAAAATGAAGAAATATATGAACATTATAGTGTTCATCCTTTGCATTCCAAGGAAGTCATGGGGAATGCTATTGAGTTGTTTCAAATGAAACAAGCCAAAGGGAGTCCCATTAGTGTTTGGGAGGAAAGTTTGGAAGCTCGGTGTTACCCACAGCTATTTCCAACAGGTCAAGGAGGAAGACATGATGAGCGACCTCATCAAATTCCTGCTTCTGAATACCGGACTTTACGATTGTATGCAAAAGATCCTAGGTTTCGTCAATGCATTCCCTATTTGTTTCATCTACTGTTTGAAAGTGATCTGTCTGGACTGTCATATGCAGTGAACCACATTTTGAAAAGTGGTGTACAGATGCAAAATATCTCGGCAAGGGACTTTATGGATAAAGTCGATGTGCAAGACAGTACTTTGGATTCTCACCTGATTAATCTCATGGCGTGTCAGCGTGATACTAATGAGTACTGGTACCGTCGTCATGGTGATTTAAAATGTATGCTGAGGAACTTAGGAACTCCCACATGGTTCCTCACTCTCAGCTGTGCTGAGTATGGCTGGGAAGACTTACTTGAATTTCTACGAGAGGCAAATGGAAACATTGAAAATATCGAATTCAAGACACCTGGAGAACTGTGCTCTTTGGATCCAGTGAATGTATGCAGATACTTCAATCATAGATTTGAAGCTATGATGTCTTTCATCATGAACAAGAAGAATCCACCTCTTGGAGAGGTGTTGGATTTCTTCTGGAGAAAGGAGTACCAAGCAAGAGGTGCTCCTCATATACATATGCTGCTATGGATCAAAGATGCACCCAAATTTGGAACAGATCCGGATGACTTAGTGATGAGTTTCATAGAACAGTATTCTACATGTGCTGTTCCAAACACAAAGGAAGACAAAAGCATAAGGGAACAAGTTTTACGCTTCCAAAGCCATCGTTGTGGAAAGTACTGTCGTCGTAAATTCAGAAACAAGGACAAGTTCTACACAAAATGTCGTTTCGCCTTTCCACGACCGGTGATTTCTAAAGGAAGAGTGAACAGTTTGATGTCTTCGCTGCGACATAATGTGACGAGGAAATCACCCAAAAATACATACAATTTGAAAAGGAACGAAGAGTCCAAGTATATCAACGACTACAACCCAGTGATTTTGTCCATGTGGAATGCTAACATGGATATACAGTTTGTGGCTGATAACTGTATGGCTGTGGCTCGGTATGTGACATCTAACATCACCAAAAAAGAAAAGACAGAATTGAAGGATATGTGGGAGGACATTTCCCATGAAAAGAGCCTCAGTAAGAAGTTGTACAGTTTCAGTCTGAAGATGTTGTCGCATCGAGAAATCGGAGCTTACGAATGTTCTGACCGGTTATCTTCAGCAAGTCTCTATGCCAAATCTAGGAGTATCATTTGGGCGAGTCTTGGTCTTGCTGCAACACGTAATCGAGTTCTGAAACCTGTACGGGAAATTGAGTATTTGGCGGAAAAGGAGCCAAACAGTACAGATATTTTGAAGACCAACATGTTGGATACATATTATCCAAATAGAAGCAGACACCTCGAGAATGTTTGTCTGTATGAGGTTCTACAAAATTACATATTCAAGAGGAACATCAAAGAAGATATTGATAAAGGAGTGTATGCTGTAATTGGAAGTGAGGGATGTCTGGTCAAGCAAAGAAAATGCCACTTGGTAAACCATTGAAAATTGAGTGGCGAATCTCCTGAAAGAAAAGAGTTTTTCTATTTAGCACTTTTGCAACTTTTCAAGCCTTGGCGTGCAGAAGAGGAACTGCTTGGAGATTTTCTCTGTTACGAAGACTCTTTCAATGCCGCCAAGGAGACCATAGAATGTCCTGTTTTTCCCAAATATCTAGAAATGTTGAATGCGGAAATCGAGCAGAAAGCAACGATTGCAGCCGAGATTGCTAGAGACAGTTCTCAGGACAGTCAGAGTTCTGTTTCATTGAGTCAGGATCCACTAGGAGGACCAGTTATCGAAAATGAAGCTGCCACTGCCATGATTGAAGTGGAAAGAGCCATGGCACATGCTCAGGAGGATGCGGTTAACTTAGAAGACTTGGAAAGACAACTCAACGTTGAGCAGAGGAAAATATATGACGAAGTTACACACCAAAATGATCATGGATTAAGTCATGAGAAGAAAGAGTGCTCATGTACGTCGTTGAAGCCTGTCCGACTGTACGTGAGTGGAGAAGCGGAAACTGGAAAAAGTTTCCTCATTAAAGCAATTTCATATTATTTGCAGAATAGGACTGAGTCATCGCTGTCTTGTGTTGTCACCGCTCCAACTGGACTGGCAGCACATAACATTAAAGGTATTACTTTGCATCGTCTACTGATGCTGCCAGTGGAGCATGATAACAAATTACAATACCACAAGTTATCTGGAGATGGTTGTTGTGAAGTTTCAAGAGTCTTGAGGAAAATGAAACTTCTTATCATTGACGAAGTAAGCATGGTTTCCAATGTCATGCTTGCCTTTGTGCATTTGAGAATGCAAGAAGTTATCAAAACAGAGTATGATGTGTTGGCAAACACATCATTGTTTTCGGTGATCTTCTGCAGCTGACACCAGTGAAAGGACAACCTGTGTTCAAAATGCTCACGCATGAAGATACCAGGAAGTGCCAAGGGAGCATTGGCAACGTCAATATATGGTTAAACTTCAATTATGCTGAACTGCATGAAAATATGCGTCAAGCGAAGGATGAAGATTATAAGAATATTCTACAAGATGTTAGAATCGGAATAGTGACCGAGCATGGGAAAGAAGCTTTACATGCACGATTACTGTCAAATTTGTATCCAGAAGAAGACGTTATGCCTGAGAATATTTATCGGAAAATTACTGAGAAGAAATCTGGAATATGTTTGATGCCAACTCTTGCAGAATGTGCCATCTTCAACAATAAAATGTTGAATTTAGAAAACCAAGAGATTGTGAAACTGGAAGCTATTGACAGAATAGAGCATATGGGAGCAACAATTATTTTGTCTGAGAATTTGAAATCAAAATTGGATTCATTAGAGAAGACTATATCTAAAACTGCTGGTTTTGAAAAGACTCTGAATGTGTGCTTAAATTGCCGTATAATTTTAAGAAGGAATTTACATGTTGAAAGAGGTCTGGTAAATGGATCAATGGGTAATGTTGTTGATTTAGAAAAATTCAGAAATAGTGATGGAATTGAATTTTTAAAAATTAAATTTGATGGCATTGAGGAAGTACAGCTAATTGGTTGTTGCTCTGCTAGGTTTTTGCTTGTAAAAGACTTATATGTTCGCCGTAAGCAGTTTCCTGTATGCTTAGCATATGCGGTGACAATCCATAAATCGCAAGGTTTAAGTGTAGACAGTGCATTGGTGAATATTGGCAGTTCTGTGTTCAAGGAAGGTATGGCATATGTGGCATTGTCACGAGTCAGAACTTTATCGGGATTGTACTTGATTGAGTGTGATGTCACAAACATTTGTGCGGATCTAGATTGTATTAAGGAATACAATAGGTTAAGAAGAGAGTATGCGCCACATTTGCCTCTATATCCTTTGTTTGAGAAACGTGTGGTAGGCCGGAAACGAAGAAATGTGACCAATAGTAGGGAGGTTGTAGCCAAAAGACGAAAAGGCATGAACCCAAAATTATAAGCAGAAAAAAAATGGATTCTGTTGAAGATGTTGTTGGTTTTCAATTTGAAAATAGTTCTGGTGTCAACTGCTATGCTAATGTAGTGGTTAATGTTGTCTTTTCTCTAGAAACTTTAAAAGAAGAGATTGTGGTCAATTCAGATCAAAGATTTTGCAGTTTGTTGAATTCTGTGTTAGAGAAATGTAACACTGATAGAATAAAAATAGAAAGTGTGTCTGAAATTCGAAATCTGTTAGACAAATGTTCAGGTCAAACGCAATTCTCTCAAAATATTCAACAAGATTGTCAGGAGTTTTTAATGTATATGCTTGATGTATTGCAAGATGAAGGTGTAGGTGTAGATCATCTGTTTGGCCTTTCTTATCAATGGCAGCATGACTGCGAGAACTGTAGGTTATCAAGTACTACTAGTGTAGACTCAGAAAGATTTATATATTTAACTTTGCCAGACAGTAAATCAGTGTCCTTTAATAAGCTAGTAAAAGCAGCTGATCACAACATGGAGTGTAGCCAATGTAAGTCTGAAATGTTGTCAACATTATTTATACGAACATATGGCCAGTATGTCATTTTAATGTTCCAACGATGTAGGCCTAATGGAACAAAATTGACAACTTTAATTAAAAATGTTGTGGCTTCGCAGTTGTCAATATCAGGAAGGACTTTTGTAACTGCAGCAATTATATATCATGACGGTCCTTCAACAACATCAGGACATTACACAGCTTATTTGAAGTCTAGAAACGGCTGGTCATTCTGCAATGATTCTGTTTTAACTTTTAAAAATAAATTGCCTTTTGACCTTAAAAATTCTTACCTGGTGTTTTTACAACCAAAATTTTAGGGAAAGAATCTCGGGATTTGCTCAGAGGAATTTCAAGAGGTTCTAATGGCTCCTACACTATTTGGCCTTGAGGATAAGTGTAGTACAGAGTAAAAAGTTATTTTTGAGTTTTAAGTAGTTCCTGAAAAAAAAGAAGGTTTTCTTACAGAAAGTGGTGGGCACGGATTAGTTACAGGACAACAGAGTATTCCCCAAAGCAAACGGTGTTCTTACCATAACACTTGACGTCATGGTAAAATAACTGCACTTTGAATGAGTTCAGAAAAACTGTTTCTTTTAATAAGCTAATTCAAGCAGCCAATCAAAACATGGAGTAGAGGTAATGTAAGTCTGCAATGGTGTACACATTTTTTGAACAAACTTTTGGTTATAATGTCATTTTAAAATTCCAACTATATAAACCTAATGAAAGTAAGTTTTCCACTTTAATTACAAATGTTGTGGCTACACAGTTGTTGATTTTAGGAAGAACATTTCTAACTGCAGCTATTATATGACATGATGGTCCTTTGACAACATCCACTTATTACACAGCTTATTGAAAATGTAAAAAAAGCTGATGTTTCGGAAATGATTCACATTTGTCTATGAAACAATGTTGCCTTTTGACTTAAAAATATTCTTACTTTCTGTTTTCAGAAGAAAGAATTTAGGGTAGGTAACTGGCCTATAATGATTCTAGGAGTTGATATAATTTTATGTACTGTTTTAAATTGTTTTGTGATTAAAAGTGATGTAGAGAATTAAATAATTGTAGTAGTCATAGAGGTAGTGTAAGTCTGCTTCATAGTAAGCAGTATCAGTGTCATAGGAAATGTGGAACATGAGTGAGCAAGAAGGGTGAGATATTACTAGTACAGGATTGTGAAAGTGATCTTGAACGTTTTCTTTCTGAAAGTTGCGGAAAAAGAAAATGACGGGATTTGCTTAGAAGAAGCGAGAAATCATTTATTGTATGTAACATAATTTTCAAAACGATGGAGTTTTTCTTTCAGAAAGTGGCGGGCTGAAAATAATAACAGCACAACAGAGTATAAGCTGTTCATAGGACATCCTTCAACGTCATGGAAAGTAAGTTGCTTTTGAGGAGTTCTGATTTCTGATTGGTTATGTTATATGGGTTTTTTAAACACAATCATTCTGATTGTGTTTTTTTTCCCCCGCTGTTATATGATGAATACCTTCAAGTCACTGTTTTTAGTGAAATTTGATATATTCTGAGAACAGCAAAAATAAACCATTTAACATGTATAACTAATTCTGTACTTTTTGTATTTATGATATACATTTAGAACTGTGTAGGAGGCATGGAGAAACTGAGGCTTCTGTAAGTGTCAAGGGAGGTGAGTAATGTACATTGCTCTGTTGCATACAGTCCTCACCTTCTGCGTACTCTTGGATATGCTAGACTACATCTGTACAATGAGATACCTAGGCTGAGGAAATACAGTTGATGTGATTGTTAAATGAGCAAAAATATTTGCACGTTTTTCAATTATATCACCTGTGTTTCCTAACATTACGAATCACATTGTGCAGATGAGGTTTAGGCCTGTCCAAGGAGACAGAGGAGGTCTGGCCTTTGTTCAAGAGTGCAGTGCACATTACTCACTTCGTTGGTAGGCCTGCACATGTATTATCTGCTCTGTACTCTTCAACAAGCCTAAATTTAATCTGTAACTCTGAGTAGGCCTCACCTCAAACAAATCTCTGGATAGGCCACACCTTATCGGCATCCTGAAACAATCATTTAAAATGTTAGAGGCAGTTTTATGATGGCCGTGCGCCTCTTTTGCCCCGCCGTTGCGTCACTTTTGTGACACAGCAGCAGTGCAAAAGATGCACCATGTTGCAAGATAGGCCTCACTTCATCTGCAACAAGATACCGTCAGTTTAAAATGTATATATTTAGGACTGTGTAGGGGGCATGGAGAAGCAGAGGCTTCTGTAAGTGTCAAAGTTGTTGCATACAGTGCTCACCTTCTGCGTAGTCTTTCATATGCTAGACTACATCTGCACAATGAGATACCTAAGCAAAGGAAACACAGGTGATGTGATTGTGGAATGAGCAAAAATAATTGAACGTTTTTCAATTACATTACCTGTGTTTCCTAACATTATGAATCACATTGTGTAGATGCCTCACTCAGTCTGTATCTGACACTCTTTCCTTCACTTCCTCTGTCTCCTCTCTCCCTCACTCTCTTTTCCTTATTCACCCTTTCCTTATATAGTTTACCTTACTCACTTTCTTTTAGTAGCTTACACAACTTCAATTTAGTTTTCTCTTCTATCCTTCTTTTCTGTCACTGAAAGTATCTTCTTTTTTTTTCTCTTAGTAATTTACTCTATTTCAATTTCTTTTTGTGTCTGACTGTCTATCACGTTTCTTTCTCTTTTTTTCTGCATGTTTATCTCTAACTTTATTTCTTTGTAAAATTGGATGATTGTCAATCTTTTCCCTTGTCTTTTCTAATTTTTAAATACATGTTTTAATATTTTTCAAATTTTTGTTCTTTCTTTCACAGATTGAAAGTATAAAAATAACAAGTGACTAAGTTAACGACAATTATAAGGTAAATGTTTTGTACTCTTCTCGTTACATTTCTATCACATTTAACTTCTATTAGTTCCACTGCTTCATTTCTTTAACCCTCAGTTTCCTGCCTTTGCTACTTCCCTCATTCCTTTCTCTATTACTTACTTACTCTACTCCTTCCACTCCTTTTCTCAGTCCCTCTGTTCTCATAGTTCCTCACTCCTGTTCTATTACTCTCACTGTCTCTGACTGATCACTCTTTCACTACTTGTTCATTATGCTTTCTCCCTGTAGTTGAAGCACACTAAGGGGCATATTATCAACACAGGCGATAAAATTATCGCTGCTTTTATTGGCAGAAAACTGCAGCAAAAGTGGCTTTAGCGGCAGTTTACTGCCGCAAAAGCGGCTTTAGCGGCAGTTTTCTGCCGATAAAAGCAGCGAAAATTTTGTCGCCTGTGTTGATAATATGCCCCTATGTTATTTACATTTCTTTGCTGTTTCAATCATTCCTTTTCTGTCACTTCTTCTTTTCTGCTTTCTGTTTTTTCTCTCTGTTATTCCACATGTTTTAACCTTAGTCACTATCATACATCTTGTTTTATTCTATTTACTTTTGGTCACTGTTTTCTTAACACTTTCCCTCAGGATTGTTCTTTTAGTCCGGTTCTATCCCCACCTCTCATTCCACATCCTTTACTATTTTTCTTCTTATTTTGAACATTCACTCACATTCTCTAAGAAACTCTTGTTTATTATTCTTCTACTCTCCTTTTTTTCTTTCACTTCCTTATCTATTTTGTTTTTCACAATTATACCCTCTTCCATCTTTTCTTCGGTAAATAGATCTATTAAACAGTGTCTCTCTGTTACTCCCTCTAGCTGTCTTTCTTTTAACATTACTCTCTGTTTCCTTCCCTTATACCAACTCTTCTTTTTTTTTTTTAATTTTTTTTTTGGTTCGCTTCCGGTTCGCGTACCGGTGCGCGTAGCGGGAAGCGCACCAATGAGAAAAATTAAGTCAAGAGTGCTAAAAATTTTAGTAATTTTTTTAAAATGGGAGGTAGTTCTGAAAAGAACTTTTTTTTAATGTTTTTGTTGTTTTATATTTTTTTTACATTTTTCTGAACATTTTTTGTTTTTATTGTATTTTTTGAACAATTTTATTTTTTTTTTGTTTTTTTGGGGGGAAACAACGAAAAACAGCCATTATAAAGGGCTCAACAAAAAACAAGAAACAAAAAACTGGGAATTAACAGTGGCTCGAGAGGAGCAAAAAAAAAAAAAAAAAACTACTGCTTTCCTCTCTTGCTGCAGTTGTGGTTGTCGATGGAATCATTAATAAGGTGAATGCTTAGTTCCCCGTAGCAGAGGGTCTTTCCGCAAAAAATGCAGACCATTTTTATTACACCAAATTTTTTTTGTATATTTGGTACTGTTTCGCGCCCTTCTGGTGCTGCAAATGAAGATTCACCTGAGGAGGTGCTGGCCTGATGGTCTCTTTTTTTCTGAGCCAGATCCCGTACCTCAGCTTGTGCCAGATTGTTAGGGTGCCACCTCTGCATGTGGCGGATCATTGTGTAGTTCCCAAATGAATATTTTTTATTTGGGTTGCCCCTGGACATGACCTCGTTGCAAATTAAGCATGTCACCTTCGGGGCATTCACTTTTTTTTGCCCAGCAGGGATGGAAAAATACTGCCATATATAATGAACTTTGACATGGCCTTGTCTTGGTTCTTCAGGCAAGTATGTTCTGGTTTGTTGGTCCTCATCATCTTCTTCCTCCTCTTCTTTAACTCCTGGAAGGATCTGGGGTGGTGGACCTTCCTTTCTGGGTGGTGGTGGTGGGGGTGCACCAGCTGCAGCTACTACTGAAGCCATGTCTCACAAATAGCTCTTGCTTTCTCAAACAAAAAAGTAAGAATGAGGAAAAAAGGAGGGGGCTTTCATCATTTGTAGAAAAAAAAGTTGAGAACCAATGAAAAGTGTTATTTTCAGGTCACATGTCCCGACGCGCTTACGCTACGCGCACAGGAGCGCTTACGTTGCGCGCTCCGGGTCGCGCCACGGAGCGCTTCTGGGTACGTTTACGGAGCGCGCCGAAGAAATGCATCACGCGGTTACGCGATGCGTCACGTTTACGCTGCGCATCACGTGACTACGCGAAACGTCATGATGTTGTTTTCGTTCACGGGAAAAGCGCTCACGGGACGCTCCCCCGTACGTTCACCGGTACGTGCCCCGGGAGCGCCCCGGGGCGCGTACCGGGGCAAATAATAAAAAATAAATATTTACACATTTTAAAATTTCTAATAAAAATTATTACTTTCATACATATAGATATTTGCTATTAAAAAACCTATGAAATTCACTGAAAAAAACACATTCTTTCAACTGTTTACAGGAGATGCACCAGTGCTGAATCCAGGATCCACCACTGAGTAAGAAAAAATAATGATAATGCTACTTACCTGCAAATGAATTTCCTCCCATAGGATAACATTGGTGATGGCATGTGAAGACATTTTGAAGTGTCAACATTTAAAATACAATAATATTCCATTAAAACAACTACTGTAACCAAAACACTTTAACTCAGCTGTTTACAGGAGATGTCCCAGGACTGAATCTAGGATCCAGTCCTGTGGTTAGAAAAGTAATCCATAAAGTAACTAATTGCATTTAACTAGAAATTCACATTGAGCTCAATGTTGCATTGTGTTTGAAATTGTGTTGCCCATTGCAACAACTGTAACTACTGTACTTAAAAGTCTAATGTCTATGTGCAAAGTATTTAAACTAAAGTAATTTATTCTGAGAAAGTATATTTTGTAATGTAATGTATAATGTAATTATAATGTAATTTAAAAAATAAAATATCTAAAAATATCTAGTTTAAAAAATGTAGTAAATCAGTATAAAAAAATAAATATAACAATTAATACATTTAAAAATTGTCATTTACAAAACCTTTGAAATTCACTGAAAAAACCATAGGTTTTAGACATGTTATAGTTAGGAATTAGCATTTAAAAAACCTTTTAATAGGTTTCAGACATGTTATAGTTAGGAATTAGCATTTAAAAAAACCTTAGAAATTCACTGAACAGGGGTGTTATAGTTAGCTGGACATTTCCCTCGTACAAAACCATTGAAATTCCTCCGTTATAGTTAGTTCTACTAACTATAACTCACGCGCCCGCGATCCACTGCTGATGATGCCACATATTACATCATTCATGACATGGTCAGTGACATCACTGATGACATCACTGATGACATCTCAAATGACATCACTGATGACATCACTGATGACATCTCAAATGACATCACTGATGACATCACTGATGACAACATCCAGTGACTGTGTATTTCTGTAAAGTTAAAATATGTCTTACATATTGAAGAATGAGTGGATGTATAAGTGTCTGGATAAAGGATTTAGTAGGTGCATGACTGACTGTATGAGTCAGTGATTAAATGTGTCTCACTGAGTGCATGGGTTAGTGACTAAACTGTCTTAATTTGTCCATCATTATGTCTGTTGTTCTGTAAACTGCTGCATGTGTTGATCAGTGAAGTAGTGTGGCTCACTGGTTAGAGGCGGCAGACCCGAGAGCAGAGGACGGCCCGGGACCAGGGTTCGATTCCCGGCGCGGCAGGTTTCTGGACCAGGGTCAGCAGACTCGATAATTCTCTCGCCTCGGTGCCCACTCTGATCAGCGATCACACTCGGCAACTCTGGGCATTAGCTTGCCTCATCTTCACTAACGGCCCCACCAGACCGCCGGGGATGCCTGGTCTCACCCTCGAGATACCCATTAAGGGACCATCTCTCAGGGAAGCCAGGAAGGGTTTCGCAGCGGTCGAAGCGCCTTGGGACCCTACGGGTAAGTAGTGCGCTATATAAATGCCTATACATTTACATACATTTACATCAGTAGCTATATGAGTAACTATATGGGTTATTGATTGGTTGCCCAAGTATTTGTATGAGAGACTGAGTGTGTGTGTGTGGGTGGCTGGGAGGTGTATGACTCTGTGCATAGATGTGTGAGCAGTTGATTCACTAGATGTATGGGTTCAAAAGTGCATGTGGAAACAGCTGTATGGGCGGTTGACTGTGTGCATGAGTGTATTGGTGAGTGAATGGATATCTCAGTGCTACATGTCAAAGTAAGTACATATGTAAAACACAGTACATGTGAGAGTTGACATATATAAATAAATGTGCCTAAGAACCAGTGAATGTGTGAGTGGCTGTATGGATCATTCTGAAATTGTATCAGGGATTGAATAAGAGAGTAAATATGTGTTAGTATCTGTTTGAATAAGTAAGGTGTGTATAACTGTATAGTTGAGAAAATGGAGGTGTGATTGATTCTTTGCATGACTGAGTAGGTGTGTGAGTAACTCCATGGATGAGTGACAGTCTGTGAGTGTCTGTTTACACTGAGTGTATCTAAGGTTATATTAGAGTCTGAAGAGGTTCATCGTATTATCACATGAATAATGTCATCAGTGATGTGCTCAGTAATGCTATCAGTGATGTCATCAGTGATGTCCAATGCTGATGATGTCACATATTACATCATTCATGACATGGTCAGTGACATCACTGATGACATCACTGATGACATCTCAAATGACATCACTGATGACATCATCCAGTGTCTGTGTGTTTTTTTAAAGTTTAAATATGTTTTACATATTGAAGAATGAGTGGATGTATAAGAGTATGGATGAAGGATTTGATTGTATAAGTGAGTAAGTATGTGTTAGTATATCTGTGAAAATGTAAGCTGTTCTGTGTTTAACTGTGTTTAACTGTATAGATGAAGAAATGAAAGTGTGTTTGATTCTTTACAGGACTGACTAGGTGTGTGAGTAACTCCATGGATGAGTGGCAGTGTGTGAGTGTCTGCATAGGTGTATGAGTGCATATGATAGTGTTGTAATGATGAGTGACTGTATGTACGAGTGATTGTATGGGTGAATGAGTGAATGTGTGTGTAGACGTAGGAATCAGTGAGTGCGTATGTAGTAAATGGTATTCGTGTGTCAATGGTTTCAAAAATGATACTCTGTATTTTACACTAGGTGTAACAGAGGTTATATTAGAGTATAAGGAGGTGCATTGTATTATCACATGAACACATACCCTACTTGCAAAAGCGGATATACTCTCGCATACGACAAGTCCCTGCACAATGCACCCCTAAGCCACACGGCCGGCCCTCCCGAGAGGGTTGTAGGCAAGGCGCTGTGTTAAAGCTCCTTTCCCGTCCACACTGGGACTGAATCACAAGAGATATCTCATACGCGGCCGGCCTCGGCATGAGGTTGTAGGCTTAACGCTGTGTTCAAAATAAAACAGAATTGAATATAAAAATGATACTCTGTATTTTACACTAGGTGTAACAGAGGTTATATTAGAGTGTAAGGAGGTGCATTGTATTATCACATGAAGTATATCATCAGTGGTGTGATCATTGATGTTAAATGAGATGTCATCAGTGATGTCATCAGTGATGTCATTTGAGATGTCATCAGTGATGTCATCAGTGATGTCACTGACCATGTCATGAATGATGTAATATGTGACATCATCAGCATTGGATTGCGGATGCGCGAAATATATAGTTAGTGCAACTAACTATATATGGAATTTCATTGGTTTTATATCAATAAAATGTCCAGCTAACTATATATGGTCTCTAACCTATAGTTTTTTCAGTGAATTTTCAAGGTTTTGTAAATGCAAATTCCTAACTCTATATGGTCTATAACCTATGGTTTTTTCAGTGAATTTCATTGGTTTTTTAAAAGCTAATATCTATAGCTGTAAAATATATTCTTTATTATGTGACGTATCACGTAGCCACGTGAGACGCCTCATGACGCGTCGCATAACCGTGATGTATCGGCTCTGCAGCGCAAACAAAACCCGTAACGTAAGTGCGCCGGAGCACGCTTACAGATATATATATTTTTTTTAACCTTAATTAGACAAAATCCACACGTGCACATATCTTGAGGCCTTGCAAAGGCACATCAAACAAACAGTCCCTACAATTTTGCCAAGTTTGGTGGAAATCTATTCCATTAAATTTTTTTTTACTGTTTCTCTTGGTTTTCCCCTTGTTACGCTTACCGGGAGCTACCCGGTACGCGAACCGGACGCTCCAAAAACACAAGATGGCGGACTCCCGTTACGCTGCCGGTTAGCTGCCCGGTTCGCGTACCGGGAAATCGCAAACATTTTTTTTTTTTTTGCCCCGCGGGGCACTTTAATAGCCCCCTCATCAATCCTAGGGGGTCAGGAGGGGTCTACCTTGCCCCCTTTCCTTCATTTCCCCCTTCGTTCTTCACCACATCTTGTCTCTCGATCCTACCGAGAGACAAGATGGCGGCCGCTCCGGACTGTTTAGAATGTTGACAGACACCGGAGAGCCAATCAGCTTCGCTTCGCGAAGTTCCATTACGCGTCCGGTACGCTAACCGGGGCGCTAACCGGAGCGCTGTCACAGATATATATATTTTTTAAAACGTTAATTTCTCAAAATCCACTGGAGCACATATATTGAGACATAGCAAAGGCACGTCAGGCAAACCATATCTACAATTTTGCCAAGTTTCGTGTAAATCCATTCAGCCGTTCGAGCTAAAAGTGAGTCCAACCGCCCTATGGAAAAATGAATGGGAAAAATGTGTTTTGGGACCCCCCCTTTTTTCTCGGCCCCCCCTTGACGAAACCCCCCCAAATTTTCAAGGGCTGCTCAGAAACAAAATGTGCCATTTTCCTGTAAATTTCAGCCAATTCCGTCCACAAACGCCAAAGTTATTCGACATAGAATTTTCAGAAATCCCATAGGAAAAAAATCCTAACTATATATACCTACTGGCTATCGCCAGTAGGTAATATATATATATATATATATATATATATATATATTACCTACTGGCGGTCGCCAGTAGGTATATATAGTTAGGATTTTTTCTCTATGGGATTTTTGAAAATTCTATGTCTAATAACTTTGGCGTTTGTGGACGGAATTGGCTGAAATTTTCAGGAAAATGGAACATTTTGTTTCTGAGCAGCCACTGAAATTTTGGGGGGGGGTCGTCAAGGGGGGGCCGAGAAAAAAGGGGGTCCCAAAACGCGTTTTTCCCATGTTAATTTCCATAGGGCGGTTGGCCTCACTTTTAGCCCGAACGGCTGAATGGATTTGAACGAAACTTGGCAAAATTGTAGGGACTGGTAGCCCGATGTGCCTTTGCTAGGTCTCAATATATGTGCTCCAGTGGATTTTGAGAAATTAACGTTCAAAAAAATATATATATCTGTAAGCGCGCTCCGGGCAGCGCCCCGGTTCGCGTACCTGACGCGTAACGGAACTTCGCGAAGCGAAGCTGATTGGCTCTCCGGTGTCTGTCAACATTCTAAACAGTCCGGAGCGGCCGCCATCTTGTCTCTCGGTATGATCGAGAGACAAGAGGAGGCCAAAACAAAGGGGGAAATGACCATAAGGGGGCATAGTAGATCCTCCCTGACCCCCTAGGTTTGATGTGGAGGCTTTAAAAGGGCCCCGTGGGGAGCGCCCGGTACGCGCACCGGGAAGCGGTCTGGGGAGCGTACTATAAGGAAAAAAGAATGATAGACTATGATATTTTGAAATATTGTATGTTTATTGATTGTTCTTTTTGTTGTTTTTTTGTTTTTTTTTATTTAAGTAGCAGTATTAATGATTATTAAATATAAATGTATTTTTGGAATTGTGCACAGTATACTATAAGTATGAATTTACATTATAATCAATTTGGTACTAGTTTATGAATTACATATAAAAATGATTAAAGACTCAAACAATTTTTTAATATTAAATATAATTTTATTTTTCGGATTGTTTTTCAAAATTTAATAGAACGTCTAACATTTGACTGTCCGATATGTCCTCTTGTTGAGTGAACATAACTTCCCACATTTGACCGTCATCATAATGAAGTAAACAATCCACAGATTCTACACATTGTAGAAGTTTATGGTCTCGTGATTCATCCATGAATTCCAAGTCAATGGGTTCAATTATTTCCTCATTGTTCATGTCTAGGACAATTTCAAAGGAAACATTCTGTTCTCCTTGCATTTTTGTGCTGAAATTTGAATAAAAAATAAATATATCAGTAGAGATAGGGCACTGTTGGGTTTAAGTTCAGACAGGTACTTTTGAGGCATGAAGTAGTACTATTAAAAAGTGCCTGTGAAAAAGCCTATGTAAATTCATAATTATACCACAGAAACCTAAATCAATCCATAATTATAATAAACAAGCCTTTCTCAATGTCTAACTCTTACAGAGGGATAGTATATAACTATCTGAAAATGTTTTCAAATTTATAAAATAATATCTTACCTTTTAAAAACAAGTTTAAGTTGTGAGTGAAAATGATCTTGCAATGTAGTTCAGAAAGTAGTAGTCAAAATGGCTGTGTTTTTCTCTCTTTTTTTATATATATTCAGGTATATAACCAATCAAATGTCAGGTAAAAAAAGTAGAAAATGAAAGTAACATTTTAATTGGTTGTCAATTCCAACACTTCAGATGTGTTTTGTGAAGTAATTTACCTCAGGGTATTTAGAGATTTGGTGACATTGTCTCCAGGGTTTTTTCTGTAAATTACTTTCCCACCTTTTTTAATGGAGCGCTTCCCAGTGCGCGCCCCGGTACGCGAACCGGCAGCGTTACGGGAGTCCACCATTTTGTGTTTCGGTCGAATTAAGATACAAGATGGAGGGCAAATAATGTTCAGAATGGGTAGAAGGGGGCACGGTAGACGTATCTTGACCCCCTAGGTTTTCTGAGGGTGGCTGAGGAGGCCCATATGTGCGGAAAAAAAACATTTTTTTAAAAAATTTCGCACGGTTAGCGTCCGGTGCGCGTACCGGGTAGCGCTCCGGGGAGCGTACTTTTTTGAAAATTAGTGAAAAAAGTTAGAGTAAAATAATAATTGTGAGTGATCAGATGTAGGGTAGCTCTGAAAAGAGCTTTTGGGTCCTGTGGCTGATGTAGGTACCTACAAGTAGGTACCAATGCACAGTCTTAAATTGAGGATGAAAATTCTGTTCCCCTCATCTGAGAAGTGAACTCCATCTCCTCTGTAGATATCTTGCATGTAGTAACGCAAGTTATTGTTGTACATGGAGCCCATTCCATGGTCTCTCATGTAAGCTGAAACAGACTTATTTACATGCTTCCTCGATTTCTCAATTTGTGGACAAAATTGGTTCGACCACCTCCATTTCTGTCTTTGGCATATATTTGAATATACCAAGGCAGTTTGAGGAAAAAGTGCCATCAATTGCTCAAAGGTGTCCTTTAAAAGCATTTCCAGACCTACCCCAGTCAAAGTGCCCAAGTCATTACCTCCACAGAGCACAATTAACAGGTCAGGTTTTGGCAAATGCAAAAAGGTTTTCACCAATGGTATCAATTGGTGACATTTTAATCCTCTGTGGGCAATCCACTTTATTTCCACATTTTGTAAATTGAGGTTAGGTAAATTTCTGTTATCAGCATACCTTTGAGCCCAGTAGATGTAACTATGTCCAACAATCCAGACAGAAAACATGGTGAGAGGAGGTTCTGCTGCAGTCAGATGAAGTGTGGCAATGAAATGGCACTTGAAAAAATAAGAGTTTAAAATGAAAAAAACTGTGGAGTTTCTGTGTTAATGAAGCAGTAGCAGTGATTGGTGGATTTTGATTGCTGAAAACAGAAAGTTAGGGTGCATGGATGAGTTCTTTGAAAGATGTAATTTGAATGGTCAAGAAAAAATCATTTTATGAAAGATTGCACTGGATATGCAGGTGTACTGAGAGTTCAGAGTTCAATTGAAACATTGTTGTGTGAACTTGCAAACATGAGAGGTCTTTCAGGAGGTGGTTGCTATGCAAAAAAGGCAGAAAGGGCAGAGGGGGGAAGGGTGTTGATTTGAAAAAAGTGAGGGAAGAGTTTTGATTGGGTGACATGAGAGATATGTGTGATGAATTACAGCTTTTCTGTGCTTTTTATGGCTGCAGACTCTGGAGTGCATACCTTTTGCTCTGCTAAAGACAAATTGGTGTGTTTCTGAGACTGTTTTGAAACTCTTAAAGTATTTGCTAAGGTCAGAAAAGATTCATTTAAATTAGATAGAGAATAGTATGGTTTAGGGAGAAAATTATGAAGAAAGTTGTGTATTTAAATGTTGCTTTGTGTCAAGTGTTTTACAAATAGATTTTGTTTCTTTGTGTTACATAGCCATGTTAAAAGTGACGCAAAAATAGTGCAAGGGTCTTACAAAAATGCTTTCATGTGTCTTAGGGTATTTTAACTCACTTCCCCATGAATGTATGAATATAATTGCTTTACAAGATGTGTTTAAAAACGTTTTTTGAAATCAATTAGGTTTCTTGATATGTACTGCTAGAGTTTCATAGGTTGCTTGGGGCATATTTTCAAGGCTTTTGAGTTCCTTTGATGTAATTTTTCCCATTTTAATTTAAGACCTTTCCCCGTGGTGCAAGGTCCTTGTAAATATGCCCCCATCTGTGCTTGGCAAATTTAGATTTTAATTCTTTGACTAACATAGCCATGTTAAAAGTGACCCAAAAATGTTGCAAGGGCCTTAAAAAAAAACGCTTTCATGTGTCTTAGGCCATTTTAAGTCATTTCCACTTGAATGTAGGTATATAATTGATTTAGATGATGTGTTTTAAAACGTTTTTTGACATCAATTAGGTTTCTGGATATGTAGTGCTAGAGTTTCATAGGTTGCTTGGGGCATATTTATAAGGCATTTGAGTCTCTCTGATGTTATTTTTCCCATTTTAATTTAAGACCTTTCCCCGTGGTGCAAGTTCCTTGTAAATATGCCCCCATCTGTGCTTGGCAAATTTAGATTTTAATTCTTTGACTAACATAGCCATGTTAAAAACGACCCAAAAATGGTGCAAGGGCCTTAAAAAAACGCTTTCATGTGTCTTAGGCCATTTTAAGTCATTTCCCCTTGAATGTAGGTATATAATTGATTTAGATGATGTGTTTAAAAACGATTTTTGAAATCAATTAGGTTTCTTGATATGTAGTGCTAGAGTTTCATAGGTTGCTTGGAGTATATTTAAAAGGCATTTGAGTCCCTTTGATGTTATTTTTCCCATTTTAATTAAAGACATTTCCCCGTGGTGGAAGGTCCTTGTAAATACACCCCCATGTGTGCTTGGCAAATTTAGATTTTGATTATTTGACTTACATAGCCATGTTCCATACAGTTCTCACCTTCTGCGTAGTCTTTGATATGCTAGACTCCATCTGCACTATGAGATACGTAAGCAAAGGAAACACAGGTGATGTGATTGTGAAATGAGGAAAAGAAACTCCACATTTTTCAATTACATCACCTGTGTTTCCTAAGTTTACGAATGACATTGTGCAGATGAGGTTTAGGCCTGTCCACGGACACAGAAGAGGTCTGGCCTTTGTTCAAGAGTGAAGTGGACATGACTTACTTCATTGGTAGGCCTTCACATGTATTATCTCCTCTGTACTCTTCAACAAGCGTAAATTTCATCTGCAACCCTGAGTAGGCCTCACCTTAAACAAACCTCTGGATAGGCCACACCTTATCGTCATCCTGAATCAATCATTTAAAATGTTAGGGACAGATTTATGATAGGTGTATGCCTCTTTTGCGTCACTGTGCGTCAATTTTGTGACGCAGCGGCGGTGCAAAAGATTTGCTATGTGGCGACATATTTACAACTTGATGCATCTAGGCAGATGTGTCATGCTGTAAAGTCCCGTGCCACATGAAACCGATGCAGCAGTGATGCAAAAGATGCACCATGTTGCAAGACAGGCCTCACTTCATCTCCAACAAGATAAGAAGCTGAATCTTCTGTAAATGTCAAAATTGTTGTATACACTGCTGAACTTCTGTGTACTCTTTGATATGCTAGACTCCATCTGCACTATGAGATACCTAAGCAAAGGAAACACAGGTGATGTGATTGTGAAATGAGGAAAAGAAACTCCACATTTTTCAATTACATCACCTGTGTTTCCTAAGTTTACGAATGACATTGTGCAGATGAGGTTTAGGCCTGTCCACGGACACAGAAGAGGTCTGGCCTTTGTTCAAGAGTGAAGTGGACATGACTTACTTCATTGGTAGGCCTTCACATGTATTATCTCCTCTGTACTCTTCAACAAGCGTAAATTTCATCTGCAACCCTGAGTAGGCCTCACCTTAAACAAACCTCTGGATAGGCCACACCTTATCGTCATCCTGAATCAATCATTTAAAATGTTAGGGACAGATTTATGATAGGTGTATGCCTCTTTTGCGTCACTGTGCGTCACTTTTGTGACGCAGCGGCGGTGCAAAAGATTTGCTATGTGGTGACATATTTACAACTTGATGCATCTAGGCAGATGTGTCATGCTGTAAAGTCCCGTGCCACATGAAACCGATGCAGCAGTGATGCAAAAGATGCACCATGTTGCAAGACAGGCCTCACTTCATCTCCAACAAGATAAGAAGCTGAATCTTCTGTAAAAGTCAAAATTGTTGTATACACTGCTGAACTTCTGTGTACTCTATGATATGCTAGACTCCATCTGCACTATGAGATACCTAAGCAAAGGAAACACAGGTGATGTGATTGTGAAATGAGGAAAAGAAACTCCACATTTTTCAATTACATCACCTGTGTTTCCTAAGTTTACGAATGACATTGTGCAGATGAGGTTTAGGCCTGTCCACGGACACAGAAGAGGTCTGGCCTTTGTTCAAGAGTGAAGTGGACATGACTTACTTCATTGGTAGGCCTTCACATGTATTATCTCCTCTGTACTCTTCAACAAGCGTAAATTTCATCTGCAACCCTGAGTAGGCCTCACCTTAAACAAACCTCTGGATAGGCCACACCTTATCGTCATCCTGAATCAATCATTTAAAATGTTAGGGACAGATTTATGATAGGTGTATGCCTCTTTTGCGTCACTGTGCGTCACTTTTGTGACGCAGCGGCGGTGCAAAAGATTTGCTATGTGGTGACATATTTACAACTTGATGCATCTAGGCAGATGTGTCATGCTGTAAAGTCCCGTGCCACATGAAACCGATGCAGCAGTGATGCAAAAGATGCACCATGTTGCAAGACAGGCCTCACTTCATCTCCAACAAGATAAGAAGCTGAATCTTCTGTAAAAGTCAAAATTGTTGTATACACTGCTGAACTTCTGTGTACTCTTTGATATGCTAGACTCCATCTGCACTATGAGATACCTAAGCAAAGGAAACACAGGTGATGTGATTGTGAAATGAGGAAAAGAAACTCCACATTTTTCAATTACATCACCTGTGTTTCCTAAATTTACGAATGACATTGTGCAGATGAGGTTTAGGCCTGTCCACGGACACAGAAGAGGTCTGGCCTTTGTTCAAGAGTGAAGTGGACATGACTTACTTCATTGGTAGGCCTTCACATGTATTATCTCCTCTGTACTCTTCAACAAGCGTAAATTTCATCTGCAACCCTGAGTAGGCCTCACCTTAAACAAACCTCTGGATAGGCCACACCTTATCGTCATCCTGAATCAACCATTTAAAATGTTAGGGACAGATTTATGATAGGTGTGTGCCTCTTTGCGTCACTGTGATTCACTTTTGTGACGCAGCGGCGGTGCAAAAGATTTCCTATGTGGCGACATATTTACAACTTGATGCATCTAGGCAGATGTGTCATGCTGTAAAGTCCTGTGCCACATGAAACCTGTGTCAGTTTTCATATAGGTGTTTTGTTGCAGGGTATGCATTTATTTGCATGAAAGCCCTGTAAAACTAACACAGTGAAATTTAGAAGATTTCACTGAGTCAGCTTTATAGCATTGCTGAATCAAATCCTTACGCCTGTTTGAAACAGGCATAAGGAGTGATGCACAATGCAATGTGAGGCTTCCTCCTGTGCATTGCAGTAGACATGTCGCACTTACGACGTGATTCCTGCAATGTGCTGCTTTTGCAGCACGGATGCGTGACGCATCTGTGCTGTTTTTGCTCAATGGTGCTCCACATTGTAAATGCGGCACACCATGGGTGGCAGAGCAGCGGTGCACATTAACTGGTGCATCCGTGGGGATGCGCCAGTTAACATAAATCTGCCCCTTTACATTTAAGTATGAGCAGGGGACACAGAGTCGGTGAGGCTTATCCAAGGTTAAGAAGAGATGAGTCCTGTTCACTGAAAACTTGGACATAGGCCTCACCTCCTCAGCATCGCTGGACATGGCTAAATAATAGCTGCAAAATGTTACTCTTGTTAAAAAAAATTACTATTATAATCTCTGAGATTTGTCTCTTACTCTGCAACATCTCATTGTTGTTCTCTTTCTTTAAAGATAACGACAACATCAACCATGAGTGATAATGAGCAATCAGTTGATCTCGACCTTATCATTGAACTTGTAATTGAAACGTCAGTGGAAGTAGATCCCTTGGATGATTTAAATCCTGAGGATGATGAAGAACATGATGAGGATGCCGATTTGTCAGAATTGTATGACATAGAGTGGGAAGCTGACCTGCTTGAGCCTATGGAACTATAAACATTTATTTTTAAAATTTACTTGAAATGAAAAGTAAAAATGTAAACCGTTTCATTTAAAATTGAACACAACTTCAAAAACAGGTTATGTGTAGTGTCTTTAATGAAATAGTAAAATATGCTCATAAAATTAGATCAGATTCACATATAAAACAGCACAGGTAAAATGTAGAAGCATTCCATTTCTTTGCTACTATTTGTGATTTCTAAATTTGCCAATGCACTAAAAATGACAAGTAGTGTGTTAAATTTTTGATGACTGTTATTGATTTACTGTTTGCTAATAGTGGTTAATAACATTTTTTATTATATTTTACCACAGATTCAACTGCAGATCATTTCAAAATTAAAGAATGCCTTCGAAGGACAGAAGGCGAAAGGCTACCAAACATCAAAGACAGCAGCTTAAAAGATTATTGCAGCAGACCTCTACAATAAAAACTTGTCAAGTCACCAAGAAAGGTCCGGGTAAGATAAAGAAATCATTCATAAGAAACATTTGTAGAAAAAAAAGTAGTACTACAGAAAATGTTTTAGTCCAGAAAAAGAGAAGCAATTTAAACGGAAAGGGAAGGCCAATCAAAAATGTTACTGCTAGAGCAGGAGATAACTCTGTGCATGGTAGTAGAAGGAAAAATCAGTTTAGGGACATTCGTAGACGAATGTTCCGCAACAGGATAATTGGCAATTTGTTAAAAAATATTAAGAAAGGTCAGCAGAAAGTGGTTTTTTATAAGAGAGAAAAAAAATGAGAAAGTTATTGATCAGGCACTTGAAATTAAGCAAAAGTTATTTATTTTGATAATCAATAGAATTAGGAAGCTAAACAAGGCAATTTATGATTTCAAAACAAATAGTAGATGGAAGAGAACAGTTAATCGTAGTAATTTTTGTGAAGTTTTTTCAGGAGAATGGATGCATAGTTCAAGTTGTGAGGCATTTTTTAATGAGGAGAGTTATTTCCAGGATAATGATTTGGTGCATGCAGTTGACATCAGTGGTCGAGCTTATGAGGTGAAAGATGGTTGTCCAGTTGAAAAAGAAAAACTTGTGACAACAGAGGCAGAAGAGGTGTTAGGTAATGAGGTTTTAGGAAGACGTCCTAAGGGACCTGTGTACACCTGGAAGTGTAGTAGTATTTGCAGTGTGCGACAGGATTCCATCAATTTGCTTTGTGATTTTGTACGGACATTTAATAAGAAAAGTTTGAAGCAGAAAATGAAGTTGTTGCAAGAATTAGATCCTTGCAGAGTGAGAGAAGTGACAGGTTTGCATGGTCATTCACTGGCTTGTCTTTCCAGGAGAGTATGCCAGAGTGTTTTTCATCATTTCAGGATGCTAGCAGTGCATCATAATAAAGTGAGGAAATTAGTTAGAATGTTGTATTATGCTAAGAGTCCAGCAGTTATGCTTAAACAATTATGCACTGCTCTTTTGCATGGTTCTGAAATAGATGTGAAGAATATTTGTGAAGAAATTGAGTTTTGTTACTTTGGAAGTAAAGAGGAGAATGTTGAAATTGACCCAGAAGAAGAGGGTAATGTGGAAGATAGTGTACAGGTTTCCAGTACAGATAATGTTCAGAAGGAAATTGCCACGTTTCAGGTGAAATCAAGTGAGAGGCCTAATTTCACTTGTGTGTGTTGTCGACGCACTTATTATAAGAATCAGACTAAGTTAGTGGATTTATATGCAAAAAGTGAAAGGGAAAATAATAGTGAATGGAAGGATTTTGCAACATACTTGATGGTAGAAAATTGTTTTGATTTGGGATTGGATCAACGTGTGTGTACTTATTGTTGTAACAAATTAAATCAAAACCAGATGCCTGCTAGAGCGGTTCATAATAATCTGGAATTGGTTGAGATTCCTTCTGAATTGAAGGATTTAAATACTTATGAATCTATTTTGATTCAAAGTATCCATCCCTTTCAGGCTATTGTAAGAATGGAGCCAAAGACAGGGAAATTGCCTCCATCAGATTTACAGAGAGGATTAAAGGGAAGAGTTGTTTATTTGCCTCTAGATTTGAAGAAAAACATTAATACAATTGGAGTAGAAAAAGTGGAAGAGGAACCTCTGGTTATCTTAGTTAATGGGGTTCTGACAAAGAGTAAGAAAATATGGCAAGATTTAGTGGATGTTAGGAAAGTCAAAAAGGCAACATTGTATTTGAAAAAAAACAATAAGTACTATAAGAATGTATATGTTGCAGAAGAGGAAGTAAGTGAAGAAGAGGATAGCGATGTGTGTGCTGGTCAAATTGAGAAAGTAGAACCCTCTAAAAGTGAAGAAATATATGAACATTATAGTGTTCATCCTTTGCATTCCAAGGAAGTCATGGGGAATGCTATTGAATTGTTTCAAATGAAACAAGCCAAAGGGAGTCCCATTAGTGTTTGGGAGGAAAGTTTGGAAGGTCGGTGTTTCCCACAGCTATTTCCAACAGGTCAAGGAGGAAGATATGATGAGCGAACTCATCAAATTCCTGCTTCTGAATACCGGACTTTACGATTGTATGCAGAAGATCCTAGGTTTCGACAATGCATTCCCTATTTGTTTCATCTCCTGTTTGAAAGCGATCTGTCTGGACTGTCATATGCAGTGAACCACATCTTGAAAAGTGGTGTACAGCTGCAAAATATCTCGGCAAGTGACTTTATGGATGAAGTCAATGTGCAAGACAGTATTTTGGATTCTCACCTGATTAATCTCATGGCGTGTCAGCGTGGTACTAATGAGTACTGGTACCGTCGTCATGGTGATTTTAAATGTATGCTGAGGAACTTAGGAACTCCCACATGGTTCCTCACTCTCAGCTGTGCCGAGTATGGCTGGGAAGACTTACTTGAATTTCTACGAGAGGCAAATGGAAACCTTGAAAATATCGAATTCAAGACACCCGGAGAACTGTGCTCTTTGGATCCAGTGAATGTATGCAGGTACTTCAATCATAGATTTGAAGCTATGATGTCTTTCATCATGAACAAGAGAAATCCACCTCTTGGAGAGGTGTTGGATTTCTTCTGGAGAAAGGAGTACCAAGCAAGAGGTGCTCCTCATATACATATGCTGCTGTGGATCAAGGATGCACCTAAATTTGGAACAGATCCAGAAGACTTAGTGATGAGTTTCATAGAACAGTATTCTACATGTGCTGTTCCAAACGCAAAGGAGGACAAAAGCCTAAGAGAACAAGTTCTACGCTTCCAAAGCCATCGTTGCGGAAAGTACTGTCGTCGTACATTCAGAAACAAGGACAAGTTCTACACCAAATGTCGTTTCGCCTTTCCACGACCGGTGATTTCTAAAGGAAGAGTGAACAGTTTGATGTCTTCGCTGCGACATAATGTGATGAAGAAATCACCTAAAAACACATACAATTTGAAAAGGAACGAAGAGTCCAAGTATATCAACGACTACAACCCAGTGATTTTGTCCATGTGGAATGCTAACATGGATATACAGTTCGTGGCTGATAACTGTATGGCTGTGGCTCGGTATGTGACATCTTACATCACCAAAAAAGAAAAGACAGAATTGAAGGATATGTGGGAGGACATTTCCCATGAAAAGAGCCTCAGTAAGAAGTTGTACAGTTTCAGTCTGAAGATGTTGTCACATCGAGAAATCGGAGCTTACGAATGTTCTGACCGGTTGTCTTCAGCAAGTCTCTATGCCAAATCCAGGAGTATCGTTTGGGCGAGTCTTGGTCTTGCTGCAACGCGTAATCGAGTTCTGAAACCTGTGCAGGAAATTGAGTATTTGGCGGAAAAGGAGCCAAACAGTACTGATATTTTGAAGACCAACATGTTGGATACATATTATCCAAATAGAAGCAGACACCTCGAGAATGTTTGTCTGTATGAGGTTCTACAAAATTACATATTCAAGAGGAACATCAAAGAAGATATTGATAAAGGAGTGTATGCTGTAATTGGAAGTGAGGGATGTCTCGTCAAGCAAAGAAAATGCCACTTGGTAAACCATCGAAAATTGAGTGGCGAATCTCCTGAAAAAAAAGTTTTTCTATTTAGCACTTTTGCAACTTTTCAAGCCTTGGCGTGCAGAAGAGGAACTGCTTGGAGATTTCCTCTGTTATGAAGACTCTTTCAATGCCGCCAAGGAGACCATAGAATGTCCTGTTTTTCTCAAATATCTAGAAATGTTGAATGCGGAAATCGAGCAGGAAGCAACGATTGCAGCCGAGATTGCTAGAGACAGTTCTCAGGACAGTCAGAGTTCTGTTTCATTGAGTCAGGATCCACTAGGAGGACCAGTTATCGAAAATGAAGCTGCCACTGCCATGATTGAAGTGGAAAGAGCCATGGCACATGCTCAGGAGGATGCGGTTAACTTAGAAGACTTGGAAAGAAAACTCAACATTGAGCAGAGGAAAATATATGACGAAGTTACCAACCAAATTGATCATGGATTAAGTCATGAGAAGAAAGAGTGCTCATGTACGTCGTTGAAACCTGTCCGACTGTACGTGAGTGGAGAAGCGGGAACTGGAAAAAGTTTCCTCATTAAAGCAATTTCATGTTATTTGCAGAAAAGGACTGAGTCATCGCTGTCTTGTGTTGTCACCGCTCCAACTGGACTGGCAGCACATCACATTAAAGGTATTACTTTGCATCATCTACTGATGCTGCCAGTGGAGCATGATAAGAAATTACAATACCACAAGTTATCTGGAGATGCTTGTTGTGAAGTTTCAAGAGTCTTGAAGAAAATGAAACTTCTTATCATTGACGAAGTAAGCATGGTTTCCAATGTCATGCTTGCCTTTGTGCATTTGAGAATGCAAGAAGTTCTCAAAACAGAGTATGATGTGTTATTTGGTGGCAAACACATCATTGTTTTCGGTGATCTTCTGCAGCTGACACCAGTGAAAGGACAACCTGTGTTCAAAATGCTCACGCATGAAGATACCAGGAAGTGCCTAGGGAGCATTGGCAACGTCAATATATGGATAAACTTCAATTATGCTGAACTGCATGAAAATATGCGTCAGGCGAAGGATGAAGATTACAAGAATATTCTACAAGATGTTAGAATCGAAAAAGTGACCGAGCATGGGAAAGAAGCTTTACATGCACGATTACTGTCAAATTTGTATCCAGAACAAGACGTTGTGCCTGAGAATATTTTTCAGAAAATTACTGAGAAGAAATCTGGAATATGTTTGATGCCAACTCTTGCAGAATGTGCCATCTTCAACAACAAAATGTTGTATTTAGAAAACCAAGATATTGTGAAACTGGAAGCTATTGACAGAGTAGAGCATATGGGATCAACAATTATTTTGTCTGAGAATTTGAAATCAAAATTGGATTCATTAGAGAAGAGTATATCTAAAACTGCGGGTTTTGAAAAGACTCTGAATGTGTGCTTAAATTGCCGTATAATTTTAAGAAGGAATTTACATGTTGAAAGAGGTCTGGTAAATGGATCAATGGGTAATGTTGTTGATTTTGTGAAATACAGAAATAGGGATGAAATTGAATTTTTAAAAATTAAATTTGATGGCATTGACGAAGTACAGCTAATTGGTCGTTGCTCTGCTAGGTTTTTGCTTGTGAAAGACTTATATGTTCGCCGTAAGCAGTTTCCTGTTTGCTTGGCATATGCGGTGACAATCCATAAATCGCAAGGTTTAAGTGTAGACAGTGCATTGGTGAATATTGGCAGTTCTGTGTTCAAGGAGGGTATGGCATATGTGGCATTGTCACGAGTCAGAACTTTATCGGGATTGTACTTGATTGAGTGTGATGTCACAAACATTTGTGCGGATCTAGACTGTGTTAAGGAATACAATAGGTTAAGAAGAGAGTATGCGCCACATTTGCCTCAATATCCTTTGTTTGAGAAACGTGTGGTAGGCCGGAAACGAAGAAATGTGACCAATAGTAGGGAGGTTGTAGCAAAAAGACGAAAAGTCGATGAACCAGAAATTATAAGCAGAAAGGAAAAGGATTTTGTTGAAGATGTTGTTGGTTTTCAATTTGAAAACAGTTCTGGTGTCAACTGCTATGCTAATGTAGTGGTTAATGTTTTGTTTTCTCTAGAAACTTTAAAACAAGAGATTGTGGTCAATTCGGATCAGAGATTTTGCAGTTTGTTGAATTCTGTGTTAGAGAAATGTAGCACTGATAGAACAAAAATAGAAAGTGTGTCTGAAATTCGAAATCTGTTAGACAGATGTTCAGGTCAAACACAATTCTCTCAAAACATTCAGCAAGATTGTCAGGAGTTTTTAATGTATATGCTTGATGTATTGCATGATGAAGGTGTAGATGTAGATCACCTGTTTGGGCTTTCTTATCAATGGCAGCATGACTGCGAGAACTGTAGGGTATCAAGTACTACTAGTGTAGACTCAGAAAAATGTATATATTTAACTTTGCCAGACAGTAAATCAGTGTCCTTTAATAAGCTAGTAAAAGCAGCTGATCACAACATGGAGTGTAGCCAATGTAAGTCTGAAATGTTGTCAACATTATTTATACGAACATATGGCCAGTATGTTATTTTAATGTTCCAACGATGTAGGCCTGATGGAACAAAATTGACAACTTTGATTAAAAATGTTGTGGCTTCACAGTTGTCAATATCAGGAAGGACTTTTGTAACTGCAGCAATTATATATCATGACGGTCCTTCAATAACTGATAAGGGGGTGGCCGTGCACTGCGTTACGTTATTCTTGATTACGGCGTTTGTCGTGCTCCTATGGATACTCCCCGCTCAGGAGTATAGAAATCTACATAGATAGCACTGGCACAGTGATGTGCAAGTGTCTCCTAGGGCACTGGTACTTATGTGCTGAAGAAACAGCTAAGATATCTTCAATAAAGTTTTTTTTCAATAAAGTTTTTTCCACAAATTCAATGTTTTTCCTTTTGTATTTTATTCATACTTGTAGGTTTTATCATGATTCATGTTGATCTTCATTGTGTGAAATTATTCATATTCCATACATGCGTTTATGGTATCCAATTCATTTTTTGAATAAACAAAACAATATATTCCAATGCATTTCGGCTTTGGGCCTTCGTCAAGGGAATCTATGAAACAAGAAATTGAATCTATCACGATTTTGTTCAATAATGCAGCCATATTTACAAAATATTCATTGTGATAACTGTGACTTTAACAATCGTTCTAACACACTATTGCCTATGGCGCTCACTACGTTGTCAAATAGTATCTACTTTTCTGTCCGTGTAAACACCCTATGTCCACACTTTAGCTGTGCGATGCGTGCATTTTAGTGAAGCCATCTGTGACTATTTAGTTAAACACGCAGTTCCATGTTTAAATCTGTGGTTAACTTCCATGGTTTTAAAACACAAATATGGTCAAAGCGAGGAGATACGAGTCAACGCGTGTAAAACGCGGTAGCATTTTACCCAAAGTGTAACTGTCTGCATACTCGACTGCCATGGTTTTAGCTAGACGGATGTTTTTTAAAAAGCGAAAAACTGCAAATCAACGCGTATAACACGCGGTGGCACTTTACCCATAGTGTTGAGGTCTGCATGCTTCGAATTCGGGGGAGATGCTATAACGTAATGTTGTTTTAAACTCGACCAATAGTTAATGTTAACCATATATAGGTGAAGCGCATTTAAACAATATCACAAGACCGCTAAAAGCTTAGTTCTTACCGGGATACACCGCTACAAAGTATCAAGCTTGGGTTTGAAGCCGCCGTTCTTTCTGTTACTAAACTGGCGTGTGACGTGTGTAAGTTGGGTTGTTCCTTAAATTAGAGCGCGCTGCTCTTAAAGGGCCAGTAACTGAGATAATGATTGTTGCTATAACTTGGTGTTTACCTAGACGGTATTCTGAAAGGTTACAAAATGCTACAAAATACATGCACAGCACAGTAGATCTACAAAATTAACTGGAAAATACCAACATTCACAAATAAATGCTAAATTCAGTTCGTTCATTAATTCCATGTGGACGTAAAGTTTGCAAATGATAAATCCAATGATTCTCACGCTTCAACAAGGCTTTTCTATTGTCCATTTCCTCATTTTTGTCCACAATTTCTAGTATGCATGCCTTGATCTGATTAATCTGATGTTTCTGTTCAATGAAATGTGTGGCAAGGGCTGATTTTACTGCTTTAGTTCTTATATTGCTTTTGTGTTCTGTTAACCTGACTTTAAGTTTGCGTTCTGTCTGTCCAACATAGGCTTTGCCGCATGGGCATTTTATCATATAAATGAGATTCTTGGAGTCACATGTCCCAATGACCATAGGTTTCTTAAAGAACACCTAATTTCAAATATCCAACAACTGAATTTGGTTGATCAAAGAATTCAATTTACTTATACAATACATGACAGTCAAATCAACTATTTGGATGTAACCATCAAAATGAAAGATGGCAAAATTGAGACCACCTTACATACCAAGGCTACTGATCCAATACTAAGGAGAGAAAAACTTTATTGATAACTTAAAGACAGAAAAAAGAGAACAGAACAACATGTGTGAGTAAATATTCTACAATTAGTCCACAATTCAAGAAAACCATCAAAAAGCATTGGCGTATCTTACAATCTGAACCCGACTTTAACGACATATTCAGAGAAGAACCCATATTTGCTTTCACGAGAGCAAAAAACATTGGAGAGATCATTAAGAAACCTATGGTAGTAAAACACCCAGCCATATATAAAGGTACAATTCCTTGCAGAAATTGCAGTAACTGCAATAACATTTTGGAAGGTAACACAATTACCCACCCAATGAGAGGCAATAAAATTAGACTCCAAGTCAATGGGACATGTGACTCCAAGAATCTCATTTATATGATAAAATGCCCATGCGGCAAAGCCTATGTTGGACAGACAGAACGCAAACTTAAAGTCAGGTTAACAGAACACAAAAGCAATATAAGAACTAAAGCAGTAAAATCAGCCCTTGCCACACATTTCATTGAACAGAAACATCAGATTAATCAGATCAAGGCATGCATACTAGAAATTGTGGACAAAAATGAGGAAATGGACAATAGAAAAGCCTTGTTGAAGCGTGAGAATCATTGGATTTATCATTTGCAAACTTTACGTCCACATGGAATTAATGAACGAACTGAATTTAGCATTTATTTGTGAATGTTGGTATTTTCCAGTTAATTTTGTAGATCTACTGTGCTGTGCATGTATTTTGTAGCATTTTGTAACCTTTCAGAATACCGTCTAGGTAAACACCAAGTTATAGCAACAATCATTATCTCAGTTACTGGCCCTTTAAGAGCAGCGCGCTCTAATTTAAGGAACAACCCAACTTACACACGTCACACGCCAGTTTAGTAACAGAAAGAACGGCGGCTTCAAACCCGAGCTTGATACTTTGTAGCGGTGTATCCCGGTAAGAACTAAGCTTTTAGCGGTCTTGTGATATTGTTTAAATGCGCTTCACCTATATATGGTTAACATTAACTATTGGTCGAGTTTAAAACAACATTACGTTATAGCATCTCCCCCGAATTCGAAGCATGCAGACCTCAACACTATGGGTAAAGTGCCACCGCGTGTTATACGCGTTGATTTGCAGTTTTTCGCTTTTTAAAAAACATCCGTCTAGCTAAAACCATGGCAGTCGAGTATGCAGACAGTTACACTTTGGGTAAAATGCTACCGCGTTTTACACGCGTTGACTCGTATCTCCTCGCTTTGACCATATTTGTGTTTTAAAACCATGGAAGTTAACCACAGATTTAAACATGGAACTGCGTGTTTAACTAAATAGTCACAGATGGCTTCACTAAAATGCACGCATCGCACAGCTAAAGTGTGGACATAGGGTGTTTACACGGACAGAAAAGTAGATACTATTTGACAACGTAGTGAGCGCCATAGGCAATAGTGTGTTAGAACGATTGTTAAAGTCACAGTTATCACAATGAATATTTTGTAAATATGGCTGCATTATTGAACAAAATCGTGATAGATTCAATTTCTTGTTTCATAGATTCCCTTGACGAAGGCCCAAAGCCGAAATGCATTGGAATATATTGTTTTGTTTATTCAAAAAATGAATTGGATACCATAAACGCATGTATGGAATATGAATAATTTCACACAATGAAGATCAACATGAATCATGATAAAACCTACAAGTATGAATAAAATACAAAAGGAAAAACATTGAATTTGTGGAAAAAACTTTATTGAAAAAAAACTTTATTGAAGATATCTTAGCTGGTCCTTCAATAACATCAGGACATTACACAGCTTATTTAAAGTCTAGAAATGGCTGGTCATTCTGCAATGATTCTGTTTTAACTTTTAAAAAAAAATTGCCTTTTGACCTTAAAAATTCTTACCTGGTGTTTTTAAAACCAAAATTTTAGGGAAGGAATCTCAGGATTTGCTCTGAGGAATTTCAAGAGGTTCTAATGGCTCCTACACAATTTGGCCTTGAGGATAAGTGTAGTACAGAGTCAAAAGTTATTTTTGAGTTTTAAATAGTTCCTGGAAAAAAAGAAGGTTTTCTTACAGAAAGTGGTGGGCACGGATTAGTTAAAGGACAACAGAGTATTTCCCAAAGCAAACGGTGTTCATACCATAACACTTGACGTCATGGAAAAATAGCTGCACTTTGAATGAGTTCAGAAAAACTGTTTCTTTTTATAAGCTAATTCAAGCAGCCAATAAAAACATGGAGTAGAGGTAATGTAAGTCTGCAATGCTGTCTAGATTATTTGACCAAACTTTTGGTTATAATGTCATTTTAAAATTCCAACTATATAAACCTGATGAAAGTAAGTCTTCAACTTTAATTACAAATGTTGTGGCTACACAGTCGTTTATTTTAGGGAGAACATTTTTAACTGCAGCTATTATATGACATGATGGTCCTTTGACAAGATCCGCTTATTACACAGCTTATTGAAAATGTAAAAAAATCTGCTGTTTCGTAAATGATTCCTATTTGACTACGATACAATGTTGCCTTTTTACTTAAAAATATTCTTACTTTCTGTTTTCAGAAAAGAGAACTTAGGGTAGGTAACTGGTCTATAATGATTCTAGGGGTTGATATAATTTTATCTACTGTTTTAAATTGCTTTGTGATTAAAAGTGATGTAGAGAATTAAATAATTGTAGTAGTCATAGAGGTAGTGTAAGTCTGCTTCATAGTAAGCAGTATCAGTGTCATAGGAAATGTGGAACATGAGTGAGCAAGAAGGGTAAGATATTACTAGTCCAGGATTGTGAAAGTGATCTTGAACGTTTTCTTTCTCAAAGTTGCGGAAATACAAAATGACGGGATTTGCTTAGAAGAATTCCAAGAGTTATAAATGGCTCTTACACGATTTGGCCTTGTGGAAACGTGTGGTAGAGAGCGAGAAGTCATTTATTGTATGTAACATATTTTTCAAAACGATGGAGGTTTTCTTTCAGAAAGTGGCGGGCTGAAAATAATAGCAGCACAACAGAGTGTAAGCTGTTCATAGGACATCATTCGACGTCATGGAAAGTAAGTTAATTTTAAGGAGTTCTGATTTCTGATTTGTCATGTTGTATGGGTTTTTTAAACACAATCATTTTGTTTGTGTTTTTTTTCCCCCGCTGTTATATGATGAATACCTTCAAGTCACTGTTTTTAGTGAAATTTGTTAAATTCTGAGAACAGCAAAAATAAACCATTTAACATGTATAATTAATTCTGTACTTTTTGTATTTATGATATACATTTAGAAATGTGTAGTAGACATGAAGAAGCTGAGGTTTCTGTAAGTGTCAAAGTTGTTTCATACAGTGCTCACATTCTACGTAGTCTTTCATATGATAGACTACATTTCCACAATGAGATACCTAAGCAAAGGAAACACAGGTGATGTGATTGTGAAATGAGGAAAAGAAACTCCACATTTTTCAATTACATTACCTGTGTTTCCTAACATTACGAATCACATTGTGCAGATGAGGTTTAGGCCTGTCCAGAGAGATAGAGGAGGTCTGGCCTTTGTTCAAGAGTGCAGTGGACATGACTCACTTCGTTGGTAGGCCTGCACATGTATTATCTCCTCTGTACTTTTCAAGAAGCTAAATTTCATCTGCAAAACTGAGTAGGACTCACCTGAAAGAAATCTGTGGATAGGCTACACCTTATCAGCATCTAGAAACAATCATTTAAAATGTTAAGGGCAGTTTTATGAAGGCTGTGTGCCTCTTTTGCGCCGCTGTTCCGTCACTTTTGTGTAAAAGATGCACCATGTTGCAAGATAGGCCTCAGTTCATTTCCAGCAAGATACCGTCACTTTAAAATGTATATAATTAGGACTGTGTAGGGGGCATGCAGAAGCTGAGGCTTCAGTAAGTGTCAAAGTTGTTGCATGCAGTGCGTACTCTTTCATATGCTGGACTACATCTGCACAATGAGATACCTAACCAAAGGAAACACAAGTGATGTGATTGTGAAATGAGCAAAAGAAATTGCACGTTTTTCAAATACATTACCTGTGTTTCCTAACATTACGAATCACATTGTGCAGATGAAGTTTAGGCTTGTCCAGGGAAACAGAGGAGGTCTGAACTTTATTGGTAGGCCTGCACATGCATTATCTCCTCTGTACTCTTCAACAAGCCTAAATTTCATCTACAACCCTGAGTAGGCCTCACCTGAAACAAACGTCTGGATAGGACACACCTTATTGCCATCCTGAAATAATCATTTAAAATGTTAGGAACAGTTTTATGATGATTGTGCACCTCTTTTGCGCTGCCATTGCGTCACTTTTGTGAGACAACAGCAGTGCAAAAGATGCACCATGTTCCAAGATAGGCCTCACTTCATCTGCATCAAGATACTGTTAGTTTAAAATGTATATCTTTAGGACTGTGTAGGGGGCCTGGAGAAGCAGAGGCTTCTGTAAGTGTCAAAGTTGTTGAAAAACTGTTTGTCCTTCAATCTTTTCCCTTGTCTTTTCTAATTTTTAAATACATGTTTTAATATTTTTCAAATGTTTGTTCTCTCTTTCACAGATTGAAAGTATAAAAATAACAAGTGACTAAGTTAACGACAATTATAAGGTAAGTGTTTTGTACTCTTTTCGTTACATTTCTATCACATTTAACTTCTATTAGTTCCACTGCTTTATTTCTTTAACCCTCACTTTCCTGCCTTTGCTACTTCCCTCATTCCTTTCTCTATTACTTACTTACTCTACTCCTTCCACTCCTTTTCTCAGTCCCTCTCTTCTCATAGTTCCTCACTCTTGTTCACTCACTCCGTCTCTATTACTCTCACTGTCTCTGACTGATCACTCTTTCACTACTTGTTCATTATGCTTTCTCTGTGTAGTTGAAGCACACTAAGGGGCATATTATGAACACAGCCAATAAAATTATTGCTGCTTTTATCGGCAGTTTTCTGCCGCAAAAGCGGCTTTAGCGACACATTTCTGCCAACAAAAGCTGAGAAACTTTTATTGCCTATGTTGATAATATGCCCCTATGTTATTTACATTTCTTTGCTGTTTCAATTATTCCTTTTCTGTTACTTCTTCTTTTCTGCTTTCTGTTTTTTCTCTCTGTTATTCCACATGTTTTAATCTTATTTTGAACATTCACTCACATTCTCTAAGAAACTCTTCTTTGTTATTCTTCTACTCTCCTTTTTTTCTTTCACTTCCTTATCTATTTTGTTTTTCACAATTATACCCTCTTCCATCTTTTCTTCGGTAAATAGATCTATTAAACAGTATATCTGGTTTAGTCCCTATAGCTGTCTTTCTTTTAACATTACTCTCTGTTTACTTCCCTTATACTTACTCTTCTTTTTAAAAAAAAAAAAATTTGGTTCGCTCCCGGTTCGCGTACCGGGGAGCGAACCGGGAAGCGAACCAAAAGAAATAGAGGTTGCCAGAGTGCTAAACATTCTAGCAATTTTTTTATAAAGGGGAGGTAGTTCTGAAAAGAACTTTTTTTTAATGTTTTTGTTGTTTTATATATATATTTATTTTTTCTGAAAATTTTTTGTTTTTTTTTATTTTTTGAACAATTTTATGTTTTTTTTTTGGTTTTTTGGGGGGAAACAACGAAAAACAGGCATTAGAAAGGGCTCAACAGGAGCAAAAAAAAAATTTTTTTGGGGGGCGTTTTGAGCATTTGTGGTTTTCATATGCTCTGTTTATCAAATTGATGCTCATATTTGCACATGAGAGTAAGTTACCACAATAAAGACACACTATCTTCATGTGCACAAAATTTTCTTGAATGTTTGGCACTGTTTCCCGTGCCTCTGGCCCCGACAGAGTTACCTGTGCCGATGTACTGGCCACAGGAGTTGGTGGGTTGTCTTGGAGGTCACGCATCTCTGCCATGCTGTAATTCAGTGGATGCCACCTCTGCATATGACGGTGCATAGTATAGTTGCCGAAACTATACTTTTTATTTGTGCCTCTAGATAAATCTTCTTTGCATATGAGGCATGTCACATAGCGAGCATTCACTTTTTTTTGTCCTTGAGGAAAAGAAAAAAACTGCCAAATAAAACTATTTTTGTGGTGAGATATCCGGGGCTCCTCACGTAAAAACTGTCTTGGCTGTACTTCCTCTTCCTCTTCTTCATCCTCTTCCTCCTCTGTGTTGGGAAGGAACTGTGGAGGTGGTCCTCTCTTTCTTGGTGGTGGTGGTGGTGGTGGGGGTGCACCAGCTGCAGCTACTACTGAAGCCATTTTCTACTAAGCAAAATAGGTCTTCCTTTCACAAAGTTGAAAGTCAGAGTGAGAAAAAAGGTGGGGGCTTTCATCATTTTGGAAACAAAAATAGTTCTAAACCAATGAAAAGTGTTATTTTTAGGTCACATGACCTAGCCGTACATCATTAGGAAACCAAAAGTGAAATGAACCAATGAAAAGTTTTATTAACAAGTCACATGACCTGTTACGCTTACGTTACGCGCTGCGGGCCGCGCCCCGGATCGCTTCCGGGGAGCTGCGCTACGCGCCTCGGTTCGCGTACCGGAGCACTTCCGGGTGCGCTAACGCGGCGCGTCATAAGACGCATTACGCGACAACGCGATACGTCGCGCTTCCGCGACGCGTCACGATGTTGATTTCTAACGCGGCAGTACCGCTAACGGAACGTTTACCGGTTCGCGTACCGAGTCGCGGCACCAAATTGAGCTAACGGGAAGCTACCCGGTTCGCGGACCGGGAGCGAACCAAAACATAATAATAATTTTTTTTTTTATTAATAAACATATAAAATATATTTTTTGATTTAAAGAAGAATACATTTTAAAGCTTTTGATATTTGCTATTAAAAAACCATTGAAATTCACAGAAAAAACCATAGGTTATAGACCATATATAGTTAGGAATTAGCATTTACAAAACCTTGAAAATTCACTGAAAAAACCATAGGTTATAGACCATATATAGTTAGGAATTAGCATTTAAAAAACCTTTTTTTTACTCACACAAAACCATTGAAATTCCATATATAGTTAGTTGTACTAACTATATATCGCGCACCCGCAATCCACTGCTGATCATGTCACATATTACATCCTTCATGACATGGTCAGTGACATCACTGATGACATCACTGATGACATCTCAAATGACATCACTGATGACATCACTGATGACATCTCAAATGACATCACTGATGACATCACTGATGACAACATCCAGTGACTGTATGTTTCTGTAAAGTTAAAATATGTCTTACATATTGAAGAATGAGTGGATTTATAAGTGTCTGGATGAAGGATTTATTAGGTGCATGACTGACTGTATGAGTGACTGATTAAATGTGTCTCACTGAGTGCATGGGTTAGTGACTAAACTGTTTTAATTTGTGCATCATTATGTCTGTTGTTCTGTAAACTGCTGCATGTGTTGATCAGTAGCTATATGAGTAACTATATGTGTTATTGGTTGATTGCCTAAGTATTTGTATGGGAGACTGAGTGTGTGTGTGGGTGGCTGGGAGGTGTATAACTCTGTGCATAGATGTGTGAGCAGTTGATTCACTAGATGTATGGGTTCAAAAGTGCATGTGGAAACAGCTGTATGGGCGGTGGACTGTGTGCATGAGTGTATTGGTGAGTGAATGGATATCTAAGTGCTACATGTCAAAGTAAGTACATATGTAAAACACAGTACATGTGAGAGTTGACATATATAAATAACTATGCATAAGAGCCAGTGAATGTGTGAGTGGCTGTATGGATCATTGTGAACTTGTATCAGGGATTGTATAAGAGAGTAAATATGTGTTAGTATATGTTTGAATAAGTAAGGTGTGTATAACTGTATAGTTGAGGAAATGGAGGTGATTCTTTGCATGACTGACTAGGTGTGTGAGTAACTCCATGGATGAGTGACAGTCTGTGAGTGTCTGTTTACACTGAGTGTATCTAAGTTTTTATTAGAGTCTGAAGAGATTCATCGTATTATCACATGACTAATATCATCAGTGATGTCATCAGTGATGTCTTTTGAGATGTGATCAGTGATGTCATCAGTGATGTCATCGGTGATGTCATTTGAGATGTCATCAATGATGTCATCAGTGATGTCGTCAGTGATATCATCAATGATGTCATTTGAGATGTCATCAGTGATGTCATCAGTGATGTCATTTGAGATGTCATCAGTGATGTCATCAGTGATGTCATTTGAGATGTCATCAGTGATGTCATCAGTGATGTCACTGACCATGTCATGAATGATGTAATATGTGACATGATCAGCAGTGGATTGCGGGTGCGCGATATATAGTTAGTACAACTAACTATATATGGAATTTCAATGGTTTTGTGTGAGTAAAAAAAAGGTTTTTTAAATGCTAATTCCTAACTATATATGGTCTATAACCTATGGTTTTTTCAGTGAATATATATATATATATATATATTAGATTTGGCAATAACAGCTCTGAACTTAAGGTTTAGACGCACTTTCCATTGAACATGATTTTTTTGCTTTGCTTATGACAAAATATGGCTCATCCCTAGTAAAATTTAATATGTTTCATCATTCCACCTTTAATGCAAATACCTGTAAGAGAATAAAAGCCAAGTGGAGGTAAACAAAACCCCTATTCTATTTTGCCCCTAGAGGAAATGTTGCTGTCCTCTACAGCTAAAAACTGAATTGAAACGTGGCAGCTAAATAAAATTTCACTCAGTTTTCTTTTTGTTGTTTGGTGTATTCATTCAGTAGTTGTTGAGATGTTAGTATTTGGAATGGCATAAGGTGAGCATTGAAAGATTAAAGTGAAGAGCAATTGGTACTGTTAGTTTGCTGACAGGCCACAAACCCAGGTTTGAGAAGATGCCATGGAACTTTTCCTATTGTCGTCCAGTGCAGTTTCACAAACCTAAAGTTGAGACAGTGAACCCAAACACTGTGACTGCCTAGTTGCAACTGAAAAAGCCACCATTAAACAGCGCAGAGTTTGGTTTCCTCATAATGAAAATAAATCGAAACAGCCTGGACAGAGGCAGTAGGAGCATCACTCAACCCCAGGATTAGTAGGGTCACCTGAAAGAGAGACCCTTTTTCTTGCAGGGTTCACAAACCACAGAGTTGGAATCGCAAGGCCCTCATGAGTCATGGGGATTGCGAATGCAGGATCGGATGTGATAGTCCTGAACCTTGGTGCTGACTACGTCTGACCTTGCACATGATGTGACAGATTCCATCAGTGTTGACATTACAGATCACCAATAACTTTTACATTACTGGGGTATGGACACATCATATTTTCTTTAATTTGGATATGTGTTAATATTTAATAATAACGGTTTGTTAAGTACAGTTATTTATTTTTATAAATATTGTGGTCTCTATACACGAATACATTTAAGATTACTTCTGTAGTACTACTTCACATACTAATAAATGTGTTTGTGAATTGGCTCCATAATCGTCAGTCTACCTCTAAATTAAAGCTTCGGCTTTTCTGGATTACCTTTTTAATGGTCACTCTTTTTTAAACATATGAAAACCATGTTCCAGATTCTTCTAGTCCCCAAACTCTTCGGCCAATTCATTAAAAAATGTATGATTTCTGCATCACATACTCATAAATTTCTTTGTTAATTTGCCCCTGTGCGTTTATGAATACTTGGGAGAAAAGTTATGGTTTTTATGGTAGGGGGGGGGCTAGTTATGATTTGTGTAGCAGGTCAGTGGACATAGCAAACATCTATCTTGGCCAACTGACCTTTGGCCTACTCAACTGAGAGAGAACTTCTCTCCTTACTGCCCTTTTAGTCTGAGATCTCGAGATCTATTCTGATCAGGACCTCTCTTTTTGAATACAAGTCAATATGATTTTGCCATCTTGGTTCTTCCACATAAAACTATTACAAAAGATTTTTCCATTTTTCAGTACTTTATATTGTATCCTAGCAGTACAAGCGGTCATACTCAGCTAGATCAATTATTACAATTCGATGGAAAGAGGAGGGATGAGTTTGGAAAGGGTTGTTTGGAAGTTCATAATAGTAAAAAAGGTTTGGGATGAGTCAGAGAGAGGAGGTGGGGGGTATTTTGGAAGAGGAATAGAATGAGTCATAGAGTGGTGGTTTGGTGAGACTAGTTATTTTTAATTATTTTCTTTCTTCTCTGCAGTGGGACTAAAATATACAAATATGCAAATACATAACCACACATAAGAGGTATGAATATGTAGGGATTTTAACAGGAGACGTAAAAAATTGTACTAGATAAAGTCCCATATCTACCTGTATGGATTCATCTTTACAAACTTAAGCTTTCCACTTTTAAATTAAGGATATTTTCTTTCTTTCTTTCTTTCTTTCTTTCTTTCTTTCTTTCTTTCTTTCTTTCTTTCTTTCCGTTCATAATTTTTATTTTTGTTTTCTTTCATAATATATTTGTCTTTCAATATTTCAATAGTGAAGTACATATACATAACAACAGTTATAATCATATTTACACAGTGTGACAGATATGTGTTATTATAGGAAAATAAACCAATGAGTACGCACTCATCACCTTATATGTTATTGATGCATCATCTACTTATGTATGGATATAATGATAACATTTTATATATATATATATATATATATATATAGCCCCGGGGCTTTAACATAACATAGGCGGGGGCATACTCCCTGGGGCTTAATAATATAATTTTGGCCTCTAAGGCCCCCCCCGAGCCACCCCCCCAGGGCTCACTGTAATTGACATTGCGGGGGGCACACTGCCCCCCACATGCCCCGGGGACCGCCACCTCCCCAGGGCTCTAAATATGTATATTTGGGGACCACCACCACCCCCCCGGTCTTTGAAACAGGTGGGAGGGGGGCCGTGCGGCCTCACTCCTGGAGCCCTTGAGGGCCCTGGGAACCGCCATCCCCCAGGACCGGTTCCTGCAGTGTCCCGGGGTGCCCACCCCCGGGACACTGCTCTTTGCAATGGCAGGGCAGGAGCCTCGCGGCTCCCGCCCTGTCATTGCAAACTGCTTTCCTTCATTGAAGCGAGAGCAGGGAAACCTGCTCTCCCTTCAATGAAGCAAAGCAGATTGCTTTTCCACATGGGGTGCAGCATGTTAGCTGCTCCCCATGTGGAAAAGCAATGCCGGCACCCGCAGGAGGCGGGGAGCCTGCGGGACCTTGGGGAGATTGGGACCCCCCATGGTCCTCAATGAGAGGCATGGGGGATGGGGTCCCCGGGCGAGAAGCGGCCCAGAAGGGGGGCCATGCGGCCCTCCTCCTCCATTAAAAGAAATACAAAACAATGGCCGGCCCTGGGGGATGAGGTCTTAAGTGGCCTGAGGAGGGGGGCTACGCAGCCCCACCATAAAAATATTTTTAAAATTGGCCATGCCCCGGGGGATGGGGTCCCCGGTGCCCGGAATTGGCCAAGGGAGGGGGGCCACACAGCCACTTCCCGTAAATAAATTATTTTTAATTTTAATTTTAATTTGGGGCACAGGCCCTGGGGGATGGGGTCCCCAGGGCCCCAAAAAAATAAAAGGAAGGGGGGCAACGCAGCCTCCCTCCTTAAAAAAAGAAGAAAAACGAATTCCCCTTGAATACTGGGGGTCCCTGGGGACAAACTGGCCCACCAGGAAACTCCCGTATGCGCCAGGGGGCTGCGTTGCAGAGAGGTGTTCTGAGGCCACGTACCTTTTTACACCTCTCTGCAAAGCAGCTCTGTTGCGCTTAGTGGAGGTAGCTGGTGGGCTAGTTGCAGCACAGGGACCCTCAGTATTCAAGGGGAGTTAATGCCACAACTTAAAATGCGCCATGTGGTGCGTTTGCACAGTGGTGAAGGGAGGGGGCGGACCTGAGTTCACATGTGTGCAAACACACCCTGTGGCGCTGTTTAAGTTGGGGAATTCATTCATTGTCAATCCTGAGGGTCTCTGGGGGCCAATTAGCCCACCAGGTACCTCCAGTTAACGCCACAGAGCTGCGTTGCAGAGTGTTGTAAAAAGGGACATGGCCTCTGAACACCTCTCTGCATTGCAGGCCCCTGGCGCATACTGGAGGTACCTGGTGGGCTAGTTGGCCCCTGGGGACCCACAGGATTGAGGAGAAATGAATTCTCTAACTTAAAAAGTGGGTGTGTTTGCAGACATGTCACTTCATGCCACGCCCCCTTCCTTCACTACTGTGCAAACGCGCCCCGTGGCGCGTTTTAAGTTGGGAAATTATTTCTCTTTCAATACTGAGGGTCCCTGAGGGCCAAATAGCCCAACAGGTATCTCCAGTTTGCGCCAGGGAGCTGCGTTGTAGACAGCTGTTCAGAGGCCACGCCCCTTTTTACACCTCTGCAACGCAGCTCTGTAGCGCCTATTGTGGAAATCTAGGTGGCTAGTTTGACCTTAGGGATCCTTAGGGTTGAAGGGGACTTAATTTCTCTACTTAGAACGGCCACAGGGCGCGTTTACACAGTGGTGAAGGGAGGGGACGGGTCCTGAGGTGATGTGTGCAAACACGCCCTGTGGCTAATTTTAAGTTGGGGAAAAAATTCCCGTTCAATTCTGAGGGACCATGGGGGCCAATTAGCCCACCAGGTGCTTCCAGGAAGCCGCAATGCGCTGCGTTGCAGAGAGGTGGTTCAGGCCGTGCCCCTTTTTACATCTCTCTGCTACGCAGCTCTGTGGCGCTTACTGGATGTAACTAGTTAGCTAGTTGGACTCTAGGGACCCTTAGGATTGATGGGGAATTATTTCCCCAACTTAAAACGCGGTAGAGAGTGTATTTGCACAGTGGTGAAGGGAGGGGATGGTGTACGAAAGTGGCTCTATATATACTGGACCGAAGTGAAATCAGCTGAACTACGAATTCCGATTTACTCACCTGTTATGAGGAGAGAGTTCAGTGCTGCATCTTTGAGCCCAGTACTGATCCTGAAAAGTAATTTTAACCGTCCTTATAAGTAACTTGAATTTCCTTCAATAGGCTAACATTGACTGGTTTCACTTGGGAAATTCTTCTAAGTGTGGAGTTTTGGAACTTTTAAATATTCACCTAAAATCATCCAAAAAACGAATTCCAATTTACTTACCTGTTATTGGGAGAGACCTTGGTGCTGCATCTTTTAGCCCAGCACTGACCCTGAAAAGTAATTCTAACCGTACTTACCAGTAACTTGAATTTCCTTCCATAGGAATTCATTGTCTGGTTTTCATCAGAAACGTTTCTAAGTGTCTATTTTCACAAACTACAAATATTCCTTAGTAATCGCCTGTATGACTTTAACACATTCTTTCAACTGTTTACAGGAGATGTAGCAGTGATGAATCCAGCATCTACCACTGAGTAAGAAAAAGAAATGATAACACTACTTACCTGCTAAGTGAATTTCCTTCCATAGGCTAACATTGACTGGTTTCACTTGAAAATTCTTCTAAGTGTGGAGTTTTGGAACTTTAAAATATTCCTCTAAAATCAGCCGAACTACGAATTCCGATGTACTCACCTGTTATCAGTAGAGACCTCAGTGCTGCATCTTTGAGCCCAGTACTGATCCTGAAAAGTAATTCTAACCATAATTACCAGTAACTTGAATTTCCTTCCATAGGCTAACATTGACTGGTTTCACTTGGGAAATTCTTCTAAGTGTGGAGTTTTGGAAGTTTAAAATATTCACCTAAAATCATCCAAAAACGAATTCCAATTTACTCACCTGTTATCAGGAGAGAATACAAAAGTGCTGCATCTTTTAGCCCAGCACTGACCCTGAAAAGTAATTTGAACCGTATTTACCAGTAACTTGTATTTTCTTCCATAGGAATCCATTGTCTGGTTTTCACTAGAAAAGTTTCTAAGTGTCTATTTTCACAAACTACAAATATTCCTTACAAATCGGCTGTATGACTTAAACACATTCTTTCAACTGTTTACAGGAGATGCACCAGTGCTGAATCCAGGATCCACCACTGAGTAAGAAAAAATAACGATAATGCTACTTACCTGCAAATGAATTTCCTCCCATAGGACAACATTGGTGATGGCATGTGAAGACATTTTGAAGTGTCAACATTTAAAATACAATAATATTCCTTAAAAACAACTACTGTAACCAAAACACTTTAACTCAGCTGTTTACAGGAGATGTCCCATGACTGAATCTAGGATCCAGTCCTGTGGTTAGAAAAGTAATCCATAAAGTAACTAATTGCATTTAACTAGAAATTCACATTGAGCTCAATGTTGCATTGTGTTTGAAATTGTGTTGCCCATTGCAACAACTGCAACTACTGTACTTAAAAGTCTAATGTCTATGTGCAAAGTATTTAAACTAAAGTAATTTATTCTGAGAAAGTATATTTTGTAATGTAATGTATAATGTAATTATAATGTAATTTAAAAAATAAAATATCTAAAAATATCTAGTTTAAAAAATGTAGTAAATCAGTATAAAAAAATAAATATAACAATTAATACATTTAAAAATTGTCATTTACAAAACCTTTGAAATTCACTGAAAAAACCATAGGTTTTAGACATGTTATAGTTAGGAATTAGCATTTAAAAAACCTTTTAATAGGTTTCAGACATGTTATAGTTAGGAATTAGCATTTAAAAAAACCTTAGAAATTCACTGAACAGGGGTGTTATAGTTAGCTGGACATTTCCCTCGTACAAAACCATTGAAATTCCTCCGTTATAGTTAGTTCTACTAACTATAACTCACGCGCCCGCGATCCACTGCTGATGATGCCACATATTACATCATTCATGACATGGTCAGTGACATCACTGATGACATCACATCGCATTGATATGGCTCCATGTCATCCACTGATCAATGGCTCAGAGTCAACAGCAGAATTTTAACTAAAGATTTTTTCAGTTTTCTGCGTCCTTGGGGCTTTCCAGTTGAAGAAGCATTTGTGTGTCATCTGCGTAGTTAAAGCAAGTGATCTAAAATTAATTGGTCATTGCTTGTTATGACTTCATGTAGATGTTGAAAAGCATGGGTGAGATGGTAGTCTTGAGGGACCCCTGTTTAATGATGTAGGGTTTGGATGAGAAAGGAGGAGTATGGATGACATTTGCTCTCTTTTAAAGGTAAGATGTAATACAGTTGAGAGCAATCCACTCTATGCCTACTTCACGGGGTCTTTGGATTAGAGTGTCATGTTCAACTGTGTTAAAGACAGCTGAAAAGAGAAGTAGAGCAGCAACCCTTTTGTGGATTACTGTGTTTTTAGAGTTATCCCAGATGGCAATTAGGGTAGATTCTTTGCCTCTTTCTGGACGGATTCCTGTTTGGGAGTTGAAAAGTATGGCGTTATCTTCAATGAATTGAGACATCTGGGTGAATGTTAAACTTTCTATTAGGTTGCTGAGGAATGGTCCATTTGCAATGGGTCTCTAGTTGTTTGGGTATTGAGGGTCCAAGTTTGTTTTCTTTAACAATAAGCATATGTATATCTTTTGATGTCTTTGAGAAAAACTCCTGTTGTCAAGGAATTATTGATGATTGTACTGACTGGGGTGCAGCAGAGGTTGTTAAAATAATGCTTTTGAAGATTTGTGGTGGACAAGGGTCAGAGGAGCAGCAGGCTGGCCTGCTTGTTTTGACGAGATCCATAAATTCTGTTTCTGATCGTTGTTTGAAAGAATGCAGATGGTGGGCTAACTTACCCTTGGGGGGGGGATTGTTGGAAAAGGGCAAGGGCCTGTGGTTTAATTTTGTTTTAAGTAGGAATCCAGAAAGATGTAAGAAGGTGCCGAATATGGCGGACGCCTGATCTCGGAACTCCAAGTAGGGTTCCCCGTTGGCCTCCATCCTATTGCCACAGGGCCCAGCACTACTGGACCCTGAACAAAGCCCATAAAGGCTCCAGTGTGAGTGTGGTCAAGACTGATGCTCCAGGGCTGCCTTGAGATGATGGGCAGTGAATCAGCTGAATTGTGGCCTTGCCTGAACTTTGCATTAGAGGCACACCAGGCAGTACACACTTGCTAGAGTAGCCCTGCCTGAACTGCAGACTCGCCACAGGGACCGATGACTTTGGAGGCCGGCCTGCACACAGACTGTGAGCGCTTGGCTGAGTGACCCTCCCAGTACCATCACTGCCTCTTGGGGGGATTGTGTAGCTAATGTGGCCCTTCGACACGCAATGGTGGAGCTCTCAGTCTGGAAGGAAAGCGACAGCCCTGCATCCGGTGATGGCAGCGGAGGTGGTGTGGGAGCTGTGGCACCCCCTGGAGGGACACTGGTGAGATTTTGCATATGAACTGTCTTGGGCCCACCCTGTCCTTCTTCTCTATCCTCCTGAATGGTACACTCTGGTGTGGAATACATCTATAGGTCCACACTTGTTGGGGTGCCCGATGGCAATCTTGACCCCCCCCTCATAGGCCAACTTCTCTGCATCTAGGAGCCCACATTACACCAAGCCCGTCCATAGCGCAGGTGGCGGAAGACGGCTCCATTAAGGCACTGCTCCAGTGGACCCAAACACACCAACCTATGCTGGATCAGCTGTGTGATTCGGATCCCCCAAGAGCGTCTAGCAGCAAGAATTCCAGCAGGTCGGACCTGGGTGTCACCACAGGGACTTCCGTCAGGCAGCCATCCAGGTCCAGAAGGTTGAAATTCAGACCACCAAAATAGACATTTGTGGTGATCTGCAGGAGGTCCATAGAGCGGTGATGAACCTTGGTGGGAGAGTGGAGGATATGGAGAGGGCACTGCATGAACAGGTGGATGATTGTGACAGGTTCCATCAACAGGTGCTAGTTTTGAAGCAACAATTTGCACTACTCCAGGACAAGTGCGAGGACTTCAAAGCTGGGGCATCCCGATGGAGATCTGGCTGGTGGACCTTACCGCCTATGTGCAGAACTTATTTGACGCTACACAGGAGGACCCAAGGCTTCCCAGGAGTCCAGTTTGACTTGACGCATAGAGTAGCCTCTTGAGGGTTTCATGGCTAAGAGAATAGAGAAGGGGCCAGGTCTCCTTCAATGTTATCATATTACCACTCTTCCAGAACCTGTCTCAGCTCACTTTAGCAAAACGCAGATCCTTTAAGCACCCCACAGATTTCCTATAATTGAACACCAATGGGGACACCCCTTCCATCCCTCCTCTTCCAGTAGGAGGGCAGGATCATGTATCTTACCTCACTGGAGGTAGCTGGAAAGTTCCTGGGCCATTCGCTCCCTGAGGCAGGCCCAGAGGAGTATGCAACCTACAGAGCAGTTCCACAGTTTGGACCAAGGTCCACTGGAGATTCAGGGCTGCAAAGCCAGACAATGAAGAGATTCAGGACAGCAGATAAAGTCTCCTCTCACAGCTGTGGCAGGCTACAGGAGAAAGCCCAGAGGCATCAGGACTCTGCAGCCCCATAACATCGTACTGCTGTTTACCTTGCAGCTAACCTTCACACTAAGCTGGTAAAGTGGCAATGGAGGTCTTATTTTTTGTCTACTACTGTGGGAGGGAGGGGTCAGTGAACCCCAGGGAAGCTCACTAGGTGTACACACAAGGCCTATGACCCCTATAGGCTAACTCATGTTGCACCCCTCATAGGAGTGCAGATTATGGGGGATTGGGCTCATATGGGCTCTCCCTACATATTGCTTGCTGCCTGTTTGCCTCTATAGACTGTTAGTTGTGCTTGTATTGTTTAGTTGGGCTTCACAGGAGGGGGGTCATCACCTTTTCTACTCAGAAAACCACGGACCCTATCATGGCTAGGCGACAGAGAGACACTGGGTGGACATCCACCATACACCATAGGTAATTCAGTTCTTACCTACACCATGTGTCCTCAAATATACCATGAGGGGTTTAAACAACCCCACAAAGTAACTTAGTATTCTGGCCAAACTGTAGTGATATGAGGTTGACATCTGCCTCCTCCATGAAATGTACCTGCTCCGAAGCGACCAGCCTCGTCTCCAATCTAGAGTATTCCTTCTTCAGTATCATGCTTCCCCTCCTACTAAAACTGCAGGGATTACAATCCTCATTAGGGATAACACAAAATGTCTTCAGCAACAGGTTTTGATAGACGACCAGGGGAGGTGGCTCTTGATGACAGGAGTTTGAAAGGGTACGCCTATCGTGATTGGCACCATTTACTCCCTGAACATGCGTAGGAAGCCGTCTTGGTCACAGTAGCACAAAGGCTCTGCAGCATCACTGACTACCCTCTTTTGCTTGATGACAACCTCAACTGTGTGATGCATGCTACATTGGATAAGTCTCAAAAGTGAGTAGGAGGCACACCTGTCCTGTCAGCTGCGAGTCAGGGGCTCCTCACAGACTTAGGTCATGTGGATGCATGGGGCCATCGCCACCCGTTATTGATAGATTACTCCCACTTTTCGGCAGCACATAACACAGATGCCAGGATTGACTACCACCTGATCTATCACTGGCTGCTCTCTCTGGTGGAGGACATCTCCCAGTGGCTAATGAGTATCTCAGATCATGGCCCAGTGCAGATTGCCCTAGCCTGGCCGTCCCCTGACCTGGAGCACAAGCAAGGGTCTTAGAGACTGAATGACCCCCTCCTCCGAGACCCTGTGGTATGGCATGAAGTAACGACTGCTGTCCAGGAATATCTATGACACAATCACACTGGGGAGATAGAACCAGCTATATACTGGCACACATGGGGGATAGAATCTGCAAGGGGGGCAACAAAGTTGGTACCTCTTCACCAGCAAACTCTGAGGCCAACATACCAGGCAATAAATTTGGGAAGTAAAGACCTCAGCTTGGGACTTGTGCACCTCTGAGGACCATAATGCAGAGGCGTTTCATGAGTTCAACAGCACCTTGTACGAGGCAGACATTCCGGATGCGGGACCACAGCGTGCGTATCTACAGGCACGCCATGACTTACCCAAGAGGACAGAGACACCCTTGATGAACCCATCATAATGTCAGAAGTGCTACACGGAATGACACACTTCAAACCGGGGAAGGCACCAAGGCCTGACAGATTTACAGCTGTAGTCTATAAGCATACCGTACCTCTGAAAAAATAACAGCATTTCTGGTCCTAGGTCTAACGCAGCCTGAACAGACCCAAACAGACAATGTCCTTCTCCTCTTCACCCTTAGCCCCGACACCCAGCCTGAGATGCTCCAGGAGGAGGGCTTGTAAAAGCTGTTGGTGAGGTCAGCTGACTCTCTCTCAGCCTCTTACGCTCAGCTGCAGGCACAGCCAAGTGGTCGCCTAACAACAGGAAAGTGAGTTCACCTGGAGGAGGGGTTTGTACTACTCCCTAATCCACAAGCTGTGTCTGCAGAGCAGGTAGGAAGAGGGGAACTGCAGAGGGAGAGGCAGAAAACTGGATTTTTAGGCAGGAAATTGTTGTTTATGGCAGGCAGAATTGCATAAAAAACACACACTTCACAAAATACTAACACCTTAAAGAATGTATAAGAATGTGCAGTCATCATTTCGATTCTATCTGACTCCACTCGCTCAATTGCAACATCATTCAACTCCTCAAACACCCAAAAAATAATTATAGAGGGTCTGATTCATGATGGTACTTACATGTAGTAAAGTTACGAGTTCAGAGCCTCCTCAATTATGGCAGAATTTCCGCTCTGTGGATGGAAACTCCGCACTGTATTTCTCAGTGCGGAGATTACGCCCAGGTGTGGAAACTCTACCACTAGTACGGAGACTCCTAAATTGTAACTTTAATACACATTAGTGCCTTCATAAATTGGGCCTTCAGTCTGTAATTGCCATCGCAGTTACCCCTTCCACAAGTGACGGCAGCGGTGGGATAGCTATAGTTATCCTACACTTTACCTTGAAAATCACTTTTGACAAAACTTTCAAAATTGAGAAGATGTGCTCTTACGTTTGTCCTGGCACATTTTTTTCAGATTGTTTGCGGGGTAATGGGAGCAAATCCCAAAATGGGCAATCCCTTTCAAACTCCCAGATCAAATTTTGCTTAAAAAATACCATTGTGTCAGTTGGATGTGTGACTTGTTCTGCGAGTTCTTGTATATTTTAACATTGCATGGATGCCTAGTTGTTGAAAGTGGTCTTGCATCCTTCTACCTATGAGTATATTCATTAGTTGTGAGTGCATTTGCAAAAAGATATCCATAAACGTTTTGCATTTCTTTATACATGGATGCTGCCTGTAATGGCATCAGCAATGACATTTTTGGTAACACATCTTTTTGCTGGCAATGGCATTGTGATGTATTCCTATAGGTTCTGTATCGATTCCCCTATTCCCGGCCCTGTTCTGGTTAATACTTAACTAGCAGCCGACCCACGGTGCAAAAACCGCTATCTGATTAAGCCACACCACGGCACAGAAACGTGTTATCTGATTAGGTAATAACGCATGCCATCTAATTAGACAAGCACTATTCCTCCAGCCCCTGATAAGGCATACGGAGTTCTCAAAACAAATCAAACCTATGACAACCTGGGAAAAACCCCTGCGGCCATTGTTTTGATTTCACCGAGAACTTCAGCAAAAGAATGTGCGAACAAGCCCGTTCGTATGACATCCTTATTGACGTATCCATGTCCATCCTTACGTCAATCTCGACACCTTACAGGTATAAATATTACCGACATTGCCTTAAGCAAACACACGCGGTGGTGACGAGATCGGAGCAGCGAGACGCGCTGAGGAGCCCAGCAGAGAGCGAAGCCCACACGCGCTGCCCCGCCTTCCTGACGCGCTGAGAACGAGAAGCTGTTTTTTCTCCTGCCGAGAAATCCAGCTCCGGCGCTTCCAAGCAGCCCTCGCAGGCAGCTGGAATATCAAGACCAGAGACGAGAGATACCAGCCCTCAACCATTCTAGATCTCAGGTACAGAACTGAACAACCCCTTGCAGAGAATTCTTGAGTCAGTCACTTGGCAAAACAAACTTAACTTAAACTGCTACTTATCTACTCCCGCCCACGTATTAGGCTTAGGTCAGGTACACTGGGGTAGGCGTGGTTAGAAGCACCAGTTGAGTACGGTTAGTCAAATGTATATATGTATGTATCTATTTTATCAATTTTAACTATCATATGGCTTAGAAACCATATCAATGCTTCTGCAGTATTATTTTATACTTCTGCTTTTATTGTATGCACTTTACTTAACCATAAGTATCGCAATAATATCGATTCATTTCTCTTGTACGAGAAAAGAGACTGATCAATAAATAACATCTTTTATTGAACACGCCCGTCTCTTCCTTTTCTCTACAAACTGGTGAAACTAAGAATGCACGTACTGACTGAGTAAAATAAGTTGTCTTTTGTTTTCACACGACTCTAGAGATACACTCTTGATTGGGGAGAGCAAAGTTGTCATGTTCTATGGTTGTCAGAAACTAAATCCCTTCTTGTCTATCCAGGGAAGTTAAACTCCTCCTTGTCTATTCGAGAAAGTTTCTAGTGAACTCTGAGCTAGCTGGCAAAACCAAAAACTTTAAGTCTAATATCGTCAGTAGAAGACCTAGTTAACCTCTGCCCTAGATCTATACTATTGAAGATATTATTCCAATGCGCAGAGCCTATTGGGATAATAGGAACTACACTACATGGCGCCCAAACGTTTGGATAGGCGATAAAACTAACGCAAGACATTAGAGTAACTCAGTCGTGCTTTTTCACACAGAACCCCTTTTTTTCCCATAATACTCCAAAGACGTCTGGAGTGGGTAAAAGGTCATATCCGCCAAACCTCGCAGGAGGAGACTCCTATGTATGGTTCTTGGTTTATTCAACGTTGAAGGATACACTGTTCCAAAATATTGTGCATCTAATCTTTGTTTCCATAGAAACCTGATCTGCAAACAAACAGAATAACCTTCCTGTCGGTAAAATGATAGACAGTGATGAAGAAAGGGAGACAGCTAGAATAGCAGCTGAACTCCTAGTAGCAGACAATACTCTGCTGGAAAATGACCCGGATGCAAAACTCATCCCGGTCAACATAAGAAAATCTATAACTTTAAAACTTATAGAAAATGGACTGACATCGAGAGGTGGTACAGTCATATTCGTAATTGAGGCACACGAATATCGGCAGACAGAGGTTTTCTATTCATGGATAAACTTTCCAGCAGCAAACGCTGTAACAAAAGAGTTCCACTATTATAAAATAGAGGAACCACCGGATACCTACACTCCTTTCGAGGAGGTGGAAGTACCACTCAAATTCCAAGAGCACCTGCTCTTGTTTAATGGCGCCCTAAAACATAATAATCACATCACCAGGCTCGGTCCACTAGGTAGACCAGGAGCAACGTGGCCGGTCCTAGCCGGATATACACCACATCCAGACATTGAAGAAATGTCTGCACCAGATCTTTTAGCACAGCTAAAACAACTAATCAAAATACATAGACAATTAGTCCAATATGTAATGCGGACTTCAACAATCCAACCAGCAAATAAAATTCCACAGCTGACCCCTCATCAGGGTAACACAAATAAAATTACACCACAGAACATACAGTCCTGTCTGGGTAAAGTACTTCTGGCTAGCACAAAAAATCACTCAAATAGAGGCGGTGTTTCCAGACACCACCCCGGTAGAAAAACACAGGATTCTGACTATCTGTCTTCCAATGGGAATCGCACCACACGTGGAGGACTGTGACACTTGGGGTACAGTCTTTGCTTCCATATACACAAAAACACATGGTGTACCATCCATGTCAGTAATACCAGATGTGCTAAAACAAATTCAAGATGAATATGGTCCAGAACCCGCTTTAACTCTCGGTATGAAATTACTGAAGGACTTTAAGCAGGTCTCGGCTATATTATTAGCCAACATAAAGGGAGAAGCAGCAAACGTGGCGATCCGCCAAAGGTTAAAAGAGACAGATATAGCAGACCAACCAACTGAAATTGCCAGAATCATAGAGAAATCCTATGAAGAACTAGGAAGAGATAGTCTGGGTGGAATACCGGTAAAACCTCAACTGATTGAAAGTCCTGAAAAGATATTTATTAAAAATAATTTAAACACTCAAAAAAAGAGCTGGGATGGAAACAAACAATCCAATCCTAAAGAAAAAAGATTCCAGTCCAGAGGAAGGTCTCCTCGGCGGAGAGAAAGATCTCCGAACCAAGGACGCAGGTCTCCCCAAAGTGAGCCCTCTGGGAAAAAATACAACCTTAGAAATAGGGATAATATAAAGAAACCTGATAGATATCAAGATAATGATACACGTCCCTCTCAATCTTTTCAGACTTCCTCGCAGAAATCGGAAAGAAGAGGACGATCAGAACACAGGGAAGAGCACGTCAAGTCCAAAGACAAGGAACCTGCTCATCCGAATAAAAAGTTACAATTTCCAAAAAAAAAGGTAGCCAGTATTAAAGTAATCAAAGATGCCGAGAATACTGAGGACACAGCTGAAAAACGGAGAATGGGCTCAGACAATGCTAGACAGCGCAGCAGAAGTGAGCATAGCTCGCAAAGCCCTTATGAATCATCTGGAGACAGTGGACACGAATGAATATATTCAAGTGGAAACTGCCGACACCAGAGTTAGCAAACCTCACAAAATATATGAAATTACATTGCGTATAGAGGGGGGTAAGACTAGAAAAATAAGGGGACTATTTTGGGATAATCTCTCCCAGGGCTATGACATCCTTCTAGCTGAAAAAGACTGGCCACCCGAGTTCGTCAGAGAGTGCCCTCATGGCGAAGAAATAATTATGCCTGCCTTCTCAAATCACATTCCAATTCATAAAAAATATACACTTGCTAGAAAGTGGGCAGTAGCTCAAGCTCCTGCTTTATATAAAAATCATGTAGGATGGGATGAGGACTCTCCTCCTCACAAAATCCAGTTAAAATCACAACCTACTGCACAGAGGCAGTACCCAATTAAGCAAGAAGCTAAAAAACGGTAAAAGAAATCCTATATCAACTTGAATACCAGGGGGTGATTGAAACTTGCACCTCACAAATGAACAATCCTTTGTTTCCTGTCTCCAAACCAGACAACTCATATCGTCTAGTTTTGGATTACAGACACCTTAACTCATGTTGCAAAACTTTTGCAGTACAAAACTCACATAGTGCTGCACTAATGAATAACATAGTACGCAAAAAATACAAAACAACATTAGACATCTCTAATGGATTCTTTTGTCAAAATATAGCACCAGAGAGCAGATATTTGACTGCGTTCTCGGTAAATGGCTCACAAAAAAGTTTCTGCCGTTTACCCCAGGGGCACAAGAATAGCCCAGGATTATTCTCAAAGAGAGTAACAGAATTACTACAAACATACGATGACGAGGCATTATCATATGTCGACGACATTTACCTAACAGATGATGACTTGGATACTCACTTGAAGAGAGTGAACACCATAATACTTGGGTTCGCAGCAGAGGGTTACAAATTCAACTTTAAAAAATCAAGAATTGCCCATCTAACAGTCCTGTTTTTAGGATATGAATTATCAAGTGAAGGCAAAAGCCTGGCTGACAATTTCCTAGAGAAATGTACAGTACTCCAAGCTCCTAGAACACTAAAAAACTTACAATCAATTCTAGGCTTCCTAAATTTCGGAAGAACATACATTGCAAATTACGCAGAAAGGATCAAACCCCTTTATGATCTAATAAAACCAGATTTTAAAAGAATCAGTTGGACTCAAAAACACACAGAAATTTTGAGATCTTTACAAACAGACATGCTAATTAAAACAAAATTAGAAACACGTGATAACTCACGCAATCTTGTGATTCGAGTCATCCCAGGAAGATGCGGATTCACATACCTGACCTCTAATGAGGGAGATAAGGTACCAATTGCATACAAATCACACTTGTACACAGAAGCTGAAAAGAAGTTCAGTATTAAAGACAACATTGTTCATGCAGTTCAAACGGCTATAGCAAGAGAAAAAGACAACGCCGACGGTAGACATATCACAGTCAGAACAGCGGAGTCAGCCTTTGAGGCATTAACAACCCCATGTAATTTACCAAAAACAGCGTTGAATCCAGAATGGATACAATGGGTGAATTCAATTGCAACGGACAAAGTAAAATACTACTTTGATCCAGAATTAAAGGAATTAAAATATCTAGAATATGAAATAATATACCCTCTGCCAATCGACATTCTGCCTTTACGACAGTACGCCTGTGTAATACATACAGACGGGCATGCTCAACCCTCAGTTTGGGGAGAGCTGGCTTACAAGGCCACATGCGAAATTGTAAAAGAAGTGTGGCGCGGAGGTAAATTAAGACCTCTACTTACAAAAACACACTCAGTGGAAAATAATTCAGAACAACAAACTGAAATAATAGCGTTAAAAATGGCGCTAGATAATGCCGATCGCGAATTCCCGACACTTATTGTGTGCGATTCGTATTACTGCGTCAAATCATACAATAACGATTTACAGAAATGGATTCAAAACGGTTACAAAGATGACACAGGTGCAACAATAAAGCAAAAAGTGCTTTGGGAACAAGTAGCTCTTTTACAGAAAGAACTACCAAAAACTCACGTGATACATTCAGTGAGTCATCAGCGTGATGGCGTTCACGTTGGAGGGAATTCATTGGCTGAGAAAGCCACAACGGCAGCAACTGAATCGACTTCCGTAGTCAAGAAAAAGCGTACAGTAAAACACATTGACGGTGAAACTATGCTGGCGGTGAAAACGTCATCAAAAGGCGACTGCTCAGCACTACCGATCAACTATCCACTCAATTATACATACATAATCGATGCAAACTCCGTTCCTTTTGCTCAAATCCCTGGAGTGGGGGACAGAGTGATTCCAAACATGGACAGGAGAGGTTTGTTAATAGCAGACGCACATATGGGTGAGGGTCTCAGACACCTTAAACAAAAAGATTCTCAGGAAGAATTACAATCAGTGTACTGGTGACCAGGTATGAGCCTGCATCATCACATCTTTGTAAAGGACTGCCCAGACTGCAATAGAGATCGCAGTGGCGAGAGAAACGGTATATTAGCATGGCGTTTCACTCCAGAATTGATCAACAATAAAAACTAATGCGTCCAATTAACATATAAAGACTAGTTTCCACTTGTGATGTAGACCCCAGCACTCGGCTGACGTCTGGACTGTTAGAAAAAGATTTGCGAGTCTATAATGGCATATACGCTAGAAGCATACTACGTTTGGCTGAATGTTTTTTCTTCTTGCCCTAAAGCGTATGAAAAACATTGCCAAATGAGCATAGCATAGCGGGACTCTTCTCACTTCCTACCTGAGGGAACGGGATGGTGTAAAGAAAAAACCAAAGGCATTAAGCAATCTATAACAGCGAAGGTATTAGGTTCGGGAGCTGGGTGGGTCAAACATCTAATAAGTGTCCAACGTAGTCTAAATAACCTGCCAAGAAATTCTCTGAGGGGATTCAGTCCGTACGAACTATTGTTTGGAACTAGAATGATGGTCTTAGATCTTGACAGTCAGACTTCAGTGGTTAAAGAAAAAAGCTTTGATATCAAAGATCGTTTGGCTATTTTACAGGACTTAAACGAAACAAGGAAAGACCTGAGCAACATAAAGTTGAAACAACAGCCAACGACCACTGAAGAAATACCACCTGTCCCAGCAAGACCTGTCTGGATTCCAAAAGTCGGGGATCTAGTCAGAGAAAAGATCGCGGTAAAGAAGGAATTTGGGCCTTCTTACAGAAAAGCAGTTCCTGTCTTGTCTATCAACGGGACAAGATCAGTAGTACTACCGCCCCTTGCTGGTAAAAAGGAGAACTGAGTTGTATCCATCGACCTGGTTAAACCACAATCATGTGGCCGATAACAAACAGTAGGCCAAGTGGACTCCCGATAAGTAGTAGAACACCAAGGTTTGCTACAAACACAGAGGTTCAATCTAAGAATCTACTCACGTTTGAAATGCCAAAAGAACAACAACAAGGTCTATGCAACAATGCTATGGAACTTAAACCTCTACAAACCCAAATAAAAACATTTAGCAGAGACACACCAATCTACAATGAAGTAATAAATGACTATGCTGCTGCAACAAAACACACGGATAAAGCAAATATCAATCCTGAAACTATTGGAACAATAGACAGAACGGCATCCGGTTACTTCATCAACTTCAGCGATTCATCTGAAAACCTGAGTGAATCAAAGGAACAAACATCAACAAAAACCTTTAAAGACAAAGCTAAGGAACTTTTTCAACAACTGAAAGAAACCTATCTGATTTCTCCATGGATTGAATTCTGGGTGGCCTTAGGTGCACTTATCCTCATACTTTGGCTCATCATGGTACTATGTTTGGGACACTTCATTGAGGGAAAATATGCTAAAATGGACACAGCAAGCCAGAAAATCAACTTGGTCCTCAAACCACACACATCTTCACACATCGAGAAAAGGGAACTTTCTTCAGTCAACTTCACAGCCAATCCTATACCCGGTGGGGTAGCATGGGACAATACTGATTATGAAATCTATGGTCCGGTTGAAATCCTGAAATATCCACACCAAATCAAGATCTCATTGAGTGACTTTGTAAAACCAAGCTCAGTTGCTGATGATTGGGACGTGGAAAGCATTAATAATATGATGTCTGACCTAGTGATGTCTGCTAAATTTACAAAACATGATTATTTGCAGGGTTCGTCTAATTATGATAAAATGCTCTGCTATAATCACTATAGTAATCATTATCTGCATAAATCTGCACAACCTAGAAATGTTTTAAATTATAATCAATGGGAACACTGTGCAACCCCTCCAAAAGGTAGCTCAAGAACGTTTTATGACAAATATTCATATTTTTCAGGGTTCAACACAAGTAATGCAGAAACGTTTTATTTCAAATTATCAAACAAGACAGGTACAAAAACCATGCTTACAAACACTAAATTGATATATTCAGACTCGTTTTTTGAACAAATGAGTACGTTTGGTTTTGAATACTGGGACAAAAATGTTGAAGTAAAAAGTGTTTGGGGTACAAAGGAATGGCAAGTACAAGGTATAGAATCATTGTTTAGAGCCTGCATGATCCCAGAACAAATGATATTTTTGAATGACACTATTCAACAAACTACCTGTCTTGGCCTAGCCAAAATCAAAGATTTAAACAAACCGTCTATTCCAAAGCCAACGATAAACAGTAATAGCTCGACAGATGAGGAGATAGACGTAAACCATATATTAAGCCAAAACAGAACACATCCAGATTGGAAAAAGTGGTTGATCTGGCCCACAGATACTAATAACTGTCAAGACAGATTCCTGAACAAAATCCAGGGGTTCAAATTGACCAGGCCAGACCCTAGATATTCCCAAAGACAACACCCAGGGATAATTACCACGTACAGTGTGGGCAAGCTCTGCCTTCAATGGCTACAAACATCCACACTGGCAGAAATTAAGCAACACCTAACTTTACTTACTGATGGTGCTGACTTGCGTGATTTCATTATGGGACCACGCAAACAGCGTCAAAAACGCTTCATAGCAGCCTCTGTATATGCAGCTTATAATGAAGCCTGGAAAATAACTCAAATTGAAACATCAGAGAGAATACGGGAAATTGACCGTATTAATTTGGAAAAATCACTTTCTGTAGTGGACAATGGGTTAATGACTCTGTCCTCCAGAATATACTCTTTGGACAGCATTGTGTCTTCAGCAATCGACATAATATCGCAAGACTTACTGTTGTTACAACATGGTCAGTCCCAATTGCGTTCTATTGTACAACTTGGCTGGACGTTACAAAATCTGCGTTCAGGCTATGTGCCTTGGCGTTTAATCAACAAAACGTCACTGTTCAATATCTTTAACCTTACTGATAAACAAATCAGTATGGCACAGAAGGGTGCTGATTATACAATCCTGAGCATTGAGAAACTCGAGAGATTACCATTGACAATGTCAGAACGACCTGTCAGTGACTGGATAATACATGGAATAATTAATATTCCAATATCTACTTTCAGGTTTCAATACTGCCAAAAATATATACAGGCTGGCATGTACGAAAAATTGGGTAAAGGGTACATTAAGTCAACATGGAACTTGCCCTATTCACATGCTTGTGTCAGTAATAAAGGCCGGAAAGTGTTTCTTAGTGGCAATAATTGTGCCATGTCACTAAGCGGTACACTTCTGTGTAATGGTATTAGTTTACACGGAGCCTGTGAAGGGTCCTCAAATAACCTTTCATGTCACCAGCTAGGCACACCTGCGACACAAATAGAACCATTCTTTAGGAGACTATCGAACGGGAGTTACATTATAATCGTAGACCGCAGATGTTGTAGCTTGGTGCCCGGAGTAGCTTATCTCATAAGTACGACTGCGAAGGTCATGTGCTGTGAACGAGTATTGTTCCCCAGCGCAATGCCAGACAGGGAGGCAAGGTTATGGCCGAATTTGAAAATTTCTTCCATTAGAGTTGATACTTTAAGCAGAATGAAAACAGTGCTCCTTCAGACGCCAACCAGGCTCACGTCATCAAAAGAAACGTATGATCTCCAAGTTGCAAGGACAACGGCAGAGATTCATTCATTGTTACCAACTAATTCCCCCATACATTTCGCAGAAATCCTGAACGAAATCTTAAATATTTCTGATACCAGTGGGGTCTCAAATGTATTTAAGACAGTGTTTTCAGGGGCTCTAACACCATTTAAAGCCATTCTGGGTATTTTTCCAGACTTTGTCCATTCCGTCTTTGGTGGACTTCCTCTCCTTTTGGGACTAGTGGCAGGAATCCTATTTTTGATCCTGTTATTTCGCTATGGCAAACCGTGTCACAGACAAGACACCTGCGACAAGGGAAGAAACAATCCTAGCCATTGGATACCGGGACCAGATATCTAGAATCCTTGGACTGTCCCGGCTTAGAGACCTGAACATGACTTGGTTTCTTTCGTTTAGACCTATGTGGCAAAGCTGTGTTTTACCTGTACTAAGGTGCTTGCTATGCGGAGAAGAATGCGTGTTAGACACCTGTCTGACGCTACAATCGGATGCGCCAATGGATGCAGAAACTTTGTTGGGTCCGGTCACGGCTCATGCATTGTGCTGTCCCCAGCGGCTACCAATCCTGATGACGGCATTCGTGGAGACTTCACCACTACGATTAAGGGGTAGTGAGGTTCAAGATGAAAGCAGCATCGATCAGGTACGACCTTCTGTCAGCTATGCTGATCCAAACATAAATGAAGGCAATCATGCTCACGAATGCATGGTAACATCTTTTTCCGAGTTAATGGAACTTTCACAGGAAGCTGTTGACAGCTTTTTCGAGAGTCTAAATGATATGATGTTCTCACCAGAGCAGAAATAATGACTTTTGAACAAGCTAACACAAGGCGTTCCCAACACCATGAATTTGGCCTTCAACTTTGAAAATAAAGTATCATGAACAATTTTCTCCAGTTTACGGACAGCGGAACATTATTTTTCAGCGGCCCCAAAAATATTTTACAATTTTTCGGGACACTTATCTTCTGCTTAAAGTAGAAACTATTCTTAGAGAACTATATTTCTATTTTAGGAACTTTAGAATCATTAGCTGCCCTCTAGCCTGTTCATAAATATTTTATTTTGTGATGAAATGGTCTCGCATTTTTTTCTTCTGTCTTAAGAGCCATTTCATGTGTAATTTTCATATTTTATTAGTTATGATGTAGGAATATGCGTGATATTTAGCATTAATATACTGCTTGAGTGCATATAATGTATATATATATCGTTTCGTATATTTCATGTTTCAAAATGCATATGGATGTATTTTGGGGTGGTACGGTATACACATGCTCTACTAGTGTATTTGCTATGCCTAGATCTTGTAAATATGGACATAGTCAGCGTGGAGTGGGAGTGATGTATTCCTATAGGTTCTGTATCGATTCCCCTATTCCCGGCCCTGTTCTGGTTAATACTTAACTAGCAGCCGACCCACGGTGCAAAAACCGTTATCTGATTAAGCCACACCACGGCACAGAAACGTGTTATCTGATTAGGTAGTAACGCATGCCATCTAATTAGACAAGCACTATTCCTCCAGCCCCTGATAAGGCATACGGAGTTCTCAAAACAAATCAAACCTATGACAACTTGGGAAAATCCCTGCGGCCATTGTTTTGATTTCACCGAGAACTTCAGCAAAAGAATGTGCGAACAAGCCCGTTCGTATGACATCCTTATTGACGTATCCATGTCCATCCTTACGTCAATCTCGACACCTTACAGGTATAAATATTACCGACATTGCCTTAAGCAAACACACGCGGTGGTGACGAGATCGGAGCAGCGAGACGCGCTGAGGAGCCCAGCAGAGAGCGAAGCCCACGCGCACTGCCCCGCCTTCCTGACGCGCTGAGAACGAGAAGCTGTTTTTTCTCCTGCCGAGAAATCCAGCTCCGGCGCTTCCAAGCAGCCCTCGCAGGCAGCTGGAATATCAAGACCAGAGACGAGAGATACCAGCCCTCAACCATTCTAGATCTCAGGTACAGAACTGAACAACCCCTTGCAGAGAATTCTTGAGTCAGTCACTTGGCAAAACAAACTTAACTTAAACTGCTACTTATCTACTCCCGCCCACGTATTAGGCTTAGGTCAGGTACACTGGGGTAGGCGTGGTTAGAAGCACCAGTTGAGTACGGTTAGTCAAATGTATATATGTATGTATCTATTTTATCAATTTTAACTATCATATGGCTTAGAAACCATATCAATGCTTCTGCAGTATTATTTTATACTTCTGCTTTTATTGTATGCACTTTACTTAACCATAAGTATCGCAATAATATCGATTCATTTCTCTTGTACGAGAAAAGAGACTGATCAATAAATAACATCTTTTATTGAACACGCCCGTCTCTTCCTTTTCTCTACAAACTGGTGAAACTAAGAATGCACGTACTGACTGAGTAAAATAAGTTGTCTTTTGTTTTCACACGACTCTAGAGATACACTCTTGATTGGGGGAGAGCAAAGTTGTCATGTTCTATGGTTGTCAGAAACTAAATCCCTTCTTGTCTATCCAGGGAAGTTAAACTCCTCCTTGTCTATTCGAGAAAGTTTCTAGTGAACTCTGAGCTAGCTGGCAAAACCAAAAACTTTAAGTCTAATATCGTCAGTAAAAGACCTAGTTAACCTCTGCCCTAGATCTATACTATTGAAGATATTATTCCAATACGCAGAGCCTATTGGGATAATAGGAACTACACTACAGCATTACACTAACCTTCCATTGCTCTACTCCTAAAGCCTACTATTCATATCCATGAAGTTCTTGCGTCAGGTAAACCGAGCAGAGGGCTTTCCCAAATTATATGCCTTGCACCTGGAGCCCACACAGCACAGCCAATGGCCATGTCCTGCGTGCTCCGACACCAGGAGGGCCTATGCCTGAACTAAATGGACCTAGGCTCGCCTTGCAAGCATGGATGCCAAGCACAATGCAGGGCCGGAGACCCAAAGCACACTGAACACGGCCAAAGGAACATGGTGGGAACTCATTCTACCCAATTCGAAGAATTTGCTTAAGCATATCACAATAATGCCCAGTAATATCAACTTAAAAAAACTGTGGCAACAACCCTTATAATCAAGTAGTGAGATCAGAATTGTAACAACATTATATAAAAACATTAACATTCCCTTTGATAACTTCAGTTCAAGTACTGTTATTACTTCAATCCAAATCCTACAAACCTTTGAATTTGTCAGTTATGGAGAGCTGAGCACCTATAACTACCCAAGTAAACTACACATTACCTCACACACAATGTCACAGATGGCATGGCATATTACAGTCACACCTTTTCCTCATCTCACTTGCAAACCTGATGAGTACCTAGACTTTTGCCTCTGCACATCACCTGATTTTGGGAGCATCCAAGTTTCAAGACACCATTGTAGCATATGACCTTAACCTTCACTTCTCCATTCTCTGACACATCAAGCACATTCCCTGGCTCTAGCCTTCCACAGAGAAAGGTCTGCAACCTGCTAATGCATTACTCTTCCTACCATGACCACCAGTAACCTGGGCTATAACATGACTGATAACTGCATCACAAACTTAATAGACTTCAACTCTACTGGTTCCACCCTCTTTTAGCCAGAATAAACAAATCTGAAATTGACTCAGTGTGGCCTGGTGAAAGTCTTTATCCTAACCCAATGTCTCCCCGCTGCACCTGCTGCAGGGTCATTTTAGAGCCAGAAAAGTGTTACTAGACTCGAAGACCAAAACCACCTTTATTAGATTGAATATTACCTGAATTTTATGATATATTGAGAGCTGACAAGTGAATGTGACAGGTCGTGGGGGAGGGGTACAGCTATTGTTGACAGTAGATTAAAAGTGCAATCCTGTAACAATCAGTGGACCCACACTGAATACGGACAGCATGTTATACTGATCCTCTGGACCATTCAGAATTCTTTGGCGCCCACCGAAGGATACTACATGCTGTGCTTTCACACTTCAGACTAATGAGCCTACCAGCAACTAGTCCAATTTCCTGGTTTGGTTCATAACAGCTTAAAAAAGCACCAATTAGTGGGCAAAAGAAGTGTGGGCTGTGCTTTTAGAACTTGTGATTCCGACCTTAAAGAATCACAATGGAGTTCTGGCTTACTACAGAAAATAAAGACAAATGAAATACAACCTTTGATACTACCAATCTTTTCCACTGGAATTCAAGAAATATTTCAATAATACCAACTTGTCCTTGTCTTTATGCATGCAAACCTGTAACAGTAAATCGAATGTGAATCTGTCCCTCAAATACCTTATTTGAATTTGAAGGGATTACTGGATAATATTGTAAACCAACTGCAAAAATTAATTTCATGGAAGATTTGACTCTAACCTACTTTGGTGATATTGCGTTTTGAACAAAAACAGTATTACCCATGAAAGGCCACATATTACATAGAGGGACTCATTTAGAGTATAGAGGGGACCGAATATACTCCAACTTCTCCAAGAAACTGTAAATAGAGAGAATCCACTAGCCAAATGTTCTCCATAATAATAAATCTATAGTAGAGGAAATAGAGCTGATGGATTATACTCCGTATTCAGAGATTCCTCCAAAAACAGAATGGTTTCAAGTTCCTTCCAAACTTTAAATCAGGTCATTTGTATTCACCTACAGTCATATCTGCTATCTTACCACCTTTTGGGTTGCTTGGTCAGACTATTAGTATTCGCTGTTGTTTAAGAAAGAATTAAGAAAGAGCAGGTGTAAGTAGACAATGCCACTCAAAAACCCTTCCCCTAGATATGATACGGATGACCTTACCCAAGGAACAATGTAAATGACCTGGTGATGGGAATTTTAATATTATAGTGGACTGTTAAAACAGGACACTGTCTTCCCTTTTCTACTGAATTTATAAAACTCCAGAGGGAGGGAATTAACATATGTCCTGCCTATTTCACAGATGGACAGAGAAAGCAACAGCTTGGAATGCATAATCTCAAAATGATTTTAAGTTTATACCTACTGAAGCTGCAAGAAGCCAGAAAAACGTTTTTTAAAAGGTATAACTAAAAATAAGAGAGAGTGTTTTTTTGCAGTATTAATAGTGAACTAATTCTACAAAAATATGTATTTAATGTGGTAAAGGAGTTAACTAGCCTAACAACCATTAATAAGACTGATGATCTATATAAAGACTGGTGTACTGTGTTGAAGGACTATTGGCAAAAGAAAATCCTCAACTTAGATCTGCTCTTAGGATTAGCTTAGTCAGGCTTATTGCACTAATTAAGTCAATTGTCTAGGTGTATCTTGCACTGTTAGCATATAAATAGACAGGCCAAAAGAGTTAGCCCTGTTTATTAGTGAAATTATTAATGGCTCATTCAGAACTGAGGGTATATTTTATGTGCTTAAACAAACTTTGGTTCCTCCTCTTCTAAAAATGCCCTTTTGAGATGCTTTCTAACTGAAAAACTAATATTGACTGCTTGCAGAAATTGAACAAAATGGTATGATATCAGAATATCTCAAGTAAAATATTGTGTGACAAAAAGACAGTGTACTAAATATTGTTTAGAAATCATAACGGCATTAGAGTTAATAATAGGTATTCTAGAGCAATGGGATATATTTGTGTAAGTTCTATTTAGTGCACAGCGTTTATGTAAGAACATATTTTTGCTAATGATATTAAGCATTCAACCAGTCTAAATGGCAGTTCCATTCACCTAGAAAATGTTATGATGGAAAATAAGAACTTGGGAGATAGAACATTAATGGTTCACCCTCACGAGGGCCCATAGTCAGCCCTGGTAGAAATGGAAACATCAACAGTCAGTTGATAAAGGGTACTCAAGCACTACTGATGCTCCTTGATCTATCTGCTGCTTTCAATCCCCTCGATTAACCCACACTCTTGAGCATAGTGGAGGAGATAGCAGGAGTGTTAGTTGATTGTTGATGCTGGCTTGAGTACTTTCTTTCTAATTAGAAATCTCAAGTTTTAAAACATCAGGAGGTACCTGTCGTTCAAAGACCTTTACATGAACGTCAATTATAGCTCGATGTTGATTTTCAGAATTATGTAGATAATGCAGAGATAAGGTCCAATGCGCAAGGCATTTAGAATTATTTGAAGTAGTACACCTGTAGTATTTTTTACATACTCTTGCATGCCTTTGTGACTTGGGCCGAAAACATCTAAAATTGGAATGAAATGGGTAGATTCAGAAACTATTCATATTCATTTATTACATAGAGAAAATATTATGCACTCTTAGCACTTTTCCTAAATGGTAATTGAATATTTGTTTCATGACTGATTCACAAAGGCATGTCAGAGTCTGAAAAGAGTACTTCTTTAGTTTTACTACCTTTACACATAAATGTTTTTTGTGAATTTCACCTCTCATCAGACCAAACTAAAGACCACAAAGAACAAGCAGATGTATTTTTTGAGATTCAAAATTGGATGAAACTGAGCTGAATAGGCATAGGACACCCTTAAAAATGAGATCTATGCATGGGTCTTTTTAATGAGAACATTCAAAGATGGTAGTAAAGAACAAAGAAAATATACTTAAAGCCATTCTTGACTCCCAGCTGTCCATGTGCAACAAGGTGAAGAACAAAATAGCCTCTAAGTACCATCTAAAGATTCTGTGTAGTATATGTCATCTGCTCTCACAGATTGATAGGGCTGCATTTACTAGGGCTTTCAAAAGGACCAAAATAGATAGGAATTCTCTTCTTTCTGGGATCTCTATGTCAAATATAGGTACCTTATAAGCCTCACAGAATGCTGCAGCTATCTCCAATTTAGCAAGGCATTTTCATATCTCCCCCACCCTTAAGAAATTCCGCTGACTCTATATGGCATTTAGGATTCAAGTTAAGTGTCTCACATTTACACATAAGTTATTTATTGGTAATGTCCCATATTATTTAAAGCTCACCTGAAAGTTTCACAAAAATGTTAGTTGGTAGAAGAGTCACAAAAGTTGCCCCTTCCTAACCAAGCTGCCTTTTTTAGGAGATTAACTATACAATCAACTTCCTGCTTACAGGAAAGAGATACAAACTCAAATGTTTTGCATGTATGCATTCAGCTTCTTAGTTAGAGTCAGTTCACTGTGGTTCCCTCACTGGTTTTCAGTGTTTTGACCATTTCCTAAATTGGTTAGTTCATTGCTTGATAGATTGATCAAAGAAAAAGTACTGCTCCTTTTCATGGCACGAGGTTCCTGAAACACTGATGCCTGAGATCCATTATTCCACCTCCCGAGATCTTTGCTTCAAACTCAATAATTTCTTTATAGACAAAGTCTTATAAACTAAAAGAATTAATGAATACTTAATTTACCTTTGTACTACCCTACTGCACTCACTTCATTAACACCTAAATCAGACACACTCCCGCTACCACCACCCCAACACAAGACTTCCTAATGAATTAACTCCAGCTCCCTGTTAAAATCATCAAATATAACTTGGATAGAGAATGATACAATTGGGACTTTTCCAATAAAAAAAATAAGCTCTGCTTTTCATTCTGGCATCATGCAAAAAGTCTGCATCACTCCCCCACGAAAAACAGCTATCCTTTACCCCTGCATCCTTAATAATTGCTGCCCCATAACCATATGCCACGGGTCATCTAAAAGCCATATATTGTACTAGAATTCCAAATCTCGAAGCAGTTAGACACCCAAAAGATTTTCAAGCTAGTTTGAGCCCCAGACACTGCACCATGACACCACTGGTTACAACCTAGCACAACATTTCACTGGACACCAAATCCAATTTTCTGGGAATGTTGATCCTTTTTTGATCAGTAGACTGAAGTTGGAATCCTCAAAATAATTACCACTTTTGACATGATCATTAGTTGAGGTTTGGAGGAGGGTTTTAGTTAAGGACAGGAAGAAATGGCACTCAAGCAGGTACGCAATCGAGTCTGTAGAAGTGACAAATGAGTACGGTGCTGCCAGGTCAGGTGAAACAAACCCAAACAGAAAACAACCCCTGCGAATGTGTAGGTAGGACCCACACTGTAGAGATTAGAACCATGTCCTGTGCACACATTAAAAATAGATGGTTTAAGAGTATAAATTGCTATTAAAGTACTTGTTGTTCTGAAAATATGAAAGTTTACATAAGAAGAGTCTTTGTGAAGATATTTATATATCAAACCTGAACAAAACAGATGAAAAAAACATCCTACACGTGTTTCCTCACAACGTGATACAATTGTGACTCTTCAGGGCGGTATTCGTTCTTCGAACGAAAGGACCGCAAGGAAGGTATCAAACGTCCTTCCTCCGTGTTTCAGGTGGTGCCATTACTTTGAAGTCAGAGACGTGATTATCATCCGCCTACTCCAGGAAGCAGAGGTCTCCGGCCTCACGGACTTACACGTTCGTTCGTACGTGTTTTCAGATCACACCTGAAACACGGAGGAAGGACATTTGATACCTTCGTTGCAGTCATTTCATTCAAAGTGTAGATTAGCTATTATTAAGAAAATATTTTTAAAAAGAGAATGGTGCTTAATTGTAATATTTCTAAGGTACTCTTTGTTGGGGTAAGACCATAGTTTCTTAACAAAAGAAAGGCTCAAATAAAGAAACATGCTTACCACTTTTATACAGAGTAACTTGCATGATTAAATAATGCAAATTTATAAATTTATCAATGTGGAAAAAGCAAATGTATCAACAATTTTAATTCTCAGCTCTCGCAGATTGAGTTATTTAGCCAGGAGGGAAGTTACTCTACCAGCCTAAAACATTAACACAGATTAAGACAAAACACAACTTTGAGAGAATCTCTGCCTCACCCTAGTAGCTAAGGCAATACAGAAGGCAATCCCCAGAGGAGTGTATGTAAGTTCAAGCAGTACCAATCATTCTAAAGAATAGAACACAACACTGTACAATTTCCAAACCAATTTATTAAAACAGAGAAAACTTAAATGAGGAAAAAGAAACCAAGATCATGAAAATACTTTTAGGGGTGTCCCCCGAGATCCCAAACTTATATTTCTTCACATCACTAATGACTTGGAGGTACATGGTACCAGAGGGTGCAACTATGGCTGGGCTTAGTTGTGGTCATGAGAGACATTGCTAGGGCCTTGAAGCATGAGGAGGCGCCAGCGGTGTAAGCGTGGGCAAAGGGCATGGACCTTTGTATGGGGCTGGAATGCCTGATATCTGTCACAAGGATGTCCCCAGAAATATTTAAAGATATGGAGGGATAGAGCGGTACGCAGAGGGATCCATCTGGAACTGCATGGGGACAGGCTGTGTGAGGAGCACAGAATGCTGTATTTCCATTGTATGATCATGAGTGAAGAGTTCATACATTGTTGTTTAAATTTAAATTATTTAAAGACTTACATGTGTGAAGGATTTCATACAGTTATTTTTCATCTGGCACAGTACTGTGGTGTTGTATATGGATAGGGTATAAATCGTGCACTGCTGTATATGATCTGTGCTTTCTAGTAGACCGTGCTCCTGGGAATCACTCCCCACTCAGGAGTGTGAATAAACACTAAAGTAGCAGTCCCAAGTTCCCTTAGGCTGTCTCCCTGGGCACAGGTGAAAGGTGCTGAGTGTCCTGCCGAATTTATCCGCAAATAATGACTATTTTTGCTCTTTGAGTTCGTTATTATTCACATCTTTTTTTATCAGATATCATTGGAAACTTCAATTCCCATAATGCAATATTTTCACATATGCATCCTTGTTTGTGTTTTCTCACTCCCAATGCATTTCGGCTTGTTAAGCCTTCATCAGGAGAAAATGTACAAAGTTAAATCAAATGTGGCATATTTATTATGGCGTCCAAGAATCACCGAAGTAGTATCCACCACAGTGTGGTTAGAATGGGCCGAGTGAATATTAGTTGAATGGGTTCCTAACTGGTGTATCTCGTGTCCTGTGAATTTATTTATACACGTTCTGTGCTCCCCTTGTGGTCGTATGAGTTGAAATGAGGCCGTCTCTGTTATGCTTAAAGTTATTAGTAATGATTATAGGTGAAATATAACATGCTTTTAAAACAGTATTAAGTGGGCTAGTGATGCGCGTTACTGCTAGGTTTTACAGCGCGATAAGTTATCGGGTTAATAAATTCTTACTGGAGTCTGCGACGCGGTAACGCCTATGCCTGGTTCCTCATGTGTGATGGCTATCGCGGGGAAAGTTGTTTAGGGGCGTGTTTTTACGTGCTTACGTCGATAAGCTGTTAGTGCCCAAGTGATTGTTAAAGGAACATCGACGTGTTTTATCAATGAAGATATTGTATCTGTAAAACTATTCGAGCACCGTCATATGCTATGAAGTTGTACTTAAAACATAAGCATGTATAAAAAAAAGGTACTTTCAACATTCAAAATCGCTCGATGTACTGAGGGCTCATTCATGTTATTACGAAAGCAATAATCGCAAGATTAGCTGTATCATCATTCTCTATAGAAATCATAGGCCCATGCCAGGGGTCCGATGGGTGTGTGCTAAACATTCAGAAATATGTCAACAAAATAATAAAATGTATATCAATAACAATACTGGACTATGTTGTCTCTGATATTATAGGTAACATAGAAATTCGACCTGTTCATTCAAACCATAGGGCTTCAAGGTATTCAAATGGTAAATCCAGTAGTTCTCTCTTTTCAGTAGGTTGTTTTTGTGGTCAATTCCTTCCATCCTCTCAACAATTTCCAAAACACAAGCTTTAAGTTGGTTTATTTGATGTTGTGCATCCACGAAGTGAGTGGCTACTATAGACATACTCATTTTGGTTCGTATGTTGCTTTTATGCTCATTCAATCTGACTTTTAATTTGCGTTCAGTTTGACCTACGTATACTTTCCCGCAGGGACACTTGAGCATGTAGTTGATATTGGTTGTGTCACACGTGGCATTAACTTGTAATGGAATTTTATGTCCTTTCATTGGGTGGGTGATGAAACCTCCTCGGACAATATTATGACAGTTATTACAGTTCCAACAAGGTGTCGTGCCATTGTATTGTTTTGTGTCCGTACTCTTGTTGGGGTTTTTTAGCATTTCTCCTAGATTTTTGGACCTAGTGTAAGAGAACAATGGTTCTTGCTCAAAGATGTTTTTAAAATCAAGTTCCATCTTCAATAAGTACCAATGTTTTTTGATTATTTGCTTGAATTGACCACTCATATTGGAATACTTGCTCACCACGGTTATTCTCTCTTCCTTGATGGTGGACTGTGGTGTAAGCAAATTTTCTCTCGTTTTTTTGTCTGTACGATCCTTGGCTTGTTTCTGTATGTTTTCTGGATATCCTCGTTGTTTGAAACGGGTTGTCATCTGTTCAGTTTGTTCTGTTTGTTTGTTGGGTTCCGAGACAACCCTCTTGACCCTTAGTAATTGAGAATACGGTAAGTGCTGTTTGAGTGGTTGAGGATGGAAACTTTAATATCGTAAGATGCTGTTTCTGTCGGTTGATTTTCTGTAAAGGTTTGTTTCAAATCCTGTTTCCTTCTTCGTGATCTTTACATCCAGAAAGTGTAAATTGAATTCTTTCATCAATAGTGGTAAATTTGGTAATTTGAGTTGTTAATGTGTCTTTTGTGCCTCTCCATAAGATAAAGATATCATCTATGAAGCGCAGGTACAGTAACATCTGAGCTTTCCATATGTTGTTTTCAAGGATGTGTTTTTCTTCAAAATCACTCATAAAGAGATTTGCATATGTTGGTGGTGCACAATTACCCATAGAAGTTCCACTCTTCTGTAGGTACCAGGTGTCGTCCCATTTGAAATAACTATGCATGATGGTAAATTCCAATAATTCCATGAGGAAAACTTTCATGTTGTCATGATATTCTGTGTTCAATAATGCTTTTTCTACTGCCTCAATCCCTTGCTGGTGGGGGATTGATGTATATAGTGATTTGACGTCAATTGTGCATAGTACTATGGGTTGTCCTTCTGTGATGTTTATAGTTTGGAGATAATTGAGAAAATCAGTGGTGTCTTTTAAAAGAGATCTCATTTTCATCATGCATGGTTGTAAATACCTGTCCAGAAACTTACCAACTGGTTCATGCACGCTTCTTCTGGTGGATATTATTGGGCAACATGGTGGTCTGAGAGGATCCTTATGTACTTTCGGTACCATATAAAACCTGGGACTTGTGGGGTTTTCCTGAATTAAGTATTTCTTCACATTTTCTTTAATCACTCCTTCTTCCACTGCCTTCTGTACAATTTTCTCTAATGTGCGTTTGATTTCCATGGTTGGATTAAAATCAAGTTTCATGTAGAGATTCTCATCTTCCAGGTGATTCTTCACGTGTTCAATATAGTATGAATGGTTCAATAAGACTAGGGCACCCCCTTTATCTGCTTTTTGACAAGTTATATGAATAAAAACGAACTCAAAGAGCAGAAATAGTCATTATTTGTGGATAAATTCGGCAGGATACTCAGCACCTTTCACCTGTGCCCAGGGAGACAGCCTAAGGGAACTTGGGACTGCTACTTTAGTGTTGTATATGGATGTCATACTGAGCTCACCATTTGTTTTTATATATAACTTAATGAAACATTTTTTCCCCCAAACAATAGGTTAAGGGGAACCAGAGATAAAAATTGTTAAACTCTTCTTGAGAAAATGGACCTAGAAAAAGGGAAGCGACATTGAAAACAATAGTATATGGTTGAACGGCACATGTAGCAATTTCAGGCTGACTACAATTGCGCAGAGGTGAGATACACCAAACAGGTTGTCCCAATCAAAGACTATGCCTTCTGACATAGGGCCTGAATTGGAGTTTGAAAAAAAGGTACTCCATCGCAAATGTGGTGGAATGCCTGCCAAACCCCTGGTCTGCCCAGATGAACTGTCATTTTCCTACCCCCCTGGGTTGGCTGTCAGAAAGCTTACTCTAACAGGCCTATTGAGTAGGACCCATCGAAGTAAGGACTTCCGACTTCTTGCACTATTTAGCGCAGACTGTATGAAGTTCTTTTTCTGTCACTCACTGCTAGGAAAAGCCTGGTGTTACTGGAAAAAATGAAAATTACCCCACTTTTTTGCAAGTCAAACTTCTTCAACAGGGCAAGGCTAAAAGCTGTAGCTGGGCAATGCTCCATGATGCCAGATACCTTTGATGCAAGGTCCCACTAAAATAGTTTTCAGCATAGCATAATGATCTGAGGAACAGCGATGGAGCTGAAGTTGATACACCAAATGTGTCGTCCCAGTCAGAGATTGTACCTTTGGATACAGTCTCTGAAATGGAGGTTGAACTCTTGCAGCGAGAAAGACAAAGGCTATGGCTGACACGGACCCCTTAAATTGGGATAAATCATTGCTCAACTCTAGCTGAAGCTGTAAAGTTAGTTTTAGTATCAAAAGCTGGATTTCATAGTTTCTGTGGTTGCTTCTCAGTTAGATACATTTGCCAGCTTGCCTGGGTGTACAGTTTAAGCTACAGACTTACTCACTTTTTTAGAAGTCAAAGTGCTCTCACAGGACAAGGCTGGAAGCTGTAGTCAGGCGGGGTTCCAGGAGGCTAGATACCTTTACTGCAAGGACTTTTCAGTGCAGCAAAAAACTCTGTGTGGGGCAAACCTGCTTTTCCTGCCTGTCCAGGGTGCCACCTTCCTAGGCAAGCCCCTACACCTTTCTTTGGGACTGTGGAGGTGAAAAAATAGCTAAGACCTTATTTTCCCCAAATGATGGGAAAGTTCTTTCTTTCACCCCACAGCTCTTCATGACAGGCTTCCCCTCATTACACTACTCTTCAGCCAGGGCACCTTCAGAGCACTGAAGAGCTCTCTTTGAATCAGTGCTTGTGTTTGTTATCACCCTGAAGGAAGTAAACAGGAAGCCAACCACTTGACCCCTGTAGTGTAGTTTCAGTCCTGTGATGCCAGCAGGGGTCCTTGTGTTGTTGAGTGTGTCCTCTACTTCAAGCAGGTGTCAAGAATATTTGTCTAGCAGTGCCTTCATCTTCAGGTGGAGGCTTCCCATCTCCAGGAATGTTCTGATGAGGTGGTGGTTGAGGCACTAGCCATTGACTGGAGATATTTTGCCACACATTCCTACCTATTTTCTCACAGTTCCTTACCTCCTTTAGCAGCACTTCATATTTGCCTTCCTGTAAAATTACCCAGGAGTTCAGTATGACAGATCCATACAGCCGCCAGCCCGACATGCCTGCCTTTAGTATCTGGCCTTTCCTCTATTTAGATGATCTTTCCTCCCACCTGATTGGGTCAAAACTGATTTTCTCCTCCACTGTGACTGGAGACGTTAAGGAGGGTCCAGGTAATGAATAGGAGAATCCAAACCTGGCTCAAATGAGTTAGTGCTGATGCTGCCATTTATTCTACCAACTGTTTCTGCCCAGTACCAGATATAGCTAATTCCTGCTAAGTGGTCAGCTGTTAACACTCATTCTGGGCTCAGAGGCAGACTATTGTCCTCCGAGCCAGAGTCATTAACTCTTCCAGCCAAGGATGTATAATTAATTAATTAGTTAAGTAATTTACTTTTTATGGAACAGACAACTACTGAAGAACCAGCTGAATTACTGCATAAAGTAACATACATTTATAACAAATAATATGCTTTCTGATGTTTGAAAAAGGTAGAGAAACTGCAAATGAAACACAATAATATAGGAAGAGAAATCCATTATATGGAAGTGACCATCGGGAAAGCGTGGTTACCTAACATCACACAGCAGAATCCTGGGGCCACCAGAAGATTGGCAGACTCTGAACAAGTAGCCAGGCTTGCATAAATTGATCATAAAGTCTCTGCAGATAACTAGGAAATAAAGCATGAATCGCTTTGTGACAGAGCCTCATCTCTTGAAAAAGGTATCTCTTTTACACTGGCACCCAAGGTAAGAGTTCAAGTAAGTATATTATTAGAACCCTTTCCAGAGGGCCATGGGGCATGCAGGGGTTACTAGGCCCAACTATGGTGGTTAATGCCTTTTACTCCTGCTGTCCTGCGGCCTGACCTCCTATCGATTCAGCTCAACTGGACCAAATACCCTTTCCGCCTTTGCCGCTCATTGGTAGCTCTGGTCGAGCAGTCAAGGTTTCCTCTGGGAATGTAGATGCAGATCAGTGAACACGACTCATGGCTCAAATTGCAGACAGTAGGAACAATAAGCCAATGTCCAGCCAAATAATTGCGTTTATGAGCAGAAGTAGTAATTTTATTTCTAACTCTACACATGCAAAGGAATACAACATTCAGAAGCAACAACACAATCCCCCCTGAGGTCAGGGTTCTAGTAGTTGTCAGGCAAACCCCAATCATATAATGTGTTCAGAGTTATTCCCCATTCACTGGTGACCATATCAGGGAATGGAACCTACTAGGTCTTACTCAAGAGTTCCCTTTTGACTCTTCAGTAGTCCAGTCAAAAGTGTCTATCATTCTGCAGCACCTTCAGCAGTGAATACCCCGGGACCCAAGTCCTTGTGTCAGTCTTACCTGCTCTGGAGGTGTGACAATGTTTAGCAGTGTAGTAAGTGCCCTCTCTTTGAGTGCTCCCAAGTCCAGATCCTGAAATGTGAGGTTGGGCTGCTCACAATACATGTGGCAGCACCCGGTAGCACAGGATCTTCCTGTCAAGCAGCTCTGCTGGTCGGGTTACAATGATTGGAGCAGCTGCTGCTCAGTGAACACAAAAGGTAAGGTAAGTGTGTTTTCCTATCAAAAGGGGGAGGGAGTTGTCCAGATCCTGACTGGAGCTCCAGCGAGGGTGCAATGTCCTCAGCGGCGTCCTATAATCCTCAGGGAAACATTCAGGTGCAGGTGGGTGGCTACACATTATGGTCACAGCAGTGGTCCTTTTGTCCAGGCCACAACCCGAACAGATGGCCACAGTGATACTGGCAACCCCTTCTGCATATGGGATTGCTGTGTTACTCACTCTCGGCACAGACTCTTAGATGTGATTGCTGTACACACGGCAGACAAAAGTGTCATGCTGTTGCCCAATTAAATCATCGGTTGCCACCTCTGAAATTCGGGGCATTTTCAACGGGGCCATGTGTGCTTAGTGCCCTCAACTGAGTGCTCAATTCTTGCCACAGTCTAAAGCGGCCCTCTCCTGGCATACTGGGGTAACTGAAAGCAGTCTTTTACACATGCTACAGTTTAATAGGTACTCAAAGAAAGAGCTGGGAGTGCTAAGTTTTCTCAAGAAAGTACAATTATTTAATCACTCATAACAAAGTACAGTTATCAAATTACAATTGATACAACTAAATCAATAATTGAGCAACAGTTCATCAAGAAAAATTGTGTAATTCTTATATTCCAAGTGATTTTCTTTGTATTTGCCAGCAGCCGACGCGTTTCGTCCTAGAGATAGGACGTCATCAGGGCTTGAAAGTAACTATTCCGACGCTCTCAAATCTGCAATATTTCTATGCCTTTAGTCTAGGAGGCTCCCATCATAAGTAACACACCTTCTTCAATCTTCCAATCTTATCGAACCCGGGCGGTGTTTGCGAAAAATGAGTCTTCCAGTGCGTCGATTGTGCTTCGTGTACTAAAGAATTAAATTCAGAAATACGAACAGCTTCAGAATTTACTCGATAAAAACCTGACCTTCGGGTGTGACAATTGGAGAATTTTGACCTGGAGAATTAATACGTGGAAAGAAGGGACATAGGCGGTGTCGAAAGATTGGAAGATTGAAGGTGTGTTACTGTGCTGGAGCTAGAGTCAATCCCAAATTACATGGTCATCATTTACAAGTACAGATCTGAAAATTGCCAGAGTAACATCACTGCCTTATCAGTATATAATGCAGAGATATAGCATCTATCAACATGGCAAGAGCACACAGCCTGTCAGAAAACAAATGTTGAAGAGCAGTTTCTCCACCATCAATCAGAGGATAAACTCACTATCTATGTCATATGCATATAGTCTAAAACCAGAAACATAAATCGAAATGGTTAAATGAGCCACCATATATATTAAACAGGGTTAGGCCCACAGCAGAGAACTAAGACACCCTAGAAGAAATGTACTTGAAAGAGGAGTAAAAGGGAGCCAGAGACATGCGTAGGAAAGTGCCTCTTTTGACATGGTTAGCTCCCACTATTTGCTAGATGCCTAATGTGATTTTGAACTGTATGTGCGCTGGGTCCCTGCTAACCACGTTCCCAGAGCCAGATTTCATTCCCAAAACTGTACCCATGATTGGCACAACTCAGCCACCCTTGTAAATCCATAATAAATGGTAACCCTGGTACCTAGGGCAATGGTACTGAAGAGGGTCAACTGGGTCTGAAGCATAAATTTAACTACCCCAGAGACCCCGCTCCAAGACCATTCAAATTGTCACAGCAGGTTGCATATCTTGGTGCAGAGAAAACCAAAGAGTGAACATTGCATACTGCCCTGTGTGCCATGCCCTCACACACACACTGCACGGGATATGGGTAAGTCACCCCTATTGCAGGCCTTACAGCCCTAAGTCATGGTGACCTATATCTTGTGTGTGGACATATCTGCATGAGCAGATATGAACCTGCAATATCTAAGCCATTCTTGGATATTGTAAGTGCACAGGGAAGCTATGAAGAGAACCTGGGCTGGGTCCTTGTCATTACGAGTTTCGTAGCTTCATGATGGCTTCACTGTACCCCCTTGTCTTAACAACTCCTTACTGATGCCAGTGAGAGATTTATTAATAAGTGCACACCGGAGACCCTTGAGAAGGTCCTCTGAAACCCTACCAAGCACTAGTGTGGCCTCTGACTAGTAATAGTCAGTCTGCCACCACCAGACATGTTTCTGATCTCATGGGATGAGAGCCTTGGCTCTCAGAGACCAGAAACAAAGCCTGTGTTAGGTAGAGGTGCTTCACTCCTCCTCCGTGACAGAATGTCCTTGAAGAGCTGAAAGCTTCAAAGGCGTTGCCACCTTTTAAGTTCATCCCAGGCTTCCCTGGAGAGTGAGGATGCCAACCCCCGTTCTGCTCCACATTTGGTGAGAGGACAGGTGGAAAAATTAGTCAGAGGAGGAGGAGGGTCCACACTCAGCCAGCACCACAACTTGGGTGGGACAGGTGAAGTGAATCCCTATCCTTAAATTCCACCATCTTGGGATGGTGGAGAAACAACCTGTCAGGGTAATGGTAGTGCCTCTTCCCACAGGAAGTTGTCACTTAGGGGGTGTAAGCACCCTAATGGTAAGTAGGCCATCGGCTACTACCTGTCTCCCCCTGTAACGCCCCTAAAATCAGTATTAAGGTGGCATCCCTAGACCTGGAACTCAGATTTGATGGACAGGAAGAAGACATGGACAAAGAAGACTGCCTGTGTGAGAACTTGTACCCTGCTGCAGAAGAAAATTGACGTCAAACCTTGCTTGCTACCTCTAAGACTTCAACCATCACTGTGTGCTTTGTCATCTTGAACCTGTGAAGACTCCCAGAATCTTGGAGCTCCTCCAGACTTCAGAAAGTTCCCAGAACCTCCCTTGGAGTAAAGGTGTCACTCCCCTGCACACCGAAGTCCTGATCCTGAAAAGTCTGGTTTGTTGACTTGCTGCTCCCCGGTGATCTTAAAGCAGCAGCTACACCAATATTAGTAAGACAGCTCAGAAGGGTCCGATCTGCTTCTCCCCCAAATTTGGAGGTACTAGGCCCTACCGGTGCCGCACCATACCAGTACCCAAGGTAACAGCAAAACTTGAGAAGAAGAGTGTACACCGGACTCCTATGAAATCAGAAGCAGGTACCCATCGAGGAATGTCAAGAACCCTGAGACCCACTTCCAGAGAGGCCCAGAAAGTTGCCTGCTCCTGACAGCGAGGATCTCATCACACCCGGCTAGCCTATGTACTCTGCACCCGGCCCCAACCACCCCAGTAAAGATGGACCAGAGGTGCTCCCATGGCCCTGAAACTGTTGTGACATCTCCCTTCGAAGAAGCCCCTTGAATTACCTTTAAGTCCCCCTGCAGTGTGTTTACAAGTGGCCCCCTACCATCAGCTTTAGCACTCTGCTCCCGGCCAAATCCGGGACAGTCCTGAACTTTCCCTGATGGAATATTAGACCTGGTCTTGCTATAGACCTACAACAAGAAGATAAACTTCATGAAAGCATTGCCTGGCACTTTTTCCCATTGACTTTAATGGTGCAAAATTGAGCACAAAAGTGATATATTTTCAGAAATTTGAAAAATCGTATCTCTAAGTACTTGCTGTAGATCAAAGTTATGATTTTAAAAATTGTGTAAACATTGATACTATTTTTATAAATTGGTCTTGGATTTATTCTTGAGTGTGTGTGTCATTTATTGCCTCTATGGGTACAACAATTGCTTAGCATTACCCTCTGATAAGCAGAACTGCTCGACCACACTAGCACAAAAGCAGAATTGGAATTATCTGCTATTGCCTCTGGATACCAATTGGGGACCCTCTGAACTCTGCACAGTGTACTTCATTGTAGTATAGTATATAGAAAGCAGTTTCCAACATTTGGTGGTTCAGCGGTGGCATAGAAGACTTTGCATTTGCTGGAACCACTTTGTCAATAAGTTACACATGAGTAAACCCAAAATTGGCTTTCGTCTAGTGGTATTTTTTTTTTCAATTGGTCTATTTTTCTAAATTTCTCAAATTAACTGCAAGGGCCTTGGTTAAGTCCCTAAAACTAAGTGGCTAAAAATTTAAAAAGTCTATTACTCTAGTTTGGACAAAGTATCTAGTGCTAAGTTTTTTAACTTCCGAAAAAGTTCCCAACTTTAGTAAAATAATCTCTGATACCGATAACCAGGCTCACAAGGCTTAAGTAGAACCCTTACATAGACTTATCCTATGCCAGGCAGGGCCCTTTGTAAGTGTTATGGTATCAATAGTGGCAAACATGCTAAACAAGATATGCTTAAAAGGCTTTTAGAAGAATTTGAAAGAGATTATCCAGAAGTAGTGGCTCAATCTGATGAAGATGAGACTAATAGGGATGACTCTAAAGATCAAGCTGAGGAGGTGGCTGAGTCCATCGACTAAGAATGTACTCAGATAAGAGCCCCTCAGAGGAAGACCTTGTGCTAGGAAGAATGACCGGGAGTTTGAACGTAGAAGCTCAACTGCTGGACAGAGAAAGACAAAGAAAAGAGATGGGCCTAGGACATCTCTCTGGTGTCAGCATGTTTATAAATAGGGAGAGAAAAGATTCCTTTGATTCAAAACTCCCCAAAGGGATTGTCCCGCAATACTAAGAGGGTGATGACTTCACCAAATGGTTCACTGCTTTTTAGAGAGCTTGTCTGGCTAGAAGGGCAGAAGAAATTGGGCTCCTCTCTTGTGGGGACTGTTCTCAGGTAAAAGCAAGGATAGTGTCATGTCTTACTGCATTAACTTATCGTCGATGTCGGCAAGTGCTACACTACCAGTGCTAGACAACATATTTGCCGCCTGGGGCTCCCCACAGACACTGAAAACAGATAATGGTCCTCCATTTTCTGGAGAGGAATTCCGTAGATTCCTGGAATATCTGGGGATCAAGCATCGGAAGATAACTCCTTTTTCTGTGATGGTGTTGCTGTTGATGTGTCTCCACCTCTGCTGCCGTACCACCACTCCGATGGCCTTCATTGTCGGGTCTCCTTTTGTTTCTCGCTCTAGTTCTTCATTTGTTATTGATGCCGTAGTGTTCTGTCTCACAATGAAGTTTAGATACTCTTCTGCCATTGTGGGGCCACCTTTTTGATAGGGAAGCGGATGCCGTGACATGTAGTCTGCTGGATTTTGATCTTTCCCTGGTTTGTGGACAATCGTGAAGTTGTAGTCCATCAGCCTGATCCCCCACCGTTCAATTCTTGGCGGTATCTTTGCGTTTGGGTTTCCGTATATTGTTACTAGGGCTTGATGATCTGTTATTATCGTGAACGGTTTTCCGTATATGAACATGTGATAGTGCTCACATGCCCATACCACCGCCAAGCTCTCCTTTTCTGGTTGAGAGTATGCCCTCTCAATGTCTGACAAGCTCTTGCTTCCGTAAGCCACTATCTGTCGAGGGGAGTCTTTTCCTGGCTTGTGTTGTGCTAATATCGCGCCAAGGCCTACCGGACTGGCATCTACTGTCAGTTCAGTGCATAGTCTCGGGTCGAAATAGGCTAGGTGGTCCACTGCCGTTACTGATGCCCTTATTTCTTCAAACTCCCTTTGACACTCTGTGGTCCAGTCGAATGTTTGGCCCTGCTTTGTCAATTCTCTCAGTGGCGTGCTCACTGTCGCGAAGTCCTTTATGTATCTCGCGCAGTAGCTGGCAAGGCCGAGGAACGAGCGCACGTCAGCGACATCTTTTGGTTCTTTTGTTTTTTCAAGGGTGTCTATTTTTCCACGATCTGGTCTCATTCCTTTCTTTGAAAAGATGTGTCCGAAGAATACTAGTTCTTCTCTGCCCAGCTCGCATTTCTTTTCGTTTACTGTTAGGCCCACCTCTACTAGCTGTGAGCAAACTTCTCTCAAAGCCTTATCGTGTTCGTCATCACATTTGCCAAACACCAGGATGTCATCACTATAGTTCAGACTGTTTTTGATCGGTCTGATGATCTGCCTGATCGTTTCCTGGAAAATCTCTGCTGCTGACGATATTCCGAAGCTTAATCTCTTGTAGCAAAATAATCCGAGGTGCGTTGAGAAGGTCGTTATGTATCTGGACTGCTGGTCCAGCTCTAGTTGGTGGTACCCTTTGCATAGGTCGAGCTTGGAGAATTTCCTCATTCCGGTCAGGCAACTTATCATGTCATCTAGACGCGGCCCTGGGTGTCGTTCTCGTTCGATGGCTGTGTTGGGTATTCTCATGTCCACACATATTCTAATTTGTGCAGCGTCCTTTTTTGGTACCGCCACTATTGGGGACACCCATGGCGTTGGCCCCTCTGCTGGCTCGATGATGTCCTGTTCTAGTAGTGCCTTTGTGCTTTTATTTATTTCCTTGCCTTTCACCTGGCTGCCTTTTTCTCCCTCTTGTGCTGTCCTTTGTATTTTTATTTGCCCCTTTGCTTTCCTTCTTCTTTGACCTCTTTGCCACTTATTTCGGAGCTTTTTTTGTTCTTCTTTGGGCCTTTTTCAACTTTTTTGCCTGTTTCTAAGATGGCCGCCCGTTTTTCTGCTCTTCCTATTGGCCCGGGCGCCTGACCTTAAGATGGCCGCCAATTCTCGCGATCTTTCGCGCCCAATCCTCGTTTGCCTGACTTCAAAATGGCCGCTCCGCTTTGCTGCGCTCCTATTGGTTCAGACCGCCTGACCCCAAGATGGCCGCCGAGACTCTCGCGAGAGCTCGCGCCAATTTCGTCTCCTTCGCGCGCTTCTCCCCAGCGCTTACCCGATCCGGTGGGGGCTCAGACGGCGATCCTGCTCCCAGTCCACTGTTAGTCGGGGTGGGCTCCCGCGTCACCGCACTATATCAAGGGGCAGCTCTTCCGTCGTATTCCGGCGATGCAGGGCGTGTTCCTGTTCTTCAGTCTTTCACGAGGGATACACACGCGTGGTGTCGTCAAGTTCCTTCGTCGCCAGTTGTCATGTCTTACTGCATCCGCCCATCAGTGAACACACCGGACGCCAGGTATGGTTTCAGTATTCTTTATTGAGATACATTCTTAGAGTGGCTCTGCACATCCGTCCTCGTCGTCGTCCTGGTCTGGAGTGTCCTCTTCCTGTCCGTCCACAGGAAGTCGTGTCCAGTGACCTGGACGCTGCCCTGTGGCCCACAGGGTCCTAGTGCCCTGTGTTGGTGGTCAGGTCACCACAGATAGATTCCTGACATTGAATGAGAAAGATGCTGAGTTCTATGACCTCATGACTGGCACCCTGATTGAGGGCTTTGGACTCACCACTGAACAATACAGAATAAAATTCAGGGAGACTCGAAACACCCAGAGTCAGTCCTAGGTGGAATTCATTGACTTTTCAGTGAAAACACTAGGTAGTTGTTTAACAGGTTACAATGTGCATTACTATAAAGGGCTGTGCAATTTGATAATAAAAGAACATCTTCTAAGTAACTGTTACAATGAGAATTTACATCTGCATCTGGTAGACCTAGGTCTACTTTCTCGTCTAGAGTGGGGGAAGAAGACAGGCCACTGGGTCAAAACAAGGGTGACCAAAACTACCACTGTGGGGGTGACCAAAAAAAGGTGCCAAAAAGAACCTGCAAGGGAAATATGGTGGCTAAAAGGATTAAAATACAAATGAGTCTTCTTCAGGCCCTCAAAAACCTACTCAGGAGGGTGGGCCCAGAAACTGGTCACAGTCCAAGGGTAGGTACCAGGTTAAAAACTGGGATCCCAAGAAAGCTTGGTGTTTTGATTGCAAGGCAACTGGATACTGAACTGGAGACCCTAGCTATTAAAAAAAAAGAATGCCTCTAGCAAACCTGCAGAATATGCACTTTCAAGTCTCCAGATGGGATCACAGTTGGGCCCTGACTATGTCAGAGGACCTACTGAGGCAACACTAGTCACAGAGGTTGGAATGGACATTGGGAGTCTGGCCCAGTAATCTTGAAAAATACAGACAAGAGCCAAATATAAATGGGGTGAAGCTTGAAGTTCCATGAGATACTGGTGCCATTGCCACTATGGTGGTTGAGCAGCTGGTGACCTCAGGCCAGTACTTGCCTGGAGAGACTTACACACTCCCCAATGCTGACACCCAGGCTAAGGTGCATCTGATGGTGTTGGTTTCTTTAGAATGGGGAGGGGTTACTGGCCACAAAAGGGTGGTGGTATCTTCTGTAATCCCAGTACAGTGTTTACTTGCAAGTGATTTTCAGAACTCAGCTTGAGATAAGGTAAAAAGAAAAAAACCATGCAGCAATGCTGGGAATACCTGAATGTGTGTGTGTGAAAACCAGAGCACAGAGTAGAACCCAAGGAGAAAAAGAAGGGTTGAAGCCTGAAATGATGTACCAACCTTCCAAGAGAAAGTACACAAAGTCTGGGAAGCCAGATTATATACAGACACAGTTCAAGTCCCCTCTTCTCAGGGAGAAGACTTGTTAGCTCCAGAGAGAACTGAGCCCTGGGAGCTAGGGCCTTACACGGCACAGCTTTTGGGCCCAGGGTGACTCTCTAGGGAAGATCTATGCCAGGGGCAGAGAACCTTGAAAGTGTGAGGCAGCAAGATGCTGATCAGGAAATGGGAGGTGGCAGTGGTTCCCTCAAGACCTTTTGGGAGGAGGGACTACTATACACTGAGACCAGAGACCCGAAACCTGGTGCCACTAGTTGACAGGTCATTTAGAGAATTCCTCCTAACATTGGCCCAAGACATTCCCCTAAATGGGCATCTTGACCAGACCTAACCTTGGGCCACTTCTACTGGTCAGGAATGTTCCAGAAGGGGAGGGACTTTTGTCACCCCTGTGTTAACTGTCAAGCTAATCTCAAGAGAAATAGCCACCTGAAGGCCCCCTTAATTTCATTTCAAGTGGTTGGGGTACCCTTTAAAAGGGTTGGGAGTGACCCTCCAACAGCTTTAGGGAACAAATCTATACTGGTGATAATGCATCATGCCACCAGGTACCCTGGGGTAATCCCTAAGGACCACCACTGCCCCCACAATGGCCAAGGCTCTCCTTGGTATTTTTAATAGGGTTGGCTTTCCTAAGGAGGTAGTATCAGACAGAGGTACAAATGTTATATCTGCATACTTGAACTATATGTGGACTGAGTGTGGGGTGACCTATAATTTGACTGCACCATACCATAGACAGATGAATGGGCTTGTTGGAAGATTTAAAAAGGCCCTAAAAGGTATGATTAGTGAACTCCCTGAAAACCTCAGAAGGAGATGGAGGGTTTTACTACCATGCCAACTTTTTGCTTACAGAGAGGTACCACAAAAGGGAGTAGGTTTTCCCCCATTGAACTTTTGTTTGGACACCCTGGAAGGGTACCACTCTGTAAGGGGCCACTCTGTCTGGTGAAGGAAGGACAAGAGCGACCCCTCCAAGAACCAAAATACGATATTGTGGATTATGTACTTGGCCTTACATGAAAAAGTTAAAAAAAAAACTTGAGGCCAGACAAGAGCTCCAGAAGCTCTGGCACAATCACAACTCTGCTATGGTAGAGTTCTAACCAGGGCACAAGGTTGGGTTTTGGAGCCTGTGGTACTTGGGGCCCTCCAGACCAATTGGACTGGGCCCTACCCTAGCCTTGAGAAAAAAGGGGAGGTCACTTATTTAGTTGTCCTTGGCACATACCTTCTTTCAAACAACGCTGAGGATGGTTCAGTGGAAGGAGTGCTATTATCAGACACCCTCCCTGATCAACAGCAGACTGTTTGCAGGCAAGTCCTAAATCAGTTTGCTGAGTTCTTTTCTTTGACCCCTGGTCAGACTAGCTGGTGTACCCAAGATATGGACACTGGTGGCAGCCTACCTGTCCAAAACAACATACACAGGCAGTCTGGTCATGTTGAAGCAATCATCAAGGCTGAAGTAAGCATGGTACTGGAATTGGGTGTCACTTAACCGTCAGAGAGCCCCTGGGCCAACTCAGTTGTTGTAGTCTCTAAACCTCATTCCCAGGGTAGAAAGAAAGAAATTCAGTTTTGTTTGGACTATATGGGCCTCAATGCAGACACAAAAACGGATGCACATCCAATTCCTATGGCTGATTAACTGGTTGACAGGTTGGGCAGCCAAAACTGATACAAATTCAATTCATATGGCTGATTAACTAATTGATAGGTTGGGGGGAGGCCAAGTATCTGAGTACCTCTGATCTCACATTTGGGTACTAGCAGTTAGGTCTGTCCCCTGAGCCAAAGAAAAATCAGCATTTTCGACCACAGATGAGTACTTCCAGTTCACTGTGATGCCCTTTGGATTGAAAACTGCCCCTGCTACCTTTCAGAGGCTGGTGAACAAAGTTCTTGCTGGGTTGAAATCTTTTAGTACAGCTTATCTGGATGATATTGTTGTCTTTAGTTCCACATGACAGGTTCACCTGATCTTTCTTCAAAAAGGTCCTGAAGGCTCTGTTGACTGCAGCCCTCACTCTCAAGGCAATCAAGTGCCGGATAGGACAGAGCAAGGTTGGACACTTGGGCCACCTTATAGATAGAGGCCAAATTCAACTACTGCAACCTAAAATAAGACCATTATGGATTGAGTAGCTCCAACTGCCCAGACCCAAGTTAGGGCATTCCTTGGCTTGCTTTCGTACAATAGGAGGTTTGTGAAGGGATATGGGTCCATTGGAGCCCCCCCCCCCCCCATCACAGAACTAACTTCTAAGCAAGTGCCCCAAAAGGTTAACTGGACAGTAAGCTGTCAAAAGGCTTTTGACACCTTGAAGGGAGCAATGTGCTCAGCACCCATTCTAAAAGCTCAAGATTATAACAAGAAATTCATATGACAGACAGATGTCTCTATCTGCATATGAGAAAGGAGGAGTCCTATCCCAAACCAATGTTTATAGCAATGACCAACCTGTTGCTTTCATACGCAGGAGGCTTCTTCCCCGAGAGCAGCATTGGAGTGCCATAGAGAGGGAAGCGTTTGCTTTGGTTTGGTCCCTGATGAAGCTGATACATACCTGTTTGATTCTCACTTCATTGCCCAAACTGACCACAGCCCTCTTAGATGGCTCATGCAGATGAAAGATGAAAACCCCAAATTGATAAGGTGGTCCATATCTCTACAGGGAATGAACTTTACAGTGGAACACAGACCTGGGACTGACCATGCCAATGTAGATGGCCTTTCCAGGTTCTTCCACTTAGGCAATGAAGACTCCTTAGCGAAAGGCTAGTCTCATCCTGTTTCGTTTGGGGTGTCGTATAGGAAAGTGTCTCTTTTGACACGGTTAGCCCCCACTTTTTGCTTGATGCCTGATATGAATTTGAACTATAAGTGCACTGGGTCTCTGCTAACCAGGTTCCCAGTGCCAGATGCCTTTCCCAAAACTGTACCACGATTGTTTCAACCTCAGTTACCCTTCTAAGTCCCTAGTAAATGGTACACTTGGTACCTAGGGCATGAATATGGAACAGGGTCCACGGGGATTGTAGCATAAAATATGACATCCCAGAGACCCGTCACAAGACCATGCAAACTGCCACTGCAGCCTGCGTGTCTTTGAGCAGAGAAAACGGAAGAGTCGACATGGCACACAGCCCTGTGTGACATGCCCTTACACTGCATGAGATATGGGTCAGTCAACCCTACTGGAGACCTTACAGCCCTGAGGCAGGGTGCACTATATCTCAAGTGTGAACATATTTGCATGAGCAGATATGACCATGCAACATCTGAGCCATTCTTGAATATTGTAAGTGCACAGGGAAGCCATAAAGAGTACATGGGCTGGGTACTTTTCATTACAAGTTTCCTATCTCCATCATGGCTTCACTGTACCCTAAGATGTTTGGTACCAAACATCTTGTCTTAAAAAATCCTCACTGATGCCAGTGAGAGATTTATTGATAAATGCACACAAGAGACCTTTTAGCGTGTCCCCTGAAAACATAAGAAGCACTGGTGTGGTCTCTGACTAGTCATAGCCAGTCTTCCACGACCAGGCATGTTTCTGACCACATGGGTTGAGAGCCTGCACTCTGAGAGGCCAGAAACAAAGCTTGTTCTGGGCAGTGGTGCTTCACACCAAGACTTTTGAAAAGTGACAAGAACCTCCCTGGGTGTGAAGGTCTCCCTCCACTGCTCACCCTAAGCAGCAATCTTTGAGAAGTCTGATTTGTCGACTTACTGCTCCCTGGTGATCCTGAAACAGCTTCTACACCAAAATCGGTGCACCAGCTCCAGAGGGTCAGCTCTGCCTCTCCACCAAGCTTTGTGAGACCAGGACCTACCAGAACCACACCATACCAATGCCAAGGGTACCAGATTCCCACTTGCAAAATGTGAGAAGAAGAGTCCACTCCAGGCTCCCACGACACCAGAAGCAGGCACTCATCAAGGGACAATGAGACCCCTGAGACCCACTTCCAAAGTGGCTCAGCAGTTCCGGAATCGCCTCTCCAAATTGCCTGCTCCGGACCACGAGGACCTCTCGACACACAATGCCCGGCTGACCTATCTACTCTACACACGGCCCTTCCAGCCCCGGTAAAGACAGACCAGCTGTGCTCCTGTGGCCCTAAGACCGTTGTGTCCTCTTCCCTCGAAGGAGACCCTTCAGACTCACCTTAATTTCCCCTGTGTTGTGTGTTTTCAAGTGTCTCACTTCGTTGTAGCGCGCCAGCTGCCATCACCTTCAGCACTCTGCTCCTGGACAAATCCGGGACGCTCCTGAAGTTCTGCTGCTGGATTATTGGACCTGGTCCTGCCATCGACTTACAACGAGAAGGTGAGCTTTGTAAAAGCATTGCCTGATTTTCTATGCATCTTAACACTTTTTCCCATGATTTCAGTGGTTCATAATTGTACACAAAAGTGATACATTTTCCGAAATCGAAATATCGTAACTCTGAAAGTATTCACTGTAGATCAAAGTTTGTTTTTGGTCTTAAAGATTATGTAACAATCGATAGAATTTTTGTGGTCTCTGATTTATTCTTTAGTGTGTCTCAATTATTCCCTCTATGATTACAACAAATGCTCAGCACTACCCTTTGATAAACCTAACTGCTCTCCCACACTACCACAAAAAGAGCATTAGAATTATCTGCTTTTACTTAAAAACAGGCATGTGTTAAGAGCTATTAACAAGTTAAATTGAGCAGGGTGGGGTACATTACACTATATACTTAGTGCCTGATTATGATGTGGGCGGAAACGGCTCCGACCGTCAGAGCCCTTCCTCCCTCATCGTAATTGCCAGGTCGGATTTCTTTCTGGCCAACCCATTTCGATGGGGTGGGTCAGAAGGGAATCCAAATCAGTTTTCTGAATGGCCTCCGATGGGCTCAGAGAGCCCTTCTGCCATTCGGAAAGCCTGCACTAATCCCTCGGCCGGCTCGTTCCGGCCGAGGGATTGCGATGGCTGATTCCCACTGCCTTTCTGTGCTGGCCTTTCCAACACAGAAAGGCATTAGGAATCTGTCTTTGGGAGCCCCCAGCAGGGCCTCCATGGGTGCAAGGCTGCCAAATGGGTGCAAGGATTAACTGCATCTCTGCTCTTTGCAATGAGAGCATGCATTCCGTTTGGAAAGCAGGCACCCATTGTTATGAATAGGAATGCGACTGAACAGGGTTTGGTTGCATCTTACTTCCTGGGCTGGACCCGAACACAGGATGTCGTTCGGTTCCAGTTCCCAACCGACGTCAGACAGACTCCGGTCCATCCGACATCAGAATCGGCTGCTTAGTGTTTGTGTAAAAAAAGCTTCTCAACATTATTTCCTTAAAATGCATTGTTTTATTACTTAGAAAAATAATGTCAAATAAAATAAGCGCATCTGTCCAATAGATAGGCCATTGCTGCAAAAAACAGAAAGACGTCTGTGCATCCAAATTGCATGGTATGATATGATTTTGACTACCATTATTCCTTGCATTTTTGAGTGCTAAAAACTAAAGCATTGGGTCGGATAAAAAAATAGTAAATCAATCTTTCCTCTCTTGTAACATAGTTCCTCTGTCTCCTTAATCTCCGATGCTCCCTAAGCTCATCATATACATTCCATAGTACATATATATATTTTAAATAGGATACGTAAAATAATAACTTTTAAAACTGTAAATGATAGTATTCCAGGTGTAATAAAGTATTTATTGCCAATGTTGAGTGTGGGAAAGGATGGGGATGGGCCATATATAAATATAAATATTCATACCCCTCCCTCCTTCAACAAGGACACTAATTGAGACTAATAAATGAGATGGCTCAGTCCCCCTCTCATTTGCTTCTAGTCATTTGTCCTCTTCCTAGTCTTCTACTTACTCCCTATCTTGTTTATGGCTTTCTGAATATTCCTCAGCATCTTTGGTGTGGCTTTCACCAAGAGTAGATCTACCATTCTCTGTATATTTTGTTATACCCTGCTGATCTTCAACAACAATCTTGATATTTCCACTATCTGGATGTTAATTAAATACTTTTTCTATTTTGTCATAAACAATCTATCTTTCTTTCTAAAGGTGAGGAGCTTTTATCAACTTGGCTGTTGAAGTTGCTAGTGCTGATTAGGTTACTGCAGTGTGCTAGCTGTTCCTTAACTACTCATTCCTTCTTATTTGCAGATCATGCTCTTAACTGGGATACCGAGGTTACACATTCCAGGACCCAGCAAATACTGACCCACAGTATTCTCTCAAAGATGAAATTCAGTGGTAAACTGACTTGCCAAGCCTGATTTAAGCAACGCTGCCACATGGTCACTAGGAGATCTACAAAAGTAGAGGATCAAACTTTACAAAAGTCAAACCTGAGGAAATATAACTTTTGAGAATTGAAAAGTAATTGGGAAAATACTTCTCAGAAATTTCCCAGATCTGCAGTCAAATTCCGGAAACAGAGTTTTAAAAAAAGCCTTTGCAAATTAACAAAAAAACTGAACAAGTCCTAAAAATAACAAATTGGAAGTTTGAGAAAATAAATGAGAATTGGAGAAAGGTAACCGTACGTGGCCTAACAGCTAGAGTGGTCAACCTCTAAGGTGTGGAACCGGGTTTGAGTCTTGGCAGGGACGCTCAACATCCTGTGAATCTGGTCAAATCACGTAATCTCCCCGAGCCTAACAAAATGAATGTATGTTTCTGTAACGCAACTGGTGCTCATGTAAAGTGCTCTGATACCTTCAGATCTAGTTTGCGCTATATTAAAAAAAAAAAAAAAAACTCCCAACAGTTAACCGTTGTGGTGCTGTCTTTTCAATTTCTATTACAAGGGTAATTAAAAAGATGAAAGCAAGGAGGAACAACTAACAAAATACAGCAGAGAGGACATTTAAAGGACATTTAAGTAAAGACCTAGGGCCAGATTACGAATCTGGAGGTCCGGGGACTGCCAGGCTTGTCGTGGCGTGGCAGTGGCAGATCCAGCCACATTCGCACCGGCAGTCTGACCACTTGATTATGACTCGGGCAGTTGGATCAAGCTAAAACATCTGGCTCTGCCAGGGAACTGCCATTCCCTGGCGTAGGAGTGGCAGTCAGAGGCAGCAATATGCTTGGTGGGACCGCCATTGTCCCGCCAAGCATATTTCCAGTTTCCTTTCAGCCAGGCTTTTCATGGCAGTTCCACCATACAGTGACGATTCTGAAGGTGATGCGAGCAGTGGTGGCGATGCAAATCTTTGCAATGAGTCCAAACCATGCAGCAGCAGAGTTGTGTCTGTTCTGCCCGGGTTTGCGTCACTCAGAAGAGAAAATTCTATTATTTCCATAGAAGCTGGAAAAGCACCTTAAGCCCACTTCCAAAGGGAACAGGACTATCATGGCACCACTTGGCAGAGTCCAGGTGCAGATGTGAGGTGTTGGAAGCCCGTTATGTCACTGAGGCTTCAGAAAAGGAGGCCAGCCAATTAGCCCTTGGAGTTGCTCTGGGTTCCAAGTTCAAGAGATGCAGGTCCAGTCCTTCTTCCTCAGACAAGAGGGCAGCAGGTCAACACAGAAATGCAGGAGACCAGCAGTCCTTCCTGCCAGAGGTCCAGAAGTGTACTGAAGTGGTTTTGCTTTTGCAGAGATTCTGCTGGGAAGCAGAACTGTGCCTTGGAATATCAGGACGTCAGAACGTAGGGACTGAGTCTCTCTAACAAGTCAGTACCAATTTCGACTAGCTCACAGTACCTCACCTAAACTCCTAAGCTTTCCAGAGTAACAGGTGATTTCGGCCAACCTAGAACTTGAACGTCTAGTCCTCAAGGGATCCATGGAAACAAATTGTCACATTTTGTTTCTCACACATTCATGTCAATAGTAAACAAAAGAAAGACACTAAGGACGTTTACAAAATATTTTGGGAAATTATCGTAGTCTATTTTGAAGCAGGTTTGCTGCGAAAAGTAAATAAATACAACTGAGCCGCATATTCAGCATTACTAGCAGGCTGCATACAATTAATGACTCAACCATGGCACCTAATATATACATCTAGGCCTATCCTCACTATGTGATCACAGGGATATATTAGTGATCCCTGGGATTAGCAACAAACCTCATACCTGGTGTGTGTGGTTAGGTGATCCACTTCAGGTGTAAAACTCAGTTTATACAAGGGCTCCGTTTCAGGACTGATCTCTCTGCTGGTATTTTCCTCTCTGTCCATAGATAGATAGATAGATAGATAGATAGATAGATAGATAGATAGATAGATAGATAGATAGATAGATAGATAGATAGATAGATAGATAGATAGATAGATAGATAGATAGATAGATAGATAGATAGATAGATAGATAGATAGATAGATAGATAGATAGATAGATAGATAGATAGATAGATAGATAGATAGATAGATAGATAGATAGATAGATAGATAGATAGATAGATAGATAGATAGATAGACAGACAGATAGATCACTTATGGCATTAGGGGTTCTGGTGCCATAATGGCTAGACGTAAAGCCAGAACCTTCAAATGGCTTCCTTGCACAATAGGATTTATATTACAGGTTTTTAAATATAGTTAGCTGCATTTTTATAAAGAGGAAAATGTTGTTAATTGTAAGCATTCATTAAAATACCAGACTAAACTGTTCAGCTGTCTTTAGTATAAAAGAAGAGAAACATGATAAATGTTATTATTGAGAAGATCTTTTTGCAAATACATTCTTACATTATTTGTTGCATTAAAAAGTACATTTGCCTGGAGTATGGGATGGTTTTTGCACTGCTCTCTGCAGTGGTGAGCTTTCAATTTCTCTTTTTCCAATTAAAACAGTCGGGTTTGTTTACATTTCATGAGAATGCTGATTAAACAGACGACAAATCACGGGGAGGAGCACTGTGTTTTGATGTGTTCATTATTTAAATGCATTGTGATACTTAAAGACTAACAGCTGGTGAAAAGGAAATCAGACTACAGGATGGTCACTGGATGAAGTGATAATTTCCTCATAAGACTGGAAGCTACCATTATGCACCTATATTTTATCCCATTTAGAAAGCGGTTGCCTTCAGAGCATCACTAGTATCTGGGGGATTTTCCTGTTTGAGACCATTAAATAGAGATTTGCACCCCCTTTGACATACAAACCCATTAAAGGCTCATTCTGTTTTTTTGGCTCATATTTTAACTCTCCTTCTCTGCCCATCGTATTAACATGTCAAATCAGGAGAGAGAGAAAGAACAATGAGATTTTGCAGGGGAAGATTATTGAAGAGCTGATTAAGAAACTGATACAGCATGAAATGTGTGACTGTGTATGCAAAACTCTGATCAGGTTATTGTTAAGAAGAGACCTAAAGGGTCGGATAATGATATTGACTGTTGGTTCATTTTGGAGGGAGACTCCGATTACAGGGACAAACGGGGTAAGAGAAGGAGGAGTTCTAAGCATATTGAGAAAGGGTCCATACAAGTTGATGGGAGGTCAAAGCCCATCTAAAAAGATGTGAGGTCCAAGCACCTCAAAAAGAATGGGAGGTCTAAACACCTCAAAGGCGATTGGAGTCCTATGCGGCACAAGACTGAGAGGTGTCTGATGTGGCACAATAGAATTAAGAAAAACCAAAGGGGATGATGGACGGAGCGTTGACAATACAAACACTCACCCCCAGTCAACTGATCTGGGTTTAATCCATCACCGTTCTTTAGCTCACTCCGCCACCCCAGTTCAGACATGGCCATATGCAAATCAGTCTGACCCTGTGCCTCATGGGAACAGTCCAGCCCGAACTGCCAAGCCATGTCTTCCCTGGACCGGAATCAAGCTTCCCAGGACCGGTTTCTGGCATTACAGCCGTCTTCAGCCCGGCTTGCTTGAATCCAGTGGCAAAGTGAGCAAGGGACTCACGTCTGAGCATGCTCTGCCACACTTATGGCGGCCAAAGCAGTACAAAAGGGGGTAGCGATGGACGGAGCATCAGAACCAATCAAACACTCACACCCAGTCAAAAGATCTGGGTTTGATCCATCACCGTTCTTTAGCCCACTCTGCCACCCAGTTCAGACATGGTATGCTCAGACGTGAGTCCCAGGCTCTCCACACCACTGGAGTGAAGCTATCCAGGCTCATGAAGGCTGATAGCCAGAAACCGGTCCTTGGATGCTTGATTCCGGTCTGGGAAAGACATGGCTTGGTAGTTCGGACTGGACTGTTCCCATGAGGCACAGGGTCAGAGTTGATTTGCATATAGCCAGTGTCTAACCCAGGGTGGTGTGGAGTGCAAAAAAACGATGGATTTAGGCCCAGATCTTTGTACTGGGGTGAATGTATGACATTGTTCTACATTCTGTCCATCAACTGTGTTTTTTGCAATTTTCACCCCGAGTGGGCAGGGTATGCTCAGACGTGAGTCCCAGGCTCTTCACGCCACTGGAGTCAAGCTATCCAGGCTGATGAAGGCCGATAGCCAGAAACCGGTCCTTGGATGCTTGATTCCGGTCTGGGAAAGACATGGCTTGGTAGTTCGGACTGGACTGTTCCCATGAGGCACAGGGTCAGAGCTGATTGCATATAGCCAGTGTCTAACCCAGGGTGGTGTGGAGTGCAAAAAAACGATGGATTTAGGCCCAGATCTTTGTACTGGGGTGAATGTATGACATTGTTCTACATTCTGTCCATCAACTGTGATGTTTGCAATTTTCACCCGAGTGGGCTGGGTATGCTCAGACGTGCGTCCCAGGCTCTCCACACCACTAGAGTCAAGCTATCCAGGCTGATGAAGGCTGATAGCCAGAAACCGGTCCTTGGATGCTTGATTCCGGTCTGGGAAAGACATGGCTTGGTAGTTCGGACTGGACTGTTCCCATGAGGCACAGGGTCAGAGCTGATTTGCATATAGCCAGTGTCTAACCCAGGGTGGTGTGGAGTGCAAAAAAACGATGGCTTTAGGCCCAGATCTTTGTACTGGGGTGAATGTATGACATTGTTCTACATTCTGTCCATCAACTGTGTTTTTTGCAATTTTCACCCCGAGTGGGCTGGGTATGCTCAGACGCGAGTACCAGGCTCTCCACACCACTGGAGTCAAGCTATCCAGGCTGATGAAGGCTGATAGCCAGAAACCGGTCCTTGGATGCTTGATTCCGGTCTGGGAAAGACATGGCTTGGTAGTTTCGGACTGGACTGTTCCCATGAGGCACAGGGTCATAGCTAATTTGCATATAGCCAGTGTCTAACCCAGGGTGGTGTGGAGTGCAAAAAAACGATGGATTTAGGCCCAGATCTTTGTACTGGGGTGAATGTATGACATTGTTCTACATTCTGTCCATCAACTGTGTTTTTTGCAATTTTCACCCCGAGTGGGCTGGGTATGCTCAGACGTGAGTCCCTATCAAGCTATCTAGGCTGATGAAGGCTGATAGCCAGAAACCGATCCTTGGATGCTTGATTCCGGTCTGGGAAAGACATGGCTTGGTAGTTCGGACTGGACTGTTCCCATGAGGCACAGGGTCAGAGCTGATTTGCATATAGCCAGTGTCTAACCCAGGGTGGTGTGGAGTGCAAAAAAACAATGGATTTAGGCCCAGATCTTTGTACTGGGGTGAATGTATGACATTGTTCTACATTCTGTCCATCAAATGTGTTTTTTGCAATTTTCACCCCGAGTGGGCTGGGTATGCTCAGACGTGAGTCCCAGGCTCTCCACACCACTGGAGTCAAGCTATCCAGGCTGATGAAGGCTGATAGCCAGAAACCGGTCCTTGGATGCTTGATACCGGTTTGGGAAAGACATGGCTTGGTAGTTCGGACTGGACTGTTCCCATGAGGCACAGGGTCAGAGCTGATTTGCATATAGCCAGTGTCTAACCCAGGGTGGTGTGGAGTGCAAAAAAACGATGGCTTTAGGCCCAGATCTTTGTACTGGGGTGAATGTATGACATTGTTCTACATTCTGTCCATCAACTGTGTTTTTTGCAATTTTCACCCCGAGTGGGCTGGGTATGCTCAGACGCGAGTACCAGGCTCTCCACACCACTGGAGTCAAGCTATCCAGGCTGATGAAGGCTGATAGCCAGAAACCGGTCCTTGGATGCTTGATTCCGGTCTGGGAAAGACATGGCTTGGTAGTTTCGGACTGGACTGTTCCCATGAGGCACAGGGTCAGAGCTGATTTGCATATAGCCAGTGTCTAACCCAGGGTGGTGTGGAGTGCAAAAAAACGATGGATTTAGGCCCAGATCTTTGTACTGGGGTGAATGTATGACATTGTTCTACATTCTGTCCATCAACTGTGTTTTTTGCAATTTTCACCCCTAGTGGGCTGGGTATGCTCAGACGTGAGTCCCAGGCTCTCCACACCACTGGAGTCAAGCTAGCCAGGCTGATGAAGGCTGATAGCCAGAAACCGGTCCTTGGATGCTTGATTCCGGTCTGGGAAAGACATGGCTTGGTAGTTCGGACTAGACTGTTCCCATGAGGCCCAGGGTCAGAGCTGATTTGCATATAGCCAGTGTCTAACCCAGGGTGGTGTGGAGTGCAAAAAACGATGGATTTAGGCCCAGATCTTTGTACTGGGGTGAATGTATGACATTGTTCTACATTCTGTCCATCAACTGTGTTTTTTGCAATTTTCACCCCGAGTGGGCTGGGTATGCTCAGACGTGAGTCCCAGGCTCTCCATACCACTGGAGTCAAGCTATCCAGGCTGATGAAGGCTGACAGCCAGAAACCGGTCCTTGGATGCTTGATTCCGGTCTGGGAAAGACATGGCTTGGTAGTTCGGACTGGACTGTTCCCATGAGGCACAGGGTCAGAGCTGATTTGCATATAGCCAGTGTCTAACCCAGGGTGGTGTGGAGTGCAAAAAAATGATGGATTTAGGCCCAGATCTTTGTACTGGGGTGAATGTATGACATTGTTCTACATTCTGTCCATCAACTGTGTTTTTTGCAATTTTCACCCCGAGTGGGCTGGGTATGCTCAGACGTGAGTCCCAGGCTCTCCACACCACTGGAGTCAAGCTATCCAGGCTGATGAAGGCTGACAGCCAGAAACCGGTCCTTGGATGCTTGATTCCGGTCTGGGAAAGACATGGCTTGGTAGTTCGGACTGGACTGTTCCCATGAGGCACAGGGTCAGAGCTGATTTGCATATAGCCAGTGTCTAACCCAGGGTGGTGTGGAGTGCAAAAAAAACGATGAATTTAGGCCCAGATCTTTGTACTGGGGTGAATGTATGACATTGTTCTACATTCTGTCCATCAACTGTGTTTTTGCAATTTTCACCCCGAGTGGGCTGGGTATGCTCAGACGTGAGTCCCAGGCTCTCCACACCACTGGAGTCAAGCTATCCAGGCTGATGAAGGCTGATAGCCAGAAACCGGTCCTTGGATGCTTGATTCCGGTCTGGGAAAGACATGGCTTGGTAGTTCGGACTGGACTGTTCCCATGAGGCACAGGGTCATAGCTGATTTGCATATAGCCAGTGTCTAACCCAGGGTGGTGTGGAGTGCAAAAAAACGATGGATTTAGGCCCAGATCTTTGTACTGGGGTGAATGTATGACATTGTTCTATATTCTGTCCATCAACTGTGTTTTTTACAATAGAATTAAGTACCCCTAGCAGCACCCAAGATACTGATTAGGGAGAGGAGGAACAACAGCTCAAAGTGCCCTTATACACGTATGTATTAGACCTTAACCAGGGGGACCTTGACGGAGATGATCTCTTTATGGAGAATGAAACCCCTTTAACCTCCAAGGGTATAGTAAAAGATGCTTTAGGAGAGGACATTTTTTCAACACTCAACATTAAGCGCCCCAAGAGTGCTGAGTGGTGGCCCCTTGACCATGTGGGCAAGTTCATGAAATGATGGATCAGGAGCCCATTTGAGAAGAAAGCCCAGAATGTCTTAAAGGCTCAATGCTCAAGGCCTATTATCCATTACAGACCCAGAGCTTTTCACCTTCCTCTTTAAATTGTGTAAAGACCCTAGGAAGGGGCTTGCGAGTTCAATTAAATCATGCCCGGATCACCTCCTTGCGTGATCAAACCCCTGGCAAGGATTATTGACATGGGTGAAAAACTCCCCTTGGCTATAGACCTCCACAGGGGATGGAGTCAAAGGGCTATGGTTCTTCTTGGAAATGCTAACGCTGGCCTCAATGAGGAGAGACATAGAGTAGTGCTCATGAAGATACATTCCAAACTTGGAGATCTAGCAGAGAGAGAAGCCTCTAAGAACCACAAAGGTCTTCTCTTCGACGAAGATATTATCAAAACTCTGGGCAAGTACGTATCAACCTTTACTGCCCTCAACAAGGCCCAATCTAATATGGGCAGAGTTTTCAGCCGAGGTTTTTTTGGACGGGTCGGCAGAGGAGAACTTTTTGCCGGCCAGGGCTCCCCGAGGTCCCAATTCTCAAACTACAAGCAAATACTGCTTTGGCACAGGCTGTCAAGCCAGAGCAACACCAACCTTCTATCCCCAAAGAGGACTTTCCCATTGTGCAAGGGTGAATAGGTCACCTGGACAAAGCTCAGCCTTTTACCAGGATGAGTACAATGATTTCACCTTCTTCTTCTTCCCTGGGAAGAGTGGGAAACAATTATGCAGGATCCTTGGGTCCTAGAAACCGTCCAAGGTTTCAAACTAGATTTTCTGAAACAACAGTTTCAAGCTATTCCCCCAAGGGACCTAAGTCTGACCCTAGTTCAGCAGAAAGTGGTAGAAGAGGAGGTAAACTGTATGTTGCAGAAGGGTGTCATTGTAGAAGTACCCTGAGAGCACAGATTTTTTGTAAGTACACTCTTCCTTCTGGAAAAGAAAGACAAGGGGTGGAGGGCCGTGATAAACCTAAGAGATCTGAAAGGATTACTAGCTTACAGGCATTTCAAGATAGATGGGATCCTTCTTTTAAGAGATATGTTACTAAAAAAAGATTGTCTGGTGAAGTTGGACCTAAAATGTGCCTACTTTACCATTCTAATGGCCAGAGAGAGTCAACCTTACCTTCAATTCCGTGTGCTCTCCTTTGATCTCCCATCAAAACATGGTGCTTTACCAAGGTAATGAGGGCTGTAGCTTCCTATCAGAGAGAGAGATGCTTGCATATGATCGTCTATTTGTACAATATCCTTTTCAAGTCCCAATGTCAAAAACAGGTTTTGAAAGACTTGGACATGGTCATGTCCCTTCTGGAGAGTTTTAGTTTCATAGTAAACAGGGAGAGAAATCTCTTCCTACCCTCTCCAGGTTACTAGAGTTCATAGACTTCACAAAAGATACGATGATGTGGTTCTGCTTTTGCCCTTGAAGAAGATTACCAACATTCGGAAAGAGATAAGGTATGTTCCAAAATGGGAGTGTTTAACTCTGAGGGAACTAGCCACGGTTTTAGGTCTTCTGTCTCCTTCTATTCATGCAATTGTTCTGGGCCTTTACATTATGGTCCTTGCAGAGAATAAAAGGTGGTATGGAGACAAGGTATCTCTAGATTTGGGAACCAAGTCTGAGTTGAATTGGTGGCTGGAGAATTTGGATGCCTAGAATGTCAAGGCGTTCTTTGGATGATCTCCAGACTTCATTCTGGAATCGAATGTGAGTTTGAACAGTTGGGGTGCATGCTTGGGTGCACTGGACACTGGTGGATTGTGGTCCCACGCAGAGAAATCCCATCACATATATTATTTGGAGTTGTCAGCAGGTCTTTATGCCCTCATGATTTCAAATACTGCTTGCAGGACAGAACGGTAGTGTTGAAGATGAACAATGTTTCTGCAATAGCATATGGCTTAGGAGGGACAAGAGCCTCGGACCTGTCATATTTAGCCAAGAAGCTTTGGCTAGTTTGCTTTGAGAACAAGATCAGTTTAAAAGCAGAATATTTGCCTTTGAAGTCAAATGTGTCTGGGGGCTAGAATTCAAGGTTTTTATGGAATTTCAGCCTCTGGAAATTGAGCACCGTCTGTTTCAGGAAACTGTCTCCGATTTGTGGCCCATTGGAGTTAGATCTCTTTTCAAACAAGTTGACATTTCAACTGAAGAGGTACTACAGTTTTATGCCAGACCTGGGTGCTCTAGCACTGAACGCCTTCCTTTCTTCAACTTGGAAGGGGAGCAACACTTACACTCTCCCACCTTTCTCAATGATTCAGAGGGTTCTTAAGAAGGTGAGATAGGAGAGTTGCTCACTTATCCTGATTACTCAATTTTGGGCATCACAAGTATGGTTTTCAATGACCTTGGAGCGAGCTTGTGCCATTCCCTTTTTGTCTTCCTGCCAAGGAGGGTCTGTTGAAAGATGCAGATGGAGAAGAGCACCCTCTGGTTCTGACAGAGACTTTGAGCCTTCTTGTATGGAGAATATCAGGAGAGTTAGAGAAATGTCAGGCCTTTAGGGAAGAGCTGATGAGGAGTCCTGAGCTCCGGGAATATGCTATAGGTATAAAAGAATATGGAAGACGTGGGTGCGTTGGTTCTTGGATCATATGGTGGCTCCTATAGTTGAAGTACTTAATTTTCTGGTAGAGCAGTTTGATAAGGGGCCTTAACAATAGAACGATAAACTGTGATAGGTCTGCAATTTCTACTGGGCACAAAATGGCAGGAGCATGGGAATTAATCATTTGATCTGTGAAGTGCTTTCGAGCATCAGGTTAAGTGGATCCCCTAGACCCAGGTATGACACTCTATGGGATGTAAATTTAGTTCTGTGTATGTTTCCCTCTCGGCCTGGAAATGGATATTTGGATCTGAAGAAACTTTCTATGAAGTTGTCTTCCTTACTTTGTCTAATATCCTGTTGATGACTGTCAGATGTTAAAGCTTTGGAGGTAAGTAATAGAGTCTACAATGCCTTTGAGGTAACTTTTGAGCTTATTAGGAGAACGAAAACAATGTCTGACACCATATTTTATCTAAAATGTTATTCTTGCAGACAGTTGTGTGAATTGCATGAGGGAATACGTTTCCAAGATGAGTGAGTATCGCCCTGATGGTCCTGACCAAATTTTGATTTCTTTTGTAAAACCCTTCAAAGCGTTTATCACTGCAGCTATTGCAAGATGGGTGAAATGGACTATGCAACTGGCTGGTGTTGATTTACTGAAGTTTCAAGCTCACTCGATGAGGGGACCTATCGCTAGAAGTCCTTTTGGAAAAGCTGCAGACTGGAATGTATTTGGCGTGCCACTGACAAGAGAAACTCCTCCACTTTTGCACAGCATTACTGTAAACCAAGTGAACACATTTCTGATTTGGTTTTGGAGGGCTACCAACATGCATAATGGTATCCTCCATTCTTGTAATGAAGTAGTGATTCTCCAAATTAAATGCCAAGAGAAACCGAATTGTATTATAGACACAGAGGCTAACAATATCCCACCCTCATTTCCCAGAATTTGGGATATACCTTTTGCTAGAATAGTAGACCTTAACAAAAAAGAAAAAGAAAAGAATAAGAGAGTTAAGCAAAATGTCATAGTTATACATGGAGATTTATCTGTTGATTACCGTGTTGATTTCTTGTGCTTCAAGTTTGCATAAACTGGAGTATTAATGTTTCCCTTTCCTTTCAGATAATAACCAATAGTTTGCTTCCTATAAGGAGCATCATTCTTCTGAGGATTTGCTCTTCCAGTGGATTATTTATCTTTGTTCATTCATGAAGGAGGGAACAAGTTTTGCATTTCAAAGAGGCAGATTGTTCTGTGCATGGACTTATTATATGTTATGGATGTCCTGTTCTAGAATGTTTATTTTATGATGTAATGTTCTTTCATACTCTAATACCAAATATGTGGCTGTACTGTATTCTTTGTCTACTGCTATTTTTGCTTTTAAAGATCATTGTCAGCACGTTTCTGAACCCAAGGAGAAAAGTGAAACGCGAGTGAACGATGATCAGTCTACACTTGACCAAACAATTGTTTGGAATTTGACACTCAAATAATAGTCTTTCACTGTGTTGGGCTCCACAATCAACAATGCAGCAATGCCAAAGGACAAATCTATGCAGTCAGGACAGAAATAGCTACGCCTTGAAACAACATAAAGGCAGATGTAGTATGGGAATTAATAGTGTTTTCATTAAACTTGCTACTGTGTGTTCTTCAAGCAGAAAAAGGACATGTTTCCCAGGATCTTACATTGTTTGGTTAGAGCCACAACTAAACTTAAGACTTCATCAAATTCTTTTTAAGTGCCAATGTACAGTCGGCTACTAGAACATTAAAAGCAAAGTATTGTATAGTGAGCTTTATTTTATACCCAGAGGATGCACTGCAAACACCCAGTCGAGTGTTTGCACCTTCCTCTGGATTTAATTTGCGTTTTTCAATAAGGCTGGGATATTGGAAGGTACTACTTCAATGTGTATGCATTCTTATACTAGCTTTATCCCACCATATAATCAACTGACCTAGTTGCTAATAACATTTCCAAATGTCAGTATTAGTTTAAGTTTATGAATATGGTGCAGCCACTAAAGGGTAGAAGAAAATAGCATCGCCCTAACTTAACCGCAGGGCCTCTTTAAAAGTGATTCCTTTGTTTTAATTTCACCTTCTGCAAGCACAACAACACATCTCTCAAGAATAGAATCACGAGAAGCTTTAATCTGTTCTTTAAAGCCAAAAGTAGAAATGTGCCCTCTGATCACAGTCTGAAAGTAATGTCTTCCATTTGTATATTTCCCAAATGGAAGAGACAATGCATGCTTGGTGCCCCCACATCCTTAGTCAAACTCATTACTTTCAAGAAGTTCCAAATTGATATATTCATAATTTGGGTACTTTATTAAAACATACATTGCCCCAGGTTATGCTTTCTTGGCATTGGAAGCTAAATAGTATACAGATGTGCTAATTCACGAAAGAAAAGACTTGCAAATGGGTATACCAGTACACCTCATCAATTCGATCATAGACATTGGTCGCTACAGTAAGTTGCCAAATTAATGACAATTGAACATCTACTGTTTTCCCTACAGGGTCGCAGATAACAGTAATTTTTATTTTTCAGGGATATCACAAGGATCACTTTGTTTGTTCACTACATAGATGTTGCAGAGATTACAGTCACTCTACAAATAGGTGTTGTTTTGAAACGATTTGCTAAGCCTCTAATGAAGTAAAAGTGATGTATTTTTGTAGCATCGGCAGCTAAGTAGGTATTTTGAGCAGATTCATGTAATACCATCTCATTTTGAAAGGAATGTTAATGTCCAGGCCAATCCACTTATTTAAGTTTGCATCTATTTTGTCATCCATAATCCTTGGCCCACATGAGATATCTATAGATCTCCAATCAATCAGATCTCTTTCTTTGAATTTTAACATCGTTGTATATGAAGACTCATTTCCTGGTCAAGTTATTCTACTCTATTCAATTCTTTCTATGAAAATGGTTTTAAAACAATATGATCTCAGGTGGAATCCCATTTACATATCCAGTCACACTGAATATTGAAATATCTTGAGGAGCTCCCTGGGATCAATGAGAAGGTATACATGTTGCCAATGTAAAGTGCTTGAAAAATACTGCCACAAGCTGTCCTAACCACATACATTTCCATAACTCCCATGAATCCTGATAAAGGTCATAGTTCTCTCGTACTTATGGATCTGAAATGCTACATTGTCAAAAATATAATTAATGAGCTCTTCACTATGCCTTGATATGCATATGCTGGTAACACTCTACACATGAGTTGAGACCTGCAAATTAACATTTAACTTTCTATCATGGATATTTTCCTCGTCCCTTTCGGTATATCATAAAAGACTCATAAACATGCATAGATTTCTATTTTCTATTTCCTTTCAATGGAGAAGTAAGATCAAAAACATGCTTTTTAATGACTAATTATATGAGTGTGTTTTATATATGTAGTATGATATGCATTGTGAAATGTGTGAATTGCCATGGAGAATACATTCAGAAAAAGAGACAAGCAAGCAAAGTCGAGGAAAGATCAAAAACCCTTCGATAGAGGGGTGCATGTACTTTTCCATTATTACTTCTTTAAAACATTAATGTAAAGCAATGTCAATTAAAAATATCACCGTAACAAATTAACAATTTCTCATTTCAGAATTAGTGCTATGGAATGGTAAAAGAAAAGTCCAGATGGAGCGCTATTATGTTTTTATACAATTACATTTCTGATCCATTCCAACTAGTAGCTCATCAGCCAATCTATAAAAATGACCACTGTCATCTTCACCTTTGGCTCTTACAACAGGACATGCTGTGCCCAGCTGAAAACAAATCTTTTTTAACCCGATGCCAGATATCACTCACTTCAATAGTCTGGTGTGTAGAAATTGGGAAAATTCATCCCTGGCAATCTGGAGATGGAAACATTGTTTCTCAGGAGAACCTACACCCACACACAGCTTGACAATGGCTCTTTATTTGGGACTTTCACCTAAGATTCAGAACACGAGAAGTACCTGGAGATGTGATGTTCTCTGGGAAACACTAGGGGCCAAATGTAGGTGTCCAAATACCGGTCGGAAACAGCCGAAAATAAAAAATTTCGGCCGTTTCCGACCGGTATTTGGACATTGGCATGTAGGGGTTGAAAAATCATACAGATTCGGTAATTTTACCGAATCGGTAATTTTACAGATTTGGTAAAATTACCGATTGGTAAAATTACCGAATCTGTAATTTCTTATGTAGGTAGCACTTTAAACAGTGCTACAGGGCCTTTAGAATTCGTTATTTACCACCTAATACCATTGGGTGGTAAATAACGAATTCCTGTGTACATGCACATCTGTGCATGCACACCTGTGCCATGTGGCACACATACATGCCCTAATGCCCTTAGGGCATGTATGTGTGCCACATGGCACACAAGCCAGAAATAGGGGTGTAATAGGTTGCCAAAGTGACACCCTGTCCCCCTTGGCAATTCGGTATTTTTACCGATTCGGTAATTACCGAATCGGTATTTGCTATTGATTCCTATGGGCTTCAAGGCCCATGAGAATCAATGGCAAATACAGATTCGGTAATTACCAAATCGGTAAATACCGAATCCTACCGATTCGTTAAAAATTACCGAATTTTTACCTACATCTTATTTACCGATTCATAAATACCAATTCGGTAAAATTCGGTATTTATGAATCGGTAAATAAGATTTACCTACATCTAGCCCGAAGGTATTAAAGCAGTTTGATTCCAAGAAAAGTGTAGAAACGACTAATGATCTATGAAATAGGTGCTACATTAAAAAACAGGTAATACTTAGAGACGGTGGACAATGACAAATGTCTTTCTTTCACTCATTCTTGTCTTGCCCATAGGAATGTAGTTGACATGATTTGAAAGAAGAGCTTAAGTGGAGGCAAAGCCAATCACATCAAATGACATTGTAGGTAAAATAAATGAAGAAAAAAAGTGATGAAAAAGTACAGTAGAAGATATACATTGTAGAAAATGTGCCTTTTCTACATAACCACCACAGATGTTTTTACTTTTTTCTGGACCCTATTTATAATAGTATCAGAACTTAATGTGCTGTGATACTTTCAGTGTAACAGCATGTGTTCTCTGGTCCCTAAATGATGTTGGTAAAATTAATTTCACCCAATTGGTCTATTTAACCTCCCTGTAAGGTCTTAGTAGATAGTGCATAAAATGCGCCAATGGCGTGTGAGTTAAGTGCTTTATATAGGCAGCTGCAGGGTTTATTTACATTACCCATGTATATGACAAAAGTATAGAGTAGCAAAGACCACCAATACGCTCTAGCTGGGCTACAGCTTAAAAGTACTGCAGTAACACATGACAAGGAAAATGTTGTTGTTATTTAGGAGAAACTGTTTTATATGTAAGTCAACCCTGAAGTCTGCCTTTTTTTCAAAACCCACAAAGCAGGTTGCCTAATATATAAAAATGTGGCACAGCATATATTTAAAATTATACCCTTAAGTACCTGAAGGTTAAAAATGTATTGCACTGTGTAGGTTCATCTATATTTTCCATAGGACATGCATAGATGCAAATAATTATTTAGTTATGTATCTCCACCTGAGAAAATGATATCAAAGTCAGTCAAAATTATTTCCTGTTTAATTTTCACAATCTGATTTAATGGTGAAATCAGATGTTTGATAACTTGTGTGGAAAAGTAACTTTTTAAACATGTGCTTTAGGCTGCCTGGTCAGAGGTGGCTTAAAAGCAGTTCTGCCACTCATGACATCTGAGAGAAGGCATGGGCATAACTCCTGAAATTCCGTGTAGCGTTATCACGTGGAATTACCTAAGAATTCTGTGAGATTATGCTTTAATTACACAAGAAGAGTAATTCTGTGTTTAGCGTTATTTGTGAGTGCAAACACTTTGCACTAAGAAGTAGTGGTATATGCAACATAACGTGATACTAATTAGCCACTTGCACTCACTAAATGTGCTCTTGGTAGGATTTATCCATAATTTACTACCCCATCTAGTGCTATTTCCTTGGACCGAAATGCACCCTTGAATCCAAAATGGATGCAAGCATGCATTTTACACTAAGAAACAGAGCTAAATGCAGCATATAGCGAATAGCAAGAGCTAGTGGCAACTCACGCTTGCTAACTGTGCTCTCGAGGTAGATTTTTTCCCTCAAATTACTCAAGCAGGAGTAACACAGAATTACCATAGTTTCTCTGAATATTCAGATATAATTGAAATTCATGCCAGACCTACTTTAGAGCTGGATTTTACTTCCTTACTTAGGAGACTTAACAATCCCAGCTCAGACGACAATGGCCTGCCTCTGTGCCCATGAGGGAGAGGGTGATGTTAACTGCTGACAACCTACGTTAGATTAGCTGTTTGGGGGTGAAGAGGAACAGCTGGTAGAACAAAGAGGGGGGATATTCTCAAGAACGTGTGATAATTACCGCAAAATTAGCTTAACGCAACTCTTCACATCGCAGTCTATTGCATGAAAATAACGCAGTGTTAACGTTGTATTCTCAACATGGCGTTACCCTAGCGATAGACTCACGATAATCCATCAAATGTCCACGATAAATTCAACGCGACAAAAATGCAAAACATGAACGCAAAAAAAGTTGCGATGAGGCCAATCGCGATACAAAAATCAGCAAAAACCAACGACAGGACTGCAATTCCCAAGCGTCATGCGGGAAAATGCACTATAAAAGCAACAAAAAAAGGGAGAAAAAAATAAACTGTGTAGCACCATGGAGGCACCCGGACCGAGTGCAGAGGCCACCACGAACCCCACAAGCCTCACAGATCACCAGCAAGGAGCCAGACGGGGTGCAGTCCGCAGGAAAACCAGATCAGCATCACGGAGGTGACAGAACACTACCATCCATTGAACGCCAATTTGACAAACGTGAATGCAGTCGGAGTGTCGAAGTGGTCTATGGAGGAGGTCAAGAGGCGCTGGCATGATGTGAAAAGCCAAACGAAGCACAAACCCGCTGCCAACAGGAAGGCAGCCATGCGACAGGAGGTGGGAGTCCTGCGCCACAGGAGGAGCTGGAGGAAATGTAGGCCACAGTCATCAGAGTGGAGACGGTGCAAGGAGTTGGGAGTACGGACACAGCTCGATAGGACCTGACACAACATCAACAGGGTGAGTAACGACCAGGGACTGGGGTGACGGGGGGAGATGGCACAATGGCACACATGCCCAGCAATGTGTAGCACACTACAGACCCACAATGACCCAGGATCATGTCCCTGATCCCAGTGGCACACTGCAGCACACACACATAGCAATAACAGCACATCCGAAGACAATGTGGTACAAAGTGCAACACCCACACTGCAGAACAGAGGACACAACTGGGTCCGCTCATATACAGAAACAGGTCAATCACATCTAACATAGCAGGAAACAGAGATGGAAATGTACTTGTACAACCTCACATCCGTCATGTAGTCCAAATGTCCACTGTCCAGCATCAAATATTCAGTACCTCCCAAACATTCACAGTGTACATTGCCATACATTCTGCATGTAAACTAGAACAATGCACCAACATACATGTCAACACAATGTCAACATGCATCTCCCCTTCACATTGAAGAGGGACAAACAACGCCTCCAGTAGAGAATACTAGACAACTCATCAGTAATGCCGGAGAGGACCACCACACCTTCAACACTGACGCCCTACACCAGCTCATGGCCATTTTAGGCAACCTACCCCCAGGAGCAGGGCAGCCAAGCTACATAGAAGAGGCCCCAGCCCCTGCATAGACCACACAGCAGGAAGCACCCGCCACCATGGCTGGCTCAAAACACTTCACCGAGGCACACATCGCATTTAAATGCCAGGTGTTAGAATGCCAAAAGGAGGTGGCCAAACAGGTGGGGGTGGGGTCAGTGCTCTTAGAAGTCAAACTAGATAACATACTTGGGTGTTTAAGTCCCATCAGGGACCACCTACACCCCACAAAGGAGACCCACACTGCGACACAGACACATGCATTTACACATTTCCTGTAATGAACCAAGCCCAGAGCCCTGGAATTATCATTCACACACCCATGCTGGGCCTCCGTACGAAGGCCCAGTCCACTCCTCTTACGTATTGAGTGGGCGAGGACAAAGCTACATGTCCAAGGTCTTACCCGCGGTGACATGGTTGCATCCGCTGTACACAGCACAATGTAATGTTGTAGGGCCTGGGGCCCTCATGCATACATTATGACCACACAGACACACGCAGATAGTTTGTGGACCTGGCTAAGGGGACGTGCGCCCGGCCCCTTTATTGGCAGGGTCACATGTACAGTGACGCCTGTGCTGGATGTGTGTTGGGTGAGTGTAAGCCAGCCCGCACAGAATGGTTAGTGCTAGCAACCACTAGAACACTATTAAAACAGAAACAGAAAACACCAGCATTACAGAGACAACTGCAGAGCATCATGATGGTAGCCGGAGCAAGTACAGGTGTCACCCAATATGCATCAGAAGTGTCCGTGAGTTGCAGTGCACTGAGGTTGGGGCACTAGAGCTGAGCGAGATCATGTGAAGAAAATGTTTAGGATTGTGTCCCTTCAGGATATTCCTGATGAATCTGCAGTGGGGTGTGTTACACCTGCATTATCTTCCTCATCATCGTCCCAGGTCTCCCACACTGCCTGAGGTGACATTGCTGCGTGAGCTCTCCACAGCATACAACTCAATCAGAAATGGTCCATGAGTTGTGGTGCACTGAGTTAGTGGCACCTGAAGTGCTGAGCAGGGTATCAGGCAGATGATGGCATTCACGACAGGTGTGAGCAACTCCGTTAGTCTGCCAGTACGGCTGTTTCTACTCTGGCAGTTGGAGTTTGGAGGTGGTCCTGGACGTGCTGGCATGTGCCTCCTGTGGTGATGCGACGTCCAGGCCGGTCAGGAGTCGATTTGATGTGTGAGCCCTGGTTGACCACAGTTGAGGCCGGAGGCAGTGGACAGCGCAGGGCCACAGACACATGTCGTTGATGACCCCAACAGCCATCGTCACAAAGTCCATCCAATATCTCATCAGACAGGGTCCCTGACTTGAGCTGCACAGAGTTATTGGCCCTAGATTCACTGCGGCCGGTACAGGCACACCGCCTCGGGACGGTGATTTGTGGTGCACAGAGGTAGGGCCACGTAGACTGAGCGGGTCCTCATCGATGTTGAAGGTGAATGTGGGGGAGGTTTGCAGGGGATAGTGGAAGGTGTCCTCCAGGGCATGATGCAGAGGGCAGAAGCCATCTGGAAGCGGCAAATTGAGGAGTGGAATGCTACAGCCTCTTTATTACCACCAAGTCGGTATCAGCTACATGAGGATGAAGACAACCCCCAGTCCATAGACTCAGATGCCACCAAAGTTCAACCAGAGAGTGCCCATGAATGTTGGGAAACAGACTTAGTGGCACCGGGGCTGAGAGGGGATGCCGCCTGCGATGAGGCCGGTAAAATGAAATGAACTCTGCCCATGCTAAATCAAGACTTAGTCCCAAAAGTGTGACCTACTCGACCACAGTGTAGGCTGGAGGCAGCAGTCAGCAGGGGCCCCACAGCCACCTGTCGTTGGCTCGCGATGCACAGAGTTAGTGACACCAGGGCAGTTGTTGGTAGTGTTCGATCACCTCCGTAACGATGATCCTTTTTTCCTCCTGACGGAAAAGCATCTTCCTCTTACACCTCTCCTTGCGTGCAATGATATGAACTCTGCCATTGCTAAATCAAGACTCAGTTCCAAATGTGTGACCTACTCGAGCACAGTGTGTCCCTAGGGCAGTAGTCCACGAGGGCACACACACATGTGGGGTTGGAATGCTTTACACAGACTTGGTGGCACCACATTGAAGGGAGTATAGTGATATAAACTTTGCCATAACAATTGTCCTCTGCCATAGTGTGATCAAGACTCAGTTCCAAAAGTGTGACCTAGTTGTCCTCTGTGTATGCCGGTGGAGTACGTCCACGAGAACAGAGAACGGCGGCCCTTGCTCACGTAGGCCGTGATGGTCTGAGGAGGCTGCTAAGGTCATGGGCCTCGGGCTTGGAGCTTGCACCGGCATGTGGTGGGTCCTCTTTGACACACGCTGGTGTCAGCAGGTGAACAGTGAGGCCTGGGTGCGCAGGGGTGGCCAAGATGGGTTCAGGAACCAGCGGCCCGGGGAGCAACAGGCGCACAGGATCGCAGGCAACACCGCTCATGGCGTTGGCCTCGTGGCGGGGTAAGAGGTGCCGCACTGGCAGAGACCTTGGGCATTCCGGAAGAGAACCACGCCCAGAGCAACGTGCTTTTTATTTACACCCCTACGCATGCCAGGCCAGCCCACTCCGCTCACGCTTCCGGGGGGGATGTAACAGCTACATTTCCGCGAACTTACCCACTGACTGGTGTGACATGGTTGCGTCCACTGTTCACTACACTCCATACACCAGAGGTGAATGTCGACATGGATATGTGGGTGGTCTGCATAGGGCAGTCTGGCCATCACTTCCACACCACACTTGGCATGTGTACATTCTAATTCATGGGTCACTTGCCTCCTTCGCATATGCCTGGTTCCCACCTCTCCCCACAATCTGCTATTGTGTGGCTGAGGTACCATGCCGTTGGTGGCTTATGTACATGGCTGGGCTGGTTTCCACAGTAAGTTGTGCTGCCGTGTCTGGTGGGTGGGCCTGTTGTTTGGCATGTTGTATGTGAGTTTGTAACATGTGCATTCCCAGAGTTGTGAGTTGCATGATTGTGGAGTTGAGGTGTGTGGTGTGTTCTTTTGGTACTTGCCAACGAGCAGTGCATTTCCATGGGTGCTATCCTGGTAGCGCTGGTTGATGATGTCGGTAGATGTAGGAATCATGCACACTGCCTGGGTAATTGGCGACGACGTTGGTGCAGATTCCCCAGTGGTCCACTGTTGCCTGCACATTGATGGAATGCGTGTGGTTTCTGTTGCGGTAATTGTGTGCAGTGTTGCCAGGGGTCACAAGTAGGACATGTGCACAGTCAAAGGCCCCCTAACACGTGCGGAAGCCAGCTATGGCATAGACACCTTGCTTGGTCTCCAGCTGTTCCTGCGCAGTCTGGAGAGGAAGGATAGGTAGTGTGGTACCAAACTGATGATGGCATCCAATACAGTTGTGGGGAACATGGATTTGGGCTGGCTGTGAGACTGTTGGTTGGAAGGTAACAGAGGGCAACAGGTGCAGCACAGCCAGCAGCTTTGTCCGAGGTGGGATGTTGGTTGTCTGCTGTGTTGGTACCGTCAGCCTGTGGGCAATGATGTTCAAAATGCGGAGGATGGTTGTCCTTTTGAGCCTGTAGTGGACAATGACATTCTCTGGTGGTAAGTCTGTGAGACTGGTGCGTTTCCTGAAGGTCTGCTGTCTTTGTCTGTGGTGGTCCGGGGGGATGGGGTCGGTCCAGGGGTGCCGGGGCCGGGGCGGGGGCGGACCTGGGGTTGGTGGCAGTGGGTGTTGTGGCCCTGTTGGTGCTCCGAACTGCATGATCAGTAGCTCCATATCATCTGTTGATCTTCAAGTGCGGCTCTGGGCTGGACTCCCTTTTCTGGTGCAGGCTGTTGTTCGACTTTACACCAGGTCAGAGCAGGTGTTAATTTCCTGCTGCTAACGCACCTTATCGCCTGTTTTGGGTTCTTATCGCCGATCTGGCTGGTCGTTGAGAATGTTGTAGAGTGGTGTTGTTGCACCTTTTTACAAGGGAATGCCTACACTGCATCTCATTAGCGATAATTCCCGGGGTCATATGTGGCGATGTTTTTTGTGGCTGCTATCGCAGGTAAACTGGTGTTATGGGCTGTTAACAAGTGAACCCAGATCGATACCTAGAAACGCGAAATGCCAGGTACTGGCGACAATGAAAAACATCCCTATATTTAACTTGAGTAACCATGAAGCCAGCGATTCTACCTACTCAGTTTTATCCAAGGGACTATATTTTGTCCCCCATTCTGGGTTAAACAAATTTGAATTATTCAATGATATGACGACCTTTTTTCGCAAAATCCGACTTAGAAGCTTTTTTGCCAACAGAGATAGCGACAACTCAGAATTTAATAGAACAGGTTTGACCCCATAGTCTATTTTTACTCCCACCCTAGAACAGGTAGCACCAGAGGTGGGTATTTTTGAAAAAATAGTTCTTAAGAAACTCAACAATGCCACTAAATTTGTACCATCTACCCCCTTTAACATATCATATGCTGAACATCAGGCATTAATAGAACTTAAAGACTCTAGCATAATAACTGTAAAAAGTTGTGATAAGGGTGGCGGGATCGCCATCCTAGATACAAATAAATACATTGAAACAATAGAAAATATGTTGAGTGATACCAACTACTACATAAAAATCTTTAAAGATCCTACGTCCAAAATTAAAAACAAAATATCCAAATTGACTACCAAAGCATTGGACAATGGCGACATATGTACAAAAGAACATCAATTTATGAACATAGACAATCCTAAAATGGCTAGCATTTATGGAATCCCGAAAATTCATAAAAATGAATGGGATCCACCATTTTGCCCCATTGTAACAACTATTGGGAGCGTCACTGAACCAATCTCTAAATATTTGGACGCAATTCTGCGTCCTTATATAGATAAAATACCCGGATATATTCAGGACATTCGCCACGTTATCAAAGAACTTGAAGGCACACCGTTCAATGTCCACCGCCAATGGATGGTGACACTGGACGTTGAGAGTCTTTATTCAAATAATCCATGTACAGGAGCCATAGATGCCACCAAATGGTTCATAGAATTGTATGAAATAGATTGCAACATGGAATTCATCTTAGAATGTGTTAAGATCATCTTATTTGATAATATCTTTGAATTTCGGGGCAACATGTATAGGCAAACAAAGGGAGTTAGCATGGGGCGCATCTTGCGCCCCGACCATTGCTAATATCTATGTAGCACACTTGGAAATGAAGCATATATTCAATGAGGTAGCTCCATTTTTCGAGTCAATATTTTACTGGTCAAGATATATTGACGACATTGTATTCATTTGGAATGATGAGGAAAATCTGCTACAGGAATTCATGTTATGGTTAAATGTCTGCGATCCTAACTTAAGGTTCACGGAAAAGAAAAGTAAAACAGAAATAGAATTTCTTGACTTGACTATTAAACATGATGAAGGACTTCTTGTTATGGACCTTTTTGTGAAACCAAGTGCTCGTAATACTCTCCTTCATTACAGCAGCTTCCATCCTATGACACAAAAAAACAGCATACCCTTTAGTCAATTCCTTAGACTTAGGAGAAATTGCACACGTCTTACAGATTTTGATGAGAGAGCTGCTGTAATGAAGGATAAGTTTAAAGAACAGGGTTACCCACATAGATTAATTAGGGAGTCATGTAAGAGAGCCAGAAATTATGATAGGCAACACTTACTGAATAATACTAAACCTAAGAAGGATGCCAGCCTGGTTTTTGTTACTAGACACTCCCAACCTAATAATCAAGTTCGTCAGATTCTATACTCTAACTGGCATATTCTAAATGTAAATAAAACAAAACAAGAACTGATACCCAAGCCTTTATTTGCATACCGTAAAAATAAGAATCTTAAAGACTTAGTGGTGAGATCACGAATGACGGTAACCGAAGGGAATCTATACAGAAATCCGATCACCAGGGCTCCGGTGACTGGTAATTTTAAATGTGGGAATTGTAAGATCTGCCCACAAACCATCGAAACAGCTGATTTTCTATTCAATGGCATCACAATAAAAAACAGTTATATGACAAACTGTAAAACTAAAAATATTATTTATCTATTGCTATTCCCCTGCAAAAAGGGATACGTAGGAGAATCTTCCAGATCCATGTACACCAGACTAACCGAACACAAATCGGCCATTAGAACAAGAAAAATACATGCACCAATAGTGGCCCATTGTGTAGAAGCCGACCATAAACCAGAAGATATCCAGTGGATTATTCTGGAAAAAATTGTCCCTAAAGCAGGTTTATGTCCAGATAAGATCCGACGCAAACGAGAAGTTTTTTGGATCTTTTCCTTGGAGACTACTAAATCGGGACTGAATTTAGAAATCCCTTGGGAACAAGCTATTATATAGCCTTGAGACATTAATTATGGAAGGTTCTTCGTGACTCAGTGTATATGGATTAAGACACATATACCATCGCTAAAATATAATGGATATATTTATGAGCATAACTCGTTTCGATCTATAATTTGCCAGGATATTGATGATCTAAGTAAGTTCTGAATTTCCATCCGAACTATACATTGACGCACTCAAATTTGCATTATAATATTAGAGATTAAAAAAATCCCCCCTTTTTTCCTTAAATTTGGGCGCAAAACTGAATAACATTTAGGAATTTCCAATTAATTGGAAGTAAATATAACCTATTATCATTGCCATTATCACTATCTGGATTAAATACTAAATTAGTGCTATTATATTTTGAAAATTTCTTTACTTATGTAATACATTAATATATCTAGCGTCTGTAAAAATACCAGCATTGGAAACGACCACGGGATACACATATTCTCAGTTCTCTGTGTTCGGTTCTAGAACACCATAAAAAGAATAGTATGTTTACACTTTAGGCGTTCACCTGAGTCCATTGTCCATTTTCCCGTGGAAGAGTTTCTCTAACATGACGTATTTGGGATTAAAAATGACCGGGGGGAACACATTGGTCCACTTTTAGTGTTTGGCTTTAGAACACCATAAAGAGAAAGGCGAGTTCTCACTTTTGGCGCCCTCCTTAGTCCATCATTTATTTTTCTTGAATAACAAGTCTCTTTAATATGACGTATCTTTAGAAGCGCCATATGTTGTTTATCCAGCTGAACCGAGTTCAGACGCTTCCAGCTAGTTAGTACCAGTATATAAAGAATTAAACACGCACTATCGTTCGTCTTACCGTGGAATACGTGCGACCAGTCAGCAGAGAACCCTATATTATCAGAAGTCTACAAAGAATACAGGTATAAAAACATCGAATGGCATCATTTCGAATAGATCGCCATTTTACGCACATTTAGTGTTTCCCTTCTCACTATTTGTTTGCGTGTTTTCTCTCGTAGATAGAGATTCAAACTATCACTGAACACATGGACGAATAAAGTAGGAAAAGAGCTCCTTTTACCCACGGCCGAATCATTACTTCGAGCCTGTTGGAACAGAACCCCCAAGCCATAGCGGTTTCTATTCTAATTAAGGTAACCAAATAACTCGAGTCATACGACTCTTACTATGTCTTCGATATTTTATATAGTACCATAATGGCTAATCATGTTTTCGTCTGTAACGTTACTTTTAAGAATACATCTAAAAGAAGCAATGCTGAATACACTACAAGCTCTTTGAATTTAAAGATTGCATCACAAGTTAAAGTCGCCCCCAAATAGAACCCCAACGCTACCACGGTAACGAGCACATCTAAGGTAATTAATCAATAACAGTCGCTATCATGAATTTATTTCAAGTCTTGGCCCCATATTGGTATGTTGACTGTGATTATAAAAATTGTTCAGGTTTTCATTTCCAGTTACATCTCAACACACCAATAGACCGAAATGAAGAGTCTTTAATGATGGTCCAACATAAATATCAGGTACCATTCTTTTACCTTAAAGGCGGTACCAATTTATCATTGCAGCATCTTACCTCTATCTCTAACTAGCGATAATATGTGCCTGTTTTCTTTGAACCTTCTACCTAATATGGCAACAATAGAGTATAACATCAGCTCCATTCGAATATACCTGGGACAAAGCTAGAATTACAACCACGATTCAGTTACGCCCTGCCCCATTAATTCTAAGTAGCAAGCATATTTCCTGATGGTCTTTTTTCTTTCTACAGAATACTAACAAAGCCTCGAGTTCTTCTCCCAAGAGACAACAGAGAAGGTGCTAAAATAGAAATAATAGCTTGCGATTGATTAATCATTTGAGATATTTTATAAGTAAGTGATCATGTTTAACAATAAATCCCCTTTTGAGTAACTTGTTACCCTCTCTTGGTACAGAAATAAGATAAATTACCAAAACTTAACTTTACCCCCTTCCTTATCTTTCTCTTTCCTCTGATTCCCTACTATCTAAACCTTTTTGATTTTCGTTGCTTACGAAGGAAATGTTACTTCACATCTATTTAACTATTTCCTTTGCATTGAAGAAAATGTTAACTGTTTGAGTCAATTTGACTGTTTTTGTAACAATTATCAAATATAATGAAATGTACGAAATATGAATATCAAATTATATCAATCATGTTATGCTTGAGATAAAATGAATAATAATGATATAAATGAGGAAAAAACACTGAATATACAACACATCAATATAAGGAAATCCAACGGGAGAGGGATATCTTTAAATAACTGTATATAGAAATCATGTAAAAAATAGAAATGAATCATTGGTTACAGTCCGAAGTTAAGATAATAAATGTGTGATGTAACGACCTAGTTGATATTCTCATTTAAGAATGTATTGATCTTAAAGTGAGAAGCTGTTATAACCTGATAACCTGGAAACTGAACTGACCCTAGCTATTTACGTTTACATATACTCAGACACAGCAATTATTGTTTTAAACTATAGCTATTATATGACTGATATATTCTTTGCTTTTTTTTTACAGATTTTTGTGCAATTTTTTGTCTTATTATTGTTTGTGTCATATGTAGGACGGGCACCTGATGAAGGCCACAGGCCGAAACGCGCGTTGTTTAACAACATATTGCCTACATCTATAAAATCATCGACCAAAATTACGTTATGTATATGTCTTTCTATATATATATTATTATTTTTTCTGTCTATGTAAAATTTATGTATGTTATTTATACAAAAAAATTTTTATGAAATAGGAAAAGAACGAAAAAACTCATGGACAAAATAATAATTTTTCCATAAATAAAAAAATAATAAATTGTATACCAAACTCACATTCTATCTAGTATGTGCTTTATTTGAATAACATTTGTCATATGTAAACGATATGTGGTTCAGATTAGGGCAGCAGATATCCTAATGTTTGCTAATTAAGTTCTCTACTTTATCGCCACTTTGGCTGAGATAAAGTGCCGATAACTCAGCGATAAATCCTTGAGAATAGGCCCGAAGAGTCTTAGCACTATCTGTTTTTATATATTTATATATTTATAAGCGCAACATTCATCCGAAGTGGATATCACACCACTAGGAGAGCGAGAACCTGAGTGAGGCTGAAGTGATGTTAGAGGCCTGAGGGTTTTCAGCTTCTTTCTAAATTACATGTAGTCATCGGTGAGACTAAGTTCTAGAGGTAGTTTATTCCAGTGAGTTGCTTCCAGATGGAAGAAAGTGGGCCACTGCCTTGGCTTTCCTACAGCATTTGTTTTTTGCCCCTGCCTGGTTGTATGACCATAGATTCTGTGGAGGGGCATAGAATTGGATTTTGTCTTGTAGAATTCTGTGGCTGTGATGATGTAGGACTTTGTGTGCATGGCCCAGGAGCTTGAATCTGGCCTTTGGCGCACAGGCAGCCAATGGAGTTCCCTTATGCATTCTGATGCCAAGCTTTTGTTGCACACCAACTTGGCTGCCGCATTCTGGATTATCTACAGATGAAAGAAGAGGTAGTCTGCCATGCCCGCAAGGAGTGTATTCCTGTAGTTCAGTTTGCTTATGAGCAAGGCCTGTGTGATGGTTTTCCTACATTCCAGGGGGATCCATAAGAAGAGCCTTTCTAGGAGTTTTAATGTAGGAAACCTTTTCCTGCACAGTGCACGGACATGGCCGTGCACTGGATTTCTGACTTATCAGCGTTCAATTTCAGACAATGGTCCGACATCCAAGCTGCCATTTCTGAGAGACAGGTATCCAGTTTAATCCTGGTGTCCTTGTTTCTTTCTTCAAGGGCTATCAGTAGTTGTGTGTGGTCCACATAAGAGCAGATACTGAATCCCCATTTTTTGCTGATATTAGCCAGAGAAGATGCATAGGCATTAAAAAGGGTGAGGCTCAAGGAGGCTCCCTGCGGGACGCCATAGTTAATGGTTTTGGAGTTGGAGGTGAAGGGGCCCATTTGTACTGTTTTTGTTCTGTTGCTTAAAAAGGAGCTGAACCACTGAAGGGCTTTAGAATGTATACCCTTTTCAAGTAGGGTGCTCAGTAATAGGCTATGTGAGGCCGTGTCGAAAGCTGCTGACAAGTCCAATAGGATCAGGGCAGCAGCTTTGCCTTGATCAGTTAGGGATCTGATATTATCTAGGACTGCCAGGAGGGTGGCTTAGGTGCTTTTGGTGGCTCAGAAGCAAGTTTGAGATGGGTCCAGGTGTTCGTTGGTTTCAAGATAGTTGGATAGTTGTTTGTTAACCAGCTTCTCAATTACTTTAGATAGATATGGGAGCTGGGAGATTGGTCAGTAGTTTGCTGGATTGTGGACTTTCGTGCCTACAATGGCCTGTTTCCAGATCACTAGGCATACAGCAGTGTCCAGGGATTTGTTGACTAGACGAGTTACGTGAGAAAATATAGTTGATATGACCTGGGAGAAGATGAAGTGAGGGCATGGGTTGAGTGGGGACCCTTATTTAATTTCAGCCATTGCTTTTGTGACTTGTTCCTCTGTGAAGGAGATAAAACTGCTGAGGTGAGATTGCGCCTCAGGATGAGGATCTAGGGTTTCCCATTTGGTCTCAGCTGGGAGGGGTTTTCTGAATGAAGAGAAAATCTCACAGATTTTGTCAGCAAAGAAGTTGCTAATTTTCTCACAGTATTCTACTGAGAGAGACAGGGTTTGGGATATGCTTGCTGGTTTGCATAATTATTTTCCTATTTTGTAGAACTCTTTGGGTGAATTACTGTTATTGTTTATTTGCTTTGCAAAGTAGTTTTTTTTAGCGTTTTTAATGGCATTGTTGTAGATTCTCATCTCTGCTTTGTATGACATTCTATCATTGTCCTGTTTAGACAGTCTCCACTTACGTTCTAGCACTTTACACTTTCTTTTTAGTATCCTGAGTTTGGGCATGTATCATTTCTCAGATAGTATTCTCCTGTTGTGTTTATTTCCTAATCTGAGTTGGGACACATTGGTCCAGTATGTTGGAGATGTAGGTTTTGAAGGCTTTCCACTCCCTTTTGCACAGGGGGTGTCCTTAGGGCATTTAGATCACTTAGAGAGAAGTGGTGTTGAAATGAGTCAGGGGTAACAAGCCTCCAATCTTTCTTTAGCGCTGCTGACGAAGTAGTAGGGCTGGTTAGTTTTGCCGGTAGGCTGAGGGTAAAGGAAATTAAAGAGTGATCTGTCCTGGAAAGGGCCCTGACCTCTAGAATCGAGTGGACTCTTTGTTAGAAAATAGAAGATCCAGGGTGTGCCCAGCAGTGTGCATGGGTCCTTTAACCCACTGTTTTAGCAGCAGAATCTGCATGTCATTTTCCAGATTTTTGCCCACTGGGTTGTTGGTATTTTCAAAATGGACATTGAAGTCCCTCATTGCTTCAAAGTGTTTGTGTTTCAAACATGAAGGGAATAATTGAGAGAGCAATTGAACACTGAAGTCTACTTTGTATCCTGAGGCATTATAGACTACTGCTCCCCCGAGCGTTTTATGGTCACCTCTGGTTACTTGGAATGCTAAGATCTCATGCTCTCCTAACTGTGCCATCGATCTGGGGAGGTAGTTGAACAATACTTAAAAAGAATGGCTATTTCTCCTCCTTTCCGTCACGGACTATTCTGTTTTAATAGTTTATAGTCAGCTGGTAGAGCAATGGCAACATCAGGAAAAGTATTATCGTCTAGCCAAGTCTCTGTGATAAAGGCTAGATCAAGCTTCATCCCAGTTAGTATGTCCCAAATCTCGAGGGAGTGTTTGGGCACTGAACTTTCATTAAAATAAATGCAATTCAGTTGAAGACCAGACTGGTCATCAGTTAATCCATGGGACCATTCAGGCAGTGCCTGGCTGAACCATTTGCAACTGAGGCATGACAAGGACCCTCCATGCTCCCTGGGTAGGATTTACCACAAGACACCTTGTTGCATGCCATGTGATAGACTAATTCAAGGAACAACAAAATAGAAGGGGGTTCCCAGTTGGGATTTTTTGATTAAGGGCAGGCCGAAGGGGTAAAGCAGTACAAAAAGAATAACACACAGAACCCTGCCCAGATCATATATAAAGGTCCTACAAGAGGATCCTACAATTTAAAAACGGGTGACAGGGGGTAGTATTAGAGCCAATTACACATACGGACCTTTTAAATTTCTTTATTTGTCAGCTATTTGGTCAATAACATATTTCTAGAGTTTTCAAATCATTATTTAGATAAAAAAGACATTACATATATAATATACAATATCAAAGAAAACAAGGGTCCAACACACACCGCACTATTCACGATTCAATCCACATTCATATCCTTTCCACTATCTTTCACTCATACTTCCTTTCATACAGGCAAGAAGGTACATCAATGCCGATGAAAGCAATCAAGATGGACACGGTTGCAATGACAAAAGCACAAGGTGGGGCAGACATAAGGTCATCTAGTTCAGATGAAGATCTGCCACCAGCTGGAAATACGCCACAGCGCGTTTCGGTGTAGGGCCCGAATCAGGCCGCACCTTCATCAGGGCGAGGAGGTACCACGGGGTGGGGGGACACACAACAGAAAATACAAAGATATAAATACAAATATAAAAAAACAGCCATCATATACATGTTTTTTTCTTTTTTATGCATTAGTTAATGTCTATGGTCAATGTGTGTAAAGGCTCACAATACTAAGGTCACTCCAAGAACATTTAATTAAATAAATCAAGAAAAAATCATTAAGCGCAAAAGCTCAAGGAACAGGGAACCCATGCATCCATACATTTCATAAATTGTAATCTAGAACAAAGTCACCATTCATTTGTTCAATCTTACAACGGTCTGACGACTGATACGTATATTAGGAGTCCCCCTAAAAACGGTAATTTAGCTTGTGAGAGAGGTGTGACATAAGAACACTCTAATAGGGGGGCTTTCTGTCCCGTTAAAGTGTCCTCAACTAACAGAGCGTCTCTTCTGTGATTAGGTTCAGTATAGTTTAATCCCCCCAAGTAGGACAACAAGGAAAGCAGAATGCTGCTCCCCAGGGATACACGTAGAAAGTGCTTACGAACTGGCTCTCGTAGTAACTTTCAATGGGGAGCCAAAAGGTTCAATTTTTCACAGTTTCTCTGGCTCAACTCACAGGTTCTATATGTCCAGAATGAGAGAAATCAGGGGGAAGGGAAAAGGAAAAAGGACTTAAACCTTATATTCTATCCCGGGCTCATACATAGGGATCACAGTGTCCTTTCGCACCTTAATTACCTGTGAATTAATAGGGTGGAGGTGGTCCTTCAAAGCGTCTTTAGATCCTTAAAACAGGTTTCAATAGTCGTTTCAAGGCACCACACAGTTTAGCCATACAGTCGGGCCTGTAGGGGTGAGACACACAAACGTACAGCATGATCATAGAGGGGCATGGTTCAACCTGATGCATGGCGGCCGTTAGGTCTGATGGTCATTTCCCTAGGACATTCAGCTCTCATGGGATAAGCGTATGGAACTGCACAAGCAAGTGTGGAATGGTTCAACCTTGCGAGCCGCGGATATTCAATTTAACAATAGTTTCCCCGGGGCACTCAATTTGCATGGGACAACAGTAAGGGGCTGAACAGGCAACATAGGTCAGAGCATCAAGATAGGACCATAGGGGCCCAAAATGCGTGATTAACAGCGAATATGGAGCGCATTTTTCTACTAGGTCAGATTCCTTGCGCCCACTCCAGGTCACTCGGGGGGCAAACCTTCCCACACTCAAAACCCGCAGCGCTGATAGGAAGTCATACTCTACCTAAGGCGCAGCAGCTTTCCGGGCGAAAATACTCTAAGAATCGGCAAAACGCAACAGGGTCCTCTTCCGGTTAAAATAAGAGAAATCTAGGGACGAGAGCAAACAGGTTTTTAGGGGCACATATCTAAGGACCAATGGGGCCAAAGATCTAACTTAGGCTCAAACTTTTACCCTAGGGCAGGGGTTCACTTACTCGAATAGCGTGATGAGTAGAAGTCAATGAAATACTCCGTCAAGGGCTCCAGAAGCTCGCGGTCCAAGCACACCGGTAGGCACTACTCTCCCGGCCGGGTTTTGAAATCCCGGGTCAGTTACGAACGCCCACTCATTAGAGTCCAATATTCCAGGTGGACACAGAGAGAGGACTTCACTCGGATTTCTAAGGGGGTGGCCATCTTTAAACTGAAGTTAAATCGCTGGAGTTCCTAGTGGCTGACTTGTGGCATGAAAGAACGCCAGGGACACAAGGACTAATTCAAGGAGTCTTTCCCTGGAGCAGTGGTGCTGCCCGCCGCGGTCTGATTTGAGGAGTGAAGGGGTCCTGGTCCTGTTCGGGCACCGCAGCCCCGTTTTTATGGCTGCCTTTAATTTGATTCAGCAACTAGACGGCTGACCCCCAACAATTCTGCTTCCGGTGACTTCCGGTTTAGCAGCACCTTGGTCCTGATCTCGAGCCCTCCCTCCCAAATACACAAGTGCAGGTAAGCAGAAACACACTTCTTAAGCAGATTCAATTTCAAGTTTTTGGCATTTGTGTAATCTTAGCTAGAAATTTGTCGATTTAAGATACAGGTTAAAAATACAGGTTAAAAGTACGCCAGTATTAAAAACAAGTTTAAGACAGGTTTAAGCAGATAAAGCAATATGGTGAGCTGCCTCACTTAGGTAAAAGCAATCTTTGTTGTTCACCGCACCGCGGCCCCATTTTTATGGCTGCCCATAATTTGCATTCGGCAACTAGACTGCTGACCACCAACAATGCTACTTTTGGTTAGCAGCACCTCGTCCCGATCTCGAGCCCTCCCTCCCTCCCAATTACACAAGTGCAGGTAAGCAGAAACAAGCTTATTAATTAGGTTCAAATTACATTTTTTGGCATTTGTGCAATTTTATCTAGAAGTTTGTCGATTTAAGATACAGGTTAAAAATACAAATTAAAAGTACGCCAGTATTAAAAACAAGTTTAAGACAGGTTTAAGCAGTTAAAGCAATTGGGTGAGCTGTCTCACTTAGGATAAAGCAATCCTTCAACTTTGACTTGGAGATGCCACAGAAGGCTTCTCCTATACATGATCAGGACCCTTCTATACAGCCGTGCCCCATTCACAGTGGAAGAAAGACCCATCTTGAATCCTGTCAGGCAGGAGGCGTTTTCATCTATATAGTGGAGTGGCTAAGGAGCTGAAGACAGGCCTGCCTAATGGCAGAATGGTTTCGCCTTACAGAAAAAGGTACTCCTGGGGGATTTTATAATAAGACATAGAGGAAGTGGTGCAAAATGTGGTCGTTGGACTATGAGAAAAGAGTTAGGATGGATGGCAGCATTTATCCAATCAGTGGCCAGTGCATAGAATACATCTATCACTTTAACTGCCACCATCGTATATCATTCCTGGACATTAGAAATCTCCACCTGAAGAAGTAGGCCCTGGTGGAAGAAAACATATTCCTACTGGAATAATAGGACTCATTCAAGACCCCTGACTCCTACTGGCATCCAGGTACTTGAACTATTCTTCAAGGTCCAAGTGGTTAGCCTTCAGTTTGCCTGCTTCATCAACACAAAAGCAGAAAGACTCCTGATTCCAAGAGGGCCCAGCTGAACACAGAGGTCTGGACACTGCAGAAGACATGACTTTTGAGACACTGGGTGCCAAGAAGCCTTGCCTAATGACTGGGGGCTCCAGGATCAACCATAAATACCTTTTCCAGCATATGGGCAAAAGAACAATGTCATTTTTTCTACCTCTGGAGGACCAGGGCAAGGTGCATAGGAATTTTGAACCCTAGCTGGCTAAAATCACCAGGTTTGTTCCACTTAGAGTTTTTGGCGACACTGACAACACCTTGCAGTAAAGGTGTCCAGCCTTTTAGCACCTTGCCTGGCTACAGATTCAAGCCTTGCCTCACCAGTTTATTTTGACTTTCAAATCAGTGACTAAGTCTGAAGGTAACCATGGACTAGTGCAAGGTGGCAAATCTCCATGATCAGCAAGGCACTAACAGAATTCTAAAAATCCAGCTTTCCCAGCTCAGCGCTCTTAATAGTTAAACTAGCTTTTCAGCTTCAGGGAAAGCCTAACAATGATATATCCAGCTTCAAAGGGCCCTCGTCAGCCACATCCTTGGACCTTTCCAGCTGGATGATTTTGATTTCCATTTCATAGACTGAGATCACAGGAAAAAAATCTGACTGGGACTATCCACTTGGCATATCCAACTTTTGCTCCATTGCAGTTGCCTGAAATCATGCCTAGGCCCTAGTCAACCATTCTAATTCCCATGATAAACTTTTGAGGATTTTTGTGTCTTTTTGCTCATTAATTTTTTTTCTATTTTTCTAAATTGGTTTGCACAGTTTATTGTGCTTTTCTCTTTATGTTAAAATTGTTGGCACTGATTAAATTGATCATATATTAGTTTTGGCACTACCTGCTACTTGAGCCATAGCTTCCAGGGGCTGAGCAGAGATTTGCTCAGAACTTTGTTTTAATCTAACCAGGTTGTGTTAATTATATTAGTAACCCCTCTGCCCCCCATATTAAGAAACCAATTTCTGACATATATGGATGAATGAAAACTTCACAACTCAGAGCAATCTGCCGCCCCCTTATTAAATAGATTCTGCTCCCGTTAAGAATATAATTAATGGATTACCCCATATTTCAAAAGTGTGCACTGGGTTATCTGGAGCCTGTCATACATTGATCCTACTGAAGATATGGCAGTCTATTTTCAGTAATCCACAATGCTCCCGTGCACATGCTGTGCCTACGCATTTGTAATCTGGGGCCAGATGTAGGAGCCTAAATACCGGTCGGTAATGGACGATTTCGGCCGTTACCGACCGGTATTTAAGAATCGGCATGTAGGGGCATATTTTTACAGAATCTGTAAATTTACCGATTCAGTAAATTTACCGATTCTGTAAAATACCGAATCGGTATTTTTACTGATTTGGTAAATCTCAGATGTAGGTGGGACTCTTCTGAGTCCCAAAGGCTCTACAAATTCGGTATTTTACCACCCAATCCAATTGGGTGTTAAAATACCGAATCCAGGTGTGTATGCACATGTGTGCATGCACACCTAGCCATGTGACAGACAGACATGCCCTTAGGGCATGTCTGTGTGCCACATGGCGCACATGCCTATTTTTGGGGTGCCAGAGGATGTCAAAGTGACACCCCCTGCCCCTTGCTGGAATTCGGTATTTACCGATTCGGTAATTACCGAATCGGTATTTCCCATTGATTCCTATGGGCTTCACAGCCCATAGGAATCAATAGGAAATACCGATTCGGTATTTACCGAATCGGTAAATACCGAATTTTAACGATTCGGTATTTCCACATCTGGAAATACCTACATCTCCCCCTTAATATTTACCGATTCATAAATACCGAATCGGTAAAATTCGGTATTTATGAATCGGTAAATATCATTTACCTACATCTAGCCCCTGATCTTTCTCCTTTACATGATCTCTAGTGCTACAAAAATGAGTCAAAGGCAGAACATTGGGCGTTATAAATAGTGCACTAGAAGTCAAAGAGCACAATTTTTATGTCAGTCTTAACAAAATGAAGGCGCCTTTGACTCCCGATTCGGAGGAAGGAGCATATGCATCTTGTTTGACCATAAGGGACGCACCTTGATGAAAGAGTGACCGAGGGGTTATCTGTGCCCTTCTTCCATGCAGGGCCAGACTGGGAACCAAAACCGGCCCTGGCAAAGTGCTCGGCCGGCCCCCCAGGAGGTTGGGGGTGCGGCCAGCTGTTTTCCATAGCTGGTATCAGCCGATTTAGTTACAGCGGCAGATATTGCAGCTATGCTGCCAAAACGGCCCTTTGACAAAATCGGCCCCTAGGGCTCCCCAAACCGGCCCGCATCTCTGACGGCCCACCGGAGAAATGCCTGGTGCCAGCTATGGCCAGTCCGACCCTGCTTCCATACGGCGTAGAAGACCCAACTTGGGGCATTTGAAAGCCAGATTAGTTAAGAGGTAGACACAGGTCACTCTTTCTTAGAGGCAATGCTGAATGCATGATTGCATTCTAGGATCCTGTACTCAATTGAGCCAAAAGACAGAAACATGTTGACAATAACAGTGATGATGGGGTTCTAAATCCCCTTATCTCCACAATTGATTTTAGCACCAAGTGTCATGTCTAGGGAATACATTGTTTTTAGGTAGCCACATTGGTTTTAACACACTTAAATCACGGGTCCATTCTTAGTTAGAAGTGCCTCCCTGACTCCAGGTGAAGTCCCTCTCTCCATCAAACTGGGTTTTTGGTGAGTGTGGTTTGTCCTATTATGAAGCATGACACCTGGTGGTGCTTGAGGTCAATCCGTTCCATTTTTGCATATGTCCAATACTTATACTGAGTAGTGTTGGGAGGGATACATCCCTTACTGCTAATATTTAAAAAATTTCTGGGGGAGCTTATTTAGTATACGTATGAGTATACGTATGAGTAATGCAGAATACCATTAATAAAATAAGAAAGTGTTGGTATGATCTGCGCTCATGCACAAAAGAAACGGTGGCAAATAGACTTGCGAGGTCCATGAAACAGGCAGGGGTCCCTCCTCCCAGGCACCTCCAACACCTCTGGAAGTCCTGTCAGAAAGCACCTTTAAGCCAGAAAGTATAGTTGGGCTTTCATAATTGCTGGGCTTTCAGAAATCGATACCTCTGCCCCAGCCATTACATCCAAAGGTAAGTGTGAATTATGAAATTATTTCTTGTAAGGTGTAATAGCTATCCAAATAATATTCCACGTCAGTAGCATTTAATAAAAATAAATCTTGATAAATGCATATTATTACCATTATGATGCATTCTGAGATATGTATCCATATACTTTAGACTTTTCTACCAATAACTTCTAACTTTAAAAAAAACTTTAACAGACGTTTATGAACAGTTAAAAAACAAATGTAAAGTAATTTAGTTAAAAACAAATCAAATTTCAAATCTTTATTTCGATCAAGAAGATCATAAAAGATATACAATAGCACATCATTTAAAAAGAAATTTCGAAGCATCAATAATTCATTTGTGTTGGATACATAATTTTAAAAGATATTAAAATGTAAATAGCAATGTATCAAGGAAGAGAAATTTTCAAGAATCTCCTGCCATCTTTAAATAGCGAATTCGGGCATGCTACATTGCTGTTAAAAACTTGGCTAGGGCAAACACAGTTGGTGGGGATAAATCTGTTTTTAGAACTCTAAATGCGAGGAGAAATGTTCTAAAACCCAAGTTTCTAAGCAGGGGGACGAGCCAGAATTGCCTGCTTTTTCGGTAGGCTCGACAGAAAAAGATAACATGTACTTCGTTCTCCTTGGTGTGAGCACAAGCAGGGCACTTCTCATTTGGGGGCCGACCAGACCATGCTGTGGTGAAAGACATTAGAGGTAGTGTCCCAAACCTCCATTGCAGAAATAGTTTTCTTGTTAAAACAGGAGACATTCCGTCCAGGACACTTTCAAAATTATAAGAATCTTTGATTGTAATGAAACGATGTGTCAGGGAACCCTCTCGTGCACTGTCCAGGACTCTGGAAAGCATTTTATCATAATATACTCTAGAGAGTACTTTCCTTGGAATCCTGGTACTCGTTCGTTCTGGATGGGACCACAATTCTGGTATTCCAATGGTCTCACATGTTCTCTTGATGTATTTTAGCCAAGGGACCATGGTTGCATTGGGTAGAGATAAATATTCCTGAAGCTCAGCTCGATAGGAGGTGAGGTCTTGGCTACTCCAAATGCGACGCCAGAATAATAGGGGTTTGAGCCCTAGTTCCTCCGTGATGGGCCTCAGACCCAGGTCCAATCTCAGAGGCAGGAGTGGGGTGCTTGGCGGAAGAGCGGTCAACTGCCTTAAAAATTTGTTTTCTGTGGTTTGCAAATTGGAGGATGAGGTGTAGCCCCACAGCTCTCCCCCATACGTTACTCCCGCCCGCGCCTGAGCTTTGTATATTTGAATGGCAGGGGTCAGGGGGCGATAGATTGACTTAGTTGCGATTCTCATAATGCCACCCGCCTTCTGGGCCAGCTTCATGTTCGCTTTGGTCTGATGAGCCCCCCACGTGAGGTTTTGGTTTAGAGTAATCCCCAAATACTCTATTGTAAGAACCCTTTCCAGTCGTACTGTGCCAAGCAAAGGATTTGGGCGTTTCTGGGACTTGGGATTTAAGATCATAAATTTTGTTTTTTGTGGGTTGATTTCAAGACCCCTTTCTGTGCAAAACTCTAGGAAGCCATCAAGCACCCTCTGTATGCCCATAGGGGTTTTGGACAGCAGCAGGGTGTCATCCGCAAACATAATTGCGGGCACCCTGCTGCCAGTCAGTTTTGGGGCATCGGTATTGGCAATCCCGGTCAGGTGTGCGATTACACCATTCACAAAGAGGCAGAACAGGGTCGGTGCGAGCACACAGCCCTGCCTCACCCCTCTGCAAACGGGGAATCTTTTGGTTAGTTTACCACTTCTCCCACACCTGACCCTTGCGAAGTTGTTATGGTGTAATTTTATCAGAATTGCAAGGATGTCTTTTGGGACGCCTAACTCTGCCATTACCTCCCACAGTTTTGATCTTGGCACTAGATCGAAGGCGGCACATAAATCCACAAAAACCGTGTATAACGTGCCGCCCTCGATAAGTGCAGTCCTCCAGTACATAAGGTTCAGTCTAAGGACTTGGTCGATAGTGGAGACCCCCCTCCTAAATCCTGCCTGGTATGGACTAAGAGTGTCCGTCTCCTCCAACCAATTCTGCAACCGATCCAATATTAGCCTACCGAAGAGTTTCTGTGAAACGTCGATAAGGCTTATCGGACGATAGTTGGCTGGGAGCAGGGGGGATCACTTTTTAAATATTGGGACCACCTCTGCGCCCAGCCAAGTATCGGGGACCTCCATGCCTTTGAGAACCGCATTAAATATCAACAGGAGGTACGGGGCCCATATCCCTGGTTCCTGCTTAAAAAGATCTCCTGGGACCCTGTCCAGACCTGGAGCTTTCCCTCCTGCCAACCCCGCAATTGCAGCACGGACTTCTTTTTCTGTGAAGGGTTCGCCCTCCTGATCACTCAGAATGATGCAATGGGGGGTGCTCTGGGACGCATCCTCCATTGCGTATAGGGATTGGTAATGCTCCTGCCATATGCCAGGGGCTATGTTGGGTTCGAATGCTGGGGGGAGATCTTCTGACCCCTGATTAACCAGCCGCCAGAATTTGCGAGAATCTTTAACAGCTAGCGCCCCAGAGAGGTCCTCCCAATATTTATGATCCCATTCGGCCCTAGCGTTTGCCAACAATGTCTTATGGGCCCGTCTTTTGGCTTGTATCAACTCCCGACATCCCCGCGCTTTGATTGCGAGTAGGAGCTCTCGCTTTGAGTCCCGGCATGTGGCATTATACCAGGACTTTTTGTATGTCTCCTTGGTTTTGCCTGCTCCTTTGAAAAATAGGTCTAACTCCAAGGTATTTATTAGTTCTTCGTGGATTTGCCACAATTGTTCTCTATTTTCCTCCTTATCTAATTCCTTTGCATGAATAAATGCTTTTTCAAGCACTGGGGTGATTCTAGCATAAAGCCTGGGAAGTTTAACGTCACTTGAGGCCAATTTCGCCCACCTCACTCTCCTCCTATTATTCTCCAGGAGTAATCCTGTGATTACATTCTCTTTGTCCAGTCCCGTGTCCTCGATGCCTGGCATGGCATATTCGAGTTCGAGGGCATTATGGTCACTATCCACTCTATCCAATACCCTAAAGTCGATAATACGTGACCAACATGACAGTTGGACTAGGACGTAATCAAGTCTGGATTCGCTCCCTGGTTTATTAAAAGTGTGGTTACTTGGGTTATCTGATTTTGTACGCCCATTATATGCTCTTATACCGTGGTTGAGGGTGAGTGCAGTTATCTGGAGAGCAAGGGGAGTCCAGGCTCTTGGTGGGGGTGCCACCGTAGATGGTATCAGCCATCTTGAATCCTCTTCTTGAGAGGGTGTATCGAGCAGGCCAGGGAGTGGCTCAAAATGTGAGTTGAAATCCCCTGCGACCACGTAGGGGAGGTCCCTTGGGATTTCACTCAGAAAGGCCGAAAGTTCATCAATGGTATTCGATTCACACGATATGGCAACCGGTCTCGAATAAACATTTATAACCATCAGCTTAGCGAGGTTAGGCCATTCTAACAGGACAGGTAATATATCCTCAGAGTCGACAGCTGAGCACCTGGCCTTGCAGCCCAAATGGGATGCAATCATGGTTATCAGCCCTCCTGACGGACGTCCCCTTCCCCCCCATTTGGCTTTTTTGAAAACACTGCGAACCCCAGGCATAAATACTCCTCTCTTGCCCATGTTTCTTGGAAGAGGCAGATGCTTTTTGAGCTAATGAACGACAGCCACTCCGGGCATTCCATTTTGTTACCAAGGCCAGCTATGTTCCATGAAATCATGTTAAGTGCGGCAAGTCTTAAAGATGGCAACTCAATACTGGAGAGGTTATACTCCGTGATTGCGGGATTTGGGCTTACCATTATGTTTTGGGACAGTTCTCCCATTGTAGCCACTATGTTACTAGGATTGCCCTCTGGCTCTGCTGTGGGGTTTCCGAGGTCTTGGGCCAGGGTATTTTCTTTGGGGACAATTGTCAGTTCTATTGGGGAATGGGTTTGTTCCCGAGGGACGGAACTATTCTCTATGTGGTCTGTTAGGTGAGGACAGTCCTTGGCCCTAGCATTAAAGTGGGATAGTCAGTCAACCATTTCGAGGCTGCTGTATCTATTAGAAGTTGGGAGGTAGGCAGGGTGATGCATTCTATGTGGCCCTGGAACTCCTCTCGGTCTTCCACCCCAACCACCCCTCCTCTTAGTGCTATACTCCCACCCTTCATCATCTCCATAGGTTGGTAAGTACTCAGGCAGCGTACTCCTCTGATAGTGAGGCTCCCTCCTGCCTACATTATTGCTCTCCCAATCTCCCAATAACTCCTGGTGATACCCCCATCTTGGATCTTCTGTTATGTACATGCTTGATGGGTAGAAGGATGAGAGAGGGAGAGCCTTGATGAGGTTCCCTTGGTCATCAGGGGGCCAGCTACAGATGTACGAGGCTGTCCTCGGTTCCCTGAAACTGACCACAATGCAGTCACCTCTAGTTGTCTTTCTCCGATTTCCCACCCAAGCAACACGTCTCACCATGAGAACATCGCTGGTTGTGCCTTGCGGAAGAGGTCTATATAAAGACAGCCAGTTAACGACTTTGTTCTTAAGTGAAGCAGTCGTCTCTATGGCAGTGGGAGATAATTCAGGTGCGCCCACCAGGATCACTATGTAGGGGGACGCCTCGGGTGGTAGGTTAACAGTTTTGGTATTGCGAGATTTATTTTGCATATTATCTGGAGGTCTTGTGTCACACTTTGTTTTATCCAGAGGATAGGGATTTTCTATGAGCTTTGTAGATGTGTTGGGTGGTGGTGGTTTCGGCGTCTGGGTTTGTGTGGGTGGTGGAGTTTTGTTTGGGATAACGGATGGTTGGGGAATATTATTTTGGCTAGGTTTATGTTGTATATTTAAAGGAGTGAGTAACCCAGTTTTTTTAACTAGAGTTGTGGGGTCTGTACTCTTATTGGACTTTTGGACTAAACCCCCTTTGGCTCCCTTGATTTCTGTTTTGAGGTTGTCTGCCAGCTGGATTGTGGATTTTTCAATGTTCACCAGCCTGGCTTCGATCTTTATCAGCCGAGCTTCTAGTGGGCTTAGGAGTGATCTTAACAGTGTGCCTATATCTGCAAGTGTAATTTCCTCGTTGGAAGATACTATTGAGAAATCAGTTTTACATTTGTTCTCAACAATAAAAAAAACATTTCAGCTGTTAGATTCAACTTACTTTCATTTTTTTTATATATCACAGATGTTTCATCCACATGAAGTGAAGATTCCGAGCAGGACCACTTCAAGACACTTCGTCACCCACGGAGGAAAATAATGCACTCACACCAACGCCACATCACCTGTGCCTTCCAGACATAGAGCAGCAGTCTCTCCTTTTCCAGATTTTCCTCAGGAGTCAGAGGACCAACAACAGCCATGGAGACAGGACAGCATGCCGGAAGAGGGAGACGCATGCTCAGGATAATTTCTGCGACTATTCATTGTTTTTAGACTGCGAGGTTCAGGAGCTGTTCGTTTTATAGCTTTGTCTGCTTTTGGTGGCTCGGAGGCCTCAATATTGGCTGTGCAGCACCTACTGAATAAGATCAAAAGATGGGTAACACAGTTTGTGTCTGTAAATGAAAGCATTAGAATCATCAGTGTATGTGTCGATTAGATGGGTTCACAACGTCTGTTCTCTGGCTGACACATGCTACTGCCATGTTATCAAGGCGCACAGCCAACATGCTGGTAGAGATGGGTCACTCCAGTTGGGATGATGCACATGGCCTTGTTCAAGTCATCGATATTTTAGAAAATATACAAACCTCACAAATCTCTGCCAGTGCTGAATTAAGTGGTGGTGAAAGGGCTTCCAGCCTCAGCAGCATCTCTGTATCAGAAGCCATGACCAAGCGTCTTACTCAAAGAAAAACTGCAGGTAGTAAGGTATCAGGAACTGATAATGTTGAGACCACAGAAAGGGACAGTGCTATGAGAAGGAGAAAGAAGCCTTAGCATAATGTTTTTCTATTACTTATTTATTCCCATTTGATACAAATTTATTTTCCGGAACACTGGATTTTTGTTCGATGATAAAAATCAGGGGTAATATACCTAAACCTGAAGGAAAGATAATAAAAAGTTAAGGTAAAAGCAGCATTGTTGTGCAGATTTTCTTTATTACTCTTAATTTGATATTTACTTTAGATATATTTCCTAGTTATCTCTGCACGCTGTGCTCTTCCTTTTCCTGTCCTCGAGCCAACCTGAGGGTGATGTTGTGGTTTTAACAGATCATTTTCATCCATGTCTGACAAGCTGATGGGCATTCCTCTTTGTGTGTTTATGTTTTGCAATGTAACACGTTACTACTATCTTGCAGCTTTTCTCTGGGGTATATTGGAGTGCCCACAACTTTTATGGAGGCAACGTAAATTACTTGTCACCAGCCAAAATGTGCACTCAATCACAATTTGTTTGGATTTATGGGATAGCGTTGTCATGCCACTCACTTTTGTTGCAGGGTTAAGATACGGTGTTAAAATCCAGAAGAGCAAAGCATAAGGACTATCTCATACATTGTTAAAGTGAAAAATAGTTGAAAAACAAAATGGATGGCCACATTCAGCGTGTACCTATGTAAAGTTGTTAAAATTACCAAGTAAATATTTTTATTTTATTTTTATTTATTTTTTTATTCCTCATTAGCCTTTACGCCACCCTTGTTCAGTAGTCTCCGCCCTGGGCTTTATCTCAATATGCTGGCTGTGGACTCGAGTATGTGCAGCTCTCCAGCCCGGACTGGGCCACAATCTCCTATACCACCATGTGTCTATTATAACACAGCCACACCGGAGGCCGCGACTCGATTCTTCCACTCCGCCTTCACGAAGGACGGACCTATTCCACCGGCCTGCGAGATAGGCTGAGGCCTTAATCATAGGAACTTTCCATTATATACTAGTCTCTTATCCTGTGCCCAAACACAGGTCTGCCTATTATCCAAAATGTTCCAAAAAGAGTAGCCAAAATCTCTGTTTCCTATTTATCAGACCTTTAGAATCTAGTGTCGCAAAATATCTCATGCTATTTAACCAATCCATGAGTGTCGGTGTCTTAGCTTCTACCCAAACTTTACAGATTTCCCTACGGGCTAGCAGTACCCCATAAAAAACTATCTTTACTTTATCATTTATTCTGTTATCAAATAGGTCAAGTCTCCCGGTAATAATTAGTTCATGGCTTACCTCTATCGTGTGGCCGATTGATTGTGATAGACAGTTGCTTACCATCTCCCAAAATTCCCTGATGTTTAAACACTCCACAAACATGTGCAAGTCATCCACATTTATATTTCCGCATTTTGGGCATTCAACCCGTCCTCCGGCTTTAAACTTCGATAGTCTGTGGGGAGTCCAATAAGCTCTATGGATAGTAAAGAGAACATTTCTCCTTAAATTTGCAGATTTAACTGTTTTATATAGTATAGTCATCATTACTTGCCATTGATTTTCTGTGGCGATGTCCGGCAAGCAATCCCTCCATAATTGTTCCGGCAGTGTAAACGGGCCGTCTTCCATTTCCACCATTGCCCAGTACCACATCGCAACTTCTTTCTTGAATGTTTGTGAGGAAAATGTCTTGTCTTCAAAGTCACTTTGAAGTCCTACAACAATATCCATCTTGTTTGCCCAGCTTTGTATCTGCATGTACTTAAACTTAGATAACCCTTGCCCCCACAGCTGTGCCGCTTGTGTCCAACCAATCAATGCTCCCTCCGGAAATAGATCTCCCCAAGTTTTTAATCCTGCTGTTTTTAACGGGACAGCCAATGCGTCTTCTGCCCATAACGGTGATCCTGGTGTGTCCCATATGGATGCCCTGTATCCAAAATAGGTCAACTTTGCTAGTTTCCTAATTTTATACCAGAGCTCTGCTGCCTCCCGTAGGGTTTTTAATCTCACCTTTTTGAAATATTTTGGGTCTGAAAATTTATACATGAATCCATCTTCATTATGGTTACTCAATCTCAACATAGCCAGAAAAATACGCCCAATAGTTGTAGCTTTTGGTATTCCCATTAGTTCTCTCAAGTTCTTTAAACGAAAAGCCCAGTCATATAACAAAAAATCTGGGGCTGCTAACCCTCCCTTGCCCCATCTTCTTCTAATTTTTTTCCAGGATAAGCGAACTGCTTTAGTAGCCCATATAAAAGAACAAATTTCACTTTGTAGTCTCTTAAGCCCTTTCTTGTCAAAGTCCCAGGGAATTGTTTCAAACAGAAATGTAAGCTTTGGTAGGATCACCATTTTAATCAAATTGGTACGACCAATCAGAGTGAGAGGTAAATGACTCCAACCTCGCAATGTCTCCCCTATTTCTTTTTTCACCCCTGAAAAAATGATTTTTGTTAATTCCGCTGTATTCTGTGTTATTCTCACTCCCAGATATCTCATCTCCTTCTTACATTTAAAGTTCTCAGTATCCAAGTTCCATGCCATTAGTTCTGTTTTGCTTTCATTAATTTCATATCCTGAAACTTTGCCAAATTCTTTAGTGAGCTTAAAAATATTTCCCATGGATTCTTTCAAATTTGAAGTAAAAATAATAATGTCATCCGCATAAAGACCAATCTTCTTATTCCACTCGCCTGCCCTAAAAGGAGCTATTGCATCCATAGCTCTAATCTTACTAGCAAGCGGCTCTATATATAAATTAAATAATAAAGGGGAAATTGGACATCCCTGGCGGGTGCCCCTCATTATTCTGAAAGAGGATGTCAAAATACCGTTTACCAGCACCTTGGAAGTGGGAGAGCTGTACAATGATAACAACGTATTAGTGTAGCATGGGCCTAAACCTAGATGTTGAATAAGCTTCTTCAGATATTGCCAATTCACGCGATCAAATGCCTTGGCGGCGTCCAGGGCAATAAGAGCAAGAGGGAGATTAAAAACTGTCGCCATATCTATTGCGCCAACCACTGAGAAGGTAAGTTCTTTTAAATATCTACCCTTCATAAAACCCTTTTGGTCATCATGTACTAAAAGTGGAATAACTAAACTTAATCTATCGGCCATGATTTTAGTAAACAGTTTATAATCATTATTTAATAATGATATTGGCCTGTAAGCATCTAAGTATTTGGGTAATTTGCCGGGTTTTGGGACCAGTACTATAACTGCCTCATTCCAAGACTTCGGCATTGCTATGTCTCCTCTAAAGATGTTGTTAAAAACTTGCTGTAAGAAAGGAGCAATTAAACCAATCAGAGTTTTATAAACTTCTAGAGGAAGACCATCTGGCCCCGGAGCTTTACCCCTCTTACCCTTCTTAATAGCTTTTTCCACCTCTACCAGTGAGATTTCTGAATTTAGAATCTGTTTATATTGAGTTGGAAGTGGGCTTATTAACTGTACCCATTCTGTTATCTCTTGTGAATCTGGTACTAACTCCTCCTTATAAACTGTGGAGAAATACTCGTAAAAAACTTCTGAAATCTCTCCACTATCTGTAATATCTGTATCTCCGTCTACTCTTATTTCTTTGATGAAGTTTCGAACCCGATCTTTCTTTGCTTTCCACGCCAAAAGTTTACTGCACCCTTCTCCATAGCTAAAATGTGCCAAATTACTAGCATCCCACTTCTCTTTGTTTCTTGCTGCAAGAACTGTGGCTAATTCAGTCCTCAATTTTGATATATTTAGGATAGCCTGATCTCTTAGCTGCTGCTCTTCTTCTCCCACAATCTTAGCCTCGTTCTGTCTAATCTCTTCTTCCAGGTCCAAAATTCTACTGTAATATATCCTTCTCTTCTTCGCACCTAAGGCTCCCAGCCTCCCCCTCAAAAAAGCCTTACATGTGTCCCATACCACATCCAACTTAGCAGAGTCCACATTTACATTCAGGAAAGCATCCAATTCGCCTACTACGATTTCTACAGCTTCTTGGTCTAACAGGATTGTACGATCCAATCTCCAAACTGGTTCACAAGTTTTTTGGCCAAATATCAAATGCAGGTGGATAGCTGAATGGTCTGATAGATGTACCCCTACATGATTGATGTTTGTGACATACTCCACCATCCTTAAATCTAACAAGACATAGTCTATCCTGGACCTATGTCTATACTTTTGGTTATAATATGTGTAACCCATCTTCTTGCCTGATTTAATACGCCATATATCGCACATTCCATATTGTATTAATAGCTCTTTTACTCTGTTAGACATCTTAACATTACTCTGTGCTCTCTTTCCTGAACGATCCAGATCTTTATCCATTACCGTGTTGAAATCTCCTGCCATAACTATGTCTCCAGAAAAACTCAATAATTCTGATGCTAATTTGTCCAAAGGGGCCAAATCATCAATGTTTGGCCCATAATACCCAACCAATACAAGGTGTTTCCCAGCAACCATAGCCTGTACTATGAGCCACCTCCCTCCAGGATCTCCCGCCATAGCGCAAAAAGAGAACTGAACTCCTGCCCTAACTAAAATTGCAACCCCTTTAGTCACCATAGTCTGTGGTGTATAATATTTATATGCTATCCATTTCTGTGTACCAAACATAGCCTTACTTTCCTCTTCATTTAAGTGGGTCTCTTGCAAAATAATTATATGAGCCAATGTATCCTCCAAGTATTTAAAAATAATCCTTCTCCTGGATTTCACTCTTAGCCCGTTAACATTCCAGGACAAAATTTTTACTTCTTTCTTATCAGCCCCCGTCATTCTCCTTAAAAAACCAGCTAATCTCTACATCACTGGTGGCCCATTGGCATCTGAGGATTATTTTTTTGATGTTTTCCCTTTTCGTTTCCCCCCCCCCTTCCCCCATCCCCCCTCCCTCTGGAAAACCCTTCCCGTCTATCCATGGCCATAGGCCTTATGAGTGCAAAGGTGGTGGTGCTTCTCTAGAACCGAAAATATCCTATATGTTTGCTGTCTCTTGGCTATTACTAAGAAAGAGTCATTACAGTCCCTGATTTACAGTAGATACTTCTCGTGATAACTCTGTGCATCTTTCAATAAAATCATCAACATCCTCAACAAATCGAAAAGAGTGCATCTTGTTCCGCCACATAACTTTGAGAAATGCCGGAAATTTGAGCTGGACTGTAGCGCCCAGACTCCTTAGAGGCTCCATTCTCTTTCCCATCTCCCACTGTCTATTTGCCGTTACGGGAGACAAATCTGATCTAATCTCTACCTTTGTTCCATTAATTGTTAGAGATTTCTTTTTCAAGGCTGCAGACAAGATACTCTCTTTTAAATTATATGTCAAGAAATTAATTAAGATTTTTCTTGGTTTAGTCCTATTTGAGTTCAGCCTAAAAGGATCTCGATGTACCCTCTGTATATCGGCAAAGATAGTTTCTTCGTCTACCTCTAACTCTAGCTCTGTACTTAAAATATGTGCCACATATCTTTTTATATCTGTCCCTTCACTTTTTTCGGGTAGCTTCAAGATTTTTAAATTATTGCGTCTCTGCATATTTTCTAGGCGCTCCATCCTTTCATCCTGAGCTCTACCTAAGAATTTAATGTCTTCGATTTCTTTTTGATTCGCGACTACCTCTTCGCGGAGTTTCTTTGGCTCTAACTCCAGAACCTCTGTGCGCTGATTTAACTCGCTAAATTTGGCCTCCAAACTATTACATGAAGCCTGGATATTTGCCTGATTAGCTCTCACAACATGGAAACCTTCCTTCATGTCTCTATCTAGTTTTCTCAAAAGAGTGACTATATATGTGTCTGGGTTATCTAGATTGTGTGGAATAACCTCCTCTTGGTCAGGCATCCCTGTATTTTCCCCAGAATGCTTACTGTTCTCTTGTGGTGAAGACTCCTGTGCCCCCGCCATGTCTTCTAAAACCACTCCAGAAGTCTCCGTATTTTCGCTGCTCGATATACTTTTCACAGCTTTATCTGCCTCACTTCCGTCAGCCATATTCTCCTCTCCCTCCCCTTCTTCCTGACTGAGACCTCCCAAATCTTCCACTAAAACTTGATATCTATTGGGACTCAATGGAAGGATCTGGCCCTGCTCAAAAACCTCCTTATCAATGTTTGGTCGCAAGATTAGTGTTTTTGGGATTGTTTTAAAGTAAGCGTTAAGGGAAGGAGAAGGGACTACTTTAAGCTTTCCTTTTTTATCTAAAACAGCGTTGTGTCGTTTTAATGGCCTGCCTCGAGTCTGTGCTTTCCTCTCTTTAAGCTTCTCTGGCAGTCTTTGTGTATCTCCTGACTCTGCTTTATTTGTGTTAGCCGAGCCTGCACTTCTTAGCGCGTATGCCGCTTTCCCTAAATCCACTCTCGTCCTCGTCCTCGTTTTTACACTAATGTCTTCATGTGGAGAAATCTGCTTGTTATTTCCTGTTTTAGCACACAGCTCGTGTGTGTATTCGATTCCTTTGCCTCGCCCGCCCCCGGCTCTCAGAGTGATCTTTGCAGCCGCCCTTCTCCCCCTTCCTACCTCCTGGGCAGCCCTTGTCCAGCCGACAGCGGCTTCTGTTACAGAGCTCACCTCTGAGCTCGTCTCTTCCGCGGCGTCCCTGCTGACCTCTAACCCCGCCTCCAGAGGCTCGCCGTCCTCTCCTGCAGGCACCGCAATTTTCGTCTCCATGCGTTTACTGCTACACAGAGAGGCGCATAGGAAAAAAAAAAACAGGAAACTTTTCTCGTAGTCGTCCTGCTCAGCCTAGCCCGGCCAGCCCAATTCCACAGTCTTTCTCGCTGCTCTCCGCGATTCTCCGAGCCACGAAACAGCCGCAAACAGCTCCTCATTGCACCTCTGAACACCACCACCTCCGTGCACTCGCGACCCGCAACTAGCCGGCCGCCATGTTTTCCCCAAAAATGTAAGATTTTGTACATCTTACCAAGTAAATATTGTCTCCAAATTCTCCTATATGAAGTCATGTGCAAACACACTATGCCTAAACATACAAGAATGATGAATACTTCTAGGAAATCTTGCCACTATATCCGAATCATGCATTGCAAACAACTTGGATGTTTAGAGAATGTGCATTCTTTCTGTTTCTAAAACAAACTCATTAGCTGATGGTGGGCACATTGGAACATGATTTCCATTGATACATCCAATGTCATAGAGAAATTGTGCTATTTGATAAAGTTGTAACTTGGTTAATTGCAATGTCTGTGTAGTTGATGGAAATGAAATACAAGTATTACTTTTCAATGGCATTGCATCAGGAAAAGCTATGAAAAAGTGGGAGAATGCACTTTGGGCTGCAGCAATTACACCTTGGTACCTCCCAAAGGCAGTGAGGTGCAGTGAGCATAATATTTGGGCATAGGTGGGAATTGGATCACTCCTGAGAGTGTTCCTCTTTAGTTGAGGCTTAATTACAGCAATGCGATCTAAAATGAGTGTATTATTTAGCCTGAATGTGTCTAATATTTCTTCCTCTGCCTTTTGAAAAAGAGTAACTCTAAATTTGCACTCTTGTCTCCTCAGCCTTCTCCGCAAACCAGCCACTATCCTCATCCTCCTTGCAATCACATACAAAGTAGCGATTGAGGAAAACGGTGATGCTTTTGGAGGCTGTTTATATAGGTTGTACCTGGTTACCACATGTTGAGAGTTGGTGGTAACTTGCACGCGCAAAACTAGCATTCTGTGACTAGTCGCCATTTGCAAATGCTTACACATTTTAATTGTGATTCAGTAATATCAAATCGTAAAATGTAACTCTATATTTGGAAACGCTAAAGTGGTTCTACATGTACCCAGGGCCTGTAAATGAAATACTACTAGTGGACGTGCAGGCCTGATTGTGCCACCCACTTAAGTAGCTCTTTAAACATGTTTCAGACCTGCCATTGCAGCTTGCGTGCATTTTGTACTGCCATTTCAACCTGACAAAATAAAACTTTCCAGGCCCAAACCTTACATTTTAATACATATAAGTCACCCCTAGGGTAGGCCTTAGACAGCCCAGAGGGCAGGGTACAATGCATTCAAAAAGTAAGACCTGTATTTTTAAGTTTTACTTCATATTAGTGAAAAACTCTTACATTGGATTTTCACTTCTACAAGGCCCCCCTCTCCCATAGGAAAACATTTGAGTTACCTTTTACTTAATAAGCTGTAATTTCCAAATGGGAGCAATCATAGACTATGTCCTGCCTCCACACAAAGGACTTAATACCCCCTGTAGTTAGTATGGAGCCATGAAGGCAGGACACCTGTTCCCTTCAAAGGCATGTCTCTAGCAGCTTCTCCCCACTTTAGAGGCACAACTGTCTATAAATATTGGACCTGCATCTCTGAACCCAGAACCCAGGATGACTCCAAGGGCTAGTTGTCTGGCCTCCTGATGAAAAGCCTCAGGGACATAATAGGCTTCCAACAACCTTGAACACATCACGTGGACTCTGCCATCTGTGACTCCTGCCCTCCCAAGTGGTGCCACCCCAGTCCTGGACCCTTAGAAGTGGGCCTGAATGTGCTTCTGCCAAGCTCAGCTGTGGTCCCCATCAGAACCGTTGCAAAGCAGCATGAAGTGGCAAGAGCTACGCAAACCCTCGCCGCACAACTACCAACCTCATCAGTATCAAAGGCGAGTGATGCAAAGCCCTGCAAAGCCTCGCAGAGCTGCGCTACGCAGCTGCCTGCTCATTGGAACCAATGCAAAGCAACCCAAGGCCCCGCCAAGCTATGCTGCACAGCTCCCCGGAACCAACGCAAAGAGATGCAAACTCCTGCAAAGCCTTTCTGCACAGCTTCCTTGGAACCAACGTTGGATGACAGAAAGTCTCTCAAAACAACGCCGGGCAGACTGCACATCTGGATTCAAGGTACTGTGTTCAGTGGGCCTAGGTAGCTGGCCAAAGCTACATCACTGTCAGCCTGAACTTGTTGCTTTCCTCCGTACCGGCCTGCCCAGATATCCACAGTTGGTGCCTAGTGCATTTTGCCACTATTTTCACTAAATGTTATGTCTTGTTCCACTAATTGGATTTTTGTCATTTTGATCTTGTTTTATTTATAAAATCTACTATAATGTTCTAAACTGGTGTAGATCCTTTTGTAGTGTGTTTTCTCTGTGTTACTGTTTGAAGTTTTGCACAAATACTTTGCACATTGCCTCTAAGTTAAGCCTGACTGCTCCATGACAAGCTACCAGAGGGTTGAGCACAGGTTAACTTCGGGTTGGCTTGTGCCCCACCCTGACAAGGATTGTAGTTGCTATTTGAACAGGGCTCACACCCCAGTCAACCAACAAACCATTTTCTCACACCGACTTTTTGATTTTCAAACCTCCCTATGTAGTGAATCGGACCATTTGCAAGCTCAAAATCGCTTCCTATACTTGGCCCCTACTTTTCACGCAGGGGGAGGAAGAAGAAAAGACATGTAGGAGAAAAATATTTTTAGGTGAGCGAAGAAAGTTTTCCAACGATAAATTAAATGTGCCATATTTCCTCATTTTCAACGGGTGTATTTTTCTAAAAGTGAGAAATAAGCAAACACAGGCATAGTTAAGCAGTGGTAAGTGTATTTTTAGTGAATATGATACACTAAAGGCTGTTCCTTTTTTTTTTTTCTTCTTTTTTTTGTTTGATTTATTGAAGAAAAGGAGGGGTGAGGGAGGAAGGAAAAAGGGGGGGATAAGAGTTACAATGAGCAGATGGGTGAAATAAGCAAAATAGTAACAATTTCATGAAAGATAAGCATAACAAGCATGAGAAAATATGAACATATTAAGCGAAACAAAATAAAAGTGAAATACATTGTATCGAGGCGTAATAATGATAATAGCACCAGGTATTAAGAACAAAACAATAATTAAGGAAATAAGAAAATTAGAAAATCATGGGGGTTTACGTACTTCAACTGTTCCTTATGACAGTTGTGACACCTGTATAGAAAGGCAGGGTTTGTAAATGCCCTCAGCTGGTGAAACGCATAACCAGACGTAGACAAAAAAGTATCTCGTTAGTAAATCGTGTTCCTTGTGTTATTGTGTGACAACAGTGACTTGTTAATGAAAGTACAAGTAGAGAACTCCTGCATAGGTGACACCTATATAAAGCCACAAAGAATCTTTCGGACATATATACACTTTTACACTTTAGGACTTACATTTTGAAATTAAAGAAATCAAGATCATTACATAATGCCAAGAGTGTTGCCATAAGCAACACATAATAGGCATCAATGTAACAAAAAATAGTTTTTTAGACTAAAGCAAGCAAATGAAAGAGGCTGGAAAATGTCTATGTATATTTGGTGCTGTGTAGTAAGTGTATAGATTCAATTTCAGCCTTTAGTATTATATTTAATCAATGGGTGTTCAATTTAGCACTGTTTAGATGTCAATACAACTTTAAGGCGCGGATGATCTGGTCCCGAAAAATAGAAGCAGGTCCGTGATTTAAAATGATCAAACTCGAAAAATGAGCAAGATTACTGAAATGCTGCTCTGTAAAATAGGAAGGCAGTTACTTTGGCCCATGAAAACCTTTTATTTGTTCTTGAAAAAAGGCTTTGGGCCTAATTATTTTTAAGCAGCATCCAAGCAGCATCTTCTCATGCTTTGCTGCACTGAGTGACACTATTTGTGATGCCCAGTCTGCTGAAACTGAGCAGGCTGCTGTCAGTTTAAAAATGACTATAATAAAAGTGACCATGAAGATGGATCTTGTGATTTTGCGATTCTAATCAGTCATCTGTGAAGAACACTTTTACTTTGATTCAGCAGAGTGGCTGACAGCCGTGATTGATAGTGCAGGGAGATGAAAAAAGGTTATTAACTGTCCTCCTATTAAACTCAATGTATTACCCCTCTAGGTGCAGCGCGGGCTTTGAGTTAAAGTATTTTACTCAGGTAAGGTCATGAGCAGACTAGATGGGCAGGACCGAGGGATGAACAGGGCCCCACAAACTGATTCTTATAAACAGAGCAAAGGGCATATTCGAGAAGCATCTGCAGACAAATGTGCTCGCCGAATGTGAGGAGTATGCATTGATGGCGTGTAATAAACAACATTACTAATACTATTAGGTGCATTGTAACACGGTTTATTATACAGTGTTCTGCATAGTGCATATGTATAATCTATAGAACAAAACAATAGAATAAACTGCTAATTTCGAGTACCAACAAGGTGTTTTGCAAATTTGCTTTTATATCATTACATGTATTAAAACATGCTGTTTCAAACCATACAGTGTGTGATAATTATTATAAATATTTTGTACATTATTTTCTAATGGTTTGACCTTCTTGTTTCAATGCTACCTGTAGCTTACTTTAGTGGTTCATTTCTATTTTATTGTGCTATATGGAATTTTTATTTTCAAAAGGAAACAGTTGACTGGGACATCCCTGGGAAGTCTGCGCCTGGAGTTTCTCATTATTTACATCTCAATGTTTAGATTCTTTGGAGTGTGCTATGACTTCCACATTGTTGATAAGTGGCTCATCACCCAACACGTAGAAAAAGAAACTTCAACACTCCAAATACCGTTATCATTTGTGTTGGTAATCCCTGGAGGGTTTGCTCTCAAGATGCTGCTTATTTTTATTTTGAACCTTTATCATTTTACTAGTGGTATCACGGGCAGCATTTGTTTTCTTTATCAGTCATTAAACTTTGCTTTATATTTCTTTGGCATGTTTATCTAGTTTCACTGCTATTATCCCAGCCTTGTTTTCTGCTGGTTTATTTACTTCCACAGGAATTTCTCTCTATTTCCTACAAGCTTTTCCCCTGTTGTTAGTACCTGCACTCATGCATGCTCTCATGCTGCTCTGCTGTCCTCGAGCATAAATGCCACTCAGACCGTTTTTGAGTTTAAGAGTGCTTTATTGAAGTAAATAAGAGGAAATGGTACAACTTACAACAACGATTGGGACAAAACTGCAAAAATAGTGTAAATTATATGTCCATAGTAAAGTAAAAACCTGATGCAATAAGTATTATTAAGCAAGAAAATAGGAACAGTAATAAAATATTAGGTACCTTAGTGAAACACCATTTTACGTTTTATAAATAGAGAAAAAGAAGAGAGAAGAAAAGAAAGAAAGAAAAATCAACATCCGTACCAGATAAAGTCAATATGAAATTTGAAAACTAGCACCATAAATGTTCAGACAACAAAGTGGTAATAGTATAATATCCTGATATGAGCAGTATACAAAGAGTAAATCATAAAACTCATGGCGGCTGAAAAGCAAAAGTACTGTCCTTGTTACGCATTACAGGTGAGGATAAATAGTTAGTAAGTGGAGACCAAAAGGCCTCCTTTCGAAGAAGTTGGTGAGAGGCAGTGGCAGTAGCTCTATCCAGCCTATGAAGATAACAGAGAAGGTTCCACCAGCCAGAAAAGTTGATCTTAGTGGCATCTTTCCAGTTAGAAGTTATAAATTGAAAGCCAATGGCAAGTAATAAATCGACCAACAACCCCAACATATGTGCACCAAACCAATTTGCAGAGGTACTTCACAAAAATATAGAATTAATCTTAAAAGGAAAAAACAAATGGAGGAGATTGATTTACAAACCTTTATCCAAAAAGAGGTAATGTTAGAACAAAAAAAAGAGGAATGTAAGTATGTGCCAGGAATGTTTGTGCAGGTCCAACAATCAGGTGATAAATCAGGACTGTACTTAGAGATAGACGATGGGGTTAAATATAACCACTGATAGAAGTATTATACAGTTTGAGTAGTGCTAGCATTACAGGAAGTGTATTGTATTTGTGTGCAGATAGAGTTCCAAGTGTGTATGGAAAAAGTGTGCTGCAAACAGAATTCCCATAAAAGTTCAGCCTTACTCTTGGGGCGATTAGGTAGAGTAAAATGAAGATATTTGTATATATATTGGAGGCCCAAACGGAAGGTGAGGTAAACAACGGCTCTAATAATGGATCTAGTGAAGGAGATGAAGATCTGGAAAGAAGAGAATACTGTTGAGTTAAGAGCATTCTTAAACAATCGTACTTAAGAAGAGAGGTAGCAGACAGGCCAAATTTGGATTGGACTTCGTGAGAGGAAAGAAGGTGCGTTGCTCGAAACAAATGTTTAACTTGGTCTATCCCTTTAGTAATCCAATCCTTCCAAGAAATAGTTTGGTTTGAAAGTTTAATGGATTTATTATACCATAAAGAAGAATCAAGGAACACTTACAGAGATGAAAGGGAGTTGATAAGGACCGGGTTAATAATCAATATAGATTGTGAAATGGTGGGAGATTTAAATGAATGAGGAGGATGCGAAAAATTACCTAACAAAGAAAAAGGAAAGGGGTGAATCAAGGAGTCCTTCAGTTTACGCCAAACCGATATAGGGGTAGGCGAACGACCTTTACAACACGGTTGTTACACCGCGATACATTTACATTGCGGTCATTACAACTCAAGTCGTTACAACGACTTGCGCTGGATGGATGGTACTATACACTAAGGAATAGTATGATTTACTATTCCAACACCTTCCCTACTGTTAGTAGGATAGAGTTGGAATAGTAAGTCATAATATTCCTAAGTCCAGTGCCCTCCAGCGTAATAACTGCGATGCAATGTACTGCGATGTAAATCATCGAGTTGTAACGTCACATATTCATAGGAGTATCTTCAGAGGGAGAAAGATGTGGTAAAACTTGACGTATTAGAAAAGAAGAGTGGTACTATCTGAAGTTCGGAAAATTAACACCACCCCTATCCTTAGGTGAAGATAGAGAAGACAAAGAGATATGGGCTTTCCTATTCTTCCATAGGAATTTACTCAGCATACTATTAAGCATTTACATTATTTTTAATGGAAGCTTCTCTGGTAATATGGACAAATAAAAGTCGATAACAGGCAGCATCATCATTTTGATTGTGCCCAACCTACCCCACCAAGATAAATATAAGGGTGACCATTTCCCTGACATATGAAGCACTTTCAGTAGGACATCATCCAAATTAACTTTAACCGTTTTGGCAATTAAGGAAGCGTATTTAACCCCCAAACAAGTCATGTAGTTGGCGTTCCATTTGAAACCCTCAAATTTTGTTTAGAGAGAGAACTTCTGATTTTGTAAACTTTAATTTATAACCTGATAGGGTAGCAAAAGAAAATAAAAGGTCAGTCAACATAGATAGAGAAACTAGGGGATCAGAGACGTATAACAAAATGTCATCAGCAAAAGCTGTAAATTAGATTTTTTGGTTTTGTGAATAAAACCCTGTAATAGGGGTGAATGTCGTGAAGAAAAGGTTCAAGGGATAATATAAAAAGCAAAGGAAAAAGAGGGCAACCTTGACGAGTGCCCCTTTGAAGGGTAAAGTATGAGGATTGGGATCCATTAACATAACTTATAAAAGACATAACAACATTTAAGGGCCCCTCATCATAAAAAGCCAGTTGAGGCGATCAAATGCTTTATCAGCATCGAGGGTAATGGCTGCTAAGGGTGAGGAACTCTTAGAGTAAAGATGTGTAATGTTCAGAAAGGTTCTGGAGTTATCAGCCAAAGTTCTACCCCTAACAAATCCAGTTTGTTTGCAACTGATCAAATCTGGAATCACCTGAATAAGGCAGAAGGCCAACACTTTAGCAAATATATTGCAATCTAGATTTATTTGCGAATTATGGCAAAATATTCCAGAAACATGGCGATAATTAGCAAAAGGCCTTTGTCCTTCTTTGTGATTAAACAGATCATTGCTTCCAGGAAAGTGTCACAGGCCTCGTTAGGAGAAATTAAGTGCTGAAAGAGAAGTAGAAGATGTGGAAGAAAAGTCTGCGAAAAGCAAGAATAAAATTTGGCAGTAAAGCCATCAGGGCCAGGAGCCTTATCCTTAGGTAGCTGAGATAAAGCTACCTCAATTTCTGAAAGAGATAAGTCTTGGTCCAGAAAGGAACAATCAGAAGAGGGGAAAGAATGAGGAGGTAGAGATTCAAAAAACGAATCCAAGGCAATATCCAAAGGAGAAGACTCAGGGGTTCATACAAGAAATCTGTGAAACACTGTAATATCTCTTCATCTTTGAAATGATTAATAACGTTATCATCTATGATATTAACTATTTTTGATTTTTGAGATTTGATTTTCAAGTAATTTTCTAGCAGTTAACTAGCTCTATTTGTTATGGTTTCTACACAGAATCATTCTCAACCTCACACTGAACCATGAACAGTAATATATGTTTGTTTATTTTGGCTTGCATTATGATTATCATGAAAGAAGAGAACCCTTGATCTTGGAATATATTTTATTGTCCTGAATAAATGGATAAAATATGTATTTTTTTCCTTTTGAGTTTGCCAGTGCTTGTTTATTGTAAAGTCAGGCTGATACTAAAATGAGCTCTTAAATGCCAAGAACCTATTAGCATATGGTGCATGTTGTTTGAGGAGACAGTTGTTGCAGGTGCACCACATTTTCTTCCCTACCTCGTGAAAAGGCCCCACCCTCCAGCGCAGCTATAAAAACACTGAGCGAGCCAGCAAATGCGCTTACGCTCGTTGTTCCCTCCTTCCTTACCTGAAGTCTGGAATCCCTCGTTCAGCAAATCTTCTGATGGCGCCTCTTCCTCTTCAGTGGTTGTCATGGAGACTGCAACGCGCTAAGCGTCTTACGGTCCGACATAGTTTCTCTTCCCCTCGCGCTGAAGAAACACTTTCTCCCGCTTCTCCAGACTAGCTTGAGACGCGCTCCAACCTGCAAGGAAAAGTAAGGTTTTCAGTATTTAAAAAGAGACACGCACATCGCGTGCAATAAGCAAGTAAGTGGATTTTAACAACTTGATGTTTATTCATTCAAGGGGCAATGCGCATTGTACTAGAATGTAAAAAACAGAAGAAACATTTTTTTTTTAAGGCAAAACGCAACAAATAAAAGCGTGTGACAGTTCTTGAATAAAAAATAGGATATTCGTGAACTAAAGATAAATATCATCTGTTGGCACATACAGAGCTTAAGCAATCGTGGAAAGGACCATAAATCATGCTTTTGAAAAAACTGTAATTTACCTTGTAGTGCTGAATCAAACTTGAGGAAATTCCAGGATTTCACTAAACCTACAAGAGAAAGACAAAACAGAACATGAGCAATTTAACAAGTGTTTCTCTTGCATAATGATCCCTAAGTAAGTTTTGCAAAGACAATATGTTTACATGTAAATTATAATTATAATGATTTTGATCTCAGTGCAGTGGTGACTATTATTGTTTATGAAATGAAATGAAATGAAATGAAATGAAAATGGGATTTATAGAGCGCTGCAGTTGCCCTGAGGCGTCCAGGCGCTGAAGAAAACAGAATGGGCCCTCAAGGTTATTATTTGTTAAAGAGGAGGGTTTTTAGCTGTTTGCGGAAGCTGGTTAAGTTGGGGTTGTTTCTCATCTGCGGGGGGAGAGTGTTCCAGAGTTTGGATACATTGTAGGAGAATGAGCGTCCTCCTGCTCTGGCTCTGCAGATTCTTGGAATTTTGGCTAAGAATGCCGTTGAGGAGCGAAGAGTCTTGTTGGGTTGGTATGGAAGGATCAGGGAGCAGTTAATATCTGGACCCATTTTCCAGAATGTCTGGTGGGCAATACAGAGCGCTTTAAACTTTACTCTGTCCCGAACAGGCAGCCAGTGTAGGGTTTTTAGGCCAGTTTTTATTGAAGTCCTCCGAGGGAGTCCCAGCAGCGCCCGGGCAGCGCAGTTTTGGGTGCGTTGAAGCTTTTGTAGGGTGTAGTCTGGTGCTCCCAGATAGAGGGCATTTAAGTGTTATTATTTCTTTGCAGAGGATAAAACAAATTATATCTAAAACTGCGCCTTAATAGAAATAAGATTCTGGTGAAGACATAACCAGATGTGAAAGGTATATTAGTTTTTATTTGGTGATTCATAGATAAACATACCAGCGCAAAAGACAATTGCTAACCTCCTTGTTTATTCCTCTGTGAATAGAGAGACAGTCCATAGACGCAAGAACATTCCAGAGCTAAGTCAAGCAGGAACTTGGAGTGTCTCTTTCTGTTTGTTATTTTGTCCCAATTCCCCCTTCCCTTGGGAGTTTAATCCTGTCGGACTATATTTAAATATTCAGTCGGTCAGGAGTGAATTCTTGAGGGCAGGAGAGAAATATCTTCTGATCGCTCAAGTTGAACAGCCTGGATTTCAGGTGAGGGAAGGCCTAACAATTGAACCCACCATAACATTTAGAATTGATCTTTATTAACATCCTAGAGTCTTCCTCGGTTGAATTCCTATTAAAATTCAATTTAGCCTGAACTAGTTGTTTAAAAGTATCTTCATTATTAGAAGTGTAGTAAGCATGCTTGAGTTGCTTAATAGATGATAATAGGGCGAGGACTCCTTGAGGCGTTTTTTTCCTCTTGGCAGCCACGTACTCAATGATAAAACCTCTGGCCGTCGCAATAAAAGTGTCCCATACAGTGTGGAATGATATGTCTGGGAAAGTGTTGCTAGGAAAAAATTCTGATGGAAAACTTTTGAAGTGCTCTATAAAAATAGGATGTTTAAGTAGATAATTGTTAAAGCGCCATCTACTAGGTTTAGAGGTTCAAATGAGCGATATAAATCAATAAAGACCCGCACATGATTATATATAAGTATGGATCTAATTTTGGAATGAGTCAGCATTAGTGAAAAGATGAGGAGTCATAAAAATGTAATTAATTCTAGATTTTTAATTGTGAGTGGGAGAGCAAAAGTTGAATTCCAAATTATCAGGGTTATATATCCTCCATGCATCTACCAAACCTCTGGAATGGATAGTGTTTGCGAAGTTTTTTTGCATTTTATTTGGGATATATCTAGAGGAAGCTTTCCTGTCAATGAAAGGGTCCAGAATCTGATTACAGTCTCCACCCACAGGAGAAAGGAGTTAGAACAAGAATGTAGGATATTATACATGGACAGCCAAAACTGTGCATCCAAACCGGTGTGACCCTATATGTTGAGAAGTGAAAGAGGGGTACCATTAATAACGAGGTGGAGAAGAAGCCATCTGACATCAACATCCCTCTCCTCCTTATCTATAGTTAAAGAAAGAGACTTGTGAAATAATGTCACTACTCCATTATTTCTCTCCCTAGCAGGAGAGCAATAAACATGTCCCACCCAATGCTTTTTATGAGAGCTAATATAATTTTCAGTAAAATGGGTTTCCTGTAGCATTGCGATCTTACATTGTAATCTAGATAAATGATTAAGCACTCTTTGTTTCTTAATGGGATTGCATAGACCCTTCACATTCCAAGACACAACACAAACATTACCAGTCATAGGGAGAAGGGAAGAGCATTAGCAGCAACCACATGCATTCTAAAATTGATAACAATATGAATTCAGCATTCAAAAAGATTAAGCTAACATGGAAAAAAATGTGCAATAAAAATAAGTACGAGAAACAGATGTTTAAAAGGTAAAAAACAAGGAGAGGAAAATAAATGTAAAAGACAAGAGAAACATAAATAGAAAAAAAGGGGAGAGAAAAGAACTACAATTCAAAATATAAAAGATGAGGAAAAAAAGACCAATGATAAAATAGTAAAGGAAAGAGGAAAGAAAAGAAGGTATGAATAGTAGAAAAAAAAGAGAAGCTGACAAAAAGCCAAGATACTTCAGTCAAGGAAGACAAAGTACACTTCCAGTGTGAAGGAAATAACATGGTGAGGTGGGGATACATGAGAAGTAAGACAGACAGCAGAGTCAGCAAAGTCAAAGTGAAACGACAGAGACTACTAAGAAAATCAATGAATATAAATAGAATAAGGAACAGCAGATAAAAATAATGAGCACGTGGAGTTAAGCTGAATAGACAAGTGGTAAAAAATAAGTGACAGGAGTAAGAATTACCAACAAATGAAGAGGAACTATAAATACTAGGACTAGGAAGGGAGGCACAGGGATGAGGACACATCAAGGAAGGGAATCTGTGTTAGACATGAGATATCAGTAAAGTAGAAACCACAGAGTTATTTAGGCAGAAACAACCTGAGAAAAGCAAACATGCAACAACCACCAAGTTAAACATGAGAATAAAAGCAGTTACTATTAGTTCCTGAAAATTAAAGATACGTTATGAGAATAAGAACTGTGATATATTAAGAAAGAGCATATTCAGGATTTCCAGAAGTCCATCTCTTCACCTTTGTGGCACAAAAACTGCCTTAAAACCTCTGGGCAGTCAAATGAGTAGGTCCTTTCCTTGTAAGTGACTTTGAAAAAACAAGGATGCACTAGACCATATCTAGCATTCATCAACGAAGAGCAGGACAAAAAGAAAGGAACTCCTTACGATGAGAGGCAGTACCATGAGCCACATCCAGAGAAATGAAAACCCTCTGGCCAGACCATAACATTTGTTTTCTCTGCTTAGCCGCGGGCAATACCATTAACATTTCAGTATATTCCCAAAAAAGTACAAAAATCCCTCTGGAGGAACTGGCTGATGATTTAGAAGGCGACACCCCAGGTTTGTGGCCAATGGGGTGCGCACGCTGCAAGTTAAGATTTGTACCTTCCCTAAGGCCAACTATTTGGGGAATATGAATCCTAAGAAAGGCAAGCAGATCAGATCCCTCCGCCTCTTCAGGAATATCCAAAATTCTAAGGTTATTGCATCTGTTGCGCTTCCACAAGTCCTCCGTTTGTTGTTTAAGAACAACTATTTCTTTGGACATGGCGTCAATTTTAGTGGTTACATCTTGAACATCACTAATCTTGTGCTCTACCACCGACACTCTAGACTCTAAATTAGACCATTTCACCTCTACTCTCTGTAGAGTAGCATTGGTGTTCATAACAAAAGGTTTGAAAAGCTATTTTTTCTCCATAAGGTCATCCAGAGTTAGAGGCAATGGAGGTTTTGTAGGATAACAAGGCTCCTTCTTTTGGCGTTTTGAGGCAGTAATGGTGGAGTCTTTATGGACAGAACACATGTTTGTAGATGTAACCTTTTGACCAGATGAGATGGGGCCTCCATTAAGAAAGGAAAGATAAGCCACCTAATGCACCAAAGCCACAAATATCACACAAATATCAGGGGCAAACCTATATTCAAAGAGCACCAGAGGAAATCCAATGTCCAATGAAGAGGGGTAAAGAAAAAGTTCCAATATGAATTCAGCTGGGAACCAGTGTAACAATCCTTGTGATGAAACAGTGAATTAAAAACAGGAAATGCAGAGAAAAGCAGAAGGAGCCTATATGATAGCACAGCTGGTGAGCCAAACAGTCTGAGAGGCTAAGAGCCAGCAGAGGAAATTAATGAGACCAGTGCACTGCCAAAAAGTAGGTGCACATCACTCCAAAAACATTCAAAGCATGGCAGGTGCATAGGTGAAATAGCGCATCAGGCCATTCACCACTGCATACCGTGGTAAGGAAAATGGCAGCTGCAACCATCAACACTGAGGAAAACGTGATGCGGGGGACACCTTGAAGCCAAAAAGGAAAAATACCTGTGCCCCCGCGCTCACATGTTCAGAGCCTCCACTACATTTTGTGGAAATGCCTGTACTGCTGCACTGAGTAAACAATGGTCCTGGTCGAGGCACAGAGCTTCACACAGCCACGACCATCTTGCAGGCATATCAGCCACACCACTCTGCGAGCTCAGATTTGACATGCTCTACTCTACTGAACTGCTGTTTGCCATAGCGCACGCCTGCTTTTCTGCATGCCTGGACTCCCACATGCTTCACAATGGGTCCTGCCTTATCTAGACTGTGCTCATTGTGTGGATCTAAATCATTGTGATTACCTCATGTTGAGTCTGACCTCACATCGCTTTCAGGACCCTTGTCACTTTTCTTCTCCCAAGCGTCTGCAGGATTTGACTTCCTATAATAGATGAGGCACTAGAAGAGGTTCCAGATATTGAGCCTGCGCACTTTACTTGAGACGCTACTGCAAATGCAATGTTTTCATTAAAATCTGCTAAAGCTCCCGGACCTGACAAAATCACCTGCAACTTGTTTCAAATCTAAACCCCTGATTTGGACATGTTATATTAATCTTATATCTAATGCCATGGCTAGGGGAGAAGAAAATACGGACACTTGGAGGGGTGCTGAAATCATTCCCGTGTATAAGAAGGGAGCTCCAAGTATTCTCTCAAACTATAGGCCCATAAGTCTATTGGACAATCTACAAATGATTTTTGCAAAAAAGGTCCTCGAAAAACTATTAATGTGGGTTGACAATAGTTCAGTTTTATCACCGTTTCAAGACAAATTTTGTCTAAAGGCCAGCATATCCTCCACTGGAAGTATGTACTACTCCGCAAGCAGAAATTGTATGTGCCTTTTGTGGAACTTGGTCCACTTTTGATCTTCTTCACAGGGGGAAATTGTGGGGTTTGTTGCTTAAAATGGGGGCTCCTGTGAGAGCTACAATTATGTGTAGATCTCAGCTATTTCAGCACATAGGTAGTTACAGACATTCAGTTTTACAGAATTTCTTAAGCAAGAACTTAACTCTGGTGGGACAGCCACCCTTATCCTCCTGGATTTAAGTGTGGCCTTTGACATGGTCTCACATTCCACTCTTTTGGATAGCCTGGAGGCTTCAGGCGTTGCCGGCATTGCTTTGAAGTGGCTATCCTCCTTTCTGAAAGAGCAAACTTTTCAGGTCTCATCAGCTAACAACATCTCTACTATCCTAACACTGACCTCGGGCATTCCTCGGGGTTCTATTCTGAGGCCTTTGCTGGTTAACATTTACCCACGCCCCTTGAGGGATATGACTGAAGAATCCGGTCTGACCGTTTTCCCAGATTCTCAGATCATTTTCTGACTATCTGATGCTCAAAATAAAGATCCTTCCCCTCTCAGGCAAGTCCTCGCTAATGTCGCCCTCTGGATGAACAGAAAAACCCTCAAAATCAATGGCAACAAAACCAAAGTCCTGATCATGGGAAAAAAAACGCACTTTGCGGAGTTAGCCACTGGCCCGTCATACTTAGACCTTTACCTGCTCTGGTGGATAAGGTTAAGAATCTCTGTTTTATTATCAATAAATATCTCTCCCTGACACCGCAGGTCTCCAAGCTTACTACCTCCTGTTTCTCCATTCTGAAATGGCATAAGGAAAATACTCTGGCTGATTCTTCTATGTTCACATAGAACTGTTCTGAAGGCCGTGGTTACCTCCAGATTGGATTATGGGAATGTTCTGTATCTGGATGCTGATAAAGCCTTGATTCGGCACTTGCAGATCATCCAGAACCTGGCTGCCCGCCTTTTTTTTTCGTCTGCTGAGATATTCTTCCATCTCTCCCTTGCTGCACTGGCTGAGGGTTGGCAAACTGATTAAATTCAAGGCCTTTTGTTACATGTTTCTTATTAGACACGGCCTCGCTCCTTCTTATATCCAAGATCTGGTGTCTCCGTATGTCCCTACTCGAGCGCTGAGATCAGCCAATCTTGCACTGTTTATTGTACCCAGGTTTCGAAGAGCTCATTTTAAGGGGCGCTCTTTCTCCGTTTTAGGCCCAAAACCCTGAAATGCTCTTCCGATTGCTCTCAGATCCTGTAACTCATTGCTTCAGTTGCGTAATATCCTAAAAACTATGCTCTTCAGCTGCCCTGACTAATCCCCGCCACCTTGGTATTTTGCTTGCTGTGCCTCTGCTATTGTCCTCCGATTGCGCCGGGAGACTCAATTGGGTAGCTGCACGCTGTATAAGATTCTTAGATAAATGAATAAATAGTAGAGGGCAAGTTTCCCCTACCCAATATTATGAAGAAGGTGATGCTGATGGTCAATGCCGAGTTTTTTTACTCCTAAGTGAGGTTTCCAAAGACCTTATGGCTTTTATTACACCATTAGAATTTTTCCACTTAAGGAGGATGCCTTTCGGGCTCTGTTTGGCAGCATTTGTATTTTAAAGGCTTTTGTCGAATATACTGAAGGGTGTTGCACGAGGGTGTTGATGTTTGTGATCATTTGCATGATCATATAAATAAAATCAAGGGTGTGCTGAAAATGTTTGAGCAGAAAGGAATAACACTCAGATATAGTAAGTATAGGTTTTGTCAACCTGAGATCATATATCTGGGACATGTTATCTCCAGGATGGAGGAAAACCAAAGGGGATTTGATCAGGACCATTTTCAGCTTTCCACCTCCCACAAAGAAGGAAATAGGTACAAACATTTCTTGGAATGGCTGAGTTGTATTCTAGGTTTGTGCCAACGTTTGCTAGTCATACTGTTGCCATTAGGAATCTACTTAGAAATGGTGTTCAAGATTTGTGAACTGATGCCTGTCAAAAGAAGTTTGAGGACCTGAAATCTGCCCTGTCTCTAGTGCAATGTTTTAACAGTTTCATTCCTGGCTACCTTCCTTGATAGTTATGGATGCTAGTGAGACTGGGCTTGGTGCCATTTTAAAACAAAATCAGAGGGCAAAGAGGTCACCATAGCATTTGCTTCTAGGTGGTTAATAGGAGCAGAAGTACACTATTCCACGATTGAGAAGAAAGCTCTTGCTACTTATTGGGCAAATAGAACATTTCTGCAATTTGTGTGGGGTGTCACGTTCCTTGTTCAGACTGATCATAAACCTTTGCAGGACATTTTTGGAAGAAATGGTCTGGATTACATTTTATCTCGGATTTTCAAATGGCAGGTGGCACTCCAGGACTTTCAGTATTCAGTCTCGTACCTGCCAAGAAATGAAAATAAGGTTGCTGACTGTCTGTCAATGTTGGTGGTTGACTTCAGTGATGAGGATGATGAGAAAGGTACATGGTGAATAGATGACACAATCAAAGTTTGTAATATTACATTAGGTTGGGTGTCAGAAAGTGGCTACTTGAAACGCAGAAGGATGAGGTTTTGAAACTCATTCACCAATAATTCATTCTGACTGGGGAAAACAGCTGGAAAAGAGATGAAACATTTGTTCGATTTGTGAAAGTGCTTGATGAACTATCTCTAGTCAACAATATATTGCTGAGAAGGAGTAAGTTGGTTCCACCCCTTGGAGTCAGAGAACATTTAACACATCTTGCCCAATATAGACATAAGGCAATGATTAAGACAAAGGAAAGACTTAGGTGTGTGTACTGGTGGCATGTGATGCATTTAAACGTTGAGCGACTGGTGAGGGAGTGCACTGAGCGTAAGATGAGTGACTGGAGCATGAAGATTAAAACTTCTCCGATGGTTGGCAAAGAAATACCTGTAGAGGTTTGGGAGGAAATTGGGTTGGACATTGTTAGACCCATTAATGTTAAGGATTCTATCAAATACTTACTAGTGGTTATGGGTATGCTGTCTAGGTCACCAGAGGTAAGTGCTAATGATAACATTAACACCACAGCAGTCATCACGTTTTTAGCGAAGATTGTTTTAAGGGAAGGCAATCCCAAAACTGTGACCTCAAAAGCAATTTAGAGGATTCTGATGAGCAGGGGCATAACGCATAAAATGTGTGCACTATAACATCCAGCGACATAATCCAGAGACCAACAGCATGGCTGAAAAATGTAATAGGACCATTCAAATTGCTAAGTATTGTGTCAGCAATTGGATTCAAGAAAAAGAAAAAGAGGGGAGGCATATAAGTTTACCTCCACTCTACAACTGGTGTAAAACCTTTTGGGTTTTTCAAAAAACGTAAAACATACACTACTGTAATCTCTCCTTGGGTGGGAACCTACTGCAAGGACACCATGAGTTTAGAAAGTTTAAAGAAGCAATCTAAATTGAGGGATTCAAATATTAAAACAAAAAGGAAAGAAGGTTATGATCTAAGTAAGACTTTTCAATCTATGCCCATCTGCGTAGGTGATTCTGTAAAAATTAGATCACCCGAGAGGGGTCCAGGTGTCATTCATTTGGCCAACAGTAGCAGCAGCCGATTGAAACGCAGCACGGCGTAGGAATCATTATGGCCACGGACCACGGCGATTTACTCCCAGTGAGAACCGAAAAAGCGCACTGGTCGCTCCCCTCAATCATTCCAAGTACCACGAGGGCCCAGTCACTTTTCGCCTAATTTACAAGACTTCAACTGAAGCAACAGCAGTGACTAAGGAATTGTTCACCCTGAATACTCCTTGAACTACATAAACGGAGGTATTAAGACCTAAATTGAACCCTTCTACATGTTGGTTCCTTGACTATACCGAAGAAAAGCAGCAGCAACGATTTACTCACACTGAGTGTCTTCTACACTCCCCATTAAATGGCTCTCATAAAGCTTTCAGGATGCTTCCCCTGTCCTGATGATGATCTTGAGTAAATACAGATCGAAACGTAATCGACTCCCCCAAGGAAAATCTCCCCCATTGTATATATTTCTGTGGATTACCCCTTGTTGTATTTGTGATATTTCGTCTATTTCCCTGTAATCACTTAAGTCACAATATGCTGATGTGAGCACCTGAACATATTTATACATATGAAATGATTACAATTTCACATGCTGCCCTCATTCAATTACTCCAGGGATTACTTTAGCAGTGGCTAAGACCTCTCTTACAGCTCACCTGAGTACGTTTGGCTGTTTGGCTGCTGCTGCCTGCTTGGTCTCGGTTTGCCGGTTTGCCCGTTTGCTTCCGCGGAGTCTCTAGTCACAGAGTCTCCTATCGTCAGCTCCTGGCTCCCCGCTCCCCTCGCTTCCCTCGCCTCCGCGCTGCTGCGTGGGGTGGGGGCCATTCGGGGCTGCTGAGGCTGAGGCTGGGGAGCGCGTCTGCGGTGGTGCCGAGAGAGCTGCGGCGGCATTGGCGGGAGCTGTGAGGGGCAAGTGAAGGACCCGCGAGAAGGTGAAGTGACGGTGTGAGCCGCGGGAGGTGCCCGGTGGCGGCAGGAGCCGGTGGAGGCTCCCGGTAGCACCCGGTGGCGGCAGGAGCCGCGGACAATACCCGGTGCCGGCAGGAGCCGCAGGAGGCTCTGGGAGGTGGCAGGAGCCGTAGGAGGCGCCCGGTCGCGGGGTGAGCCGCGAAAAAGGCGCAGAGGCAGGAGCAGGGTCTGCAAGAGGCATCTCGAGGAGGCGGGAATCCAGGTATCCAGGTAGGAACCCAAGCAGCACCGCACTATCCTCCCAGCAGTGGCCCAGTGGCTCTGTGAGGCGTGATTCCGGTCCGTGTTATCCTGGTAATGCACGGATAGAGCGCACAGTCGGTGTCTTGTGGGGCAGAGGCACGGGGCTGATTCACCTTTCACCTAAACTCCTAGCAGCTTGGTAGCCTTGACAGATCCACGCTGTAAAATAAATAAATAAATAAATAAAAGGGAAAGGGGCCCCACACAGGAAAAAAGGCATGGGCATCTGACGCATCTGACGCAGAGTAAGTTTAACAAAAGGTGAACTACCCCGCAAAGAGGAAATGGGTGATTAAGGTCAAGAGCTTCAGGAGTGAGCCCAAACTACAAACTACCAACTACAAACGAGGAAACATCCAACAGGAGGCATCGGCCATAATCCTACCCCCTGCAAACCCGAAAGTTACTAAGGAGAAACAGCTGTTGTACTGTACCGCCCTGTACCAACGAGGTTAAACAAGGTTATAACTCAGCATTATACAGCAGCCCATACAGCAGTCCATATACAGCAGTATAATGAGATCAGGCAGGATAAGAAACTTGACTAATCCCACGAAAAGGAAAAGGAAAAGTAAATCGGACGTAAAAAGTGTACCCTTTCTTCTGTGTAGAGCAACCAAGCCCCCCCAACACTAATATCACCTATTTATTCAATCTTCGGCTCAGTAAAATCAACAGGTAAATTCACATTTCTAAAAGACCCAGTAACAGCAATTTATACAATGTCGGAAAAGATAAACGGCCTCCCAAAGCCATTGACGCCACAGACACTAAACTCACCTAAGACGGATGAGAAAATAGACAACATTATGATCACAAGACCTGAATACCCAGCGAACAGTCAAATACACATAACTGAAAAACAATCACAGAACAAGATTAAAACATCTGTATGCATGGATGAAAAGCCACTTTGTGGGGTCAACAAAATACAGTTATTTCAAACAGAGGCACAAGTACACACAGAACCGGGAGATGGTGGTGACCCGGGCAAACAAGCACAGTGTAAAAAACCATACAGTATTTCAGATAGCACATTGGATGATGTGGAAGTTGAGGTAATAGCTAACGCAAATCAGGCGAGAATAATGTTAACATCAACCTCGATCAGTGAATCTGTTGGGAACCTACTCGGGGAACAAAACATCATTCTTCAGATGATCAAGATATAATACATGACACAGGTACAATAGTCAACAACAACACGAAAGTTACCTGCAAGGAAAATCCAAACATCCAACACCAAGACGACAAAGGAAGTCTCTTAGAAAAAGTGAGCCTTCCTTTAATACCAACGATGTTTTTGACCCATGGATGGAGTCTCGACCACCAGCAAATAATAAAGTAACATTGCAAGAAAAAAATGCAAAATTCAAACTTATTATAGAAACAACGAATAAAGCCCCATTAACATCTCAATTAGAAACTCAGAAATTTGAAGAAGAAAGAATGTGTACCCTAGCAAAGGTAGTTGCAGGGGGAAGAAAGTCAGTCATCGGCCATGTTCAACCAAATGATAATACTCCATGCACAGATGAAGTAGATCTTATAAGAGAAAAAAATTCTCAGAAAAACATCTCATTTAGCATTAGAACAGTGCCACCATATGGTACCTTTGAAAAAACCATAGGAGAGGCCGATCAGGTGGACACATCGGAGGGCAAAAAGGATTCAATAATTGAAATATCAAGTTCACGGGAACAGATAGACCAAGATTACGATGGACCACACTTTAAATTAAGTAAAAAAAGGAAAGTAAACCCTGAGCAGAGGGTTCACATATCAAGCTTACCGGAACAGATAGACCAAGAGTACGATGAACCATACACCAAACTAAGAAAAAAAGGAAAGTAAACCCAGGACAGAGGTTTCACATGGAGGAGGACAACAAGGTTGAAAACAAAAAAACCACAGTGACTCCGCTAAATAATAGGAACTAGCAGGAATATAACAACGTTCTACAAAACACAACAGAGGGAACACAGGATACTGAACACAACCAAGAATCCCTTACAAATTTACATGTTTCCCTAGTCAACATATTAAAAACATCAATTAAAACCCTGAATATGCAGTCTGACAAACTGGACATTCAAATAAATTTGATGAATATAATTGCTGAATACATTTCAGGTATAAATAACAAACTAGACATCATGATGAATCAATTAGTAAACACTCAAAATGGAAAGGAAATACAGGCACAAACCTTAAGTTGCCCCTGTTGTCCCATAATGGAAAATTTCAGGGATTTACCAACTTCACTAACAAGCATATTACACGAATGTAAACGAGTAAACTGCTCACCTGATAATAAGGATCTGAATAGTAAAAAGTGTATCCAGGGAGGACATAATCACAACCTAGCTCCAATTACTAACAAAAAAGGAGAAAATAATAAAGAGGAAAAACTGAGGGAAAGAGATCCCCAAAATGCTGTAACAAGTGAAACAGAAAAGTCTATTAAACAGCAGACAGTGTGTGGCATAGAGAAGGTGTCAAATACAGTACTAAACCCGGTTCCAGAACCGTGCTCTAATTTACAGGTTCATTGTATGGAAGCAAATCACCATAAGCATCATCTAATGAATACAACAAACAAATCTCCACCTGTTCTAACAAAACGACAAAAAAACGAGCCAGGAAGGCTAGAAATCGTCTACACATCAGTAAAACATCAAGTCAACATAGCCTGGTTAATTACTCAATATTTAATCCTCAAAGCAGGTGTAGCACCTCACGGGTATCGGAGAAAGATCACAAACAAGAAGAGGAAGAGGAAAAAAATCAATGCCTTCAGTCAGTATCACAAAAAACATCGTACCAAACAAATAAGTTGGTAGAAAATATCCCGTTTCGGTCGCAGGTTAGGGTGGGCAGCGATCTAGCTTTGCCCACACTTACAGGGCAAAGTACAATTAAGATCAGCGAAACTAATGACCCGGAAACAATAACAAGAAATAAACCTAATGGGAGCAAAATAGGACAAGAAAGACATATTGGAAATCAATTGAAACAACCAGAAATGTTAACAAAACAGCAAACAAGACAGATCCAGATTGAACATGTACATGAGATCTCCCAGACAAAAAAAACACAAAAGACTCAAATACAAGGGTAGGCAGACAAGGAACGCCAAAAGAAGAGACAAACACAAATAATGATGCCAGGCAAATAAGTGGAACTGAACAGCAATGGATTATAAAGTCACAAGAAAAACCCCTACCTGATATAAATACTAGATCAAATCAACAAGACTTTAACCGTGAAACCAAGCATGACAGACAAGTCATTACAAAGGTGAAGGGAAGATCGGGAAACAACAGGGAAGACTCAATACTGATTACAATAAACCCAGAGTGGGTCAATTTAAAGAACAATGGATTAATTGATCCAGAAAGAAACCCAAGTAACTGTCATCCTCAAAACGTATACAACAATGAACATAAAAGCATAAAGGAAAGTATTGGAAGAGATGACAGAAAATATAGTCTGAAGGTAGACGAGCGGTCAGAATACGGTAGAAAAAATCAGCAGTTGAACATCATAAGGCATAACGACACAAATAGCAGGGATATTAAGGAACCAAGAAGTAAGTCATCAAATGAGCAGCTGCTATGCTCTTCTGGTCAAACCAAAGAGAACAAACTAGATCTAACAAACAAGGTTCTATTTATCCCTCATTATCACTCACAGGGTCCTCAAGATTACTTAAACAGAGGAAATATCATACGGCTCATGAGAGAAATTCCAACACTGCAACATTTAACATCTGCAGATCTGGTAGCAATTGCATTTGTTAAACCTGGAAAAAATACTGGAAACGAAGGTACTCTAGCAACATGGAAAAATAAAGAGACTGTAACTGAAATATTACAAGAAATCGCCAAATTTGAGGACTGGGAAATATCACTCACCATCTCAGTAATCCAACAATATCCGTCTCCATTTATTTCTAAAACAAAATGTCCAGGAAAGAATAAAGTTCCCTCGATACTAAAAGGTGCATTAGGGGAAAATATATTTCAACAAAGGAAAATAAACCAGGGACTGTCCGTCCAGGGACGGACAGAAGAATGAAATTATAGTCTAACAGGAGAAACAGCAGCTCCCACTATAAAAATCCTATCCTGGAACATCGCAGGGGCAAAAGGAATCCTACAGGATAAAGGAAAGATAGCGTCCTGGGAGAACTATGAAATTGTCATGCTACAAGAAACCTGGCTGACAGCCCCTGTAGCTGTCCCAGGCTGGATAGAATATCATGTTAATGCAACAAGAACGCAACAACACAGAAGAGCAAAGGGGGGTCTTGCTGTTTACATCTCAGAATCATTAAAAAGCTCGACATTTCAGGTGCTATCGACAACTCCAGCCATGCAAATAATAAGAATGGCCCTGGGTACACAATCAGGGGTAAGCACTATTATTTTAATTAACATCTATGCTCACCCAAAAACCAAAATTAAAAAAAGATCTCTTTAAAAAAGTCGTAGATGTCATTACAGAATACCACTGTGAACACCCAACATGGGAGATAATTCTCACTGGGGATTTTAATGCAAACTTATTTCTACCTCAGGAAGAAGAAGAAGATAACATCCTCGCAGCAAACGGAATCTGGGCTGTAGAAACGCAGCTATTTCATGAACAAAATCGAAATGATAAAACAGGCCAGCAATTGATACGAGAACTTGAACATCTGGGAATGCGTGCCTTAAACGGAAGAATAAAACAAGATAGACCCGCCAATTGTACATATATTGGCCCCGTTCAAGCTCGACTTTGGACTACACAATAGTAACTCTCCCACTTGTTAGGCAAACAATCAGCTTTCAAATTGAATGCTCAGCCGATAGTGATCACTCAGCTCAGCACATCGAACTTAAAATAACATTTTTTAAACATCGAGAAGCCCCAGTCATTGATGGGGAAATATCAACAATTCATCTAAAACGACTAAGGTGGACATGTAACACTCTCCCGGATATCACTTTAAAAGCCAAAAATCTAATGACATCACTTGAGCTAGAAAGTAAAATAGTTTCAGAAACCTGGACGGTTTTCCTGGAAAAACTCACTGAATCAGGAGTATTCAACAAATGCTCAACTAATAACCGAGAATATATCAATAGTAACCTGAGTCAAACATCACAAAGCTTGAGAAATCAATTAAGAAAGGCCCTGCATAAGGCACAACGTCAGAGTCCCCGGTTAAAGATATGGGATGAAGTACGCCTATTAAAAAGGAAATACAAAAAACAAATCTGGATTGATAAGAAAACTGAAGAAAACAACTTTTGGACCAAATTGTTATATAACGCAAAAAGATCCGATGCTAGGTTATTCTGGCATCCATGAATAGAAATTTTAAAACTATCAACATGTCCTGTGTTACTGAGCATGCATGGGTACAGCATTTATTTTCAAAATTTTCAAATACTACGGACCATCCTTTCACAGTCGTGACGAAGTCAAATGAAAAACAGAATGATGATGCATCTCAATTGTTAGCACCCTATGCTGAAACAGAAATCTTGCAGATCATTAAAAAAAAAGTCGGCTGGACAGTGCACCGGGTCCAAATGGTGTTCCACAGGCAATTTATAAGCAGGACCCCAACTTCTGGGCATGCAAGATCGGTAGCCTGTTTCAGATGATTAGCACTACTAGCAGAATACCAGAAAGTTGGAGAGGTGCGATTATTATTCCAATATACAAAGCTGGAGACCGTACAGATCCCGCAAATTATCACCTGATCGCATTGATTGATGCGGAGGCCAAATACTATGCATCTTTGATTCTAACTGACTTGATAAGCTGGTCTGATGAAAACAATAAAATTCCCATGAATCAGTCGGGCTTTCGACGCGGTACAGGTACAATATCAAACATATTAGCTATAGGGTTAATTGCCGATAAAAGCCTAAGACAGCGACAGGTACTCCATCTATGCTTTGTGGATTTTAAAGCGGCCTTTGACCGTGTCAATCGACATATATTATGGCCAAACTTAAGCAACAGGGCTTACCAGACACACTTCTAAATTCAATCATCGACCTCTACACGAACACCTGGATCCCGGTTAATATAGCCGACGGTCAGAGGCTCACACAGAGGATCCACCCTAATGAAGGGCTTAAACAAGGCTGTGTACTGGCTCCGCACCTGTTCAATTTATTTATGGCTGACTTAACACGAAGGCTAGACGGGGTCAACTCCCACCCACCACGACTGGGTACACTGCCACTAACACACTTGTCCTACGCAGATAATGTTGTGCTTTTAAGCTCCACGAGAATTGGACTACAACGATCAATCAATGAGTTAGCAGATTATACCAAAATAAATCTAATGGAAATAAATATTAAAAAAACAAAGGTCATTATTATAACAAACTGTCGACCGAAACACCCAAAATTTATAATTGACAACACCAAGTTGGAAGTAGTTGATAGCTACAAATATTTGGGCTTATACTTGGACCGAAGGTTTTCATTTGCTACGCAACAGGAAACAATAGAAAAAAAGGGAACAGCACTACTGTTTGCCTTTTGCAGTATTCTAAAACGATTAAAAGGCCCATCGTTCGCCCGGCGTCTTGCAGTTATGAAAGCAAAACTACTACCGACTATTGCATATGGAAGTGTGGTTCATCATGGGAAAAGTGCGCCATTATTAGACAAAATACAAACACGTGTCAATAAAAGAGTATTTCATCTGCCATGTGATGCCTCGCCAGCCCAAGTACGTCTTGAGTTTGGATTACAAAAACAGGAAATACACAAAAGGTACGAGACAATCAAATTTTGGTATAAAATATGGCTGAATCAGAATCTAGTTATCAACTCTGCACTCTGGGAAACTCTGCAAAATGATACAAAATCATACTACGCAAAGTACTTCAATTCCTCACTGAAAATAACCAAGATGGAGGCTCTCTGGCAAAGGAAACTGCCATGGTCATCTTTTCAGATGATTATAAAAAAAGCGGCAAAAACTCACTCATTAATTGAAGATAAAGCAACCCTAAGCCGACGTGCGCACGCATGGATGGTCCTACAAGCATATATAAGGCCTGAGCCTGCAGCATCTCTAGCCTTAACATTTTCGCCGTATCTAAACACTAAATATATGGAGTTGCGCATGAGGAAATTACCGTCCAATGCCGATCAACCGATCTGGAGGGCCCATGGCCGAAAAGACTGCGAACTATGTGGAGCAGCCGTACATGATTTTGCGCATCTGATATGTACCTGCCCAGGGCTATGGCGCGGCTGTCAGGATTTGATTAAGAGAAAGTTTAATGAAAAATGCATACGTACCTGCAGATCAGCAGTAATAATGAGCATGGACTCAAAGGACCCACAATTAATTTGTTATATAATAACATTTTTAACTTATTTTGAGAATTTGAAGAAAGAACAATGTTTACAATATTAATAGATCTTCAAAAATTTCGAAATGTTTCTTAAGCTTGATATTAATTGATTTCACCTGAATTTTTTTATAACAGTTCATGAAGGCAATATGTAATATATTTTATGTTATAGAATATTGTAATGGTTTTAATTAACTACACAATAAACTATTTACTTACTTACATGCTGCCCTCATGTTCTGCTCCCTTACTGATTTAATATCAAATCTAAGTGATTATTTTTGTTTCTCAGGACCTATTTAGGCCACCATTGAACCACTGTTTTCTTTAAATAGATAAATTCATTTTAGCAAGCCATGCAGATTGACAAAGATGTTCCAAGGAGCTGCCAAAATGAATGATTGACACATTTGGATTTTTTTAGAATTGTGACTGTGAATTAGCGTATGGAGAATGCTTCCCTTCTTGTTTTGTTATGTTTCTTGAAAGTGGAGGGTATGTGGTAATGCAAAACTATTACAATTAGTTTCTACATTATTTTCCAATGGTTTGAACATAATGTGCAAATGTACCCTACAGCTTCCTTTAATGGTTCATTCCATTTATATTGTTACATATAGAATGTTTATTAGCAAAAGGAAACAGTGACGGGCAGTTGACTGGAACATCAATGGAAAGGCTGTGACTGGAGTTTCTTCTTGCAAATAAATCATCTTATTATTTATATCTCAGAATTTAGATTCTTTGGTGTGTGCTATGATTTCTACATAGCGATTCTTAACAACATTGATGTTATTGTAACTAAAAAAGGGAACATATGCTAACTGTGGTGAATGCAACATCAAAAACATTTCTAGCCATATATCTTTAACTCAAAAACTCTCTAGACATTTTACATGGCTTTTGGACCATAAATAATGCAGAAGCGATGGATGCTGCTCTGTGATAATGTGCACAGTCACCGTTGGATGCTGGTGTCACCATTTCGACGTGAAAGCCTTAACAAAAAAATGTGATTGACAGGAAAGAGGAGAGAGGCTGTATCAACTTTAACATATTGCTAAAGTTCATCAGTGGCTGTTTATTCTAATGAAAAGTTAAAGGCTGTCCCCTGGAGACAAATCCACATAGCGATAATGTTGATTGTGCACCGATATACTGACATACTATAAACTCCCCTGCAAGTTCTGTGACATGAGGGAGAAAGGAAAGGTCATTCTTAAAGAAGTCCCATGATCCCATTTGAAATCATGAACAGCGAGGTGACAGACGAGAAGCGAATCATCCCTTCTGTCTGGGACATTTGACGTGGCCTTCAGTAAACTGGACTCTGAATACACTGCTGGTGGCCCATGGATCCAGATGGGGAATAAAGAGACTGACCAGTTAATACAGTTTTCCATTAACCAATTTATCATAATCCACATATCAGTAAGGGCACATAAAACTACAAGACAATTGAAGCTGATAACTGTGATATGCAGATGCTGCAAATGGCCATGGGACCTGACAGCAAAATAGTTGGTAGCCTACCTGCTTGCAAATGAGACTGGGGTGTAAGATCCTGGTCCCCTTTAGGCCAGTGAGAGCCTGGAAAGAAGATATATACCAATAGTGTGAAACAGGATGGCCAACAGGTCCTGGCTGATAGATTTACATTTAAAATGGAAGCTGAGGACAGAGTTCTCCAGGACCCAGACTTTAAGGTGGTGTTACGCTCCAAAATACCTCAGTACTTTGGGGACATTTGGTACACTTTATCTCTGAATGCTGTTTAAGGGGAGGCAATGAAGGAGATAATCCATGGAAATTGTATTGCAAGCTATATCGTACTACGCTACAGCTCAGAGCAGATATCTACAATTACAATTAGAAATAAACGAGGAAGAGGAGGTTTCAATGAACTCCTAGGGAGCGCAAGGAACCATTGGTGAGAAAAAAGCAAGAATTAGGGGGCTTAAATGATAAACTGGATAGATACTCCTACAGATCCTTTAGACAGGCATTATCCAGAGAAGGCTACCAATCAGGGACAATGATGGCCTCACTAATGTGAGGAGAACACCTCACAATAAATATATCAACCACAACACCACAAACAAGCGACGTGTGGACCTCCTTGTTATGTTATGTAATGTTATGTTAAAAGTTTTCTAAAGCGCACAGCTGCCCCACCGAAGGGGCGTCCCGGCGCTATCAGACCTATGAACAAGCAATCCAGAGAAAAACTGTTGAAAGTTAGGCTGAAACCGTCAACATTATCGGCGCCCTCTTGCTCTCCTTAACCTTTTTGTGCGCGTAAAACAGCCGCCATTTTGAACACCATGGCTTCCCTGCTCCCGCCGAGAGCCAGCGCGCCTCTCTCCCATTCCTAACTTCGCCGGCATCCCCCGCATACTGACAACCCCCCTGCCTGCACCTGCCGCGAATCATAAAACCCCTCTTCAGCGCCCAGCGCGACACCTCCCTTCTTCCCATTTATGATCCCCGGCCCTTTGATGCAAACCCCATTTCCCCGTGTGCCCGTTTGTCTTCCCCGTTCCCAGGCCGACACCCAGCTCTGCCGATACCAATCCCTTGCCCCTCCCCGTACAATAGAAAGCTTTCCTCCTCTAAGGACCCCCGAGATGATCAAAGCCCCCCCATCCCACGAGATCCGATCGAAACCCACACACACTGTGGATCGGCGGAATACCCAGCTGCGCGATGATCATCACCTGTTGTGAACGGGGCGGGGACTTCCACTGTAACCTTGCGTGGGAACGGGCTGGGAAAGGGGGGATTCTGAGGATGTCTTTCCGTACTTCAAAGTATCAACGAGAATGTGTTACATGCAATAAACAGATAAACGCGTGTATAAGAGGCCAGGCCTCAGGGATGCAGTTAGAGCACCTCAGAACGATACCTTCTGTCCGTTTTCGTTGTGTTCTCCTCCGGAGCGAATAAAAACCTTGTTTCCTGCCTTCCAGTCTCCAGCGCCTGCCTCTTCAATAGTTTAACTTCTTTGTGGGTTCAAGAGGCGACACCGCCGGGCAATAATTAAGGATCTTATATTCTGGTTGGTAGTGCCCCCCAGTTAGATTCTACAATTGGCGTCCCAAGCGTGGGGCCCATCAGCGACCCATGGATCCAGTGGGAGAGGTCCTGACGACAAAGTGAACGACTGCAACGATCGGGAACGCGTCTGTCCGATAGACCCTCGTCTGACAGCCGATCATCCGAACTTCACTGGGTCCGAACAGACCTCTCTCGAGTGATCTACGGTCCTGACTGGGAACCATCAGGAGTGCCGCGAGGATAACGGAGAAGAGAGGACGATCGGGCGCTGGATTCGGAAGACAGGAAACTGTCCATGCGGTCCGGGTAAGGTCGTGTAACCACGACAAGTCGCGAAATTTGTTTGATTGCCTGTTTGTTAAAAAATACTAGTATTGCTCTTTTTGTTTATTTGGAGATTCACTGTCTGCAAACGGAGAAGCAACGGTCTCTCTCTTTGCAAGCAGTGGAGGATAGGTAGGCCAGCAGCCGTGCTTATTTTCTCCCCCACTCAATAATCACCTGAAACTGAACTGTTGTTCACAAACTATTGTTTCCTGGAGATTCCCTGTCTGCAAACAGGGAAGAGACCACCCTTTTTGCAGATAGTGAAAAAGGTAGGTAACGCAAATCTTTGCGGACCTACTCATTCTCCCCATTGTTATTTATCGGTCTTTTGTTATCTTGATCTATGAGGGATTCACTGTCTGCAAACGGAGAAACAACGGGCTCTCTCTTTGCAAACAGTGGAGGATAGGTAGGGCAGCAGCCGTGCTTATTTTTTCCTCCCACTCAATAATCTCTTGAAATTGAACTGTTGTTCGCAAACTATTGTTTCCTGGAGATTCCCTGTCTGCAAACAGGGAAGAGACCACCCTTTTTGCAGATAGTGAAAAGGGTAGGTAACGCAAATCTTTGCGGACCTGCTCATTCTCCCCATTGTTATTTATTGGTCTTTGCTTTTTTGATCCATGAGGTATTCACTGCCTGCAAACAACGTAGAATAGAAATATTCTGTCCAGTCTTTGCACCTAGTGATAAGATAGGCAGTGCTGACTTTTTAGTCCCTCGTTACGAGCCGTCATGTCTGTCTTCTCCCCACTGATTGGTAGCCTGTTTAGCCCGGACCGCTTATTAGAGATGGACCATCCAGCCCCGCTGGAAGGCACCCCTAATAAGGACATGTTCATGAAGCATGGATTGACCGCTATTGCCTATAGTAAACTTTGGCATAAATATACAAAACAGGGTCAAGAAAGTCAATGGCCCCTGATAGGATCCTTCGATGATGATAAAATAAAAACGCTAGAAACTGCCCTAGGTAAAAACAAGACAACACCTACTATGCTTGATAGCTTCGGCATGTGGCGAAAAGAAACTGAACAGCGTAAAAAGAAAACTGAGAGTAGGTTGGAAAAAGAGCTGCAAAAAGCAGCCCACCTAGCTGCTCAGAAACTAAAAAAGGAGATAGAGGAAAGAGAGAAAGCTAAACAGAAACTAGAAAGGGAAACGCCAAGCCAGTGTCCGGTTAGAACCCCCTCCATGCTCTACCCTGATTTACCCTCGAAACGACAAACCAATGAGGACCTGCTGTTAGGTCCTCCTATCATCTACATGCCCCCTCCATATGCCCCTTCTCAACCCTTGGCGCAGCACGCGCCACCCCCAGGTACAAACAAAGGTACCGCCACAGCGTCGGCCCCAATGGCCTCTGTGCCGGCCGAACCCCTTGTATTAAAACCCGCATCAACAACGACGTTAGACGACCATGAGACTCGAGGGGCTGGCCCTGCAAGAACAAACAGGCTAGACAAAGATGAGCGAGCGGGGATCGACAAAATAGCAAGGACACTGGTAGAAAGGAAGGATGATGAAGAGTACATCACAGATATGTTCAGCTCGTATACAGGGAGTCACAGACGACATTTTACCGTACGACTGTGTTATCATGTCTTGAATGCATACGAGGACCGATATCGAGAAAAAGGTCCCGAGAGCCTAAGGACTCTGTACCGGAAGGTCGATATCGGGGATGAGGGCGAGTGTGATGTGTCGGACCTCCTTACGCGTACGCTTGAGGTTTTCCGCCACCTCACTGAACGAAAGCCGGGAGCTAAATCCGCAGCCCCCGTAGTGACCGAACCACCAACCGAGCAATCTAACACCATGATGCCGATACGTGAGGCTGCCCCTTACTGGGTTCCTCCTCGGGGCACAGGGACTCACGATGATGCAAACAACCAAGATGCGAAGGGAAGGGTAGTATACAACTGGGTCTACCAGCCATGGGACCGGCAAGAGATACTGACATTCCGGAAATCTCTACCCGACCTACGTAAAAACCCCACTGCCTTCTATACTGAATTGGGGACAGCCCTGGGTTCAACTATCATGACCCTGGCTGACATCGACTTGTTCTTCGGGTTATGTCTACCAGCTGATGTGTGGAAGCAAATCCGGAAAGTCGACCACCTTGAGCTGTTCGGACATACCTGGTCACAACTCGATGAACTGGACAAACAACGGGGACCAGGACAAAAGCCGTTGAAATCCATTCTAGACCTCCCAGATAAAATCGTAGAGAAATTAAAAACCCAAATCCCAGAAAAGAAAGTGGACTGGTCGATAGTAACAGCCTGTCGCCAAAAACCCCAGGAGGACGTATCGGAGTACTTCTCCCGGTTTGAAACGGTGTTCTCCGATTACAGCGGCCAGGACATGACCACTGCAACCGGACACCATCTGTTTGTCCAGAATTATGTTAAGGGCCTATCATTGGAAATCTCCCAGAAACTACAGGCCAGCGAGAGTAGTTGGGCAGCCTCCAAACCTACAGCGATTCTCCAAATGGCCCAATATTATGAGCATCAGAAAAATGAAAACGATAGGGCGACAGAGAGAAAGAAGAAAGACTTAAAAGAGAGGGTGATGATTGCCAAACTGCAAGGGGTGACTATAGGACGAGACCAATACCGGGGAAACTACCAGACAAACGTCCCTAAGACTACATTTCCCCAGGACCGCACTCTGATTCCCTACAGTGGACGCACAGACCTTAGAGAAGACCAGTGCGCTTTCTGCAAAGGGACTGGCCATTGGAAATCCCAGTGCCCAGTTCTTCTGGAAATGATCAGAAACAGAGACCCCAGGGATGTAGCAAACGGACCGAGACCTAAGGGACCACCACGAGGGCCCCCAAATGACGCAACGAACGACAGATCAAGCAGACCAAATACGTTCGATCGACCCAGACAGAACCAATATCAACAATCTGACTATGACGACACTCACACCTTTGCATAGGACAGCCAAGGGCGAGGGAGGGATCCAGTCGAGCTCTATGTTGACCAGCAGGGCCCTTATGTCACTGCTAAGGTCCTGGGTACCAAGTCTCCATTTCTGGTAGACACTGGCGCAACACGTAGTGCGTTATCTAAACGACTGATTCCAAGGGCACCCTTGTCTGGCTCACTCATAACATCGACAGGTTTCGATGGAACGCCCTCCACCAACCCTTTGTCTGCCCCGATTCTCTTTGACGTAGAAAACAACACCACCGACACCACGTTCTTGCTTTCCTCCAATAGCCCTGACGCCATTATGGGACTTGACTTACTGAAACACTTCCGAGCGACGATTAGGTGTTCTCAAGATGGAGTTCGAGTGTTTCTTTACGACAACCCCGTTCTGCTTAGACATTGTTCCCCCCGGCACATGTTTTCCATCACCGACGTTGACGCGTCCCTGCTTGACACTCTACCTCCGTATCTGTGGGCCAAAGCGGATTCGGACGTAGGGCGTATGTTAATTGACCCAGTGCACATTACTGTCCGACCAGACGCAACACTCCCAAAACTCCCACAATATCGGATATCGCCAGAGGGCGAGAAGGCATTGGTAATGATTATCCAGTCACTGATAGACGCAGGAGTGGTAGAGGAAGTGGTTAGCAACGTTTGCAACAGCCCTATCTTGCCCATTATCAAGAAGCAGGGAGAGGGAGATGAGAAAGCATACCGTTTCATCATCGACCTCCGAGAGATCAACAAAGTGGTGGTACCCCAGTACCCTGTGGTCTCAGACATCACCACCATCCTGACCTTGATTCCATCCACTGCCACCACCTTTTCCGTCATCGACCTCAAGAACGCATTCTTCTCCATCCCCATCCACCCAGACAGCCGATATCTCTTCGGCTTTACCCTAAAGTCCCGCTCATATAGGTTTTGCCGAGCTCCTCAAGGCTACACGGAGAGCCCTAGCATCTACAGCCAGGCCCTCAAAAGACAACTAGACCAAGTCCGGTTACCCGACGGGGTGGTGTTGGTACAATATGTCGATGACATCCTTTTGGCAGCCGACACCACCCCTCTAGCGGTTACCGCCACCATTCAACTCTTGCACTTCCTGGCGAAAAATGGCCACAAGGTCTCCAAGAAGAAGTTGCAATTCTGCCTACCCCAGGTCACTTACCTGGGCCACCTTCTGTCCAAAGATGGAAGGAAACTCACCCCTGATCGAATCCAAACCATTCTAGATACCCCTGTCCCTAAAACCCAGAAGCAGGTTCGCTCCCTATTAGGCCTCACCTCCTTCTGCCGACAATGGTTGCCAAACTTCAGCCTCGTTGTAAAACCACTGCTTTCTCTGCTAAACAAAGACGTCCCTTTCCCACTCCCTTGGACTCCTGAGTGTCAAACTTCCTTCACGGAACTACGAGATGCCCTTTGCTCAGCCCCTGTCCTGGGTACCCCTGATTACAGAAAGCCCTTCTCCCTTTACACTCACGAAAGGGAGGGGTGCGCTTTATCTGTCCTGACCCAGGCCATCGGCCCTAAGCAACGACCGTGCGCTTACTTCTCTGCCACTCTTGACCCTGTCGCCAGAGCCTTGCCTGCCTGCCTTCGAGCTGTAGCTGCTGCTGCAGTCTCAATCCGACAGAGTGAGGGGATTGTACTCTCGAATTCCCTCACGGTACTGGTACCCCATGCAGTCGACACCCTCCTGAACCAAACCAAGACGCAACATCTGACGAGTGCACGACTGACTGGATACGAACTAACCTTGCTTGCCCCCCATATCACCCTGAAAAGATGCACCACACTGAACCCAGCAACTCTGTTACCCTTGCCAGAGAACGATCCCAATGTGCACCCCGTACATGACTGCGTGACTCTTACGGACGAACAGACCAGGAGTAGGGTCGACCTCAGAGACACAGCTTTCCCTGACCCCGACGGGGAGTTGTGGGTGGACGGTTCTTGCATCAAACTCTCCGATGGTACCACTTCCGCTGCCTATGCAGTCACCACGGCTCGAACTGTAGTAGAAACAGCCCGCATCACCCAGCGATCTGCCCAGGCAGCGGAACTGATTGCTTTGACGCGAGCCTGCATCCTGGCAACAGGAACCACAGCGAACATTTACACTGACAGCCAGTATGCCTTCGGGGTGGTTCACCATTTTGGGCTCCTCTGGAGGGAGAGAGGATACTTGACCTCACACGGCACACCCATTTTGCACGGGGATTTAGTCTCCGCCTTAATCGAAGCTGTCCTCCTCCCCAACAGACTTGCCGTTATCAAATGCCAGGCACACAAGAAAGTGACAGACATTATCGGACAGGGAAATGCACTAGCTGACATCACCGCCCGAACGACAGCTGAAAATAGAACGACAACACATATGTACGTGACCAGGTCACAAGCAGAAAACTGGAACGACGCCAAGGACACAATCAGAGACATACAAACGACTAGCACACAACACGAATTGACTGAATGGACACGGGTGGGATTGAAAGACGATGAAGGCTGCTGGCGGACGAAAGACACGAACAAATGGTTGCTACCTGATTCGTACTTGATTCCCATATTAACCATGGCACACTCCCCTGCCCACATAGGATCAGCCCCCATGATCGAACTTGTCTCCAGGGTTTGGCACAATGACAAGATCCCAGATTCCGCCAAACGCCTGGTCCAACAATGCTTAATATGCCTGCAACACAACCCCGGGAAAGGAACTGTAGTACCCCGGGGGGGATTTGGGGTCCCAAACCACCCATTTGAAGTCCTGCAGATGGACTACATCCAGCTAGACAGATGCCAAGGCCTGAAATATGTACTTGTCGTGGTGTGCGCATTTAGCAAATGGGTGGAAGTATATCCAACCCGTGACAACACCGCTATGGCCACTGCAAAGGTCCTGTTAAAGGAGTTTTTCCCCCGTTATGGCCTCTGTCGTGTTTTGTGGAGTGATAATGGCCCCCACTTTGTAGCCAACGTTATCCAGCTCATCCTAAATGGGCTGGGTATTAAACAGAAATTCCACGCAGTCTTCCACCCTCAATCTGCTGGGCTTGTCGAACGACACAATGCCACACTCAAGCTTAAACTGGCCAAAATAGTGGCTACGACGGGCCTGAAATGGCCAGACGCCCTCCCACTGGCATTGCTATCGATGCGCTCCACCCCCACCCGACATCACTTAACCCCTTATGAAGTTGTCTTCGGTCGACCCATGAGCGTCTGGTCTGCCCCGAAACCAACTTCCATTCATGACGTTCCGGATGTCCTAATGTCTGATTATCTGTACAAATTGACTGAAACTTTGTCTGTCCTTCATCAGCAGGTGCAGCAGGCCATCCCCGATGCTTCCAGGGGTCCGGGCCACGCCATCCAGCCGGGGGACTTCGTGCTGATCCGAAATTTTCAGCGATCAAAGAGTTTGGAACCCCGGTGGACGGGCCCCTGGCAAGTGCTGATCACCACTCGGACCGCACTTCGAGTGGAGGGGAAGAAACATTGGCTGCACGCCCATCACTGCAAAAAGGTCTCTCCAACCCTGGCCACGACAGACACCGTCAACACCCAAGAAGAGCTCCTGAACCAGGACCGACCATCGTTGAACTGCTATCCTGACACAGAGACACTTGAACTTTCAAAACATCCTGACCCCACTGTGCCATCTCGAGAAGGGTATTTCCTGCGGCGAAAGGAGGGAGCTTCGGCTAAGTAGGCCACGGACTAGGTTAAAGAATCTCAGAACGGTGACCCAAACTACCAAGGGTTACCTGGAGAGAAGCTAAAACTAAGTCTGTGGTCCTGCCCACTACCGAGCACCTTGAAGACGAAGATGATGGAAGCGCCAGATAAGAAGATGATGGAAGCGCCAAATAAGAAGCCGACGGAGACAGCAGGAAATACCCACTACAGAAATCCGAGAACAGACAGACTCCATAGCTCAAAGACAATTGCACTCTTCATCGTAATCCTCCTCTGTTTTCTCCTCATGACTACGCTCTGGATTATGGAAGAACACGCACCTGCTCACGAAACATTCCTAACCACTGCTCAGCCTACCACCATGAAGGAACATTATCTAATTTCGCTCTCTCCTCAACTAAGAGAGAGGCGAAAGGAGTTTTGGAACAACTCTTTCGTGCAGCTACTTCACCAGCACAATCTTGCCACCAACGCCACCAACTGCTGGATCTGTGGGTTGCTACCCCATGCCACTGGACATTCAATACCATTCATCCCTTCACCCTTCTCCGTCCACGGCTCCTGCCTTGCCTGGCTGATCCTCCTACAAGAGAGCTATACGGGAAATGCCACCTCCAGCAGAACTGCAGCACATTCTTCTCATGGGGCCGGGCGAAACAAGACAAAGACACACTTCTGCCCGCTGACCCCCAGCGACTCGATCCAAATGGACATCCCGGCCAAAGAACGAATCGAAATGCAGGTGTTCAACAATCCAACCAGACCCACCTTCTCCTATCTGCGGAAACGAACGGCTGCCACTCTGACTGTGGCCCTGACGGTCATCAACGTCACAGGCCACATGTGTGTAGAAGGACTTGGGACACAGCTGGTGGGTCGCAGCGCTTGCCGTTTTACCAGCACTCTGGATTCCACGGATCCACCTTCCTTTGTGTCATCTCCAAACATGTATTTCATCTGCGGCACGAAGGCCTACACCTGGCTCCCCAAAGGCTGGGGGGGCACTTGCTACATCTCCTTCGTCCTTCCTCCAACTTATGTGGCTCCAGCGAATCACCACAGGCAAAAACGAGCCAAAGACGTTGAGCAAGCCGACTCAACAGGGGCACAGTTCCTCGATGCTATGAAAGGACTCGTCCCCCTCTGGGGCCCGATGGCAAACAGCCGTGCCATCCGACATTTGACTCAGGCAGTCGAGACAACCATGAACATCACAGCGGGCATCTTTGCCAACAACACTGCCGAGCTCCAAGCGGTCCGTTTGGTGGCTCTGCAGAACCGCCTCGTTCTAGATGTGGTTCTGGCGGACCGTGGAGGAGCATGCCGCATTATTGGGGCCAGCTGTTGTACATACATACCGGACAACTCACCCTCAGTGTACAAAGCCATCGAACATCTTCACAGACTCTCATCGGAAGTTCACCAAGAGCAAGAAGAATGGTCGCTTGGTGGTTGGTTCTGGGACACCGTCAAAAGCTGGGGCTGGAGACTGCTCACCATTATCCTGATTCCCGTAGTTGTAATATGTGGCCTATGCTTAGGAATTCAATGTTTGCCACCTATGTGTTCTTTATGTGCGAGTTGCATTTTTCCCAAAACTGTGGACATTGGAAGCGAACATATGAGAGCATTGTATGATACCGAAGTTAGGAATTTGATGAAAATTGACATTGAGTAAGCAAGTTGGCTAGATATGTTGAAAAGGGAGGACTGTTGAAAGTTAGGCTGAAACCGTCAACATTATCGGCGCCCTCTTGCTCTCCTTAACCTTTTTGTGCGCGTAAAACAGCCGCCATTTTGAACACCATGGCTTCCCTGCTCCCGCCGAGAGCCAGCGCGCCTCTCTCCCATTCCTAACTTCGCCGGCATCCCCCGCATACTGACAACCCCCCTGCCTGCACCTGCCGCGAATCATAAAACCCCTCTTCAGCGCCCAGCGCGACACCTCCCTTCTTCCCATTTATGATCCCCGGCCCTTTGATGCAAACCCCATTTCCCCGTGTGCCCGTTTGTCTTCCCCGTTCCCAGGCCGACACCCAGCTCTGCCGATACCAATCCCTTGCCCCTCCCCGTACAATAGAAAGCTTTCCTCCTCTAAGGACCCCCGAGATGATCAAAGCCCCCCCATCCCACGAGATCCGATCGAAACCCACACACACTGTGGATCGGCGGAATACCCAGCTGCGCGATGATCATCACCTGTTGTGAACGGGGCGGGGACTTCCACTGTAACCTTGCGTGGGAACGGGCTGGGAAAGGGGGGATTCTGAGGATGTCTTTCCGTACTTCAAAGTATCAACGAGAATGTGTTACATGCAATAAACAGATAAACGCGTGTATAAGAGGCCAGGCCTCAGGGATGCAGTTAGAGCACCTCAGAACGATACCTTCTGTCCGTTTTCGTTGTGTTCTCCTCCGGAGCGAATAAAAACCTTGTTTCCTGCCTTCCAGTCTCCAGCGCCTGCCTCTTCAATAGTTTAACTTCTTTGTGGGTTCAAGAGGCGACACCGCCGGGCAATAATTAAGGATCTTATATTCTGGTTGGTAGTGCCCCCCAGTTAGATTCTACAAAACAGCTAAGATTAGCCAGTCCATGTCGTATACCGAGGAAAAAAGGAAGGTTTTAATGGCTTTCCGAAACAGGAGCAAGCCCTCCATACCCCGAAAATGTATAGGGCAAAGAGTTCCATAGCTTGGTGGCCAGATAACGAAACGAACGCCCTCCAGCCCGGCAGCGTTTGAACCGTGGGACAATTGCCATGTGCTGTCCCAGGGAGCGCAGCTGTCGGTGTGGGACATACGGGCTCAGCAAACCGCTCAAGAGCACTGAGCTGTTAGACTTTAGGATCTTAAAAGACAGACAAAGGGCTTTAAACTGCATCCGTTTGTCAATCAGAAGCCAGTGCAACCTATGAATTGTAGCCCCCACCGGGCAGGAGCGGGGGAGACCCACCAAAGTTCTGGCTGCAGAGTTTTGAACTCGTTGTAGTTGCCGTATCTCAGCTTTATTAGCCCCTAAAAGCAGAGAGCTGGCTTAGTCTACCCACGACAGTATAGTAGACTGCACAATAAGCTGTCATATTGGATGATCAAAGAATTTCAAGAGAGGTTTGAGGCCCCTTAATAGTGCTATGCAAGTGGCAGCGACTTTCTTTGTGTGAGTCTGGAAGCTGAGCGTGGAATCCATCCAGACCCTAAGGTTCTTTACCACCGACTTGAGCATAGGCATAGGACCAACGGGCGCTGGCCACCAATAATCATTCCAGAGGGCAGCCTTCTGTCCCACCAACAAGACCTCAGTTTTGCTCGCATGAAGTTGTAGACAATTTTCTGTCATCCATTGTGCCACTGCTGTCAAACCCTCTCTGAATCTAGTGGCTGCCACTGATGGTCCCTCAGCTAAGGTGATAACAAGCTGGGTATCATCCGCATAGAAAACCATCGTAAGATCCCATCTTTTCGCTACGGCAGCCAAAGGCTGTACATACAGATTAAACAGAGAAGGGCTCAATGCTGAGCCCTGTGGGACCCCCTGACCGATGAAATGGGATTGCGAAAGGAACGGAGGGGCCGATACATGGAAAGATCTCTCTGTTAGGAACGATCTGAACCATTCCAGTGATCCCTGCTTCCTCCAAACGATGGAGAAGGATGTCGTGCGACACCGTATCAAAGGCCGCGCTGAGATCCAGCAGGATCAGTGCTGCACTTTGACCGGCATCCAAGATAGTCCGAGGATGTGTTGGCTAGCCGGGACGTTTCCGTGCTATGACCTGGCCGAAAACCGTTCTGAGATGGGTCCAGAATATTACGCAGCTCAGGAATTGAGATAGGGTGTTATTGACATGGGTTTCTGCGATCTTGGCCACCCAAGGGAGAAGTGAGATTGGTCTAAAATTCTCAGGTTTAGAGGGGTCTAACGTCGGCTTCTTGATAATAGGAGACACCCAGGCCTCTTTCCAGGCAACTGGAACTATAGACATGGAGAAGGATAGGTTCAATATTTGGCATAGCGGCTGACGGAGCACCGAAAATGATTCAATAAATTGGGGCCGCCTCATAGGGTCAGAGAGGGAGCCAGATTTTATTTTACCACCCAGTTTGGTAAATTCCTCCTCAGAGATCTCTGGGATTGCTGATAGCGTAGGGCCGGACTCCTCTCTAACCGGTAAGGAAGTGTCTAAGACCACATGCGGAAAGGATTGATAGATCTTTTGGACTTTTTCCACAAAAAAAGTCGCAAGCGCATCACAGTGTTGTGTGGATATAACACTCGGTGGGGCCGCTTTGCTGCTCTTAAGCTCTTTAAAAAATGTAAATATACATTGTGTCTGTTTCGGGCTTAACTTTATTTTCTTCGCATAGAAAGCAGCACGTGCCGCATCGATAGCTTTATGATAAAGCTTAATTTTGGACATATAGATTGCTTTATCTTCCTCCATGTAATCCCTTCTCCATGCACGTTCTGCTTTCTTGCAAGCTTTTCTGAGGGTTCGCAGAGACTCATTATACCAGGGGCTTGAGTTGGAAGAGCGCCCCTTGGTCCATTTTGCGGGAATAAAGGTATCTAAGCCCTTTACTATCCAATCGCAGAGCGCGGTGTAAGCCCTCTCAGGATGCGCCATGTCTCCTAGGGGGTTAGCCAAGAGGAAGGTATGAAAATCAACAAGTCTCAGTTTATGCCAAGGGCGTCTAAGGACCTTATTCTCAGTGTCACGTCTAAAAGAATCTGAAATGGATGTCCCTATTTCAATCAGGAAAGGATCGGTCCATCCCATGGGCTTGGGCGTAGCTATGTTCACGGCTGGGATATTAGAAAAGACCGGGTCTAAAACGTGTCCGGCTATGTGTGTGGCTTCGGACACTAATTGTTCCAACTGCAACGCATCCAGGTCTTCTAGCAGAGTACATATGACATTATCCTGCAGCATATCAAAATGAAGATTAAGATCGCCCATGATCGGGAAATTAGCAGAGCCTACAACCAAAGCACTCGCCGTATTCACCAATGACTCAATAAATTGGGTGGCAGGCCCTGGGGGGCGGTAAATAATGCTGAGCATAATGTATGTCCTGGCTTCAGCTTTATCTTACCACTCAGGCAAACTAGATGCTTAAGTAGATATTCTCTGCTCTCTAGCAACACTCATCACTGGCATAGACAGCAAACTGGAAACTCTGATCAAGCATGCACAAAATACCTCGGAAAACAACCTCTCCCTCCAACATTATGGGAGACGTTTGCCTGTGCTCTCCAATTATAAACAAGCTGGCCTGCCTGCCTTAAGGTATGAAATCCCTGCTGCAAGATCTCAAATCACAGCTCCGCTCCTCCAACCCTACAGGAAAAGACCACAACCCGCAATCCCCATTCTATGGAAATGATCAAGACGCAAGGCCTCATAAATTACTATTCTATAACTTAACCTCAGCCATGACAGCATGTCCAGCTCAACATCCAGGCAGAGCTGCCGGTTCTCCTGCCCAGCCATTTCACCAACTTTCTCCACTGTCAAATCCCATTCAGCTGGTCAATTTAAGCAAACGCTCCTGCAAACGATTAAGGAACCAGAGAAACAAAACCCAACAAGTGCCAGTTTCCTAAAACAGGAAATGCTATATCCAATCTTCACCAGAACAAAATCAGATGAAGTACCTCTTCACGAGGACTTAAAGGCAACCACCCCAGTCTTGTCTTCGAACTCTTTATGAGGGGATGAAGCTGTGAAGAACCCACAAGTAGACCAAACCCACCAAGCAGAGGTAGCAGGTTCCTGCAACAATCAGCTACCAAAACCAGGCAACAAACAGTTTGAGGGTCAAGACCCCTCGATAACTCAAGAAGAGGCACTTCAATCCTTCACAGCCACACCAGCCCACTTAGGCCACCCAAATAATACAAACAGCCAGTCAAAAAAGCTGTCTGAAGAAAAAGCGACTGACTGCTAAACCAGTATTGACTCAAGTTCAAGGTCTGAGAAACCTAACAGAGTATGCTACAGTAAACAATTTGATGACCTCATCGAACTTCATCATTGACTAAAATGTAGGAGGCCAATGGAGTTTGTGACAGTGGAAAATGCGGGGGTTCTAGTCACGTGCAAGAATCACTGACACGAACTCTGAAAACCCAGGGTACAATCACCACTATGGCAGTCTCTCTCGGGGTAAACAAGCTGGACTTCATCCCAGAATATCAATCAAGGGGGACCACGGCATCCTAAACAGGCGTATCTTGATCCTTCTGTATCAATCTATTCCACACCTAAAGCTTATAGGATCAGCAGACATCCTGGCAATTTAATTTTTGGAGCCAAGAAGACAACACGAACCAGAAGTTTTCCTTTCTCCCGCCCACATGGGTAGAAACAATCTTAGCCAATTTAACAGTCTTCGACAGTTGGGGTATAACAGTAGTGCGCTTAAGGGCCAAAGGATATCCAACAGCTTTTTAGCACCAGCCCAATCAGTCAACCTTTTCAATTTTAAAAAACGCCCAGGGATCCCAAAGTTTAAAAATACCCTCTGCACTCACCCGTACTGTCCTCCAAGGGAAGCGGACAACCGGGAACAAAAATCAACAAGGAGAATATGACCTGGGCAAGATTAGGACAAATTGCCTCAACTCGGGCTGACTGCCAACCGCTCTTCAAACTGGAAACCCCCCCTGACAAACCATCTTAACTCAAGATAGGCAACACCCACTCAGGGCAAACCTCACCTTATGTTCTTGGAACACACAAGGGCTCCAACAAAAACTTGATAACAACGTACCCCTGATGTTTTGAAAGGACTTACCTCCTAATGCTACAAGAGACCAGGACCCAATCAACAGTCCCATTAACAGGCTTTATTAAGTTCCAAAAACCAGCCATTAAAATCAATAGGCATGGCCGACCGATGGGCAGCCTTTCTGTCTACATTCCTGCAGCACACAAAGGAAGAGATCGTACTCAAAGTCCCCTGGGCCCAAGCAATCCATCTAAATATCTTTCCTCTTGCTTGACCTTCCAGGACAAAATCTTCCCCCAACCACTCAGCGAAATATCCTTGCAGATTTCTTCCTAAATTAATGTGATCCCCTAGACCTGAGAATTTTGACTGGTTGCTTCTGTGGTGATAGCCCTCCCGGCTGCATAAGAATTGAAGGCAAGTCCATCTCCCACATAGATTTTAGTCTGTGCACGGTGGACCTCTTCAAACACATTGGAGATTTCTCCTTATGTGACAGTTTTGGCTGGTGACAGAAAATCTAAAATGGCTGAAATGGGACAACAGCCAGGAAGTTACATCATGGATAAGAGTCCTACTGTATGAAGCACCACCTCAAGGCAGTACACTGATTACACAATGGACAGGACTTGTCAAACAGATTCTATAGAAATTCTGAGTTAAACCAACATCAGGTATCAACCCAAGCAATCTAATTTTAACACAATTTAGACCTATAGATTATCTGAAGCTGCTAAAAAGAGACATGAACCGCAAATTGCGAGCTCTCATAAAGCAACTGTCTTCAACAGCAGCGAGACATAGCCTGAACAAATCAAGATCATTGTTTAGGAAAGCAATTTGGCACGCCAATAGCCTTATATCGAGGACCTTGTATTCTGAAATTAGTCTGTGACCATCATCTTCACCGGAACCGCTACCAAATCTTCTGTTGACTGCATTAGGACTCCCGAAACTAATTTACAGCTCACAAATCTTTGCACTATGCTGGCTTGCTTTACACCCCGCAGGCCGTCACTTTCTGTATAGGGCTTAAAAAACATTGATTGGTCTGCACCAGACCAGCTCCACTGGCCGATGTGACCATCATCTTCACTTGACCTGCCACAAAATCTATCATCCGGATTGCATTGGGCAAATAACTGGAAATTAGAAGTCACTTTTTCCACTCCGGTCAAAGCAAGACTCACAACTTGTGAAATTTGCATCAAGTGCACAAAACTTCTAGAAACGCAGTCAGAATTGGGACTAGTGAAATCTGCAAACAGTTCGATATTCCTTGATCTAGCAGGCTCAAAGTTATGCACTGCCCGCACCTTTATGCTGGTCTGCTTTGGGTAAACAAGTTTAAAACTTCCACCCGAATGCTCTGGGTTTGGCTCGAGCAATGGAATTTGACTTCCATCCTTACTTAGGATTCGCAAAAATGTATATTGTTGGAATCTCCCTAGCCAGCACAATGCAATGCACTGACTGAACTTTTATGCTGGGTCGACCTGTGTAGACTGAAATGCACCAGGGCTGCCACTAGCAAGAAAACTTCTGACTTACTTTTAACTGCTTCATACTTAGGCTTGAACACTGCTAACCCTGTGAAATTTGTGCATGGTCTGTAAATCCTTTGTGCTCATTGTGTTCTATGTTATGCAATGATCGCTGGTTTTACTTGATTTTATTATGGGCTTACCATGCGGCTTTTACTGAACTTTGTATTTTAATATTTGCTACAATTTGTAAAGGTTTTTATTAACTACACAATAAAATTGACTAGGGCAACATTAAATCTTGAACATATGTGAGAGGGACAAATAAGATGTACCACTCACTGAAGATGAAATAAGGAGGATGAAATAAGGTCTGTATTAAAGCACCTGTTGGGAGGCTAGACACCAGGCTTGATACTCTACTGACTGAATTCTACAAATGTGTTCCAACTGTATTATTGAACATACTCCTAGAGGTCTGGGAAATGCGCGGGATTGCAGGCACCCCCAAGACGTGTTGCTGAAGGCAACTGTATTGATTGTACAGAAGCCCGGTAAACACCTGGTAGATTGCAAAGCTTCCAGGCCACAGTTGATGATTAATAATGATACTTAGCTGTCAAGAAAAGACAGATTAGTTCATCAGGACCAAAAGCATGTTTTGTCACAGGTAGCAGTGTGAAAACAAATGTATGGGAACTATCCCATGTTAAACAGTATTTAAAAATGAGTGCACATGAGTATGACGTGGCATCTCTTAATATTAAGAAAGCATTTGACATGGTGAGCTGGGTATTTCTATTCAAAGAACTGAGGAGTTATGGTCCCAGACTTAATCTGCACAGTAATTGCCAGTAGCTATGGTAGGAACTAGGCAGGCACACCAGCTCTCAGCACTCCGCTTTGCTCTAGCAGTTAAGCTAATGGACTGTATCCTCCATTCAGAGATATGGGACTGGAGAATGAAGGTTGGAGTCGAGGAAAGCAGTCCTGTGCTTCCTAGGTCTGTTGAAAGTGTTCCACAAGATATCAGGACTGCGAAAGAATTGGGTGAAATCTCACCTCTTCCCTTTGGCTACAGTGATGAGACATAGGAAAGATGCCCTGCCTGACGTGGTATGGTATGACACCCTGAAAACCTGAGATATTTGGAATTCAGGTGATACTCTCAGATCAAGATGTTATACAATTAATGATCAACCAAGTGGCAAAAGGGGTACAATGATCCATCGAATTTTGGACTAGACCACCACTGTCATTCATGAGTCATGAGGTATTAATAAATATGGTGTTCCTCTCTAGATGCTTATATATCATTCACAGCATAATGTCACTGAAACCATGCAAGGTGTTCAAGGAACTAGACTGTATATTAACAGGCTTGACCTGGGTTAAGGTTAAATTAAGAATTATACTGACAACCCTAAAATTACAGTATGAACAACTGTGCCTTTCAATTCGTGACCTGGAATATTATCTTTTCTCTTCATCCTCCTACGGAGTGCTCCTAGTTGAACAATACCCCATCACTCCAATTCTTACCTCTACAGCAGGAGTGCTTAAAGATACTATTATGTGTTGATATTTGAAGTGGACACGAGCGCTCACGCACTCGTGTCAACTTCAAATAACATTCCACGTGGTATGGTGTTGTTTGAATTGGTACCGCGTGGGATGTATTCATTTGAAGAGGAACGAGGGAATAGCGGTTTTAGTATGTGGGATTTTAGGCATTCTTATGTTGTACTTAACAGATGCTGGGTCGTTAAATAAACAGCTCTGCACCGTACCTGTTTCTTCTTCTTTTATTGAGGGTTATGGATAACAGCCGCTCTTTGTAACACTTACCCACCCACCTAGTTGGCCCTAATGTCCCAGAACTCTCATAGGATAGTGATATTGGTCGGCAAACAAACCCCATTTGCCGAGGTGGCAGAGATGTGCAGTTTACCTCAATTTAGGACACTTTTCTGACGTTTTCCCAGCCAGAGGACGCTTCACAGTTCGACCAGGCCAGTTCCGACTCTGTGGCCATGCCTTTCCAGGATCAACCTGATGCTCCTAGATTGCCTTCTGGGAAGACATCAGAAACTCATGCACTCCTAGATTTGTACAGGCAGATGTTGCCCGGTAGATTTATTTCATTGAGCTACAGATCTTTGATTGGTTATCCTCCAGTGAGTTCACTGAATGTTAGGGATAAGTTGGAGGTTGACCTTTGAGAACCATTAAGAGACAGATTGGCATAGTGCTTTTTTATACAATAAATAACTAGGAGAATCAGATTCAAGCACACCCAATATAAATTCCTATACAGGGCTTGTCTTACCCCAGACACTTTTGCAGGAAAATTCCCTGAACTAAAATTCTCCAAGGTTTACACCAAAATGCAGATTTCATACACTTGGTGTGTAAATGCAGAAATGTTGCTGGCTTTTAAGAAAGACTAGTGATCCTTTACGAATATACTGGGCTTGATTCACGAAGTGCCTCTGCTGACTGGGGGGAGGAGGAACATGGCGGCCGGCAGCTAAATGGCCGCAGACGGACTCCCCTATGGATCGATGATTTTCTGCTAATTTTGCAAATTATTTCACACAAAACGGTGCTTTTCTTATAGCACCCCCCCGTCTCGAAAAATACCTTGTAATCCTTGTTGGGTATGCCCCCGGAGTTGGGGTGGGCTTTTCCAGGCTCCCCGCAGAACTATGGGGCGGGCAGGGAGAAGAGCGAGAAGAGCGAGCAGGATGGCGCTTGCTGTGATCGACACTGGCCAGGCGGCTCGGACGCGGAAGAGGCGGGACTCTGCTTTGCTTCTGTTCCGGGTTGTTGGGGGAAGAGCCAGCGGAGGTTTCAGTGGAATTGAGCCGGTGAGAGGGGCTGCCGCCTTGGGCAAGAATGGAAACGGAGTAAGCGGTGAAGCGGACTCCAAGGTAGGGGGTCATTAATTTTTACTTTTCCCGCCCTGTGGGGGCAACGAGGACATCAGCCCTGGTAAACAGGTGAAAGAGACCCGATTGCATAGTGGTGTACATGTTTTAGACTATGGAGGGTTAAATCTGCCACAAGGAAAAGATGCGAAGCTTATCAGCGCTCCAACTGGGTGTATGGATATAGAGGGAGCGCTTGGTGGGGGTGCTGGAATAGGCAGTGTGGTTAGCCCTGGTAGCCCTGGTGACAAAGAAAAGAGCTTTGACTTAATTAAAATAAATAGGTACGCATGTATTCATTTGAATAGGAACGAGGGAATGGCGGTTTTAGTATGTGGGAGTTGAGGCATTCTTATGTTGTACTTAACAGATGCTGGGTTGTTAAATAAAGAGCTCTGCACCGTACCTGTTTCTTCTTCTTTTATTGTTGGATTATGGATACCAGCCACTCTTTGTAACACTGGTGACGATCTGGAACTTTTCCACTCTCAGGAATATTTTGTTTTTCAAGAGTTTTATTGTTTTGTTCCTTTACAAGCATAAGAGCTTACTAACAACTCGATGTTCTGAAGCAACAATGGAAGGTTAACGAATCAAGTCAAGAAACTACGCTGTTATTGGCAGACTGAGGTTTTGGGCAAACCTCCCTCCAGAAATCCAGGAATTTCATTGGTGCTGGACGTGTGCTTCACAGTCTTACGCACACGTCTCCTCTACCAATCTAATTTGTGATTGGTTGTTCTATTTTTCGAGATCAACGCCGGGTTAACTCGTTGTTTTCCGGTTTTAGTGAACACACACAGTTGTAAAGCCCAGTTTACAATACGATCGGCTGAGGATTAATAGCGCGATCGAGTGAAAACATCCCAGTCATCTTTGTGAGTATTTCGGCAAGCGCGATCAGCTTAATAGGCACTTGCACGATCAGCTGTAGAGCGCTAATTATTTGTTGTGAGTATTTCTTCTGTGACACACACACATATTACAACGTGTGTCATGCCAAATGCTATATAACTATCTTCATATCGTCTGTGACACACACACATTATTGATAATTATCATACTATTATTATTGCAGTTTTGACCACAAAGGAAGATCAACAATATTTTTGTTCAAGTAATGTCAGGCATTCAAGCTCCTCCATCCTTTTTCAATTTACCTGGAGAACCACATATAGAATGGGACATATGGGAGGCAATGTTTCTTGCATATGTTGATGTTCTAGAAGGGGAGGAATGTGAACCAGAAAGGAAATTCGCTTTACTGAAACATTCTTGGTGGTATTGCTCTTAAAGAATATAAAAACCTACCTCCTTTAGCCAATATATCTGACTTAAATGTATACCAAATTGCATCTAAACAACTGTCTATTCGCTATGGGAAGAAAATAAACATGGTCATGGAGAGATTTAAGTTTTATTCAAAGAAACAAAAGCCAGACGAATTTATTGACAACTATGTGTCAGCTTTAAGGGCTTTAGCAGTTACATGTGACTATGAACATATCAACTATGACCAAGTTTTGAGAGACCAAATTCTGAGGTGCACTAATAACAAGAAAATACAACGGAGATTGTGGACATCTTCAGACATGTCTCTTAATGCAGCTATTGAAATAGCAAAATCCATAGAATATTCTGAAAAATTTGTTGATGAAATAAGATCGTGTAATAAATCAGATATACATGTTGTCACCAAGGAAAATGACAAACAGAAAGAAATTGATTAAAAAAAAAATCTGACTCAAAGAAAGGAAAGTTATCAGAAACCAGGAATAGATGGCAAAAACCTGACACCAGGTGGAACAGTATTTATTGCTTCAGATGTGGTAGCAGCTACCATCTAGAGAACTCAAGAGCTTGTCCGGCTTTGGAAAAAGTATGTGCTAGATATAACAAAAAAGGACATATTCCTAGGTTTTGTAGGTCAGCTCCAAGAAGAGTTAATGTCATTCAAGAGCATTAAGAATCACCTGATTATGATTATGATGTAAATACTATACTTTGTGTAACTAGAGATGTGTGCACTAAAAAATTTCCATAATGCAATGTAATCATCAACGGCGTCTCCACAAAAGTCTTAGTGGATTCATGTTCATGGTATACTATCCTGTCTCATGATCGTGTTTGTTCTAATTGGCCTAACATAGAACTTACACAGCCTGATATTTCACCAAGTGGCTACACTAGTCATAAAATACAACTTATTGGATATTTTATTGCAGATCTAAGCTTTCATGAAAGCAACACAAAAGGGAAAATATATGTTACCAAGGTAGGGCAATCACTCTTAGGTTGGCCACATCAAGAGACACTAGGTATACAATTAGTTCCAAACGCTGATCCTCCTGTATATTCTGTTGATACAATCACGACTAAACCAAATTTGGGTACGTCTAATGATTCTTCTTTTGCTGCTAAAATAAAAAATGATTTTCCAACATTATTCAGTAACAAACTGGGTCAATACAAAGGTTTTAAACATCGCATAAAAGTACATGCAAATAGTATACCCATACGTCATAGGGTTAGGAATGTCCCTTTGTCTTACAGAAACAAGTTAAAAGTAATGCTAGATGATATGTGTGCTAAGAAAACTATTGAACCGATAGAGTCATCTCCTTGGGTTTCACCAGTTGCGATTTCTATTAAATCTGGAGGTGATCTTCGTTTGTGCATTGACTTGAGCAGTCTTAACAATGCTATTTGTGTGGATTCGCACCCACTCCCCAATTTACATGAGATGGTTTCCACGCTAGCTGATGCACAGGTATTTTCATGTTTAGACCTAGCTAGTGCATACCATCAAGTATTGCTCCATGAGGAATCAAAAGATTTGACTGCATTTATAACACCAGAAGGTTTGTACAGATTCTGCAGGTTGTCTTTTGGCTTAGCTAGTGCTGCTGCTGTTTTTCAAACGGTTGAGGAAAGAAACACTACAGGGTCTCACTGGAGCTATAGCTTTCCAAGTTGACATCTTAGTCTTTGGGAAAAATGATGAGGAGCATGACTATAACTTGATCAAGGTTCTCAATGCTCTATCAAATAAAGGTCTAACACTTCGTGCGGACAAGTGCAAATTAAAAAAAGAAGTAGAATATTTGGGACACTGCATCAGAAGAAATGGAATTAAACCAAAAATGTCACATTTGGAGAACATTAGTAAGGCTCCTATTCCTGAGAACAAAGAAAAATTAGTTGCTTTTCTAGGTTTGTTGGAGTTTTATGCCAAATTTATTTCAAATTATGCAACTATAATTGAACATTCTGGAATCTGCTAAAAAAGAACGTGACATTTATTTGGACTGACACTATGACAACCGCGTTTTCTACTGTTAAGGAGATGATCACCAAACCACCATGCCTTAAACCTTTTGTCAACGGCAACCATTGTATTGTTATGGTAGATGCAAGGAATTGTGGATTAGGTGCTGTATTGATTCAAGAAGAGTGGGGTAAAGAATGGATTGTGGCATATGCTTCAAGGACATTGAGAGAGTCTGAACACCCCTATTCTGTAATTGAAAGGGAGGTATTAGCATGTGTATGGGGTGCTGAACATTTTAGACCATGTTTATGGGGGACAAAGTTCACCATCAAGTCTGATCACAAACCTTTAGTCCACATATTATCACCTGGTGGTGGACGCACACTGTCATCTAGGTTAGCTAGACTATCGTCAAGATTACAAAATTTCCAATATTCCTTCGAGTATATCCCTGGTGTTAGATCTGGGGGTCTCTAATTGGCAAAGGTAAGTACCTTAGACCAAGTAGGGACCCTTGCTTCTAGTCAGGGTGAAGAGTACACACAGTAGATAACCCCTGCTCACCCTCTAGGTAGCTTGGCACGAGCAGACAGGCTTATCCCTAAGGCAATGTGTATAAAAGTTGCACTTAACACAAACAATGACCACCCAAACTGAGACCACACAGGTAAGTATATTTATAAAAATATATCTTTATCTAGTTTGTAGCAGTAAGAATCAACAATATACGTTAATTACTTCTTCAGGTAAATGTTGCACTTAATTCTTAAGGGTTGCACGTAATGTAGGAAGTCTCTTAATAAAAATAGTCTCAAGTCTCTTGTAAATCAATAAAAAAATAGTACTGTTACTTTGTCCCCACTTTGCTCTAAAAACGAGCCAAGCAAACTATGCCAATGGTTATTTATCCGCAATAATCAGCCCGCAAAGCAATGGGCCCCAAGTGTTGCAAGCACGCCTCACCAGATGTGCTGGGAACTCTTTTCTCCCGATCGGCACTTCCTAATGGCCTCAGGCGCACCGCGCCGATCAGAGCACACTCGCTCTCAGCCCCGGCCGGTCTCAGCAGCCCTCCGCCCGCTCTCTGTCCCTCTGCGCCCTCACCGGCCTGGTCGCCCCACGATCCTCGCTCCTGCTCCTGCGCCCTCCTGCTGCCTGTGCCGCCCGATCTCCATCATCGCCTGCTCCCGGCGCCCCAGCCGCCGCAGGGCCGCCAGAGAAGCCCGCACCCGGTTTTCCCGCCGCCGCTGCCTGCAGACCCGCCCCCCCACCAGCCGATTGGCTAAGATGCTCCCGCCTCCCAGCTGACCCGCCCTCACTGCTCCCTTCTCAAGGGGACCCTCTACTCCCGTTCAGGAGCAACCACTGCGCCCTCACCGGCCTGGTCGCCCCACGATCCTCGCTCCTGCTCCTGCGCCCTCCTGATGCCTGTGCCGCCCGATCTTCATCGTCGCCTGCTCCCGGCGCCCCAGCCACCGCAGGGCCGCCAGAGAAGCCCGTACCCGGTTTTCCCGCTGCCGCTGCCTGCAGACCCGCCCCCCCCGCCAGCCGATTGGCTAAGACGCTCCCGCCTCCCAGCTGACCCGCCCTCACTGCTCCCTTCTTATGACGCCCCCTCAGCGACCGCGCAGCGGACGCGCGCAGCGGGAGCACCGAATGAGCGCCGAAGGTGCGCCAAAGGTAAGCCCGCCTGCGCCCGTCCGCGCCTGGACCGCGCCCAGCGCCAGAATCCCTGGCCCCCGCAGACACCAGCCCACCCGCCCGACCTACGACGCCGCCACCCTCAACGCGCTCAACACCGGCCGAGTCCCGGGATGCTACCGAGCCACCCCTAAACGCACCCACGGACCCTTCAGCTGCCACGCCTGCAAGTTCACCTGCATCCGGACCTGCCTCGCACCAGCACCCGTCAAGCCGAACACCAGCAGCGTCCACCTCAAGTGCATCCTGCTCAACACCCGCTCCGTCCACAGACACGCCATCGAACTCTGGAACCTCCTCGACACCACAGCTCCTGACGTTGCCTTCCTCACGGAAACCTGGATGAACGACTCCTCAGCGCCCGACATCGCCATCGCCATCCCAGAGGGATACAAGATCACCCGGAGAGATCGCGTCAACCAGACTGGAGGAGGGATCGCCATCATCCACAGGGACACCATCCACATCACGACCAACACCGACGACACCCTGACTACCGCCGAACACCTACACTTCCAGATCCGTACCGACCCGAAGACCACCCTCAGAGGCACCCTGATCTACCGACCGCCGGGACGATGCACACAATTCAGCAAGGACATCGCCGACTTCGTCAGCCCGCATGCCCTCCCCTCCGCTGACTACATCCTCCTGGGGGACATCAACTTCCACCTGGAGAACAACAACGACCGCAACACCATCACCCTGCTCGACAACCTCGACAACCTCGGACTCAAGCAGCTGGTGTCCACCCCCACCCACCTCGCCGGACACACGCTTGACGCCATCTTCTCATCCAGCGAAGACATCGCCTTCAGCCACGCCACTGGACTCCACTGGACAGACCACAGCTGCGTCCACTTCACCTTCAGAAGAACGACGATCCACCACCACCAGCAACAGGTTGCTCGAAGAAGCTGGAACAAGATCACAGCCAACCAGCTCGCCGCTTCCCTGAGCCAGCACCCTCCCGCCAGCTCAGCGAACCCAAGCCAGGCTGCCGACAAACTCACGAAGTGGATCAGCAACTGCGCGGACGAACTCGCCCCACTGAGGACCCCGCCCAGCAGACCCGGCAGCAAGAAGGCCCCATGGTTCACCGACGAACTCAAGAGCTCCAAGAAGAACTGCCGAGCCCTCGAGAAAGCCTTGAGAAGGGAACCAACACCGGACAACATGACCACCCTCAAGCTTGCCACCCGGAAGCACCACCAACTAATCCGCGCCACCAAGAAAACTGCATTCAAGGACCGGCTGGACAACAATGCGCACAACTGCAAGGAACTCTTCAACATCGTGAAAGAGCTCTCCAACCCCAACGCCGGAAACAACGACATCACCCCATCGCAAGACCTCTGCAACTCCCTCGCCTCCTACTTCCACAACAAGATCGCGGACATACACAACAGCTTCAGCACTCAACCGACGCACGCCACGAACGAACCACCGCCCCCCACCACCACCCTCCGTGCCTGGACCCCGATCAGCACCGAAGACACCGTCCGCATGATGAACTCCATCCACTCCGGATCTCCGACCGACCCCTGCCCTCACCACGTCTTCAACAAGGCCGACGATGTCATCGCACCCCACCTACGGGACATCATCAACACCTCCTTCAACACCGCCACATTCCCGGAGAGCTGGAAGCACGCCGAACTCAGCGCCCTACTAAAGAAACCTACAGCGGACCCCACCGAACTCAAGAATTACCGCCCCATCTCGCTCCTCCCGTTTCCAGCCAAAGTCATCGAGAAGAACGTCAACAAACAGCTGGCCGCCTTCCTCGAGACGAATGGATCCCTCGACCCCTCACAGTCTGGCTTCCGAGCCAACCACAGCACCGAGACCGCCCTCATCGCTGCCACCGATGACATCCGAGCCCTGATGGACAACGGAGAAACAGCGGCCCTCATCCTCCTAGACCTCTCCGTGGCATTCGACACTGTCTGCCACCGCACCCTAGTGCAGCGCCTCAGCAACGTCGGAATCCAGGAGAAGGCACTGGAATGGATCATCTCCTTCCTAGACGGAAGAACACAGAGAGTCCGTCTACCACCATACAAGTCAGAGGCCACCGAAGTCATCTGCGGCGTCCCTCAAGGATCCTCGCTGAGCCCCACCCTCTTCAACGTCTACATGAGCCCCCTCGCGGCCATCGCACGCCAACACAACCTCAACATCATCTCCTACGCTGACGACACCCAGCTGATCCTCTCCCTGACCAACGACCCCGCCGCCGCCAGAGCCAACCTTCACGAAGGGATGAAAGACGTAGCCGAGTGGATGACGACCAGCCGCCTGAAACTGAACTCAGACAAGTTGGAAGTCCTCATCCTGGGCTCCTCGCCCTCCGCCTGGGACGACTCCTGGTGGCCCCCCGCCCTGGGCACCGCACCCAAACCGACAGACCACGCACGCAACCTGGGCTTCATACTGGACTCCTCCCTCTCCATGACCAGACAAGTCAACGCCGTCTCCTCGTCATGCTTCAACATCCTGCGCATGCTACGGAAGATCTTCCGGTGGATCCCCACCGAGACCAGGAAGATGGTCACCCAGGCCCTCGTCACCAGCCGACTGGACTACGGCAACGCCCTCTACGCCGGAACCACCGCCAAGCTCCAGAAGAGACTCCAGCGGATCCAGAACACCTCAGCCAGACTCATCCTCGACATCCCACGACACAGCCACATCTCCGGACATCTGAGAGACCTGCATTGGCTCCCCGTCAACAAAAGAATCACCTTCCGTCTCCTCACCCACGCACACAAAGCCCTACACGATCAAGGCCCGAGCTACCTCTACAACCGCATCAACTTCTACGCTCCCAAACGCCATCTCCGATCAGCCAGACACGCCCTCGCCGCCGTCCCCCGCATCCGAAGAACGACAACAGGAGGAAGGTCCTTCTCCTACCTGGCCGCCAAGACCTGGAACTCCCTCCCGACCGACCTGCGCCTGACCCAAGACCACCTCTCCTTCAGGAAGAAGCTCAAGACCTGGCTGTTCGAGCAGTAGCAGCATCCCCCCCCCCCAAGCGCCTTGAGACCCTCCGGGTAAGTAGTGCGCTCTATAAATGTCTTTGATTGATTGATTGATCCCTCGGGGAGCGGCAGGGAGCTAGCTCGGCGCTCCGAGCAGAGACAGGCAGGCCGGGGGCACTTCGGGAACTCCCACGGCGAGGTCGGGTCACTCTTCCCCGGTCCCGGCGGTGATCACACGGCACTTCCGAAGGTCCCGATGACGGGGACCAATCCTGTTGCCGCGTTCGGCGCGAGCCTCCTTACACACCCGGGGATCAGCCAATGGCAGTGCGGCTCCCGGGACAGGCCTGCGATGACGCTCCTCTCTTCAGCCAACCACAGCACGGCAACAGTAATGACGCTGCGGCGCACGGGCCTATCCCGTCACGGCGTTGGTGAGGGGGCTCGGCTCCTCCAGCCAATGGGAGCGCGGCAGCTCCGATCTTCGCCGCGGCAGCCTCCGTTTACGAATGGCAATTTCTCAGGGTATTCCTGGCCCCGGGCAGTGGCGGTGAACAGGCGGCAGATGATTTTTGAGGGCGCAGGTCACGGAAAGACCGCCCTCTTGGCCTCAGAACCGCTCTGGAGCAGGATACACGAGGGGAGGCACCACAGACCTCCGACCCTCACTGGGAATGTGCCAATGAGCACACCGATCCCTACCCAGGCTCAGCAGTTGAGCACCACACGCTCCAGATCAAAACAGCACGATCTGTACAGGGTCTTGGGTTTCTTTAGGAACCTTTTAACCCTGGGTTCCAGGAACAGGAGGCCAGCTCTTCTCAGGCCCTTGGAGATTCAGTCAAGACACAGCACACAGCAAAGTCTTTTAAGTTCAAGCAGATGGGGGCACAGCACACAGCAAAGCCCTTCTTATCCTCTCCTTCAGTTGGATAGCAGGGTAAGGTCAGCCCTTAGAGCACACAGCAAGGCAATCTTCCTTCAGTTCCTTCAGCAGTCCTTCTTCTGGCAGAGGTTCCTCTTGATTGTAGAATCTAATTTTTCTGTTGTATGGGGTCCTTCTCTTATACCCCTAAAAGTCTTTGAAGTCCTTTGAAGTCTTTGTGCAAGTGGGCCCTGAGCCCGGTCTAAACCAGTTCTGGGTGTTGCTGAGGCACTGGGGGTTTCCTGGCTTCCTTCTTCCTCTCAGTATCAGGGACAGAGGTGACAGTCGCCCAGCAGGGAAGTGGGGCCAGCATTGAGGTCAGGCAGGCACAGCCCTATAACTATCAGGTGTGATCTCCTCCCACTTCCCTGGCAGCAGATGCTGCCTTTCATCCATGGGCTGACTCAGACAACCTCCTGGGGGCTCTGCAGCCCCTGTCACACTCAGGCCAGACAGTCAATCCACAAACAGGCCCAGGCACACAGAAAGGTTAGACAAGAGAACAGCCACTTTCTAAAAGTACTATTCTCAAACACAGAATTTAAAAACAACCCTTCCTAAAAGATGTGTTATTACATTCTGAGTTCAGGGATATCAATCACTTATGTCCCATCTTGTTCCTATGAGAAGATAGGCTGGTATCCAATGGGACCAGCCTCCCCCATGTTATTCTATGGAGCAAGATAACCTTACAGCAGTGAGCACACAAAATGGCTGCTGCTCACTACCAGAGCATGTGACCTGCACTAGTACATGCTCTACCTTACCCATACACTGCACCCTGCCCAGGGGGGTACCTTGAGCCTTCCATAGGGGTGACTGATGTGCACAGACAGGGAAGGGTTAGGCCCAGCCAGTGGGGACACTGGCCAGACGGACATGGCAGTCCACTGACTGCACACAGGCCCTGCGCTGGCAGGCCTGAGACACCATTTTAGGGCTACTCATGTGGGTGGCGCAATCTGCGCTGCAGGCCCACTAGTAGCATCTGTCATCACCAGCCCTGGCACACACAGTGCACTTTACTAGGGACTTCATGGTGATACAAATATGCCAATCAGGTATACCCAATCAATATGACAATTTACATCGGGAGCACTTACACTCTGGCACTGATCAGCAGTGGCAGAGTGTCCAAAGCATCTAAACCAGCAAAAACGAAATCCAGCACAGCATCAAAAATACAGTAGACAGAGGCAAAAAGATGGGGGAAAACCACGCCAAGGGTGTCAGGTCTAACACCTGGTAAAAGTAATGTTCATGCTGACTGTATGTCAAGACTACCTCTTCCATGTAAAGATTCAGACAGTGCTGACAGAGATTAATGTGAAGTAGCTCATGTTGTGAATGATGTTAATTTGCTGTCTAATGACAATTCTATTGTCCATGAGTAATTGTGGAATGAAGAAATGGAAAAGGATCAAGAACTTAAAGAAGTAAAGAAGTTTATATTAAATGATTGGCCAGAGGAGAAACAGCTCAGGAAGTTTGGCTAGTTACTATAAAATTCGAGATGAATTGGCTATTGAGAATGATATTATCCTATGGGGGGATACATTTATTCCACCTTTTGGTCTCAGGAAGATGTTTGTTGATTTTGCTCACGAGGGGCATTTTGGTATTTCTATCACCAGAATACATTTAAAGGATAATTGTTGGTGGCCAGGGATAGACTCATATGTTGAGCAGAAAGTGAGATTATGTAAATTGTGTGCTAACAGTGATAAGTCAGCCAAGGCTTTATCTACCACCCCACAACCGGTTGATTTACCTGCTGCACCTTGGAACAAGCTTGGTATTGATATAATTGGTCCGTTTAGTATTTTACCGCATCAACATTAATTTGGCATTCTACTTATGGATTATTTTTCTAAGTGGCCAGAGATTAAGATGGTTAGAGAAGTTACTTCTGATATCATCATACAATATTTAGATGAAGTGTTTTGTAGGGAAGGCATTCCCCAAGAGATAGTCACTGACAATTGATCACAATTTGTTAGCAAGAAGATGGAAGATGTGGTATAATTCACAAAAGGATTGCAGTTTTCCACCCAGAGGCTAATGGTCAAATTGAGAGATTTAATAGAGTTGTAAAGGAAGCTATTCAGCTAGCTGTTAAAGGTGGGTTGTGTTGGAACAAAGCTTTACAATCCATGTTACTTTCTTATAGAACAGCTCCCAATGCAGTTACTTTGTTGACTCCTTTTGAATTGTTGAGAGGTCGCAAACCTAGTACAAAACTAGTCCCTTAGTGGCTAAGAAACAAGAATAAAACTCAAGCAGAATTTGCTGAAATAGATTTCAAAGAAATTTGTTGTAAGGTAGACGCTTATAAAATGAAAATGAAAGTTGACTTGCTAAAAAATAGGAATGTAAGGGAATGTCTAGTTCAGGTGGGAGATTTAGTACGGGTGAAGAAAGGTTGTTCTGTACGTAAAGGGTTATCTAATTGGTCTAATCCTTTGGAAGTGGTGGAAGTATTTAAGAATGCAGTACCTGTGGAAGATGGGATTGTTTGGAATCTTAATAGAGTTTCAATCTATAAAGATAAGAAGGAATTTTGTGACGATAATTATTCCTCAACGGTATTTTTGGATGTGAATGGAGACAAAGTAGGTAAGTACTGATTCATCTATTGCTGAACAAAGTATTTCTGCTCCAGAAGAATCATCTATTACTGAACAAAGTATTTCTGCCCCGGAATGCTCTACCAGAACTCAAGAATTTGTAGGTTACCTGTTAAATTCAAAGATTTTGTACTTTCTTAATTGTAAAAAAAAAAAAAAAGGGAGGGAGGGAGGTGTGTTATGTGTTGATATTTGAAGTGGACACGAGCGCTCACGCACTCGTGTCAACTTCAAATAACATTCCATGTGGTATGGTATTGTTTGAATTGGTACCACGTGGGATGTATTCATTTGAATAGGAACGAGGGAATGGCAGTTTTAGTATGTTGGAGTTGAGGCATTCTTATGTTGTACTTAACAGATGCTGGGTCGTTAAATAAACAGCTCTGCACCGTACCTGTTTCTTCTTCTTTTATTGTTGGATTATGGATAACAGCCGCTCTTTGTAACACTTACCCACCCACCTAGTTGGCCCTAATGTCCCAGAACTCTCATAGGATAGTGATATTGGTCGGCAAACAAACCCCATTTGCCGAGGTGGCAGAGATATGCAGTTTCCCTCAATTTAGGACACTTTTCTGACATTTGCCCAGCCAGAGGACGCTTCACAGTTCGACCAGGCCAGTTCCGACTCTGTGGCCATGCCTTTCCGGGATCAACCTGATGCTCCTAGATTGCCTTCTGGGAAGACATCAGAAACTCATGCACTCCTAGATTTGTACAGGCAGATGTTGCCCGGTAGATTTATTTAATTGAACTACAGATCTTTGATTGGTTATCCTCCAGTGAGTTCACTGAATGTTAGGGATAAGTTGAAGGTTGACCTTTGAGAACCATTAAGAGACAGATTGGCATAGTGCTTTTTTATACAATCAGGGGCAGATTTATGTTAACTGGCGCATCCCCAGGGATGCGCCAGTTAACATGCGTCACAGTGCGCCACTGCTCCGCCACCCATGGTGCAAGGCAGTGAGGATGCGTGACGCATCTCTCGGCGTACGGGCGGCGCATTGCAGTAGTCATGTTGCAAGTGCGACATAACTCCTGCAATGCACAGGAGCCACCTATTCAATGCATGCTGCGTCACCCTTACGCCTGCTTCAAGCAGGCGTAAGGATTTGACGTAGAAAGTGACTGAGTGAAATCTCATAGATATCACTCAGCCACTTTTAGGAGGCGTTCCTGCGCAGGAACGCCCCCCCCTGCGCAGGAACGCCTCCTTATGGCGCAGGGCTTTCCAACGTGACGCATCTCTTAGATGCGTCACGTTGTAAATAGGGCGCATTGTTTGCGCCGCCGTTGCGTCACATTTAGTGACGCAATTGCGGCGCAAGGAGGCGCAAGGGCATCATAAATCTGCCCCTCAATAACTAGGAGAATCAGATTCAAGCACACCCAATATAAATTCCTATACAGGGCTTGTCTTACCCCAGACACTTTAGCAGGAAAATTCCCTGAACTAAAATTCTCCAAGATTTACACCAAAATGCAGATTTCATACACTTGGTGTGGAAATGCAGAAATGTTGCTGGCTTTTAAGAAAGACTAGTGATCCTTAACGAATATACTGGGCTTGATTCACAAAGTGCCTCCGCTGACTGGGGGGAGGAGGAACATGGCGGCCGCCAGCTAAATGGCCGCAGACGGACTCCCCTATGGATCGATGATTTTCTGTGAATTTTGCAAATTATTTCACACAAAACTGTGCTTTTCTTATAGCAACGCCCCCCCCGTCTCGAAAAATACCTTGTAATCCTTTGTGGGTATGCCCCCGGTGTTGGGGCCGGCTTTTCCAGGCTCCCCGCAGATCTTTGGAGCGGGCAGGGAGAAGAGCGAGAAGAGCGAGCAGGACGGCGCTTGCTGGGATCGACACTGGCTAGGCGACTAGGACGCGGAAGAGGCGGGACTCTGCTTTGCTTCTGTTCCGGGTTGTTGGGGAAGAGCCTGCGGAGGTTTCAGTGGAATTGAGCCGGTGAGAGGGGCTGCCGCCTTGGGCAAGAATGAAAACGGAGTAAGCGGTGAAGCGGACTCCAAGGTAGGGGGTCGGTAATTTTTACTTTTCCCGCCCTGTGGGGGCAACGAGGACATCAGTCCTGGTAAACAGGTGAAAGAGACCCGATTGCATAGTGGTGTACATGTTTTAGACTATGGAGGGTAAAATCTGCCACAAGGAAAAGAGGCAAAGCTTATCAGCGCTCCAACTGGGTGTATGGATATAGAGGGAGCGCTTGGTGGGGGTGCTGGAATAGGCAGTGTGGTTAGCCCTGGTAGCCCTGGTGACAAAGAAAAGAGCTTTGACTTAATTAAAATAAATAGGTACGCATTGCGAGCCAGGGCAGTCTTTGATCCAGCCAAAGGGAAGCCTGTTTACCCCGCACGCATTTCACCTCCAGTCTCTGAACTAAGGTGTTATATCCTACATAATTATATACCATGTATTCTAGCCCTGCTGCCTCTAGCTGCTCAGCCAGAGTGTGTCTTGGTTTTAGAATGTTGGTGTGCCTGTGATGCGTGGAATGCCTGGGTGACTGAGTGGGGTGAATGTGGCAGTTGGAGATGGGCTGAGCAGCTAGGGAGGCTGCTCCTGGTGGGGCTGGTACTTCACTAGGCTGGCTGGAGTAATCTTATATGTAATCTGATCTAAAGACTGAATAAATAAGTCTTGAACATTCTACCTGGCTCCTGGTGTCTTTCCACTAAGGACTAAGCATGGGCGTAAAATCCGCTCCGCTCGCGGATTTTTGGGATTTTCGGCAAATTCGCAATCCGCGAACTCTCGCGAATTTGTCGAAAATCCGTGAATCCGCTCGCGGCGGATTTTTTGCTTGGTTGCGGCGCGCGGCGTGGTGCACGGCGTTCACTTTCCGTCATTAAGCGTTTGCCGAGTTGTTTTTCTCGATCATATTTTTCTAGTGCCGCGCCATTTTAGATCTTGCTGCGTGATCCCGCGGGAGTTTGGCGCCCGCGAATACGTAATCGCGGCTTGCCACCTTGCACAGCACACCTCGCGAGAGTTCGCAATTGCGAACACGTAGTTGCGGCGGAAAGGAACAATCTCGCACTCGCGAAATAGAGATTTTGCAATTCTGCACAAGAAAATCACCAGCAAACAGGATAAACCTTCAGAAAATTATGGTTTTTATCAGAATCACTCCTCAGGTTGACATTTGCATGGCCTTTTTTTTTGCAAGGAGTCCATTTTTGGGGGGGGGGAGGAAGGAAGTGCCCCACAGTCTCCAACTTCCTGTTCCTGTCCAGCAGGCTCCTCCCAGTGCTTTGTCCATCTCCTGGTCACTTTCATTTGGATCTGGAGCTGGAAGGATTACTTTTTGTGGGTGCTGCTGGATATTTGGATTTGAGGCCTTTTTGACTGTCTTTGGATCACTTTTGGATTAGAAATCAACTTTCACAAGTAAGTTTGTTTGGGGCATTACAGTTGCTGCAAGTACAATTTTGGAACTTTTCAGAGCATTAAATAAATTATATTGTGGGTAGCCACAGTATCCAGTAGGACCAGGGTTGGTTAGGGGTGCATGATACAACTGTTTTGTTGAATTTAAACACCATTGAGGCCATGGATGGGCTGGGATTGTGCTGATTTTTGTCGTTTTTTTGGGCCTGCTGGTGTGGCCCTTTGCCCAGGGGTGGTGAGTGTTGCATGGGCCTAGTCTTTCTGTGGGGTGTCTTCTTGAATTTAAACATCATTGAGGCCATGGATGGGCTGGGATTGTGCTGATTTTATCGTTTTTTGTCGTTTTTTGGGGGCTGCTGGTGTGGCCTTTTGCCCAGGGGTGGTGGTGCATGGACTGAGTGTGCCTGTGGTGTGGTCTCACTCCCTTTAATGTAAACATCATGGATGGCATTGGATTGTGGTGATTTCTGGCTGGTTTTCTGTTTTTTGGGGGTGTACTGTTGATGTGGACTGGCCATGTGGGTGGTGGTGGTGGCCATCTTGAGTGCTGGCTGGTACAGGCAACATGTGCTTGGGGTGTAAGGGGCCATTTTGAAGAGAGGCAGTGTCTGAGGCCTGCACTTATTTTGCCTACTTTTCATCCATTATGCCCAGGGGTAGTGCGTGTTGCATGGGCCTAGTGTTTCTGAGGGGTGTCTTCTTGAATTTAAACACCATTGAGGCCATGGATGGGCTGGGATTGTGCTGATTTTATTGTTTTTTCTTTTTTGTCGTTTTTTTGGGGCTGCTGGTGGGGCCCTTTGCCCAGGGGTGGTGACTTGCATGGGCCTAGTCTTTCTGTGGGGTGTCCTCTTGAATTTAAACACCATTGAGGCCATGGATGGGCTGGGATTGTGCTGTTTTTTGTTGTTTTTGTCGTTTTTTTGGGGCTGCTGGTGTGGCCTTTTGCCCAGGGGTAGTGGTGCATGGACTGAGTGTGCCTGTAGTGTGGTCTCACTCTCTTTAATGTAAACATCCTGGATGGCATTGGATTGTGGTGATTTTTGGCTGTTTTTCTGTTTTTTTGGGGTGTACTGTTGATGTGGACTGGCTTGGGGTGTAAGGGGCCATTTTGAAGAGAGGCAGTGTCTGAGGCCTGCACTTATTTTGCCTACTTTTCATCCATTATGCCCAGGGGTAGTGAGTGTTGCATGGGACTAGTGTTTCTGAGGGGTGTCTTCTTGAATTTAAACACCATTGAGGCCATGGATGGGCTGGGATTGTGCTGATTTTATTGTTTTTTGTCGTTTTTTTGGGGCTGCTGGTGGGGCCTTTTGCCCAGGGGTAGTGGTGCATGGACTGAGTGTGCATGTAGTGTGGTCTCACTCTCTTTAATGTAAACATCCTGGATGGCATTGGATTGTGGTGATTTTTGGCTGTTTTTCTGTTTTTTTGGGGTGTACTGTTGATGTGGACTGGCTTGGGGTGTAAGGGGCCATTTTGAAGAGAGGCAGTGTCTGAGGCCTGCACTTATTTTGCCTACTTTTCATCCATTATGCTCAGGGGTAGTGAGTGTTGCATGGGCCTAGTCTTTCTGAGGGGTGTCTTCTTGAATTTAAACACCATTGAGGCCATGGATGGGCTGGGATTGTGCTGAATGTTGTGTTTTTGTCGTTTTTTTGGGGCTGCTGGTGGGGCCTTTTGCCAAGGGGTAGTGGTGCATGGACTGAGTGTGCCTGTGGTGTTGTTATGTTATGTTATGTTAGTAACTTTTATTCAGCGCACAGCTGCCCCAGCGAAGGGGCGTCCTGGCGCCTGATCCAGTACCACAACACAACAAATCACCGCTGAAAAGAAACACGATCAGTCAACAGAGGTGAACAAATAGGTTTTAATTGCGCGTCTGAAAAGAGTCAGGCTATTAAGGGCACGGATGTGGACAGGAAGGGAGTTCCATAATCCGGCCGCCATGACTCGAAATGAATGGCCGCCCATCCTACTCAGTCTGAATCTAGGCACACTCACTAGATGAAGAGATTCCGACCTGAGAGACCGCCTGGGAACATACGGGGAGACAAGACCCACCAAGGCAGGAGGTGACGAAAATTTCAAGATCTTGAATGTCAGACAGAGTGCCTTGAATTTAATTCTCTGTCTGACCGGCAGCCAATGAAGGGAGGTTAAAACTGCAGATACAGAGCACCGTCTCGGGAGGCCCACAATGGCCCGCGCAGCGGCATTCTGCACCCTCTGCAGTCTGGTGGCCTCGGCCTGGTTGACACCAAGCAACAGAGCACTCCCATAGTCCAGCCGAGAGAGAATCGCGGCTTGGACCACCAGTTGCCGAGTTGGGGGGTTGAAGAATTTGAGGACTGGTCTCAGTCCTCGCAGAATACCATAGCAGGTAGCTGCAATCTTCTTAGTATGGCTGGTAAAAGAGAGATTGGAATCCAGCCAGACCCCCAAGTTCTTTACTTCGGCCGCTGGGATGGGAGTCACCCCCAATTCAATAGGCCACCATTGATCACCTCACAGTTCCGCTTGCTTTCCTAAGATTAGGACTTCGGTTTTCTTAGCGTTTAACTGCAAGCAGTTAGTACGCATCCAATTCGCCACGGCTAAAAGCCCTGCGCGAAACCTGGGGGCAGTCACCTCAGGGTCCCCACTGAGTGTCACCGCCAGCTGCGTGTCGTCGGCATACGATGTCATAGTTAAGCCAGTTTGTCTGACGACAGCAGCCAGCGGTTTCACATACAGGTTAAACAAAGTGGGGCTAAGCGCAGAGCCCTGAGGTACTCCTAGTCCCAAAGAATGGAAAGAGGACTGACCAGGTGGAATGGCCACTTTAAAAAACTGGTCCGAAAGGAAGGAGCGGAACCATTGAAGAGCTTTCCCCTCCAGACCCACTTCCTCCAGCCTCCGCAGCAGAATGTCATGAGACACCGTGTCGAATGCGGCGCTCAGGTCTAACAAAAGGAGCGCCGCTGTCTGCCCCGCATCCAGCACCGAACGCAGATGTTCGCTCATAAAGAGCGGCGCAGTTTCGGTGCTGTGTTGTGCGCGAAAGCCATTCTGACTCTCGTCAAGAATATTATTGCGAGAGAGATGGGCAGACAAGATGGAATTTACGTGTGCCTCAGTGACCTTGGCGGTCCAGGGCAGGAGGGAGATGGGGCGGTAGTTCTCAGGTAACAGAGGGTCAAGACTAGGCTTCTTCAAAATGGGGCTGACCACTGCTTGCTTCCAGGAGGCAGGAACCACGCCCTCAACTAGTGAGAGGTTGATCAACTCCAAAATCGGCTCACGGCATAGAGGCGGGAGAAGGGTAATAAACTCTGGCTTCAAAGGGTCTAGAGGAGAGCCAGATTTGATTTTGAGGCTCAGAGTATCAAACGCCTCAACCGATAAAGCAGGTAAGGAGGACAGAGGTTCGCAATCCGAAACTCTTACAGCCCTGGGCTCGTCATCTTGCACAGATGGCAAAAACCCTCGGTAGATTACCCGCACCTTCTCCACGAAAAAGGATGCCAAGGATGAGGTCTCACTCTCTTTAATGTAAACATCATGGATGGCATTGGATTGTGGTGATTTCTGGCTGGTTTTCTGTTTTTTGGGGGTGTACTGTTGATGTGGACTGGCCATGTGGGTGGTGGTGGTGGCCATCTTGAGTGCTGGCTGGTACAGGCAACATGTGCTTGGGGTGTAAGGGGCCATTTTGAAGAGAGGCAGTGTCTGAGGCCTGCACTTATTTTGCCTACTTTTCATCCATTATGCCCAGGGGTAGTGAGTGTTGCATGGGCCTAGTGTTTCTGAGGGGTGTCTTCTTGAATTTAAACACCATTGAGGCCATGGATGGGCTGGGATTGTGCTGATTTTATTGTTTTTTGTCGTTTTTTTGGGGCTGCTGGTGGGGCCTTTTGCCCAGGGGTAGTGGTGCATGGACTGAGTGTGCATGTAGTGTGGTCTCACTCTCTTTAATGTAAACATCCTGGATGGCATTGGATTGTGGTGATTTTTGGCTGTTTTTCTGTTTTTTTGGGGTGTACTGTTGATGTGGACTGGCTTGGGGTGTAAGGGGCCATTTTGAAGAGAGGCAGTGTCTGAGGCCTGCACTTATTTTGCCTACTTTTCATCCATTATGCCCAGGGGTAGTGAGTGTTGCATACTTGCATGGTCCTAGTCTTTCTGTGGGGTGTCTTCAATGTAAACATCATGGATGGCATGGGATTGTGCTGATTTTTCTGTGTTTTTTGTCGATTTTTTGGGGTGTATAACTGAACTGATGTTCCTCTGTCTTCCATTGCTTTTAGGTGCACAAGACTCAAGAGAACCACCAGTGCCAGGAAGAAGTCCTGCAGCGGTGTGTGTGTGCAGCATAACGTCACGCGACGTCACGTCTGGACACAGACAACTCTGCAACTCGTGCAACTGCTGCCTGCTGTTCTGACCTGCTCTGAAGAAGATGGCCCCAAAAAAAGTTACCCGTAGCTCCTCTAGCAAGAAAGGTGCCAGTAAGGAGCAGAAGAAGCAAGTTACCAAGGAGACTGGTGTGCCGCCCGCCCCTTTTTTTGGGAGTAAAAAAAAGAGTATGCCTGCAGCAGCAGCGGGATCTGCTGGGGACCAAGCTGGCAGCAGCACCCCCGCTCCATTGGGCTCAGTGCCACCACCACGCCAACTTAAGTCCAAGCCCTTGAGTGCTGCAGAGGCAGCCAATCTACTTGTTCAATCACCATCGACCAGTGATGTTGGCTCATCGCAAGAAAGCAGCAGCAATGTCCCTCAATCAACACAGGTTGTTGTAGCTCATCTGACGAGTGTTGAACAACCACAGCCGCAACAACAATCACATGTGCAAGTACAAGCCCAAGTACATGTGGAAGGAGAGGCAGCGCAAGGAGATGCGCAAGCAGAGGTGCATGGAGGGTCACAAGTGCCCACAATAGTTGTTCCTCCCGAAGTAGGGGCACATCAGGAAATCGACAATCAAGGCGAGGTATCATTTGAGGAAGCCACTCCTCCTGATGATCATTCATTGTCTTCCACACCCCTAGCAAGGAAGAGATCAAGGGTGGTGTCTACATCTTCTTCAAGCACACCTCCTTCTGATGATATGGATCAAACTTGGGAACCAGCACCACTGCCGTCTGACAGTGAGGCACACCATGATCTGACAAAGGTAGTTAAGCGTAAAAGGAAGCTCGTCCAAAGTCTCAGAGTTATGGAGTGTGATGAGGCTCAACAAGAAGTGGCGGATACTGCTGCTGATGAAGACTCTGACAACGACGACCCAGTCATCATAAAGGTCACTGCAGCCCCAGCGGGCATGCAGCAAACAGACATTTTGACCCTAGCCCGAAGAGCTGCTGAGCGTGATGATGATGATGTTGTCGATGAGGAGGCAGTGGAAACACCACAATCATTGGAGTTAAGTAGTACACCAACTCGTCCCGCTTCCATATTTCTTTCTGGCAAGAAGGGACCTCCATCCACCTCGACCTTAATTAGTGGCGGTGAAAGTGCACAACGTACAAAAGTTGGGCAATCCAGATCCTCCACTTCAACTGGCATTAGCTTCATGACCACCACCACCAGTATCGCCGCCTCCTCCAGGCCCCACAGACACTTCAAGTCCCCAGTTTGGGACTTCTTTACTGTTTGTCAAAAAAATCCAAAGTTTGCCATTTGTACCCTTTGTAAGCTTGCAGTTAGTCGTGGTAAGTCAGGTACCAACTATGGTACCGGAGGCCAGAGAGGTCATCTTAGGAGACAGCACACTGTCCAATGGTTTGCGCACCTAGATGCGATCAAGGAAGCCCGAATTCAAGAAAACGTTGATGTTGCATCTGATGATGACGAGGAGGAAGAAGACGTGTCAAACACTTCCCTTACACCCAGTACCCCTGTCAGCAGCACACCCAATGTGAGGCACACTAAGAGTGTTGGAGCGAGTGAGACACCAACGCACAAAAGTTCACCAGCGAGCAAAATTGGGTCAACGAAGTCATTATCAGCCCGTAAATGCTTGGTCCAGGGCAACATTAGAACCATGTTTTCTTCAGACGTGCCATATGAACGCAACCACCCACTGACGCGTCTGTATAACACTAAGCTGGCTAAAATGCTAGCTGTGGACCTTCTCCCTTTTTCTTTTGTAGAAGCGGTAGGTTTTCTAGAATTAGTGGCAACGCTCTGCCCTAAATGGAAGGTTCCTAGCCGGTTCTATTTTGCCAGAGTTGCGGTTCCAGCACTACATGAAGATGTGCTGGAGGCGATTGGGGCAGCTTTGCAGAAGAGTGCTGTTCACACAATACATCTGACAACAGACATGTGGACCAGTGGCGCAGGCGCTGATTACATGTGCATCACTGCACACTGGGTCTCTTTTTCAGGTGTTAAAGCAAAGCTAAACGCAGGTGTTGACCCGGACCAAGTTTTCAAAGCTGCTCGGAAACATGCAACACTAGCCATGTTTGGCTTGGAGAAAAGTCACACATCCGAAAACATTTTGGACGAGTTTAACAAAAAGGTCTCGAAAATGCTATCCCCAAAAAAACGCCAGATTGGTTATGTTTCCACGGATAATGGCGCCAATGTAGTTAAGGCCATGTCGCTGGGTGGCTATTTCAGAGTGCCGTGTTTGGCGCACTGTATCAACCTGGTAGTTCAAAAATTCTTGAGTGATAGAGACAGTGCGGCGTTCGCGGTAATGGCCACCTGCCGCAAAATGTGCAACCATTTCAGCCATTCTTTTAACCCTTTAGGTGCTGCCGTCGGCCAACGGTCGTCACGGGCACTACCTCCCCAGTGCTGCGTGCGACCGCTGGACGTCCAGTTCAGCACTGGATAATGGACAGCGCAGCACTGGGGAGGTTTGTTTACTAGCTCCTAAGGTGTTAAGGCCCGGAAGCATCTGAGGAGGCTGCTACTTGAACGTCGAATGCCAGTGAAAGCACTCATCCAGGAGGTGGCAACACGTTGGAACTCAACCTTCTACATGCTTGAGCGTCTGTATGAGTAGTATACGGTACTCGATCACTATTTCTTAACAGAGGGTACATCTCAGAAGGAGGACCTGCGGATGGCTGCGACGCAATGGGACATAGTTAAAAGCCTGACAGACATGCTTCGTCCTTTTGAGTTCTTCACGCGTGCAGTCAGCCAGGAGGACTGTAATTTGGGAAAAGCTATCCCATTGCTGTGCATGCTGGAGCACCAACTGATGGCGGTGTCTTCTGAGTTTGAAAAAGATGTAAAAAAAAAAGACCCTTTTATTTTGTCTGAGAAATTATTAGAGCGCCTACGTGGTGATGAACGTCTTCAAAAGATCAAGTCAGAACAGCATTACATTTGTGCTACTATTCTGGATCCACGCTACAAAAAGGCGCTGGCAGGCGAAGCATTCTTTCCTTTTACTGATGAAGATGTTCAAAAGTACAAACATTGGCTAGCCTGGTCAGCCAAGAGGTTTGAAAAAGAACGGCAGGTTATTGAAGGAGAAGGCAGTACATCAGCATCAGCATCAGCAGGCCATCCCCAGTCACAAGAATCCACTTCTGCACCTGTGGCTGGGGCACAAGAGACCTCTCAGCCGTTAAAGACACCGGCAACTGGATCATCTGCACCACACACAACAGTAACAGTGGCTGCTGTAGAGGATTGGCTAAGTTTGCTTGGGTATGGGTCTCGAAAAAAAGTCACAGGCACAGCAAAAAGTAAGCAAAGTGGAGGAACCTCTGATGACCTTGAGTCGATGGTGCAGGACTATCTGAATGACTCAACAGAGGTCTTTCTTAATGATGAGCCATTGCAGTATTGGCATGGCAAAAAACAATTGTGGCCACAGCTCTCCAACCTGGCTATAAACTACTTGTCTTGCCCACTCGCAAGTGTGTCTTCTGAACGTGTTTTCAGTGCTGCTGGTGGCATTGTAACTCCCAAACGGAGCCGCCTCTCGCCCAAAAATGTGGAGAGGCTAACAATGATCAAGATGAATCAGCACCGCATACCACCAGATTACAAAGTACGAGAAAGCACGCCGCATGAAGACGAGGAGGACAGCAACGTAGATGAGGGAATTTGTTCTCTGTTCGGTGACGCTGACCTCATCCTGCCTGAATTCGCAGAGTATGATGACGAACTCTTATTCTTATTCCCTGACAGCGAGCCCTGAAAATGAGACAATGAATCAATAACTTTCTTTTTCGTCCTTATTCACTTTTATTCCTGTGTGTCTGTCTTTCTTTGTTTTGCATAGTTAATTTAATTCAAACTTTAATCACCTAACCACAAAAACAAGCCCATCAGCAGAACTGTCTTCACTTGTTTGCTTATTGATTTGAAGGTGCCGCAGTCTACATTCCTCAGGTTCACAAGTTCAGAAGAACATGCTCTTCTATCCTCCTCCTCCAGACTGCGATTTCCCTCAAAGCAGAGTGCTGGATTTCGCCCAATGAAGAAAGACTCAGCACTTGTGGGGGTGTTCTACTTCTTTGCGGGTGAGTTGACGGCTTTGGGCCCATTGCTGTCAAGCTCTAATAATGGATAAAAGTGTTTTGGACCAAATATGAGGTGGAAATTTCTTGCCGTTTTTGCTGACTTGCTTGCCTTTGAGGTGCTCTTTGGCGGGGTTCCGGGTGTTTGTGGGTGAGTTTTGGGGTCTGGGAGCACTGCTGCGACAGTCTCATCTTGATTGCATTCGCTTTTCAGGAAATCCGTGGTGGGAAACAGGAGTTATGATTATTGGTGACCTAGCTGCACAGCGCGTTTGGACGGTAGGCCGAGAGATATTGTAAGTATGAGATTTAGCTTTTTTGCTGTTTGGGGGTGTTGTCGCATGCTTTTTTGCGGGTGGGTTGGCGGGTCTTGGCTGGGGCATTCCTGGGAAGGTCTAATACCGGATAGAAGTGTTTTGGACAAAAACCTTAAGGAAAAGCGTTTTTTTTGCTATTTCTTCTGACATCTTGCTCAATGTAGCGTTTTGGGGGGCTTCCTGCTGTTCGTGGGTGGGTTGCGGCCGGGGTCTCTGTCGAAGCACTGCTGCGACAGTCTAATCTTGATTGCATTTGCTTTTCAGGAAATCCGTGGTGGAAAACAGGAGTTATGATGATGACCTAGCTGCACAGCGCATTTGGACCGAAGGCCGAGAGATATAGTAAGTATGAGATTTATCTTTTTCGCTGTTTGGGGGGGTTGTCGCGTGCTTTTTTGCGGGTGGGTTGGCGGGTCTTGGCTGGGGCATTCCTGGGAAGGTCTAATACCGGATAGAAGTGTTTTGGACAAAAACCTTAAGGAAAAGCGTTTTTTTGCTATTTCTTCTGACATCTTGCTCAATGTAGCGTTTTGGGGGGCTTCCTGCTGTTCGTGGGTGGGTTGCGGCCAGGGTCTCTGTCGAAGCACTGCTGCGACAGTCTAATCTTGATTGCATTTGCTTTTCAGGAAATCCGTGGTGGAAAACAGGAGTTATGATGATGACCTAGCTGCACAGCGCGTTTGGACCGAAGGCCGAGAGATATAGTAAGTATGAGATTTATCTTTTTCGCTGTTTGGGGGGGTTGTCGCGTGCTTTTTTGAGGGTGGGTTGGCGGGTCTTGGCTGGGGCATTCCTGGGAAGGTCTAATAACGGATAGAAGTGTTTTGGACAAAATCCATAAGGAAACACCTTTTGGCACTTTTTGTAAGTTAGGGTTCGTTAGGGTTAGCCCTAGCAGCAGGATTGCATGTGTTTCGGGGTGTTCTATTGCAACGCAGTTCTAGGGTTTTAGAGCACTGTTGGAGCGATGCTGGCTATGGATACTTTTGCTTGCTTGCAAGTGGTTTGAATACAATCCACGGTCGGTAAGGGTGTATTTGGGCCTACTGTTACTTTCAAAGTACGTTTTGTCACCATTTTTCTGCTAGGCATCGTTTTTGGAGATCTGATTGGGGGTCTTCTACATTTTTGCGACTGGCTTTAGTAAGGGTCTTGGTGGGAGCATTGCTGGGAAGGTCAAATTGTGTTCTAAAACACAGTTTACAGTACACCTACCTTGAGGGGAAAGATCCGCTATAATATTTTGGCCATACTTATTTATCCTTAAAAAGGTGACTCAGACAGAGCACTCAATTTCAAAAATATTGTACTGTCTATTAGGGAAATCAAAGTGTGACTTTTTGCACCACACAGCGTACATACCTTTTATTTATTTATCAGTGGTATTGTAATAGCACTTCCTGTTTTCCGTTCAATAATTACAGGCCGGGTTTCAGTCAACATCCGCCAGGCAGGCAGTGGACAGGGTGTCTTCTGTCAGTGGTCACCAACATTGATGGACGAAGCGTCAGCTGGAATGGAGGAGTGCCGCTAATAAGAGGAATTGTTTGCTGCATGCAACTTACTTACCAAATTCAACAGGACAACTCCAACAACATACAGAATACAGATACAGTATCCATTGTTTTCTTCTATGAGTGTGACTGCATGTGCTTAGCTTTAGTTTGTACCAAAAGATTTCTTTATCTTCAATTATTGTTTGTCCAGGCTGTGCATTTTTTTTCTTCTCTCCACAAAACCTACCCAAAAAGAAACCCCCATTCCCATCCATTTTCCAAACCCTAACCCTCTTCCCCCGGGCTGTGTTGTTTTGCTTGATGTCTGACTAAAATGACATCAATAATTCCACACACTTGCTGGGGAGGATAAGGTCATAGCAACAGGCTGGCGAAGGAATACGAGGATATCTTCTAGACTTACTCAGCTTCAGTACTATTTCTTCTAGTAGTAGGAGCCAATGTCAAATAAATTCAACGCAAGTACTAGTTATACTTGCAAGCAAATACTTTACCATTTGTTAGGCTAGATTATGGCACTGTTCTAGTGTACTGTCACCTGCTATATTCTCGATCGTACCGTAACTGTTGTAATGCTACAGTAGGGACAAACCAGGAAACGTTTTCTTTTTTTCCATAGGCATGCAACTGCCACTGTGTCACACCACTAGTACCACCGCAATGAGGAAATTTCACCCGCCCAGGATTGCCAACGTTAATCCCCATTTCACGTGGAGCCAGCCCTGGGCCTAGCCCTAATTTCTAACACAAATTACAGGTAAGATAAGCGTTTGGTGGGAGGTAGTATAATGGAGTATTAGGACTAGACAAGAGATTGACGGTAGTACTACTAAAGTCCTACGACTGTTCAGGAAAACAAACTTACTGTTACACCCCCGTCCCCCACCCACCAGACTGAAAAGCAGTAAAAAACAGGTATGGTCAGATAAAGTTCAAAAAAGTATATTTATGTAGCCCTAACTAAATAATCTCCCTCAAGACCCTCCCTAACCCCAACGATTGTCTTTGAAAAGTCCCAAAAAGAACCCAACTCCCAAATCCCACCCCCCAAAAGTCTCTAAAAAAAGGGCAAGGGACACTCCACTACTGGAGGGTGCTGGTGAATTTTGCGGCCAGGGCATCATACTCCTTGCGGAGGGTGGCAAGGTCGAAGCGGAGGCCCTCCACCAAGTTCTTGTACGTAAGGACCTCCTGCTCCAGGTAGGACATTCGGACTCCTAGGCGGCGCTGGCGTGCCTTGCAGCGCCTGTGGGGGGCAGCTGGTCTTTCTGCTGCTTGGCGGTGGCGGTTGGCTTTCTTAGCCCGGCTCCGTACCGCTGGAGCACTGCGCATGCTGGCGGCCCGTGGGGTCACGGAGGAGGATGCAGCTGTCCCAGTCGTTGCACCGGTCGACTGCGTGTCCTCCTCCTCCTCCAGGGCCACCAGCTGCCGATATTCGGCGACAGTGGCATCCAGCCTCCGTTGCCGGGCCATTCGAGCCTGCTCCCTCCGTGATGTTGATTTGGAAGGAGCAACTATATGAAGAAAGAAAGACATAGTCTGTAACCAATGCTCCTTAGCATTAATAACACAAAGTGAATGAGCCGAAAGTTGGGTCACAGTACAAGTAGCAAATTGAAAGCACAGTACATAACTATTGAGGACAGTATCTATGTAACCTCCCACTTCTGCATCCTTGCTCTAACATTAGTGGTAGTTTAATGAACAAATTCTACGACCACTATGGACTTCCATTACAGTCGACTATGACAGTACCCCAGTCTTATTCTTCTTCTTCTCTCTTGTTTAGGAAAATTGGTACGTTATCTTATGCAAGCCGGCAGAATGGCAGCACAGTGAACTTGCACCCGAGAAAAACAGTTGCACACCATGATGAGTGAGACACACTGGCGTTACTGTACCGGTCCAGTACATGCAGGTGGTGAAGCTATTACTTTTCTATTACAGGTGGCACTGAGAATACTCTGTTACAAGGGCTACTGCTTAATTAATTTACCTTTCACCCTACAGTGCAAATGAGTACTAGAAAAGGAAAATGAAGAAGCTAAATAATTTGATTATCTATCACTTCACATGGGACGTATTTGATGACATATGGGATGACTTTAGGTGCTTTGCTTAATATTGAGTGAACAGTGATACTCCCACACATGAATGACGTACTACAACTAAACTAAAGTTATTAAGAGAGGTACGGAGTGTCCACCGTAATAACCGGATATATGCTGTGCTTGCAGTTGCAATACAAAGTACTGCTACTATTCATGGTAGTATTGGACACATTTACAATTTCTTTTCCTTGCCTTCCCTACACTGGAACGGACGTGCGGGTGCGGTGGTACATGCGGTGGTACATGCTCTTCAAGGTAACACTTAGTTCATCCAGCGACCATCTACTCTCTCTAGATACACATGTGCTATCTAAGAGTCAGAGAATACCATGCTCCAGGCATCCATTCATTCAAAGTATACGCACACATACAGTTTCTGTTTCACCCACCCAGGCTGCTGTCCTTCCACCCATCCTTGCTTCATCATTGACCCAGCCATGCACCATACCATATTCTTTCCTTCCCAGCCACCTCGGGGGCCAAGCAAACACATATCGTTCTTCTTTGCCAGCCATCATAAAATTTCGCGTCCCACTTACATACACCCTTCTTTCGCTTTTCGTTCATCCCATCCATCACGTTCATCTAAGATCTTATTGGGATTCTTCTCACCAAAAACTTCACAGCTAAGTCGGAGTACATTTCGAGGAGGCTACTACCTGGTTGATTTGTAATACACCGGTGCAGAAAGCACACTATGCAGTCTTCAATCTCAATAAGTAAGGAATATATAGCTTACCTGTTCCCGCCACCACCGTGGGAACCCCCACAGGACCGTCCGCCGGCTCTTGCACCGCTTCCTCCCCAGAGTCCTCCGAGTCCTCGCCCAACACCGCCACCTCCGCGCTGGCCCCGCCACCAGATGTTCCACCTACAAAGTACATTTAAGAATGTTAGAATACACCACTCACTACTATATAATATTTAGTCTAGGAGTAATAAAGAAATGTTAAAAAAACAGAATACAATGTAATAATTTGTGACTGTCTACTCTAAAGTAAAAATGTCCCTTTTTCCAGGGAAGGCTGTTGTCTTGCTGCACTTTTATGCACAGCTGATGAATGCTTGCTTTTTATTTTTAACACGCACCACTTTTTCTCCTAACAGACAGAAGCTTGACTTCTAAGAACACGAGTCCAGGATCAAGTTCAAACCAGGTGAGAGCTCGGCTCGACCACAAGAAATGTGTCTAATTAATCGTCAGCACTAAGCACTTTTCCGTTTTCAGTTAAATAGTTTTATGACAAAGTTGATTTTAATAAATGTGTTTACCTTTAATAAAGCTATTAAACTTAAATAGACTCTGTGGTTTTTGGTCCTCCAGACTAGAGTGGATGAGTTAAAGGTTTTGGAATTTTTGCAAGCATGAGTGCCTCTGACACTTCTTGACTGTGACTCCGTACTCTTGTCCTGCGTAGGATAATCTAAAGATCATTGGGGATCAATCATCGGTGACTTCGGGAGCTAAATGACTCTGCCACACTATCTAGTCAGTAAGGAGACAGTGCATAGAGCTATTGCTGAATAGAATGGGAGTACAATGGAATTGCCAAATGTCCAATCTTAGTTAGCTACACAGACAGACTAATAAGAATAATCTAGTAATACCACATGGAGTCATATTCGAGGCAGGATAAGAATTTATATCCAGTCTACAAGAAGATCAACAGACGATTTAGAAAAAATCGAATGATGAACGCTAGGAAAAAATAGGTACTCTTTATTAAAATTTAAACTTACTGGGGCCAGCAAAGGAGCCCTCGCCTGCCCAATCCTGGCCTGCATCCTCCTGAACAGCACCCTCCTCCTGTGTCCTCTTGCCCTTGGGGGGAGCTGATGTACAACATGAAAGAAAGAAAGACCAGAAAACATGGATGAGATTTGTCAACCAAATCAAACATTTCAAAAGAACAATAACAAAATATTTTGGAGAAATAGCAAATAGATAGACAACTATTCCACGGGATCTATCTCATGTGGTATACTACGTTATTCGTATTGCCTGATTTGCGGACCGTTGACTTAGAAAGTTCCTATGTAACTCAATAAACAGACTACTAAAGAGGTTTGCCTAGGCCTGGCAGGCAGCAGTCCGCAGCACGCGAAGTGACAGACAAAGTCCATCCTGCTTGCAGATCAGTGAATACTCAAACTATCAATCCACCGACCACCGCCACTATTTCTTCTTATAGCCATGTGTCTAAAGGAAGGACTGGACTTCAGTCTGTTGGGGCTGATTTAGAAGTCCCTTGCGGCTTATTTTCCTCCATTGTTGCATGACTTTTGTGACGCAGCGGCAGAACAAAAGACTCGCCATGGTGTTGGTGCGGCGTATATATGCATCACGTTGTAAAGCCCTGCGCCATCAGGGGGCGTTCCGGCGCAAGGGAGGGCGTACCTGTGCAGGAACGAATCCTAAAAGTGGCTGAGGGAAATCTACAAGATGTCAATCAGTCACTTTTAGGACAATGATGCATGACTCAAACCCTGCGCGCTTGAAGCCGACGTACGGCTTGATGCAGCATTGGGGAGATAGGGCACCCCAGAGCATTGCTGGAGCTGCGCCATCGTTGGCACGCAACTCCAGCAATGCGCCGCCTTTACGGCACAGATGCGTAAGGCTTCTGTGACATTTTGGGCCAATGGGTGGTGGTGGCATGGCACACAATTACTGCCGCACCCCTGCTACTTTGCAGGGATGCGCCGGTAATTGAAAATATGACCCTTAGTGTCTAGCATTACGCAGTTCTTATCTTTACACTACACTCATACATAATTTCTCAGGCCAATGAAATGAACACACAATACAAAACAAATAAGCATAGTAGCAAGCAAGGCTACTGAGAAGGAGAGCAGTGCACCTGAAATGCATAGAAGATTTTGAAATATAATTTACCTACAATGTAATCGGCAGCATTATTGCTCTTGGTAAAGAACAAAGATTTGCAAATGACAGAGCCGGATAAAACAGAGTAGTGATGAATAGCTACTACTACTCACCAAGCCCGGGGACCTCTACGCCGAGCGCGTCCAGCAAGTCCCGCTCCCAGTCCTTGACATCTGTCCAGCGGTGGGTGGCCTGGTTATATGTGCGCCGGACCCCAGAGAGCTTAAACATGGCCCGGCACACCTTCTCCCACCGCTTCCGGCGCTCCCGGATGCCATAGCCGGTTGCGATCTTGCCGCCTCCCAGGATCGTCTTGGGGAGGCGGCGCTGGACGTGGAAGATGAGTGCGGCCACCTCCTCCGCGATAAAGATCTCCCGTGGCACCACTTGCTCCCCCCTCAAACGCCCGCACGGGAGCCGGGCACGGGGTGCGGGACCCTTCCCCTTCTCAGGGTGCTTCCCGGCTCCCTTTACCATGGTCTGGGCAGAAATAAAGTTAAATGATAAAGAAGAAATAGAATAGTGAAGAAGAAAAGAAAAGAGTTTAAAAAAGTAGTTTAAAAGTAACTAAAAGCAGCAGAAAACACAAAAATATAGAGCTAGAAAAATAGAGGGATAGATTAATAAGTAAAATAGATCAAATAAACTTCAAACAAGCAAAGGATGGCAGAGATTCAGAGAGGATACAGAAAGCATGCCCAGAACCATAGCAATGAATGAGAAACAAGATGGCCGCGCCCGTTCACGACCGCGTGGGTAAGTTCGCGCGAGATTTTCCTCGCGAGCACGCGAGAAATTGTACTAGCGAGCAGCACAGTTTGCGAGATTACACATAGCGGCCGGAAACGGAATTACGTCACGCAAACAAGATGGCCGCGCCCGTGTACGACCGCTAGGGTAACTTGGCAAACACGAACACGCACAAAATCACGCGAACATACACGTCGCAAAGAAAAACTTAGTGTATTCGCAAGCATTCGCGGCTTCCGAAATCGATCTCGCACGGATTCGCGCCCCAAAAAACGCGCGAAATTGCAGAAAAAACGATTTTTGCTAAACTGAAAGCAATAAGCAGGTGCAAAAGTTCAAACTTAACATTAGTAACATTCACTCTAGTGCTTCCTGAGGGGCCCCTCCAGAGTTTGCAACTATTCTATGACCCTGCTATGACCCAAACAGCAGGCTCATAGAATAGCTACAAGTAGACCATAAAGGTCCTGTGAAAAAAAATTGCACTGCAACAGAAAGCAAATTACAGATAAGGAAGGAAGCAGGTGCCAGCCAGACTGGAACTTTCAAAATAACTGACACATTAATCAACCCCAAATTAATTCATGGCAGTTGAAGTAGGGGAGGTGTGCTTGCTTTTTTCAACCCCCATAAACTACAGTGATAAACAAACCTAATGGGTGGCAGTGAGGATGTACCAGAGGGTGGCATGGGTGTCCCAGAGGGTGGCAGTGGTGAAACAGAGGGTGCTGTGAACCTGTGATGATAAACCAGACGTAGAAACAACATAGTCGCGGCCGTTGCGAGCCGAAAAGTAAGTTCGCAATTGCGAAATTGTCCCAAAATCCGCGCGAACGCTCGCCAACACAAAAAACGGGAAAATCCGCAAATCCGCGAGAGTTCGCGTATTCTCGCGGATTGCGAATCCGTAAATACGCAAATTCGCGTACGCGAGATCCGCTAGATCCGCCCATGCTTACTAAGGACAAAACATAATTTTGGCGACGAGGACAATCATGAACCCCAGTGGCTCTTGGTACAGCTAAGCAACAAGGAAACATCGAAACTGAAGAAGTAACAGAACAACCAAGAGATCCAACAATCAACTTCAAGAAAAAAAAAAGATATTTCCATGGTGTGCCTGTGATGCGTGGAATGCCTGGGTGACTGAGTGGGGTGAATGTGGCAGTTGGAGATGGGCTGAGCAGCTAGGGAGGCTGCTCCTAGTGGGTCTGGTACTACACTAGGCTGGCTGGAGTCATCTTATATGTAATCTGATCTAATGACTGAATAAATAAGTCTTGAACATACTACCTGGCTCCTGGTGTCTTTCCACTAAGGGACACAACATAAGGGCTCGCATAAAGCGGGGCAAAGCAAAGGGGAATACCTCTGAAGAGTACCTAAGTGTTAAAAGTATTAAAAGTAAGGGCAAAAGTAAAGGCATAAAGGGGGCTACCCCTAATATAAAAGTAACCCCTTCACTCAAAACCTTTTGTAAAGTTATGTCCACCACTACCACTACCACCTGCTCTCCTCTGCCTATCCAGCCTACCCAGGCTACCATGGTAGTAAATGCAAAGGGGACACCAACACAGGGGGGTTCGTTGGGGGCCCTCATGAGACCCATTTGAGTTTCGAGGAAAGTAGCGCAATTTTCTCCAAGGTTCCTTGGGTTAAAAGCTTTAGTGCTTCTCATCAGATATCTCAAAGTAGAGGGGTGGCAATCTTAATCAAACAAGGAGCTCCCTGCACTATAAAAAAAACACAATCGGACTCCACTGGAAGGTTGTTAGTAGCCCAATTGGCATTTGAGAACGCAGATTTAATATGTGCCTCTTTATATGGCCCCAACATGGACGATCCGACCTACATATATAAATTACAGTCAGTATTGAGATTGGAACCACCGCCCTATGTTATCGGGGGGGGACTTTAATGTTCTGTTGGATCCGTTAAAAGACAGATCCAATTTGAGGCCTTACGTCGAGCACTACTGAATATGATACACGACATGGATCTGATTGATCTATGGAGGGCCCAAAAAGGGGACCAACAGGGCTTTACATTCTATAGCAAAAAACATGGTTATTCCTCAAGGATTGACTATGTCTTCTCAGATAGAATGTCAACAGATAACCTAGGGGGGATATCAGTTCTCCCGAGTCACCTGTCCGACCACGCACCTCTACAATTTATATATATCAGAGCAAAGTGTTGCAGCGGCAGCCGTTGAGATGGACTCTGAATAGGGCCAAGCTTTTCGATCCTGAGGTCATTGAGACAGTGCAGGCCACCTCTCTGGAATTTTTTTCATTGAATATGGGCTCCACGACATCGGATGTTATATGGGACACATATAAGGCCTGGCTAAGGGGGAAACTTCACGGAATAATTTGTTTTAAGAATAAGGTTGAAATAGAGGCATTAAAGAGTGTCGAGGGGAAGATAAACAAACTGGAGAAAGAAAGAAATGGACTAAGTAATAGGGAGTTGGAGCGGCTTTCACAAGTCTCGAAGGATTTGGATGAGGCAAGATCGGAATATATAGGGAAGTTAGATGCCAAATGTAGAGCGCAGTGGAACACCAGAAAGATGCAGAATTTTGAATATGGGGAGAAGGCAGGCGCCCTCTTGACCTGGAAAGCGAGAACTGATCGCACTAGGAATGATATAAAAGAACTGACCATCAATACTAGCGGGGAAACTTCAAGCTGGATTGAGGATATGCAGTCCTGTCTTCTTTCCATTTTTTTGGAACTGTATAGAGAGGATCTTGCACCTTTACCGAGTGCTATCCAGTCATTTCTGAGGAATAAACATCTTCCCTCCCTGTCGGAAGAAAGTAAGAACGAATTAGATGCTCCCTTTACTCTAGAGGAGATAGCCGATCAAATCAAAAATTCTAAGAACAAAAAAGCTGCAGGCTCTGACTCACTTCCGAGTGAAATTTATAAGCTCCTCAAAGAGGAGTTGATAACTGCAATGGGGGTTACCTTTAACTCAGTCTACTGTCCAACCGGAAGGGTGCCCAAGTCCTGGAAGGAGGCAACAATTGTTCTGATCTTAAAACCCAGTAAGGACCCTAAAAAGGCCGACTCCTACTGTCCAATCTTCCTGCTGAATGCCGATTATAAGATCCTTACAGGCATATTGGCGGGGAGATTGGCAAAACTGATTCCGAAGTTGATACACTCAGATCAGAAAGAGTTTGTTGCAGGAAGACATATTCAGGAGCAGACTCAGCCCTTAATAGGCAACATAGATCTGGCCATTCAGAGGACTGAACCCTTGCCGTAGTCGCCCTAGACGCGGCCAAGGCTTTTGATAGAGTCTGTTGGGTGTACCTTTGGGAGGTTCTGAAGGTAATGGGGTTTGGTTCCATCTTTATACAAACCTTGCAGAACTGTTACCAGGGTGCCTCTGCCCGAATCCTTCTAAATGGGCTACTAACATCGAGCTTTAACATCCAGAGAGGGACCAGGCAGGGCTGCCCGATCTCTCCCCTTTTATTTAATATATATATGGAACCATTGGCACAGGCGATGAGATTGGACGATCTAATCCATCCCTTTAGATCTGAACGATATAGTTCTAAAATAGCCCTTTATGCCGAAGATCTAATATTGTACACGAGTGACCCAGAGGCGGCGATTCCGAGGGTAGAGGAGCTTACGGGTGAATTTGGATCCCTATCTGGGTATTTAGTTAATAAAACAAAGACAGAGGTGAGGTGCTGGAATTTGGAGTGGAAAGGAAGGGTCAGCGCAGAGCTGAGATATCTGGGGATTTATATCGTCAAGGACTTGGAGACAATACCCCAGATTCATCTCAATAGGGTCACTAAAGAAATAGATGGCCGCTTCATTAGATGGAGGAACCTTCCCTTAACCATTTATGGAAAAAACAATTTGGTAAAGATGGTCATTCTTCCTAAGCTGTCTTCCTTATTTTCCTCTATACCATTAACCTTCACGAAAAAAAGCCTAAGTAAGGTACTGAGCAAGATTGGGAGCTTCGTGTGGGGAGATAAAGGGGTCCGATTGGCGTGGAAAAAACTTAGGCTCAGACTAAAGAAAGGCGGGCTAGCCCTTCCTGATGTGAGGCTATACGCAGCAGCATTCCAGTTTAAAAGCATTCGGATGCTACTTGTTAAACCAGAGGAGTCAGCTTGGGGCAGGCTGTTAGGAGAAATGGCGAGAGCGGAAGGAGAAGGAGGTGGTGAGGCTTTTTTATATAAGTTTAGATCACCAAAACATTTTAAGCGGGTAGGTCTGAAGGTTTTGAGGGCGGCCTTGGAGCTATGGTACAGGCTCAGATGTAGCTGGGGCATAGGGTATTATTCGGACAACGCCCCCGTTTGGGATGCACCGGGAACACCGAGAAGCCTCAGAGACAGTTTGGCGTTGCCTATAAGAATGGCGGGCATCACTACCTGGTCCGAGCTAGTAGACTCTGGGGGGATACACCCATGGGAATACCTGAGAGCAAAGATTGGGCCAGGGTTCTCTAGATTTAAATACCTACAGTTGGTGTCATGGTATGACGCAGAAAAGGGGGAAGTTAGTGGGAATGGGGAGATTGAAGGGCTGTGGCAATCCACCCTCCCAATTAAGAAGGAAATCTCAGTTTGGTATAATAACTTGTTGGAAGCTGAAGATCTTGAGGTTCACCCTTTAGCTGCGGCGTGGACCGAAACTCTCCTTGTATGAGCCCTCATTAAATGTCTTGTATAAATATGTTAAGCCTGCCTGTCTGAAAAAAAAACACTTGTTCGTCATCAACAGGCTTTACTATACTCCCGCTAAGATCGCCAAGTTTGCCCCGGAGCCACCCTCTAAATGTCCAAGATGTCTGCTACCCCTAGCCAATGACCTACATGTCTTCCTATAGTGTCCAGTACTGGCAAAATTTTGGACAGAGGTGGGTGAAACTATCCGAGATATTCTTAACACCACTATAGATATCAACATGTCACTGGTATTTTTTGAAGATGATGGCCGATTTAGCCAGACTCTCTCTCAGAAAAACAGAGTTTTATTATTCTACTTGGTATTGCTGGCCCGGAGGGAAATCTGTAAGAGGTGGAAAGATCCCCTATCACCAAAAAGGGAGGATTGGCTCAAGGCCTCATTTGCCATGGCCCGCCTGAACTATGAGAGCGCAGAATATAAGCCATTAAACATCTGGTATCCTTTTGTGAGCTGGGGCCAAAAGTTAAGATTAATATAATTGGTCTAATGATTACACCAAGCTCCCTCACAAAAAGGGATTGGTCCGACTACCCAAGAGAGTGCGGTAAGCCGGAGGGGCCACAGATCGTAAGAGCGGCTTCGTAAGACCCGCATAGGCTTGATAGGTGAGATGAGGATCAAAAAAAAAAAGAAAAAAAAAAGACTAGTGAAATTTTGGGTGTGGTTCAATGGGAGAGTAGTTAGTGTTTACACTGTTTTATGAGAATTCACACCACACAGAAAAGGGATAAATTATCTTTAAGATGGCGGCCCTGTCATAGATCTAGCCCTAATACTAGGCAAAAGACACATAGTACAAAAGTAAAAGATGCCAACCCCTCCTTCCTGTGCAGACTTGAATATCAAGCCATGCAGATGGGTGGAGGAAAAGACAATGTGATCGCAACTGACCAAGAGGAGGTGGGTGGAAATACAGCATTAGTGCAGTGGAATGCAGATGATACATGACACCCTTGATCCTAGGATTAAAAAAAATCTCCATGTGAAGCCACTTGGTTTGGTTCCCCATATGCTCCAGATTTATTCATGATTTTAGAAAGTTGTTATTACAGTTTGCACCCACCTCCAGTCCCTTTCTCATAGGTGGCAGCCTTTACGGAACTCACTTAGTAGCCAATGCTATTTGCTGCCTATAAATCATGTGTGGAGCGCTATTGTCCTGTAGGTGACTTAAACAACTCCTTAAAGCTGTATCTGCCTGTTACAGGGTTCCTCAATTTGAATCTATGCTATTTATTGTTATTTAAGCATGACCGTTTGTGACCATTTTTCCGTACTATAGGATTAGATAACATAACCATGTACAACCTGCTGTCCGTTATATCTGTACATTGATTAAACATGTCAGAGGTATATGTTGAGTCAACAATTATAAATATTACAGAATTCAAAACATTAATACAAAGATGGTGGCCCTCTCACTTTTCATAGCCAAGAGGTGTGTCACTGTGCATTTGCTTAGAGACTCCGACCTGCCCTTTAAAGGCTAGCACAGTGGCAGAGGGTCTCAATTAGAGTTGTGCAATCAAGATACGTTGTTATGGATATCCTGTCTGCCATATTGCAAGTGCCATAGGCTATAATGCACGTGTAATACAGGAGACAGGACATCCACCATGTTTATAACAGTATATCATGTCCTCCAAACTCTAAATAGGCACTTCCTGGAGTGGTTGATTACTGAAGAATTTGGAAGGTAAATGTTACCCTACAATATGAGGCTGACAAAGGACTTACTTGAAGGGGGTGAAATGTGAAGCTGACTGTGGTTCATGATGAGAACCTGCAATCAGGAAGAGACAAATTAGGGGACCTGGTAGAATCACTAATGGACCTAGATCAAATTGTTAATTACTTCATTGGGACGTCACAGATTGCATCCAGTTTACGAAGCTCTCGTGTTACATTATGGAAGTAAGCCCTGAAAGCAAGTTATGGAACTATGTGTAGTTTTTAAAGCTCAAGGTGATATTTATGGTAACATGAAGTGCCCTGAAGTAACAACCATGTCTTCAAACCACATGGGGGACAAATGTGGTGATGTATTTGAAAATACATTAAAAGTTACTCAATCTTTTTTGCTGTATTATTGTTTCCTCTCTCTTTCTACTTGTAACATTATAAACAGTTATGCAGCTTTTTTGTAAAGGGGTCTCTAGTTGGCAGTGGTTTGCACCCTGTCCAAGTAGAGACCCTCACTCTAGTCACAGCTAAGTTGACCCCTGCTCATCCCCTTGGTAGCTTGGCACAAGCAGTCAGACTGATCTCAGCGGCCATGTGTAAAGCATTTGTACACACACACACAGTAACACAGTAAAAACACTACAAAAGGAGTCCGCACCAGTTTAGAATAGCCAATATTTATCTGAATAAAACAAGACCAAAACGACAGTGATTTTTCAGCCGCAAAGCAGGTGCTGCATCGAGACACACTTATGGCGGCCAAAGCGGTACAAAAGGGGGTGGTGATGGACGGAGCATCTGAACCAATCAAACACTCACAACCAGTCAAAAGATCTGGGTTTGATCCATCACTGTTCTTTAGCCCACTCTGCCACCCCAGTTCAGACATGGCTATATGCAAATCAGTCTGACCCTGTGCCTCATGGGAACAGTCCAGCCCAAACTGCCAAGCCATGCCTTCCCTTGACCGGAAACAAGCTTCCGAGGACCGGTTTCTGGCATTACAGCCGTCTTCAGGCCGGCTTGCTTGAATCCAGTGGCAAAGTGAGCAAGGGACTCACGTCTGAGCATACCCTGACACACTTATGGCGGCCAAAGCGGTACAAAAGGGGGTGGTGATGGACAGAGCATCTGAACCAATCAAACACTCACAACCAGTCAAAAGATCTGGGTTTGATCCATCACCATTCTTTAGCCTACTCTGCCACCCCAGTTCAGACATGGCTATATGCAAATCAGTCTGACCCTGTGCCTCATGGGAACAGTCCAGCCCGAACTGCCAAACCATGCCTTCCCTGGACCGGAAACAAGCTTCCGAGGACCGGTTTCTGGCATTACAGCTGTCTTCAGCCCGGCTTGCTTGAATCCATTGGCAAAGTGAGCAAGGGACTCACATCTGAGCATACCCTGCCACACTTATGGCGGCCAAAGCGGTACAAAAGGGGGTGGTGATGGACGGAGCATCTGAACCAATCAAACACTCACAACCAGTCAAAAGATCTGGGTTTGATCCATCACCGTTCTTTAGCCCACTCTGCCACCCCAGTTCAGACATGGCTATATGCAAATCAGTCTGACCCTGTGCCTCATGGGAACAGTCCAGCCCGAACTGCCAAGCCATGCCTTCCCTGGACCGGAAACAAGCATCGAGAAAACGGGCACACAGAGTCAATAAGTGGATTTGTTTTACCAGGTTGCACTTTAAAGGGCCCAGGAATTGGATTTGGAACCACTTGGCAAGTCAGGGCTCTCAGCTGAAGAGCCCAGGCATAAATAGGTAACGTCGTTGATGGTCCTGAGACTTCTTAACAGGAGGCAAGCACACACAAGCCCTTGGAGAACCTTGGAAGCAGGATGTACAAAGCAAATTCCAGTCCTTTCACTCCCAGGACAGAAGCAGCAAGCTGCAGGCTAGCACAGTAAAGCAACAGGCAGAATGATAGTCCCTTCTACAGCATCCGGCTCTTCTTCCGGGCAGAATGTCATCAGTCCAGAAGTGTTCTGAGATTGTGGTGTCAGAAGTCCAATACTTTCTACCTTTGAAGTAGACAAACTTCAAAGGAAAGTCTTTGTAGTGTACTAAACCATGCCTTTCCCTTACCCGGCTCCAGAAAAACTACAGGGGGGGTGGAGACAGCTTTGTGTGAGGACAAGCACAGCCCTATTCAGGTGTCAGCGAGAACTCCTCCCACCACTGTAGCACAGGAAGGCCCATCAGCTTGGGCCATCACAATTGCAAAACACAACTCAGCTCCCATTGTGTGACTGCCTAGAGTGAATGCACAAGGGCCCAACTGTCAGCCAACCCAGACGCCTATTCTACAGACAGGCAGAGGCAAAGAATGGATAAGAAAAAGTCCACTTTCTAAAAGTGGCATTTTTAAACACACAATTTAAAAACCAACTTCACCCAAAAATGTATTTTTAAATTGTGAGTACAGAGACCCCAAATTCCAAATCTTTATCTGCTCCCAATGGGAGATTAAACTTAAAAATATTTTAAGGTAATCCTCAGGTTACATTTTGGGAGAGAGAGAGCCCTTGGAGTAGTGAAAAATGAAATTAGCAGTATTTAACTATTAGGGCATGTAAAACACAACAGTTCATGTCCTACCTTTTAAATAAGCTGCACCCTGCCCACGGGCCTGCCTTGCACCTAACTTTGGGGTGATTTACATGTAGTAAAAGGGATGGTTTAGGCCAGGCACGGGAATGCACATGCCAGTTTAAAATGGCGGTTTAAAACTTCACTCACGAACACTGCAGTGGAATGTCTGAGACATTGTTGCAGGGCTACTCATGTGGGTGGCACAATCAGTGCTGCAGGCCCACTAATAGCATTTGATTTAAAGGCCATGGGCACCCCTGGCGCACATTACTAGGGACTTACTAGTAAATCAACAAAGACAATCATGGATACACCAATACAATTTACACAGGGAGCACTTGCACTTTTGCACTGGTCAGCAGTGGTAAAGTGCTCTGAGTTCTACAACCAGCAAAAACGAAATGCAGCACACAGTAAAAAAACAGAAGGTCAGAAGCAAAAAGACAGAGAAAATCACACCAATAGCTGCCAGGTCTAACACTGCAATATGGTACTTCATTGAAAATCAAGAAATTTTAAGAAAGAGTTGGCATAAATTCTAATTACGTTTATCTAGTAATCAGTGTGAACGTTTTCATTCTTTGATCATAGTGCAGATTTTGATTTTAGAATAAAAATTGTGAAACACATGTTGTTGGAGTATAAATCTCTTTAGATGTTGAGATCAACCTATGGTACAAACGTATGGAAAAATGTCTGATAAAACAGTGAGGAGCAATGTGTGTGCTTCAGCGCCTCATCAGGGATAGTAAGTGATATATGAATACAACTACAATTACAATATTGTGCAGGGAAACCTGTTAATGAGAAGTAGTGTCACTTTTTCATTTAGTACTGATGTTATTAAACACATAATACATGCCAAGGCGTGAGATATTTATTGCCCATATAATATAAAACCACCTGTGAGAAGTCGCTGGGTGGAGCATGCCCACCACCACAACACCAGACTATTAAGGACTAGCACTGTTTTTGGAGAGTGTTAGTGTGCATCAATCTGAAGGTGCAGGTGAAGGGAGTTTAACTGGGTGCTGCTGCCTGAAGTGATCTAATATTTATTGGGGAGATTTTGGCAAGTGGATTCTGTAACAGAATAGACTGGTTGTTGAGTATATTGGAGTACTAGGCATGGTTTATGATAGTCAGGTGGTTAGTGCTTGGTGGGAAGCTACACCTTACACCTGGATTGAAAGTGTAAACATGCAGCGATTGATCAAAAGGACCGGAAGTTTATATATCCTACGTGGGAGGAAATATTAGATTACAGGTGGGGGGTGTTAGATTTGGCGGTCTATTGTTGGAAGAGGTAGGTACCTATGACCAAATAGGTACCCCCTAAGGGTAAGGAGGTACACTCCTAAAATAACTCCTGCTCACCCCCTGTCATGCCTGCCGATCCACGGGAGACGCGGTTGGCAAAAGCATGGTTGGCGGAAGAGAGTGTATCTGGAGAGCGCATGCGCAAGTCTCACGCATGCGCAATATCGCTATATAGTTCCCCCTTTCTGATGCAATGACGCTTTGCGTTCCCTCCGGGTTTCCTGCATCGCTTCCGGGTCACGGTGGTGGCGTTCGGGCTCCGTCGGATCTTCCCTTTTGCTCAGTGACAGTCTTCGGTTCATAACGCTCTCCTACTGCCGAGATAAGTACGAGGGCTGGTTTTTGTTTCTAGCGGTAACACTCGTAAGTGTTTTCTAACCCGTAGAGAAGTATCCCGGGAGCTTTTTGTTAGCTGACACTCTTTGCAGAGCTTAGTGTTAGAGCTTTATTTTCCTTATAGAGGTTTATTCATTTGGGTTATCGGAGCGTCAGAATTTAGGAATTGGAGCTCCTGAAGTGATTTATATATCTTCTTTGGTGACACAAGACAGGTACTGGCGATACCTTGAAGGTCTATAAATGCATTAGAATGTATACAGGGTTACTGATAATATCCTTTATGTTTGTAGGGAATTATTAACTTGATGTTGGAGTTACTTTTGTGGAGAGCAGGAAGTCATTTTTCATAAGGCACTGGAAACATTAGGTACTTTTATTTACGTATTCCTATACATATAGCTAATCTGAGGACTCTCCCTTATTGATAACCAATGACCCCTATCTTATAGGAATATTCTTTTATATGTATCACACTACCTACCTTTCTGTGAAGTCAACAGAAGGAAAGTCAAGTACAGGTAGAAGCCCTGCAAGTAATCGCCAGGTACCATATATCTCCGTTTATAACATACACACTCACAGATATAGCACGTCACTTTCTTAATCACTTTCTCTTTATTCACAGGAGAGGTTCAGAAGAGACAGTGAGTGTTGACCAGTTCTCTTTGCATCCTGGATTTCGGATTCCTGTGTCATCCCCATCTTTCCTTGTTTTGTTTCCCTGTGTCCCTTGCACTGGCATCTACTCTTCTCACCAAGTATATATATATTTCATTGGTGTAGAGCGAACCGGTGTGGGGGAGGTCAGGAAAGAGCTTCAACTTCGTGGTGTTTCCGAGACATCCTCCTACAAGGCACGACAGAACGCAAAGCCTCTTAACATATTTGTCGCCTAAACACCATGGAAGTGACGCTAACTGATTTAGCTAATATGATGGGTAGCCTCCAGCTGGAAACCCAGGCCTTAGCTACAAGGCTAGATAGAATGGATAGGGATGGAGCCGGGACAGCCTCGGGCTCGCAAACACCAGTTATACAGGTAGTCACCCCTGCTCCCCCTTTGCCTCTTGCACCCCCAGAACGTTTTTTAGGAGAACCCACTAGATGTGCTGCCTTTATCAGTCAGTGTCAACTACATTTTATGTGAAAACCCACATGTTTCCCTACAGATCAGGCCAAGGTGGCATTTATGATTTCATACTTGGGAGGCTCAGCTTCCAATTGGGCTATACCATTGATTGAAAGAGACGATCCATTACTTTTAGATTATGATAGGTTCAAGGGCGAACTTCGTAAATTGTTTGACAAACACACCTTCACCCACGCGGCGGATACAGAGTTGCTTCAGTTGAAACAGGGAACTAGGGATTTGCCTACTTATATAGCCACCTTTAATCGTTTAGTGGCAGAAGCTAGTTGGCCACAGGACAAACGTAGTGCCTTGTTTTACAAAGGGCTACGTGATGAGCTAAAAGATGCCTTGGCACATGTGGTAGATCCCCCTGATTCATGTCCTGAGTTGATCGATTTGGTGGTCAAGTTGGATCATCGTTTGGGTGAACGCAGAAAAGATAGGACCAGATATGATTATAGTAAGACATTTTATAGAGAAAGAAAAACAGAATCTGAATCCACTACAGTCTCTCCCTCGGAAGGAGTGGAGACTATGCAAATAGGGAGCATTAAGGGGCCAATCAGCGAAGCAGAAAGACAGAGAAGACGAGATCATAAGCTATGCTTATATTGTGGTAAGGCAGGTCACTTCCTAAGAGAGTGCCCTAACAAACCTAAACAAAGTAAGAGGTCGGAAAACTAGCAGACCCGAAGCCAAAGGAGACTGAGGCATCGGGTCATTCAGGATGTATAGTCTCTTCAACCTCTCACAGTCAGAGTCATTTCTTAGTGCCTTCTTTATTGCAGTGGCAACATTCTAAGACACAAATACCCATTATGCTTGATTCCGGAGCCTCTGGTAATTTTATGGATAAAGAATGGGCTCAACAACACAAGATCCCTGTAGCTTCAAAGGACACCATAGAAGAAGTAGGTACCATTGATGGCAGCATGCTTAAGTCAGGACCTATCACACAAACCACTGATACCATCTTAGTAACCTTACTGGATATCCACACAGAGAACATGTTATTTGATCTGATACAGTCACCGCAGTTTCCTATAGTATTAGGTCTACCTTGGTTAAGAGCCCACAATCCCTCGATTGACTGGCAAAAAGGCATTATGGAATTCAATCTCGAGGTGTGGAGTGATCATATCATTCCATTGGAGTCACAAGACCTTCAGAAAAAAATAGAAGAACGCCCTTCTTCGTATCACGAACAGGAGGTAGTTCATATAGGTTGTAGTGCTACCACACATACAGAATTGCAAGTCGATGAGCCAGACACTTCCCTGCCTGCAGTCCATTTACCTTTTTCGTCTATTTTTGATGCCAAGGAGGCCACTTGTTTACCCCCACATCGGGTATATGATTGTAGAATAGACTTACAAGCAGGTGCTCGCATTCCCACTAGTAGGGTGTATGCGTTAACCGAAAAAGAAAACATGTACTTGCGGGAATATCTAGATAAGATGTTGGACTTGGGTTTCATTAGGGTGTCAAGATCCCCCGCTTCCTCAGCCCTTTTCTTTATACCAAAACGAGAGGGGGGTTTGCGATGTTGTATCGATTATCGCTCACTCAACGCGGTTACTATAAAAAATCGTTACCCGCTCCCTCTCATCTCCTCCTTATTAGATCAAGTAAAGACAGCCAATTTCTTTACGAAATTGGACCTAAGAGGTGCTTACCACCTAGTAAGAGTGAAGGAGGGGGACGAATGGAAAACGGCTTTTTGTACTAAATACGGACTTTTTGAATATTTAGTCATGCCGTTTGGCTTATGCAACGCTCCCTCTGCCTTCCAATATTTCATAAATGACATCCTAAGAGACATTCTGGATCAATATGTCATTGCCTACATCGATGACTTACTGATCTATTCAAGTACACTGCAGGAACACATCCATCATGTCCAGTCTGTCTTACAGAGGTTACGAGACAATTACCTGTACTGCAAATTGGATAAATGTTTTTTCCATAGGCCACGAGTATCTTTTCTAGGATATATCATTTCCTCTCATGGATTGGAAATGGATCCCAATAAGGTACAAGCGGTAGTGCAATGGACCGCACCCACCTCTGTGAAGGAAGTGCAACAGTTCATTGGCTTTGCCAACTTCTATAGACGCTTCATTAACCATTTTTCGGACATCGTGACGCCCATTACCAGATTATTGAGGAAGGGAATCCCCTTCGTCTGGACTGTTGAGGCAGAAGAAGCGTTTCAAAGATTAAAGAATGCCTTCACTAGTGCTCCTGTCCTGAGACATCCAGACCAAAACAGTCCTTTCGTGGTGGAAGTAGATGCTTCCCAAGTAGCGGTAGGGGGTGCGTTGTCTCAAGTTCATCCTGACACTGGAGAATTACATCCAGTGGCTTTCTATTCACACAAGCTTACCGCACCCGAAGCCAATTATGCAGTAGGAGAAAGGGAGTTGCTCGCAATAAAGAAGGTACTAGAAGAGTGGAGACCTTATTTGTTAGGCACTAGATATACGGTTACCATCATCACAGATCATAGAAACCTCCAATATCTGAAGACTACTAAAGCCCTTTCTATGAGACAGCTAAGGTGGACTCAATTTTTCAGTGGGTATGATTTTGAGATACATTTCAGATCAGGAAGAAAGAATGGGAAGGCTGATGCCCTTTCTAGATTAGGGTTCGATTCCTTGCCCACTTTGGAAGTACCACCTTCTATCCTGGATTCCAAGAAAATAATAGGGGCAATTAGTAAGGAAGAGAAATTTTTGAAAGATGTAAAGGACTCACAGCAAACCCCCCAAACCTTGGAGTATTTGAGGGGTCAGGAAACCCTATGGAAAGAGGGGCTAGGATATGTACAAGGAGGTTTATACATTCCCACAGAACCATTGAGACAAAAAGTATTACAGTTGTGTCATACTCAAGGTTTAGCAGGACATCCCGGATGCAAGAGAACTGTAGAACTGGTAAAAAGATATTGTTGGTGGCCCAGTATTGCACAGGATACACAAGAATTCGTGAAGACATGCCATATATGTGCACAGGGTAAAGCCACACACACCAAACCCGTGGGTCTGTGAAATCCGATTCCAACCCCTCCAGGTCCATGGCACACAGTATCTATGGATTTTATTGTAGAACTGCCTCGTACCTGTACAGGGAACACTGCTGTATTAGTGGTAGTGAATTTGTTTACAAAGACTTCCCATTTCATTCCTTTGCCTGGTTTACCTACTTCAATGAAGCTTGCTCAAGTGTTTTTACAGCACGTTGTTCGGTTGCATGGCATACCCTTTGTTTTGATCACGGATAGGGGTACCCAATTTGTCTCCCGATTTTGGAGACAATTATGTGGGCTGTTACAAGTGGAAGTACGTTTGTACTCCAGTCACCACCCTCAGACGGATGGACAAACCGAACGGGTCAATCAGAGTTTAGATGTCAATGTCTCCAGTCTATGAAAGAGTGGGACGAAGTCATCTGGTTAGCAGAGTTGACGTATAATAACAGTCACCACTTTTCCACCTTATTCACTCCTTTCTATGGCTCTCATGGGTTTCATCCTAGAATGTTACCTATACCCCTTTCTATCACTTGCAACACTCCCTCAGTATCTGCTTTGGTGCAACATCTACAGACTGTACACAATTCCGTTACAGATAATTTGGACAAGGCCAAGACACAATATAAGAAGGGGGCAGATGCACATAGGACACCAGAACCTGTGTATCAGACGGGAGACAAAGTATGGCTGTCCTCCAAATACATTGCATTGAGAGGTGCATGCAAATTCCAACCTAAATATATTGGCCCTTTCCTTATCTCTAAAGTCATCAACCCAGTTGCCATGAAACTTGACCTCCCTGTGTCCATGAAAATACACCCTGTGTTTCATGTCTCGCTCCTGAAGCCAGTTGCACCGGGCACTCGTTTGCCAGTAAATCCGCCACCTGTTATAGTGAATTCGGATGAGGAATATGAGGTGGAAAGCATTATCGACTCCCGTAGGAGTAGAGGCAGACTGCAGTATCTCATACATTGGAAAGGGTATGGCATAGAGGAGCGTAGTTGGGAACCTGCAAGTCAGATACATGCACCTAGGTTGGTGCGTTTGTTTCACAGACGCCATCCGAGAAAGCCCAAACCTGTTGGGGGCAGTTTGGGAGGGGCGTTCTGTCATGCCTGTCGATCCACGGGAGACGCGGTTGGCAAAAGCATGGTTGGCGGAAGAGAGTGTATCTGGAGAGCGCATGCGCAAGTCTCACGCATGCGCAATATCGCTATATAGTTCCCCCTTTCTGATGCAATGACGCTTTGCGTTCCCTCCGGGTTTCCTGCATCGCTTCCGGGTCTCGGTGGTGGCGTTCGGGCTCCGTCGGATCTTCCCTTTTGCTCAGTGACAGTCTTCGGTTCATAACGCTCTCCTACTGCCGAGATAAGTACGAGGGCTGGTTTTTGTTTCTAGCGGTAACACTCGTAAGTGTTTTCTAACCCGTAGAGAAGTATCCCGGGAGCTTTTTGTTAGCTGACACTCTTTGCAGAGCTTAGTGTTAGAGCTTTATTTTCCTTATAGAGGTTTATTCATTTGGGTTATCGGAGTGTAAGAATTTAGGAATTGGAGCTCCTGAAGTGATTTATATATCTTCTTTGGTGACACAAGACAGGTACTGGCGATACCTTGAAGGTCTATAAATGCATTAGAATGTATACAGGGTTACTGATAATATCCTTTATGTTTGTAGGGAATTATTAACTTGATGTTGGAGTTACTTTTGTGGAGAGCAGGAAGTCATTTTTCATAAGGCACTGGAAACATTAGGTACTTTTATTTACGTATTCCTATACATATAGCTAATCTGAGGACTCTCCCTTATTGATAACCAATGACCCCTATCTTATAGGAATATTCTTTTATATGTATCACACTACCTACCTTTCTGTGAAGTCAACAGAAGGAAAGTCAAGTACAGGTAGAAGCCCTGCAAGTAATCGCCAGGTACCATATATCTCCATTTATAACATACACACTCACAGATATAGCACGTCACTTTCTTAATCACTTTCTCTTTATTCACAGGAGAGGTTCAGAAGAGACAGTGAGTGTTGACCAGTTCTCTTTGCATCCTGGATTTCGGATTCCTGTGTCATCCCCATCTTTCCTTGTTTTGTTTCCCTGTGTCCCTTGCACTGGCATCTACTCTTCTCACCAAGTATATATATATTTCATTGGTGTAGAGCGAACCGGTGTGGGGGAGGTCAGGAAAGAGCTTCAACTTCGTGGTGTTTCCGAGACATCCTCCTACAAGGCACGGCACCCCCTTGGTAGCTTAGCACTAGCAGGCAGGCTTATCTCAGAGGCAGTGTGTAAAGCATTTGTGAACACATACAGTAACCCAGTTACAACACTACAGATGGACACCACACAAGTTGTTGTATACAAATAAGTATTTTTATATAGACTTAACACAAAACCACAAATGACAAAAATCCACAATACTGTACTTTAGAATGGTAGAAATATCTTAGTTCTCTTTGATGGTAAATGCAACACTTTATACTCAATGTACCTTTGGATGCGTAACGCTATACAACGAAAGTATTGCAGGGAAGGTGATGCGTCGGTTCCTTACACGCAAGAACGGTGATGCGTTGGTTCCCTACTGCTACGTAGGCAACGGTGATGCGTTGGTTCTTCTCTCCATGGGTAGGTGATGCATCGGCTTCTTACTGCGCTTCTGTGGCGATGCGACCCGCCATGCTGTGATGCAATGAAGATCCGTGCAATGAAGCAAAATGGCATCTTCTTCTTGATGCAATAATGATGTGTGCACACCCGACGGCCGTGCGGCGACACAAAGAGTCTTCTGAGCCGCGACAGGCCCTGCGACACGCTTCTACGGTCATGCGATGGCGTCTGCTGCGACGCCGATACTCTTCTCCGGCAATCAGAGGCGCTTCGGTGATGCGATGCGACAGCAGCAGTGGTGACACCCTTTTTCAGTGATGCGACGACAACAGCTGCGGCGGCGTCACGCTTCTCCAGCGATGTAACGGCATCTGCTGTGTCGGCGACACTCTTCTCCGGCGATGGGAGGTGCTTCTGCAATGCGATGCAACAGCGGCAGTGGCGACACCCTTCTTCAGTGATGCGACGACAGGGGCTGCGGCAGCGTTACGCTTCTTATTCGTGAGTAGCACTTCCAGGTTCTTGCGACTCGCAGTCCCTCAGAAGGCCCAGCACAACAGCAGGCACTTCAAAAAGAACTCAGGGGAGCTGGTTGGTGAAGTCTGCTGTCCCTGAGACTTCAGCAGGAGGCAAGCTCTATCTTCAAGCCCTTGATTAAAGTAGCACAAAGTTCCTTTCTCCTTTGTTTGGCAGTCAGGCAACCACTGCAGGCCAATCCCATAAACAGCACTCAGTTTAGGGATAGTCTCCTCCTTCAATTTCTCTCTGGTTCCTCTCTTCAGCAAATGTTCTTCTTGTTTCCAAAAGTGATATAAAGTTCTGGGGTTTGGGTCCCCATATTTATACTAGCAAATCCTTTGTCCTCTGAAGGCAGAGGGTCCAGTACCCAGTCAAATCCTGTTCTGTGCAGTCCTGGAGCACTTTGTTGACAAGAATCCTTCTTTCCTTTGACAGTGTGGGCCAGGGACATCAGACACACCACAGGAGGTGGAGCCAGCATTGTGGAAGGCAGGCACAGTCCTATTCAGACCTAGGTGCAACTCCTCCCCCATCTACATGCAGATGGGTCTATTCGGCCCTGTGGTGACTCACCCTGTCTCCTGGAATCCCCCAGCATCTGTCACACAAACTCCAGGCAAGGAATACACAACCTAGCAGAGGCAGGCTTAGACAGTTAGGCAAGAAAATACCTACTTTATAAAAGTGGTATTTTCAAACACAGAATGTTAAAACCAACTTCACTAAAAGATGTATTTTATAATTCTGAGTTCAGGCATACGAAACTCGAATTTCTACCTAGGTCCCTGAGTCAGTTAGGATTATAAGATGTTATAATCAAACTGCCCATTCTGGCCTATAGGGAACAGGTAGCCTTGCAAAAGTGAAAAACGAAAATGGCTATAATTCACTATCAGGACATGCCACACACATCAGGGCTTGTCCTACCTTTTACCTACATTGCACCCTGCCCTTGGGCCTACCATAGGGGTGACTAATATGCAGAAAAGGGAAAGTTTAGGGACTGGCAAGTGAGAGCACTTGCCCAGTCAACATAGCAGTACCAGACTGCACACAGGCTCTGCAATGGCAGGCCTGAGACACACTTTACAGTCTGCTTCTGTGGGTGGCACAATCAGTGCTGCAAGCCCACCAGCAGCATTTGATTTACAAGCCCTGGACACATGCAGTGCACTGCACTGACAAATAAACCAAAGGAGCCAATCATGGAGTCACTAATCCATACATCAATTTACCATAGGGAGCACTAGCACTGTGGCACTGATTAGCAGTGGCACAGTGCCCAAAGCATCTATAACCAGAAAAAACACATGAGGCAACAGCAAAAAATGGAAGGGAGACCCACGCCAATGGTGCCAGGTCTAACACAGAGTGCATCATTTCCCCATTACAATGTTTTGAGAAGTTTCCAAATATGGACTTTGCATAATTTACAAAGATTCCTGCTTTTCCTTCTCCTTCACCCCAGGTATTTTCCCCCTGCACTTATAGGTGTACAGCATGACTATTCTGCTCAAATAGCTGAATTTGCTATTCACTGACTTCAAGGGCCCTATTAGGAAGATTTTCACCAGGACAGCAAGAAGAGATTACGTCTCTCTGTTTCCAACTTGTTCTGTCTAATGTTTGTATATTAACTCAAAGAAAATCATAGTTATATGTATGAAATTCAGGGGGCACGGCCACGGCAGCGACCAGGATAGCTGACTGCCTATAACGCCCCAGTGACTGTAGTCCATTAAATAGCATTGATCACCTTCTTCACCACATCTAACTCCATTCACTTCACGGGACTGTGCCGTTTTTGAGGTATGCTACAGGTGGCTGTCTTTTCTGTCTCCGAACCCACCTGCAAGCCGGACATACCTGTAAAGTGCCCATGCTGCCCAGCTCTGCCTCTGAGGACCTGCAGGGTCAGGAGCTGCGGGCAAGCCTGCGGCCGAGACTGCTGACTGTCGCTGGGACCCTGGGTATGCTATGGATTAGACAAACCTGTGGGCATACAATTCAGCTATCCTGGCTCCAGCTCAGCCCAACCAACGACTGGTGAGTGCGACACCCTTTGGTGCTAAGACCCCTCAAACATAGACCTCAAAGCTGCCTGACCTGCATCCCGGCATGCGATCCTCACCGCTACATCCTGGCCTGTCGTGGCTCGTGGAGCATAACCTTCATATTTGGCCTTGCTATGCCTGGCCTTCCCCTCTTTCTTGCCGTTATCACCATGAGGGATGAGCAGGCTCTCCCACTACTTCACTTACTGTTGTTGGCCCTCCCCCTGGGCTTCATACCCTTGTCCATCTGCCAACGATTTCACCCACACAATTGACTGCACACCAACCCTCACCAGTATGTGTGCCGCATTACATCCCTCCTGGTCAGGGATGCAGTGGCATTTGATGGGGAGTCATGACAAACCCAGTCCAGCCCTGATTTTCTGAGAGGTTTGGGAGCATGGAAAAGCAAACTCTATAGCCCTACATCACCGAATCTGCCTCTCATCTTTTATACAGGCGCAGTGCCAGCAAGACCGGTGGGCAGCCCTCTTGAGGCCTGAGGTTACGCCCCTGCATACCTCACTGATTTCTTTGGAACTGATACTTGGTAGTTACTGGAAGCCCTCATCTACAGTTCTCCGGACCACACCTGCTTCACTCTTTTAGTGGTGTGTACATAAGATTTGAGGGCCCACATAACTAACTGAGAGTGCTGCATAGCCACCTCTCACACCCACGACTGCAGGGCTGACACACTTATCATTCTCCACACCAGGCTCTCCGACTTCTTTCCATAACTGATCCTCATGATGGATAGGGGAGACCCGAAGCAACGCAAATTACTTTTTGAAAAATCAAATGGGTGTGCCGACAGGGCTCCCATTCCGATACTGTTAAGCCATCAGACATGGAGGTCCACTCCGGTTTTGCCACAGGCACGCTGCCATAATGGCAGAACTCAGAGCTGGGTGCAGCTCCATAGATGCCCACTTCAATGCTCTCACAAGCTGTATTGATGATATGGGTAAATGACTGGATTGTCAAAATATCAGATTAGCCAGTGCTGAAGAGTGTGTCTCCTGTGTGGAGGACGGTGCTGCGTCCATGGTGAAGCACCTGGAAAAATTGGAACATATCCTCAAGACGGTAGCCGTCAAGTACGAGGACCTGGAGGCACACTTCCACATGAATAACGTTCGCTTTCGTGGCATTGCGGAGACAAAAAAAAAAGAATGTCCCAATTCATAAGTGGATTCATAAGTGGAGCAGTTGCTTACTGAACTTTTTGACCACACCAGCTTTACATCTGCATTTGCTGTGGAGTACACACATCTCTTCCTTGGCCCACGTCCTCCGATGGGGGCACCTCCAAGGCCACTTCTAGCATGTCTTCTGAATTACAGGGACACTGTGCTCCGACTAGCCCAAGAGAACAGTCCCATGCAAAATCAATGCTCCACCATCTCATTCTTTCCAGACTTTACCATCACTGTTCAAGAGTCAGGATGTAAGTATACCAATGTCAAGCACTAACTATGCATGTTGGACCTCAAATATGCCATGCCTTACCCACACAGCTGCATGTCGAGGTCAATGAAAAAACTTGCTTCTATGGCACTCCGGAAGAAGTGATGGACTTCTGCAAACAGTATGCTGCAGATGTGTCCACTTCCAGGCAGACCACTCCGGAACACAGAAGCCTTCCATTCTCTTGGGTGCAGTCCCCCCTATTTGACCCTGGCCACTTTCCTCTTCTCCTTTTTGCTGCCACTCTCTCCCTGATGACAGCAGTCACACAGGTGCCCTGCATGATGCTGACATTGTGTGGTTCCCTGATCGACATTGGACTACAGCCTCTGCTGCCTCTAAATCGTACCCTCTTGCTCAGGATCCAGACTTACACCGGCAAGTACCCACTATCATGAGGTTCACACCAACCGAGGCGTTGCCTCCACCCAATAGTATATACCAACTTGTTACATGTGGGATAGTTTAATTTAGTAATTCATGTTCTACGGATTCACTGGATGTCTTCTTGTCTAGTGTGGGGAGGGGAGCAAGTTTCACAAGTATATTTTAGTTATGTATGTTTTTCTTTGCATCTTGTGTATTTGATGTGGTGTTTATCGACACAGTACGTACTATTATAAACTTTTGTTATGGATGCGTATATGTGATAACTGGGAGAGGGTGGTGGACATCTCCCTCCTCACTTGCAATATTCACAGAATCAACATTCCACGTAAAGGTAAAAAGGTCCTCTCATATTTATCAGGACATGGAGCTAAAATAGCTTTCCTGCAGGCGACTCACCTCCCACCTAGAGATTCCCAGACATTTGCTTCTCTTTGGAGTGCAAACCGTTATTTCTCTAGCTGTAGCTTACACTCCAGAGGAGATATTATTCCCATACATAAAAGTTCTCCTTTTCCCACCTCACCTGTCACTCAGACCCAGAGAGGCGTTATATTATACTGATCGGCAACTTGGCAGGCAAGTGTACGTTACTGGTTAATGTCAATGTCCCAAATGTCAATTTGCCAGAATTTTAGGACATATATGCCCATAAGGGTCTGGCAGAAGCGGATCTGGTTGTAATGGGGGGCTTCAACCTAGCTCAAAACCCCACAGTAGACTCAACCAGTACACAACCGAGTGGTTAACCACATGCCAGGACGGTCCGTCACCATATCGTCGACACATATTCCCTCTGTGACAACTGGTGCACATCACTCCAATTCTTCTGACTATAGCTTCTACTACACAACCTATTATGTGTGGACACGGCTTGATTATTGGCTCTTGTCTTCCAATGTCTCGCTTTGGGCTAAAGATGTCAAGCATCTATCAAACCCACGTCCGGTACTCCAGAGACTGCATATCCCTGGTGGTGGAGAACAGCGATGCTCCAGGGGGTTCCAAGGCAAGACCCGACATGATCAGCTTTTTCACACTGAACTCTACAACAGCATTATTGAATACTTTGCCTTTAACACAGGCATGTGTCAACTCAGGCCACCCTTTGGGAGGTGTATAAGGCCTACATCCACGGCATCTGCATGTATAAACATGTAGGTATTCTCCGGTTCATACATACCCAACTGACCCGGATCGAAACTGCACTGCCTGACATTGACCAAGCTGACTCTCGACCAGGTTGCACCCTCCTATTTCACAAATGTTTGGTCATTTTTCAGACAGGGAAGTGGCATACATAGGGATACATGGCACTGCCAGACATTATGGAGAGGGGGAATGACCAGACCGCACATTTGCACACATCCTTCACCCCATTCAACTCAGCGAATATGTTACCGAACTCCATAATTACTACTGGGACCAGTATTACTAATAGTGAGGGCATATTATCTGAACTCAAGCGCTATTACGAACACTGTTACTCCTCCCGGTCTTCAGATGTTGAGTCTGAGATTGCAGTCTAACTTGCTGAGGTGGCATTGATATGGGTGACTGATGACGAATGATGCTTTTTGAGTGACCCTATAACGTGAGGAAATTATGCAGGCAATGGATGTCTTGGACGGCTCACAAAACCTAGGGCTTGATGGCCTTACAGGAGCATTTTGCTAGGCTTATCAACATCAAATTGCCACATACCTACTCACCATGTACATGGAGGCCCTAGACACTGGCTCTCTACCACCCACACTGCGTGAAGCGGTGCTCATGCTTCTCTTGAAACTCGGCAAGGACCCGCACTTATGCTTCTCCTATCGTCCGTTCTTCCTCCTAAATTTAGCTAATAAAATCTTTGCAAAGGTTTTCGCCACACGTCGACCCCTGCTAATGGAGCAAATTATCTCTCCCGTTCAGTCTGGCTCTGCCCCTCAGGGATCCACTTTCCTTAATCTGAGGGCATATTTGCGACATTGAATAGGATCTCTCTGACCACTTCTTTGGTAGTGGCCCTATTAGATGCCAATAAGGCATTCGACTCCCTTAAGTGGTCATTCCTGAGAGCAATGCTAACAAAACTGGGTCTCCTCAGTACCTTAATTTTATCAGTTCTCCTTTAATCTAACACAGTGGCATGCCTAAAGGTAAAAAGCTCCCTCACTGACCTCTTCCCTGTCACAAGAGGGACCAGACAGAGTTGCCATTTCTCCCCTCTCCTGTTCATCGTTGTGATGAACCCATTAGTTCGCCACCTTCAAGAGCGGCACATGCATGGCAGCCTCCAACTCCCACATGGTGCTCTTCTGCTCTTCTTGTCTGCAGATGACATATTGCTGTTCATCCAGCAGCCCTCAGAAATTTCCACCCCTTCTGATTTGCGAGATTATGCCTTATAAACTGGGCTAAATCCACCTTTTCCCTTTAAATAAGATAGATATCGAACATCCCTAACGTGGAACACAGATTTCTGCAAATATTTAGGCATACACTTTCACACTCACAAGGACCAAATACTTTGACTTAATTATGGACCAGCCATTAACAAACTTTCGACTCAAGTGGAACGCTGGATATAACTCCCACTTACCATGGGATAATTTGGTTGTCCTCCCCTGTTTCCTGTATCTCTTTCTAAATATCCCAATACCACTAGAATAACATTTATTTACCACCATCCACAGCCTCCTATTTTGGCTCATATATGCTCGACGCAAACCCCGTATCCGGTGAAACACCTTAACTCTCCCTTATGAATGCGGAGGTTTTGGGGTCGCAGACTTCCATCTTTATTATCTTGCTGCACCATGCCAATATGCATACCTCTGGTACCATCCAGATGCCCGCATCCCTTATCTCAAACCAGAAAGAGACCAGCTCGGACAGCAATCACTTCTATCTATACTACCAGAGGATATCCCTATGGATACTGCCGATATTCAAACTCTATCCACCACCTGCTGGGCCTGGCAGAAACAATGCCGCATTTTAGGAGTGGTAATTGCAAACACAACAATGATGGACAGAATGTGGATCAATGTCACACATTCACCCCAGTCCAAAGATCTGGGCCCAAATCCATCGTTTTTCCACTCCACACCACCCTGGGTTAGACAATGGCGATATGCAAATCAGTGCTGACCCTGTGCCCCATGGGAACAGTCCAGTCCGAACTACAAAAGCCATGTCCTTCCCAGAACGGAAACAAGCATGTTGTGTTTGCAATTACCGCTCTAAGTGTACTGGGGATGCTCAGACGTGAGTCCCAGGCACTCCACACCACTGGAATCAAGCTAGCCGGGCTGATGAGAGGTGTTACCTCGAAACCGGGCCGGTCCTCGGATGCTTGTTTCCGTTCTGGGAAGGACATGGCTTTTGTAGTTCGGACTGGACAGTTCCCATGGGGCACAGGGTCAGCGCTGATTTGCATATCGCCATTGTCTAACCCAGGGTGGTGTGGAGTGGAAAAACGATGGATTTGGGCCCAGATCTTTGGACTGGGGTGAATGTGTGACATTGATCCACATTCTGTCCATCATTGTTGTGTTTGCAGGTACCGCTCTAAGTGTACTGGGGATGCTCAGACGTGAGTCCCAGGCACTCCACACCACTGGAATCAAGCTAGCCGGGCTGATGAGAGGTGTTACCTCGAAACCGGGCCGGTCCTCGGATGCTTGTTTCCGTTCTGGGAAGGACATGGCTTTTGTAGTTCGGACTGGACTGTTCCCATGGGGCACAGGGTCAGCGCTGATTTGCATATCGCCATTGTCTAACCCAGGGTGGAGTGGAGTGGAAAAACAATGGATTTGGGCCCAGATCTTTGGACTGGGGTGAATGTGTGACATTGATCCACATTCTGTCCATTATTGTTGTGTTTGCAGGTACCGCTCTAAGTGTACTGGGGATGCTCAGACGTGAGTCCCAGGCACTCCACACCACTGGAATCAAGGAAGCCGGGCTGATGAGAGGTGTTACCTCGAAACCGGGCCGGTCCTCGGATGCTTGTTTCCGTTCTGGGAAGGACATGGCTTTTGTAGTTCGGACTGGACTGTTCCCATGGGGCACAGGGTCAGCGCTGATTTGCATAACGCCATTGTCTAACCCAGGGTGGTGTGGAGTGGGAAAACGATGGATTTGGGCCCAGATCTTTGGACTGGGGTGAATGTGTGACATTGATCCACATTCTGTCCATCATTGTTGTGTTTGCAGGTACCGCTCTAAGTGTACTGGGGATGCTCAGACGTGAGTCCCAGGCACTCCACACCACTGGAATCAAGCTAGCCGGGCTGATGAGAGGTGTTACCTCGAAACCGGGCCGGTCCTCGGATGCTTGTTTCCGTTCTGGGAAGGACATGGCTTTTGTAGTTCGGACTGGACTGTTCCCATGGGGCACAGGGTCAGCGCTGATTTGCATATCGCCATTGTCTAACCCAGGGTGGTGTGGAGTGGAAAAACGATGGATTTGGGCCCAGATCTTTGGACTGGGGTGAATGTGTGACATTGATCCACATTCTGTCCATCATTGTTGTGTTTGCAGGTACCGCTCTAAGTGTACTGGGGATGCTCAGACGTGAGTCCCAGGCACTCCACACCACTGGAATCAAGCTAGCCGGGCTGATGAGAGGTGTTACCTCGAAACCGGGCCGGTCCTCGGATGCTTGTTTCCGTTCTGGGAAGGACATGGCTTTTGTAGTTCGGACTGGACTGTTCCCATGGGGCACAGGGTCAGCGCTGATTTGCATATCGCCATTGTCTAACCCAGGGTGGTGTGGAGTGGAAAAACGATGGATTTGGGCCCAGATCTTTGGACTGGGGTGAATGTGTGACATTGATCCACATTCTGTCCATCATTGTTGTGTTTGCAGGTACCGCTCTAAGTGTACTGGGGATGCTCAGACGTGAGTCCTAGGCACTCCACACCACTGGAATCAAGCTAGCCGGGCTGATGAGAGGTGTTACCTCGAAACCGGGCCGGTCCTCGGATGCTTGTTTCCGTTCTGGGAAGGACATGGCTTTTGTAGTTCGGACTGGACTGTTCCCATGGGGCACAGGGTCAGCGCTGATTTGCATATCGCCATTGTCTAACCCAGGGTGGTGTGGAGTGGAAAAACGATGGATTTGGGCCCAGATCTTTGGACTGGGGTGAATGTGTGACATTGATCCACATTCTGTCCATCATTGTTGTGTTTGCAGGTACCGCTCTAAGTGTACTGGGGATGCTCAGAGGTGAGTCCCAGGCACTCCACACCACTGGAATCAAGCTAGCCGGGCTGATGAGAGGTGTTACCTCGAAACCGGGCCGGTCCTCGGATGCTTGTTTCCGTTCTGGGAAGGACATGGCTTTTGTAGTTCGGACTGGACTGTTCCCATGGGGCACAGGGTCAGCGCTGATTTGCATATTGCCATTGTCTAACCCAGGGTGGTGTGGAGTGGAAAAACGATGGATTTGGGCCCAGATCTTTGGACTGGGGTGAATGTATGACATTGATCCACATTCTGTCCATCATTGTTGTGTTTGCAGGTACCGCCCTAAGTGTACTGGGGATGCTCAGACGTGAGTCCCAGGCACTCCACACCACTGGAATCAAGCTAGCCGGGCTGATGAGAGGTGTTACCTCGAAACCGGGCCGGTCCTCGGATGCTTGTTTCCGTTCTGGGAAGGACATGGCTTTTGTAGTTCGGACTGGACTGTTCCCATGGGGCACAGGGTCAGCGCTGATTTGCATATCGCCATTGTCTAACCCAGGGTGGTGTGGAGTGGAAAAACGATGGATTTGGGCCCAGATCTTTGGACTGGGGTGAATGTGTGACATTGATCCACATTCTGTCCATCATTGTTGTGTTTGCAGGTACCGCTCTAAGTGTACTGGGGATGCTCAGACGTGAGTCCCAGGCACTCCACACCACTGGAATCAAGCTAGCCGGGCTGATGAGAGGTGTTACCTCGAAACCGGGCCGGTCCTCGGATGCTTGTTTCCGTTCTGGGAAGGACATGGCTTTTGTAGTTCGGACTGGACTGTTCCCATGGGGCACAGGGTCAGCGCTGATTTGCATATCGCCATTGTCTAACCCAGGGTGGTGTGGAGTGGAAAAACGATGGATTTGGGCCCAGATCTTTGGACTGGGCTGAATGTGTGACATTGATCCACATTCTGTCCATCATTGTTGTGTTTGCAGGTACCGCTCTAAGTGTACTGGGGATGCTCAGACGTGAGTCCCAGGCACTCCACACCACTGGAATCAAGCTAGCCGGGCTGATGAGAGGTGTTACCTCGAAACCGGGCCAGTCCTCGGATGCTTGTTTCCGTTCTGGGAAGGACATGGCTTTTGTAGTTCGGACTGGACTGTTCCCATGGGGCACAGGGTCAGCGCTGATTTGCATATCGCCATTGTCTAACCCAGGGTGGTGTGGAGTGGAAAAAATATGGATTTGGGCCCAGATCTTTGGACTGGGGTGAATGTGTGACATTGATCCACATTCTGTCCATCATTGTTGTGTTTGCAGGTACCGCTCTAAGTGGACTGGGGATGCTCAGACGTGAGTCCCAGGCACTCCACAGCACTGGAATCAAGCTAGCCGGGCTGATGAGAGGTGTTACCTCGAAACCGGGCCGGTCCTCGGATGCTTGTTTCCGTTCTGGGAAGGACATGGCTTTTGTAGTTCGGACTGGACTGTTCCCATGGGGCACAGGGTCAGCGCTGATTTGCATATCACCATTGTCTAACCCAGGGTGGTGTGGAGTGGAAAGACGATGGATTTGGGCCCAGATCTTTGGACTGGGGTGAATGTGTGACATTGATCCACATTCTGTCCATCATTGTTGTGTTTGCAGGTACCGCTCTAAGTGTACTGGGGATGCTCAGACGTGAGTCCCAGGCACTCCACACCACTGGAATCAAGCTAGCCGGGCTGATGAGAGGTGTTACCTCGAAACCGGGCCGGTCCTCGGATGCTTGTTTCCGTTCTGGGAAGGACATGGCTTTTGTAGTTCGGACTGGACTGTTCCCATGGGGCACAGGGTCAGCGCTGATTTGCATATCGCCATTGTCTAACCCAGGGTGGTGTGGAGTGGAAAAACGATGGATTTGGGCCCAGATCTTTGGACTGGGGTGAATGTGTGACATTGATCCACATTCTGTCCATCATTGTTGTGTTTGCAGGTACCACTCTAAGTGTACTGGGGATGCTCAGACGTGAGTCCCAGGCACTCCACACCACTGGAATCAAGCTAGCCGGGCTGATGAGAGGTGTTACCTCGAAACCGGGCCGGTCCTCGGATGCTTGTTTCCGTTCTGGGAAGGACATGGCTTTTGTAGTTCGGACTGGACTGTTCCCATGGGGCACAGGGTCAGCGCTGATTTGCATATCGCCATTGTCTAACCCAGGGTGGTGTGGAGTGGAAAAACGATGGATTTGGGCCCAGATCTTTGGACTGGGGTGAATGTGTGACATTGATCCACATTCTGTCCATCATTGTTGTGTTTGCAGGTACCGCTCTAAGTGTACTGGGGATGCTCAGACGTGAGTCCTAGGCACTCCACACCACTGGAATCAAGCTAGCCGGGCTGATGAGAGGTGTTACCTCGAAACCGGGCCGGTCCTCGGATGCTTGTTTCCGTTCTGGGAAGGACATGGCTTTTGTAGTTCGGACTGGACTGTTCCCATGGGGCACAGGGTCAGCGCTGATTTGCATATCGCCATTGTCTAACCCAGGGTGGTGTGGAGTGGAAAAATGATGGATTTGGGCCCAGATCTTTGGACTGGGGTGAATGTGTGACATTGATCCACATTCTGTCCATCATTGTTGTGTTTGCAGGTACCGCTCTAAGTGTACTGGGGATGCTCAGAGGTGAGTCCCAGGCACTCCACACCACTGGAATCAAGCTAGCCGGGCTGATGAGAGGTGTTACCTCGAAACCGGGCCGGTCCTCGGATGCTTGTTTCCGTTCTGGGAAGGACATGGCTTTTGTAGTTCGGACTGGACTGTTCCCATGGGGCACAGGGTCAGCGCTGATTTGCATATTGCCATTGTCTAACCCAGGGTGGTGTGGAGTGGAAAAACGATGGATTTGGGCCCAGATCTTTGGACTGGGGTGAATGTGTGACATTGATCCACATTCTGTCCATCATTGTTGTGTTTGCAGGTACCGCCCTAAGTGTACTGGGGATGCTCAGACGTGAGTCCCAGGCACTCCACACCACTGGAATCAAGCTAGCCGGGCTGATGAGAGGTGTTACCTCGAAACCGGGCCGGTCCTCGGATGCTTGTTTCCGTTCTGGGAAGGACATGGCTTTTGTAGTTCGGACTGGACTGTTCCCATGGGGCACAGGGTCAGCGCTGATTTGCATATCGCCATTGTCTAACCCAGGGTGGTGTGGAGTGGAAAAACGATGGATTTGGGCCCAGATCTTTGGACTGGGGTGAATGTGTGACATTGATCCACATTCTGTCCATCATTGTTGTGTTTGCAGGTACCGCTCTAAGTGTACTGGGGATGCTCAGACGTGAGTCCCAGGCACTCCACACCACTGGAATCAAGCTAGCCGGGCTGATGAGAGGTGTTACCTCGAAACCGGGCCGGTCCTCGGATGCTTGTTTCCGTTCTGGGAAGGACATGGCTTTTGTAGTTCGGACTGGACTGTTCCCATGGGGCACAGGGTCAGCGCTGATTTGCATATCGCCATTGTCTAACCCAGGGTGGTGTGGAGTGGAAAAACGATGGATTTGGGCCCAGATCTTTGGACTGGGGTGAATGTGTGACATTGATCCACATTCTGTCCATCATTGTTGTGTTTGCAGGTACCGCTCTAAGTGGACTGGGGATGCTCAGACGTGAGTCCCAGGCACTCCACACCACTGGAATCAAGCTAGCCGGGCTGATGAGAGGTGTTACCTCGAAACCGGGCCGGTCCTCGGATGCTTGTTTCCGTTCTGGGAAGGACATGGCTTTTGTAGTTCGGACTGGACTGTTCCCATGGGGCACAGGGTCAGCGCTGATTTGCATATTGCCATTGTCTAACCCAGGGTGGTGTGGAGTGGGAAAACGATGGATTTGGGCCCAGATCTTTGGACTGGGGTGAATGTGTGACATTGATCCACATTCTGTCCATCATTGTTGTGTTTGCAGGTACCGCTCTAAGTGTACTGGGGATGCTCAGACGTGAGTCCCAGGCACTCCACACCACTGGAATCAAGCTAGCCGGGCTGATGAGAGGTGTTACCTCGAAACCGGGCCGGTCCTCGGATGCTTGTTTCCGTTCTGGGAAGGACATGGCTTTTGTAGTTCGGACTGGACTGTTCCCATGGGGCACAGGGTCAGCGCTGATTTGCATATCGCCATTGTCTAACCCAGGGTGGTGTGGAGTGGAAAAACGATGGATTTGGGCCCAGATCTTTGGACTGGGGTGAATGTGTGACATTGATCCACATTCTGTCCATCATTGTTGTGTTTGCAGGTACCGCTCTAAGTGTACTGGGGATGCTCAGACGTGAGTCCCAGGCACTCCACACCACTGGAATCAAGCTAGCCGGGCTGATGAGAGGTGTTACCTCGAAACCGGGCCGGTCCTCGGATGCTTGTTTCCGTTCTGGGAAGGACATGGCTTTTGTAGTTCGGACTGGACTGTTCCCATGGGGCACAGGGTCAGCGCTGATTTGCATATCGCCATTGTCTAACCCAGGGTGGTGTGGAGTGGAAAAACGATGGATTTGGGCCCAGATCTTTGGACTGGGGTGAATGTGTGACATTGATCCACATTCTGTCCATCATTGTTGTGTTTGCAGGTACCGCTCTAAGTGTACTGGGGATGCTCAGACGTGAGTCCTAGGCACTCCACACCACTGGAATCAAGCTAGCCGGGCTGATGAGAGGTGTTACCTCGAAACCGGGCCGGTCCTCGGATGCTTGTTTCCGTTCTGGGAAGGACATGGCTTTTGTAGTTCGGACTGGGCTGTTCCCATGGGGCACAGGGTCAGCGCTGATTTGCATATCGCCATTGTCTAACCCAGGGTGGTGTGGAGTGGAAAAACGATGGATTTGGGCCCAGATCTTTGGACTGGGGTGAATGTGTGACATTGATCCACATTCTGTCCATCATTGTTGTGTTTGCAGGTACCGCTCTAAGTGTACTGGGGATGCTCAGAGGTGAGTCCCAGGCACTCCACACCACTGGAATCAAGCTAGCCGGGCTGATGAGAGGTGTTACCTCGAAACCGGGCCGGTCCTCGGATGCTTGTTTCCGTTCTGGGAAGGACATGGCTTTTGTAGTTCGGACTGGACTGTTCCCATGGGGCACAGGGTCAGCGCTGATTTGCATATTGCCATTGTCTAACCCAGGGTGGTGTGGAGTGGAAAAACGATGGATTTGGGCCCAGATCTTTGGACTGGGGTGAATGTATGACATTGATCCACATTCTGTCCATCATTGTTGTGTTTGCAGGTACCGCCCTAAGTGTACTGGGGATGCTCAGACGTGAGTCCCAGGCACTCCACACCACTGGAATCAAGCTAGCCGGGCTGATGAGAGGTGTTACCTCGAAACCGGGCCGGTCCTCGGATGCTTGTTTCCGTTCTGGGAAGGACATGGCTTTTGTAGTTCGGACTGGACTGTTCCCATGGGGCACAGGGTCAGCGCTGATTTGCATATCGCCATTGTCTAACCCAGGGTGGTGTGGAGTGGAAAAACGATGGATTTGGGCCCAGATCTTTGGACTGGGGTGAATGTGTGACATTGATCCACATTCTGTCCATCATTGTTGTGTTTGCAGGTACCGCTCTAAGTGTACTGGGGATGCTCAGACGTGAGTCCCAGGCACTCCACACCACTGGAATCAAGCTAGCCGGGCTGATGAGAGGTGTTACCTCGAAACCGGGCCGGTCCTCGGATGCTTGTTTCCGTTCTGGGAAGGACATGGCTTTTGTAGTTCGGACTGGACTGTTCCCATGGGGCACAGGGTCAGCGCTGATTTGCATATCGCCATTGTCTAACCCAGGGTGGTGTGGAGTGGAAAAACGATGGATTTGGGCCCAGATCTTTGGACTGGGCTGAATGTGTGACATTGATCCACATTCTGTCCATCATTGTTGTGTTTGCAGGTACCGCTCTAAGTGTACTGGGGATGCTCAGACGTGAGTCCCAGGCACTCCACACCACTGGAATCAAGCTAGCCGGGCTGATGAGAGGTGTTACCTCGAAACCGGGCCAGTCCTCGGATGCTTGTTTCCGTTCTGGGAAGGACATGGCTTTTGTAGTTCGGACTGGACTGTTCCCATGGGGCACAGGGTCAGCGCTGATTTGCATATCGCCATTGTCTAACCCAGGGTGGTGTGGAGTGGAAAAAATATGGATTTGGGCCCAGATCTTTGGACTGGGGTGAATGTGTGACATTGATCCACATTCTGTCCATCATTGTTGTGTTTGCAGGTACCGCTCTAAGTGGACTGGGGATGCTCAGACGTGAGTCCCAGGCACTCCACAGCACTGGAATCAAGCTAGCCGGGCTGATGAGAGGTGTTACCTCGAAACCGGGCCGGTCCTCGGATGCTTGTTTCCGTTCTGGGAAGGACATGGCTTTTGTAGTTCGGACTGGACTGTTCCCATGGGGCACAGGGTCAGCGCTGATTTGCATATCACCATTGTCTAACCCAGGGTGGTGTGGAGTGGAAAGACGATGGATTTGGGCCCAGATCTTTGGACTGGGGTGAATGTGTGACATTGATCCACATTCTGTCCATCATTGTTGTGTTTGCAGGTACCGCTCTAAGTGTACTGGGGATGCTCAGACGTGAGTCCCAGGCACTCCACACCACTGGAATCAAGCTAGCCGGGCTGATGAGAGGTGTTACCTCGAAACCGGGCCGGTCCTCGGATGCTTGTTTCCGTTCTGGGAAGGACATGGCTTTTGTAGTTCGGACTGGACTGTTCCCATGGGGCACAGGGTCAGCGCTGATTTGCATATCGCCATTGTCTAACCCAGGGTGGTGTGGAGTGGAAAAACGATGGATTTGGGCCCAGATCTTTGGACTGGGGTGAATGTGTGACATTGATCCACATTCTGTCCATCATTGTTGTGTTTGCAGGTACCACTCTAAGTGTACTGGGGATGCTCAGACGTGAGTCCCAGGCACTCCACACCACTGGAATCAAGCTAGCCGGGCTGATGAGAGGTGTTACCTCGAAACCGGGCCGGTCCTCGGATGCTTGTTTCCGTTCTGGGAAGGACATGGCTTTTGTAGTTCGGACTGGACTGTTCCCATGGGGCACAGGGTCAGCGCTGATTTGCATATCGCCATTGTCTAACCCAGGGTGGTGTGGAGTGGAAAAACGATGGATTTGGGCCCAGATCTTTGGACTGGGGTGAATGTGTGACATTGATCCACATTCTGTCCATCATTGTTGTGTTTGCAGGTACCGCTCTAAGTGTACTGGGGATGCTCAGACGTGAGTCCTAGGCACTCCACACCACTGGAATCAAGCTAGCCGGGCTGATGAGAGGTGTTACCTCGAAACCGGGCCGGTCCTCGGATGCTTGTTTCCGTTCTGGGAAGGACATGGCTTTTGTAGTTCGGACTGGACTGTTCCCATGGGGCACAGGGTCAGCGCTGATTTGCATATCGCCATTGTCTAACCCAGGGTGGTGTGGAGTGGAAAAATGATGGATTTGGGCCCAGATCTTTGGACTGGGGTGAATGTGTGACATTGATCCACATTCTGTCCATCATTGTTGTGTTTGCAGGTACCGCTCTAAGTGTACTGGGGATGCTCAGAGGTGAGTCCCAGGCACTCCACACCACTGGAATCAAGCTAGCCGGGCTGATGAGAGGTGTTACCTCGAAACCGGGCCGGTCCTCGGATGCTTGTTTCCGTTCTGGGAAGGACATGGCTTTTGTAGTTCGGACTGGACTGTTCCCATGGGGCACAGGGTCAGCGCTGATTTGCATATTGCCATTGTCTAACCCATGGTGGTGTGGAGTGGAAAAACGATGGATTTGGGCCCAGATCTTTGGACTGGGGTGAATGTGTGACATTGATCCACATTCTGTCCATCATTGTTGTGTTTGCAGGTACCGCCCTAAGTGTACTGGGGATGCTCAGACGTGAGTCCCAGGCACTCCACACCACTGGAATCAAGCTAGCCGGGCTGATGAGAGGTGTTACCTCGAAACCGGGCCGGTCCTCGGATGCTTGTTTCCGTTCTGGGAAGGACATGGCTTTTGTAGTTCGGACTGGACTGTTCCCATGGGGCACAGGGTCAGCGCTGATTTGCATATCGCCATTGTCTAACCCAGGGTGGTGTGGAGTGGAAAAACGATGGATTTGGGCCCAGATCTTTGGACTGGGGTGAATGTGTGACATTGATCCACATTCTGTCCATCATTGTTGTGTTTGCAGGTACCGCTCTAAGTGTACTGGGGATGCTCAGACGTGAGTCCCAGGCACTCCACACCACTGGAATCAAGCTAGCCGGGCTGATGAGAGGTGTTACCTCGAAACCGGGCCGGTCCTCGGATGCTTGTTTCCGTTCTGGGAAGGACATGGCTTTTGTAGTTCGGACTGGACTGTTCCCATGGGGCACAGGGTCAGCGCTGATTTGCATATCGCCATTGTCTAACCCAGGGTGGTGTGGAGTGGAAAAACGATGGATTTGGGCCCAGATCTTTGGACTGGGGTGAATGTGTGACATTGATCCACATTCTGTCCATCATTGTTGTGTTTGCAGGTACCGCTCTAAGTGGACTGGGGATGCTCAGACGTGAGTCCCAGGCACTCCACACCACTGGAATCAAGCTAGCCGGGCTGATGAGAGGTGTTACCTCGAAACCGGGCCGGTCCTCGGATGCTTGTTTCCGTTCTGGGAAGGACATGGCTTTTGTAGTTCGGACTGGACTGTTCCCATGGGGCACAGGGTCAGCGCTGATTTGCATATTGCCATTGTCTAACCCAGGGTGGTGTGGAGTGGAAAAACGATGGATTTGGGCCCAGATCTTTGGACTGGGGTGAATGTGTGACATTGATCCACATTCTGTCCATCATTGTTGTGTTTGCAGGTACCGCTCTAAGTGTACTGGGGATGCTCAGAGGTGAGTCCCAGGCACTCCACACCACTGGAATCAAGCTAGCCGGGCTGATGAGAGGTGTTACCTCGAAACCGGGCCGGTCCTCGGATGCTTGTTTCCGTTCTGGGAAGGACATGGCTTTTGTAGTTCGGACTGGACTGTTCCCATGGGGCACAGGGTCAGCGCTGATTTGCATATTGCCATTGTCTAACCCAGGGTGGTGTGGATTGGAAAAACGATGGATTTGGGCCCAGATCTTTGGACTGGGGTGAATGTGTGACATTGATCCACATTCTGTCCATCATTGTTGTGTTTGCAGGTACCGCCCTAAGTGTACTGGGGATGCTCAGACGTGAGTCCCAGGCACTCCACACCACTGGAATCAAGCTAGCCGGGCTGATGAGAGGTGTTACCTCGAAACCGGGCCGGTCCTCGGATGCTTGTTTCCGTTCTGGGAAGGACATGGCTTTTGTAGTTCGGACTGGACTGTTCCCATGGGGCACAGGGTCAGCGCTGATTTGCATATCGCCATTGTCTAACCCAGGGTGGTGTGGAGTGGAAAAACGATGGATTTGGGCCCAGATCTTTGGACTGGGGTGAATGTGTGACATTGATCCACATTCTGTCCATCATTGTTGTGTTTGCAGGTACCGCTCTAAGTGTACTGGGGATGCTCAGACGTGAGTCCCAGGCACTCCACACCACTGGAATCAAGCTAGCCGGGCTGATGAGAGGTGTTACCTCGAAACCGGGCCGGTCCTCGGATGCTTGTTTCCGTTCTGGGAAGGACATGGCTTTTGTAGTTCGGACTGGACTGTTCCCATGGGGCACAGGGTCAGCGCTGATTTGCATATCGCCATTGTCTAACCCAGGGTGGTGTGGAGTGGAAAAACGATGGATTTGGGCCCAGATCTTTGGACTGGGGTGAATGTGTGACATTGATCCACATTCTGTCCATCATTGTTGTGTTTGCAGGTACCGCTCTAAGTGTACTGGGGATGCTCAGACGTGAGTCCCAGGCACTCCACACCACTGGAATCAAGCTAGCCGGGCTGATGAGAGGTGTTACCTCGAAACCGGGCCGGTCCTCGGATGCTTGTTTCCGTTCTGGGAAGGACATGGCTTTTGTAGTTCGGACTGGACTGTTCCCATGGGGCACAGGGTCAGCGCTGATTTGCATATCGCCATTGTCTAACCCAGGGTGGTGTGGAGTGGAAAAACGATGGATTTGGGCCCAGATCTTTGGACTGGGGTGAATGTGTGACATTGATCCACATTCTGTCCATCATTGTTGTGTTTGCAGGTAGCATTTTAGGAGTGAGTATCCTTTATTCTCCTTCTTTCCCACGGTCTGACAATCCCTGGCTTCCTCCTCGCTCCTGCATACCACATACCCTTGTGCCCCAGATAACTTCCCACCATTAACACTTATCATATCTGACGCTTATGATGGTCGTCTAAAATCCAGATTGTATCGCACTTGCGTGCCCAAGAAGTTTGACTCCACCAAATGTGCTAGGGAGGCTTGGAGGGCCGACCTGGGCTACCCGCTCTCCAACAAAATGTGATCTTACTGTTGCTTCCAAACAAAGCTTGTATCTCTCAACCACAAACACAAACTTATACATTTTAAGTTCCGACACAGGTCATACATCACCCTTATAGATTTTGCATGATTCAACCCCACACGTGTTCCCCAGTGCCCCAAGTGTCATGCTCCAGATGCCACTTTTGCACATTTAACCTGGTCGTGCCGCCTCATTAGATGTTACTAGATCACTACCTTCACCCTCATTTCCACTACGATAGACACCGCGGTCATGCCTGACTCCTTGATGACACTATAGGGTGCACCTATGATCTCCCAATCTACCTGCAGATTTACTTCAGTGGAATTATTGTTTGCTGAATTGGAGCTGGCTCTGCATTGAGGCAGGGGACGAGTCCCCCCAGACTCTGCTTGGGCAAAAAACATGACACAGTGTGACAAAATTAGTGTAGATTTTGCACAACTACAACCCCCCACCTCTAGGCCTAAAGATGTTTGCAACACTTGCGAGACTATCTACTCACCCTGGAGTTGGACGACTCAAGTGGAACTATATTGCTGATTTATTACATGCCTGCTCAATGTGCTTTTTCTCTGAGCTTCCTTTATCTCCTATCTTTTGCTCCATAGCATAAGACTTATTTGTCAATATATTTCTCCCCCTCCACATATTTTTTGTATCTATTGCCAGCTCAAAAGTTATGATGCACCATGTACTAACTCGACAATGTTTATCCCTCTATGCAATGTTCTTTTTGGGTGTTTGCATTTCTTGTAGAAATTAATAAACAAATAAAAACAAAACATGTATATACATGGTCGCCAGTAGGTAGTTATAGGTAGGACCTAGTTTCCATAGGAAAAGCGCTTTTTGTTTTCCCAATAACTTTGGTACCGTTTGACGAATCTTCGTGAAATTTTCAAAACTAGTGTGGCACTCTGGTCAGCTCCTGTCTTAAAAGTTTTGGGGTGATTCATAAAGCGGGGGCTGAGTAAAAAGGGGGTCCCAAAATGCATTTTCCCAATGTTATTTTCCATAGGAAACTTTAGACAAAGCTACAGCCCGAACTGCTGAACGGAATTCCTCCAAATTTGGCAAAAAGGTAGTCCTTTGTCCAGAAAGAGTTGTTTTTGTTAAATGATGTAAATCTGTTCAGTAGTTACTGAGATATCTGCAAAAGAAAATGTTTCAATATCTAGGGCAGCGGTGGGTATGTGAAACCTCCCGAGCACAAGCTTCACTGTGATTGGCTGCCAACACTCCAAACCAGAAAGAGTAGGCAGCCATCTTGTGACTCGGTAGAACCGAGTTACAAGAAAACAGTGAAAAAGAATTTTAAAACAAGAAAAGGGGGCAGGGTAGAAACACCCTGATCCCCTAGGCCTGCTCAAGGGGTCCCCCAACCCAGGGCCCAAAAAACAATTTTGTTTTTTAAATGGCAGAATTCTCGGTGGGTGCAAAAATCCTGCCGATAACATTTTTTTAAAAAGAAACGCGGACTTTGCGCTTCGTTATAATTGAGCCCCCGTGTAGGCCAGGTCCAGGGGCCATGCGTAAAAGTAATCCAGCCCCGGGGACCACCACTTACCCGGGGCTTATTAAATCTAATACAGGGGGGCACATGGCCCCCCGCAGCCCTGGGGACCGCCACCTCCACGGGGATTTTTAAATCAATAAAGTGTGGGGGGGTCCCTCCCCCCTACGCTGCCCCGGGAAGTGCCATCTCCCGGCGCTTTATTAATTATGCCCTGGGGACTGCCACCTCCACGGGACTGTAAGTAATAATTAATGTGGCGGGTCTCAAGCCCCCCCACACTGCCAGGGGACCAACACTTCCCCGGGGCACTCTAATTTCAGATGCGGGGGTCCGTTATGGACCCCTGGACCCCAGGGACCTCCACCTCCCCGGGGCGTGTTTGCATACTTGTCACATCAGGCCCTCCCTGCACCACTGTGCAAACGGGCCCTCTGGTGCGTTGTAAGTTGGGGGATTAAGTCCCTTTAAATACTGTGGGTCCCTTGCATCCAAATAGCCCACCAGGTACCTCCAGTAAGCACCCATGAGCTGTGCTGCAGAGAGGTGTAAAAAGGGGCGTGGCCTTGGACCAGCTCTCTGCAAACCGCTGCCTGGAGGTATCTGATGGGCTAGTTGGCCCCCAGGGAACCTCAGTATTCATGGGGGATTAATTCATGTTGACCATGTTATGATTGATGTAATATGTGAAGTCATCAGCAGTGCATTGCGGGTGCGCGATTTATAGTTAGATGAACTAACTATAAAGGGCGAATTTCTATGGTTTTTTACAAGAGAAATGTCCAACTAACTATAATGCCCCTGAAACCTATGGTGTTTTATTTTTTTTTTATTTTTTTTTTGTAAACCTTTTTATTGGAAGACAAGCAAAAGACAGTAGTGCAGCATACACAAAGCATAATAAGAGTCAGAGAACAGTGCAATGCAGCAGCGTACATGGGAAGTCCAGGCACCAAGTCCAGATGGGGAACATGGCAGGCAGGAGCGGGAGCACGATATCAGCAATACACGAGGTGGAACATAGCAGTACAGAACATATAAGTGCACCAATAATGTGGGTATCAACCGTACATCTCTACAGGAAGAACAGCACCAGTAGAGTGGGTGCACATCCAGAGTTCATCAGTCCATGAGTCGAGGTATTACAAGCATCTCCAAAGAGGAGCAGGCAATGCGGCCCCTCCCCCCACACAATGATTATACAGTGTAAGCCATACACGTAAAGAAGCAGTAGTATAGAGAGACCTTACCGGACACTGTGTCATATGGAGCGATGTAAACAGAGGCGTGATCCTATCAAGCGAGACCCCGTCAACCCACCCCAACCCGATCCTCACTGTCCGAATCAGAATCTTGCACAGCCCTGGTAAGTAGGTACACCTGTAGTGGGCTCCAGAAGTCCCTGGGCCTACAGCGCACCGGCATCATTTTTGCGTATACATTAAATTGGTCTTGACAATAGATGATATCCTTCAACCAGTCCCCGAACCGCGGTATCCTGCCCCGCCCCCAACAACAGGCCACTCGCCGTTTCGCTAACAGTAAAGCCACATCCACAAACCTACGATAGGGTGCCGGCACCTCTTTGGTATAACCTAGCAATAGGACCATAGGGTCGAATAGCACCCCATCCTCAGTCATGACCCGAAGGGCGTCATGAACTTGCACCCAGTACTCTGAAATGGGCCCACACTCCCATGCCAAGTGCAGGAAGTCAGCACCCGCCGCATGACAACGAGCACATCTATCGTCTTCCGCTAGCCGGAACCTGAGTTTCCTAGCTGGAGTGTAATAGAATCGTTCTATGAATTTATAGTGTATGATTTTCAAACGGCAGCTAGAGGATATATTGGCAGTCACACCACAACAGTATGCCCATTGTTCATCAGAAATAGCAATTCCGAGCTCAACATTCCACTGCTCACGTACCCGACTAGGCGACGCAACCTTTTGTTTCCTGATGGCACCGTACAACTTAGCCACCAAATGACGCCCATCGGAGAGTAACATCACATGGAGTGGTAATGCCACGCCCGGCTCCCTGGGGAACTCAGGCAGCAGCGACCTCAGGCCTTGCCGTAGTCGGACATAATAGAACATTTCCAGCGGGGAGTATTCTCCACCCCCAAAAATTGCTCAAGGGTACGGAAGGTGCCCCCACGAAAAAGGTCCCCCCAGGTAAGTATCGCAAGATGTTTGCTTAGGCGTTGGAATCCCGTCTCCTGTAACAAGGACAAGGCAGGGTGATGCACCAGGGGCAGTGCAGGTGAGTAGAGAAATGCAAGATCCAACGTCTTCGCAACTCGCTTCCAGGCATCAACCGTACACGTCACCGTCGTCTGGTGAGTGTCTATTTCCTTAACATGCCCCAGCACCATGCCCTCCAGTGGGAGAGGATGAGCAACCCACTGTTCAGCAGCTAGCTGAGGCATAAACGGCGTGGGGCGCATCCAGTGATACGCATAGTGCGCCTGGGCGCTAACATAATAAAGTTCAAAATCTGGGACGTCAAAGCCCCCATCGACATACGGAAGCGTCAATGTAGACCATGCCACTCGCGCCTGTTTGCCCCCCCAGAACAACCGAATCAGCTCCGAACGGAGACGCGTGAAAAAATACGCCCCAGGGTGATATGGAATGTTTTGAAACAAGTAAAGAAAGCGGGGTAACACAACCATTTTTATCAGAGACGCTCTACCCACCATGGAAAGAGGCAACGACATCCATCTAGTAATGTTATCTGCTAGTTTAGTTATAGCGACGCCATAATTCAGCCTGATCGTCTCTTCCTTGTGCAAAGCCACAACAATACCAAGATATCGTAGCTCCGAATCACACCATTCCAGGGGGTAGTCAAGTGGGAAGCGGTCAACCGCTGCAGTGAGCGGAAAGAATTGGGATTTCTGCCAGTTGATATGCACTCCAGAGATACCGCCAAAGGCGACAAACTCACGCAGTATCGCGTTAAGGTTCAACTGCGGATCTTTTACATAAAGGGTAACATCATCCGCATACAGAGATATCCCAATTTGCCGCTGGAAACAATTAAACGCACTCTGTTGGTGTAATTGGCGAACCCTACATGCAAGAGGCTCTATCGCGATGGCAAACAGGAGGGGAGAAAGGGGACATCCCTGTCGGGTCCCCCTCGTGATAGGAAAAGGGGAGGACAGTACACCATTCACAACCACCCTTGCCACCGGATCGGTATACAGCAACTTGACCCAGGAGATAAAAATCCGAGGAAAGCCCATTCTGCACAGAACATCTACCAAGTAACCCCACTCAACTGAGTCAAACGCCTTCGTAGCATCCAAAAAGATAGCAGCTACCGGGAGCTCAGGCGCTATTGTCGGAATCAAGGAGAATAACGTACGAAGATTATGAGACGTTGCCCGGCCAGGCACAAAACCCGACTGGTCAGGTAAAACTATGACGGGCATAAGCTCAGAGAGCCGAGTCGCCAACACTTTGGCCAGTATTTTGACATCGCAGTTGAGCAATGATAGAGGCCTATAGGATCCCACATCCAGGGGATCCTTCCCAGGTTTAAGCAACGAAATGATAGCAACTTCCCTCATAGACCCCGGCAGTCTCCCCATCTCAAGGGAGTCCTCGAACACCTCCCGAAGCACCGGAGCCATAATATCCACGTAACATTTATAAAATTCGGCGGGTAGCCCATCCAGTCCTGTAGCCTTTCCATTATTAAGGGACATAATGGCACTTCTGATTTCATCCACCTCAAGGGGCCTACCCAGAAACGCCCTATGATCGTCGGATAGCCAACAGAGCGCCAAATCATCCAGAAACCCCCCATACCTCACATCTCCTGATTGCTGCGTGGTGTATAAGTGTGTGTAATGATGTATAAACGTGTCTTGAATGTCTTTCGTGTCTCTACAGCGGGTACCATCAGGTAAGACCAATTCCAACACATCTGAACTGTGCCTTTGATGCCTCGTAAGTGCGGCAAGCACCTTCCCTGGCCTCTCACCCTCACAGTACCTCCTCGCCGTCCAGTATTTTCCCCTATGTTTCGCCTCCCGTGCCGCCTCCTCCTCGTACTCTGAGAGTTTACCCCGAAACTGATGCATGAGGTCAGGATCAGGGCCATCCAGCATCCCACGCTCTAATTGTCGTAAATCAGCCTCTAAGCTCGCAAGCGTACGAACAATAGTCCTGAGTACCCCACAGCTCTTGGATATCGTGACCCCACGGATTGTAACTTTAAATGCCTCCCATATCACTTCCACACTGTCTACAGATCCCCTATTCCTCGGGAAAAAGGCTTCCACTTCCTCGCCGAGCTCCGCCTTAAAGACGGGATCCAACAGGGCAGATGGAAAGAGTCTCCAAGGTGGTCGCGGCCTGTGCAGTCCAGGCACCGATAACACAACCCTAACTGGACAGTGGTCCGAGTACGTCCTGGGGAGGTGCGCCGCACCCTGTAGTCCCGCCACAAGTCCCCTGGATAGGAAGATATAGTCCAATCTCGCCCAGGTACGGGCCTGCGCTGTGAAATGTGTGCCTTCCCTCCCCGTGGGGTGTATATACCGCCAACTATCAAGCAAGCCTGCCTCCTCAACAATGCCCCGCAAGACATCCCTGGCCTGGATATTGTACTGAGAGCTCCCCTCTGACCTGTCCTCGATAGCCCGCAGTGCTAAATTGAAATCCCCCCCACACACAATATGCGAGGCATCTACCTCAAGAATATAGCCCCATAGTGTAAGAAAAAAAGCAGGTGTATCAACATTCGGGGCATAACAATTCACAACAAGCATTGGAAATGCAATAGATCTCGCATTAGAAAAGTTGTAGTTATTGGTCTTGTAAATTACATATTTTATTTATTTGTTGGTTTTTAAAATTGCTAAATTGATGGCTTTGTCATTTACAATGCTAATAGTTATAACTTTCGCGAATGTGACACCTATAGCATTTGGAATGCAACATGTTTTGTATTTACGTCACTTAGATGGCAGCTCTGGTCGTTAGGCCACATCTCTAGAGAGCAGGAGAGTGCAGCAGGGGAGAGAAGCACAGCAATGCAATAGGTCTCGCATTAGGAAAGTTTGAGCTATTGGTATTGTAAAGGACACATTTTTTATTTATGTGCTTGTTTTGAAAATAGCGAAATTAAGAGCTTTGTTATTTACAATGGCAATAGTTTTATCTTTCGCAAATGTGACACCTATTGTAACACAATATGTGTTGTGAGGGTGAGTGAGGGTGAGGGGTTGAGGGTGAGTGAGGGTGAGGGGTTGAGGGTGAGTGAGGGTGAGGGTGAGTGAGGGTGAGGGGTTGAGGGTGAGGGGTTGAGGGTGAGTGAGGGTGAGGGTGAGTGAGGGTGAGGGGTTGAGGGTGAGTGAGGGTGAGGGTGAGGGGTTGAGGGTGAGTGAGGGCGAGGGGTTGAGGGTGAGGGTGAGTGAGGGTGAGGGGTTGAGGGTGAGTGAGGGTGAGGGTGAGTGAGGGTGAGGGGTTGAGGGTGAGTGAGGGTGAGGGTGAGTGAGGGTGAGGGGTTGAGGGTGAGTGAGGGTGAGTGAGAGTGAGGGTGAGTGAGGGGTTGAGGGTGAGTGAGGGGTTGAGGGTGAGTGGGGGTTGAGGGTGAGTGGGGGTTGAGGGTGAGTGAGGGTGAGGGGTTGAGGGTGAGTGAGGGTGAGGGTGAGGGGTTGAGGGTGAGTGAGGGTGAGGGTGAGTGAGGGTGAGTGAGGGTGAGGGTGAGGGGTTGAGGGTGAGTGAGGGTGAGTGAGGGTGAGGGTGAGTGAGGGTGGGTGAGGGTGAGTGAGGGTGAGGGTGGGTGAGGGTGAGTGAGGGTGAGTGAGGGTGAGTGAGGGTGAGGGTGAGTGAGGGTGAGGGTGAGTGAGGGTGAGGGTGAGTGAGGGTGGGTGAGGGTGGGTGAGGGTGAGTGAGGGTGAGGGTGAGTGAGGGTGAGGGTGAGTGAGGGTGAGGGTGAGTGAGGGTGAGGGTGAATGAGGGTGAGGGTGAGTGAGGGTGAGTGAGGGTGAGTGAGGGTGAGGGGTTGAGGGTGAGGGAGGGTGAGGGGTTGAGGGTGAGTGAGGGTGAGTGAGGGTGAGGGGTTGAGGGTGAGGGGTTGAGGGTGAGTGAGGGTGAGGGTGAGGGGTTGAGGGTGAGGGGTTGAGGGTGAGTGAGGGTGAGGGTGAGTGAGGGTGAGGGGTTGAGGGTGAGTGAGGGTGAGGGTGAGTGAGGGTGAGGGTGAGGGGTTGAGGGTGAGTGAGGGTGAGGGTGAGTGAGGGTGAGGGTGAGTGAGGGTGAGGGTGAGTGAGGGTGAGGGGTTGAGGGTGAGTGAGGGTGAGTGAGGGTGAGTGAGAGTGAGGGTGAGTGAGGGTGAGTGAGGGGTTGAGGGTGAGGGGTTGAGGGTGAGTGAGGGTGAGGGTGAGGGGTTGAGGGTGAGGGGTTGAGGGTGAGTGAGGGTGAGGGGTTGAGGGTGAGTGAGGGTGAGTGAGGGTGAGGGTGAGGGGTTGAGGGTGAGTGAGGGTGAGGGTGAGGGTGAGTGAGGGTGAGGGTGAGTGAGGGTGAGGGTGAGTGAGGGTGAGTGAGGGTGGGTGAGGGTGAGTGAGGGTGAGGGTGAGTGAGGGTGAGTGAGGGTGAGTGAGGGTGAGTGAGGGTGAGGGTGAGTGAGGGTGAGGGGTTGAGGGTGAGGGGTTGAGGGTGAGGGGTTGAGGGTGAGTGAGGGTGAGGGTGAGTGAGGGTGAGGGGTTGAGGGTGAGGGGTTGAGGGTGAGTGAGGGTGAGGGTGAGTGAGGGTGAGGGGTTGAGGGTGAGTGAGGGTGAGGGGTTGAGGGTGAGTGAGGGTGAGTGAGGGTGAGGGTGAGTGAGGGTGAGTGAGGGTGAGGGTGAGTGAGGGTGAGGGGTTGAGGGTGAGTGAGGGTGAGTGAGGGTGAGTGAGGGTGAGTGAGGGTGAGGGGTTGAGGGTGAGTGAGGGTGAGGGTGAGTGAGGGTGAGGGGTTGAGGGTGAGTGAGGGTGAGGGTGAGTGAGGGTGAGGGGTTGAGGGTGAGTGAGGGTGAGTGAGGGTGAGGGGTTGAGGGTGAGGGGTTGAGGGTGAGTGAGGGTGAGGGTGAGTGAGGGTGAGTGAGGGTGAGGGGTTGAGGGTGAGGGTGAGTGAGGGTGAGGGGTTGAGGGAGGGTGAGGGTGAGGGTGAGTGAGGGTGAGGGGTTGAGGGTGAGTGAGGGTGAGGGGTTGAGGGTGAGTGAGGGTGAGGGTGAGGGGTTGAGGGTGAGTGAGGGTGAGGGTGAGGGGTTGAGGGTGAGACAGACAGAGCAGACGGCGCAAACACACACAGGAGGCTGCACGTACGGCAATCGCAGAAGGCTCACGCACACAGCTTGCATAAGGTATACCTACATAGCAGATGACGAAGTGAATGTACACACAAACTGTGCCTACAACAGTAAATGCATTCCTTTAGAGAACACACACTTAGAGTATACAAAACATGGCGCACGCCTGCGGGCATAGTCACAAATAGGCACCCATACAGTCTGCGAGTACAGCAGACGCATGCACACAGCAGAAGGCAGCCTGCATAGAAAGACACGAGTGGAGCGCACACGCAGGGACATTCACAGCGTCCACATGCACAGAGCGGGGTCACAGCTGACGCGGCGCTCGTGCAGGATACAACACACATGATTGAAGAGAGAGACAACTTGGAGGAATGCTTGTAGGTGTGTGTGTAGACGATGAGGGTGTGAAGCAGCAGGAATTTAATCTCCTATTTTTTTATATGAAATGTTGAGTTGCCGATAAAACCGTGTCTTGTTAAAAGGGTTATAAAATAGTTATGATTAAAATCCGTGACTCGCTCACTTTTCTGATTGACATTGTATCAGCTGGGATAGATAGTCAAAGCTGTCTAGTAGAAACTTCCAGTAAATTAGTATCGGGAGAGGCGGCATAACATGATTATTCGCTCTGCATAGGAGCTCTTTAGATGATGCAGTCTAATAAAAAAAATAGAGGTTTGCCAATGACATTTTGCTCCAAATTCAAAGATACAGCGAACTGCTGATTTACCTTAATCAGTGACACGGTGAAGCATGAACGCATGCGGTAATGACGGAGATGCAGTTCTTGACCCAAGTTACAGTTTCACGTTTCTTACTGGGGGTTGTTTTGCAACTTTACAGATTGGAATAATAATAATCCACTTTGCTGAACAATATAACATGTGAATTCACCACGAACCTATTGCAACTCGGTGTAAAAAGATAAAATCCCAAATCAAGACACAAGTATTGTTGCAAAAGGTGGTGTGAAGCAGCAGGAAAAGACAGCACCAACCCTAACGAAAACGAGTCAAAAGAAACACGAGAGACGGCGGAGGGCATTGCTGTGGGGAGGGGGGAGGAGAAATGCGACACCGCGGGCAGGGGAGGGGGCGGAGCGGGTAAAAAAAACAAGACGGAGAGAAGGCAGAGAAGGGGAGGGGGGAGGAGAAATGCGACACGGCGGGCAGGGGAGGGGGCGGAGCGGGTAGAGCGGCATGTGGGTGTGAAGCAGCCGGGGCCTTTGAAGTGAAGCTAAGCTTCACTTCAAAAGGTGTGGGAGGAATGCGGCTGAGGGAACAGACGGCGATTTGGTGATGTGCACGCGCATTTTAGGTCAATGCGCAAGCGCATTGACCTAAAAGCCACGGGCACAGCACCAAATCGCCGCAGTTAGGTAAACTTTGTTTAAAGCCCTATAGTCTCGCTCTGCTCAATGCGCATGCGCATTGACAGGCGAGACCTAAAAAGCACAGTAATCTGCCCAATCCTCCCCCACAACAGTACATATCTCCCGTCTGCATCTATTCGTGATCCCAGCTCCTGGAATGTAAGTGATTTCCTGATCAGTATAACAACCCTACGTGCGTAAGAGGAGTACGATGAAAACTTCCGCACTGAGGCCCACCTCCCACCGAACGCATGTGCAGGTGCTTGGCGCAAATGCGTTTCCTGCAGCAATGCTACCTGTATGGCATGCCGATCAAGATATTGCAGTACATTACGACATTTCCTGGCATCATTAAGTCCCCGCACATTCCAGGACAAAATCGATATCTTATCTAACATCACGACTGGCATCACACCCAAGGAATGTACGACAGTAATCGCTGAAACACTGCACCAGGCACAGTCCCCAACTCCATGTAGCGATACTCCACTGCTGCATACATTGTACACCCCGCGCGCCGCATACCACATTCATCCATGCCGTCTTCCATCCTCAGCAACAAACCCCCCCCTCCCCAACACAGAGACGAACAACCGTGCAACAAGCACGCATCACATTCAAAGAACAACGTGCACCAAGTACGTCCGCCAAGTGAAAGAGAACCTACCAGGGCATTCCCCCCCCTCTCCACCCACCTGACCAACCCCAACCTGTCAGGACCCCCTGCCACCCCCCCTCCCCACATTCCATTCATCCACCCAACCATACAGAAAATCAGTAGCACAAGAAAACTTAACAATGGTGGGGTATTCCCGTTGGAGTGCCCACCAGAGGTGCACATTACCACTCTCTCACACTACGCCGATCCCTCAGCCGCAAGGCGAAGATACGACTCAGGCACAGTGTGGGAGAGGGTGCCCAGAGCAAAGTATCATCATCAACCATCACCTCAACAACAGTCTCAACAAGCGGAATCCCGGAGTAAACCGGCGATCCACACATCCGCTCCTAACAGTTATGCCTGCGAAGCCCCAGACTCCAAGGGCAGCCATAGAAGCGTCAGTGCAAAGTAAGTAGCTCAGCCTGTGTGCCGCTAGAAACCTGGTCAGGCGTCCTCCTCCTCTCCCGCCGAGTGGTGGCCATCCTGTCCCGCCTCGTCCTGCCGGCCAGCAGCAGCACGCTCCCTCTTGAGACGCTTTACAAAGTCTTCCGCCTGCTGCGGATTCGTGAAGAAGGTCTGCTTCGCTTGATGAGTCACCCTCAGCTTCGCAGGGTATAGCAAGGCGTAGTCTACCTGTAGGTCCCTAAGCTTTTTCTTGACCGCCAGGAATTTGCATCGCTGCTCCTGCACCATCGGGGTGAAGTCCGGATAGATGGTGAAGTCGACCCCCTCAAAGGAGAGTGAGCGGGTGGTGCGAGCCGCACGAAGAGCCGCATCACGGTCCCGATAGTTCAGGAGGAGCGCAATGATAGGGCGCGGTGCCGCGCCTGTGGCCGGACGTGGCCCAAGGGATCTGTGTGCCCGCTCCACAATAAACTGCGTGGAAAACGCCTCCGCTCCGACCGCACCAACCAATAGCCTTTCCACATACGTCTCCATTTTCCCCACGTTTGTCGTCTCCGGCACACCTACAACGCGTATGTTGTTACGCCGACTTCTCGCCTCCAACTCCTCATTCTTGGCGGCTATTACCCTCAGTATATTGTCCATCCTTGCCAATTGAGTGGTATGAGTGGCCGCAGTGTCGTCGTGATCCGAGATGCGCTGCTCCGCCGTGGTCAGGCGCTCCTCATGGACATCGAGTTTTTGCACCACTGCGTCCATGCGCGAGGATAGTTTGTCCACTTTGTCCACAATGGTAGCGAACCCTTGCCGCATCTCTTGCATCATCTGCTGGAAATCCGGGGCAGTGGACTGCGGACTGGCATCAGCGATAGGTGGGGGGGGAGCGGGAGCTCCCAGCCTCCTGCACCAAGCGGGCGCCTCTCCTAGAGGCCGAAGAGTCAAATGAGAGCTTAGGCTGCTTACTGTCCGGCTTCCCCATGGTCATGCACACAAAGCCTGTCGCAGTTCCACAGTAAGAGGAGGCGGGGGGTCACCGGGTACAAGCCCTCGTACCCCAACCAATGTTATAGAACAGGCAGCAGAGCAAAATCCAAGAGTGGGGCGCAGTAGTCGTGCAGCCACGCAGTATCGCCAGAATCTTCCAATAGTCACACCACGTTGCTGCCTCCAGGAGGGCAGGGGGCAGTTACAACGACAGCAAGCGAGGGGAGGCTGAAAGGAGACAGCAGCGGTCCACCACAGCACAACACAGACAAGTGAATGTAGCGCCGCTTACCGAGTGCGACAGGATCAATGCGCAGGCCCCAGCTCCTATGCCGGTCACCAAAGAGCAGAACAGTCCAATCCAAGACCGTATGGCCCAGAAAAGCACTGTAGGGGGCACCAGTAGATAGCGCAGGCAGATGGGACTGGCACCAGGGCAGCCAGCACAGCACTCCGCCCCAAGCTCCAGCACGGCAGGCTCCGCCACACAGCAGCTGCTGCGCCGATAATGGCGCCAAAAGGAGGAAAAAGCGGGCCCCCAGTAAGGCGACCAACAAGTCCTTCTCTAGACCGTATCACCAGCCACAGTCCGCCTCCGTTCGCACCTCGCAGAGCCCAAGCGTCCAGGAAATCACCACAGACGGGGGGAACGAGCAGGCAGTCATGCCCCGCCACTCCCTCCTGTGTATCGGCCGTATCTCAAATCCGGGGGTGAATCGGCGCCCCCACCGCAGCTTCGCCACCGCAGTACAGGGTGGCACCTGTGTCGACGCCGCACACCCTTCGCCACCGATCACGAGCCCCCTGCACAGCAGCCAGTCGCGTCCAGGCGAGCAATCTCGCAGAGTCCCTGAGGGGGAGGGGATCAGGCCTCCACCCCACGTGTGAGGCAGCGGGCCACAGTGAGCCGAGTCACCGTGCCGCGGAGCGCCTGACCTCCAGAGCGCCCGCCGGTGAATCCTCCGGACCTCCTAACTCCGGCCAGGAACCCCCGATCGGCTCGGGAGTTGGACCGAGTGCAGTTCACAGCCTACCAAGGGAAAGTCCAGGGTTAGATTAGGGGACGGTGATGGTCAAAAGGATAAATGACCGGATGAAAGCTCCGGGCTGCAGGAGCCTCACGGCAGTGCGGCCATGCTGCAGTGCGCCCTCTAGCGCCTCCAAACCTATGGTGTTTTCAGTGAATTTCTAAGGTTTTTAAATGCTAATTTCTAACTATAACGTGCCTGAAAGCTGTGGTTTTTTCAGTGAATTTCAAAGTTTTTTAAATGCTAATTTCTAAATATAACATTAAGGAGATATATATATAGGTCTCTATATAGAGATATATATATGAAATTTAGACACCTCAAATATAAAAAAGTCACTTAGCACTGCGCTGACCTAGCACAGCTCTTCATGCTACTGCCACGGATATACAAATGTTTCCTGTGCATATGGTAGGCCTAAATTTTCTGCTTGCACCAGAAGTGTGATTTTTTTCTTACAAGAAAACTGTTTTGCAACTAGACGTGCGTCATTATATTTTGCAAATTTTGGGTTCTCATGCAAACTTGATATGCCTTGTTCTCAGGAGTTAAGTAACGCAGAAAGGTTTTCACCTGGAACGAGGCGTGTGGTGTACTTGCTAAGTTTTCCTCTCTATTCGAATCAGAATGATATGCCCTATTTTTTTCTCACAGTGAGTTTTTTTCTTTTTTACCAAACGTAACTTTTGTTGACATTTTGAGGATTTCGATCGCAATGCACAGCTTCCTAACTTTAATTCTCTCAAACGATACATATATATATATATATATATATATATATATATATATATATATATATATTGGTTGGCTTGAGTTGGTATTTTACCAATTCAAAGCTGTAATATTGTGCCTGGAGTGATAAATGGCTTTTGTTATTTTACAGCTCGGCAAGGACTGCACTGTACTAGTCCTATGCTTAAAGACTTTGCTGTTTAAATGGCAAAAGACTTTGTCATTTTCTATCTCGGCGTGGATAGCACTGTGCTAATCCTATGCTTAAAAACTTTGATAGAAAAACAGACATTTGAGGTGAGCAGATCTAGAGTGTCGCTGGTTTCCACCTAAACTGAGACCTACCCAGTGTTCTCTCCTTCCTTTTTGTATATATATATATATATATATATATATATATATATATATATTTTTATATATATATATATATATATATGTATATATATATATATATATATATATATATATATATATATATATATACATATATATATATATATATATATATATATATATATATATATATATATATATATATATATATATATATATATATATATATATATTACCTACTGGCGAAAGAAAGTTGACCAAGAATTTGGACAGCTTTAAGTATGATGTGGTACTGTACTAACCTTCAACGATAAATGAAAAGCCCACATGGGTTATACTGGGTATTGATACATTTAAGAATGTACTACATATGCTTCAATCAATCGTACAAATAACTGTTGATATAATTTCACAAGTGAAATCTACATATTCCCTGCAATGTTAATTATCCATTTTCAGGTTAGAAAACAATTTCAGTTTGGTTTAATTTAAATTGCATCTTGCGTGTTACTTTAACGTTTTTTGCAGCCTTTACTTTTGTTGCCTGACGAGGTCTGAAAGTAGCGTACTCAGCCCGTAGATATACCAACAAGTCTGTCTTCCATGTATGTGAATAGAACAACATGTGACTGTATATAATGAGCACTTCGTGTTTGGTTTCTGTCTCGTGAAAAAGCAGGTTTCACCTGCGAAACGCGTCAAGAAAGCCATTAAATAAATACGCTTTGCATTTCCAAGTGGCCCGGATTTCTTTCCTTAAACTGGAGAAGGTTTTTGGCTATATACACTGGGACTCGCTATCCCATCCGAGGCCCGCCTTTGAAAAGCGGCAGGGTTCTAAGCGACTCGTTTGGTTGGATATTTTGATTCGAACCCCGCCCGCCTCTTTGAACTTGGACACGGCTACATTGTGTCAGCGCTGCTTTAACAACAGACTAACTTTTGGCATTTTGGGGAGAAATACGTCTCCAAAGCAGAACTATTTTCACAACGGAGTTTGCGAGCGGAATACCTGTGCAGTCACACCCAACTTTACCGGTGAGTGATTGTGTCCTCTGCCACATACCGTTGTGAATTAAATCTGTTGTATACTTTCAAACACGAGCCAAAATAAATCACAGCGTGCGTAGTTCAGAAGGGTTAAAGGCTTGATACACGTAACGTATACCACTACGGGAGCGTGATCACGAAGGCAAAGCGGGCGGAAGTTTACATTTTCCGCGGAAATCGAAAAACTAAATCTACAATGGCTTCTAATAGGAACCAACGGCGGTATGAAGCAGCAAGCCGCATGTTTACTGACCTTGATTCTCCTGAGACCAGCAATCCCTCTGAGAATGTTAATCAGAGGAATACTAGCCCAAATAAACAAAGTCTTTGGAATACTTTATGGAAACTACTGGTGACTGAACAAAGTAAATGGTGGGAAGCCACCACACTTCAAAAATACATCGAGGTGAACAGAATACCCAGGGGACTGCGGATATATACTACCCCAACATTCGCAGACCCTGATCCCGATATGGTGGAAGAATGGGCGTGGAACAGTCACGAATGCTCCATGAGAATGCTTAAAATTCTCGTGAAAGATGCCAACAAACGCTGTGAAAAACTAGCCGAAGAAATCGAGGCTATCACAAATCAATTGAAAAGTCTTTATGAGGATGAAAAAGACTTTGAAAGCGAAATGGCAAAATTCGATACAAAGTTGGAAAAACTGGAGAAAGAAATACGGGACAAAAAGGAAAGCAAGTTCCTCAGAGACCGTAACGACTATGAGCAGGGCCAGGTACTGACCTTTGCTAAGAGATATGATCATCTACGAACAACAATCACTACACGTGAAATTACACCACTTCCCCAAACAGAGGGAACCAGTGCAACAACAACTTTAAGGGATCCCGGTGACACAAGGGAACAAGCCACTGCTCCAGCTGGGCCAAGTATACTAAAAGCACAAAATCCGGAGCTGATGAGCCCAAAAGACAAAATTTTAATGGAATACGCTATGGTGGCCCAGGGAAGACTAACAGGGCAAAACAAACCAATCGGAGGAACAAAAGGACGAGGTCAAGGCGGGAAAGGCGCCGGAAAAAGCAGCCCAATGAATACCAGCAGCATATCGAGCCCAGTGGGATCAAGGACAAGGGGCCAGAGAAGAGGAAAATGATGGATTCGAATACAGTAATCAACCTATCGACTAGAGAGCTGACCACGGCTGAGAAAGAGGTATTGTCCCTAGGATTATCCTTTTGCCCCACCTCCACTTTTGACTATACCCAAAGTCGTATTGATCTATTTTACTTTACTCGTAAGCTGCGCTTAAAGAAATGGCATGCTACGAAACTTACCACTGAGACCCGTGAGTCGGTGCAAGTGCCCACCAGTATCACAGGCGCAGATGTGGAAACGCTGCATCTACTCCATGAACTGGAGGGAGACTTGGACACACTCGACAGTCCTATGTTGAATCTGATTTATGATGACATTGATATTGGTTTGAAATATGAAAGTAATTTTAGACCGAAATCTGTATTCTTGCCGCAAATTATGAACGAATCCATTGACATCTTTGAAAAAGCGATGATCAAAGAATTTGAAAGACTGTCCAGGTGTAACAATTATGTAAATTGTAATCTAACAAGTGTACAATTTAAATCGATCAAATCTCTGAGTGATGATAAAAGTATTGTTATCAAAAGGTCAGACAAAGGGGGAAATATTGTGGTGCTACCTCGTGACCTATACATTAATGAAGGTCTATCACAACTGAGCGACTGCACTAAGTATGAGAAAAGCAGTAAGGCAACCTATCTTGACTGTGTTTCAAAATATACAGAACAACTTAACAAATGGAAGGAGAACGGGTTGATTAGTAGGGAGGAATTTAACTTTATCCTTAATAAACACCCTAAGATACCCGCACTCTACCTCCTACCAAAGGTCCACAAAAGCATGACTGACCCCCCGGGGAGGCCCATCGTATCATCTAGAGGTAGTTGCTGGGAAAACACCTCTAGATATGTAGATTTTTTCCTACAGCCCTTGGTGCAAAATTTACCCTCGTACCTTAGGGACTCCGGCCACTTCCTACAAAGAATCAATGATATGTCCTGGAATCCCAACTGGCTATTCATGACCCTTGATGTTAATAGCCTTTACACCTGCATCCCCCAGCAACAAGGTATCGAAGCATGTAGACATTTCTTTAGAGCACGGTCTATCTCCTACCTCCTTCACACTGAGATGCTTCTTGATATGGCATACTTATGCCTTACCAAGAATTATTTTCTTTTTAATGACACAGTTTACCATCAGCTACTGGGCACCGCGATGGGGACTTGTCTTGCGCCCAGCTTCGCCTGTCTGTACTTAGGACTGTGGGAAGAGAGAGTGGTTTACCAATCCCAAGTATATCCCACTAAAATTGTGTGTTGGCTCCGCTATATAGACGATATTTTTATTGTCTGGAGCGGAAGCCAACAAGAGGCATTGGATTTTGTCAAAGACCTTAATACTAATGACTATAACCTGAGTTTTACATGTCACATCAATCCCACAATCATTGAATTCCTAGATGTAAGAGTTGAAAGTAAAGATAACAGTTTAACTACGACTCTATTTAGGAAAAGTACAGCGGGTAACAGCCTGTTGCATGCCTCTAGCTGTCATCCCACAAATTTGATTAACTCTATTCCAGTAGGAGAGTTTCTAAGAGCTAAAAGAAACTGCTCGAATGAAAATGATTTTAACAGAGAAACAACCCTTATGAGTGAAAGGTTTAGAGAACGAGGATATGGACGCAAATGCATAACTAGTGCCCTGGCTAAGGTAAACGAAAGAGAAAGAACCAGCTTACTTAATTCAAAAAAGAAAGAAAATCAACCATCCCCAAATGCAATGAGTAGATTCCTCACTGACTACCATTGTGACTCTAAAGAAGTGAGGAAAGCACTTAACAAATACTGGAATATACTCAAGCTAGACAAAGACTTAGCTCCTGAAATCTCGGAACATCCCCAACTCACTTTTAGGAGACCTAAATCCCTCAAAGACCTTCTCTGCTCCACTCTTTTACCCAAGACTGTGAAGCAGAGAAACCCGGTGCAAGGTTTTTACATTTGTGGCAGGTGTAAAGCCTGTCGCAACAGTAAAAACACGAAAGAAATACAGCTGTCTAAAGACACAAACAAATTCAAAATCACCAAACATGTAACATGCCTGACGGACCATGTTGTATATGCCCTAAAATGCCCCTGCCAGTTATGTTACATTGGCAGTTCCAAGCACCAGGCCAAGAAAAGAGTGCTTGAACACATGCGGGCGATAACGAATGGGGATAAACAATATCCTATCGCGAGACACTTTGCGACACACCATAAAAGCAATGCAAATATGCTGTCCTTCTGTGTACTTGAGACAGTTCCCATGAGGGAAAGAGGGGGAGATCGTATTAAGGAGATGAGGAGACTCGAATCGAGACTGATTATTAAATACAGGACGACCCAACCGAACGGTCACAATTTACATGAGGAACTTAGTGTGCATCTGGGTTAGCCTGCGAGTTTGACTGTGTATATATACCTGCTGTTTTTTAACTAAGCACTTATTTTATCACTTTACCACATATAAAACAGTCACTGATTTCATGTTTTTAATTTCTGGTTTACAGAGTTTGTTGGTGATCATAATTGGGAATCTGTTCGACCTTTGGGAGCACCTGATCACATAAGACTGTTTGAATGGACCATCAGAATTGGGAATATGAGCAATTTATGCCCACTTGGGCTTTATTGAAAGAAAGTTGATCAGTGATGTCATTTGAGATGTCATCAGTGATGTCACTGACCATGTCATGAATGATCTAATATGTGACATCATCAGCAGTGGATTGCGGGTGCGCGAAATATAGTTAGTACAACTAACTATGTAGGAGCAATTTCATTGGTTTTGTATGAGTAAAATGTCCAGCTAACTATCACACCACTAAAACTTATAGTTTTTTGAGTGAATTTCAAAGGTTTTTTTAAATGCTAATTCCTAACTATATAAGGCCTGAAACCTATGGTTTTTTCAGTGAATTTCAAAGGTTTTTTAAATGCTGATTCCTAACTATATAAGGCCTGAAACCTATGTTTTTTTCAGTGAATATATATATAGATATATATAGATATAGATATATATATATATATATATATCAGTTTCACTTCCTCCGATTAACCGGGACACACAGACTGCGGTGCAGACGCAGGGTCAGAAGACTCCCTGCCAATATATTCCGTTTCACCACACGCTCCCAACGTAGCGTTGCTGCACTCCAAGCAGCGATAATCACCACTCCATTAAACCATCCAATAATAGTTCAAAATTGTTCGATTTATTTCATTCCAGCATGAAAACAGTGCATGGAACCAACCCAACGCGTTTCAGCGATCACTCGCCTTGGTCACGGGTGAATTGTGTTCACAAATGAATCAGATAAATAAGGTTTTCAAACCACTTCCTAGTGTAAACATAAACAAAGGACCACAGTGCAAACCATAAACATAGAGGCCATCTTACACTGATGTTTCTATTACAGGCCAGGATCATCCTTATTTAGACAATCTTGCTAAACATAACATATTGTCAGAGAAATAATGTACCTAATAGAAATTATTGCATTGCGCCTAACGGCATCAATTAATAAGCCAAACAGGCTTCCTGTTGGTGTGATCTAGACAAATCCCCAGTGGGAAAATTACACAGTGGTATATCAACTATGGTCTCCTTATCTCTTTAACAGTGTCTTTAAATCCCAAGTGGGAATATGATTCCTCTTGCATATTCGTTCTTCTTATAGCAGAGTTACCTGTTTAGAAAAACAAGATGCGTCAGTCAGTCCTGGCATTCATCAGAACCAAGATGGCCTTAATCATTTTACTGTGCAGTGCAAAACATACAAAAGTGATAAATTAAAATCAAGTTCAAAAACACTGATAGGAGACTGAGAGAATATTTACAGTCTTTAGATATTAATGTCTGGCTATTTTAATCTCCTAAATGCCATTTTAACACTTCCTCAGAATTTAATCCTCCTGGAATACGTGTATCTAAATCAAGAATATATTTACTTTCCAGTTGCCGCAACTTTCATATTCTATCCCCCCCTCTTTTCATGGGTGGTATCTTATCAATCACGAAGAATTTTAGTAAATTGCGGTTGCTTCTGTGCTGTTCTTCGAAATGACGGGCTACTGGTGAGTTTTGGTCCTTATTCTCAATTGCCCTCATGTGTTCGAGAATTCGTTTTTTTGCAGGGAACATTGTGCTCCCCACATATTTCTTGGGGCATGGGCAAACCAGAATATACACTACGTGGTCAGAGAGGCAAGTCAAGTGTTGTTTAATAGTTTTTTCTCTCTCCTCTATTGGGTAATAGACTGTTTTAACGTTATTGCTGTATTTGCACGCTTTACAAGCCATGCAAGTAAAAAAGCCTTGTATGTCGGTAGGCTTTTTCGGTTTGATGTTAACCTCATTTTTACTAAGTCTGTCCTTAAGAGAGTCTGCTTTACGATATGTAATACTCGGATTACTTCCCACCACCTAAGCTAGTGTGGATTCTGTTTGTAACACCTTCCAATGTTTTTTGATGCTATTCTGTACCTGCCAAGATTTAGAATGGTATGTGGAGATAAACCTGACCACCTCCTGTCCTACTTTCTTGCTTTCATTGGAGACAAGTAAAGATTCATGGCTGATCTTGCTCGCTTTTATGAAGGCTTCCTCTATTGTCTGTGGGTTGTACCCACGTTCTTTGAAACGCTCTTTCATGCATTCCCCCTCAAGTACAAAATCTTCATCCTTGCTACAGTTCCTCCGGGCCCGGAGGAACTCGCCAAAAGGGATGCTGCGTATTAGGGATTTCGGGTGGCTACTTTCTGCATGGAGCAGTGTATTGCCTGCAGTGGCTTTTCGAAATAATTTCATCACTAGTTTGTCCTTAGCAACCTCCACTTTTAAGTCTAGAAATTCCATAGAGTGATTACTGATTTTTCCTTCCAGACTAAGGTTTAGATCATTACAGTTGAGGTCATGGATGAAACTTTCTGCCACTGCTAGGGGACCATCGCAAATGATAAAAAGGTCGTCAATATATCGCAGCCAAATTTTCACATGACTGCGATATAGTGTATTGGTTTTGGCCACCTGTTGCTCCCAGTCTGCCATGAATAGATTCGCAAAACTGGGAGCAAAACAAGTTCCCATCGCCGTCCCTTGTCGCTGTCTATAATAGACCTCATTGAAGATGAAAAAATTGTTTTCCAGACACAACACCATCATGTCTAAAATCATTTCGGTGTGGTCCCGAAAGGAAATAGAGCGTTTCTTTAAGAACCGACGACAAGCATCAGTGCCATCCATGTGTCGAATCGAGGTGTAAAGACTGCACACATCAAGAGAAATAAGCAAATAATTCTCCTGCCACACAAAGTTCTTGATCTTGTTAATAAAATCCCTACTGTCCTTTAAGTAGGAGGGTATCGCCTCCACGAATGGCCGTAGAAAAAAGTCAATGTATTTAGACGTGTTTTCTAGAAGGGAGCCCATTGAGGAAACAATGGGCCTCCCCGGGGGTTTGTCTACACTCTTGTGGAGCTTTGGCAATAGATATAATACTGCCACTTTCGGATTTCTGTTTAATAGGAAAGAGTACTCATTCCACTCTAACAGACCTTTCGATTGCCATTCCTTAAGCATCCAATGGTAAATTGTGTTCGTTTTCTCAACTGCTTGGTTGGAGGAAATCTCATAACAATCAACACAGTTGAGCTGTCGCATCCCTTCCTCAATATAACTACTCACATCCATAACAACGACATTTCCTCCTTTATCCGACTGACGGATAACAATAGAGGAATCACTTTCCAATGATTTTATAGCAAGACGTTCATTTTTGCTTAAATTGTCATTAGTCCACCCTTTCTTTCTGGCCAACTTTTTAAAGTCACCAATCACTAGAGTTTCAAAGATATCAATACCACAGACTGGCAACATGGGGTTAAAGTTTGATTTGGGTTTAAAATCGTTTGGACAGTTTAGATTTGTACTGAAACCCAATGACTCGGCAACAATCGGTCTTTCCACTGACAAGCTTAGTTCCACTTCTTTAATAGCAATAAGAGTTTCAACCTCTTCAATAGATTCCGAGGCAGGTTGAATAGCATCGGCAATTTTACCCACATTCTTTACTTTTAATTTGTTCCATTAGTGCAAACGTAATTTACGGGTAAATTTAAAAAGGTGAATGCGTTCTTGAGAATAGGTGAAATTCGAAGTTGGGCAGAAAGAAAGACCAAATTGTAGGACCTCATGTTCAGTTTTAGAAAGAGAGCGAGAAGAAAGATTTACCACATTTCTCAGATTCATTTTCCTCTCTTTTTTTGGCCCCGTGTTTCCACTCCCACTGGGGTGACGTTCATTTTTCCACCGGCCGCCCCAACTTGTTTGGCACTGGATACGGTGGCTTCTTCTCCAACTCTGCCTCTTCCTCTGCCTCGTCCTTGAAATCCCTTTCCTTTGCCTCTGCCGCGGTCTATTTGCCAGTTCTGTTGTTGAGACGACTGGTTCATTAAGCGAAACTCCTCCCAAAAATGTATCGGTTTGATTGGGTTTGTCTGTGCAAGTATGTTGCCATCCTCAGAAGCATCACTTTCAACAACTTCTTCTTCAGAGATGCCTTCTGTTTGAACTTTGTCCAGGGTCGCTTGTATTCCCTTACGTTTGACATTGTCGTATTTACGACTAAATGTAAAAATGCGACCTGACTGATAGTCAATTTTGTCTCTGAGAAATTTTCTCTCCTTTTTGGCCACAATTTCATCCTCATGTTTTGAGATTCTTTTGGTTATTTCATCCAATTTTTTGTCATGTTTTCAGGTGTGTCTTCTTTGTTATTTCTTCTTTGAGTTCTGCAATTTCTTTTAATAGTGCCACTCTGTCTTTCCAGGCATGTTTAATTAGTATTGGCAGCATCCTGTTGGAACAGTCCATCAAGTTCTCTGCCCATTCCATTGCCAATACTACATCAGGTTCCTCATATGAGGGAGCTATTAAAATTCTCAAGCCCCTTGGCACTCTTTTTTCTTCTTGATACTTCTCAAGGGTAATGGCCTCCCACCATTTGGAAACTTCCTTCCTGATTAGTTTTTCCAATTTAGAGTATTTTTGTTGTAAAGATGTGGGAAGACTAATGTTTCCAGACTGGGCTTGTGGCACTATTGTCTGAATAAACATAGATTGTGCTCTCAGTCTCCTACGTGATTCGATATCATCATCCATGACTGTGATTTGGAGAATAGTATTCACCTCCACATGCTCTTATAACGGAAATTATCGCTGAACTGACTTTTTTGGATGGTAAATTATATCTGGTGCACTGGAAACCCTCGCTCGATTACACCAGACTGATTGTAAACTGGTGGTCGTGCAAGAGACAGTCGCGTTACTTCAATATGGCCACAAAGTCAATGCTTCTTGTCCGCAATACGTTATTGGCAATTATATAAGCTTTCAACCCCACACACTTGCTGCCACTCATAGGGGTGTAGCGCGAGCACTTGCACAAGTCGCGTAGCAAAACGGGGAAGACTCACCCACCGGGAGACGCCGAAAAACGAGTGAAGCCTCACTCGAGCCTCTGTCCGTACTACCACACGGGGTCACGAACTCCTTCCTACGGTGCTCGCCAGATACCTTTCAGCCAACGTATGCTCCACGGAACACGCCAAAGTAATGCGGTCAAACCGGCTCTATTGTTACATCAGTTTCACTTCCTCCGATTAACCGGGACACACAGACTGCGGTGCAGACGCAGGGTCAGAAGACTCCCTGCCAATATATTCCGTTTCACCACACGCTCCCAACGTAGCGTTGCTGCACTCCAACCAGCGATAATCACCACTCCATTAAACCATCTAATAATAGTTCATAATTGTTCGATTTATTTCATTCCAGCTTGACAAACAGTGCATGGAACCAACCCAACGCGTTTCAGCGATCACTCGCCTTGGTCAAGGGTGAATTGTGTTCACAAATGAATCAGATAAATACAGTTTTCAAAACCACTTCTTAGTGTAAACATAAACAAAGGACCACAGTGCAAACCATAAACATAGCGGCCATCTTACACTGATGTTTCTATTACAGGCCAGGATCATCCTTATTTAGACAATCTTGCTAAACATAACAAATTGTCAGAGAAATAATGTACTTAATAGAAATTATTGCATTGCGCCTAGCGGCATCAATTAATAAGCCAAACAGGCTTCCTGTTGGTGTGATCTAGACAAATCCCCAGTGGGAAAATTACACAGTGGTATATCAACTATGGTCTCCTTATCTCTTTAACAGTGTCTTTAAATCCCAAGTGGGAATATGATTCCTCTTGCATATTCGCTCTTCTTATAGCAGAGTTACCTGTTTAGAAAAACAAGATGCGTCAATCAGTCCTGGCATTCATCAGAACCAAGATGGCCTTAATCATTTTACTGTGCAGTGCAAAACATACAAAAGTGATAAATTAAAATCAAGTTAAAAAACACTGATAGGAGACTGAGAGAATATTTACAGTCTTTAGATATTAATGTCTCGCTATTTTAATCTCCTAAATGCCATTTTAACTCTTCCTCAGAATTTAATCCTCCTGGAATGCGTGTATCTAAATCAAGAATATATTTACTTTCCAGTTGCCGCAACTTTCATATTCTATCCCCCCCTCTTTTTATGGGTGGTATCTTATCAATCACAAAGAATTTTAGTAAATTGCGGTTGCTTCTGTGCTGTTCTTCGAAATGACGGGCTACTGGTGAGTTTTGGTCCTTATTCTCAATTGCCCTCATGTGTTCGAGAATTCGTTTTTTTGCAGGGAACATTGTGCTCCCCACATATTTCTTGGGGCATGGGCAAACCAGAATATACACTACGTGGTCAGAGAGGCAAGTCAAGTGTTGTTTAATAGTTTTTTCTCTCTCCTCTATTGGGTAATAGACTGTTTTAACGTTATTGCACCATAGGATGCTTAAGGAATGGCAATCGAAAGGTCTGTTAGAGTGGAATGAGTACTCTTTCCTATTAAACAGAAATCCGAAAGTGGCAGTATTATATCTATTGCCAAAGCTCCACAAGAGTGTAGACAAACCCCCGGGGAGGCCCATTGTTTCCTCAATGGGCTCCCTTCTAGAAAACACGTCTAAATACATAGACTTTTTTCTACGTCCATTCGTGGAGGCGATACCCTCCTACTTAAAGGACAGTAGGGATTTTATTAACAAGATCAAGAACTTTGAGTGGCAGGAGAATTATTTGCTTATTTCTCTTGATGTGTGCAGTCTTTACACCTCGATTCGACACATGGATGGCACTGATGCTTGTCGTCGGTTCCTCAAGAAACGCTCTATTTCCTTTCGGGACCACACCGAAATGATTTTAGACATGATGGTGTTGTGTCTGGAAAACAATTTTTTCATCTTCAATGAGGTCTATTATAGACAGCGACAAGGGACGGCGATGGGAACTTGTTTTGCTCCCAGTTTTGCTAATCTATTCATGGCAGACTGGGAGCAACAGGTGGCCAAAACCAATACACTATATCGCAGTCATGTGAAAATTTGGCTGCGATATATTGACGACCTTTTTATCATTTGGGATGGTCCCCAAGCAGTGGCAGAAAGTTTCATCCATGACTTCAACTGCAATGATCTAAACCTTAGTCTGGAAGGAAAAATCAGTAATCACTCTATGGAATTTCTAGACTTAAAAGTGGAGGTTGCTAAGGACAAACTAGTGATGAAATTATTTCGAAAAGCCACTGCAGGCAATACACTGCTCCATGCAGAAAGTAGCCACCCGAAATCCCTAATACGCAGCATCCCTTATGGCGAGTTCCTCCGGGCCCGGAGGAACTGTAGCAAGGATGAAGATTTTGTACGTGAGGGGGAATGCATGAAAGAGCATTTCAAAGAACGTGGGTACAACCCACAGACAATAGAGGAAGCCTGCATAAAAGCGAGCAAGATCAGCCATGAATCTTTACTTGTCTCCAATGAAAGCAAGAAAGTAGGACAGGAGGTGGTCAGGTTTATCTCCACATACCATTCTAAATCTTGGCAGGTACAGAATAGCCTCAAAAAACATTGGAAGGTGTTACAAACAGAATCCACACTAGCTGAGGTGGTGGGAAGTAATCCGAGTATTACATATCGTAAAGCAGACTCCCTTAAGGACAGACTTAGTAAAAATGAGGTTAACATCAAACCGAAAAAGCCTACTGACATACAAGGCTTTTTTACTTGCATGGCTTGTAAAGCGTGCAAATACAGCAATAACGTTAAAACAGTCTATTACCCAATAGAGGAGAGAGAAAAAACTATTAAACAACACTTGACTTGCCTCTCTGACGACGTAGTGTATATTCTGGTTTGCCCATGCCCCAAGAAATATGTGGGGAGCACAATGTTCCCTGCAAAAAAACTAATTCTCGAACACATGAGGGCAATTGAGAATAAGGACCAAAACTCACCAGTAGCCCGTCATTTCGAAGAACAGCACAGAAGCAACCGCAATTTACTAAAATTATTTGTGATTGATAAGATACCACCCATGAAAAGAGGGGGGAATAGAATACGAAAGTTGCGGCAACTGGAAAGTAAATATATTCTTGATTTAGATACACGCATTCCAGGAGGATTAAATTCTGAGGAAGAGTTAAAATGGCATTTAGGAGATTAAAATAGCCAGACATTAATATCTAAAGACTGTAAATATTCTCTCAGTCTCCTATCAGTGTTTTTTAACTTGATTTTAATTTATCACTTTTGTATGTTTTGCACTGCACAGTAAAATAATTAAGGCCATCTTGGTTCTGATGAATGCCAGGACTGATTGACGCATCTTGTTTTTCTAAACAGGTAACTCTGCTATAAGAAGAACGAATATGCAAGAGGAATCATATTCCCACTTGGGATTTAAAGACACTGTTAAAGAGATAAGGAGACCATAGTTGATATACCACTGTGTAATTTTCCCACTGGGGATTTGTCTAGATCACACCAACAGGAAGCCTGTTTGGCTTATTAATTGATGCCGTTAGGCACAATGCAATAATTTCTATTAAGTACATTATTTCTCTGACAATATCTTATGTTTAGCAAGATTGTCTAAATAAGGATGATCCTGGCCTGTAATAGAAACATCAGTGTAAGATGACCGCTATGTTTATGGTTTGCACTGTGGTCCTTTGTTTATGTTTACACTAGGAAGTGGTTTTGAAAACTTTATTTATCTGATTCATTTGTGAACACAATTCACCCGTGAACAAGGCGAGTGATCGCTGAAACGCGTTGGGTTGGTTCCATGCACTGTTTGTCATGCTGGAATGAAATAAATCGAACAATTATGAACTATTATTGGATGTTTTAATGGAGTGGTGATTATCGCTGGTTGGAGTGCAGCAACGCTACGTTTGGAGCGTGTGGTGAAACGGAATATATATATATATTTATATATATATAGAATCCAAATCCTGTAGTGGAGTAACTTGTGACAACACACCAAACAGGTACAGACCACTCGAGCGCGTCTTCAAGGTGATAAAGTGCTTTATTTCTCCGTAACTGGCAGCATGACGCGTTTCGACCGGGGAACCCGGTCTTGATCACATGACGAGACCAAAAACCAGCAAGTTTTTAATGCAGGTAGAAAGCATTAACCCCTCCCAATCTAACATGGACATAGTAAACAAACTACTAATGTGAACAACCTAATAGTACTTAAATCTGTACTATAAGTGAAAAAGATTCTTACAAAAACTCATAAATGAGCAGGCATAAATAATGTAGAGTGCATAATATTAATATATAAATATATAATATGCACAATATATCCAGATGGAACAACAATTACGGGCAAGTGTCCAATGTCACCAAATCTCAAGCGGTCATTCACAGTAATATATTTTATTTTCGAGTTCATCAAGGAGGATAGTGCGACCAACTGCATTTCAAAAAGTGCAAAAATTAGTGCATGATAAAAAAATAAGAATTGGATCATTACTAAATACATCCATAATTCAAATAGAGCGATGCCTTATTCAATTTAAAGTGCAAGTGCTAAAGTAGATATAAACACTATACAATATAAATTACGTTTTCAAATTTTTTATTTTTTTTTGCAAACAATATAAACACTGTATATATCCGTATGATAGAAGTGTTTTTTTAGAAATTACGTTGATTGTAAAAAATTGGTGTAAAAAGGAAAAAAGAAAAAAGAAAAAAGGGATTGAAGAACCACTGATGATATCGCCATTTTAGATCATATCACATCATAACAAGCTCAAGCTTTAAATTCATATGGAAAACGACGTCAGTTTAAATCCCCTATTAAAAACCAGCAATTTGATCAAAAGAGCAACAATCAGATAACACAGCAGCAAAGCAGCAGAAATGGAAAACAGGATAAAATACAAAATTCATAGATATCTGTCTCAAGGGGTCAAGCCTGCCCCCTAAAAGTGGTTACTATAATAAATATATCATAAATATTTAAATATCTAAAATCACACAAATATTTATAAAAAATTGTACAAATCCTCCCCCGTATTAAGACCATTTGGAATCTTTGTGTCGAGAAGTAGAATATATTGACTTTCCAATTGTCTGAGCTTGCGTTCTCTGTCACCACCCCTCTTTGATTTGGGCACTGCATCAATAACAAAATAACTCAAATCATTTTGATTGTTTTCATGTACCAACTTGAAATGGCGCGCCACAGGGTAACTAGGGTCAGAGTTAACAATCGCCCGAAGATGTTGAAGGGTGCGATTGTATACTTGGAGCTTGGTGCTCCCAACATATTGTAGTTTACATGAACATTGTAAAACATAAACAGCATGATCTGTTTTACAAGTAAACATTCCTTTGATTTTAATAGCCTCTTGTTTAAAAGCATCCCTGTATTCCCTAGTACTACAACCGAATTTACAAGCTCTGCAAGAGCTGCATTTAAAAAAACCTGTGCGGTTGGAGAGCCAATTAGATAAGGAAACTACTTCTGGACTGGTCTTAACCAAAATATCCCTCATAGAGGGAGCCCACCTAAAAGTGATACATGGAATTTCATCCAATAAAGGTGCCAAGGTTAAATCAGTTTTCAAAATTGGCCAGTTAGATTTGAGAATATTACGAATCTTACGTTCATGACTACTGTAAGTAGTAATTAATCTAACTTTCATCTCTTCCTTTGATGGTATCACTTCAATACTAGAAGGAACATTTTCAACATCCGTCATTTGAGTGGGGGGTTTTGTATTAAAAATCATCTTCTTTAATGCATTCTTCAAATCAATCTCTTTGTAACCACGAATTAAGAATCTCTGAAAAGACTCATTAAGACTTTTTTCCAAGTCATGATCATTGCTGCAAATGCGTTGAATCCTCAAAAACTCCCCATAGGGGATGCTTTTAATCAAATGGCGGGGATGGGCACTAGAAGCATGGAGAGTTGAATTTCCAGCAGTACTCTTTCTGTGGAGCCTGGTCTGAATAGTAGTGTTTAAAATATATATTTCCACATCTAAAAATTCAACTCTCTCATTGCTATTAGTGGCAGTGAATTCTAAATTAAGCCTGTTATTGTTGATGCTAATCACAAATTGTTCTGCACTGTCTCTCGTCCCTTGCCAAATTATGAACACATCGTCTATGAAACGCCAAAGGTGGATAATCCCCGTTCCTAGACTTCCATCAACATCCAAGGCGTAACCAAGGACACACTCCTCCCACCAGCCCACTTGTAAACAAGCGTACCTGGGGGAGAAGCATGCCCCCATGGCCACGCCTCTCAACTGTTGATAAACTTCATTATTAAAGATAAAAAAGTTGTTCTGAAGGCAAAGTGTAATCATCTTTACCAACATTTTGTGGTGTTCATAAAATTTGATGTCACGATTAGACAAAAAATATTGAATAGCTTGCAGTCAATCCTCATGTTTAATAGAAGCTTACAGAGAACAGATGTCCATAACAATGAAGTGGTAATCTGGACTCCAAATAACCTCCTTCAATTTACTTAAAAAATGGCCTGTATCTCTGATATAGGATGGCAATGATTCCATATAGCCATGAAGAAAAAAATCTACATATTTGGAAATAGGTTCCAATAAACCATTCTGTGCTGAAATAATGGGGTGCCCATGTATAGGGAATACTCCTTTATGAACTTTAGGTAATAAATACAAAATAGGGGTAATAGGGTGGTCATTCTTAAAAAATAAATACTCATTTTTAGAGATAAGGCCATCCCGTTTCCACTGAGCTAACTGATTGTGTATAAGCTCTTTAACCTTATTAAGTTCATTATACAAGGCTTTCCTATAACATAAGGCATCATGTAATTGTCTTTCAGCTTCCAAAATGTACATATCACGATGCCATAAAACGATATTGCCCCCTTTGTCCGCCTTATTCACAATGATGTTACCATGATCATTTATCTTACGCATGAGGGTAGAGTAACGAAGCTCAGCATAACTTTTACGTTTTTGTTTTTTAACAATGGATTTGTTCAAATCCTCTACCATGCGATCATTAAACACATCTATCGCATCTCTGGGCATCATCGGAACAAACGTAGAGCGCGGACTGAATGGACTAATGGCTCTACTACCACCCGGTGCCCCCATAGAGTGTAGGACTGCCTGAGTGGACGCTGAGGGATCATTGTCAGAATCTACTATCCAATGTACAGTCTTTAACAATGAGACATCAGAAACCCCAATTCCTCGGAAGGGGTAAATCCACTCATTGCGTATTTATATATATATACCCTATTAGAGGTATTGTTGACTCCCACACAAGAGCTCCAAGAAAGAGGGACATTAAATGAGGAAAACTGCATTGTACCTGCAACACAAATAAGAGATCCAAGCAACTTGAGGAATAAATCGAAAAGACTGCCAAATGCTTGTCAAGATGCTATAGATGTGTTCAGTGAAGCGGTGTTCTCTGATTTGGAAACAATGGCAAAAGATAAGATGGACATGAGAACGTCCAACATCACGAGAAGGGAATGGGAGGCAATTACGTCCCTCAAAAATGATAAATCTATTGAAATAAAACCTTCGGACAAAGGTGGGAACATAGTGATTTTTAGCAAAGAAAACTACAAACAAGAAGCACTCAGACAATTGAAAGACATGGAATGCTACATTGTCGTAAAGAGAGCTGAGTATGTCAATAGCTTGATGGAATATCAAACAATGCTGACACAATGGAAAAACGAAGGCATGCTCAGCTTGGATGAGTTTCTGTTTCTTCAATGCGAATCACCAGTACTTCCCACCTTTTACCATTTTCCGAAAATCCACAAGAACGCCAAAAGGCCACCAGGGAGGCCTATTGTATCGGCAATTGAAAGTCTTTTGGAAAATACATCCCGCTTCATTGACTCTTATCTTGCTCCATTCGTCAGGGATCTGTCCTCATATGTGAGGGATACACAGGATTTCCTCCGTATGATGGACAACATCTCCTGGGACCCGGACATGCTCCTGATAACTTTGGATGTGGTAAATCTTTACACCTGTATAGCACATGAAGACAGTTTGATGGCTACCAAGTTGTTTCTTGATAAGAAACCAGACAAATACAGAACTCACAGTAGTATGCTGTTGAACATGATGCGGTTTTGCCTGTATAACAACATCTTTATTTTTTCAGGACAACTGTACAAGCAAATCAGGAGTACCTCGATGGGCTTGTGCTTCTCCCCCAGCTATGCGAACTTGTTCGTTGGCTGGTGGGAGAAGCACGAGGCATGGGGAGCAGCTAATGAGAGATGGAATGATAAGATTTTACTGTGGACCAGATATATAGACGATTTGTTTATAGTGTGGCGTGGCGATCATACCTCGGCTGAGGAGTATATCGCAATTTTGAATAATAATGAACTAAACTTGAGATTCACCAATACAATCAGTTCAACCAGTGTATGTTATTTGGACTTGGAGGTATTCATACAAGAGAATACTCTACGGACTAGACTCTATAGGAAACCCACAGTGGGAAACACCGTGTAACATGCGGCTAGTTATCATCCTAAGAGTCTGATAAAAAATGTGCCCTACGGTGAATTGTTGCGATTAAAAAGAAACTGTTCAGCAAACACCGATTACCAACAGGCTCGAATTGAGGTCACTAAAAGATTTCAAAATAGAGGGTACTCCAATAACATACTCAAGTCAACTGCGGAAAAAGTGGCAACAGTGAACAGGAGGGATCTCCTGTTGGTCAAAAATGCCAAAAAAGATGAAGAACAGGTCAGAATGATCACCAATTTCAATACAAAATCTGGTGAGCTGGTCCAAAGTTTCAAGAGAAACTGGCATATTCTAGCCACTGACAACGTCCTGGAAAGACACCTTTCAGATAGACCTTTAATAACATACCGCCGATGTCAATCGTTGTCGGATCATTTAGTCCACAGTCATTTTTCATCCAAAATCCAGCCCCCAAATTTAGCAGGTGTGAAGGGATTCTTTCCCTGTCTCCGCTGTAAAGCGTGTAAATTCAGCAAAAAAACCTCTGTTTACCCAGGTAGAACAGGAATAGGAGAACAAAACAGAGAAATAACTAAACTCTTAAATTGCAATTCGGACTACACAATCTATTGCCTTGAATGTCCCTTCAAAAACGATATATAGGGAGCACCATCAACCCTACTAAACTTAGGATACTGGAACAAATGCGAGCAATCGCGAATAAGGATAGATCTTATACGGTTGCTCGCCATTTCTCGGAACACCACCAGAGTAATAGGGACCTCCTAAGTTACTACTTTATTGATCAAGTGACCCGCTTAGAACGTGGGGGGGACAGGGAAAAGGTACTCCGAATTTTAGAGTCCAGAAACATTATTGACCTCAAAACAATGACACCTTGGGGTCTCAATAATGATGAGGTGATGTGGATTCACCTGTAATCTTGCACATGGGACCATGTGCAACCAAAGCCCATTTTACCTGTAAATGTAATCAGAGAATAGAAAACAGTAACTGTATCCTTGAAATATTTTGACATCTAATTTGAGACAGCACAGCTCAGGTCATACAAAAAAATATAAAATCAATGCCCATACAGGGCAACATCATCTATATAAAAAATTATATTGTGACCATTTATGCATCAATGCACATGATTAATTTTCCTATGGAATGTACTTCAAAAAATGAACTGTTTGTTGTTCCAAAACTATTTTTTTTAAATGAGCACTTAGCACTTTATTAACAGCCGTTTAAACCAATGAAATGTATGTAATTATATACATTACAAGATGGCCACTGCCTTTACCATTGAAACCTTCTTTCATGTTGATGAAGAAAGCAATGATTGGTGGGGTTTAAATGTCGACTATTTTTTGTACACGAACTGACACTGACGAAGCTAGTATAGCGAAACGCGTCTGTCTGGGGTGAAGGGGGTTTGTAATAAACCATCTTTGAAGTCGGATACCAGCGTGCTTGCCAATTTCTCAACTTGATGGAGTTGATCTGTGCTGCGATATATATATATATCCACACGTAAAACTCGGCAAATTCCGAGCCTCTTCCGTGGCGGGCAACATGGCAGGGACGCCACTCCCAATATCCCAACTTAGTCCAGTAATGTTTGCATCAAGAAATAACTCACTGGTGCCGTGGCCTCATTTCAGACGGTGTTTATTAACCACTTAAGCGCTGATGACGAGCTCAGCTCGTCATCAGTTGCGCCGCTCGCACGCTGATGACGAGCTCAGCTCGTCATGTAACGCGACTTTTTTAAAAAAGCCGCGCAGCGCGAACAAAGCCGCCGCACGCATGCGGTTAAATCAAAGCAACGGGTGCCCAACGCGTTTCGCTGTTAACTTCACAGGACCCGTGAACAAGCTGTGAAGTTAACAGCGAAACGCGTTGGGCACCCGTTGCTTTGATTTAATAAACACCGTCTGAAATGAGGCCACGGCACCAGTGAGTTATTTCTTGATGCAAACATTACTGGACTAAGTTGGGATATATATATATATTCTAATCCAATATGCCTGGATTGACAGAGAGAGTCTTCTGAAAGAAATTGGGGATATAATCATAGATTTAACAGCTCTCATGGACGAAGAAACCTTGAAAAAAACACAAAACAAAAAACATTAGACGCCATGAAAGAAAGACTCACAAAACACGAAGAAGAGATCAAATTACGAAAACAATGCAAAATGAACCGCGATTATGCTGATTACGACTGTGGGCGAATACTTACCTTCAGCCGAAAATATGACCATCTATACAAAAAAGATGATGCCTCCAGAAGTTCTGGAAACACGAGTGGAGCCTTAGAAGAACATCCTTCCATCAGTGACACTGAATCCGATGTAACGATGGGAAGTGTGTCTAGTGAAGAAGTTGTACGCCGAAAGAATTTTTTAGACGAGTTTCGGGTGATGAAGGAGAATCGTCACAAAGAAAAACACAACCAGATGGAATACTCATCTCCCAAACCGACAGGACGTGGACGCGGAAGGGGCAGAGGCCGAGGAAGAGGAGAAACCGGAAGAAAAGACTCAGACAACGGTGGGAACACCGACAAAACAAAGGGCGCAGTGGGAACCAGAAAGACACGCTCCAACAAGAACTACTAATGGATGCACAAACGGTAAACAAAACTGTGGTTAATCTATCTAATAGATCCTTGTCTGACATTGATAAAAAGACACTCTGTCTAGGCCTCTCTTTCTGCCCCACGACTAGACTAAATTTTATTGACACCCGAATAGAGGTCTTTAAATTTGTACGAAAATTAAAACTAAGAAAATGGCATAAACTTAAAAGATTGGGCCAATCCAATATCAATGGTAACAGGGTTAACATTGTCTCTTCCAACTTAATCATTGGAGATGCTGATACTTTAGCAGTTATGTCTGATTTAAATGAGACCCATGACTTTTCCAGTGAGGACCAATCCATCCCTATTACCCAATGCCTTGATGACATGAATCTCACACAAGATGCACATGCAAAAAGCAATTTCAGAGCAAAATCGACTTTTATGCCTGCACTCCCACACGACTGCATAGACACCTTTCATGATTGCATTGTGCAAGGGCTGGTAAGCCTAAGGAAACAAAATAAATCCAAACGTAAGAGGGGGTTTAGAAATAATCTAACTTTTTCCCAAAGAAAGGCACTTAAGGCACTCTATGATGACACTAATATAGTGATACGTCCTGCCGACAAAGGTGGAAACATTGTTGTCTTGGATCGAGAGAACTACATTAATGAGGCAATTAAACAACTCAGTGATACTAAGTTTTACACCCCAGTCAAAATTGATGCCTACAATGTAAGTATCACTGATATTTGGGAAAAGCTAGAAACATGGAAAGACAAGGGGCTCCTTGTCTGGGAAGAATATCGTTATCTGAAAAAGGACTTCCCAAAACTACCCATCTTATACTTACTACCTAAACTCCACAAAAATGCCACTGATCCACCTGGACGCCCTATAGTGTCCTCCATCGGCAGCATCAGTGAAAACATTTCTAAATATGTGGACCATTTCCTTCGAGACTTTGTTATCCAATTACCCAGCTATATAAAAGATACGAAAGATTTTCTTTGTCAGATCGAAAATGTAGTATGGGAACCTGAATTCATGTTTATTGTGTTAGATGTCCAATCTTTGTACACTATCATCAACCACCAACATGGTATTGAAGCTTGTGAACATTTTCTAAAAAATAGACCTCTATGTTATCGTGAACACTCTAAAATGATAATGGAGATGATGTTTTTCTGCCTGACAAATAACATTTTTTCCTTTGACGGCGCCCTCTACAGGCAAATCAGTGGTACTGCCATGGGTTCTTGCTTTGCTCCCAGTCTAGCGAACCTATTCATGGGCTACTGGGAGCAGGAAATCCATGACAGTGCCACTCTGAGGGAAGACTTTGAGAAGGTCGTCGTGTGGCTACGCTACATCGACGACCTTTTTATTGTCTGGAAAGGCACCAAAGTTGAAGCACAAGACTTCATCACTAAACTGAACTGCAACAGCTATAATATCTATCTATCGGGCAACATTAGCAACAGCCAAACTGAATTTTTAGATGTCAAATTAGAGATCAAAGAACAAAAAATTTGCACCTCATTGTATCGCAAGGCCACAGCAGGGAACAGTGTTTTGCACGGTCTAAGTAGCCACCCTGAGGCTCTTAAATGGAGCATCCCCTACGGTGAACTTGTGAGGGCGAAACGAAATTGTAACACCGATGATTCTTATCTAAGGGAGCAGGAAACCATCATGACCAGGTTCAAAAGTAGAGGTTACCCCAGTTGGGTTCTCAAAAAAGCCAAGGAAAGAGCAGAGAGAATAGAAAGATCAGAGACACTGGGAAACAATCGAGTGTCTGACACCACTGAAAATGATGAATCGACCAGACTCATCTTGACTTTCAGTTCTGAATCTCAACAAGTTAAAAAACTTCTTGCAAAAAACTGGGAGATTCTCAAAACCGATTCTGTTTTAGGTAACACTATCCCAGATCGACCTATGATTACTTACAAGAGAGGTAGGAACATACGTGATCTAGTGGTCAGAAATGACATCACCCAATATACAAAGAAAGACACTGAACATGGTCTAGTAGGTTTCTACCCCTGTGGCCATTGTAAAGCCTGCAAACATAGCAAATACAGAGGATCTGTGGAATACAACAACATTACCAAAAATTTGACCTCTTTTCTTACTTGCAGTACCACTTTTGTCATATATGCCATTGAATGCTCCTGCAAACTTTGGTATATTGGCAGCACCAGTTGTGCTGCTAAAAAAAGAATCCTGGAACATCTAAGGGCCATCACCAACAAAGACCCCAAATACCCTGTTGCACGCCATTTCGAACAACAACACTTGTCCAATATTGCTGATTTAAATTTCTTCATATTGGAACAGGTCCCCAGGCATCCGAGAGGGGGTGACAGGTTATTAAATCTGAGGCAACGCGAGTCCAAACTCATAATTGAATTTCAAACCAGATTCCCGGGAGGCCTCAATATTGATGAGGAACTAGCAATTCATTTAAGAGAATAATTCATGTTATTGACTAGTATTTGAGATCTGCAATTATCATTCTCTAACTGTACATATCCTTTTCAGACATTGTATTTTCAAGTGTTGCATTTTTTCTTAAAACTATTTTTCAATTTGTGTGAATCATAACTCACGTTTTTAACTTCAATCTTATTCTGTTGTTTTCCGCAGGAGGAAAGGAGGGGGCCCATCACTGGAATTCACCTGCACGGGCGTACCCAACCTTTGCACTCCAGGAATCACTGCTCGTGGTTGTATCACACTTTGAGACACCAACTTATAAGGTCAGACCTTCCCATTTTTGAAACTTTCCTAAGTATGACAGCCCATGGCTGACATGGCACTCTTGACTCAATCGGGCAGTAGCAGGCTTGTTACTGACTTCTCACTATGAGAATAATCGATGGTATTTTCTTTTGATTTGGCACCCTCGAGTTACATGACATTTGCAGCATTAAGAATTTCACTTTTTGCTTTGAGAGGTTTTTTCTCCCCTTTTTCCAGATCTAGGGTTGACAGAACGTTCCACATTTACTTATTTGTATTGACTAATATACCTCTCACTTTATAATTGAACTACGATATCCTTGCTCTTGCACTATGCAAACATGTGTGTTCTCCTTTATGCTGCATGCATAATTGTGCTAAATATTTCATGCCAAACATTGGTTTAATAATACCGTCGGAGAAATTGTTGTATATTTATATAGACAAAATATGCCGCACCGGGCGACTGATTATATGCATTGATGCATAATATTGTTATGTTGTACAACGCATGTCATATTTTGTTTCACAATATTTTTACCATGAAGCTCGACAACAGTTATCATTTAATCATTTGAATTTGTCAAAACGTTAAATTTGTCATGCATTGTATTCTATTGTTGGGCCAACCGGGGACAGATTAGTGCCTTGGGGCTCCTAATAACTAGTCGTGCACTCCAACCGTTCTAACATGTCAGCCAGAAATATTCATATTTATGTTATTTACATGTTGAAAATATTGGTTAACCAATTTGCCCCATGAAAATCATTCATGAATTGTTATTTACTAGGGAGGCCCGTTTGTGATATTCAACAATACAGGCGACTAATTGTGTTTTATATTTTCCGCAGTGAAGTACTATGCATTGGACACATTCCAATATGTCTGCCATGTATTCTCTTGTAGTCCGACCTTCATGTTTACCATTGGGTTGTAGCATGGAAACTTTATTTAATAGTTGGTGTTCCTGTGTGAAGGTACACGTGAACAAGCCTTTTTGGTGAAACGCGTTGTGTATTAAACTGCTTTCCTGATACTTTGGATCCCCTGTTGCCTTTTTGCCTGAGAGCGCAAGACATTCATTTTTTGAATTTACTTTGGATATATTATTGACCCGGACTGCTTCGCCGGTATCTGCGCCAACTTCCTTTGGGTTCCAGCACCCCAGAAGAAGCTGCTTGTTTTGTACCATATATATATATATATATATATATATATATATATATATATATATATATATATATATATATATATATACTGGACTAAGTTAGGATATATATATATATATATATATATATATATATATATATATATATAATTTTTTATTTTTTTTAAGAAGGATCGCAGAGAGGGGTAGGCAGTGCTTTATTGTGCAGGCATTTGTCAATTTCTCTTCCTACCCTACTGATTGGCCCTTCGTGCAGGTGACAAAAGCATCACAGTATTCGTTGTCAGCATCACCATATATTTTTGGGAAAACCAAGTAAACTATTGTTGATTTGTAATGTGTTCTGTTTGCTGCACTGATGGTTGAGGTATAGAAGGCATACATTATATATTATTCTCTTTTAAGCATATTTTTTTGCTTGATGTATTTGTGTGCAAGACAGATCTATGTAAGAGAAAAGTGCCTGACGAAAGAGCAATGGGCACTTTCTAGACTAGAATTCATTACTGCAGTTGTTGGTGGCCTGGTTAAGTCACAGATTGCCCGTGGGCATTTTGCTGGCTTCCTATATAGTCTGTAATCATTTTTTGCACATGGTCGTGCAGCATTTTTGTGCACCAAATGCTTTTCTCAATACATTCTTTGCATTTTTGCATTTTTCTTTGTCTTCGTGTGTTTTCTGGGTCAGACTATGAATTTGTGAATTTAGGGTGTGTGTATGACTTTGTGTATGTGTGTGTATGTGCATGTTTGTTTAAGTGTACATGGGAGAATGTGAATGTATGTGTTGATTTTTTCTGGACTAGTCCGACATTATTCCAGGATGCCTTTTGGGATTTTGGGGGTGCTAGGAACCATTTTCTACAGTATTTTTTAAATGTGTCTGGTAACCTGCTGGGAGTGCTGGAAAGGTGTATTGGCCATAGATATTTTACTGTTTTTGTCTGCATTTTCTAGCATATCTGGTGGGTTATTGGATTCTTAGGAGTACTGCTGTGAGGCCCTCAGATATTTTACTAGAGGTTTTCTGTATTTTAGGTATTTTTGCCTAGGTAACCTTCTGAACTGAGACCTTGCAGTGCAATTCCTTTCCTTTCTAATACTATGATTCACTAGCAATATGTATTTTTTATCCTTAACGTGGATGTTAATATCAGTAGAACATGTCTTGAATTAATTTTGCTAAGCGATAAAATGATTACATCTCTTATAGATCTTATAGATCAGAAATGTTTGTCTTAATCACAGAAAAACAACATATCTTTTTAGCTCATTTGAAAAGAATGACACAGTTTTTTTCATTAAATCATTATACATGGCTACGGCTTCATTAGAAAAAGAACTGAAAGCACTATTGATGAATGCCCTTGTTTGACGGCACCTTCCGTCAGTAGAGGGTCCTTGACTATGTCCACGACGTTGGTTTGTGCTCAACCCCTCTATTTGTCTGTTGCACTTATATGCTACAATATTTCCTCTTGCCTGGGCATATTTTACTACTCCTCTAATGTCTCCATTACTGGGCTTATCATTGTTATTGTTGTTTACGTGCAACTCTGTTTGTACTTCTGTACATCTGTAAAGCGCTCTGATACCCACTTGGGTCATGTCCGCCCTATATAAATCTTTATATAAATAAATGAATTAATAAATATAGGTTGCATCCATGATATTGGTCCTGATGAAGATCCGATTCTTCTCAAATTAATTTATACAGGTCGAAACAAATTACTTGCATGGATATTAGTTATAACAAACAACCAAAAACAATGTACCAAGCTTCACCTATTTCCACCTATACAGTAATTTTTTCATGTTCCTTCACCACTCACTTGTATACTGTGTCACATTACCTCTTCATAGCCTAGGAGCACTTGTATGCTACTATCAAAACCTGTGTTTTTTGAGCTGTGTAAAACAATATGGTGGTTCATCATATGAGAGACACACTACCAATTTGAGAATTCTTGTTTTCATTCTTTGGTTATTGGAGAGTCCCGGATGGGCTGTCCTACTGAGCATTCAACATGTCAGCATTAAAATAGCTGTTGTGCCAATGCCAGTGTATCCCAGAAGAACATTTTCAGTGGAGCTAGGGAAATTATGAAAATTAACATGAATTTCCTCTCAAATTATTGTGCAGCTATCAGATTGCCAGCCATTGACATATCTGCAGTTGCAGCCTTCGTTGAATATTTTTTATTTATCACCTTCTTGACTGACCAATGCAATGTTTTTTTAAGAAAACGGATACACAAGCATTAATACAAACACTTAAACACCTTGCATGGTATGCGAATAGTTCTCATGCTTAAATATAATGTATACTGTTAGTCCACTGATAAATGGCATGTCTGTAATCCATGTCAGCGGTTGGGATCACAACTGACTTAGTCATGAATACTTAAACCGATGTCTTCCATTGCTACGGCCACCTCTTGGACTGATAGGTATCTGTTCATTCACGGTACACTGCACTTCTTTATCATCACAAAGGAAAACTTTTGTCAGAACAAGATGTGATACGATACTAACCCAGTTCTAACCAGGCCTAAAAGCTTTTGTGTTGATAGTTTTGATAATTAAGATTACATTTTTGAAATAACAATATGGAAAAACATAAACGCATCACACTGGAAAAGAAACAAGGGATTTCAATTGACTTGTCAATTGTTTACCTGGCTTACTATGTTACAATACAATTATATATGAAATTCGCCAATTCATTTTATTTTAGTGTATCAATAAGCATACCTTTGCACTGGTGCACATGGGAGAGCAATACTTAGTTAAGCTATATTTTTTCATATCAAAATGTATTCTGCGTGCTCTAACATAAGCCGTTTGAGATGAGTTCTGACCTCAGAGTGTACTTAGAGGCTCATTAGGATGGCGGTCGGACTACTAGCGGTAACGGGACTGCCCGCCAGCCATGCGGCGGTCCAGCACCCCTGGTAATGATACGACCGCCACTGTGGCAGTCGCATCTGGCAATTTAACATTGCAGCAGGTGCTGCTGGCTGCAGCACCTGCCGCAATGTCAAATGGCCATGTTATGCATTTCCATGCACAACAAGGTATTCACTGCGCGGTACCTGCCACCTTGTGCATGGAAATAATGATAATAATAACCTTGAATTTGTAAAGCGCACAGCTACCTCCGAAGTGGTTTCCCGGCACTGGGGGCCCTCGGGAAGATTAAGCGAGCTATTGCCCAGAGTCACATGGTGTTAGGCTGACCTGCTGCAGGCACCGGGGATCGAACCGTGAACCCCGTGGTCCGGAGTCAGGCACCCTGGCCGCTGCGCCACACCTCTTCCACAATGGAGGGGGGTTCCATAGTAACCCCCCCAGTGCACCCCCAAAACCCCCTGAAACGGGCCCCCAAAGCCAATCACTGCCAGCCTTTACATGGCGGCATCACCGCCATGGAAAGGCACCTACAACACCCACATCCTAATATGGCGGACAGTGACTGCTAGGCACCGCCACCATATTAGTGCCCCTGCTGCGCCTGGCAGGCAATCGTGATGATTGTCACCGGCGGTAAAGTGGCGGACTGACTTTTCGTCCGCCGCAATACCCACTGCCATCATAATATGGTGGGGTAACTCTCATAACAATGGAGGAAGGATTGCCACCGCTGGCCCGGCGGTGGTGATCATTCCGCCATCGTAATGAGCCCCTTAGTTCTCAAAACACAACATGGCTTTTGAACAAAAATACCTGGAAGAGCTCATGTTTTATCATGTTTGCTTGCAGCTCCCATTTGTAATGACCTATGAGAATAGCTCATTTTGAAGCCAGCGCAGTAGGGATTTTTGGACACAAGTTGACTGCACTTTAAGTTTTATACTGATAAAAAAATGATAATATTGACTCTATTTTACTTTTTTCCACGGTAATTCTCTCCCTTGTTTATTGGGAGTCTATGCAGGTGCGTTAAGAACAAGAGTGAAATTATGGGAAAATTTAAAACCATGTAAGAAGCAAATCTGTTCAGTGGAGCATGCATTACAAATGTGTATCCTTTGTTTCCACCATATGTGCTGACCTGTCATGGTATGGGTGATGTTTGTGATCTCATACTAACCTTTTCTCTAACTCCACTTTGTTATCCAATCGAATTGTTCCCAAACCTAATTCACTTTAAAGATACATTGTGTTGTGTGAATTTTATTTCAATCATCTAAAGATCTCACAGTTAGTGGGACAGAGGTGGTCTGCAATGAGCTAGTGGAATGAAAGCAGCCTCATGATCAATCGTTCTTTACACAAGATATATCATCTCTGGTGATTCCAGATAGATGTTACAAAGACTGTGGTTACATCTGTTCCTCTTCTTAGACCACTAAGGACGTGAAAAGTAACATCAATGTCATTATTATTCTGATCACTAGAGAAGAATATTAGTTCAAATACACCGGACTATGTAGGAGATAGAATGAAGTAACTCTAAGCATGAGGAATTAATAGGCAAAAAAGAACTCCAAGGCTGGAAGGTATAAGTGTCTAGTAGTGGGAGATGGTGGAACCTCAAAAATGGGGAGGTTTAAGAACCATGGTAATAGAGTCTAGTAATTAAAAAGAAAAATTAATTATCTTAGAAAGCTAATTGTACACTGAAGAGTGTAAACCTTAACGATGAATTGGCACATATTTGAAATGTGCTGATTCACAATAGACAGTCATAGTTATTTTGTGTAGGACGAAGATATGCTATGAAGCATGTTTTATTTGACTAGATGTAAATTTAATATTGCTGAAATGTTCACAGAGATTTAGGAGTTCCATATTAAAAAGGACCTGCTTAGAAATTTTGTTATAACTGCAGAATATTTTGGTTTGACAAATGTATTACTTTATAAGTAACTTTATTTATTGAATATCAATAACTTCCTATTTTCTTCTGTTTCATATAATGTTTAACAGAATAAGTTGTCCATTTTAAACAATAATGTTTGATCCCTATTAGAAACAATGGATTACCAAGCAGTGATTTTGCCTTTTAGTTAGTAGATGTCAAACCTGGCCCTTTTTGCAGGGTTATCCCTAAACTTTTTGCTTCCTTCCTCCTATTTCTTCGGACCCTGTTTTGTTGGCTATAGGACTCTGGGCACTTTACCACTGCTAATCAGTGCTAAAGTGCATAGGCTCTCTGTGTACATTATGATTATAATTGGTTATCCATGACTGGCATATTTTTTTACTGCTAAGCCCCTAGTAAAGTGCACTGTGTGTGCTCAGGGCCTGTAAAGCAAATGCTACTAGTGGGCCTGTAGCACTGGTTGTGCCACCAACACAAGTAGCCTTTTTCAAATGTGACTCAGACCTGCAGTATCTGCACACAGTTTTAACTGCCATGTCGACCTGGCAAGTGCACCCACTTGCCAGGCCTAACCCTTCCCTTTTACTATAGGTTAGTCACTCCTAAGGCAGGCCCAAGGTACCCCTATGAGCAGGGTGCAGTGTATGTGAAGGGCAGGACATGTCCTGGTGTGCGTTACATCCTGATAATGAAATACTGTGCATTTTGTTTTTCACTATTGCAAGTACTAGCTCTCCCCTAGGCTATCATTGGAGCTGCCTTGTAACATTTAAATGTGTAACTTTCAATTGGGAGCAGCTAGAGATTTTGAGTTTAGGCTCTCTGAACTCAGTGTTTAAAAACCCACCTTTTAGTAAAGGTGTTTTTTTAATTGTGTGTTTGAAAATGCCACTTTTAGAAAGTGGGCATTTTCTTGTTTAACCATCCTGTGTACATCTGCCTGTTTGTGTATTCACCGTCTGGTTTTGGAGTGACAGGAGCAGGGGATTTGCGTTCACTCTAAATAGTCTCAAGGGGGGACTGAGGTGTGCCATGCCTTTCCTGGGTGACTCGCAGCCAGGCTGAGTAGACCTTTCTGCATTTAGAGTGGTGTGAGGAGTTTTCACATGCCTAAATAGGCTGTGTCTGCTCTTCACAATGCTGTCTCCACCTCCGGTAGTGAAACTGTACCAGGGAGGACTGAACTGGTGTTTACTGCACTCTGAGACTCTGGAAAAAAGACTACAAAAAGAAAATGCAGTATACATATTGGATATAAAGCCCCAGAACTTTAGATAACTTCTGGAACTAAGAGGACCCTGCCAAGAAGAAGAGCTGAAGAGCTACCTAGAGAAGTACTGCCCCTTTGCTGTGTGTTGCTTTGCTGGGTTGGCCTGCAGTTGCTGCTTCTGTATGTGGGAAGAGGAGTGGACTAAAACATCTGCCCTGCTGTGTCATCCTGCTTAAAGAAGATCTCCAAAGGCTTGATGCATAGCTTGCCTCTTGTTCTGAAGTCTCAGGGAAACAAAGACTTCACCTACCTGCAGCATCTTTGAGCTCCATTGCTGAAAGTTCTGACCTGCCTTGAAGTGCCAACTCAAGTGCTGGGCTCTTGGAGGATGTGTTCCTGCTGCAAAGAACTAAAGAAACCTGAAAATTGATGCATTGTACTTTCAGGGCCTGTTTTTCTGACTCAGCACTGCCATGCGGGAAGATTTTCCACCACGACTTCTGTGCGATCGAAGAATCGATGCAGCGCCTGTCAGCGGCTGAAAAATCTGCTGCATGCCAAGTCCAGTGCACTGACCCCCAAAGTCCGAGATCAGTGCACCGACTCTGACACAGGCCCTGCTATATAGCTTACAGAATCGAGGGATTGTGGCTGAAGAAATCGACTCTGCGCTTGTTTTGCCACATCGACTTCCAGCGCATCGAGATTTCCATGCATCGCACCTGTGCGAAAAGTTTTCCGACTCATCTCTCGTAAACCAGAATCGTCTTGAAATCGACGGATCATTTCCCCTTATAGCCTGGATTCAACGCAACACTTCTCCTGCGTGCAGCAGAACTAATGCATCATCTCCCCGAGGACTCAGGAAGAGACTCATGGCTGTGATTTTGTACGCTTCCCTTCTCTGGGGCTATTTGGCCTTATGAATTTTGACCCAGATAACCTTTGAAACGTGATATTTTGACATATATGTATGTTGGATTTTTGTCATTTTGGTCTTGTTTGGTTTAGATAAAGATTAAATAATAATAATAATAATAAATAATTATATCTTCTCAAATCATACTTCTGTCCTTTTCATATACCCTATATTCATTGAAGTGTATTTATTCCATGTTTCTTCTTTTGGTCTCAATAAACTTGAACTTAAAAAAAAAAAAAAAAAAAAAATCTGGCGCAGTGTCCATTTGTGATGATTTTGCTGTGTTACGGTGTGTTTGGGTACAAATACTTTGGGATATACGCCTATCTGCTCGTGCCAAGCTACAAAGGGGGTGAGGAGGCATTATCTAGAGTGTGTAACTCTCTTATCCTGACTAGAAGGAAGGGTCTCTTGGACAGGGTGCAGGCAACTGCCAACTAGAGACCCCCAATTCTAACTGTACTTCATTGTTCTTGCAGTGAATTAGTTGAAATGTAGTAGGTCGATTGTCCTTTAAAGCCTATGGGAATAAATCCTGATGTTTCCAGCATCTAACTACACACAGCTATCTGTAGCGAACCATGTGATAAAAAGTATAGGCCGCATATATTTCCATGAGGATGGAGGAGCTGAACCTGCTTACTGAAGAACCCTGCTACCCTATTGGTCCGTGAACAAAGGTGCCTTTTACAATGTTTTCAACATGTTTTCTTGACTTTTATATTAGTGCGTGTTCCTAGGTAGTATCACATTATATTCTTTGGAGGATTGACCCAGACCCTTGACAGTTGTGGATACTGCTGCTATTGTTTTCCCTCTCTGCCTTACATTGCTATTTGACTTGACAGACTGCTAATGCAACTGTATGCTGATCCCTATGGATCTATTGAGACTCCACTGAGTCTCATTAACTACTCTTTATGGCATGATCTGCTATTTTAATTTGGCTTTGAAGCTTTATGCTCCTTTGATTTCATTCTTAAATTCAAACTCTGCATGGGTTCTTGAAGTCTAAAGTTCTGATCCTGCTCTATGGGATAAGAAACGTATCCCTTTATGGAACTCGCTTAATGCAATTTATATTTTGGTGCTTTATCCTAACCAATTTTTCTTTAATGAGATTTCTATAAATGTCTTGGTTTTATGGACTTACGGAAATCAAGACAAAATAAAGAAAATAACTTTACTAATCTCTTAATGAGAAACCAGGCTTTGAAAATAAAATACAACTCTCATCATTAACTGAATTTAACTGTCAATGAAATTTAAGATTGAGATGTCTAATTTGCTCTTTGACTCCTATTACAATATTCCAAGGTCCATTGCTGAGAAGAATAATTTAGGATGGAAAACAGGGCTTAACCCTACAAGATGTTAAATTGGTTCTTCTGCTAAAAGATTTTAGGGCCCAGTCCACGCTATTAATGGGCATCACCAGGAGTTAAGTATGTATGTAGGTAAATAATTGGATAAATAAACTCACCATAATAGGCATCTAAAGGAATATAGGTTTCAGCTAGACTGTGTGATTTAAACTGGAATAGTAAATTGGCAAGGGTTAGGAATGGATAAGAGAAACTTTTTAAAGGGCTGGAGCAACTCAATGGCTGGATTAATGAAGTATAAAGAGCATACTAGAGAGGTCCTGCTCTTATTACGAAATCTCATGGTCAAAGTAACAGGACAGATTTGCATTCACTGTTTGCGATGTCAATGGCACAGTGAAAAAATATTAAATAATCAATATGTATATATTACCTGACGAAATTACTTTTCCACTTTCTTATTAATAAAAAAAAGTATAAAAATACGCATTGTGCATTGTTTTTAAAATGTAAGTTCCCACATTTACGATGATTTTCTTTGCGTATGTTCCCTAAAATCTAGTGCCATAATTCACTGTTAGTTTCCAATGTATAACCTGATGCTGTTCCTCTCTTTCAGAAGAAGGTCACTGGGGAAGTAGGTGAGCAGCAAAGCCTGGGGGAATATTGACAGATTGCACTGGAAGTTCAAAAGCAAATATTTGAGAAACAGGCTCCGGCAGGATGCGGCTCCCATTAATCAGACGCTAGCTGGTGTTGTCAGCATTTTAGCCCAACATACAAAATGGTGATGTTAATTTGTGCTAACAGCTTGAGAGATGCAATAAAGCACCGTAATCACAACACGGTGACGCAATGGAAGCTAGCATGTGCAGGAAACATTATTTCTTGTTTGTCACCTCATTAAAACGAGACAGTTGTTCTCGCGCTTTCTGTGCTATTTGAACAGCAGGAAGTGCGCATCTTTGGAGCGAGAAGAGGGTTACCAAGATATACCGTCTGTAAGCCTCTCGTGTGGACAGACCAAGGACGGCAAAACAAACACTCCAATCTGCCTTGGTGCATAGGAAGTAGATCCAGCCGGGAGTCTGAGGTTCAATGTAGACAGAAGTACGCATGCTGAGGATTACACAGAGCGCGTGAAGCAAAATCATCGGTAACAAGGCTCATCTCAACCCTTTGTTAAAACCAGGCTTCTATTACTAAGCATCGCACCTCTGAATGAATGTTGACGTCATGTCAACGGGGGCACTGTGCTCCCGTCTTTGGCTTTGGTTTCACAAAATATTAGATTTTGTGAGGTGTAATCCTCCTTCCCTTAATAGACTAAATGGCACTACATTTCTAGATTGCAATTATTTTGATAAGTGGTGTCTTCGATGAAATGGAGCTATCCTGTATCTTTAATCTAGATGCTACTCTATTGCTGCCACTCACCACGTTGCGCTTAATAAATTGCACGGATACCAGGCATGCTGTTATGAAATGTGTATTTGTAAAGCCCATTATCACCCGCAAGGGTTTCCTGCTCCCACAGAACAGAGATATTCACTATCACGGTGCACTCACTTTCCCTGCCCAAGTGCACAGCTGCCACAGGCTTTTTCAGGGGGCTCTGTTTAATTAACTGGGTCCCAAACCTGCCGCTCTAACCACTATTGTTCCTTTTCCTTTAAATAATATATAAAATATGGAGCAATACTGAAGAATTACACACACACACACACACACACACAAACACACACTACAGAGTAGCAGTCATCACTGTGTAGTTATAGTTATAGTTATAGTTAGGTCAGCGTTTCCATAATAACTTTGCATGGTTTGACAAATTTGCAGGCAACTTTAAAAAAAAACTTGATCTCCTTTTGATCCTTAATGATAAGTTTCGCACACATAGGTCAAGAGAGGGCCAAAAATAAAAGGGGATTTCTAAACTGTGATTTCCCATGTTAGGTCAGTAGGAAACTTTACTCTCTAAAGCAAAAAAAACGCTGAACAGAATTACAACACATTTGTAAAAAAGTTGGACAGTTTATCAGGGAGCATTTTCTGTGATTTGGGGTAAATCTGTTTGGCCATTTTGTGAGAAAGTAGTATTTCAAGAAGGACTTGTGTTGGGCATGAAGGAAATTAACCCTCAGAAAGTGTTAGGTATATCTGGTCTCTCACTCTGATTGACACCATAGATCTTCTTAATTGTCAGCGGGAATCTGTGCGCCCGTTGTACCTCAAGGTCCCAATTCCAAGTGGTGAGCTCTGGAAATGTTTCTTTTAGCAGTGTGACCACGTAGGCCCTGGGGTTCTGCTCCTCTACCCCCTCCGGAATCCCTAGAAGTCTTATATTGTTCCTCCTCTGTCTATTTTCCGCATCCTCTGCTTTCCATTGTAAATCCTCGTTGAATTTCTCCTGTGCCGTCTTAAACTCTTTCCACTGTGAGACCTCATCCTCCAATTGGCCAGTTCTCTCTTCCACTTCTGTCATTCTACCTGCCATCTCTGCATATAACTTGTTTACTTTACACATGGACCCCTCGATTTTCTTACTTGCCCGTTTTGCTCTTTTAGCTTCAGCCCTCACCTCTTCCTGCATTTGCCTAAGTGTGGCGTAAAGCATCTCCATAGTGGGGCCCTGTCCTTGAAGTTGGGATTGGGAGCCCGAACCTGAGGGTCTATTATGCCTAGACCTAGCTCCCCCTTCCTCCTGGTACATCCTTGAGGTAGCTGAGTAGTCCCACATCAATTTATCCGGTCTCTCGGTAAGTCTGGTACTACACCTTCTTTGCGTTTTCCTGATATTCTGTTGCTTCCTTCTTACAACTGTTTGTTTCTGACCACTATCGTCCGTGGAAGACTGAGTGTGCCCTGTCTGACCTGTCTGGCCTGTCTCTGACTCGGTATCCGTCTCGGATCCCTGATCTGAGGAAGATACCTCCGATTCTTCTATGCTTCCATCTAAATCAGTTATTTCAGAGTCGAGTAAATCCCCCTTCTTTTTATGTGCTTCCGCTACCTTCCCCATTTCAACAGTTTCCTCATTCAGAGAGAAGAAGATGTCGTCTCCTGGAGTCCCTGGTAGTAGACTCGGTATTGTGTCTGCTGCCCCCACTGTCAATGCCGGTGCCTTACCCCTCCCTTCAGACCTCCTCTGCTCATCTACTTTATCTACTTTGTCTTCTTTGTCTTCTTGGGGAGTGACACTGTTGAGGGTGTCTGCTGAATCAGCTGCAACTGTGACTTCTAAGATTTGATTGAGCCCTGGGGGAATGGCGGAGTTGTTTGTCAGGGGTGCACTATTAATATTAATTAGGGCGTTTTCTCCTGAAGCACCAGTTCCTGCTTCACTGTTATTCTGATTATTATGCCCAGTCATGTTGCCGTCAGACTCCTTCGCCCCATTTAAATCGCCTGCATTCTTACTTTGATTTAAAACTGTGTTCGCCAATGTTTTTACTGGGTTTCCCCCCTCCAGGCCTGCATTTTCACCTTCCACACTTATCTTCGCAAACTCAGACAACTCCCTACCGGATTCTGTCCCCGTCTGGATACTAGTCGCATTTAACAGGCCCTCTGCGTCCGGCTCTGTAACGCCCTCTGCCCTTCGATCGTCTATGCTGGACCCTGCTTCGCTCAGCACTTGTGCTAACCCAACTTGTTCTGACTCTGCCACCTCCTTCTCTGTCTCTCCGGGAGCCGCGTCTCGTGGTGCTGGCGATGGCGTCTTGTTACCCTCCGTGTCGGCTGGAGTTGGGGCCGGGCTCCTGTTTCTGTCTGTGGATGTCTCCCTGCCAAAGGATTCGGCCAAGGTAGGCTGCCTCAGAGCCCCTCTTCCTGCTCTGGGTGTTGATTCCTTTGCCGAAGATCTATGGTGTCAATCAGAGTGAGAGACCAAGAGCTATGTTGGTATACATAGGGAACTTTCTGGCAAGACAAGCCATTATGGATAGTGCAAGACCACAAGATCGCCGGGCTTTCAAAGGGAACTCATTCTTCGCCCGTCCGGATTTCTGTCATGCCACAGTGGAGAGAAGATGGAGATTGCGACAAATGATAGATTCATTTCAGAAAGCTGGATGTGAGGCATACCTCCTGTATCCCGCAAAGTTGAAAGTAATAACAGAGGGCCACACGAGAATGTTCTTCTCAGAGATTAAAGCATAGAGTTTCCTGTCTGAGTTAAAGGAGAAAAGAAGATAAGCAATACCCCCAAAAAAAAAAAAGGGAGGGAAGGGGAAGAGGTAGGAGAGAAAGGGGGGGATAAGGTTGACGACCGCAGCTGATATGGATTTAAATGGTTTCTACATGGTCTGAGTTGTATCGTACTGAATAGGGTTAAAGAGAACCTAAGAGGTGAAGGGTTAGATCACTCTGTATTATTTGGAACAGACTCAGCAAGAATCGGCTATACGTGTTATATGTGGGACATTGTTATGGACTAAGTAATGAATTCTTAGAGGGGATCAGGTGGAGCACAGAGGAGGTTCTCTTTGTTCCTCTTTTTCTTTTTCTTTTTTCCTTTCTTTTATTTCTGCATTCACATCTATTACTATAGGTAGAGAGGGATGGGGCGGCCCCACTCAAGGGGATCGGGAACCAGTCATACATAGGTCAGGATTGACCTAGTTGCCTGTGGACAGGGGAGGGGGGAGGGGAGGGGGAAGGGGCGCGCCAATAAGGGAGAGACAGCGATGAAACAAGATAAGACAAAATATGTAATACAGATGTTACAAGTAGCACAGCAAGTTCAAGTAGCACAGCAAGTTGATGTAGCACAGGTAGAAGGAGTAGAAGGAGTAAATGCATACCAAAAAAAGTGGGAAGAGTTGAAACAAGCAAAAGTGCATAACGACTATAACATTTGTAAAAAAAAAAAATACAATGGGAGTACGAGGTCGTAGGGAAAGCTTACACAACCTTCCATGAGTGGGAGTATTAAAATTATTACTATGAACGTGTGTGGGTTGAATGATAGATTAAAAAGACAGCGTCTTGCATTGTTGTTAAAGAACACTGGGGCTGATTTTATCTGCTTACAAGAGACACACGTAGAAGGGAACAGGTTATTCTTACTGGAACAATTGGGGTTAAGGGTATTAGCACGTTCAAAACAGGGGGCGAGAATTAGAGGAGTGGCTGTACTAACCAAACATACAGACATTAAAACGAGGAAGAGGTTTGAGGATGAGTGGGGGAGATGTGCCCTGATCGAGTGTTTTATAGGAGAGGAGTGGGTTACCATAGGCTCTGTTTACGGATCAACCGAGGATGACCCAGAGTTGTTCCTCTTTTTGGATACTGAGTTGCCATCTTGGGCGTCACGGGTGATCTTGGCAGGAGACTTTAATATTGACGGGGCCAAGGGGCTAGATATAGATACAACAGGGCAATATAAGGGAAGAAAGAAAAGAGTCTGCAGGGCAATACAGAGTTTAGCAAGAAACAATGGAATGTATGATGTATGGGGGGTCAAGAAACTGTCAGATCCTGGATATACATTTTATTCAGCACCCCACCACAAATGCTTTAGGTTAGATTATTTTTTTATTTCCCGGGTATTATTAAATAATGCAACAATTGAGAGATTACCGCCTATATTGTCAGATCACAACCCTCTAAAACTAACAATAGAAGGAGTAGGGTTTAAGAAGGTGGTGGGATCATGGACGTTCGAAAGGGGTCTGTTGAAAGACGATGATTATGTTACATACATGCATACATGGATTAAACAATTTTGGGATATTAATAGAGGGAGCACCAACATTGGGAATGCTTGGGACACATTCAAGGCCTGTATTAGAGGGGAGACGCTTAGCTATTCCATTGCTAAACAGAGGAGGGAAAAAATAGAAAGAGATCGGTTGAACAATGCCCTGATTTTGGCAGAAGCACGCCTCGAGCTAGCTACCAGAGAACAGCGGGGACTCACTGAACGACTATTAGAAGTAGCAGCAGCTAGGGCAGCAGCTCTGGAAGAGGTGGCGATCAAGGCCGCCAGACTGTATGACACGCAGAGAGAGAGGAGTTACGAATTCAGTGAAAGAATAGGACGCACGCTAGCTGCACGAACAAGACAGAGAGTAGCTAAAAGCGAAATCAAGGAAATTAAAGACGAAACAGGCCAGATAATCACTGATGATAAGGGAATCGCTGAGGTATTTAGGGTATATTATAGCAGGTTATACAAAGAGGAGTTAGTCAGGGATAGGGGCGAAATAGAGCTGTATCTAGAGAATATCCCGGGTAAAGTACTTAGCGAAGAGGACAGAGATTACCTGGATAACGACATAAGCGATGAGGAGATAAATGATGCTATACTGGGTTTACCAAATGGGAAAGCAGCTGGACCCGACCAGATTCCAGGAGAATTTTATAAAATATTTTTACCCTCAATATTCAAAGAATTAGCGAGAACGTTCAAAGGAATTCAGCAAGGGCAGGCAATCCCAGGCAGTTGGGCGGGAGCAGACATTGTAATCTTACTAAAAAAAGGGAAGGACCCGACAGAACCTGGATCATATCGACCCATTACATTAATTAATGCAGATACCAAAATATTCTCAAAAATACAGGCAGCCAGATTCGCCAGGGTAATCACTCAACTGGTGAGTGTCAATCAACACGGGTTTATACCCCACAGAGATACTACAACACATGTAAGGAAAATGATAACACTGTTTGATATTCAGGAAGGGGAAGGGAAGCCAATGGCCACTTTGCTACTAGACGCTGAGAAAGCATTCGACAGGGTGGCATGGGAGTACCTGTGGGCTGTTTTGAGAAGAGGGGGAGTGGGCGAAACATTTATTAAAGTAATACAAGCACTCTACTCAAACCCAACAGCATGTGTCAGGATAAATACAGGTCGCACGAAACCCTTCAATATTACCAGGGGTACAAGACAGGGGTGCCCCTGTTCGCCATTATTGTTTGCAATGTATATAGACCCTCTAATATATAAATTAGAACAAAACGCAAGAATCAAACCACTACTTACTAAGAGGGGAGATATAAAGGTTCTTGCATATGCAGACGACATAGCGGTTATAACACCCAACCCAATGGACGCGATAAGGGAAATAGAATTAGAGGCAGAGCTGTTTGGGCGAATAGCGGGATATGCACTGAACAAAAATAAGACGCAAATTATTAAAAACACACATACAGACTGCACAGACACACGGGTGGTTAACGAAGGTAAATATTTGGGTATTAATATTACAGCAGATTTAGGAAAATTGGTGGAAATTAATATCACTCCAATTCTTACAAAAACGATAAAAGACCTGGATAGGATACACAATCTGCATATGACACTTGTTGGAAGGGTTAACTATGTGAAAATGAACCTGCTACCCAAAGTGCTATACTTGTTTAGAACAATTCCGCTGTTCTTTAATTTGATATGGTTTAAGAAACTAGAAAATATGGTAAATCGCTTCGTATGGGCACAAGGGAAGACAAGGAGGGCACTGAAATACATGTCACTACCTTATGATAAGGGAGGATGGACTCTACCAGACTTCAGGATGTATTATTGGGCAACGGCTTTGCAACAATTGACTTGTTTACTGGGAGGGATTGAAGGAGAGGAGTAATTACATACAGGGTCTTTAGAAGTGTATGGCTTAATTCTGGGAGATGAAACCAATAATGCTTTCCTGAGATATACGGAGCCAAGCTACTTCAAGCGAACTAGGTTTAAGACATTGGAAGCCGCCAATAAGATCTGGAAGGCATTTAAGAAGAGTTTTGGTCTGGGTAGACTTCATGGGTATACAAGATTAGTAGGGGACTCAACATTACCCTCGGATATTTTCTCGGACGTAATCTTTAAAGAATGGGTCAGACAAGGTATTAGTAACATGGGAGACTTAATGGGGGAATCAGGGGTACGGCAATTTACAGAGCTTCAGCAGGAATTCGGGGTTAGTAATAGGACTTTTTTCAAGTACTTACAGATAAGAAGTTAGGTAATAAACGTGGCGGTCAGGCGGGATTCAAGGAGAACCCAATATTACAGATGATCGAAGCAGAGCGGCCATGTATAATTAAACGGCTGTACGCGGCATTGATGGAACATAGAGGGGACGACTTAGGGAAGTACGAGACTAAATGGATGGAGGCACTAGGAATTTCTGAAGGGATATTTACAAAATCACTAACCTTGGGGCATGAGTTATTATGTTTGGCATCATTACAAGCACAACATTACAAAACTCTGTTTAGACTTTACTATACCCCAGCTAGGATCGCACAGTGGGGAGGAACACAGGGGGTGAGGTGCCCGCGATGTGACAGTTCTGAGGCGGACATAATTCATATGTTCGCAGGGTGCCCAATCCTCTCACCACTCATAAATAGTATTGAAATGTTCTGCGATAAATCATTGGCCTTTAAAGTGAAATTGACACCTGATGTAATAATACTAGGCCTTGAGGATCCTAATATACAGCAACATACTGCAGGTGGTTTCATATTCGTGGCAATGGCCGTACTACGTCTTTGCATTGCGTCTGTATGGAAGGATAAATTGGCTCCCTCTTTTCAGCAGTGGCTGGCTAAGCTATTGTACATGCACAACCTTGAGAGGGCTATCTACGCTAGAAAGGGGAAAAAAGGGAAAGTACTTGGGTTACAGTTGTGGAAGCCGATTGCCGATTGGAAAGATAGGATGTTAAATGTATAAGGGGGTAATGCAAGGTAGCAGGTCTTGAAGAAGTGAATGTTAAGTCCTCTCTTCTTTCCCTTACTTTAAATACTTAATGTTGTAGTTGGTAGTCTTAAATCAGGATTTCTTTGTCGATTCTGTTATTTTATATCATATTTTGAAGGAAATGTTATTATTGCAATATGTACCATCTGTAAATGAGAAATGAGAAATGACGAATTGTTGTCTGGCGCGGGGTGAGGGGGAAAAAACTGTTGTAAAATGTCAATAAAAATATTTAAAAAAAAAAAAAAGAAAGTGTTAGGTATATCTGGACTGCTGGTGCCCAGATATGCTCTGACTGGCCCATTGACACTGTATGTGTGGATCCAAATTGACTGGCCACAACATGGAGTGTATGTTGTGGCAGTAATTACAGGTGTTGTGTAGTTCACATAAACCTATATAGGATCTACGCGTTAAGACAACATAGACTGTGGGTTTGTTATCCAGACTGATTCCAGACACTCCCACCAGTTATATGCACCTGTATACCAGCATGCTCACAGTGCCACTGTAAACTCCTCTTGCAAAGAAGAGAATAGTTCTTGGCAACTATTGAACATGACAACTCTGTCCCATCAGGGATCGTGGAAACAGTACAGTACTTATTGCTCAGTCACTCGTGCTCATTTTGTCTCAGAGAGATACACAGAATAAATGGTGGGGACATTTTTAATAAGCATTTATAGAACCAGCGTCATTCTAGTGTAAAATAGGAGTGCTAAAACAACCTTAAGACAGAAGGAGATATAAATGATTATAAGCACCAATAGAGGGAAAGGATGGTAGATTCCTACCATAGTGCTAAAGCAATGAATATATGCCAGCATATAAATACATGACAATAATAATGCGTACTCCTACGATGCAACCCTAACTATTATTATTATTATTATTATTATTATTTTTATTATTATTATTTTTATTATTATTATTACCATTTATAGTGCGCACGGCTACCTCTGACGGGGGTGTCCTGGCGCTAGTAATGGCAACAACAGCGAGGATTAGGCCAGATAAAAGGATTCAGGGTAGGCTAAACAGCCACATTTCAGCGTTTTCCTAAATAGTCTTTCTGTCTTGGCTTTCCTGATGTGTACAGGCATAGTTCCATAGGGCAGCCATTTTTTCTGAAAACGAGCGCCTGCCAATTCTGGATGTTTTTAATTGAGGGGTCACCAGCAGTTCCTGAAGGTTGGATCTTAGGATCCTGGTCTGGGAATATTTCTGTATTTTCTTTTTCAGGTACTTTGGACCGTTCTCTCCCATTGCTCTGTAGGCTAAGATCAGAGCCTTAAATTCTATTCTTTTCCTTACTGGCAGCCAATGCAGGCTGCGTAGATGGGGGGAAATGTGATGACAAAGTGGCACATTTCTAATCAGCCTTACAGCCGCATTTATGATAATCTCCAGTTTCCTGATTAGGTATGCAGGGAGGCCTAAGGACAGACGGTTGCAGAATCTAATTGTGATGTGACCATTGAATGCACCACCGCTTTCCTACAATCCATTTGGAGAAAGTGGAGGATTCTTCGCAGAGCTTTTAGTTTCCAGAAGCACTGGGAGGTAAACATGACTGATCTGAGCTTTACCTGCAAGTGTGGAGTCAAATTTAAAACCCAGATTTCTCGCGGATTTCACAGGTGAAGGGGGGACTAAGCCTTATAGGCCACCAGAGTTCTGCCTTTGGGGGATACACCTGGTTAAAAAACAGCACCTCGTTTTTTTCTGTGTTCAACAGCTGCTTGTCATCCAAGAAGGGATGTTTAGAAGACACTGCTTGAAGTTAGTAAAGGCTCCCTCCATGTGTTCCGTAAAGGAGAACACCAGCTGAGTGTCATCAGCGTAGGAGACAACCTTCACACCCCATTGTTCAGCTAGCAGGGCCAGAGAGGCAAGGTAAACATTAAAAAGGGTAGGGCTCAAATCCGATCCCTGGGGGACACCACATGTCAGAGGTCTGGCAGATGAAATATGAGGATGGAGAGACACTTGTTGTGATCAGTCCTCAAGAAATTATTTAAACTAGAAAAAGTACGATTCCAGTCACTCCCATCAACTAAAGCCTTTTTAACAGGATCCAGTGAGATACTGTATCAAAGGCAGCGGAGAGATCTAGTAGCACCAGCATTTCACAGTTTTTCTGGTCAACTGTAGCATGCACGGTCTCTGCCACCTCGAGCAGAGCTGTCTCTGTACTGTAGCCTGCCCTGAAGCCTGACTGGGAGTCATGCAAAAGATTATTTGACTCCAGGAAGGCAGATAATTGTTTCTGGACCTCTTTTCCCCAAATTTTGGATGGTGCTGGTAGTAGAGAGATTGGCCTTAAGTTTTTGAGTTCTGCCGGATTGTCATCCTCCTTCTTGAAGATGGGCCTTACATGTGCTGTTTTCCAGGGTGTGGGGAAGGAGCCTGATCTCAAGGAGGAGTTCCAGATGGGGTTGAGTATAGGGTTAAAGAAGGAGGCCAGTAGCTTAAAAAATCTGGAAGGGCAAGGGGCGATCTGCGAGCCAGATTTTATACTATTTAATTCGACAATGACGCTTCCGGGCTAAAAGGGCAGACTTCTGAGCAATTGTTAGAGGATTTGAGTGAGTATGGAATCTTGTCTAATGGCTCAGACAATGGAAAGGAGAGATAGATTGCTTGGATTTTCTCTTGGAAAAAAAATGGCTACATCTTCACAGAGGGTAGCTGAAGGAGCGATCGAGCTCTTCAATGCCCGTGGTTTAATAAATCCCTGAACTGAATTAAAGATCTCTTTAGTCAAATTATTAGAGGACTTGATTTGTTCTGTCATATAGTACCTAATAGTATTTTGCTTAAGTCTCCGACATTTTTTTAATGCTGTTTTACAAATGTTTTTAGCCTTAGTATCATAATTTTTTCTCCAAGTACGCTGAAGCTTCTTGCATACACTTTTTTCTGACGGAAGTTCTGTGGAAAACTAGATGTATCTAAGTGTACCTAGCATGTATGTAGGTGTAGAGCCAAGAATCCCCCTAGGCTGAAGCCAACCCATTACCTGGAGTGAGACACTGTGGGACCCGTCTTGGTCTTGAGATGGACACCCTGCGAGAGATGTCAGACCACTGTGAGCTGGAGTGTCTGCGTGCAGGAACTTCAGGGTTTCGAGTCAGTGTGTCTGAATGGAAGTCTTTTTCCTCTGCTGCCCCAGCAAAGATATGGTTTATACATACCCAAAAGGTACCCTCAGAGGTTCTACCTTGCTGTGTCATGGCAACCGAGGATGACGAAAGAGATGACCCTTATACATAGTTATTATGCAGAAGATGGTAATCCTGCTGTGATTCTGAGAATCCTCATGCATAATAAATGAGACTAGTTTTCTAGGAAAACCCCAGGACATTTATGAAGTACCTTAACTAGGTAAAAGGTCAATACCAAAAAATGGTTATGTAGTACAATGGCAGGGAAAATGTAGGTGAAAGGTTAGGTGACTACCCAGGCCTATATTGGGGTACATTACAAAACATAACACCCACCCCTCACCCGACTGGACAATATACTATATATACTAAAAAGGAATGTCCTTTCAGTTATAACACATTCTAATAAATGTTCATTGTAAAAACTTCTAAAAATGTTATAAAATGTCTAAAACTCTAAAAGTCCTTTAAAATATGTTTGCATATATGGCTTGAGTAAATGAGAGCCTTTGAAAGCCATGGTGTCATAATAGCAGAGAGGAGGAAAGAAGAAAAAAATGTAATTCCAATTTTGGTTGGTTTGGAAAAAGGCCAAATTCTTTCCAGCACACGGAGAGCCAAATGTTTATGTGTCCTGGATGGAAGACGCAAACGTCACTGCTGTGTAACGTCGCAGACGACGGTCCCTGTAACACCCCACAGATCAGGTCAATCGAGCAAAGGTAATCTTCTTCAGTTGCCACAACCGATGCTGGGGAAGCCTTTGAAATATCCAGAGCCTGTGTGCCTGTAGAGGAGCCAGTATCCAAGCTGAAGTGTCCCTGGTGGCTCTAAGAATGCTGACATCAACATTGGAATACACTGGGGACACTGCAGTACGAGGTACCAATAAAGCAATGCATCCACGTCCGGTGGCGCAACCAATGGAAGTGTTAGACCGAGGTCCAACATGCATTCTTGTCCGCAGAATAGGCAGCGGAGGACAGGCAAAACACAGTCAATCCAGACTGGTCAAAATGATAGGAACCAAGACTCGCTTAGGTCCCAAAGTCGAGGTATGCCCAGATGGAGTACCATGCTGTCACGGTAATGTCGCTCCAAGACCATTTTTTCCATCTCTTTGGTGACTGGGATGTCCACTGCTTAGCAGAAAAATAAAAAATCAGGATTCCCACTACCAGTAGCAGGATCGGCAGAAGTCTTCTGAAAATGCTTCAGAATACAGAGTGTATAAAAGCTGGAATAACTCTGAAGACTGTCTGAAGGTGCTTAATAGTCCAGAACCTATGGTCTTAACTAGGTGTACTATACCCTTCATATCAGACATGTTAAAGATACGCTGTACCATTCCTCTGAAATGGAAAGGATAGCTAGTTTGTGGCAGCGCCTGTATCTTGGCAAAGGACTTTGCAACCTGGAGATCAAAAGACTCTTAGGCCGAGGTTAGGGGCACATCTTTCTGTAAAATGGTACTCACTATCGAGACTCCTGAGGCGGAAGCCGGGAGCAGGGCACTAGATATTTTTTAATAAATTGTAAACCTGTGACCACTTGCTAATCTTGTCTATTTTTAAACTGCCACTCTTTGTTTTTATCTGCGCTCACTCGAACAAAATTGAAATCTGCTCACTCCCCCCACGCTGTATCTCCTACCTGCTGGGCGGTTCCTGCAGGGAATATCGGGTTGTTTAAGGAGCCGATTTAGGGCTCTACAAACCTTACAGACCTCGATCCCCTTTGCCATTTACTGCGGCCGCCATCTTAGTTGTGGGCGACAACAGCGCTCTAGTGTTCGGCCGATTGGGGGCCCGGACACCATAAAAGAGCGTCTGTCACCTCACTCCTTACTCACTATCGAGACTCCTGAGCAAAAGCCGGGAGCAGGGCACTAGATATTTTTTAATAAATTGTAAACCTGTGACCACTTGCTAATCTTGTCTATTTTTAAACTGCCACTCTTTGTTTTTATCTGCGCTCACTCGAACAAAATTGAAATCTGCTCACTCCCCCCACGCTGTATCTCTTACCTGCTGGGTGCTTCCTGCAGGGAATATCGGGTTGTTTAGGGAGCCGATTTAGGGCTCTACAAACCTTACAGACCTCGATCCCCTTTGCCATTTACAGCGGCCGCCATCTTAGTTGTGGGCGACGACAGCGCTCTAGTGTTCGGCCGATTGGGGGCCCGGACACCATAAAATGGATCCCTCTCCTCGCCCGCGCAGCGGGCGCGCCGATGGCGCACCGGAGGCGCGCCAGAGGAGCGCCAGAGGCAAGCCCGTCTGGGCCCGTCCGGGCCTGGACCGGGACCAGGGCCATTCCCCCTGGCCCTGTTCTCACTGATAGCCACACCACCTCTATCCGATATTCTGCTTCTCAGCTACGAGAACTCAACACTTCTACTACTAATCTGCATTGTCAGACCTTCCCACCGCCTATTTGCTTCATGACTGCCCCCACCCCATGTCCTGGCTGTAAATACACTCTCCCCCGCCCTACTCCGTCTGTTCTTAATATCCTCTCCAGACCCAAGCTTAACTTTCGTCGGGCTCTTCTCAACGCTCGCTCCCTCCCGAAACACAGCTTAGACATCAGAGATTTGATCGGGAGTCAGGAGCTGGACATCCTATTTATAACCGAAACCTGGGGTGACGCGGCTTCTGGCCAGGATTTTTGCGCAGCCACTCCTGAGGGTTACTGCGTGGTAAGATAGGACAGAACGACAGGGTGAGGCGGCGGCTTAGCCATTATTTATAAAAAGAATTTTCAAACCAAAATCGAAGCCATTCCCAGATTGAATTGCGAAGCCTGTACCTTTTCCATCACACTGCATCACAACCAAGTCTTCAAAGGACTTCTCATTTACCGCCCTCCGGGCCCACACAGCAGCTTTCTGTCGACCCTTGATGATCTCACTGAACTCTCTCTGGGCCATCCGGACTATACTATGTTGGGGGACTTCAATTTCCATCTGAAAGTCCTAGGGGATAAAGACACCACCCAACTGATTTCCGACTTACGGGCTGTAGGATTACAGCAGCTGGTTGCAACCCCCACCCATCAGGCAGGACACACACTCGATGGCCTTTTCACTAACAATCCTAATATCGCACTAATTACAGTTCTTCCTGTAGTATGGTCAGACCACTCGGCAATTATCTTTACTATTCTGGCCCATAATCCCAACCCCCCGCAACACATCTCCCACACCCCTATTACTACCAGAGCCTGGAAAAACATAGACTTTCCACTCTTGTCCAGTATTCTGGCTGAATCCTCTTATGCGCCATCACTAAACCCTGTGTTATTGTCCAATAGATATCAGGACTGGATTCTGGACGCCATTAATAAAGTAGCCCCGGCTAAATCCATTATCCCCAACCGGGTTAAGCCATCTGCCCCATGGTTCACCGAGGATCTTCGGCTACAACGCCAGTACTGCAGGAATTTAGAAAGGCGATGGCGCAAGCACTACAGCTTCCCAGATAAACAAACTTATAAAGATGCACTTGCGTTATATAAGAAGGCCATTATTAAGCACAAAAGTGCCTTCTTTCGCGATGAGATTGAGTCTGCCCAGAACTCGTCTAGAAGGCTTTTTCAAGTCGTCGAGTCTCTCTCCAATCCTCCGACAGGGCCTTTAAACGAACCTTCTCAAGACCTTTGTAACACATTGGCAAACTTTTTCCTCACTAAGGTCGTGAATATTTACTCATCTTTTTCCCCTTCAGTGGGTTCGGATTATGCTGAACCTCTTCCTCAGCCCTCCCCTCTCACTCCTGCCTTTCCTAACTTCCATTTGGTTACGACAGATCAGATTAGCATGCTAATCAACTCTATCAAATCTGGGTCTCCTTTAGATCCATGTCCCCCTCCTATTCTGAGTGCCTTAACTAAGGTTATCAGTTCCCCGCTCACAGACCTGTGTAACTCCATCTTCCAAACAGGTATATACCCCGAAATCTGGAAAACAGCGGTAATCAAGCCCTTGTTAAAAAAGCCTTCCCTGGACCCCGCAGATTCAGTCAATTACAGACCAATTGCCTGCCTCCCTTTCCCGGCTAAAATATTCGAAGCCATTATGAACAAACAGCTGGCGAGCTTCATCGATCGCTATCAGCTCCTAGATGACACCCAGTTCGGTTTCAGGAAAGGCCATGGGACAGAGACGGCATTGATAAAGGCCTCGGATGAGATTAGGACTATACTGGACCAGGGTGGGGCAGCGGTCCTAGTACTCTTAGATCTGTCCGCCGCCTTTGACACGGTCGATCACTCCATCTTGATCGACCGTGTCACATCCCTGGGTGTGACCCTTCGTGCCAGGGACCTTATTGCCTCCTTTTTGGCAAATCGCACCCAGGCAGTAAAACTAGGCACCTTTTACTCGCCAATATTTACCCTCCCGTGTGGGGTGCCACAGGGCTCCTCGCTAAGCCCCACATTATTTAATATATATGTGGCTGACTTGGCGAGAGTCATTAAAGCACAGGGTCTCCGTTTAACCACCTATGCGGATGACACACAATTGGTGTTGGCGATACACAAAGATGGACCAGCTGTGGCCGCAAGATTTCAGGAAGGAATGAGGACCATCAGTTCATGGATGTCAAGCAATTGCTTGAAGTTAAACTCGGACAAAACCGAGGTTATGACCTTCAGCAACCTTGCACCGGAATGGTCCTCCATCTGGTGGCCCAGTGAAATGGGACCACCACCGACCCCGGTTGCCAAGGTCAGAAACCTCGGCATTGTGTTCGATGAGAAGCTGTTGTTCAAACATCACGTGAACACGGTGGTCTCTTTATCTTTCTTCATGCTAAGGAAGATCAAAAAACTGCTGCCATATCTCCCTCCAGGAGCAGGGAAAACCTTGATTACCACTCTTGTTTTCTCAAAATTAGATTATGGTAACGCTCTTTTCCTTGGCACACATGAACAGATCCTATCCAAACTACAATCTGTGCAAAATGCAGCGGCCAGAATTCTGATTGATATCCCCAGCCGCCGCCCCACCTCCATGGCTATACGCCAGCTGCATTGGTTACGAGTTAAGAGTCATATAAAATTCAAGGCACTTTGTATCGCCTACAAAGCCATCCATGACTCTGGACCAAGGTTCCTTAAAGATGCTTTTCGTATTTATGTTCCGCAAAGATCTCTTCGTTCTGCGGGCACCTATCTTCTTGCTGTCCCGCGTACCAGAACCACCAGCTGGGGAGATAGACGCTTTTTGGTAGCCACCCCCAGGCTGTGGAACTCTCTTCCTTTGATCATCAAAACTAGTCCACCCCTCACTATCTTCCGCAAACTCCTGAAAACTTGGCTATTCGATCAATGATTCATAGGGTAGCTTCATCTCAGGAAGTCTGATCTGCGCCGAGACACCCTCGGGTATTTGCGCGCAATAAAAATCTCAAAAACATACACATAAACATAAAAGCATGGCTTTCATTTGTCTCAGAATACCAAACCGTATTAAAGAAACATCAGCAAAGGCCATTACGACGCCTCCCTGACTGTGCGAGTCGATGGAAATAATACTTGCATTTAACAAGTAACGCTGGAATTTACAGTGACAAGATATACGATGCCTGGAATCATCCCACAACAACCTTGATAATTCAGCATTAGGTAACTCCCATTTGAGAGCAGCCTGAACACCGGATTAATCACGGCAGCTGGGGGCCCTTTCAAATGACAGGACAAGATTTCAACTGAACCATTACAGGCCCCGTGAAGCATATTTTCCTCGCAAATGAGAGAACCACTCAAAGAATCCTTGCAGTCTGTACCGCTGAAAAACACTGCTGTGTCTCTGTTCCTGCATCTAAATCTATACAGTAATTCCCAAGATTCATGAATGAATTCCCTACCCATTACTTCATACCTGGTGGTGTTCTAGGCAATATTGAAACTGGAAAGTTGTTACTCGTAATGTTGTGTGGACATGGATTAACATTCTGTGGACGGTCACGGTGCCACGGTAAAAGGTAATTTGTCTAATTTTTCAATGCGCAACATTATATATTTCGCATTCCTTTGTACCATTGTTGTCTGTTTTTCCATCAAATTATATGCAGAGAACATAGACATACTGTTGATATATCTCCAGGACACACAACTAGAGCGCAAAGATTGTAGCGTCCAGCTTAATTACACAGTAGAACTTAACTGTGATCTTCTGTGTCGTAAGATGGACAGATCCTGTTCCGTTATATATACAGCAGAAGATGCAATGTTGCCTACTGAATACATTCTGGATATTAGTGTGGTCATGCCATTGTCAACCACAGCCAAAACATTTTCTAAGTTAATCCTGTCAATTTCACGCAATATCTCTGCAGCTTCCTGGTGAGAGATTTTCCAAATTTCATTGTAAGTGGCATATGGGAAATGTTTGGTACGACGTGGCTTAAGGGAACCTAGCAAAACATCCCTTAAATCCATGTCAAATGACAGTAGGGACAAGTGTTGTTTCACCCCGGACAGTGTTGAGGTTTTTAGCCAATCTGGGCTTAACTTCCTAACACTGTATATTGTCACCACCTCGGATGTTCTCGTTTTACATAGAGTAAATCCGGCCTATGGATTCTAAACCCTTTGGTGGCACCCCTGAATCTAGACACCTATTCGTGTCTACAGGCCAAACTAACCATCCCTTCTAATTGGAGTTTGTTGAATTGTATTAAATGCACTGCATATAGCTATTGAGTGTACCATCACCATTTTCTGTGTAATGTTGCCAACCACTCAAAGAGCGAACGCAAGGGAATAGTTAATGTGTTTTAATCCTTAATCTTGGTTAACCCAAAACAGGAGGTTTGTTGCACAGTGTCATTCAGGAAGATGATTTGTTGTGGCATGGTGAGCAAAAGAAGATGGAGTTAACACAGATCTCTTGACTGGGGGTGAATGTCTTGATTTGCTCTGCATTCTGTCCATCAATTGTGTGTCTTTTGCCTTCTCGCCCTAAGTTGGCCAGGTATGCCCAGATGTCGGTCCTGGGCTCACTGTGCCACTGTGAAGAGGGGTGAAACCCTGAAACCAGTCCTAGGATGCTTGTTTACGGTCCATGGAGGACCTGGTTTGGCAGTTCGGGCTGGACTGTTTCCATGAGACACAGGGTCAAGACTGATTTGCATATGGCCAGGTCTAAACTGGGGTGGCATGGTGAGCAAAAGAATGATAGATTTAAACCAGATCTCTTGACTGGGGATGAATGTCTTGATTTGTTCTGCATTCCGTCCATCAATTGCTTGTCTTTTGTTGTGGTATGAGGCATGCTCTAAATAGTGTCTCCATTCTCTGAACTTGCCAGTCCTTAGAACCCCAGACAGATTTTATGTCTATAGTGTCCTTCAATGAGTCGAAATCCTGTTCAGAAAGTTGGGCAATAAAGGATTAGAGTATATCTGTTTCGTGTTAGTGAGCATATTTTTCTTTGAAGATGTAGGTGCAAGCTTATAATAGTATGAGCACAAATCTAATGTATTAAACCCAGAAAAGAAAGCAAATTTTAGTGCAAACATTTTTGAACAACCTTTTGGTGGTTTCGGGCTATGTGCTCATTGGTGATATGTGAAAACATTATGTGGTGCACTTGTTTTATGCGGAAAGTGATGACTATAAATAATGTTGATAACAGTACATTGTGTCAAAACCAATATTACCATCAAACATTTCATTCTCTGTAAATGCTTCAGACAGTTCTAAATCGGACAGCATATTATTAACAGTTTCAAAATCCCAATCGTCAGAATATGTACGTGAGGTGATGATATCATTTAAAGAAATTTTGAATACATATACAGCCTGATTCATGTAGGCAATAGCGCTCGCAAAAGGGCCAGATTCTGAGAATCTGGCCCTTTGCGAGTGCGATTTTTGCATTTGGTATTCACAATCCCAAATGCAAAAATCGCTATTTAAGAATTCGCATATTTGCGAGGAATGGCATTTAAGGAATCTCTAATAGAGATTCCTCAAATGCTATTCATGACACATCAAGAAATAGCGATTTTGCACTTTTGGGGCCGCTATTTACCGAGAGGTCAGACCTGTCGGTAAATAGCAAAAACTCAGAAAAATGCTTTTAAAAGCATTTTTCTAAGTTGCATGTTGCACACACACATGTCCTTTGGACATGTGTGTGCGCAACACCTGTTCAAATGTGCATTTTAGGGGTGCTACAGGGCGTCCTTTGGACACCCCTGGCACCCTTAAAATCGCTATCTCATTTGCGAGTAGCAAATTGCTACTCGCAAATAAGGGATACTCCCCATTCATTCCTATGGGCCTCTTGGCCCATAGGAATGAATGGGGAGTTTTTGCGAGTAGCAATTTGCTACTCGCAAATAAAGAACATGTAGGAATCGCTATTTTATTAGCAATTCCTACATGAATGCCGTTTTGCGTGTCCTCAATAGCGAGTCGCTATGATTCGCTATTAGGGCCACGCAAAACGGCATGTACATGAATCAGGCTGATGAAACCTTATCCCAAATTATTCTGTCATGAACTGGAACTGCTGTAATGTTCACATAGGACAGGTCTCTCTGTTCACGATGAGATGATGTATGAGGTTTCAGTACCAAGTTCACATGTGATACTGCAGAGTGATATGAGAGATAGTGTCCATTCAGTAGTAAGAAAAGACAGTCACTAAACCTATCCAGAAAATGAGGAATAGTATTCCAGTTATTTTCCAGAGATGTAGCCTTGGTGACATTAGGTATGTATTTTTCAGAAAAATATAGAAATCATGAAGTTGTTTTTTGCAGAAAACTGGACCTGGCAGTGACTCAGGTTCATTTGGATCCAGAGAGAATGTGTCAAAATTGATGCAGTAGACAGATGCAGTTCGATCTATCTTTGGTAGCTCAGCAGGTTTTGATGAACTGGTAGCTGTCTCCTGTAGAGGCATATTGATGTTGATGTCGCCCATGGACCGAATTGATATCTGTGTTTCATTTGAGTTTTGTTGTTCAATTTCAATGGGGAACGAGTTCCATTTTGTTGTTGGTAGCTTTATTACTACATATAGAAAACTCCTAGAATGTTACAAGTCTTTCTGTCTGAACTTCGTGTATGGTAGCGAGAGGAGAACGGAGGCTACCAAAGGGCCCCATGAGGATCGGCTACATAGTGTGATTTGATCAGATCTATTGAGGCAAATCTCTTTTCCTTCTTGCCGGCAAGAGGCGTAAGAAGTACTGTTCTTGTTCCTTCGACAGCCAGGACAGGTACAGTAGGATAGCCCAAATTCTTTCTTGTCCACTATTTTTCCTCTGACCAGATCCCTGAATTTTGGGATCCAGACAGGTCTTGCCGTGACTGATTTGACTTCCCCAGTGGCAGTACATGTTACTTGCATGTTGATTTGTAGTGCCTGGAATTCATTAAGATCCTGTGAAACAGCCAAATGTTTGGTGATGTAAAAATCTTTTTCATCCACCACTGTGCTTTCATAATCGAGAACAGGTACCAACATTCTTGTCCCAAATAGGACTTCATAAGGAGTCACACCTCCTAAAGGAACTTCTTGGCATATTATTGAGTGCCCTCTGGACCCCGTATAGGTGATTATCCCAACTACCACCCAAACGTAAGACCCTTGCTTTTAGAGATTGCTTTAAGTCCAGTTTTTTCCTCTCTATGACTGAATTTCCCTCGGGATGGTACGGAGAGGAGTACAGCAGTGCTACACCCAAACCTCCCATGGCTTCCTTGTACGCCCTAGTGCCAAACATGGAGCCACGGTCATAATGTAAGCTGCCAACTGCATATGTCCCTATGAAGACTTGCAAATCTTTTAAAACTGTTCGAGCGTTAGTCAAGCACTGAAGCTAAACTCCCAGTAATCTAGAACATGAATCCACTGCCACCAAGATATACTTGTAAGCCCCATCAGATTGTAAGGGGCCGCAGTGGTCCAAATAGACACAAGTGAGAGGTCTGTCTGATATTAGTAATGGTGTTTGTGCCGGACATATTACAGTGGAACCCTTCATCTGCTGACGGATGTCGCACTTAAGAACAAATGCTTTTGTTTGTTTTGTTAAACCTAACCACCAATAGCGTTGTTTCAGCAGAGAAACTGTTGCGGAAACCGCTGCATGTGCAGAACCCAGACCCTCATATGCAGCTAGGATTAAATCTAACCTGTGATCCATGTTTGGTATTACTCTATCCCCCACTCCTGGAATTTGAACATACAGAATGTTTTGCATCTAACTTGTAGGAGTATTTGAGTGGAAAACCTGTTGGTAATACTGCACTGTTTATGATCGAAGCAATGACAGCCACCATTGTGCTTCCATCTTTTCTCGTCCTAGAACGAGTGAATGCAGCTACTGCAGCATTTCGTACTGCCCCCTTTGCGGCTTCTTCCAAATTCCTATCAACGTGAACTCATCACGTTGATTACTCAGCGTGTGTATCATGTGTGCTCTCTGCAAGGCTTTTTTCAATTCTGCCACTTGTTCCCATAGCATTTTGTACTTTATTGTGCAATCTTTCAAGTCTTTAAACCCATTTTGAACACAAAATTGAAGATACTCATTGTAAGACTGGACACAGTAAAGCGAATTGCACACTATAAGTGTGGGGAATTCTTGATCAGTTTGTATTAGTGCCACTGACAGGGCTTTTAATTCTGCTAGCTGTGCCGTGCGGTCTCCTAGAGACTGTGTCTTCGTACTGCTAGGATGGAACTTGCCATCCTGCATATGTCCCTTAACAATCATGCTGTATTGCTGTTTACTTCTAATGGCAGGCTGAGCAGAACCGTCAGTATAAATAATATATTCAGACTGATCTAGAGGCATAATTTCATTCGTGAGAGGATATTCTTGTTCATATTGCAGGAATGCTTGCATTTTTAGTGTAGAATCAAATTTGTAGTCTACATATGTTGCAGTGAGAGAATTAGCCCTTTATAGTCCTTTAGCATTTGGAACATTTGCCTTTGTAAGAGCCTCTAAGGCCAGTACTGGAGTTCCCCTGTGCCAGTTCTCTTTCTCTTTCTCTTACTACAGCAGTCTGTACTGCTGTCAGAAATTTTTCTGTAGAAGCAAAAAGCATTTTGGCGTTTGCGTACCAGTGTGATTTGTATGCTATGGGTACTGTTTTGCCTTCACTGAAGGTTTGGTAAGTGTACCCTGATTGACCCGCGATTACACGGATCACAAGATTTGTGGTATTTACACATGTGTGTAGGTGTTTTAAAGTTATCATGTCAGCTTGAACATAACAAAGTATATCTGTGTGTTCCTGTGTCAAATGTCTAATTGAAAAATCAGGTCTGATTAAATCGTAGAAAGGTTTTACTTTTTCTGTGTAATCCAATATGTATGTGCTGCCAAAATTCAGGAATCCTAATATAGCTTATAAATATGTCAGGGATTTTGAAGGTTGAAGCAGCGAACACTTTTCTAAAAAGTTAGCTGCTAGGCCTTTCCCTTCACTTGAAATCTCATTTCCCAAAAATGGGATGTTGATTTGATTTTTTAAAGTTGAATTTGTAGCACTTCGAGGAGAACCCCAAAATTATTTTGCTCACCTTAGTCAAATGATCCATTAAATCATCATTCGTCATATAAATATCATCTACATAGGACAATGCCTCCTAATCCAAATTTTTAAGTAACTCAATTACCCCAGCTGTGAACAACCCAGGGCTATTCTTATACCCTTGCAGCACCCTACAGAATTGACGCTGAGAACAGAGCACTGAAAATGCTGTCAAATATCTGCTTTGAGGTGCTTTATATTGGCAGAAAATTCTAATTGAGATTCTAGTGTTGTTTTTTTTCACAATGTTATTCATTAATGTGGCACTGTGTGCATTCTGTACTGCAAATGTCTTGTGCATGAGTTCAGATATCTGTAGTCTAAAACTAGACAGCATGAATTATCAGGTTTCATTACAGGAAACGAAGGATTATTCATTGAAGAGGTGCAAGTTTCGATTACACGTTGGAATTCAAGTTGATCTAAGATCTCCCTGACTTGCTTTTTTGCTTCTTGTTTTATTGGGTACTGTCTCTGTGAGGTTAAAGTTGTTTTTACTGGGATTACATGGTGAGGTAACTCAGCATCCCACCCCACATGGTTGCGATATAATGCTGGAGCAAGTGCTACGCCCACTCCTGCACATATGAATGTTTTAAGTATACTGGAACAAGGTCGGAAAAAGCGGGTAATATTACAGTTTCTCCTTTGGGCACTCCATAACAATCTCAGGTGGCCAATCCTTTTCAGCCAAAAGGATGTCATAGGCAAAAAGTTTATTTGAAATGATATCTCATGTAACTAATGTAGGACACTTACCCTTGCATCAGGTGTATCCACCGTGATGTGTTCATTCAACTTCACTGTCACCAGAAATTCCATCAGGTTCTGGCCAGCTATTGTTGCTTCTGCTGCACTGTCTAGCATCACCAGAGCCCATTCAATGTTCAGAAGTTGAGTCCTCAGTATCCTTGGCATGTCTAACTTTAAGACTGGCTACCTTCTTCTTTTTAAATTGAGGTTTTGATTTTGGTTTATCTTCTTTTTTGATATTATAGTTAGAAGTACGATGTGTATCTCTAGACTTTGTCCGTTCTTCTTGTCTGTGTTCTGACCGTCCTTCCCTCTCAGAGTTTTTTTGATGAACCCTGAAAGGAATGAGAGGAACGTGTATCAGTATCCTGATACCTGTCAGGTTTCTTAATGGTATCATGATTCCTAAGGTTGTAACTCCTTTCGGAGGGCTCCTGTTGAAGAGACCTCCCCGCTCGACTGTGATCTGTTCTCTCTATGTTTTAGTTTTTTATCATCCCATTTCTTCTTGGAAGAATCAGGTGCTTGCTTGGTGTTATCCTTTTCAGGTCCACCCAGTGGTTGAGGTTTTGTTGCTCTAGCTCCCAAACTATCATCACCTAATTTAGCATAGGTATCTTCGATAATTTTAGGTAATTCATGCTCCTGTTATAAAGGAGTGAAATCCCTCAGGCGTTGGCGTATTGTCACTGCTGCTGCCTCTCCTTTTATGTTTGCTAATATAATAGTTGATACCTGGGAAAAATCTGCCAACAATGTTATCCCTACGTCCAGAGCAGGTTGTGCTTCATACTCATTCTGTATTTGTATTAATACATCTGGTATTACTGCTATTGAGGGGATACCACGAGTTCTGGTATAGCAGCGAAAATTGTACCCCAAGAGGTACAATCCTCTATCTGGGGAGCTATCCGCATTGGCAAGCACATTGCTAGCATTCTGTGTTTTTCTTGAGGGCTTGTGTGTGGAAACACTGCCTCTAACTGTTTTATTTTCTGAACTATCCAGAATAGCATTTGTTCATGTTTCGTGGGCTGTAATACTGCATGTAGCAAATGTGGAGTTATTTTAGTAGTAGATCCCTGAATTTGTCCTGCTTTTGTGGCCCTGGTTGGCTGAAGTGTGAGTGTTCTTATCACAAACTGCGTCAGGTTTCCGTAAAGTTTGATTATTTCTTTGTGTAGTGGATGAAAGTCTGCTACTGGCATTGTGTCAATGTCTGGATGCCGTGTATAAACCATTAGGACTGACCAAGTCGTTCTGTTTCTACCGAGCAGACCGAGTCTTACTTTATCTTATGTGTGTGGGAGGGCGCCTTTAAACCAGTTTATATGCTCTTAATAGGTGACCGTAACTTCAATGTCTTTGTATGGACAATATTCCCCTGGTGTTCAATCTTTGGTGTAAGAATGAAATGTGTTTGTGCGTGCATCTGCTGGTGGGAATTTAACCCATGAATAGAATACCTCAGTTCTATATGATTCATGTGCCTCAATCATGAAAGTTACTGTCCCACCCCTAGCTGTGACTCCATAGTCTGCTAACATTAAGGTAAGGGCAGTTGTGAAATTTTCTGAAAGTTTATTTCGCCTTCTTGTTCTCCTTCCTCCACTGGCACAACAAGATCTTCGTCAGCAATTGTGTTGAAAAAGTTTCAAGGAAACTGAGTTAAGGTTTTATGGACAATAGGAACTGTTTGACCTTCAAGCTTGAATACACCTACAACCACTACATAGGATATGCCTACTCAGCTGCGACTGATTTTTCCCTTCCCACTCCAGATGTCTAAGGGTAAATGTGAGTGATATAGTCAGATTTGATGTTATATAAGTACCAAACCAACATTGGCAGCACCATGTTGTGTAGTTCCTATAAACCTATATAGGACCTGTATGTTTAGACAACATAGACTGTGAGATTGGTGTCCAGACTGATTCCAGACACCCCTAGAGGGTATGTTCGCCTGTATACCAGCTAGCTCACAGTGCCACTGTTAGCTCCTCTTACCATGGAGAGAATAGTTCTTGGCAACTATAAAACATGACAACTCCGTCCCATCAGGGATCATAGAGACAGTACAGTACTTTTCGCTAAGTCACTCATGCTCACTTTGTCTCAGAGAATTACACAGAATAAACGATGGGGACATTTTTCAATAAGCATTTATTGATCCAGAGTCATTCCAGTATAAACTAGGTGTGCTGTAACAACCATAACACATAAACAGATCAAAATAATTATAAGCACAAATAGAGTAAAAGGATGGTAGATTCCTACCATACTGCTAAAAAAATGAATATATGCAAGCTTATAAATACATGACAATAATAATGTGTACTCCTACGATGCAACCCTAACTAGATACACCTTAGTGTACCTAGCAAGTATGTAGGTGTAGAGCCAAGAATCCCCCTAGGCTGAAGCCAACCCCATTACCTGAAGTGAGACACTGTGGGACCTCATCTTGGTCTTGAGGTGGACACCCTGCGAGAGATGTCAGACCACTGTGAGCTGGAGTGTCTGCGTGCAGGAACTTCAGGGTCTTGAGTCAGTGTGTCAGAATGGAAGTCTTTTTCCTCTGCTGCCCCAGCAAAGATATGGTTTATACATACCCAAAAGGTACCCTCAGAGGTTCTACCTTGCTGTGTCATGGCAACCGAGGATGACGAAAGAGATGACCCGTATACATAGTTATTATGCAGAAGATGGTAATCCTGCTGTGATTCTGAGAATCCTCATGCATATTAAATAAGGCTATTTTTCTGGTAAAACCACACAACATTTATACAGTACCATAACTAGGTAAAAGGTCAATACCAAAAACCGTTATGTAGTAAAATGGCCGGGAAAATATAGGTGAAAGGTTAGGTGACTACTCAGGCCTATATTGGGGTACATTACAAAACATAACATAGGGCTTCTGAAAAAAATGAAAGGTCAAGTAAGGGGACAGAGTATGCTCATCCTGACCGGCAGGGACATGTGGGGGGAACGAGGTATGAAAAGGCTGCTCCAAGTGGCTAGAGAAGGCCACCAGCAGAAAAAGGACAGTTAAAGTGTCCAAAATGTCCCACGTGAGTTCAAGAAAGCTGAGCAAGAAGCTGGGTCCTCCCTGGAGACCAGCCAGATATGGAGTGATTAGCTCCCAGAGTTCTAGAGGACCAAGTCCCCTGGGGTCACGTCAAGGTGTTAAAAAGAATTATAGACTCAAGGAGAGGGCGTGAGTGGAGCCCCATCCACCCAAGTCCATTAACTCCCAAAGCCCCATCATCCCGGGAGCCAATGAGCGCCACTGCTCTCTTACAATATCTATTCCCCGTGGTCCCCATCTCCCCGGAGACCAACAATGACATCTGGAGGATACTCCTCCCACTCCTGTGCCTTTGTCTGGGATGCAGGCTCAACCAGCCTATAGTCTACCACATGTGGGAAGAGTGCTTTGATCCTGCTTCCACCAGCAGTCAGCACAAGCAGGGGCAGGGAAGGATGCAGGCTTTCATGCTTAATGTATGTGGGGAGATGGCAGGGGCCACTGGGGCTTTGGGGGTCCCCCGAAGTCCACAATGAAAAACAGTGCTGTGGCTGCCAAAGGTAAGACCAAGGCACCCATTTAATACAAATTTAAAAAAGCATTTTCCCCACGTAGTCTGGCAGCATCAAAAGGTCACTGTGTGGATCGGCTCAGCGGAATATGAATATTCTGCTTATGGTGCCCCTCAGAGGGCAAGGACAGCTCAAGCATGTTCCTAAATGCTAGCAGGCTGTCAGAAGTGCAGCAGTAACCACAGGCGCCCCACTAAGGTTTTGTTTTTTAAGTCACCCAACATCTCCAAGGGGGTTTAATTAGAGACCCTAGGAGAGTTTTTACACATTGTCAAGCACAGCTAGAGCTTTGGCTTTTGCACAGAGGCTCTGTCATGTGGGTGCTCTGTTGGTGGGTCCTAAGGCTGTGCTTGTAGCCTGTTAAAAGTTAAATACAAAAAGACTTATGCTCATATTTTTGACAGTGATGTTTTATATGTCACAATAAATGAAATAAAAATGTTTCTCTCAAATGTCATAAGGTTAAAGTTGAGCAATTGCAAGGTGGTATCATCCCCTAGTGCTTTTAAAGATGTTGCATTGGTTTGTTATTGTATAGTTCTGCTTTGATGAATGTTGTGACACTCTGACAAAGCCAAAAGTTTAGCCTTTTTGTTAACTACACCCCATTATATTGTGTCTAGTGTGTATGGGTGTACCATGGTGTTACGGTTCAGTGCTCGCCTGGGGTGGGAACTGTTAGGAGGGTGTCACTATAGGTAGTTCCACCTGCCTAAGTATACATATATGAAAATGAAAGCAGAGTATTAAGTAGTGTACCCCAAATGTCCTTCTGAGGGCTGTTTCAAATGTGCATACTCTGCTCGTTCTGCCACAGAGAGCGACTTGTTCCTAAATGTTTGCTGGGTTGCCCTGAGTGCAACAGTTCCCACAGGATCCCCACGAACCTTTTTTTAAAGTCACCCTAAGCCTCCCAGGGGGTTCAATGAGTGATCATGTGAGACTTTTCATCAGTTCCATGTAAAGCTTAGGCTTTTGCTCAGAAACGCGGAGACCGCTTTTGGTGGATCCTACGACTACATTTGCTGTCTGTTGAATATGACAGAAAGGCTTGTGCATACATTTTAATGAAATTGCAATGCTTTATTCACATTGACAATATTGACAGATCATTTATATACCTTAATAATGGTCATAAGTATCTTTCATCAATTATCACTCATTTAAAAGTGAGTCATTACATCTTCTCTTGAATGTCATTGTGAGATGGTGTAATTCCTAGCAGTTCTTTTTTTTTACATATATTTTATTGCACAATCCATAGCATATAGATAAATATACATAGTAATGCCATGAATATTTCTTCAAATAAACATCATAAGACAAAAGAGACAACAGCCCAGCAGCGAGAAAAAAAATTCCCATGATCTAAACAATTAACTCATATGTTCAATCATTAGAGCCTATATCTGAGTACCAAGTTTTTGTATCTTTGGTGATTTCAACCAATAAAAGCTATATTCGAGATTAAAAATAGTACAGAATTTAGCTCTCCACATCTCAAACGAGGGGGCCTCCTTTTGTAACCGACATGAGGCTAGGCAACCGAGATACAGCAATAGCAACAAACAACATATACCTAAACTTATATACCGGTTGGTCAATTTGGAGATTACCCCCAATCCCCAGTAACATAACTTCTTTTGTTATATGTATTGGTATCCCTGTGAATTCGGACAAGAACAAATCTATATGCAGTTTAAATTGTGAAAGCGAGATGCATTCATAAAACACATGCACAATGTCAGCTATATCTATGCTGCATCTGAAACACTTCCCATCATTAATTCCACCCCACTTCATCATCCTCTTTGGGGTATGATATAAATTGAATAAAGTCTTGAAGTGTTGTTTTTTCAGATTTGCTGACATTAGAATCGTCCCTGCGGTATCAATAGATCTTTGCCTATACCCTCCTTCCTGCCCGAGTAGCTCACTCCATTTACCAATCTTGCACAGCCAGATCGTCTGACTGCGCCTCAATTATCATGGCATATAGTGTCCCTATCCATGCCCTTTTTCTAATTGCATCAACTATCAGAACCATATGTATTCCCTCATACATATTGTGTTTAAATAGGAAATCATGAATTTACTGATATTTAAAGAATTCATTTTGTTGAAATCCGTATTTATCAACTAGCCCTGAGAATGAGGCTAATATTATCCCCTCAAATAGATCTCCTAATTGTTTAATCCCCTTAGCCCTCCAACCATCCATCCTATGGTCCCGGAATATAGCAGGGAATTTTAATGTTGAGTTTAATGGTGTATAGTAGCTACTCTGCGGGATATCTAGATTTTTTCGTACCCACTTCCACACCTTATATACTGCAATCAATACCTTTCATCTTGTTTTTTTTAAATAACTTGGCTCACAAATTTTACTAAGCAGTTTCTAGCTTCTGCCCCTAACAACAGCTGATATATAGATGATGCTTCAGCAGCCAATACATCCTCCCCTTTCAACAAAATCTGCATATTCTGCAATAAGCATACATAATAATAAACGGAAACTGGAAACTGACCACCCCCCTGTTGTATGGAAACATCATATATTTAAACGCTCGCCTTGATTTCCTTTGTACCCATATACATTTATCACATATGGATTGTACCTTCTGCAATTGCTTTTTAGGTAATTCAAGCAGTACCACCCTAAAATAATAAAAAAAAATGTGGGGAGAACAATCATCTTAAGTACATTGCATCTCCCAACCATCGTAAGGTGAAGACATTCCAACCGGTCCAGCTGCTGTTTAACCCCAGAGACTATACTGCTCCAATTCACCTCTATCAAATGTTGCAAGGACATTCGTATTTTAATGCCTAAATATCTGGCTTCATCGGTTACTCGATTCTCACCCGGACAGGCCATATTGGTACACCCAATCTGTGTTTTAGTCAAATTTAATTTGTAGCCAGAGACTGCCCCAAACCTTCAGACAATCCTTCAATCTCAATTATTGCCTGAGCTGGATCTGCCGAGGGCACGGCAATGTCATCTGCATAGGCTAAGACACGCACCTGAAACTGCCCACAGCTCATAGATCTAATACGTTTGCTTTGTTCTAACATAATCAAAAATGGATTGATATACATAGTGAATAGCAACAGAGAACAAGGACATCCCTGTCTTGTTCCTCTGCTAATTAAAACTTGGGGTGATTCCCTGCCCATCACGCAAATCCTCACTTGTGGTGTTTTATACATACTTTAATAGCCCTAATATATCCCTGCCCAAATCCAATCTTCCCCATAATGCTCCATAAAAAGCCCAGGAAACGCGATCAAGCGCTTTTTCCGCATCAAGAAAGATCAGCCCCAGCCTTCTATGAGGAGCGTTAGCATAGTCTATAAGAGTAACCACTCTATTTATATTATTAGTCGTGCTTCTTCAGGTATGACCCCATGCTGAAACGAGATACCAAAGGTGTAATTTCTCACGCCAACCTGTTAGCTAATATCTTCGCATACATTTTACCATCTGCATTTAACAGAGAGATAGGTCTATAGTCTCCAGGCATGTTTGGGGGCTTCTCCTTCCTTTTGAACACCACTATATTAGCCTCGTCCCAAGATGGAGGTAGATTCCCAGCTTGAGCTTCTTGAAAAGTATTCAGCATATCTGTTTTTAATACTTGAAAAAGCATGCGATATACCTCAAGCTGTAGTTTATCTGGACCTGCTGCTTTACCATTCGTAAGCGACCCTATTGCCTCTTACAACTCTTCTATTGTTATTATCTCATCCAATTTCACTTGGTCCTCTAAACTTAACCCACTCAAATCCAGCTGTTGACAAAGGTTCTCTATCTCATATTGATCTATATCACTCTGCGTATTCAATTTTTGCTAAAATTCATGAAACACCCCCGCAATTCCCCCTACTGTTTCAACCGAATTCCCAGCTGCATCCTGCATGGCAAGTACTTTCTGTACAGACTGCTTTACTCTAAGCCTCTGTGCCAGGCATCGACCCGTAACTTTGCCATATTCATATCTGTCCTGTTTATAAATGTTATATTGGTAGGCAATTTCCTTACACCATATCGCATTTATTTTAACTTTACAGCATGCTTTCTTGGTATTAATATCCCTACCTTCTAAACCCTGTGTAAGCACCTCTATCAACTCTTGTTCTGCCTTCCTTAAATCCCCCAATGGTTGTTGTATCAGAATTTGTCTTTGTTTCTGTTTGACCAATCCAAAACTAAGTGCCTCTCCATGAATTCCAGCTTTGAGAGTGCCCCATACTATAGGATTAGAAGAGGATCCCCTGTTCACCTCCAGGAATTGTTCAGCCCAATTAAGCATATGATCAATGAAATCTTTATCCATTAACAATTTCCCATTGAACGTGAATGTCCTCCTAACCTTTGCCTGCCTTAAGCTATATATATATCTAGCAATAATGGGCCATGATCTGCCGTTATCCTAGGCCATACCTGCATTTTTGCTTCAACAATGTAGGCTTGGGCATAAATACATAATCCAGTCTCACTAATTTATGATGAGGATATGAATAGAAAGTAAAACCTGGATCAACATCATATGAAGACCTCCACACATCTACTTACCCATGGTTAGCAATTGTTCTAAAGCTCTAAAAACCTTGTGTTTTCGATCCCTTTATATTTGACAATGTTATCATCAAAACCTTGCCCATCCATATGTATATGGAAGTCCCCACACAGGATCAAGGGGTAGGCCACAGGGCCAGTTCTACGTTTAAGCTCTCCAATATAGCAGCTTCATCAAAGTGTGACCCATAGACAGTATATATTGTACACTTAGTCCCTCCCACTATACATTCAGTAATCGCCCATCTTCCACAGTTGTCTGACATTATCCTTCCTGTCCCAGTGATCCCACCACGCGTTAAAATAGCCACTCTACTACTAATAAAAGTCTGCCTGGTCGCAGCCAGAAGTGTATATCCCAACTCTTCTAGTACACTACTCTTTACCAAGGTATATGGGTCTCTTGAATAAACAAGATGTCCGGTTTCATTAATCGCAATTCTGCAGCTACCCTTCGCATTAATATTATTCAGGCCACATACATTAAATTAACATATACGTACCCCATTAGCCACTATTCAACCCTTATATCTTGCCTAAATTACATAGTTCCCTGCCTATCCTGAAATCCCAGAATTATAAATCTTTTATTTTGCTCAACAATATTCTGCAAAGGATTGTTTTTTTTTTTTTAACCCCCTCCCACTTACTCTTCCCTTCCCCGTGCCCCCAGATCTCCCACTCGACACCCCCATGCCTCCCACTATCCCAAAACTCTCCCCCCTTTCCCCAATTCACAGGCATTAGGGCTCACAGCCCTTGTGATGGAATGTGAGTGTACCACCCCGTGTTTGCCCGTCCCCCACTTCATACCAGTTTTGTTTTCATTAATACAGACTCTTCTGAGAGACACTTATTGCTAAGCCATGAATCTCTTCACAATGACTGCAGACACTCTCTTGCTTGAACCTCTCAAAGGAAAAATCGTGTTTGCCCCTTACAAACAACCTTAAGAGTGGCAGGGTTTAGAAAAAAGATTTGTGCCCCCTTAGCCTCAAAGGGAGTAATCAGTTGGCGTAAGTGCCACCTTTTCTCTACCGTTCAGTAACCGTAATTCGGTTCGAACAAAAAATAGTGTTCCCTTTCCCATCCTCTTCTTATTCGGTCGTGCCAAATCATATAACGTCTGACGAGCCAAAAAATTGTTCAAAGAGATCACGCTCGCCCTTGGTCTCAGTTCGGTTTGCCCTCCTTGCCCTCCTTGCCCTCCTTGCGCTACTCTGCCTGAATGGCAATCTATGTGTATGTGCCCTTTGCACTTCCACAGCCCAGTTCCACTTCTTCAGTTCAGGAAAGCTTCCTCAAATTATTGAACCACAAATTTGCGAACATCTTGCCCCTAAATCCCCTCAGGCACTCCCAAAATTCTAAGATTGTTTCTGCGAAGCCTATTTTCCAAATCAATGAGTTTTGCCAGCACATCGTCCTTATTAGCGTTTATAGCCTCTGTGATTACCTTCTGTGCTTCCATTTGATCTTCGAGTATTGAAATTCATGTCTCAGCTTCTGCCATTCGATCTGTGAAGTCATTGCATGTTTTAGCTAGTCTGCTAACAGTGTTTTGAAGATTACGACAAGCCATAAGGGCTTTCAAACTCTCTGAGCGTGTTTCCATCCTATGATCTGACAAACATCTATAGATTGACTCCAGCGAGATTTCATCCTGTGGTTTTTCCATCACCCCACCCGTTGCTTGGTCAGAAAGATTAATACCATTTGGGGTCATCTCACCCGAGGAGGAGAAATCCCACTGAGGAAAGTTCATTGCCTCTGCTGCAGTCCCTCTTTCCTTGGTTACATTTTGTTTGCACACAGTAAGCAATTCTGTATGCTCTGAATTTCCTTCCTCCTGAGCAACACTATTCGAATCACTGCCAAAGCTTATTAATGACCCTCGCAGGGAGTCAATTTTATGGGCTAGATCGCCCTTGTCATCAGACATATCCGAAGGTTCAGAAAGGGAAAAGAACTTCTCTGCTGAGTCACTTTCCTTGCTGGTAACATCTATCCTATCACCATTTACTCCAGCATTTGGGTCTGTTATTTCTAGTAGTCCGTTATCCTCATTATCACCTACTGTTACTCCCATATCAGTAGCACTATCAATAACATATTGTTTCTTATTACTTATTACTTGTTCCTCCAGTGTACTGTTAGCCCCCTGTGGCAAATTTATTTTTTTCCTGGTTGCAGCCTGGAATATCTGTGGAACTTTCCTAATCATCGGTTCTTGCTCATTGCCTTGAAAATTATTGTCCAAAACACCTCCTCCTGTAGCTTCTCTAACATTGCGCCCCACTAGCGCTGCTCTAGTCCCCACCAAGGCTTCACCTGCATCTTTGTTTTACGACCATGGGCTGCTTTAGGCACCACCAATTCACCACCGTTCCCCGCCGGCAAGCAGTACTCTAGTCGGTCCGCAGCTTCCACAGGTGCACGCCACAGGTGAGCATGCCTTACCCTGCAGCATGAAACTTAATCCAGCGTGTCTTACAAACCACCATGCTGAGAAGTTGAGAGGTTCCCTCGATGCTTCTCTGTTACTTTGTTTCTCTTCTTCGATTTTTAACTGCAATCCTTCATAGCATTTTAATTTTCGTCTGCATACCCTACTCCAGCTTCTCGACCCTTTATACGCTTCAATGTGGAGTATAGGTGAACATCATAGGAGCCACTCACACACATGTGCACCCTGTAATCTTGAGTGTAGCATACGTGGGGCGCATCATGGTCTTAGGTTTCAGAGCTCACTCTGGGTTTGGGCAGTAGAAGAGTGTCACTATAGATACGTCCACCTGCCTGCTTGTACATATTTGTAAATTAATGCATAATATTAAAGAGTATGTACATAATGAAGTTATTTTTCATTTTTCTAATTAAAAACACTGGCTGGCCAATGATTTATTGGGTGTTCATCATTGTATACCTGCAGACTGGGGTAATAGCCACACCATCTTCTCTAAGTAGGTCTTGGACTGCTCTGCCATGATAGAGTTACATAGTCAAGTGCTACAATGGAGTACTTGGTACCCAGTAGACAGAATGTTGTATATGTATTACTTTAGAAGGATTCACATCTTTTGCAACTATTAATCAACTTTCATACATTGGTGTGGGTTGTGAACCCAAGGGGATGAGTTCGGGACATGGCTGAAGGTCAGTCAGGTCCTGCGCCCAATGCCTGCTGTGCGCGGTCAAAGATTGTTTGCAACAGGGCCTTGGACACACAAGGTGGTTACGCATATTCTCAACTTAGAAAATGATCAATAAATCACAGAAATTCTCAATAAAAACAAATGATAGGCTGACATTATAGTTAGGATTGATAATAAGATCTTACAGAAAATGACTGAATAAAACAAGAGTTAAAGTGATGTTGTAGTTAGGTGTTGCAAAGAGATAAGAAATAACATTTAAAAACTGTAAAACAAGTTATAGTTTAGTGAACTAACTTGTGCCCCTGTCATGCACTGCTTATGATTCACAAATTACAGCATTCATGATATGTTAGCCGACATCATTAATGGCACCGCTATGTAAAACACATGAAAGTCAGTGATAATATTATTGAATTTACAGACAGTTCAACTAGTCCATGTGTATGGGAGCACACATCCAAGCCGTTATAATTATGCATTTACCAGTGAGTTTCGGGGACATCAGTTAAAACCGCTAGCACGAATGTCACTAAAGAGCAAGGGGGCTCAGTTCCACTTATTTAATTTATAGTTTGTAGTCCCTATGTAGTAGCAGACAATCCCAGGAAACTGGAGGTTGTCACTGCCATTGACCAGTCACTAGGGGGAGGGGTGCATCAGATCTGCTGGGCTTGTCATCCAGGAGAAGAATGCATTTTAAATGGGTTGGCCCGTGATGTTCTCTCATTGAGCATTGAAGCCATTGAAACAACACTCAATCCGCCTTAATTTGTCAGTGAATTTCTTAGCCAAGCTGTACACGAGTTACATAGGTTCTTGCCTCCTGCCAGTGAGCTTGAAACATATAAATGGGGTGCCGCTCGCAGCTGGGACTCTGTTGTTGACGCCGTGAGGGGACTACTAGGACCAGCAGCCCCGTGATCCAGCCCACTTTTGCCCACTTGTCCCTGCGCTATTTAACGGCTCGTGGTCCCCACTCCGCGGGACGCGCGCGGACGAAGCCCAGGCCAAAGCTGACAACGATTTTTATCTTTTTAAAGCATCATCGTATTTCTGCACTACCGCTTTACAGCGCTGTTGCATTTTTTACTTTTTACCACCTCTGCTGAGGTTAATCCTTCTTTAGATCTTACCCGCACATTAAAAGTTTGTTCACCCCGCATTAGCGGGATTTAGGTCGATTTAGGGCTTACTTGCATCGCGTTGCGGCGACTTGGCCGCCATCTTGGGTGTGGGAACCAGGAAGGTGCCAATTTCCAGGCGCCATCTTGGTCGCGGGTCCAGAGGTTGCCTCCTAGGACTCCCGCGTTCAACGGCGTATATAATGCAGAACACCCAAGCGCGCCAGAGGCAAGCCCGTTTGCGCCCGTTCGCGCACAGGTCGCGACCAGCGCCAGCCACGCTGCCAAGTCGCCCCCCGCCCGGTATGTCTATACCAGGGAAGAGTTCATCCAGGTAGGCCAACAACCTAGTCTGAGCAGCCAGTCGTGAACAATCAGTAGCAGCCCTAGGGTGCTATCCTGTGGTCTGCTCAAAGTCAGGTCGCTATGTAAACATCATGTAGAAATCAATCAATCAATCAATCAATCATGCCATTTGTATAGCGCACTACTCACCCGGGAGGGTCTCAAGGCGCTTGGGGGGAGGGGTATGCTACTGCTCGAACAGCCAGGTCTTGAGTTGTTTCCTGAAGGCGAGATGGTCCTGGGTCAGCCGAAGGTGGATGGGGAGGGAGTTCCAAGTCTTGGCAGCCAGGTAAGAGAAGGATCTTCCTCCGGCGGTGGCTCTTCGGATGCGTGGTACGGCTGCGAGGGCGAGGCTGGTGGACCGTAGCTGGCGGGTGGGCGTGTAGAAGGTCAGGCGGTCGTTGAGGTACTTGGGGCCCAGGTCGTGGAGAGACTTGTGTGCGTGGGTGAGAAGCCGGAACGTGATCCTCTTGTCGACGGGGAGCCAGTGCAGGTTCCTCAGGTGGCTGGAGATGTGGCTGCGTCGGGGGACATCCAGGATGAGTCGGGGCGGAGGCGTTCTGGATGCGCTGGAGTCTTTTCTGTAGCTTGGCTGTGGTTCCGGCGTAGGGGGCGTTTCCGTAGTCCAGTCGGCTGGTGACGAGTGCCTGGGTGACAGTCTTCCTGGTCTCGGTCGGGATCCAGCGGAAGATCTTGCGAAGCATACGCAGGGTGTTGAAGCACGATGAGGAGACGGCGTTGACTTGTCTGGTCATCGAGAGGGAGGGGTCCAGGATGAAGCCCAGGTTGCGTGCGTGGTCGGTTGGCTTGGGTGCGGTGCCCAGGGCTGGGGGCCACCAGGAGTCGTCCCAGGCGGAGGGCGAAGATCCCAGGAGGAGGACTTCCGTCTTGTCCGAGTTCAGTTTCCGGCGGCTGTCCTTCATCCACTCGGCGACGTCTTTCATCCCTTCGTGTAGGCAGGTTCTGGCGGTGTCGGGGTCTCTGGTGAGGGAGAGGATCAGCTGGGTGTCGTCGGCGTAAGAGATGATGTTGAGGTTGTGCTGGGGTGCGATGGCTGCGAGAGGTTTCATGTAGATGTTGAAGAGGGTGGGGCTGAGTGAAGATCCTTGCGGGACGCCGCAGATGACTTCGGTGGCCTCGGAGCGAAACAGGGGGAGGCGGACTCTTTGTGTTCTTCCGGCGAGTAACGAGATGATCCACTCCAGTGCCTTCTCTTGGATACCGATGTTGCTGAGGCGCTGGACTAGGGTGCGGTGGCAGACCGTGTCGAACGCAGCGGAGAGGTCCAGGAGGATGAGGGCCACTGTTTCCCCCTTGTCGAGCAGGGTCCGGATGTCGTCGGTGGCTGCGATGAGGGCGGTCTCGGTGCTGTGGTTGGCTCTGAAGCCGGACTGCGAGGGGTCGAGGGATCCGTTCGTCTCGAGGAAGGCGGTCAGCTGTCTGTTGACGATCTTCTCGATGACTTTAGCAGGAAAAGGGAGGAGCGAGATGGGGCGGAAGTTTTTGAGATCGGTGGGGTCTGCTGTAGGTTTCTTCAGGAGGGCGCTGATCTCGGCGTGCTTCCAGCTCTCCGGGAAGGTGGCGGTGTTGAAGGAGGCGTTGATGATGTTCCGGAGTTGGGGTGCGATGGTGGAGTCGGCCTTGTTGAAGACGTGGTGTGGGCAGGGGTCGGTCGGTGATCCAGAGTGGATGGTGTTCATCGTGCGGGCTGTGTCTTCGGTGGTCACCGTGGTCCAGGTGCGAAGGGTGGCGGTGGGGGGCGTTGGTTCGACGGTTGGGTGCGTGGGTGGGGCGCCGAAGCTGTTCTGGATGTCGGCGATCTTGCGGTGGAAGAACAAGGCGAGGGAGTCGCAGAGGTCTTGTGACGGAGTGATGTCGTTGGTGCCGGTGCTGGGGTTGGAGAACTCCTTGACGATAGTGAAGAGCTCTTTGCTGTCGGGGGCATTGTTGTCCAGTCGTTCCTTCAGGGATTTCTTCTTGGTGGTGCGGATGAGCTGGTGGTGCTTGCGGGTAGCATGTTTGAGGGCGGTCATGTTGTCGGTGGTCCGGTCGAGGAGCCAGGTTTTCTCGAGGGTGCGGCAGGTCTTCTTGGAGTCCTTGAGGTCGTCGGTGAACCAGGATGACTTCTTGCTTCTGGGTCTGCTGGGAGGGTTCTTTAGTGGCGCAAGGTCATCGGCGCAGGCGGTCAGCCACTGTGTGAAGTTGCGGGCTGCTTCGTTGGGGTCCGTTGTGTAGGCGGGTGGGCTCTGGCTGAGGGAGGTGGTGAGCTGGTCTGCGGTGATCTTGCTCCAATTCCTGTGAGGTACCTGTTGCGGGTGGTGGTGGGTCGTGGATATTTTGAAGCTGAAGTGGACGCAGCTGTGGTCGGTCCAGTGGAGTCCGGTGGCGTGGCTGAAGGTGATGTACTTCCTGGAAGAGAAGACGGGATCAAGCGTGTGGCCGGCATAGTGGGTGGGGGTGTTGACCAGTTGCTTGAGTCCGAGGTTGGCGAGGTTTTCCAGCAGGGCGGTGGTGTTGCGGTCCTTGTTGTTCTCCAGGTGGAAGTTGAGGTCCCCGAGGAGGATGTAGTCGGTGGAGGGGAGGGCGTGCGGGCTGATGAAGTCTGTGATGTCTTCGCTGAATTGTGTGCGTGGTCCCGGGGGTCTGTAGACGAGGGTGCCTCTGAGGGTCGTCTTAGGGTCGGTGTGAATCTGGAAGTGGAGATGTTCGGCTGCGGCGAAGGAGTCGTTGGCGTCGGTCGTGATGCGGATGGTGTTCCTGTGGACGATGGCGATGCCACCTCCGGTCTGGTTGATGCGGTCCCTCCTGATGATCTTGTACCCGTCCGGGATGGCCATGGCGATGTCGGGTGCAGAGGAGGCGTTCATCCAGGTTTCCGTGAGGAAGGCGACATCCGGTGATGTAGCGTCCAGGAGGTTCCAGAGTTCCACGGCGTGTCTGTGGACGGAGCGGGTGTTGATCAGGATGCACTTGATGTGGTTGCTGCTGGTGTTTTTCTTGGCGGGTGCGGGGCAGGTTCGGAGGCAGGTGAACTTGCAGGTGCAGCAGGTGAAGGGTCCGTGGGTGCGTCTCGGGGTGGCTCGGCAGCAGGCGTGGGTCCGGCCGGCATTGAGTGCGTTGAGAGTGGCGGCATCGTAGGTCAGTCGGGTCGTCTTGCCTCGGCGGGGAGGGCCAGGGGTCCTGGCGCTGGGCGCGGGCCAGGCGCGGACGGGCGCAGACGGGCTTACCTTTGGCGCACCTTCGGCGCTCAATCGGTGCTCCCGCTGTGCGCGTCCGCTGCGCGGTCGCTCTGGGGGCGTCATAAGTAAGGAGCCGGGAGGGAGGAGCAGCTGGGTGGCGGGAGCGGGGCGGCGAATGGAATCACAGGGGGGCGGGCCGCAGGGAGGCAGCGGCGGGAAATTCCAAGAAGCAGCGGGCAGCGGGAAATTCCCAGGAACAGCGGGAAATTCCCAGGAGCAGCGGGAAATTCCCAGGAGCAGCGGGCAGCGAGCGAAGGAATCTGCAGGCAGGAGGCGGCAAAGGCAGGCAGGAGCGGCAGCAGTGAGTGGGGCGACCAAGCCCTGTGGAGGGCTGAGCGGTCACCATCTCACTCCTAATCGAATCTCAACATTTGGATGTGCTGTTTCTTACGGAGACCTGGACGAGAGCTGACAGTGGGGTAGAGCTCGGACTGGCCTGCCCCCCTAGCTACAAGATCAGACATAAGCCTCGAGTGGATGGCAGAGGAGGTGGTATGGGACTTATCTTCAGAGAGACGCTTGCCTTGAATGTGTTCGAGGTTAAGGATGTCCAAGGTATTGAACTAATGGGTTTTTCAGTTAAAGGTCGGGGGGAGTTCTGTACTCTGGCCTGCTTTGCTATAGGCCGCCCAGAAGTGCCTTGACAGTCTCACATGATTTGGTGGATCTTATCTACAACCTCTCTAATACTCATACTAGGCTTATGGTTTTAGGAGATTTTAACCTTTGGCCTAATGGCCCCTCAGATACAGCCTACAGAGAGCTATGTCAGGCTTGCAGTAATGTCCATCTCCAGCAGCTGGTGCTCTCCCAAACTCATGTGAGGGGACACATTTTGGACCTGGTCTTTGCTGAAGACACCTGGGTCAAGGTTAGGGAGATATCCGCTCAATGTTGGACTGATCATGCCCTCATCCACTTCTCATTACAACTCCCCGAGGTTCTCTCTAAGGATAGCTGCTCAGGCAACACTAAACTTAGCAGACAGTGGTCTAGATTTTTTAAATGTCCTACACTGCCTGCTTTGCTGCCAGGAGGCTTTACCTTGAAGAAGGGAGTGAGGAGAGTTACCTGAGTCTTTGCCAACAGATATCACAATCCTTAGATAATACAGCCCCGCTGAGGAAAGGGAAGGATAGGCCCAAGCATGCTAACCCTTGGTACTCTAATGAACTCCTCCAGTTGAAATTGCGCCGTAGGCAGGCTGAAAGAGCCTGGAGGAAGCACTTTCTTGAGGCTGACAAAACTCTTTATAAACAAGCGCTTTTGGGATATAAAGTGCAGATTAAGTGTGCTAAAGCCAAGTATCTTGAAGATACGTTGGCGTTGGCAGCTAATAAGTCACAGACTTTGTTCAGAATCATTGACAGTCTTTCTAATCCCGCTTGTGCTACCAACAGCATTCCGGCCTCTCAGTCACTGTGTGATTCTTTGGCCTCTGCCTTTGAGGATAAGATCACTACCATTTTGAGCGGCCTGTCTACTCCTGACATATCCAGCACTCAATCTACTTTGGAGTTATTATCCACAACTACTGCGGTCGACCCCAGGGAAGACGCTGTAGATGCGACACTGTCCAGCTTTACACTTCCTTCTTATGAAGACTTCTGCGCACTGGCCAACTGTGTTTCATCTGGCTCCCCGTTGGATCTGTTGCCGCGTAAGTTCTGGAAGCTGTTTCAAGAGGAACTCTTTCCACCTCTATACTCCATCTGCTGCCAATCTCTTAGAAGGGCCACTGTTCCCGATTGCTGGAAATTGGCGGTGGTCTCTCCACTGCTGAAAAAGGCTACACTTGATCCCCTATGACCTACAAACTATAGGCCGATCTCGTTACTACCTTTCCCAATTAAGATTTTGAAGAAGTTTGTCACTAGATCCTTGTCCACCTTTATAGAGACGAATGTCTGCTTAGATGCAGCCCAGTTTGGCTTCCGGCCAGCTCATGGCACGGAATCCGCACTGGTGGCTGTTCTGGACGATCTTCGTGCGCGTGTCAACACTGGTCGAGCAGCATTTTTGGACCCCTACGTAAGACCCTTCCTTTGCTTCCGGCATCGGTTAGACCTGAGGTGGTACGCAGCATCATACTTAGCAGGCTTGATTACTGCAATGCGTTGCTTCTAGGTGCCCCTGGTTCTTTGATTAAATAATTGCAGCGGATTCAGAATATGGCAGCCAAACTGGCTTTATCTCGAGTGCGCTCAGCTTCATCCTCTCTGGCACTTAAAGACCTTCATTGGCTGCCTATCCATCAGCGGATCCGTTTCAAGGCTGCTTGCATAGTATTCAGGGCACTTCATGGTCAGGGGCCTGTTATACTTCAAGAACTCTTTTCTTGGTACTCAGCAGCCAGACCTCTACGCTCTTCCTCGGCACATCTGGTGGTTGTTCCTCGTAACCAGAGGATGCGGATGGGTGGCCGCTCCTTTGGCTTCACAGCAGCCAAGCTCTGGAATTCTTTTCCACTCTCCCTGAGGAGCCTGAAGGAACTGTCCCTTTTCAAAAGGGAGCTGAAAACATATCTCTTTCCCAGGGCAGCGTAATATGGTCTATGCGTGAATGTATGCAGAGTCAAAGCGCCAGGATACCCTTTGGGTGACAGCCCGCGCTATATAAGTATGCCTTACATACATACATACAAAGGCGGGCCCGTTTGTGCCCCTTGGTGACCGGTGGAGGCTGGGCAGGGCCACCCCTTTAACGCCTGCATTACAAGGTCAGCTATCAGTAATTTAACTCTTGTTTGTGATTTAACATCTTGCACAAGTCCTTAAGTACATCTATCAGTTGGAATGCAATGTCTGGCCATGAGGGAAAAAGCAGGAAAGTGGTGACGGGGGGCCATGTAGCTGGAAACCTGGATCAGTTCATCACAAGGGCCACTTCGGTTTTGGCACATGAAATCTGACCGAGCACAGAGTGTCTCAAGAACTGGAATTCGCCAAACGGGAGGGAGGAGGCGCGTGCTTCCGCGGGGGGAGGGAGCATGATCATCCAAGTAGAATTATGCGTAAGAACACCCAAGCCTCCACCATTGATGCTCAGGCACTTATTAGCCCTGCAGTGGGGGGAACACAGGAAGCCCTATGGGATAAATCTGCAAAGAAGACGGGGGCAATTCCGAAAAGGAAGCGAGGAAAGGGCTCAAAGAGGGGTAGGAACCCCAAAATTCAGAAGCTGAATAAATATGGAGGTTCACTTGATGTTAACCATCCAAGCCCAGTCATGCTAGAGGAGAATATAGCATCTGCTGCTCCTCTTTCTGGCCCTCTGTTGCCATTAGACGATGAACTTTTGTCAAAGATTGGTGGCCTCATTACATCCTTTATGCAACCCTTGCTCAATAGACTTTTAGCGATAGAGGAGAAATTTGAATCTTCGACAATGACAAATTTTGATGGGATACAGAAGAATCTATTGGGGAAAAATCTTGACAAGAACACAACTACTGAGGGATGTAGGGTTGTGTACAGTACTAATACGAATCCAGACCCCCATGTTGTAGAACTAATGGAAGGCCCAGCATGTGGGAATACTGCACTAAGGGAAATGACTGACAATGGCAGAGCACCTATGGGAAATAGTGCTTCCTCGAGGGTTGGGATCCAACAACCCCAACCCTTGGAATTGGACTCTGTAATAAGGACACAGGGGGGTCCGAACGGCTCTGATAATTATGTGAATACTCTATCACACATTGATTTGCCACCGGAGTCAGTACCATATGTGGTTGTTTTGGCTGGGGTTCCGGAGTTAGCTGAGGGTAGGTCAGAATCTTACACTGAATTGAAAAACAAAACCACCCATTGGCTAAATACCCATAGGCCCCTTCCTCCAAATATACGCAGCAAAATCTTGTTTGCGCGTAAAGTAAACTGGGTTGGTTGGAGGAAGAAAGACATTCAAGGGAACTGTATAGTAGTTAATTTTGGAGATAGGTGGACGGCCCCCCATATCTTTAAGGGGCAACATCAAAACACCAAATCCTCCGTACAGGCCCTGGACCTTAATTATTTCTACACTACTCTACCACGAGGGGAGCAGTTGGGGTACCAGGATAGGATCTGGGAGGGGCGGCACCATTGTGGAGCCACGATCAATACCCCAGGGTTGGATGGTTTCGATTCTACATTTAATATTTCTGTAAGAAATAGATACAGTATCTTGGATATGGTCGATTGACTGGAGCCAATTCAGGTATCACCCCCATTAGCACTAATCACTTTGTTGATTCTATTTTGGGTGTGGGGGATGAGCTTTTGGGCCAACCGCTTCAGCAAGGGAGTGTAAATGGGTGTGAAGGAGGGGTGAGGACCAGCCTCTCTAGTGTACTTGAGGAAGTTGGCCACTTGGTGGCTGGTTCTAATTCTAACAGTGCAACAGCTGGGGAGGAGGGCACATCTCACCAAACTACTGTCTCCTCATGTGAACATATAGGCATCCCAGCTAACCCCCCTGGGCGAGAAATAGAGTCCAATCCTGAGGGCGAGATGGAAGGAACACTTAATGGCTCCAAGGTTTTGTCTTGGAACATAGCAGGACTATGGGGCAAACTACAGCAGTCGGACTGGGGCAACTTTGTAGATGATCATGAAATGGGCTTTAAAAACCCCACATAGAGTAGTATTTGTGTCATACAGTGAGCCAGCATTGAAAGGTTTAAGAGGCAGACCTTCCGGGGGTCTATGTATTTGGGTGGGCTCCCATTTGGGGTACACAGTAAAGCGTATTGTCACCCATATGCCGGATATCCAATGCATCCTATTTTCCAAGGCTGACCTACCTAATCTGGCCATTATTAATGTGTACTCCAGACCAGTAAAACATGGGTATACATCACCAACGCTGGACCACTTGGCAGCCTTATTGGAAAGACTTTCAGGGGAAGCACCTCCCATTATAGGTGGTGACTTCAACTGCCACTTTGAGCCCCTAAATGGTTTGTCATTGTCAGTTTTGTCAGAAGAGGACGCAACTCTATCGATCCCTGTCGCTAATGCCTATCCTATAAGGGGATGGACCCCCCTGGTCCTTCAATTGACTTCCCTAACACCTACACACTCACTGAGGGCCTGTAATGGCAGGTTCGCTGATGATAATCCTGGTCATTTGACCTATAACAAACTAGCCCATGAATCCATAATAGATTATATCTTAATACACATCGAAATTTGGCTCAAAGTAATAAAGTTTCGTGTTTATCCCCGGCCAGAAAGTGACCACAAACCTCTGGTTCTGTCCTTGGATATACAAGTGCCAGAATCAGGGCAAGTGGTGGAACAAGATAATTTAACAGTGGTTGGTGGAGGTAGATGCATTCATTGGGGTGTAATATCCCAGTCCAAGACACAATAAGAGAAATCTATACACGTGTCATTCCTATGCTGGAGCCCGTGAGATTTCTAACTCAGAGTTAGCAACACTTCACCAGGATTTGGTTGCAACTCTGGCACCCTTTTTTCACACCAAAAAATTAACAAAGAGCAAATGATCCGGGGGTAAAAGTCCCTGGTTTAACACAAAGAGCAGAGACGCTAAAAGTGCGCTCATGATATCCCTTAAAAAGGGCGATAGTGCAATCATTAGGGAAAGTAGGTCTCTTTTCAAAAAGGTGATTTTATGTGCAAAGGCAGAATGGGAAATGGAAAGATGGCAGGCAATAAAAAATGCCTTAGACCAAAAAGATTTTAGAGGCTTTCGGAACTTAATCCACTCGGGACGAGTTGAGGGTAAGTCTGCCATAGAGCCCAACATCTCTGAGGATGCTTGGCGCCTTCATTTTAAACAATTATACTCAAGCACAACAGAAGATCAATCCATGAACGGCAATATAAGTAATACTCGAATTTTAGCCGTTCCCATGGACCCACCCACCTGTACTTTGGCTGAGGTGTCCATCGCAATTGCGAAGATATTACCAAATAAGGTTCCTGGGTTAGACAGAATTCCCGGGGAACTTTATAGAAGTGAACAGGCAGTGTGGGCCCCATACCTTCAATTGCTTTTTAATGCGATTCTTAATGGGATGTCGCCCCTGCTACATGGGCCGGGGCTGAGATCATCCTGATTTATAAAAAGGGGTCCCCAATTGACCTTGTTAATTACAGGTCAATAAGTTTGATAGATGTGTCCCAAAAAATCTATGCCAGAGTGCTATTAGCTAGGCTGCACGATTGGATGGAGGACCATGATATTCTGACCCCCCTTCAAGCGGGTTTTAGAAGCAAAACGTCGATTATAGACCAGTTGTTTAGGTTACAACTGATCCACTGGAAACATATAGTCCTGGAGGGTGGAAGTCTGTACCTCACGTTCATGGACTTAAAATCAGCCTTCGACATGGTAGACCGCGAACAACTGTGGGGCATATTGCTAGACATGGGAGCCCCACCGTATTTATGCCACCAGTTTAGGTGCTTCCATGAAGGAACTTTCGCAAGGGTGAGGTCTGGCAAGAATGGTAAATTGACCTCTCCTTTTCCCGTTGAGAAGGGGGTGAGACAAGGGTGTGTGCTTGCTCCAACCCTTTTTTCCCTCTTTCTCAACCGGTTAATCGAAGACCTTCTTGCAGTTAAAGACAAAACTGGCAAGCCGCAAATTCCCTGCACTAATGTTTGCGGATGACACCCTGCTCTTGAAATCATCTATGGGGATGCAGCGTGTCCTAGAGGAATTCGGCCAGTTTTGTAAGAGGAGGAATTGGGTGGTTAATATCACAAAGACCAAATACATGGTCTTCAATGTAAATTCCACCAATTGTCCCCACCCCACTCTGGATGGCAGACCACTAGAAAGAGTTTCTATTTTTGACTATCTAGGACTCTCTTTAAATGACAAAAAGGGGTGGGCTTCCCAAATTACTAAGGCCAACCTAAAACTGACCCAGGCCACTGGAGGGATCCTAAACTTTACAAAACTTCGGCTTCAAAGACTATAAGTCCCCCAGCAGAAATGTATAAAATACAAGCCAGGGGATCAGCTATATATGGGGCAGAACTGTGGGGGCATTGCTCTGTGAATGCCCTCACAGTTACTGAAAATAATTTTATGAGATCCTAGGGTTGCCCAAGAACACGCCTATTGTTCCACTCAGAATGGACCTGGGCATTAGTCCCATAGCAGACTTGAATTTGTGGCGTCCACTGTTATACTGCGACATCTTTGGAGCACCCCAGAACTGGCCCACTATAGGGACAAATTGAAAGCTGTGTTGTCCACTATGGGGGCGGGTAAGATCCCTTGGTTGGCTTTTATTAGGGATACAACTAGAGCATTGGGTTTGGGAGATTTATGGTCCATACCTGAAGCCGCATGTGCTGAAATCTCAAAACAATCCCTAGCATGTTCTCTGAAGGATTACAAACTGGCGTGCATTGCGCAGACAGTTGACACTTCCAGTTTAACGTATGGATTTCTGGACTCTAAGTGCCAATATAAATTCGAACAAGTGATAGACACTATGCAACCAGTTTTAGTTAAAAAATTGTATCTGCAATTAAGGTATGGGACCCTTCCGCTTACCGCCCATACCAATAGGTGGGAAGGCGGGGCAGGCCGCCTTTGTCCTGGGTGTTCAGTGGAGGAAGAAACCGTTACCCATGTGGTATTCTTCTGTCCGGCATGCAAGAGTCCCAGATCCAGGTGTGTGATTCAATTCTGTAAAAACCTGGGCATCAGCAACTATAGAGAAACCTTTAGAATTCTAAAATCAGATACTGACCCGGTTACTGTTGCTGTGATATTGAAATTTTTATTTGCAATGTGGACCAAGAGAAGGTATCTAATGGTTTTGCCAATTTGTAATATTTGTAGTCTATCCATTTTTGCATAGGGCAATGTGCTAATAAGGAGGGCAATACTCGCAGTCTTTAATTCTTGCCTAGGGTAATGTGCTAAATAGGTGGGCAATTTGTGATGGACCTCCTGATTACAAGGATGGCAATATATTAATTATTGGTAGGGGTTGCTGTGCTTGTGATGTTTTTATCTAATGTTTTTATATGATCGTTTTTAATCGGATTTTAATATTTACATACTAATTTATATTCTTAAGATATTTTATTTAGATTTCCCATACTGTCGCTTATCAATGGTCTAACCCCCTAAATGAAAAAACTGTATTCGTATAGTGTATGTATATCTCTGCATTCGTGAATTGGACTGTTTGGCGCTTTCTTAATTGGTTGTAAAAACTGTACTTTTTTATGCAATTTTATGGCCACATTGGCAGAAAAAAAGTTATTATGAATAAATGGTCACCTTTATGTTTAAGCCTGTTACTTTTTAAGAACTTGTCATCCATAAAAAAACCTTAGAGATCAAACTCTTAACTTGGTGACGGATTTCTGAAGTACTTACTTAGATCTGTAATATTAATACCGGAAGTATTCCAGAGGGGGAAATGGGGACAATATGGTGGTTTTGCTCCTATCAATGTTTTATTCAGTCTCTTGATTGCTTAAACAGAAGTTGACAATTACAGCCAGCCTTGACTAGACATGAAGGTATTTCAGGGTAGGGTCACACTTTGTCTTGCTAACCAAGCGTTCCAGAACTGTAAAGCCCCTCTTCTCATTAGAGATATTCTTTTTTATTTAAAAAAAAATTTTAATCCACAGACACATAAGTAACTAAACACATACATGTCTTAAATCACAACACAATGTGAAAAAGAAGATAAAGAATTAGGCGAGAGAAATAAAATACAAAGAACAATTTGTTACCCTTGATATGAATAAATTTCAGTCAGTCATATAATCAACCATAGGCCCCCATATATACATGCCAAGTTTTCGTCTTCTTAACCCCTTGACAGAATAGAGACTGAACTCCATGTTAAAGGTACTATAGAATCTGGCGCTCCACATTTCAAAAGATGGTGCATCCGGCTGCAGCCATAATGTCGAAACAAACAGCTGAGCAAGTGCAGTGGCTCTGAAAATTAGGTAACAAAATGTATACATTGTCAGCCCTTTCTTTAGCTCTTCTCCGATCCCTAAAAGCATCACAGAGGTTGAGATCTTCATGCAGACCCCTGTTACTTCTGACAAAAAACTTTCAATTTGTGCAATAAAGTGTGACAAATCTTCACAGGAATAGAAAATATGTACAATATCTGCAGTATCTGCATCACACCGGAAACATTTCCCATCATTGACTCCCCCTCACTTCAGCATCTTTGTGGGGGGTTGTACAGATTGAACATTGTTTTCAAATGCTGAGCTTTTAGATTCGCAGAGAGTAGAATTTTCCCTGCCATGTCAATCGATTGCTCCAGGGCACATCCTGTTCTCCCAGATGATTTCCCAATTTAAGATTTTGCTTATTGGGATCGTCCACCCTAGAAGCTAACAGCACTTTATAGAGTACACCGATTTTATCCTGAAGTCTGATAGCCTCCACCGATTTATGCGGCTTCTGTGGCTTAATCATAGTTTGTTGTTTGCCTTTTGTTTGCCTAGAAAATCACGTATTTGTAGAAACTTAAAATATTGATTATTAGGCAACATGTGCCTATCCCCCAAAATTGAAAACGAGGAACACAAACCACCTTTATCGTAAAAATCCCTGATTTGCGTGATACCCTTACATCGCCAATTATCTATCATTGGATCCCAGAAGATCGTAGGCAATATCACTGATGTGAAAGTAGGTGTATAATATGACAGCCCTTCAATCTGCAGGTTGTTTCACTCTATCTTCCAAACCTTGAAGGGGGCACCCAGAATTTTAAAACAGGTATTTTTGTAATAGCTAACTTCCACCATTTAAAAAAAAAATCATCTGGTATAGAGATGGGGCCTCAGCCAGGTTATCGACTTCTTCTCCAGACAAAAGTATCCGCATATTCAGTAGTATGCAGGCGTAGTAGTACAATGTGAAATCGGGGACATAAGGGATATTCACAGATTCTCAACTAATTCACCCATGTTTGTTCCAAAAACTGGAGGAAGGAATGCAGTGTGGAGGTGCTATGAGAATAGTCCTCGTTTAGATTATTGATGATCCCTTTGTAGAGAATAACATCCAGGAGTTCCAGAATGTTGAAAAACATTTTTAGTTAGCACCTTGATATCCGTTGATCTATTAAAGCCAAAGTATTTAATTGTGAGACAAGTCCTCTTTTGAAATGTTGCACTATCCCAAAAGAAAGGGGCATAATGTGGCACAATTCAGACATCTCAATTATTAATAGTGACCAAATATATTTCTTCTAATCACAAAATTGGTTAAATTGATATAAGGGTCGTTGATATATAGTATTATGATTTTATTATACATGGATAATATGGATCTGTTCTGATTATTCTGGATTCCCTTGTCAATTTTCCACATATGGAGGTGATAAAGATGCACTCTAGTTTGGTGATTGTGAAGGTTGTTCCATCCTGACACAGAGCTATCAAACCCGACCCTTGGCATCTAAGCTTCAAACGACAACCCAAGCGATGATAGTAGATGATAGAAAATAGCCTTCAACCTACAAAGGAAGCAGAGGAGCTAGAGGGTCATTCCATCAAATCAAGGGATCTTTTCAGATTAAACTGATGACATTTTGCGGAAAACTATGTAATGTCTACTTTGAGCAACTCTGAGTAAAAGCTGACTCACCTTGTAGTATTAGGATCGGCTTCAATAACAGACACCTGTTGGAACAACTTTTACATGATTATTGTTGTTAACATTTATCAAGAAAATGGGATTAAGGAAATAAGACTCATATTGGAGTTTTTTTAGCTTAATTAATAAACCAATTGTGTTCCAGAGCCAGGGGGGCGCCAGTTCTTTTGGTGCGCAGGGAGGATGAGGGCCAGTTCCACTGCCGGTGAGGTCCGGCTTTGCTGCTGAGGACCTAGTGCCCACACAGTCCCCATGGAAAAGCCCACGTTCTAATGATACTCTTGAATCCCAATATTCAAGTAACAAACTTCATAAACACTCAGAGTTTGTCCTCCCTTCTAATCTATTGCTTTTTTACAACTCTAATGGGTAAAAAACCTAATAAAAAAATGAAACCACAAATGTAGCATTTGGTGTGTATTTTCATGGTTGTTGCGTAAGTTATGGATTATGACCTTAATGATAATTTGAGAATTCAAATAATTGTTTGGTTACTGCACTTTAACTGTGGCTTTTTGGATTACTTTCTTAGGTTTTATAAACATATGTTGAAGTGTGATAACGAATGCCAATCATAACTTCACTTTAGCTTTTATTTTCTTCAGTGATTTTGTTTTTTTTATCATATACAACAGGGGTTCTTAACCTGTGGTCGGAGGACCCCTGGGAGTCATTGAGGGCCACTCATTGGGTCCACCGCTGTTTTACTAAATTAAATCCAATTAAAATGATTCAATACCTCTCTATCACATTTCTCTATTTGATTGTGAATTACACAAAATATTTAAAAAGTTAAGCATTTGATTGGTGTATACTTGTTTTGTATTTATGCATTTTGTTTTGAGGTACAAATAATAGAAATTGCTACGGCTAGGGGTCCCTGGCATCCAATATTGACTCAGTGGGGGTGCCCGGATTTCAGTAATGATTCAGTGGGGGTCCACAGAAGTAAAATGGTTAAGAACAGCTGATCTACAATAACCAAGAGTTTCCTGGCTCAAACCTACATGGGTGGCCATACTGATAGGAAGTGGTAATGACATGCTTGTAGAAATAAAAGTAGAATGTATTAACAGGTACAGAGAGCCATCCCAGCTGGCACAGCCAAGGCACAAACAGCAACTGTCACTGAGAGACCACACTCAGAACAGTATGCTTACCAACACTCTAGATGATGTCATGGACTACTCTCAAAAGGCTATGCTAACATCACATCACCACACCTCCCTCTTTTTAAAGAACAACACAAAAACAACAAAATAAGAAAGGGAAAAGTATACAGAAGGAAAAGGGATACAAGAATGTCATTAACTTTGTAATAATGCATGTATTAAACATAGTCTCGAAAATTCGAGGTCTGGTGTGGATTCTGGTGCTCTTCCTAACACCACCCCCCCCTAAAACCTTGTTGTGAACTCAACAGTTTCAGTGAGAGTACATGTGTCTCTGGCAATACGAGAAGTGCTCCAACAGTTTCCATTAGACAGTTTGACAGCATTTTGTATGGATTTCTACAATTTGCTGTGAATCTAAAAACTTAGATAAACCTTTTCTTACTGAAACAGGATTCTTAACTCGAACGCAATCTCCAACACAAAGTCTGTGGGTTTCTTTCTTGGTAGGAATCCATGAGATTTAGAACAAACTTCAGAAGATTTTTTGTTGGCAGATTCTCACATACACCTCATGTCACAACTTTGATGAAATGATTTCGCCATCCAGAAGGGATAAACTTGTTAAGAAGCTTTTCTGCTCCTCATAAGTTCAAAAGGACTAAAATTAGTGGCAACATGAGGTGAAGTGCGATATAACCAAACAAAATCTTTAACAGCCTGAAAAACACAAGGGGCCCGATTCACAGAACTAACTTAAGACAAAATCCTAAACTTACTACTTTTGGTATTCACAGAAGTTAGGATTTTGTCTTAAGTTTGTCTTAAGACAGACTTAAGACAGACTTAAGTTAGGATTTTGTCTTAAGTCTGTCTTAAGACTGTCTTAAGTCTGTCTTAAGACAAACTTAAGACAAAATCCTAACTTCTGTGAATACCAAAAGTAGTAAGTTTAAGATTTTGTCTTAAGTTAGTTCTGTGAATCGGGCCCAAGATCTAGATCTAAAAGCTGATTGCACACATTCCACCACAACTCTGTTGAATCTCTCAGCTTTACCATTATTTTGTGGGTGGTAAAGTGGAGTTCTAGTGTGCTTGATACCACAAGAGTGCAGAAAAGTGTTCATTTCCTTGGAAACAAATTGTACACAGTTGTCAGTAAGTATTTCCTCAGGATAACCTTCCCAGAGAAAAATTGAATTCAAACAGTTAATGACACTCTTCAAATTAGGTGTACCAATGGGTTCAACTTCAACCCACATAGATAGATGGTCGATAAGAACTAGAAAATATTTTGAGTTAGAAGGAAGAACATGGAACGGTCCAAGAAAATCCATCCCGTCCTTTGCCAATCTCTACCAGGAGGAGTCACAGGGGATTCAGTAACGCCTTCAAGTACAAGAACTTTGTCACTGGCATTACAGCGTGAGCATTGCTTTACTAAATCATCAATTTGAATATCCATTCTGGGCACCAGAAATCAGTTCTAACTTTTTTTTTGTTATGGTGGCACCAAGGTGACCAGAATGAGCAGCCAAAATATTTTTTCCAGATAAGAAACAGGAGGTACAAGTTTATTGCCTCTGATCACTTTTCCACCCTCTACTGACAGCTCATTAGAGACTTTCCAGAACATCTGTAGTTCAGGGGAAAGACATTTCTCATTGGGCCAGCCTTTCTTGATTAAAGAGACAACCTCTTGGTGTACCGTATCTTTATCAACTTCTGCTTCCCAAATTCTTCTGCAAAAGATAAGTTGTCTTGACTGATACATGCTACAAAACATTCCTCTACTTCTGTCTCCCATTTGTGTTCTTCTGATTCAGAAATTGGAAGTCTAGATAAACAGTCCGCTCTGCTGTTCTTTCCACCAGGAATATACTCTACACTGAAAGTGTATTTAAGTAGTTTAGTGGCTAACCTGGCTAAACGAGCAGTAGTGCGCTTAGCATTTTTTCCAGACAATATGTCAACCAAAGGGCGATGATCGGTTTTGAGTAGAAAAGATCTGCCCCACAAGTATGACTTCAACTTTTCTATACTCCAAACACAGGCTAAAAGCTCTTTTTCAATAACAGAATATTTTCTGTCAACAGGATGAAGTGTCCTAGAGGCGAGTCCTAAAAGTATGTTCTCTACCTTCATCATATTGCAATAAAACAGCTCCTAAGCCATACTCACAGGCATCAACTGTAACAACAGTTTGCCTTCCCTCTACAAACGATTGCAGAGAAGAGGCCTTGACAATATGGTCATTGATGGACTGGAAACCTTTCTAACACTCCTCAGACCAAAAGAAAGTTGCTCCTTTCTTTAATAGGGTTCTGAAACACTCTGTGGTTTTAGCGAAATCCTTCATGAATTTCGCATAAAACTCACAGAGACCAAGAAAGGACATGAGTTGCTCCTTATTTTGATGAGCAGGCGCGTCAACAATACTCTAGATTAAAGCTTGTCTTGGTTTAATACTATGTTCAGAAATAATATGACCCAAATATTCATTTTCTCGTAGTTTGAAAGTGCACTAGTTTTTCTGCAAGGTAACTCCTCTGTTCTCTAGAACAGTGAAAACTGGATTAATGACAGAATCATGTTCAGCATCAGTTTTGGTGAAAATGAGGATGTCGTCCTGAAAAACTACAACATGAGGATTATGATGAAACATTTCAGTCATAAGTCTTTGAAAAACTGCGGCCGCGGAGGCTAAACCAAAAGGTAGGCGGCAGAATTGGTAAACCCCATCAGGAGTAACAAAGGCCGTGAGATGTCGGGATTGAGGATGTAGTTCGACTTGATGATAGGCAGCCTTGAGATTGAGTTTAGTATACCATAAAGAAGACCCAACTTTGGCAATAAGATCTTCAATACATGGAAGGGGAAAACCGTCGACCCAGATAGCTTCGTTTAGGCTTCTCAAGTCGACACCCATCCTCAAATCCCCAGACCTCTTTTGGGCTAAAACAATGAGTGAAACCAAAGGGTGTATTCAACTTTTTCAATTATACCTTGGTCACATAATATTTGTAAATGATTAGAGAGATCATTTCTGATGCTTAAGGGAACATTATGCAACTTGTGTTTTATAGGAACAACATTTTCTTTGACTCAAATGAAGTGTTGAAAATTAGTGATTTTGCTTAGTTGGTCTTCAAATATTTTGCTGAATTTGTGTTCCCAACCACCAGCCGTTTGAGTACTAGACAGAGAGTTGATATATTTAATGGGGGTGAAGCAACTTTGACAAGGCTGCTTGTCAATGAAAACAGGGTTGACTAGACCAGGTTTAATGGTAAACCCAAATTCAGCTTGATAAAAGAGACCGAGAACGTTGATTCCTCTCTTGGCAACATACACCTTCCCTTTGATGGTCTCCCCTAGAACACTGATACCAGCCCAGAAATAACCCAACGTGCTCCTGTATCAACAAGAAGTTGAATGTGATTAGTTTCAATAACAACATCAACTTCAGGATCAGGAATATGTTGCGTGTCAAGTTTTTGTTTGTAATCTTTGACCACTACGACATTCTCCTGACATGTAACCTCATCATTAATGAAATTGTCTGTATCATTGAGGACACACTGTACATTATTTCTCCTCCCACTCATGCAAATTCTGCCAAAATAGCCCATCTTGCCACATTGTCCACATTGTTGGTTAATAGCCGGGTAATTTTTGAAAGACGAAACATGCAGATGAGATACACATCTCTAACAACTAATTCTTGAATTGGTTTGTCTATTTTGTATGAAACCTCTACCACCCCTAGATATAGTAGATTTCCTTGTATAGTCTTGTGTAAAAGGAGGAAATCTTGCAGTGTTATCATGTTTGATCATAGGAGGTTTATTGGATACAGCACCTGAAATCATTGTGTTGGATAAAGCAGTTTCTAATTGTTTGGCATCTTCCATAGAGCTTTCAATACTTTTGGTGATGTCTACTGCTTTGTCTAAGGAAGGATCCTTGCATGTAAGTAATCTCTTGAATTTGTTTACAGTGACACCTAACTACCAATTGGTCTCTTATGATTTGCAAAGTAAAGTTCTCAAATTCACATTTAGAGGCAAGAGCTTTTAGTGCTGTGAATGAAGGTGTCAATGTTTTCAGATGTTTTTTGCGTTCTGGTAAAAAAATTGTACATGTGAACAACAATGTTTGGGGTTTTTGTAAAATATTTATCCAGTTGAGCTACAGCAGTCTCAAATTCATCAGGATATTCACCCTCAGGTGGGTCATAAGGAGGTAGATGATCAAATATGTTTTGGCCTTCAACCCCTAGGTGATAATACATCAGATTTTTTTCTCTCTCTGGTCTGTACCTTTGTCCACCAATTGCACCTAAATAAGCCTTAAATGACCTGAACTTCCATTCAAGAGGTGGTTCTGCTGGATCTTGAAGAAATGAAGCAGGGGCTGTAACACTCTGCATACTTGTTGCAGACCTGTGGATTAAAATCAGGAAAGTAAAAAAATGATAAGAAAAGAGAAAGAGCAAAAAAAGAAAAAAAATATGTGAGTGTATCACAGATGTGACACATGGAATTTAAAACACATAGACGTAGAATAAGGCTTTAAGGATTCCACTTGACTTTAGAGTTAAAACTAGATGCAGAATTAAAAAATATATATATTTAATTTCACCACTGGGTATCAGCCTTGTGCGAGTTATTTTGTTAAAAGGAGACTCTGTGTATGAGGACACAGTCCAGCCAATGAGAAACGAGAAGGAAGTAAAAGGCAGGACACCCGACACAGGAACTGTCGTGGTGTTATTGCGTAGGACCGGAGATTATAAGAAAACACTGGAAAGCGGTGACATGCTATAACTGTTGTAGTGCGTGTCAGTACAACAGGAGGAGAATGTTGGAGACACTGAATGGCGGTGAAATGCGCTAATTAGTTGTGTGCATATCAGGGCAACAGAAGAATTAAACTTCCACAACAAGTAGATCAAAGACTGGACTCCGTTGCTCAGCAACTGAATGCTGTGAGGCGAAGAAGGGCGCTCGAGCGGACTTCTCAGGTCAGAGCGCAAGCTAAATGTAAATGCACATTCCAGTAGACGCTGTGTGCGCGTGTACATACAGGCAGTTCATTGTATTCGTTTGGTTGCTGGGTAACGGATGTAAAACGAAAGCTGCTCGTGAGATCGCATGTGGTGTGGAAAAAGCAGGATAAGCGCATTACTTTCTTTTGCCAAAATCAAAGCAAAGTCTCAATAATCCTGACATGCCAATGCTCGCCAGCATACACACAACAGCAGACCTTCAAGAAACAGAGGTAGTCCCTCGCAGAAGGTTCAAACAGAGCGCAGGGAAAATCTTCCACAGCAATATAAAATACAGCACAGGTTGATATTAAAAGACGGGCATGGCTCTCAGTACTATGCGCAGGGGTGCCTTGGATAAAAAAAAATTGTACTCACAGCAGCAGTTCCATTTTACAAGGAAATACCTGTGATACAGCTCATGACAAACGAGGTTAGCAGGAAAGGATGGCTGTGGGTAGGAGAGATCCAGTCTTCTGTTGCCACTAATACGAAGTGGTAATGACACGCTTGTAGAAATAAAAGCAGAATTTATTAACAGGTACAGAGAGCCATCCCAGCTGGCACAGCCAAGGCACAAACAGCAGCTGTCACTGAGAGAACACACTCAGAACAGTATGCTTTCCAACACTCTAGATGATGTAAAGGAACACTCTCAAAAGGCTATGCTAACATCACATCACCACACATACCCATTTTTGCACAGCCTTTAGCCACGCACAGTGAGGGTTGACTACTCTGCCTGGCCTCCAGCCAGGCTGTGTGCCCAACCTTCTTCTGATGATTAGCACCCACAGCATTTTGGCCTTTAGCAATGTGCAGTGGGGTCTGGCCAGCAGGATTGAGTGATTTTCTACTTTTTTTAAACGTAAGCTAAAATCTTAGTGAATACCCCTCCCACACAGAGCCTAAGGCAACAGGGTGTTTTCTTTAAGGACTGAGTCCCTGAGTCCTAAACTGGGTACCAAACATCTTTGTTGATGTTAGGCAGCCAATCAGATCATATCTTTTGATCTGCCGGTCCCATGATACTACCACATCTCTAAACATACATACATTTTCAACCCTCATTTCTCAAACAAAACTGAACAAATGTATTTAACCAACAAGGTTCCAATTGATGTGATGCACTGCAAACCCAAAGGTGCCAGTATCCCGGGGAAGGCACCCTTGAAAGAAATAAGTCCAACAATGTACAGGGAGCATTCCAGGTCAATAAAAGATCCTTTGTTTTATTATATTCACCAACAGTGCCAAAACAAACAAACAAACACAACATGTTTTGACCTTAGTCTTGATCACATGACCTCAAGTCGTGTCTGTATTTATTTACCAGTAGGTAGTTATAGTTAGGACCTAGTTTCTATTCAAAAATCGTTTTTTCTTTTCCCAATATCTTTGGCACCGTTTGATGAATCTTCGTGAAATTTTCAAAACTAATGTCCTGCTCTGGTCATCGCCTGTCTTTAAAGTTTCGAGATGATTCGTCAAGTGGAGGCTGAGAAAAAAGGGGGATCACGTAATGCGTTGTCTCCATGTTCATTTCCATAGGTAACTGTAGACAAATCTACAGCCCAAACTGATGGACTACAAATTTGGCAGAAGGGTAGCTCTTGGTTCAGAAAGCGTTCTTTTGGTTAAATGGTGTAAATCCGTTCAGTAGTTTCTTAGAAATTCAAAAATAAAAAATATCAGTATCTGGTGAGTGCAGTGTTTCCGTGAGTCCTCCCAAACTCGAGCCTGCCTCTGATTGACTGCCAACACTTCAAACCAGAGATTGTTGGCAGCCAACTTGTGACTCGGTAGAACTGAGTCACAAGAAAAAAGGTTAAAAATGAAGAAAAGGGGGCAGGGTAGAAACACCCTGACCCATTAGGCCTGCGGGACCAAAAAAAACATTTAAAAAAGAACATTTTGGCAGGTTTCGCGCTGTGTTCGTGAATCTTGCTGATGTGTTTTTTTTAAAACAAAGCGTGGGCTCCCGTGCTTCATTTGTTTTAGGCCCACAGGTGGGCCAGGTCCCAGGGGCAATCATGATCTATGTGGTGGGGGCCTGTGGGGACCCCTGCAACCCCAGGGACTGCAACCTCCCTGGAGCTGTCGCTTGTCTTTTTTTTTTTTGCTTCTTTTTTCTCCTGTTCTCTTTCTGCACAATAAAAAATAAAAAAAATTTAAAAAAAAGTCTGTGTGGGGGTTTGAGCCCCCCACACTGCCCCAGGGACCACTCCCTCCCCGGGCCACACTGTATGCAAATATGGGGGTCCGTTGCAGACCACCGGGGACCACCACCTCCCGGGGGCTATTTTTAAGTTGGGAGGGGGGGACGTGCTGCCCCCTCCTGGAGCCTTCGATGGCCGTGGGGACCACCACCCCCAAGGGCCGGTTACAGCAATGTCCCAGGGTGCCCACACCCAGGACATTGCAGTTTGCTATGGCCGGGGGGAGCACTACTCCCGCCATGCCATAGCAAACACTGTTTTGCTTCATGGAAGCGAGAACAGAAAACCTGCTCTCGCTTCCACGAAGCAGAGAAGAATTGCTTTTGGGCAAAGGGAGCTGCATGTCAACAGCTCCCCTTGTCCAAAAACAATGCCGGCTCCCGCAGGATGTGGGGAACCGGCAGGGACTGCGGGGGCATTGGGAATCCCCGCGGTCCCCAACATGAGGCCATACCCTATAGGATGGGGTCCCAGGGGCCAAAAGTGGCCCAGGGAAGGGAGCCACGAAGCCCCCCTCCCATAAAAAAAATATTTGTACAACATTTTTTCAAAGAGGTAAAGCCCCAGGGGATGGGGTCCGGGGCTGAATTGTAGTTTCTTTTTATTTATTTTTAAAGTTGCCATGCCCAGGGGGATGGGGTCCCCAAGGCCAAAATCGGCCTAGGAAGGGGACCAGGCGACCATTTTCCCATTAAAAGAAAATACTCTGGCCCTGGGGATGGGGTCCCCAGGGCCCAAAAAATACTAAGAGAAGGGGGCTACACAGCCCCTCTTTTAAAAAATACAAAAGAAAAGAGAAGCTGGTGTCTCGTCAGAGGCACCACCCCCTCCCTGCATCACTCTGCAAACACTCCTTCTGACGCGTTTTGGGTTGGGGGGTGAAGTCCCCTTGCCTCCTGAGGGTCCCTGGGGGGCAACAAGCCAACCAGGTAACCCAGAAAGCCCCACAGAGTGATATTTTTCTTGCCTATTTCTGCACCCTCTTTCTGCACTTCTCTTGCCTCTTTCTGCACCCCTCTTTTCTCTTTTTGCACCTCTGTTTCTTCTTTCTGCAGTTTTCTTGCTTCTTTCTTTACCTCTCTTGCATCTTTCTGTACCCCTCTTGCCTCTTTATGCATCTCTCTTGCCTCTTTCTGCACCCCTCTTGCCTCTTTCTGCACCTCTTTTGCTTGTTTCTGCACTTCTTTTGCCTCTTTCTGTACCCCTCTTGCCTCTTTCTGTACCTCTGCTGGTTCTTTTTGAACTGCTTTTGCTTCTTTCTGCGCCTCTCTTGAAAATATGTGTGCCCCTCTTGCCTCTTTCTATACCCCTCTTTCCTCTTGTTTATACCTCTCTTGCCTCTGTTTGCACCACTCTTGCCTCTTTCTCTACAGCTTCTGCTTCTTTCTTCACTTCTCTTGCCTCTTTCTGCATCCCTCTTGCCTCTGTCTGCACCACCTCTGTTGGTTCTTTCTGCACTGCTCTTGCTGGTTTCTGCACCTCTCTTGCAAATTTCTGAACCCCTCTTGCCTCTTTCTATTCCCCTCTTCCCTCTTTCTGCACCTCTCTTGCCTGTTTCTGCAACTCTCTTGCTTCTTTCTGAACTTCTCTCGCCTCTTTCTGTACTGAAATGGGAAGTGCAAGCTGTCAAGTTTAAAGGTCTGCTTGCTCTCGTGACTGAGGTATATGTCTACTTGTATATGTATTCTTACTTGTGGTGTGAATCTGAAGAAGGGAGGTTAAAAAGCTAACTTCTCCTATAGGTTGGGCAAATCTTCTCAGATCTGCTCTGTCATTCGGTTGCACGGGTAGACATGTCTTATGTATATATGTGTCATATAGAGCCCCTCAAATATACTATTGAATACCCATGTGCCCAGTATTGTGAGCAGAAAGAAATGCATACACCTTTTTGTACACACATGTACAGAGTATGCTGTTTGAAACACAGGTATTCACGTATTTATATGTTTATTTTTAATTTAACATGTCACTAATTAAAAGCATAGACACACAAGCATAGCTTCACAAACTTGGTCAAACTTACAACAGTGATATGCTTAGGATTGCTGTTTTATATTTGGTAGGCCTAACATTCTGAGCAGTCGATTAATAGTGAGCCTTCAAGTGAAACGTGCGGTTTAAGATATCTTGGGAGAAGGATTCATGATTAGGCTCCTTTGTATGAGTCTGTTCTAAGGTACAGTCAAATTAGGCCTATTTCTGCACCTCTGTTGGTTCTTTCTGCACATCCCATGCTTCTTTTTGTACCTTTCTTCCTCTTTCTGTACCTATGTTGCATCTTTCTGCGTAGCTCTTGCTTCTTTCTGCACCTTTCTTCTTCTTTTTTCACCTCTCTTACCTCTTTCTGCACTGCTCTTGCTTCTTTCTGCACCTCTCTTATACATTTCTGCACCCCTCTTGCCTCTTTCTGTATCCCTCTTCCCTCTCTCTGTACCTATCTTGCCTCTGTCTGCACCACTGTTCCCTCTTTCTGCACCTCTTTTGCCTGCTTCTGCAACTCTCTTTCTTCTTTCTGAACTTCTCTCACCTCTTTCTGTAATCAAATGGGAAGTGCAAGCTGTCAAGTTTAAAGGTCTGCTTGCTCTCGTGACTGAGGTATATGTCTACTTGTACATGTATTCTTACATGTGGTATGCATCTGAAGATGGTAGGTTACAAAGCGGGTAACTTCTCCTGTAGGTGGTCAAATCTTCTCAGATCTGCTCTGTCATTCAGTTGCACAGGCATACATGTCTTATGTATATATGTGTTATAGAGCACTTCAAATATACTATTGAATACCCATGTGCCCAGTATTGTGAGCGGAAAGGAATGCATACACCTTTTTGTACACAAATTTACAGAGTATGCTGTTTGAAAGACAGGTATTCAAGTATTTGTATGTTTATTTTCAATTTAAGATGTCACTAAGGAAAAGAATAGATACGCACGCATAGCTTCACAAACTTGGTCAGACTTACAACAGTGATATGCTTAGGATTGCTGTTTTATATTTGGTAGGCCTAACATTCCGAGCCGTCGATTAATAGTGAGCCTTCAAGAGAAACGTGAGGTTTAAGACATCTTTGAAGAAGGATTAGTGATTAGGCAACTTTGTAGGAGTCTGTTCTAAGGTACTGTCAAAGTAGGCCTCTTTCTGCACCTCTGTTGGTTTTTTCGGCACATCTCATGCTTCTTTTTGTACCTTTCTTCCTCTTTCGGCACCTTTGTTGCATCTTTCTGCATAGCTCTTGCTTCTTTCTGCACCATTCTTCCTCTTTCTGCACCTCTCATGCCTCTTTCTGCAATTCTCTTGCTTCTTTCTGCACCTTTCTTCCTCTTTCTGCACATGTCCTACCTATGTAGGCATAGTTAGAAATTAGCATTAAAAAATCTTGCAAATTCACTGAAGAAAACAGGTTTTCAGGGACGTTATAGTTAGGAATTAGCATTTTAAAAACCATAGAAATTTACTGAAAAAACACAGGTTTCAGGGATGTTATAGTTAGGGATTAGCATTTAAAAAACCTTAGAAATTCACTAAATTAAACCTCAGGTTTCAAGGACGTTATACTTACGCTGACTTTTCACTCTATGTGATCAAGGCTGTATGTCTGGCAGCCGAAACCCGGACCTTGATGCTTGAATAAACTTCTATCTACTTTCATATACCAGCTTTTGGAGTCTGTGCCCTGGTGTTGTGCTGCTGGATGCTGATGCTTTAGGATTTTGCAGGAATATATGCACATATAAAACAAAGTTGTAATAACATAAGTGAAGCGTAAAGAAATTTTGTAGCATCACCCACTGGAGGGCTTAAATATAATTTTGGCAGCGAACCACTAGTTCCAGCATGCTTTGCAATAGAGACCCATTGAGGGCGCCCACCAGGGGGCAAAAAAACGATAAAAGAGCAAATGCATAGTGGTGGCTGCTTAAACAGATGCTATGGCGAACCTTTGATAAAGGTCAAAGTATTGACTGAAACGCATCAGGACTGCCTAAAAGAAGAAGAGAACAAAATTAAACAATTAAATGGATTAACCTTCACTGTTGGGAGTGTGACTCATTCTTGCCGTCAAGGTGAGAGTTTGGATAATATTTTGCCGGCTTGGTTCCGCCGTGAGTCACGCACCGCAAGCAAGAGCGCCATCGCTGCCCGCAATTGAACCGTCCTTGTATGCCTGTGAAAGCGCTTATGGGTTAGCAGGTCGCCGCCAAAGACTGACTTCAGCATGGGTCCCAACAACCTCTAAAATAGGATTGTGATGGAGCAACAGTGAGCGTGAAATGGACTTAAAACAAAGTTGTAATAACATAAGTGAAGCGTAAAGTAATTTTGTAGCATCACCCACTGGAGGGCTTAATTATAATTTTGGCAGCGAACCACTTGTTCCAGCATTCTTTGCAATAGAGACCCATTGAGGGCGCCCACCAGGGGGCAAAAAACGATAAAAGAGCAAATGCATAGTGGTGGCTGCTTAAACAGATGCTATGGTGAACCTTTGATAAAGGTCAAAGTATTGACTGAAACGCGTCAGGACTGCCTAAAAGAAGAAGAAAAAAGAATTAAACAAATAAATGGATTAACCTTCACTGTTGGGAGTGCAACTCATTCTTGCCCTCAAGGTGAGAGTTTAGATAATATTTTGCTGACTTGGTTCTGCCGTGAGTCACGCATCGCCAGCAAGAGCGCCATCGCTGCCCGCAATTGAACCGTCCTTGTATGCCCGTGAAAGCGCTTATGGTTTAGCAGGTCGTCGCCAAAGACTGACTTCAGCATGGTTCCCAACAACCTCTAAAATAGGATTGTGATGGAGCAACAGTGAGCGTGAAATGGAGTTAAAACAAAGTTGTAATAACATAAGTGAAGCGTAAAGAAATGTTGTAGCATCACCCACTGGAGGGCTTAATTATTATTTTGGAAGCGAACCACTAGTTCCAGCATGCTTTGCAATAGAGACCCATTGAGGGCGCCCACCAGGGGGCAAAAAACGATAAAAGAGCAAATACATAGTGGTGGCTGCTTAAGCATATGCTATGGCGAACCTTTGATAAAGGTCAAAGTATTGACTGAAACGCGTCAGGACTGCCTAAAAGAAGAAGAAAAAAGAATTAAACAAATAAATAGATTAACCTTCACTGTTGGGAGTTCGACTCATTCTTGCCGTCAAGGTGAGAGTTTGGATAATATTTTGCCAGCTTGGTTCCGCCGTGAGTCACGCACCGCCAGCAAGAGCGCCATCACTGCCCGCAATTGAACCATCCTTGTATGCCCGTGAAAGCGCTTAGGGGTTAGCAGGTCGCCGCCAAAGTCTGACTTCGGCATGGTTCCCAACAACCTCTAAAATAGGATTGTGATGGAGCAACAGTGAGCGTGAAATGGACTTAAAACAAAGTTGTAATAATATAAGGTAAGCGTAAAGAAATTTTGTAGCATCACCCACTGGAGGGCTTAATTATAATTTTGACAGCGAACCACTAGTTCCATCATGCTTTGCAATAGAGACCCATTGAGGGCGCCCACCAGGGGGCAAAAAACGATAAAAGAGCAAATGCATAGTGGTGGCTGCTTAAGCAGATGCTATGGCGAACCTTTGATAAAGGTCAAAGTATTGGCTGAAACGCGTCAGGACTGCTTAAAAGAAGAAGAAAAAAGAATTAAACAAATAAATGGATTAACCTTCACTGTTGGGAGTGCTACTCATCCTTGCCGTCAAGGTGAGAGTTTGGATAATATATATAAACCTATGTTTTTTCAGTGAATTTGCAAGGTTTTTTAAATGCTAATTCCTAACTATATAAGGCCTGAAACCTATGGTTTTTTCATTGAATTTGCAAGGTTTTTTAAATGCTAATTCCTAACTATATAAGGCCTGAAACCTATGGTTTTTTCAGTGAATTTGCAAGGTTTTTTAAAAATGCTAATTCCTAACTATATAAGGCCTGAAACCTATGTTTTTTTCAGTGAATTTCAAAGGTTTTTTTAAATGCTAATTCCTAACTATATAAGGCCTGAAACCTATGTTTTTTTCAGTGAATTTCAAAGTTTTTTTAATGCTAATTCCTAACTATATAAGACCTGAAAGCCCACCAGGAATCTCCAGTATGCACCAGGGGACTGCATTGCAGAGAGGTGTAATTAAGCCACGGTCCTTTTTACACCTCTCTGCAACGCAGCCCCCATGCATGTTTGAAGAGGGGGAACTCATTCCCCCTGCATACTGGGGGCCAATTAGCCCACCTGGAACCTCCAGTATGCGCCAGGGGGCTGCATTGCAGAGGTGTAATGAGGCTATGCCCCTTGTTACACCTCTCTGCAACGCAGCCGCCTGGCGCATTTGCAGAGGGGGAACTAATTCTTCTTGCATAATTGGGGTCTCTGGGGGCCAACTAGCCCACCAGGAGCCTCCAGTATGCGCCAGATGGCTGCATTGCATAGAGGTGTAATGAGGCCACACCCTTTTTTACACCTCTCTGCAACGCAGCCCCCGTGCATGTTTGAAGAGGGGGAACTAATTCCCCTTGCATACTGGGTGTCCCTGGCAGCCATCTTGTGCCTTGTTCGAACCATGGCACAAGAAAGCAGTGAAACAAAGGTGTGAAACTCGCAAAGGGGCCAGAGTAGAAACACCCTGACCCCCTAGGCCTGCTCAGGGGGTCCCACAAGGACCCCCAAGGCAAAAAAAATATATATATTTTTTTTTAAAGTCGCGGGGTACAAAAAAACAATAAAAAAATATAAAACAACAATAAGAATAAAAAAACAGTTCTTTTCAGAACTACCTCCAATTTATATAAAAATACTACATTTTTAAAAAACTCTGTCTTTCTTTTTTTCTCCAGGGTACGCGTACCAGTACGTGTACCGATACGTGTACCGGGGTGCGCACCCCCTCAAAAGAAGAAGAAAAAAAATAATGAGTGTGTGTGTGAGTGGTGTGGGGGGGTGGGGGGGTGGGGGGGTGGGTGTGGGGTGGGGGGGTGGGGGGTATGTGTGTGGGGTGTGTGTGTGTAGGATCTGTGGGTGTGTGTGTGGGGTGTGTGTGTGGGTGTGTGTGTGGGGGGGGTGTGTGTGGGTGTGTGTGGGGGTGAGGAATGTGTGTGTGGGTGTGGGTGTGTGTGTGTGTGAGGTGTGTGTGTGGGGTGGGTGTGCGTGTGTGTGGGGGTGGGGGTGTGTCAGAGGTGTGTGTGTGTGTGGGGGGTGAGGTGTGTGTGGGGGATGTGTGGGGTGTGTCTGTGAGGTGTGTGTGTGTGTGGGGGGAGTGAGGTGTGTGTGGGTAGGGGTGTGTGGGTATAGGTGGGGGTGTGGGGGTGTATGGTGTGTGTGTGGGTGTGTGGGGTGTTTGGGTGTGGGTGGAGGTGTGGGTGTATGAGGTATGGTGGGGGGGGGGTGTGGGGGGGGGGGGGTGGGGGGGGGTGTGTGTGTGTCGGGGTATGTGTGTGGGGCACCCCCTCAAAAAAAATAATAATGAGTGTGTTTATGTGTGTGTGTGTGTGGTGTGTGTGTGTGGGGGGGTGGGTGTGGGGTGTGTGTGTGGGGGGGTATGTGTGTGGGGTGTGTGTGTGTAGGATGTGTGGGTGTGTGTGTGGGGTGTGTGTGTGGGTGTGTGTGTGTGGGTGTGTGTGTGTGTGTGTGTGAAAGGAGTGTGTGTGTGGGTGTGTGTGTGTGTGTGGTGTGTGTGTGTGTGTGTGTGTGTGAGGTGTGTGTCAGAGGTCTGTGTGTGTGGGGAAGGGGTGAGGTGTGTGTGGGGGATGTGTGGGTTGTGTCTGTGAGGTGTGTGTGTGTGTTTGTGTCTGAGGGGGGATGAGGTGTATAGGTGTGTGTAGGTGTGTCGGGTATGTGGGTGTGGGTGGGGATGTGGGTGTGTAAGGTGTTTGGGTGTAGGTGGGGGTGTGAGGTGTGTGTGGGGTGTGTGTGGGTGTGGGGGGTATGTGTGTAGGATGTGTGTGTATGTGTGGGATGTGTGGGTGTGTCTGTGAGGTGTGCGTGTGTGTGGGGGGGGGAGGTGTGTGTGTGGGATGTGTGAGGTGTGTCTGTGAGGTATCTGTGTGTGCGTGTGTGTGTTGGGGGGGTGAGGTGTGTGTGTGAGTGTGTGTGTGTGGGATGTGTGGGTGTGGGTGTGGATGTGTAAGGTGTCGGTGTGGGGGTGTGGGGTGTTTGGGTGTGGGTGGAGGTGTGCGTGTGTGAGGTGTGTGTGGGGAGTGTGTGGTGTGGAGGTGTGGGGTTGTGTGCGTGTGGGTGTGTGTGGGACATACTTGTAGGTACCTAAAACAGCCACAGAACCAAAAGCTCTTTTCAGAGCTACCTTACCTGTAATCACTCAAAATGATTATTTTATTATTTATTATTATGATTATATAATTTTTTTCACCCCATGGTACGCTCCCCGGTGCACGTACCGGGCGCTCCCCCCACGAAATACGGACGCTTTAATGGCCCCCACATCAAACCTAGTGGGTCAGGGGGGGTCTACCCTGCCCCCTTTTGGTCATTTCCCCCTTTGATTTTTGCCACCTCTTGTGTCTCAATCCTACCGAGACACAAGATGGCGGCTGCTGCGGACTGTTTCAAATGTTTACAGACACCCGAGAACCAATCAGCTTCCCGTGCACAAGTTGCGTGGCAAAACTGGTGGGGCGCTCTGGTCTGCTCTTATCCTGAAAGTCTTGGGGTGATTTGTGAAGCAAGGACTGAGAAAAAAGGGGGTCCCAGAACGTGTTTTCCCCATGCTACAGCCCGAACGACTGAACGGAATTACACCAAATTTGGCAATGTTGTAGTCCTTGATTCAGACTCGTGCCTTTTGCTTATATGGTGTAAATCTGTTCAGTAGTTCCTGAGAAAATTACAATTAAAAGTACATATATATCTATGGCCTCGGTGGATCCGCACATCTTGCACGGATTATAAGCGCACCGTCCGGATCACGTGCTGAATGCTGATTGGCTGTCAAGTGGTTGTCAACATTCGAAACCAGGAAGTATTTTCAGCCATTTTGTGCCTCTGTAGAAGCGAGGATTTAGAAAGTAGTGGGACAAGTGTTTAAAACGTATAAAGGGGGCAGGTAAGACATTTTTTGACCCTCTTGACCTGCTTAGGGGGTCCCAAAAAAGATGTTATTTTTTTTTTAAAAATTGAAAAATGTGCGCTGGGTGCATGGATCCGTGTAAAAAAAATAAAAACGAAGCGCGACCTGCTGTGCTTGTTTAAAAATTAGCTACCTGGGAAGGAGAAATCCCGGGGACTAAAATATTGCATTTGAAGTGGTGGTCGAGAAAAAAGGGGGGTCCCAAAAGGTGTTTTCCCCATGCAATTTTCCGTAGGAATCGTTCATCACGGCTACAGCCCGAACGGCTGAACTGAATTACACCAAATGTGGCAAAGCGGTAGTCCTTGGTTCAGACTCGTGCCTTTGGATTAAATGGTGTACATCTGTTCAGTAGTTCCTGAGAAAATTACAATTAAAAATACATACATATCTATGACCTCAGTGGAGCCGCGCATCTTGCGCGCACTCTAAGCGCACCGTCTGGATCATGTGCTGAATGCTAATTGGTAGGGGTGGGCGGAATTTGCGGAATCGCGATACGCAAATCTCTGCGAAACGGTAAAAAATTTCCGCGAATACGCAGAAATTCCACAAACGTGCGGAATTGCTTGTTCGCGATACTTTTATCCTGTTCGCAATTGCTGTTTGGGTGCTCGGGTGGAAATATCTCGCGAACACACATTTTGAGAAAGCGAACAAGCACCAAATTTCGCGAAGTCGCCGAACGCAGAATTTTGGTCAATTTTGCATTCTCCGCGGAGCGCAAAATTACCCAAATTCCGCAAGCGGAACGGAATTTACCGCCCAGGCCTACTAATTGGCTGTCAAGTGGTTGTTAATATTCGAAACCAGGAATTGTTGGAAGCCATTTTGTGCCTCGGTAAAAGCAAGGATCTAGAAAATAGTGGGACAAGTGTTCAACACGTATAAAAGGGGCATGTAAGAAATATTTTGATCATCTAGACCCGCTTAGTGGGTCCCCCCAAAAAAATTGGGGGGGTGGACGAAGAAATGTGCGTTGGGTGCATGGATCCAATGTAATAAAAATAAAAACAAAGCGGGTCTCCTGTGCTTCTTTAAAAATTAGCTGTCTGGGAAGGCAAATCCGGGGGTCTAAAATATTATATATGTTGGGGGTTCAGAGGGGCACTGTAGCCCGGGGACCGCCATTCCTCGGTGCTACAAAATAAATGGATGAGGGAGCTCAAAGGTCCGTCTAAGCCCCGGGGATTACCACCCTACGGGGCTTTTTATATTTTGAGAGGGGGGCCACGTGGTCTCCATTCTGGAGCAGTCGAAAGCCTTGGGGAACACCACCCCCCAGGAGCGGCTTCTGATGTGTCTTGGGGTGTCTACCCCCGGGACACTGCTGTTTGCTTTGGCAGGGTGGGAGTCGAGGTTCCCACTGTGTCATACGAAACTTGAGGGCATATTGACAAATGCCATTTTGCCTAAATTTCTTTTAAAAAGCCAAAAATGCGGTGAAAAGTATATCGCCCTATTTACTATGTGACGCTAAGATGCATTAATGCATGTTAGCAGCCGGTTTGCTAAGGGCTCGCCTCGTATCTCCAATGAGTTGCAATGTAGGTGTTCTCAGTGGCAAGGTAGGAGTTTCTACGAGAATATAAAAAGGTAGTGGGAGGTATGACAATAGCATTGTATTTACAATGTGGCCCTGGATTGGAGGACTGATAGGAGAACTCTCGTTAATTGCGGTTTATGTCGGATCCTAACATCTGTTCTGAAGTAGACTTAAGCATGTTTAATATGCGAGGTGGATTGATATGTTGAGTCCACAGTCTTATATTAATACGCTTTTTACTTGCGAACATAAATTATCGCTGTATTTCTCGCGATATTGGGGGCATATTGGGGGCATATTGACAAGGACAGTGTCAAAATTATCGTCGCTTTAGCGTTAGGAAAGTGTCGTTAAAGCGGCCATAATGGCTTAATAATAGGCTTTTGAGAATTTGTGAGAATTTCAATAGAAGCCCAGGTTTACACCAGAACATGTTAACGCTGTCCTTGATAATATGCCCCCAAGTTTGCTTTGGCAGGGTGAGAGCCTCGGCTCTCACTTTTGCATAGCAAACAGCAATGTTGAAAAAATCTTCTGGTAAGATAACAAAGGAGTTCAAGAGGTGTCTGTACGGAAGTGCCTACTGCGTCAGATTTACAGTATGGACCAACAGGTCTTTAAAATGATTCAGAGATGAGACAGAATTAGGTGAGAGTCACGTCATTATGCAGGACAATATTCTTTATTTCGAACGCATTTAATCTGAGGCATTGTGTATCTAGGCCGCTCTGCTCACCTTGTGTAAACACTGTGGCGAACAGAGTTCACAACTTGATTTTTGCTTTGGTTCTACACTGCAGACTGTATTAAATTCAGCCTTGATTTTTTCATCGGCAGAGTGGACAGCAGCGTCCATAACTTTAAAAGAGGAAGAAAAACAATGTGAGATAGAGTGAGAGAGAGAAAGAGAGAAAAAACGACAAGTGTGTGAGAGAGAAAGTATTAGATGGAGCAGGAGAGGTAGTGTTAATACTGGAGAAAATCTTTGTAGCTCACCTTTTTGCCTCCGTTGTGTGCCCAAGCACGTTCTGGTTCATAGTGTACCCTCAAGTTTAGTGATCTGGAAGATAGTATAGAGTTAGTAATAACAGAGCACATACAACTGCACAAGTATATCTCTGCTTTATGTCTTTGCACACTCAGGATACTGTATTACACCAACCTACACTGCAAGGAGGTGTCTGTATGCTCTTTTTCTCCCAAAGTACTATACCCCATGCACTCCCACTGCATAGCGGTGAGTTCTCATTACTGTGTACCCAGACTGTTGCAGCCTATTGACTCCCAAAGTCAATAGTCCGGAGGTGAGTGCCTTTTCCTGCGTACTCAGGGGCAGATTTACAAGCTCCTTGCGCCTCTTTTGCGTCACTTTTCCCATGTTAAAAGTGATGCAAAAGTGGCGCGAAGGGGTTGTAAATCTGCAACTCAGAGTGTTGCAACCTATCTATTCTCACTGCCCGGGGGTAATTGTACATTCCTACGCAGTCAAGCTGCTGCACACTACCCACTCTCTCCACCACAGGTGTCTTCTCATTGCTTCGGAAACAAGCTTCTTTGCTCACCTTGTGCCATTGGCATGAATCAAAGAGGTTCTACCACGTGTCGAAGCAGCCTTCTCAGACGTTGTTACGATGGCCATGAATCATCGCAGAATCCTCGAAGGTTGAGCTTTGGAGGTGTTGGGAGGGGACGCCAATTTGTGAAACACAACCTGTTAGATAAAAAGGTACACATGGTTTTAATCATCACGAGCAAGACATTTGACCGATTATAAAAACTTTCCTGCTATTGGAAAAAAATATATAAATGCAATAAGATACGGTATATAGGACTGCGTATGCCTAAATCGCTGCATCGCCTTTTTGTATCCAGTCTGCTGCACCCCATCTACTCCCTCCGCTGCACACTCAGGCCTCACTGCTCACCTTTTCGCAGACAGGGTACGTTCTACATCATGCAGTCCTGCTCTGCCACCAAGAAGTCTCACATTTGGTGCTGAGTCTTGATATCACTAGGGCAAAGGACATACTCGTGCACCTATCTTCATCGCAGGTTCATCACCCGCTCAGTCCTTGCGGTACCACTAACTCAGTGACGAAAGAGGCCACGCACGTGGTAGTGGGCCCCCCTGTTCGGTAGTTCAGGTCTACCTTAGGCATCCGAACCACTAGGACGGGCCATCACAGCGCTTGCGATGGGAGCAACTCTAAAATGGCGTAGAGCATGTGCGCCCCATCTTTTTTATTGGTAGGGTCACGTGTGTAGTGACTTATGTGCTGATGGGTGTGGTGTGGGTGTATAATAGCCATGAGGGAGTGTCTGTGCGCTGTTCTGACAACTAGACCTGGAAGTAAGAAATGATTACAATGGAAATCTGGGCCATTTACGTACCATTGTTGTGTGTTTCCTAGAAGCGTAAGCGGAGTGGGCTGGACTGACGTATGCCAGTGCTGCGTGAGGCTGTGAACGATGACTCCGGAGCTATGGGCGTGGTTTCGTTGTGAGCTATATGAAAAATCTACTGATCCGGGTGTCCGTGTTGTAGTGCTGCTGTCACCCGGGTCTTACACGCAAATGTGTCATTATGTCTTTAAAGTCTCACAATATGGCTAACATGGAAGGTACGGGTATCGCTGACCCTATATTCATCCATAGTTGCACACATAAAAGATGGTAGACATGACGCACTTTTGCGAACATGAATGTTCGTTGTACATTCAGTGGAGTGTTGTAGCTGTAGTAATACAGGGATGTGAAAGGTTTATGACTTCTGCTGTACAAAGGTAGGAGCACCATATGTGAAATTATAAACAGAAGATTCTATCGTAAAGTGTTCATGAGTTGTGGTACACTGAGGTAGGGGCGGTTTGTGTGGAGCCTGCGATGATGCGTGGTTCAGGCAGAACGCACTGGTAAGAATGTCTTTTGACAACTGAATTTTGCCTTAATAAGGCCACGTAGCGATTATTTATGGTGCACTGAGTTAGTGGTATGTCTGGAGCTCAGCGTGTGCTCACCCTGTGATGATGCGTGGTTCTAGCAGTCTGTACTCAAAGCATTGACTGTTGCAAACTGGACTGCATGAACTTTGAGGGTAAAAAAAACTACCATCAATGGTTATCAATTGCTCTGCAAAGTAGGTCTACTGATTGCTCCCCATAACAAATTAAACGGTTGCATTCTAACTTTCTCAAAATGGGGACGTATGTCTGGTGGCGATGTTGAAGGTGATGCCCCAGTGGTACTTGGTATTGCCGGTGGTAGAGATACATTTTGGCGCTGCGTTCTACATTCTTTGTGAACATAGCAGTGCCACAGGAGTATTTTTTGTCTGTGCCTTAAATAAATCAAGGCTAAATTCCCTACTGTCTGTAGTGTAGATACAAAGCTGATTTCAAGTTGTGAATCCTACTGTCTGCAATGTACATTAAAGCCACTAGTCAGCACAGTTATAGAAGAATGCTTTTTTTCACTTATTTCAACAAAATCTAAATACATACAGTATAATTGTCTCTGCATTAAGAAAATCAAGGCTGAATTCCCTACAGTCTATAGTGTATAATTCAAGTTGTAAACCTTGCTGTCCGCAGTGTAGATCTTAGGGTGGACTGCATCATCTGTAATCATGATTGAAATGAAAGATAGAAAAAGTGTAGAATACATTATTGAAATATGTATGTTTCAGGGACATTATACTTCAAATTGTGATATGTGCTGTCCTTAGTGTAGACTGACATTAAAAGTGAGTTGCACTTGCAGCGTGAATGTTATTATTCAACGAAATCTATAAGTGATATCAAAGAAGTTTTTGAAGGAAGCATACAAAAGGGATATTGTATAGATTTGATAGGTGTTATACTTAATTTGGTTTGCACTGAGTTAGTGGTATCTGAAACAACAAGGTTCCGTGGAGCCTGCGATGATGCGTCTTCCGGGTAGGCTGTACTGGTAGTAATGTTTTTTGTCTTGTGAATTCAGTCTTAGTAACGCCACGTGACAATGATTTTTTGTGCACTGAGTTACTAGTACCTTTGGCACATAGCGTGTACGTATACTGCGATGATGCGTGGTCGGGGGGCACAGTAATTGGAGTAATGTGTTTTGTCGATTGGATTCTGCATGAATTCCATTTCAAAGGGACAGTATGTCTCACTGTGACATAAAACTGTTCACTCTTCTTTGCGATGATTTATGGTGCACTGAGTTAGTAAGATCTTTGGCGCTGAGCTTGTACGTATCCTGTGATAATGCGTAGTGCAGGGAGGCTGCAATGGGACCAATGTTTTTTGCCTAGTGAATTTTGCCTTAATAAGGCTACAGGGAGATGACTTGTGGTGCAGTGAGTTAGTGGTACCGAAAGAACTCAGCGTGTGCGCACCCTGCGATGATTCATGGTTCGGGGGGTCACAGTGGTATAATGTCTCTTGTCTACTGGAATGCGTCATGTACAATCGCCATTCTATCTAAATCGTGAGCCCTCACAATGTAGATCGAAGGCAGTAGTCATCACTGTCATCACTAACATCAAGAAATTATTTTTGTCGTATCTTTTAACAAAATCTGAGGACATAAAGTACAATTATCTCTAACTTAAAAAAATCAAGGCTTAATTTCATGCTGTTCATAGTATAGTTTCAAAGCTGAATTCAAGATGTGAACCCTGCTGTCCGCACTGTACATTGAAGGCAGTAGTCAGCAGAGATATCGACGAATGATTTTTGTCACTTATTTTAACAAAATCAGAACACATACAGTAACATTTTCTCTGCATTAAATAAATCAAGGTTGAATTCCCTACTGTACATGCAAAGTTGACTTCAAGTTGTGAACCCTGCTGTCCGCAATGTAGATCAAAGGCAGTAGTTGACACAGACATCGTCTGTGAATGATGTCACGTATTACATCATTCATGACCATGTCATGAATAATGTAATATGTGACATCACCAGTGGATTGTGGGCTCGAGAGTTACAGTTAGTACAACTAACTATAACGGAGGAATTTCAATGGTTTTGTATGAGTGAAATGTCCAGCTAACTATAACACCGCTGAAACCTATGTTTTTTTCAATGAATATATACATAAACCACACACCTGGTTCATCTCATGTGCAGGTATGGACCACAACTTGTTCATTAAAGTGGATTGCAGTGATTTATTGCATAGATAAAATTAGCATCCCTAAGTGCAAAAGAAAGACAAGTGTCCAGCCTTATATATATATATATATATATATATATATATATATATATATATATATATATATATATATATATATATATATATATATATATGTAGATATACATACATACATACACATATTTATAATACATATATGCCCATAAATATATATATATCTTCGGTTTCCGCCATGATCGACCGGGGAAAGTGAGAAGAACCAGGTATTTTACCTCAAGAGGGCGATCTGTCTCGCATTTGACAGCCCCTTCTCATGTATCAACCGAGCGCATCTGGCTGCTACAGTATTCAAGGGGACGCAGCAAGGACCCTACTTGTTTCAGCGGATCCATGACCCACTCGACTCACCTGAAGCCTGCACTGCAAACATTGATTGTTCACTCCTTCACGCCACCAGCTCGGGATACCATGATGGGGCATGCTGGGAATTGGAGTTCGCTGACAGTGCACTCGGGCTCTGATTGGTCCGCAGACCGCGTTAGAAGGAGGGACACAAGTGCCGGCAATTATTTAAAACAGAATGAGAACATTAGAGTGGACCTTAACAGCTGACGGCGCTGAAGAAGGCACAACCGCCGAAATGCATTCGCCAGAGTTGGGACTATTTGAAATAAAGCTGTGTCTAACCTGATTTCCCCTTGCGGCCTCTGTTCTTTGTCGATGAAAAGGATTTTCACCATATATATAAATATATATATATGTATATGTCCACAATGTGATCCAGATTGGTCTGACAGCGCTCAACAGCGGGTGCTCATCGCTAGGGTAGGACCCAGACCCTTAAACTCGATAGCAACAAAAACAAATGGCGCGGCACTCAAAGTAGGTTACTTAGTGGTTTTTATTCTTCAACAGCTCCACTCACCCAACGCGTTTCAGCCTGGATGGCCTTAATCACGGTTAGTGAGTCCCTTTTCACTTTCACTTTAAATTCCCATCTCTGTCGCAATGTTGCATTATGGGATTTGTGGTGTGAGATTTACAATATAACTTTATACATATTTACAAAAGGACATTGTGGTGTGCAAGGGTTATTCTTAGGTGATAAACATTAATGTCATGTATCACAGATGTAGATAATCTAAATTACATCAATTTTAGTGACCCCGATTAATATCGTTCATGTTATTAATTTATTTACACGCTTTTTCCCGATATGTTATCTAAGTGACTGTCTTGTGGTTGGGTATAGTACCCACTTATTTATTCTTTTGAGAATATATATATATATATATACATTTCTCCTTCTCCCATTCCTTGATTCATGCCGGGACATATATGCGTCGGTGCACCATAGGGTACAAGGATACCCCATGCCAAATTCCATTTCTCACCGTAATCACAGTTACGCGGTGCACTCCACACGAAAAAATAAATATCAGCAGATCAAAGGTGCTTGGAAGTTTTATTCATATCCAGCCAAAGGGAAAAACCGAACGCGTTTCGACGATACAATCCCGTGATCAAGTCGATTGTATCGTCAAAACGATGGTTTGCTAATAAGCTCTTCACCATTTGGCGAATCTTCACAAAACTTTCAAAAAGAAAGTCACATCCCCCTACACTTCGTCTTGGAAAGTGTTGGGGTGATCTGTCAAGCAGGGGTCAAGAAAAAGGGGGGTCCCAAAATACCTTTTCTACTAGGAAAATTAAATAGCCATACTGCAAATACAGACAATCTGAATTATACCAAATTTGGCAGAAGGCTAGATCTTGATTCAGAAAGCGTGCTTATGTGATTTTGTGTAAATTTGTTCTGTAGTTGTTGAGAAATTACGGCTCAAAATCTATGTATATTTCCGGTAGCTGCTCCACTGCAGACCCATCTCTGTGTATCCAGGTATCTGTGAGCTCCAGCCTGCATTGTGATTGGCTGACTGCAACCTGAAGGAAAAGTTGCAGCCATATTCTTAGGACTCAGGTACGCAGTCCCCAAGCCCTTATGAATAATATAAAATATTACACGAGGGGCAGGTTAGAGGCACCTTCACCACCTGGACAATGTGGGAGATCCTGTAGGGTGATCCTCAAGGGCCAGATTTAAAAAAAGATTTTGGGGGGTTCTGTAGATCCGGATCCACCTCAAGCCCCGGTGTGATCCCCTGTAGAACCGCAATGGATCAATCAAAGGATCCGTGGTGCAACAAAATACAAAAAGGTGGTTGTGTCTCAAACACTGCGCATAGCCGAACATCAAGTGCGGCGCTGGGGTTAGGCATTCACTGGGGCATGGTGCATGGCATGGCCATAAACCTCTCACTTTAAATTTGAAAATATTAATTTCACTGAAAAAAACAAAGGTTAAAGTTCCATTATAAATGTTAATTATAATAATATTTTATTTTACAATAAAAGAAACATTAGAAATCCACACAGAACAAAACAAAGGCTAGAGGGACATTATAGTTATGTGAAAATATCAGTTAAAACATAATGTTTTAAATTATCAAAAACACTGAAAGTCATCGGTTAGAGTTAGCTCAAGTAAGTATAACACGTGTCCTAAACTAACTTTAACTAGAACTCTCGCCATGCACTGTTTACACCCTCACATATTACATCACTCATGACATGTTCAAAGATAGCATTGATCACATTCCTAATGACATGAAATGACCTCATTGATAACAACACTCTGCATGGCGAGGGTGCAAGATATACATGCTTTAGAGTCTGGCATTTTAAATAGGGTGAGTGGACCAAGAGCTTGGTAGACCAAGAGTTTGGTGGTCATGTTTGTGAAGGAGAACCCATCCACAAAACTCTAAATCAGGCCCTTAGAGGCTTCACATTGGCATACAATAGAAAACTGCCACGCATGACAACCAGGTCTTGTGCATCAGATTGATAATCATTTACCCCCCTCTTGCATGCATTATTCTCCCTTAATTTTGGCACTGAATTTTTGATATTTGAATAAGATATTCTTTTCTAAATATGTAATCATAACTATGTATATGTAGTGTAGTTGTAAGGCAATAGAAAGGGTCCCTTCACAAAAAGAAAAGCTTAATGGGATTTGGGTTAATACTCAGAGCTGCAGAGCATTTTGTTTTTGCCTTATTCTTCAGTGGGTTAGGAGAGCACTGAGTTTTATTCTTCACGTGTTCTTAGGAAGACACCTTTTGGATCAGAAACTCTCAAGCGTTTCATCAGATTAATGCACTTTTTACTTTGGGTTACAGGATTTATTTATTTATTTATTTATAAAGTGCAAGAATCGACCCCCGAAGGGGTATCTCTGCGCTCCTGGACAGGCATCAGGTGAAAAAGCTGCCTGCTAAGAATCAAAAGCAAAAAAGAAAGGTCTTGAGCTGTTTCCTAAAATGAAGATAATCAGTACACTGTCTTAATTGCAAGGGGAGCTTATTCCAGTGGTAAGGACCCAGATAAGAAAGGGCCTTCCCACCCTGTCTGGCTCTTTTGATCCTGGGTACCTCTAGTAAGAATTTGGATCCTGAGCGGAGAGGCCTCCGAGGGGCATACAGAATGAATTTGTCAACAAGGTAGGCAGGACCAGACTTAGACAGGGCCTTGAATATTGTACAGCAGACTTTGAACTGCACTCGCTCCCATATGGGGAGCCAGTGAAGCTGGTAAAACAAGGGCTGGGAAGCGGTTCTTAAGGGGGCATTGAGGATCAGGCGAGCCGCAGTGTTTTGAACCACCTGTAGTGTATCAAGGGCGGCCTCATTTGCAGAGACTAACAAACCATTACAATAATCCAGGCGACTTAAAATAAGTGCCTGGGTCAGTGTTTTCCGGGTGAAGTCCGGGAGCAAGGGAAGAATGCGGCGCAACAGGCCCAGCACATGAACAGGAGCCAGCTGTCTGAGCAGCGTGCTTCTTCATGGTAAGAGCCTGTTCTAGGCGAACACCTACGTTTTTAACACAGGATTTCGGAACGGGAGGAGTGCCCAAGTCTGTTGGTCACCAATTGGGGGTCCATAGTAGTTGGACCTCACCAAAAAGCATGATCTCCGTCTTTCCTACATTGCACTGTAGAAAATTGCTCCTCATCCATTGCGAAATCCTTCTCGTTCCTGAAGAGAAGGTAGCCTGAACTTCAGGGGTAAACTTTGCAAAAGGAAAGAGCAGCTGAGTATCGTCGGCATAGGAGATGGGGATAAACCCACAAATCCTTAACAGAATGGCTAAGGGGGCCACATAGATATTAAACAGCGTCGGGCTCAAACAAGAGCCATGTGGCACTCCGTTGGTCAGTTCCGTTACTGCCAAACAATATGGGCCCTGATTGATCGCCTGCGACCGAGAGGATAGAAAACTCGTCAACCATTAATGGACCTCATTTCTAAGGCCTGTCTCCTCCAATCTCCTGAGCAATACCTGATGGCAAATCGTGTTGAACGCGGCGGATAAGTCCAACAGCACCAGAATCGTGGAGTGGCCTTTATCTAGGGTCATCCTGATGTTGGCGGTGACCGCTAGTAGATGAGCCATTTCTCCAACTTTGGCTTACCCACAGCTGGAACATTTTCTTCAGTCTACTGAGTCTGTTCATTGCTTCATTATCAGTACTGCTAGCACTGTGATCTCACCCACTATGAGGATTGGAGTGGATCCCAAGGAAAAAATTGAATAGGTATGTCCAAATGTATGTGAAGCCGAATCTAATGTTTTGTTAAATAGTCCTAACATATACTTTATTACTGCTTTTTTAAGGATTACTTTGCTTGTTGTGTTAGAGACATGAAACAGTTTTAAAACCTTCAATAAATGACAGTGGATATATTCTTTGTAATAATGTTGCAACCACAGAACACGGCCTAATCCCTGCTGATGAGGGGTAAATACCCCGAAACATGTGTCCAGGGATGGCGAAGATAGCGAAGATAGCAGAGAATCGAAAGAATCTGCATCGCGGAACACGAACTACACTTACCACAGTCCTTAGGGGCGATCCCGCTGGTGTGTGAGTAGTGTGCGACCCCACCCCCATTTGTAATGTTAAATCTCCCTCAAGCAGTTGGCTGACGAGCCTGGGACCCCGCACCTGCGCGCCTGAGTGGTACTTAACCTGGCAATATTTGGCAGCCACCGGCAACCCCAGAACACTGCCTAATCCCTGCTGATGAGGGGTAAATACCCCGAAACACGTGTCCAGGGATGGCGAAGATAGCGAAGATAGCAGAGAATCGAAAGAAGACGCATCGCGGAACACAAACTACACTTACCACAGTCCTTAGGGGCGATCCCGCTGGTGTGTGAGTAGTGTGCGACCCCACCCCCATTTGTAATGTTAAACCTCCCTCGAGCAGTTGGCTGACGATCCTGGGACCCCGCACCTGCGCGCCTGAGTGGTACTAAACCTGGCAATATTTGGCAGGCACCGGCAACCCCAGAACACGGACTAATCCCTGCTGATGAGGGGTAAATACCCCGAAACCCATGTCCAGGGATGGCGAAGATAGCGAAGATAGCAGAGAATCGAAAGAAGATGCATCGTGGAACACAAACTACACTTACCACAGTCCTTAGGGGCGATCCCGCTGGTGTGTGAGTAGTGTGCGACCCCACCCCCATTTGTAATGTTAAAGCTCCCTCAAGCAGTTGGCTGGCGAGCCTGGGACCCCGCACCTGCGCGCCTGAGTGGTACTAAACCTGGCAATATTTGGCAGCCACCGGCAACCCCAGAACACGGCCTAATCCCAGCTGATGAGGGGTAAATACCCCGAAACACGTGTCCAGGGATGGCGAAGATAGCGAAGATAGCAGAGAATCGAAAGAATATGCATCGCGGAACACAAACTACACTTACCACAGTCCTTAGGGTCGATCCCGCTGGTGTGTGAGTAGTGTGCGACCCCACCCCCATTTGTAATGTTAAATCTCCCTCGAGCAGTTGGCTGACGAGCAAGGGACCCCGCACCTGCACTCCTGAGTGGTACTAAACCTGGCAATATTTGGCAGCCACCGGCAACCCCAGAACACGGCCTAATCCCTGCTGATGAGGGGTAAATACCCCGAAACACGTGTCCAGGGATGGCGAAGATAGCGAAGATAGCAGAGAATCGAAAGAAGATGCATCGCTAAACACAAACTACACTTACCACAGCCCTTAGGGGCGATCCCGCTGGTGTGTGAGTAGTGTGCGACCCCACCCCCATTTGTAATGTTAAAGCTCCCTCGAGCAGTTGGCTGACAAGCCTGGAACCCCGCACCTGCGCGCCTGAGTGGTACTAAACCTGGCAATATTTGGCAGGCACCGGCAACCCCAGAACACGGCCTAATCCCTGCTGATGAGGGGTAAATACCCCGAAACACGTGTCCAGGGATGGCGAAGATAGCGAAGATAGCAGACAATCGAAAGAAGATGCATCGCGGAACACAAACTACACTTACCACAGTCCTTAGGGGCGATCCCGCTGGTGTGTGAGTAGTGTGCGACCCCACCCCCATTTGTAATGTTAAAGCTCCCTCGAGCAGTTGGCTGACGAGCCTGGGACCCCGCACCTGCGCGCCTGAGTGGTACTAAACCTGGAAATTTTTGGCAGCCACCGGCAACCCCAGAACATGGCATAATCCCTGCTGATGAGGGGTAAATACCCCGAAACACGTGTCCAGGGATGGCGAAGATAGCGAAGATAGCAGAGATTCGAAAGAAGATGCATCGCGGAACACAAACTACACTTACCACAGTCCTTAGGGGCGATCCCGCTGGTGTGTGAGTAGTGTGCGACCCCACCCCCATTTGTAATTGTAAAGCTCCCTCGAGCAGTTGGCTGACGAGCCTGGGACCCCGCACCTGCACGCCTGAGTGGTACTAAACCTGGCAATATTTGGCAGCCACCGGCAACCCCAGAACACGGCCTAATCCCTGCTGATGAGGGGTAAATACCCCGAAACACGTGTCCAGGGATGGCGAAGATAGCAGAGAATCGAAAGAAGATGCATCGCGGAACACGAACTACACTTACCACAGTCCTTAGGGGCGATCCTGCTGGTGTGTGAGTAGTGTGCGACCCCAGCCCCATTTGTAATGTTAAAGCTCCCTCGAGCAGTTGGCTGACGAGCCTGGGACCCCGCACCTGCGCGCCTGAGTGGTACTAAACCTGGCAATATTTGGCAGCCACCGGCAACCCCAGAACACGGCCTAATCCCTGCTGATGAGGGGTAAATACCCCGAAACACGTGTCCTGGGATGGCGAAAATAGCGAAGATAGCAGAGAATCGAAAGAAGATGCATCGCGGAACACGAACTACACTTACCACAGTCCTTAGGGGCGATCCCGCTGGTGTGTGAGTAGTGTGCGACCCCACCCCCATTTGTAATGTTAAAGCTCCCTCGTGCAGTTGGCTGACGAGCCTGGGACCCCGCACCGCCGCGCCTGAGTGGTACTAAACCTGGCAATATTTGGCAGGCACCGGCAACCCCAGAACACGGCCTAATCCCTGCTGATGAGGGGTAAATACCTCGAAACACGTTTCCAGGGATGGCGAAGATAGCAGAGAACCGAAAGAAGATGCATCGCGGAACACGAACTACACTTACCACAGTCCTTAGGGGCGATCCCGCTGGTGTGTGAGTAGTGTGCGACCCCACCCCCATTTGTAATGTTAAAGCCCCCTCGAGCAGTTGGCTGACGAGCCTGGGACCCCGCCCCTGCGCGCCTGAGTGGTACTAAACCAGGCAATATTTGGCAGCCACCGGCAACCCCAGAACACGGCCTAATCCCTGCTGATGAGGGGTAAATACCCCGAAACACGTGTCTAGGGATGGCGAAGATAGCGAAGATAGCAGAAAATCGAAAGAACATGCATCGCGGAACACAAACTACACTTACCACAGTCCTTAGGGGCGATCCCGCTGGTGTGTGAGTAGTGTGCGACCCCACCCCCATTTTTTAATGTTAAAGCTCCCTCGAGCAGTTGGCTGACGAGCCTGGGACCCCGCACCTGCACGCCTGAGTGGTACTAAACCTGGCAATATTTGGCAGCCACCGGCAACCCCAGGACCCGGCCTAATCCCTGCTGATGAGGGGTAAATACCCCGAAACACGTGTCCAGGGATGCGAAGATAGCAGAGAATCGAAAGAAGATGCATCACGGAACACAAACTACACTTACCACAGTCCTTAGGGGCGATCCTGCTGGTGTGTGAGTAGTGTGCGACCCCACCCCCATTTGTAATGTTAAAGCTCCCTCGAGCAGTTGGCTGACGAGCCTGGGACCCCGCACCTGCGCGCCTGAGTGGTACTAAACCTGGCAATATTTGGCAGCCACCGGCAACCCCAGAACACGGCCAAATCCCTGCTGATGAGGGGTAAATATCCCGAAACACGTGTCCTGGGATGGCGAAGATAGCGAAGATAGCAGAGAATCGAAAGAAGATGTATCGCGGAACACGAACTACACTTACCACAGTCCTTAGGGGCGATCCCGCTGGTGTGTGAGTAGTGTGCGACCCCACCCCCATTTGTAATGTTAAAGCTCCCTCAAGCAGTTGGCTGACGAGCCTGGGACCCCGCACCTGCGCGCCTGAGTGGTACTAAACCTGGCAATATTTGGCAGGCACCGGCAACCCCAGAACACGGCCTAATCCCTGCTGATGAGGGGTAAATACCCCGAAACACGTGTCCAGGGATGGCGAAGATAGCAGAGAATTGAAAGAAGATGCATCGCGGAACACGAACTACACTTACCACAGTCCTTAGGGGCGATCCTGCTGGTGTGTGAGTAGTGTGCGACCCCACCCCCATTTGTAATGTTAAAGCTCCCTCGAGCAGTTGGCTGACGAGCCTGGGACCCCGCACCTGCGCTCCTGAGTGGTACTAAACTTGGCAATATTTGGCAGCCACCGGCAACCCCAAAACACGGCCTAATCCCTGCTGATGATGGGTAAATACCCCGAAACACGTGTCCTGAGATGGCGAAGATAGCAGAGAATCGAAAGAAGATGCATCGCGGAACATGAACTACACTTACCACAGTCCTTAGGGGCGATCCCGCTGGTGTGTGAGTAGTGTGCGACCCCACCCCCATTTGTAATGTTAAAGCTACCTCGAGCAGTTGGCTGACGAGCCTGGGACCCCGCACCTGCGCGCCTGAGTGGTACTAATCCTGGCAATATTTGGCAGCCACCGGCAACCCCAGAACACGGCCTAATCCCTGCTGATGAGGGGTAAATACCACGAAACACGTGTCCAGGGATGGCGAAGATAGCGTAGATAGCAGAGAATCGAAAGAAGATGCATCGCGGAACACGAACTACACTTACGACAGTCCTTAGGGGCGATCCCGCCGGTGTGTGAGTAGTATGCGACCCCACCCCCATTTGTAATGTTAAAGCTCCCTCAAGCAGTTGGCTGACGAGCCTGGGACCCCGCACCTGTGCGCCTGAGTGGTACTAAACCTGGCAATATTTGGCAGCCACCGGCAACCCCAGAACACGGCCTAATCCCTGCTTATGAGGGGTAAATACCCCGAAACACGTGTCTAGAGATGGCGAAGATAGCGGAGATAGCAGAGAATCGAAAGAACATGCATCGCGGAACACGAACTACACTTACCACAGTCCTTAGGGGCGATCCCGCTGGTGTGTGAGTAGTGTGCGACCTCACCCCCATTTGTAATGTTAAAGCTCCCTCGAGCAGTTGGCTGATGAGCCTGGGACCCCGCACCTGCGCGCCTGAGTGGTACTAAACCTGGCAATATTTGGCAGCCACCGGCAATCCCAGAACTCGGCCTAATCCCTGCTGATGAGGGGTATATACCCCAAAACACGTGCCCAGGGATGGCGAAGATAGCGAAGATAGCAGAGAATCGGAAGAAGATGCATCGCGGAACACAAACTACACTTACCACAGTCCTTAGGGGTGATCCCGCTGGTGTGTGAGTAGTGTGCGACCCCACCCCCATTTGTAATGTTAAAGCTCCCTCGAGCACTTGGCTGACGAGCCTGGGACCCCGCACCTGCGCGCCTGAGTGGTACTAAACCTGGCAATATTTGGCAGTCACCGGCAACCCCAGAACACGGCCTAATCCCTGCTGATGAGGGGTAAATACCCCGAAACATGTGTCCACGGATGGCGAAGATAGCCAAGATAGCAGAGAATCGAAAGAAGATGCATCGCGGAACACAAACTACACTTACCACAGTCCTTAGGGGTGATCCCGCTGGTGTGTGAGTAGTGTGCGACCCCACCCCTATTTGTTACAATAAATTATATGTTTGTAATTCCATGACTACATTTTTCCCAGTGTCTTTCTCCCATTAATTGATAAAAGAGCTTAGAGACAACATGTCACCTAAATAAAGACAGAAAATGTATGGAACTTGGATTGCATCTGCTGGCGATAGAATTTGATGCTATAATTACTTCAAGTAGATACCATCTTTCAGCGGGGTGCCTACTATATTTCCTCAAGACACATCCTTGGTAACACTAAGCGTTTCATTTCAATTTGTTATCATTCTGAATGTTGAAGCTTAATTATGTATCTGGAACATATTTGCCATGCTGCATCCTCACAAAAAAACACCACTATGAGCCAAATCACCAGTGAAATTGATGTTACTGTGTGCCAAACATAAGACCAATGTGGAATCATATATTATGTCATACTATATTTAGTCTTCTATTTATTTTGCAAAGAAGTCTCTTTATTGACTAGGTATGCTGCAAATGCTGCACCAGAATAAAATATGATTCATGATGGAGAGTCTCCCATCCTAGAAGGCCAGTGAATACATGTTGACACCAAACAGCAGAGCGGTTGGGTAGTACACTGTAATGTCGACTAACAAGGAGTGCTCAATCCGATGCCCTTGGGATGTCATGGAGTTGAGGTTTGGTTTATCTCAAGGTCACATAATATTAACAATATTTATTTATGTATTATTTATTTATTTGAGTTTTATATAGTGCTGGCTAGACCCGGAGGTATCAGAGAGCTTTACATGAGGAAACAGCGTGTTACAAGTTGCAAAAGTTTCACAATAGTTACAGAAAGAATATACAATACAGGCGTAATTTAACGAACATGAAAATTAGGATCAGAAAGACCAGGGAGAGCTGGTAATCCACTGGAAGGAGACAGCAGCAGGGAAGAAAACGAGACAAATGTCCGAAGTCCGGCTGGGTAGATGATGGCCATAGTGGTCTGCCAGAGCCAATCTCCCCTATAACTGTCGGAGCAGCTCCACCGGGAATTGGCTATGTATGCGTTTCGGGTTCCACAAGAATAGAGTGAGGTAACAGGAGATGAACAAAAGTCAAGAATCTAAAGGCGGAGGTAGGGATCAGAAAGACCAGTGAGAGCTGGTAATCCTCAGGAAGGTGACAGCAGCGGGGAAGAAACGAGATAAATGTCAGAAGTCCGGCTGGGTAGGTGAGGGCCTTGGTGGTGTGCCAGAGCCAATCTCCCCTATAGCTGTCGGTGCAGCTCCCCCGGGAATCGGCCATGTATTCGTTTCGGGCTCCACCAGAATGGAGTGAGGAACAGGAGGTGATCAAAAGACTAGATTAAAAAGTCAATTATAAAAACATTTTATCCAAGAACATTTGTGATGTTAAAGCATTATTGTGTTCTTAATTGAAGAAATACATCTCCAGATGCTATTCATTACTAAGGCTGCATGGAATGTTGTCGTTTACACTGCTGTTATAAACGGTGTCCCACACGGGGGACCTGTACTTGTCATTTCTGTCGTCCTTGCTGCAACCGCCCCCTCCCTCCTGGGCACCCGGAAAAGGGACGTAGCAGTCTTTATCCTCCACCACCTCTATAGCCACCCTGATCTGCACCTGGGCGCTGCTCTCGGGGGCCTGGCCATCACCCACTCCAGACGCCAGGCTAGCACTGTCCCCCTCACTATCGCCTCCTGGACCATTGGGGACCAGGATACGGCTGCTGCCTCCGCAGGGGGCTAAGCCACTGTCGCCTCTCTCGCCGTAAGCTTGGATGCCCATGGTGTCTGCTTCGAGGATCAGGCTGACCTGCCTCTCGATCAGCGGATCGGGTCTGATTCGCTCTCTGCCAGAGGCCCGATCTCAGAGTGGCATTCTACTGTTGAATGCTTACAGGACCCGAGGCAGCCCTCCTCCGCCACTGGGCTCTTTTCAGTGCAGCTCATGGGGGGCTCCTCCGCCTCAGGGACACAACTCGCCTGTGCTGGGAGGTGGCCCTCCTCCTCCGGAAAGGAGCAGCCATGTGTGACAACCAAGGTGCCAGCATTGTTCCCACCACCTTTAACACAGGCAGCGGGGAACACAACAGTCTGGTGATGAGGATGGCTCACCCACATACTGCCTCGCTCCTCACTGAGGAACAGCTCCTTTCCTGAGCCAGCCCTGCGCTTGTCCCAGCCCGCATCGGCAGTCCTCCACCTGTAGCAAGTATCCAGGCCTGCCCGACCTCCCCAGCCACGGTGTCATTTCTGCATCGCTTTTGTGGGAGCCACAGAGGCCCTCAGTACCATGCCCTTCAGAGGAGAACACAGACGCAGGCTGTGGCTACTGAGGAGATGCAGCCCCAAAGTGAGCAAGACCCCGCCCTCGCCCAGCCACCATCTATGGCTCTCAGTTTGGTGCAGGCACCCACACAGCACCCGCATTCTGGATTCTTCACATAAGCGCACACAAGTGGGCAGCCCCCTCTTTTTTTTCTTTCACTCTCACTCATTGTGGAAGAGGGTACCGGGGATCTTCCAACCAGCCAAGTGGCAATCACTGCCCTGCTATGGCATCCAGACAAGACCTCAAAGGTGCAGCGGCCGCGCTTAGCCACGGTTGTCACCCACACTGACTCAGAAAACAAAAAGCATCAAGATGATGTCCATCCCGACCATTGAGCCTTTCCTCGTATCTGGTACCACTTCCTTGCAACTGGCCAAGTGGTACATGTGGGTTGATGCCTCAAAATATACTTTCCCGCTGTAGGTCTTGAAGCCGACAGAGGCCACCCCATGTTTCTGCATCTAGGCGGCACTCATATACATAAACTCTCGAAGATGGTGGCCAAACCTGTCCTTCCTTACACCTACAGCGGGTTCAAAGCAGCTCTAACTATATATTTTGTACCTCTACCCATCCCAGACTCTGAGCAGTTTTGGCCCTGGCAGGCCCAGCAGACGGCCAAAGAGACGATAGAGGAATTCTATGCCATGTCCCCCGGAGCTCGCAAGCATATGAGCTCAATGAGATCTGGGAGCGGTAGTGGGCTGCTCCTCAGCCCACTACAGGAGCAAATTCTGCAAGTCCCTCATTAGGGCACAAGTCCTAAAAAAAGAAGTGGGGGGACTAACCTAGTTAATCAGTAAACAAGTGGCATCACAGCATGTGAAATCACGCCGCGTGACATCGCGGCGCTGGTGACATCACAGGAAGTGGCATCACATAAAGTGACATCAGATCTTTAGGCCTCACATATATGTTTAACATGTCTATCATGAGTACATTTGAACACATTTCAAGCATACATGCAAACTCTCCTGATTTAGGCGGAAGATTCACACTTTTGTACACTACACATAAAACAATGTTGCCTTTTGTCAGCGAAAAGCTTCCTCTAGCCATAGTGCTTTAAAAGAAAAAATAGTGATATTTAAATTATTACAACGCCTTCTCAGGCGTAGTAAGCACTATATAAATGCTATTTATTTTATACAAATACTGGGAAAGATCAATACATCTGACGGTCTTACAGTGCATGCAGATCTCGTAAACTGGGACTGAGCAAAGTGAAAAGTTGCCTCTCTTAAGTATGTGTGAAGTGCTAACAAGGTGTGAGCCTTTGTTTCCCCTCTGCTGCATTTGCTTCTAGGTGTGAGGCTCCTGACTGCTCCCAGCCAGGAGACTCGAACAAAAGGAGGCCTGATGACCCCTCAGACTCGGCCTTTGTTAAGGGCCAGCAGGAGGAGGAAATAAGAAAGCACCGTCCCCGCCTGCACGTTGTTGCCAATCGAAAGCAGATAACAACGTGCAGGCGCTGCTGAAAGTGTCCTAGTGTTTGGAAATAACACCGGAACAAATTCAGCATCTTTATCAGTGGGGCCCAACTTCTTCGGAGTGTGGACGGCATCCACCCTGTGAAAAAAGTGGGTGGATGCAGTCCACCCGCGTGTACCCCCGACTCGTGCCCTGATGCTCATGCTGGGCAGATAAAAGGAACTTTCAAATGCTCATGCAGCCCACATGAAGGTGCCCTCCAACGCATACCATCCAGACGAAGCCTGTCAATCAGTTGACCAGTGACAACAAGCCCCACAACAACAGACAAGATTGCCCGAAAATGTCCTAGCCCAACAGGCCATGTCGGTAGTACGGGGGTTCCTCCCGCATGCCAGAGGATACCCAGCAAAAGGGAAGAAGTGTTCAGTGTGCTGAAAGATGACTCGTTAGGCCAAAGTATGCCGGTCTGCATTATGGCAAGTCATAAACATCAAAGGGACAATGGTGTCGGCTTTGCAGGGTCAGGAAACAGTCACTAAACATGTTTCATATTTCAAGAGGTTCCATGCACACCTGCAAAGACACCTAGATGTAATGTAATTCCTGCCAGTTGTGAATGGAGTCAACTACAGCTAGATGAGATTGGTGAGGAGTTCAAACAAACTAAGCCCCAAATCCCAACTCCAGAGCAGCCTCAAGACCCTTGTCTAAGCCCCAGATCACGGGCAAAAGATTCCCCTGTAGAGGAGGCATTAGGGCGAGGTTTGCTACAATACAACCACAAGAGGAACACAGCTCCAGCCTAGCAGATCTAGGACTAGGTGAGGGACTCACTTAAGAGAGAAAGACATCCTAAATGAGACCACTTCGAGAGACCATTGTAGAAAAGGGGACTATCAAAAATGTTATGTCTGCATGTTGAGTAATTTTTGGTTTTCTTTGTTTTATTCCAAGTAAAGGAGGAATGCAATGTCAACGGCTGGAGTTGTGGTTTATTCCAAGGTCACATCCCCTTGAAATGTAATAAAGGGGTGGGGCTGCAAAACGGCAGTTCTGCACCAATTACCAATAAGTATGTATGCCTGGTTCTTTCTCCAGCGTTGTGAGGCAACCCAGGTGCCAGGATCTATTCCCCCCTCCCTTGATGCAGACAGCAGAGAACACACCATACACTCCTTGTCATATTATTTAAAGCTCAGTGCACTAAGCAGTGCCTTAACTCACAGCTAAACATTGTGTAAAAGCCCTGCAATCAAAGCATCATTTAATGTGGGATTAGCTCTCTTGGTGACCCCGTTTGAGCTTGGCCTAAAGTTGTAGAACACCTTATTTCTTCTTAGCAAGTGCATCTTCTAATGCCTTAGATGTTAATGCGGGTCTTTGGTCAGAATTAAATGTATGAACTCCACACATAACTATTAACCTTACAAACTAGTAACAGACAATGGGACCACAGCTACATACATTGTGTGCACAAGTCTACTGCTACTAGTATATATGTATAACTGTTAAAAATAGCAATGTGTATGTACATAAGCGGCGTTCATTTATGTTCACAGTACCCCTTGGTGTAAACAGAATGGATATCGTTAAAACTCTGACTGTGTTGTCCCACTAGCATAGACCCGTGCACACACGTACACGACAGCCACTTTAGGCGCCATGGTCTCTCAGTTTGCGGTTGATCGCCAGCGCCCCTTCCCTGACCCTGCAAGCTTCCCCCATGCACCCTGGCTGCCCCTCTCCCACATGCGCGAGTCATGAGCCCACCCCTCCCGCATGACTCTGTCCCTAAGAATCGCACCCCGCGCCTGACCAACACCTCCTGTCCCTCCATGAATACCCCTCCTTTGATGACCTCTTCCTCTGAGCCTGAACGTCAGCACTGACCACTGGTCATCCCTTAGCCTGAGGATACAGTTTATTGCCCACTACTTTATGCACTCGTCTCTCTTGGAAGAAGCTACTATTGATCATGGCCACCCCACCCCCTGAGACTCGATCAGGCACACACATTCCAAAGGAATCAGCAGAACACTCAGCTGCGTGACAGCCCCTCCTATTGCATGGAGGATAAGGGCCCTACTGTAGCCACGTGTTGAAATACCTTCATACTATACAAAGCGTTGATTGTAATAAAGGATGCCTGTGTGCCACAAACCTGTGTATAAAAGACGAAGCCTCAGAGAAACTTGTTAGAGCACCTCCCGAAGACACTATGCGAGTGTCCCAAAGGACAGGCTCTCCTCATGAGTAATAAACCTTTTTCCTTGTCTTCCTACTTCCAGTGCCCGTCTCTTTATTTGGTAACTTCTCAAGAAGGAAACAAAGAGTCGCCCTGCACCAGCAGCCTGGGCATCGGGTGCGATCGGGGCTGACTTTTCCACAATTGGCGTCCCAAACGCGGGGCCCATCAGCGACACGTGGATCCAGTGGGAGAGGTCCCGACGACAGAGTGAACGACTGCAACGATCGGAAGAGCTCCTGTCCGATAGACCCTCGTCTGACAGCCGATCATCTGAACTTCACTGATTCCGAGCAGACCTCTCCCGAGTGATCTACGGTCCTGACTGGGAACCACCAGGAGTGCCGCGATAGCAACAGAGAATAGAGGACGATCGGGCGCTGGAAGCGGAAGACGAGAAACTGTCCATGCGGTCCGGGTAAGGTCGTGACACACGACAAATTGCAAAATTGATTGATTGATTGTTTGAAAATACTAGTATTACCTATTGATTGCTTCTGGGAGATTCTCTATTTGCAAACAAACACAGAATCGCCATACTCTGTTTAGTCTTTGCAGATAGTGAAGGGTAGGCAACGCAAAACTTTAACACGTCGTGCCTATTTTTTCTCCCCATTGATTGATTGATTGAATCGAGCATTGAATTGTTCGAAGTTGGTTCTCTTAGGAATCTTCTCTGCCTGCAAACGGGGAAGAATAGGAATATTCTCTCTCCCTTTGCAGAGAGTGAAGGGTAGGTAACGCAAACCTTTAACACGTCGTACCTATTTCGTTCCTCATTGATTGATTGTTTGCCCGAACATTGACTGTTTGGGAATTGGTTCTTTTTGGAGGTATTCCCTGTTTGCAGAGAAACGTAGGAAAAACTTTGCAAGTAGTGAAGGGTAGGTAATGCGGACCTTTTGTCCCCCGTTGTAATCTGCCATGCCTACCTACTCCCCACTGATTGATACGCCAGTTTCGCCCGGACCATTTACTAGAGGAAGATCATCTGGCCCGACCAGAGAGCACCCCTAGTGAAAAGGACATATACACTAATAACGAAGTGATCACTGTAACCTGTTAACAGAAAACTTTAGCATGAAACAACCTGGAAAGAAAAGAATAAGGAGAACGAAATCAGTAGGCCACTGATGAACATGAACTTTTATTAAATAACAAACAAAGAAACGATAACAATACGTAATGATAAAACCTATTAATGCCCTAGAAACAAGAAAACGTTAGAAATAAGAACGGTAAACTGGGGAAAATGCAAGTCAGCAGAACATCCGCCCCCACTCTGGAAACTTCCAAAGTGGAGCGGGGTTGCGGCTGCGCCCAGCCGGAAGCAACCCATATAAGGCGGGTCCTGCTGCCAACAGTCGGCCAGGAGATCATCACGTAGGGTGTAGCCGGAGGAGAGGCCGAGGCCAGCGGGACCCGACCAGGGGATTGCCTTGACAACGCCGGAGAGTTGCAGGGGGGGGAATGTCTATGTCCTCGACCCTCCCCTCTCTCTCCCAGTCCGGCCGCGGTGGCACTTGAGAGTTGCAGGTAGTCCCCCCACTCTCTCTCCCGGCCCGGCCACCAACGGCCGGGGGGGGGGGCTGGGGCCGATGGGATCCGGCTGCAGCCGATGAGCCAAGGAACCCGTTTATGGGGCCAGAGCAAGGGGCGTCTGGCCGACATCCACCGGAAGCCCGGCCCAAAGACGGACGGGACATTTTTTCTTTTCTCCTCCGTAATGGCAGCGACAACACGCCAGGCGCCACTTCTTTCCTCTATAATTGCTGCGACAACTCTGGGGGGGATGTCTTGCACATGCCACCGACCCCCCCCGTCCTCATCGCCTGGTCCGGCCATAACAAATGTCAAGCGAGATGCCGTGGGGTGCGCTGGGAGGGAGAGACGGTGCGAACAGGCCTCTCCCGCCTCCCCAGGTGGAGGCTTCCCAACTGCACCCTCAGCGCTCCAGGCGCCTGGAAAAGGGTTCTTCCACTGTGGCGATGCTGCAACGCCTCGCCCGGCAGGTGGGAGCCCATCCGCTCATTTGACCCCGCGATCGCCGGTAACTGCCGAACTCTCAAAATGGCGATCGACCTGGCAAGAGCGGGCCCAGCATGAAGGAATGGCCCGGTCACTTGTTGACTCCACCGTCATAGTTCTCCACAACCTTGAAGATTCTAGAGGAGCCGCGGGAGTCCCCGACTCCCGCAAATACCCCCGATGGGGAGTGACTGCCATGATTGCCCACGGAACGATGGAAATGTAGCCGCAGGACGTCGGCGCTCCCATACTGGCGCCAGCCTCAGTTTGAATGACTAGAGTCCTATAGACCACAGTTCGGATCAGTTCCGGTGGAAGCACAGTATGACCCGGTAGGAACATTGTTGCCTCCCCCCCCCTTTTTTTGACTGATGGTTCAAACCACCGATCCTTTCTTTTGCCCTTTAACGGAACTTTGGACTGCCAAAGGAAGCTCTGGGCCAACCATGAGTTAGTAGAGATTTAGACTATGCCTGAATCTGCCTGACTGCACTCAAAATGGCGCCGATGCAAATGAAACTTTCAACTCCTTGTTGTACCCCGATTGTTCGGCCCTGGTGTCATGAGATATGTATGAAGGGTTTTTTTACCACATGAATTGATATAGGATGTGTACTGATTACATGTTCGGACAATTAATGGATTCGGGATGTGTACTGTCAGTTCGGAAAACGAATTGATATGGGATGGGTACTGGTTATAGGTTCGGACAATGAAGTGATATTGGATGGGTACTGATTATGTGTTCAGACGATGAATTGACATCAAATGGGTATTGATTGAACATTCGGACAATGAATTGTTGTTTAAAGTTTTGCACATCATGATTATTGAAAGTTGGAAGCCCAACACTTATGACACTCGCTCACACTGAAGTCTCGGCATGATTTTATTGCGCCTTTCGCACTTTTATTGTGAAATAAACGACCACCGACTCCGCTCCAGCCTGCTCTGTGGCCGGTCCACGGGGTTGTAGGCCCGTATTTATGCACCGACATTCTTATTAAAGATTTTTTGAGAAAGCAACTATAGTTGTCCGTGTAAATTGATAAAGTCTTGAATGAATAATCCCTGTTTTTCGATATAACTGAAATATAGGTGGAATGACTAAGCTCGATTAGATAAAGGGTTGAAAAGGTATAGCACGTAGAAATATTGCAAATATGAAGGGTCGAATTTTAGTTGTGTATTTTTCCTTTTTATACAGCCAAAAGCAACAGCTGAAGATCCAGGTATTTAGCCCATATTTTATATGCTACCTGTATAAGAAAAATCACACTAACGGTCCACCTGGGCTTAAACGCCCCAGTTGGCAGTGACTGCATCCTGTGGAAATAGGCCGAGTACGCAGTAAGTAAAAACCTTTCTGGGTTTATGCACGCGAGTGCGTATCAATGTAGCCTGCTCTCCCTTCCCTCCTTTTTCCCTCTCTCTGCAGGTCACCTCGGAATGCCGACGAAAATGGTGATCCAACAGACGAAGAGACGGGAAAAGGGGTCTGATTATAGTACCTAACCGAAAAGTCTAGGGTATTTCGAGGTGGGGGTTACACAAGTATCCTCCGCCGAGAGGACTAGGGATATTGCCAATATTTGAAAACCTACTACCTCCTTTTCCGCATCCTCATAGGCATATAACTAAAAGCTGCCCCATTGCTCTCCAATTGACACCAACTGTTGTCTCAGCCTGGAAACGCACTTGCTAAAAATGACTCGAATAAACCTCCGTGAGCATTAGCCCGACCAGGTTAGTTCATGACCAGTTGCCAAAGGCGTAAGTGTGTACAATCAAAGCCACCAGTAAGAGGCAGCCAACGGATAAAAGATAAGAAAAAGGTAAAAAGAGCTTAGGATGATAAAGATGCTCAGCACACAGAAAAGGATAATTGTGGCCAATAACTGTTTTATGTTTTGTCTTGGATCTTTTTATGTAATACCTGTACTGTCTTCCCCGTCTGAGTTTGTGTGTACGTGATGTATGGATCTACGTCGTCCCTCCGCTTGTGTTTACGCATTACTTAACCCCTGCCGTTCTAGGTTGTGTGCGCACTGAATGGACCATTATTGTACACGTCTCTCTCTCTCCCCACGGCATACGTGTACCGAATGGTTCGTTTAGAGTACGACTCTCTCTCTCTCTCTCTCTCTCTCTCTCTCTCTCTCTCTCTCTCTCTCTCTCTCTCTCTCCCTCTCTCCAGGAGCCCCCCGTTTCCTCTTTTTCTTGTATGGTGGCGTTGTGTCCCTCCGACACAAACAAAATTGGGTTTCCTCGAACGCAAAGGTGTTCAGCAAAATTGACCAAAACCAAAACGATTGAGACTTGCCATATTACTACCTCTCCCTTCTGCAAACAATAGAACCCGAGTTGGTAATGAAGGAAAGGACGGGTAAGACGACGGATGTCCCCTAATCTGGCCTTTTATAAGGGAACTATAACGTCAATGGTCTTCTGTTTCTCAGCTCGTTAGAAAATGTGATCCCCAATGCCCCGATTGCCCCACCCCCTTGCACCTAAGTGCGGATGTCCAGAGTACCCCACTTCCCCCGATCGACCCCAGCTCCCTGTCCAAAAACACCCACGCGCCCCCGATCAACCCTATGATAACTCCCCTGCTTGCAAGAATTAGCCAACCCCGAAGGGAGATGTGATATTGTCGATACTTGGGTTAAAGGGAAGAACGAGTCTCTCCATAAGGACTCGATTTTTTGTAACGTAATACATTGTGTACAAAAGTTCAATTTCTCTTATCATATGTCGCGAATGAACGCCAAACAAGTCTATGAATTCAATATGCAATGTCCTTCTACAGACTCCATAAATAACGACCTCTGACTGTGACCGATGAACCTATCCCCCACCTACTCAGGAATAGGGAAGGAATTGAGATGTATATCTGTTCTCCCGACCAGTTTTTCTAAAAACTTGTTTTTCACCCATTCAAAGATACAATCACCAAAGGAGAGGAGCTGGACGTGACGCACAGCCTGGCCACAGATCATGGAGCACGTGTGACGACCAAAGGTGGAGCCGCAGAGCAACGAGACGCGGGACGAGGCACAACTTTCAAGTTCAGCTGATGAAGAAATAAGGGGCTGCCTTGAAGCCCTCGACTTGCTGACCCACTCGTGCCTGAAGTCCCCGTCCCTTTTTGAGTCCGACTGATGGGCCTGCCTGCTCATTGTCCTTGGTCCCTTGGTGTGTTCGAAGATCTGGCCCCACTCCGCCCTCTCCTCCCTCGATTATTCAACAAACTCTTTCATACAAAATTTGACTATGGACTGGGGTTTTGTCACGGAAAAAGAAAGACACACAGGTGCCCAGCATAAGGCACCCCTAAGAAAATGAGTTAGGAAACAGGACTGTGATCTAACAGCAGAGGACTGATCGCACCCTGCAACGTGTAAGGACGAATCCGAGCTGGACCTATAGCTCCACCGCCGGTGCTCAGCAGCGCCAACAAAAGAAGACGGACTCTGTTAAAAGACATTGCGACAAAGACCCCCCCCTTTCCAGAACTTTTTATTCGCCCCTTGACTAAAATTACTTGTATCAAATTGAATACCTCCCTCAACCATTTTGTATTGCCTTTTAAGAAATGTTTCATCGGTCACTCATGTGGTTAGTTTTTCAAAAATCCCCTATAGTACTGACAAGCCGGAAGGTATCAGAGCGTTCTTTCTGTATATGATGTCACTAGAGAGAAAATGTGAACTTGATTTTTATGTGTCGGAACATTTTTCTTGATTCTACACCGACTAAATATTATGCCGATTTCTAGGCTTGTATAAAGAGCCCAACAGATGTAAATTAACATGTGTTGTATTCTGCCTATCACATCGACTGTGTAGAAATTGAACGTGCTTATGTAAAAAGCGGCGACTGTTAAAAAAATCAATGTGTATGTACATAAGCGGCGTTCATTTATGTTCACAGTACCCCTTGGTGTAAACAGAATGGATATCGTTAAAACTCTGACTGTGTTGTCCCACTAGCATAGACCCGTGCACACACGTACACGACAGCCACTTTAGGCACCATGGTCTCTCAGTTTGCGGTTGATCGCCAGCGCCCCTTCCCTGACCCTGCAAGCTTCCCCCATGCACCCTGGCTGCCCCTCTCCCACATGCGCGAGTCATGAGCCCACCCCTCCCGCATGACTCTGTCCCTAAGAATCGCACCCCGCGCCTGACCAACACCTCCTGTCCCTCCAGGAATACCCCTCCTTTGATGACCTCTTCCTCTGAGCCTGAACGTCAGCACTGACCACTGGTCATCCCTTAGCCTGAGGATACAGTTTATTGCCCACTACTTTATGCACTCGTCTCTCTTGGAAGAAGCTACTATTGATCATGGCCACCCCACCCCCTGAGACTCGATCAGGCACACACATTCCAAAGGAATCAGCAGAACACTCAGCTGCGTGACAGCCCCTCCTATTGCATGGAGGATAAGGGCCCTACTGTAGCCACGTGTTGAAATACCTTCATACTATACAAAGCGTTGATTGTAATAAAGGATGCCTGTGTGCCACAAACCTGTGTATAAAAGACGAAGCCTCAGAGAAACTTGTTAGAGCACCTCCCGAAGACACTATGCGAGTGTCCCAAAGGACAGGCTCTCCTCATGAGTAATAAACCTTTTTCCTTGTCTTCCTACTTCCAGTGCCCGTCTCTTTATTTGGTAACTTCTCAAGAAGGAAACAAAGAGTCGCCCTGCACCAGCAGCCTGGGCATCGGGTGCGATCGGGGCTGACTTTTCCACATAACTATCTACTGTCCGAAATGGACAGGCATGAGCAAGTACACAATTTGGAAGGAATTAACTGCTTTCACCAATGGAGTGTGCAGAGTCTTACAATCTGAAAAATGTCACTCTGTAGTACATATTGTGTGACTTGTTTTGCTATTAATGGCTACTAATCACACTCCTGTTGGATGCATAGCATTGCACAAACACCTGGGCCTAGCCTGCAAAGAGAGACTTTTTTATTAGATTTATTCAGCTAGGCTCATTTGGCATATGGTGTTGATGGAGCAAGGATTCAAGAAAATGTTATGTTATGTTATGTTATTGATTTTTGTATCGCGCACAGCTGCCCCAGCGAAGGGGCGTCCTGGCGCTTGAGCAGGTACTGAAACATAACACAGAACGGAAAAAAAAGCCCTAGATAGGTACAGAGAACAAAAAGGTCTTGATTGCGCGCCTAAAAACAGTGAGATTATTCAACTCACGGATATGCACCGGGAAAGCGTTCCACAAACCAGCGGCAAGTACTCGAAAGGAGCGACCGCCCATCCTACTGAGTTTGAACCGGGGGCAGACTGCGAGATGTAGAGCCTCCGATCTCAACGACCTCAACGGAGTATAGGGAAGGAGCAAGTTGGCGAGTGCCGGCGGCGAAGAGAACTTCAAGATTTTAAAAGCCAGGCATAGCGACTTGAACTTAATTCTCTGCCTGACCGGCAACCAGTGTAAAGCAGAAATCGTGCTGGACACTGAACAAAATTTAGGGAGGCCAACAATGGCCCGAGCCGCAGCGTTCTGCACCCTTTGAAGTCTGGATGCTTCAGCCTGATTAATCCCAAGCAGCAGCGCACTACCGTAGTCCAGCCGAGATAGAACCGTGGCTTGGACCACGAGCTGTCGGGTAGAAGAATCAAAGAACTTGAGGACAGGTCTAAGGCCTCGCAGAATCCCATAGCAGGTAGCTGCGACCTTCTTTGTGTGACTCGAGAAGGTAAGGGCCGAATCCATCCAAATTCCAAGATTCCTTACCTCGGAAACAGGGACCGGAGTGATGCCTAATTCAGGTGGCCACCACTGATCTCCCCAAAGCTCTGCGTGTTTCCCCAACACCATTACTTCAGTCTTTTTGGCGTTCAGTTGTAAGCAATTGGATCTAAGCCAATTTGCTACAGCCAAAAGTCCTGCCCGGAATCTAGGGGCATCCACCTCAGGGTCGCCACTTAGAGTCACCGCCAGCTGCGTATCGTCAGCATATGAGGTCATCTCAAGACCCCACTGTTTGACGATCGCAGCTAGCGGTTTCACATATAGATTAAACAAGGTTGGACTTAGCGCCGAACCCTGGGGGACCCCCAGATCCAGAGAATAAAAGGTGGAATGGCCAGGTGGTATGGCCACTTTAAAGGACCGACCGGAGAGGAAAGAGCAGAACCACTGAAGAGCAATCCCCGTAATACCAGCCTCCTCTAGGCGCTGCATCAGAACCCGGTGGGACACAGTATCGAACGCAGCGCTCAGATCTAATAAAAGGAGCGCCGCTGTTCGCCTCGCATCGAGCACCCCACGTAAGTGCTCGGTCATGTAGAGCAACGCGGTCTCGGTGCTGTGTCCTGACCGGAAACCGTTCTGACTCGGGTCCAGAATATTGTTCCGAGCAAGAAGGTCAGTGAGGATGGAATTCACATGCGTCTCAGTAACTTTAGCTATCCAGGGAAGGAGGGATATGGGGCGGTAGTTCTCAGGCAAAATCGGATCTAAAGTAGCCTTCTTCAGGATTGGGGTGACTACCGCTCGCTTCCACAAGGAAGGGACCACTCCAGAGGATAGCGACAAATTAATTAGAGACAGCATCCAGGCCCGACACCAGAGGGGAAGGATCCTGATTTGATCAGGCTTCACCGGGTCTAACGGGGAGCCAGATTTAATCTTGAGACTAAGTGTGTCGAAGATCTCCATAGACAAGTCCGGAAAAGAAGTCAGAGCCTCCACATGCAACATGTTAAGGCTCCCTAACTCTGGGTCAGGTGGCGACTGGTTGAATCCTCGGTAGATATTCTGCACTTTTTCTAAGAAGAAGGATGCTAAACCTTCACAATGAGCGTCCGTGCAGATAGCAGTCGAGGTGGCCCTTTTATTCAAAAGGTCCTTGATGACCTTAAAAATTAGTTTTGAGGGATTGGTGCTGGATTGGAATTCCTGGGCATAGAATGCGGCCCGGGTTCTGCGAATGAAACTTGCTTGTAGCAATCCCTCATTAACAGTACTAATCGGTAAAAATAATAAAGAAAACAAAATCAATATATGCAAAACATTTACATATGGGGAAAGCGCTTTACGCATGCTTAATTAATGAAGAATAAAATGCAACGCGACTAAACCCCGCTTTAAACTGGAAAACGTTTTTGCGAATGTGCAAACCAGAATTACATAGATAACAAAAGACTAACCCGTTTAAGAGGGAAAACTCTCACGCATGCGCAGGAATTACTAACATTAGGTCTTGAGGCACCGCATGCCTGGCATATGCTTTCCTGAACTTAACGAAAACTGTTGCTGCTAATGCTTTTGCTTAAAGAACGGATAGAGTAGAAGTGGGTGGTGAACAGTGAAGATCACATATCTGAGAAATTAACATCTGTTTATGATTCCTTTATTAATAGTGTACGCTTGGGCCTATTGTTGCATGCAAGAGAAAAAGATGGTGGTGAAAATTGAGGCAAGGTAAGCATGCTTAGTCGAATCCTTATATGACCCGCTGACCATGTCACAGACTCTTTTTGTGTTACATCGGTCATCGTGGCATGGTTATACATTTTAAGCATAATACCGAAGGGGTGGAACATACTATTATACAAGGGTATCCATGTATTGAAACTAGCTGTTTGATTTGCGCACCCTTGCACAATTGTAATCATCAGTCCACTGTCTACAATTTCATATGTGCACGAAATAGTCTCTTTTCATTTTCTATGTTTTCGCACCTCGCACTTGCAATTATATTCTTTTTAAATGTATAACCATGCCAATTAATTTGAGAAATCATTAACCTGTGAATTGAAATGTACGGTCCCACAATGGATTTTGTGAAACGTAAGTTTATTACTTACACTACGAGGACCGATGTAAAAAAAAAAGAGTCTGTTTTCACTGTTCATAGATCTGGGTCACATGATCATTTAAATATGTTGGTTAACATTTCGCTGCAACTAGTGAGCAAGGAACAGGATGCTCCGAACGCGTAGAGTGGATTGGAATTTTTTAAATAAATCACGCTGAAAGGATTGTTTTGTGGCTGTGTCGTATTGTGCCAAGGAGACAAAGCACGCAATACTGTGTGTATATATATTTATAAACACACACACATCTTCAGCCCCCCCAAGAGAAAAAAACACAGTCCCCCAAAAACGATTAGGGCACAACAGGGGATCATCCCATTCACCAAGAGAGCCAAACCCCCAAACACTGGTCCTTCTTGTCAGTAGTTTGCTGTATATAGTGAGACCTGCTGTGTTTGTAGTCATACTTGGTTTTTCATCTCCTTCAAATTGTTTTGTGTTTTCCTTTTTTTTTTAAATAAATGTGATGGTGTGTGTGGATTGGCACTTGGCTGGTGGTGTGTGTGTGGACTAACACTTGTTCTGGCAATGTACGTGGACTGATGCTTGGCTGGCTGTGTGTATGGACTGGCGTTTGGCTGGTAGAGTGTGTGGCTGGTGGGGTGTGTAGACTGGCTCTTGGCTGGCAGTGTGCATGGACTGGGGCTTGGCTGGCATTGTGCATGGTCTGGCGGTGTGTTGGTGGCTGGTAGCCAGTATGTATATTGACTTGCTTGGGGGCATTCGCCAGTTGTCTTATGTTTGGGTGCTTGGTGGTGTGGTTGATGTGTTAGTCCTGTTGGCATATGCAATGCTTTTGGTGCTGTTTGTAAAAGTAAGTGTTGTATTGTGTTGGGCAATGTGAATGGTTTTCTGCGTGTAACGCATGAGAGGCATGTGAATGGACTGTAAAGCCATTTGTGCCTTGTCACAGCTTTACAGCTCACAAGCTGTAAGTCAGTGGTTCTCTGATATGATGTTGGCATTATTAACTGTTAGACCTGGCATCTTTGGTGTGGTTTCTCCCTATCTTTTTACCTCTACCTCCTGTATTTTTGATGCTGTGCTGGATTTTGCTTTTGCTGGTTTAGATGCTTTGGATACTCTGCCACTGCTGATCAGTGCCAGCGTGTAAGTGCTCCCTAGGTAAATTGATATTGTGATTGGATGTACCTGATTAGCATATTTGTATCACCATGAAGTCCCTAGTAAGGTGAACTGGGTGTGCCAGGGCTGGTGATGACAAATGCTACTAGTGGGCCTGCAGCACTGATTGTGCCACCCACATGAGTAGCCCTAAAATGGTGTCTCAGGTCTGCCACTGCAGTGCCTGTGTGCAGTCTAGGAACTGCCATGTCTTCCTGGTCAGTGTCCCCACTGACCAGGCCAAACCCGTCCCTTTTGGTGCACATTAGTCACCCCTATGGAACGCCCAAGGTACCCCCCTGGGCAGGGTGCAGTGCATGAGAAAGGTAGAGCATGTACTGGTGCAGGTGACATGCTCTGGTAGTGAATGGCAGCCATTTTCGTTTTTCACTATTGTAAGGCTATCTTGCTCCATAGATTAACATGGGGGATGTTGGCTAGAGTGGCTACCAGCATTTCTTCTCATAGGAACAAGATAGGACATAAGAGTCTAGTATCCCTGAACTCAGAATTTAATAACACATCTTTTAGGAAAGGTTGTTTTTAAATCCTGTGTTTGAGAACAGCACTTTTAGAAAGTTGCTGTTCACTTGTCTGACCCTTCTGTGTGCCTTGGCCTGTTTGTGTATTGACTGTCTGGTTTGAGAGTGACAGGGGCTGGGGATTCCCCAGGAGGCTGGCTGAGTCAACCCTAGGCTGAATGACTGCATTTGCAACTTGAGTGGTGGGAGGAGATAGCACCTGGGCCTGAATAGGGCTGTGCCTGCCTTCCACAATGATGGCTCCACCTCCTGCTGGGCGGCTGACGACCCTGCCCCTCACTCTGAAAGGAAAGGAGAAGCCAGGAAAACAAAGTACACAAGAAACACCCAGAACTGGTTCAGACCAGGCTCAGGGCCCACTTGCACAAAGAGAACAAAGACTTTTAGGGGTATAAGTACAGGACCACTGACAACAGAAAATTAGATCATCCTGGAATCAAGAAGGAACCTCTGCCAAGGAGAAAGCTGAAACTGAAGAAGGAAGACTGTCCTGCTGTTGCTCTACTGGACTGACCTGTTGCTTTGCTGCCAAGGAGAGGGGAAGGACTCTGCTGTTGTGCTGTGTCCCCTGTCTTGAAGGAATCTCCAAGGGCCTGAGAAGAGCTGACTCCCTGTTCTGAAGTCCCAGGAACAAAAGGACTTCATCCCCCAGCTTCCCTGAACTCTGCTGAGAGAGTTATGTCCTTCCTAGAGTGCTTTATCCAGTTGTGGGGCCTCTGGAAGTTGTACCTGTGCTGGGAAGCTTGAAACTGAAAAGTTATCGCATCGCTCGCTGCGGAGCGCATCCCGGACAGTGCGAGGAAATTCCCGCCGCTACGAAGGCCGAGATCGTCGCAGCGCCTGTTGCCGCTGCCAGAGCCGTCGCATCCTTCGTTTGCGCACCAGACCGGTGCGGGAAAGTCTAACATCGCTGCAAGTGTCGTCGCAGAGCCTGTCGTCGCTGGGTGAGATCGCCGCACCGCTTTCTTGCGGACCGCATCACGTCGCTGCGAGTGTCGTTGCAGAAACCATCGCGTCGAGGAGCTGCGAGAGAGAAGATCACCGCTGGTCCGCGCATCGTCGCCCTGGAGATCGTCGCAACTCCAAAGATCGTCGCATCGTGCCTTTTGCGAGAGCAAACTTCCTACGGAACCTACGCACCGGAATCCATACAAGTGGCCTTCCTCCCCATACAGACCGGATTCGTCGCAACACGCCCGCTGCTGCAGCGGGGCTGTCGCAAACGCCTCCCCAGGCTCTCAGGAGCAACGCATCGCTTGTTTTCCACCACACCAGCTTCTGCTTTTGGAACTTTGTCGCAACTAAAAGATACTGTGAGTAAACGTGACGCAACTGTGAACTTTTCACGCATCTGTGGATTATTTTATGGCAACCTGAAGAATTTTATCGCAACCCTTAAGAACTCTATTGAAACCATATTCTTGAACTGTGTATGTTGGATTTTTGTCATTTTGGTCTTGTGTAGTTTAGATTAAATGCCTTTATTTTTCTAAACTGTTGTGGAGTCAGTTTGGGTGTTTTCACTGTGTTACTGTGAGTGTTGGTACAAATACTTTACACATTGCCTCTGGTTAGCCTAGACTGCTCGTGCCAAGCTACCTAGAGGGTGAGCAGGGGTTATCTCAGAGGGTTTCCTCCTAGCCCTGACTAGAAGCAAGGGTCCCTATTTTGACAGTGGTACCTACCCCTGCCAACTATAGACCCCCAGTTCTAACATTAACAATGACTTTTGTGGATTTTATTTCATAAAGTCATTGGTGAATACAGTTTTTTTTTCAATGAACCAATTACTTACCTCATGTCAAATCCAACCAACATGCCTGTGATTGACTAGTGGCATAATGCACTGACAACAAAAAGCAAAAAAACACCAAAACATTATTGCACTCCCATCCACTAATCAACATTGGGGGAGCCAGGCAAGCCATAACAGCCTGGACTCCCCCGGGTATCTATATTTCAGAAATGTCTGAGTTTGTTAGGTTTCTCTAGATGACACGTGAGCCAGGACAAAAAAGGCAGGTGTTCTCCGTCCAAAATCCGGTTCATTTTGTGATAGATAAATTTGATGTCTCCACAATACTTTTGGGTCCTTCCATGTCATGGGGACTTGTCCCACCAAAACAAGTGAGGTGGCATTTTTATCAAGAGACCTGGGGAAAACTTTGTGCTGGCCCGGTGATCTCACATCTTTCCCACATAGAAATGTGAGGAAAATTTGACCTTTTAGCTAAATTTGAGGTTTTCAGGGGGTTCTGGTTAAGAAAACATTAGGGGATCCATTCAAGCCTCACCAGCCTGGACTCCCTTGGGTGTCTACTTTTCAGAAAGAAATGTCTGGGTTTGGTAGGTTTCCCTAGATGGACGCCAAGCCCAGGACCAAAAAAAGCAGGTGTCCCACTTTCAAAACCAGGTTGTTTTGTGATAGATAACTTTGTTGGATCCACAATAGGTCTTGGGCCCTTTCCTGCCCTTCCCTGTCACAAGCACTTGGCCCACCCACACAAGTGAGGTAGTATTTTTAGTGGAAAATCTGGGAGAGTGCTGGATGGCAGGAAATTAGTGCCTGCCCGATGATCCCATAACATTCCCATGCAAAAATGCGAGGAAAACTTTATTTTTAGGCAAAGTTTTAGCTTTACACAGGATTCTGTGTAAAACAACCTGGTGAGAGCCAATTGCTGTATAGTCGGTACACAATGAAAAACCATGGCAAGGTGCAGCTCAGTTGTTGGCTCTGGGTACCCCAGGTTCTTGGAGAACCTACAAGCCTTATACATCCCCACAACCAAAAGGGTTCAGCAGACGTAACGGTATAATACTTTAAAAAATCTGCCATAGTAAGAAGTTCAGATGATAGCATAGACACAAATTGTTGTTTTTTTCAACTCAATTTTAATATTTTTTTTATTTCAATTGTTATTTTTATTACGGAACCCGTTAACCACTTGGATGCTAAGGTGTTTTATGGCTTTGAATGTAATTTCCATTGAAGTCAATGGAAACTCCATGACGAGCTGGGCTCGTCATGAGCGTCGAAGGGGTTAAGGATCTGCACAAATGACCCATTGCTGAATTCAGACTTTTGTCTACTTTTCAGAAGTGTATAGGTTCCCAGCTTTACACCCGTTTCTGACATAAACTGGAAGGAGGTTGAAAGCACAAAAAAGGAAAAATGGTCTATCTCCCAGTAAAATGGCAAAATTGTGTTAAAAATTTTGACTTTCTGATTCAAGTCTGTCTGCTCCTGAAAGCTGGGAAGATGGTGATTTTAAACTTGTAAATCCTTTGTTGAAGCCATTTGCTGGAAAAAAACAGATGCTTTCTTCTGGAGCACTTTTTTCCCATGTTTCCCCCAAAAACTAAATTTTGCTATATTTTGGCTCATTTCTCAGTCCGCTCAAGGGAAATCCACAACCCATGGGTACCATTAGTCTCCCCAGTATGTTCGAAAAAAGGACACAAATTTGGTGTGGATACCTTATGCATAAAAAAAGTTATGGCTCCCTACGCGCAAACTACCCCAAAAAGCCAAAAAAGGACTCTGCGCTGGAGAGAAAGGCCCAGCAGCTAAGGGGTTAAACCTTTCAAACGGTATATCTCATGTTCTACTGATTGGAGTTTTGTTGCTTTGGTCTCAAATATTTTACTAAGTTTTACTTTATTTTTCAAAATTGATGTGAGATTTTTCTTGTGTTGTGTTTTCACTTTATTACTATTTGAATTGCTGCATAAATACTTTACACTTTGCTTCTGCTTTTATGCCAAGCTTAAGCAAAGGTTAATTTAGGCTTTCATTGTGTTTCACCGTGACAGAGATTGTGGTTGCTGCTTGAATAGGCTTTCACCCTCCTCAACCAGTAACCGAATTTCCACCTGTGGGGCTAGAATAGGGGAGGTGCCTTATATTAAAGAATAAATATAACATGAGATTCAATGAAAGCCACTGGGTGGTAACCTAGTTTATTAACAAAGTAACTAAGGCCATAGAGCCTAGACAATTCGCCATAAAGCAGGTAGAGTGGCAGTAGGGCTCAGAGGTGTAAGAAGCCCATTAAACCCCAACTTTGCATGCATTTCACTACTTTCACAGGACATTTCGCTGCCCATTCTCTTTGCCTGAATTGGAGCCCAATGTGTGATTGTTATGTCACTATCACCAAGTAGGTAATTCTGTTACAAAATATTGTTTTTCATACCAACCCATAGAGTTCACCACAGGGCCAGCAAGTCCTCCACTGCCCTGGTTACCATGACTTGACAGATTTAATCCATCCGCCAAACTCTAAATCAAGCCCTAAGTGTCAAAGTGGGATATTGTTGGCTGGTGCTCAGTAATCACAGAGCGATACAAAAGGGGATGATGGACGGAGCGTTTGAGCAAATCAAACACTCACCCCCAGTCAACTGATCTGGGTTTAATCCATCACCATTCTTTAGCCAACTCAGCCACCCCATTTCAGACATGGCTATATGCAAATCAGTCTGACCCTGTGCCTCATGGGAACAGTCCAGCCCGAACTGCCAAGCCATGTCTTCCATGGACCGGAAACAAGCATCCTGGGACCGGTTTCGGATTCATAATCCTCATCAGCCAGGCTATCTTGAATCCAGTGGCCAAGTGAGCAAGGGACTCACGTCTGAGCATACCCTGCCACACTTAGGGCGAACAAAGCGATACAAAAGGGGATGATGGACGGAGCGTTTGAGCAAATCAAACACTCACCCCCAGTCAACTGATCTGGGTTTAATCCATCACCATTCTTTAGCCCACTCAGCCACCCCATTTCAGACATGGCTATATGCAAATCAGTCTGACCCTGTACCTCATAGGAACAGTCCAGCCCGAACTGCGAAGCCATGTCTTCCATGGACCGGAACAAGCATCCTGGGACCGGTTTCGGATTCATAATCCTCATCAGCCAGGCTATCTTGAATCCAGTGGCCAAGTGAGCAAGGGACTCATGCCTGAGCATACCCTGCCACACTTAGGGCGAACAACGCGATACAAAAGGGGATGAGGGTTTGATTTGCTCAAACGCTCCGTCCATCATCCCCTTTTGTAGCACAAGGCAGGGTGCATACTATTTAAAATTAAGGCATGTGGAAATGTTATGTTAACATGTCCTTACAGTGATTTGCACTTTAGCAGGCTTAGTTGTTCATCTAGAAAATCAGAGTACATATTAAAATACTAATACTGTACCTCGGGAATGGGAGCAGCTAGGAAAATAATTAAACAACTATTTTAATAGTTATTAAAAATCCAATTAAATGGTAAAGTCAGATTTTTGGTAAATATTAAGGAAAAGTAACTTTTCAAATGTTTCCTTTTCCCTGTCTAAAGTTCCTGGATGCCAATTTGCATTTGGCTCGCCATAGTCTCCCATTGAATAATGTGCCTTGAATAAGTGTGAATAGGTGTGAAATGCCTCCCAGTGGCAGACGAAAGGCTGACCTGAATGGGCCAGAGATGACTCCTCTGAACTTTGAAAAACATGCAAAGTGGGTGCTGTAGGGATCATTTTTGACACTACAGTATCAAATCTTGCTTCAGTCTTAAATCCCGCTTGGCAGATCTGCTTTGTTTAGATACATCTATTGGGGCACACTTGAAAGGGGAGAAAACAGGATGCCAAGACAGTTCCACTGTCTGGTTGCTGAAGGACTCTGTCTTTGTACTACTAGACTTCAGTCTTCACTGTTACGTATGACACTTGGAGCACACTTGAAAGGGCATACTTGAAAGAGGAGAGAACAGGATGCCAATACAATTCTTGAGAATCATTTGCCTGAGTTCTGCTTTTTCCCTACAAGACTTTTGTCTCTGGATTTACTGTGATTTTAGCATAGGAGAGGGGCACTGCATACGAACCTAATCTGATAATATTTTTTGGCTAAATATGAAGAATGCGTTTATGAACTATACACACTGTGCAATGCAAACATATCCACAGTAAACTGCTGCTGTCTGCAAAGCAATCCTGCTGAAGAGTGCCCTGACGAAGTCACTGCATCACACAAACTGGGTTCCGAACACATCCCCGCAGCCATCGTTACATCAAGATGGCTGCACCATAAGCATGGCTTCAGAAATTCATTATATCAATGTTTTAAATAACAATTATCCATTCTACATTCGATCGATTTTTGAGTATTTTTTTTAAACATTTCAATTTTGAATCCTCTCCTTTTATATCAGAATAACATTTACCAGGATTCCAATCATTGAAAATCACCCACAAATAGTCCCTTCCCATCAGTTTGCACCTGGCAATTCGCAACTCCAATATGGGGGACATGTTTTACTACATTTTGGAATGTTCCAACATCACTTTACCTTTGGCCCACTTATAACATCCTTTATAACAAACGCTTCTTACTTTCCAAAATCAAAATACAGAAACAAAGTTGAGGTGAACCCGAATACAGTGACTATTTGCTTGCCAACTAAAACGCGAGGTAAGGCCCTAGACAGCCATGGTTCTCGTTGAATGGAGTTGTCTCTGATGAACAGACCACTCATTGGCCCTCTGATTTCATACTTTTTACTTTACAGACCTTTTCATCTCCTGACTCCACCTTGCCCAATCCCTAAAACGCTACGTGAGGTACACTGACCTAAATCCACTTAAGTACTTCTTCTATATTCATTATTAAAACGTATGCCGTAGTTTATTTCTGGTTTGCATGGAACAGCTCAGTTTATGTAGGCCCTCCCGGTTCTCTTTACCAGGACTTTCTTCTGGGGATTTTCCACCTACACTTGAGGTAAACCTGTCGGTCCTAAGTGCCGCCCAACCCATATAACTCTCACCACCCTGGCCCTCTCTCGTCATCTTTCATTTTGCTTTTTTTCACTGCATAAAAGGTGAAACAGGTGTTGGCCCACCATATCCTTTTGTAGGCTTCGAATAGGCAAGGAAGGTTTGAAGCCTCTTGAGTTGGAGCACTGGGCGTAGCCATTCTACCCTCAGGTAAAGGAGAGTGGGGCATATTACCAAGAAGTGCGTTAGTAAACGCATAACGCACATCCCCATATCGCCGGCTATCGCCGGATTTCATCACCTTTTTAGCGCGCAATTATCAATGCGCATCACGTAGGCGAATTGAAATCCGGCGATATGGCACATTAGCGCATGAAAACAAACTTTGTTTTTACGCGCTAATGTGTTCCTTGATAATATGGGGGGGTGGATTCAGCTTTATGATCCACTCCCCCATGTTATCAATGCCCTAACACCTGGTCAGAGCAGGCGTTGGGAGACCTGTTGCAGGTCTCCCTCTCCCAACGCCTGCCTAGGTAATAGGGTGTTCCCACCTCCAACCACATTTTACATGTGGTTGGACGTGGGAACGCCCACTTTGCATGTCATTAGCGATGTTTATCGCCGACATGCAAAGTGGGCTTGCGCTTGTTAATAGGGCTCTAGCAGTATCGCCGCTTTCTCTGCACAATTCGCCGAAAAAGCGGCGATACTTGCCCTTGGTAATATGCCCCAGTGTTTCCAATCCTTGCTTTCGGTAAACTAACTATTGGCCTGTGCAAGATTATGAATGCACCCTCCCACTGGAGCGGGCCAAGATGGCCGCCCTAGCACCCTGTCAGTAAGGAGGCACGGGAGAATGTGACCTCTGGAGAACGCTTCCTGTGTCAGGACTGCATGAGGTGGCTTCCTTCAGCCAGAACTCCATCACTCGGAGCAGAGAAAGGACGCCCGGGGCGTGAACACGACGCTGGAAGTGTCAGCTCTTGACTTGGGCGGAAGCGGCCTCTTCATCTCAACCACTGACGTGAAAGATCAGTGACAGAGCCAGTCAGCTGAGGGGAGACAGAGCTTTCAATGGTGTGAGGAAGTAGATCTGTTTTGAGCATGTCCGTTCATTAGAAGACATTCTATTTGTTTGTTCCAACCACTTAAAATGTACCTTAAATTATCAGTTTTCTGAAAGACCTTGTATCCGGGAGGTTTCTATTATCTGGATTAGCTCCTTTCCCAGGATGCTGTAGTCACTGAGAGCTCCACTTTACTAAGTGTACAAAAAACACGATTAATGGAGTACATGAATACGAGTTTACAACAATACCACACACTAATAAATTGTCATTTACATTTTTTTATTTCTAAACAAAATGCACCTTGTGTGCCCTTTTAATACTAGACAAGTCTGCACATCGATATATGCAGCCCATAAACCATGCTGCATAAAAGACACTGCACACTCCACATAAGAATGGACACTACAGGTTAGCAAAGTGAGAATCTCACGCCAGGCGACCGCAAACCTTTGGTGATAAAAACAAATATGACAAGAACAAAATGTGCTGTACGTGCAGTAGTGGTGACATGTCTTTTGATCTCAAAGTGAAGAGGGTGGCCCTTGACGCCTAGGGAACAGGGGAACCTGTCTGTGCCAACACTGGCACACAGAGACTGGCACACGTGGACTTTTGCACGAAGATGGGTCGTTTGTCTCTGTCGCACGCTTGTGAAAACCTGCGTTCGCGAAATTGGTGGCATGTTACGCACGCATGTGTGACCGCTGGCAGAAAACACATCTATGTAAAAATCACAGGTGCGGGCGAGGTATACGGTGCTGTGTTAAGTTATATAGGAAAACGTAAAGAAACCGATATAAAATTAAATTGTTCTCGTGAAAGCATGTGGAGTAATTCTATGTGACACATGTTGGACACAGCGAGAAAGCCCCTCGGGGACATAACTTAGGCCCCTGTGGCGCAGGGGTCCCCATCTGTTCAACGCCCCCTTTCAGTCAGTCAGAGGGGCACCATCCCCGTCCCAAACCCAGTGAATGTCTGTGATATATGGGAAGCCCATGGGTCCCTTCCTGCGTTTTGCAGGGGGCCCCGTGATTATCCGTTAAGCCACTGGTGCACCTGTCAGTAAATGTATAAGCGCATGAGGGCTGTGTTTGTGTGTGTAGCGGGGGAAGGGTTTACAGCAACAAACGGGGTGGTAGATAGGGAACAGGGTACCCAGAGAGGACAGGGGAGGGTGGGAAATACACAGCATTGTAGGTGGGGGATGCATGGTGGGGGGGCACCTGTCAATGATAGTAGTGTCAGACAGGTGGGCGGGTTGGGGCAGGGCAGAGGGCCTCAGTGGAGCCTGGCAGTGTGTTCTGACAGAAGCCTGGACGAGGGGCCGGGTGGCTGCCCTTTTGATAAACCACTGACCGGTCTCCACCGCGAGAGAAGCCGTCCCTAGGACGCCTCTCCCGGCGGGCCGGGTGAGCAGGACGCGGCTCTGACCCTTCACCAGGGCCCTCGGCTCTAGCGCCGAGAGGCGAGCCCCCTGGCAGCGCCGCTGGCAGCGCGGGGGGGGGGGGGCTCTGAAGGTCAGGCGGAGGCGAGAGAGGAGACACCACACGTATGAGGAGGGGAATATAAAGACGAGATAATGGCGGGCGATGATACGAGAGGTGAAGAGATAAAAAGAATGGGCCGTGCCGGAGGAGAGGGGAAGGCAGATAAAAGAGCGAGGGTGGGGGGCGAGGCACGAGCCTGGCGGAAGAGAGGGGGGCGGCGCTCGGAGGGCCAGGGGCTGAGGGGGAGCTTCCATTTCCAGGGCTCTCAGAGCACCATCGACCAGCCCGCCGGAGTCACCATTCACCCGGAGTCCCAAACACACGCCTCACTAACTACTTTACAGCCACTTCCATTGATTTTCTTTATCAAATAAACATAATACCCGTTAGAGCAACACTTCCTCTTCGGCTGCCAGAGTGCCACGAGCCGAGAGGGCTGCGCCGCGGCGCTGCCACCCCCATACAATGCCTCATAAAAATGCGAAACAGCCCCTTGTAAACGGACCTGGGCGGGGGAAGGTCCAAACAACCCGAAATGTTGGTGAAGGAGGCCAGGAGGGGCTTTCGGGTCTACGCAAATTAAATGCTAAATGGCATATTATTTTAGAAAATTTGCATATACATACAAATGTAAAAAATGAGCCATCGCTGATTTCTTTTTAAAATGAAAATCACTCTCCTGAATGGTCTAAATCGCATCTGACAGAGACACATTAACATAGTATTCGGGGGGAAATGTGATTTGCAAAAGTCAATTTATTTCTAAAAATGATTTTCAAGGTAGCCTTTGCAAAAGCTGTCTCGTGAACCACGTTCACCTTATAGATGTCAAAGGGGTGTTGAATTATTCATTATTATAATTACTATCATCATTGCCATTATCCCTTCCCATGTGGAAATAATTCTATTACCGTCATTTGATATCTACAGAATGTTCGTGTTTGTGGTCAGATTATCGTTTTCTCTTTTTTAAAATTAAAAAGTTTCGTTCACAAATGAGCTGGTTAAACATTTAAATGTTGTGATGTCTGGGATAGATTTCCGTTTATCTAATCGATTGGAATGCCAATAAATCGATTCTGGGTTTAGTGTCTTACAAACGGCCAGTTAGTCTTTTTTGGATTTTGGGCAGTGCTGTGGTTTTTTAGATTCTTTTCATTAAGCCGTCGCTTTCTCGGGCACTTAAAACCAAATCTGTAATTGTGTTGTGCTATTTGGACGGTCTGCAGTGAAAATGTTAATAATGTCAAAGGGGGAGCGAAGGAATAAAAAGCAGGTATTGGATCTATTTAAATGACCCCGTGTCGTGCCAGGATGCTTAAGCAAAGCCCGCAGAAATTCTGGGTGAATTATATGCGATCAGCCAGTGATTGCGGAATATTAAATTAAAGTTAGATAAGTCCGCATTGAAGGAGGCAGCCCCCGATCCGGAATTTATTTCCCATTTTCTCTTAACAGCATCACCGCGCGCTTCTCTTTGCAATGACAATGGGCCAATTCGGGCATTTTGGACGCATTTTCCATATGCTTTAACTGGAGGCTGTTAGACAAAGAGGAAACGGAGACGGTTTCTTATCTCCAGAGGTATCTATTTTACTTATTTTGCATTTAGGTTTTATACCCCAGATAACAGCGTGACCCCCCTCATTGCTAACCACTCTGTGTTTGCGTTCGCACTGTTTATGTGGAGATGCCTTATCGCTTATTGCACGATTTGCCTGTGTTGCTCTTTGTAAACCTTTCCGTTATCTTGTGGGGAAGGATAGGTGAGTGACGATTGTTTTTCTGCTTTTGCCGCAATCAAATGCCAGTTTAATTGTGAATTTGTGCGCTGTGGTGGTTGTTTGAGATTTCTCTTTTGTGGTGGATTTTACTGGCACCGAGGTGTGCTGTTGTTGTTTTACTGGGACCGCTGGGCACGGTATTCCCACCCTGTGTGTGGTTTACGGGGAAGTTTACACTAGTTGTGCGCTTGGCTTCTTGTTTTGTCGGGCTGCCAGGCTTTGCTGTGCGAATTTCGCAGGTTATTTGCTGTTGCATCGCGGTTCGCCATCTGCTTTGGTGATCTGCTTTGGTGATGGCGATCCGCGGTGTTGTGCTTAGTTGCTGTAACACACACGGCTATTGATTAGGGGGGGCTGGAGCTGGTATCGATTGCCTTTTGGGGTGGAAGTTGTATTGATCTGCGCGGGGTGAGGAGGCGCGGCGGTCCGTGTGGTCACTTTTCTGCTGCCGATCGCCGGACCTGCGGTGTGGATTTATGTGCTGGAACTTCGCGCTTGTCTGGGGTGCAAAGGGCGGCTCTTCCCGGCTCCTTGGAAGCCCCGGGACTCTGGCTGTCCGGGCAGCGGGCTGGGCTTGTCTCCAGGGGCCGCGCAAAGTGATTTTTGTTGATAAACACTGGGGAGGGGAGCGAGGTCAAGAGACTGCCAGGGAGAGCTGACCTCTCCCAACCCAGAGGGCTCCCTCACTGGACCGGCTGCCTGCCTGCCCGTCACTTTCCCTGCCTCTTCGTCACAGCCACCCTTGTCTGCAGACCCAGAGATCCTGGAGTTACCTTGCCGAGGACCGCGGAGGATCTGCGGACAGCTGGCGGCAGCGATGGAGGGCTCCGGTCCGCAGCCGCAGCGCTGGGCACAGCTCCCCGAAGCCACCCCGAGGCGCAGTGCTTGCACTCAGACACTCCCCGCCGGGCGGCTTTTAGGACGTGCTTTTACTTACACTGATAAACCTTTGCAAGCGACACTCTGCGAGGCGTGCATAGGTCTGGAAAGCGAAGGTTTTACTGGCTGCGTTTGGGGCAGAGCAGCGCGGCTTGCAAAGGAGAAAGCTTGCTTACGGTAGCACTGGACGCGCTTCCCTTATTAAGAATGTTATTTGTGTTGATGTTACTTCTTTAAAGGATAACTGTGCACCCTACCTTTAAAAAAGCCAATACCACCTCGCTTCCTTGCAAGCTCGCCTCTAAGAACTAATAACAAACACGGCGCGCAGCAGGGTCGGGCTCTAAGAATGATGATTTGAATAGAAATTGCGGAGTTAAACAAAAGCGTTAGTTAACACACTGCCTTTGTCAAACAGCCCCCGGGAGGGGAAAAGACAACACAAAAAGGGGCGCGGGGGAGGAGGGGTGCTGGGTTGTGAAAGTGTCTGCTGCTTAGATAAAGGCTCACTAACGCCGAAATCTTGTAATGACGCGCCTCAAACTGAGCCGGTCTATAGACTTAGGGGACGCCGTGAAAAGACACCGATCCCCTCTCCCTGGGGCGGGGGCGGAGGGGGGGGGGGGCTGTGATTAAAAACAGAGATGGAAGATAGCGCATAATTAAAAGTAGGCAAATGTCCCGCAGTGTGTGCAGTGATAAAACAGTTCAGGGGGCTGGGTTCTGATTCTAAATATTATGCTACGTGTTTACGCTTCTTTACAGAATGGGTAAAGGGAGACTGAACATGTCAAACGATAAAAAAAAACTGCTGCCACCAACCACAGCGCCGCGAATCTGCCTCGGGTTAAGCGCTGCTTTTGTGTGCGTTTCAAGCTCTGGTCGGATGTCTGCGAAACACGACTTCTTGGTTTGGGTCCAGGGATGGAATCTAAGGAGAGGGGCTGACATTGAACGGGGAAGAGACAAGTGAACATCGGGGGGGACACAGGCTGGAGGGCGGGACACTAGGGCGCCCCGAAGACGAGGTGGAAGGGGAGAGGGACAAACCTGGAGCTGCCTATTGCCGCCTGCCCTTCTCTGCACCCTTCCTGCCCCTGCAGTCTCCGTCTGCCCCCTCTCTCCCACGCTGTCCTCCCCGTGTGGTGCGGACTGTGGCCCCCCTGGGTCAGCGTCTCAGCCTCCTCACCAAATCCCTGCTCTAGGGGTTTGTCCGAACTAGGGTGTGGGGGCAGGGTTCCCGCTAGCCCCCCCCCCCCCCCCTCCTTCCCCGTGGCTGTCTCTGGGCGGTGAGCAGGGACGCTGCAAGGGGGGGAGGCAGAGGGGTCAGGAAGGGCACCGACCATTAATGCCGGGTACGGATGGACACGGGGGTCCCCTTTTCAAAGCAGCACCCTCTTCATTTCTGCCAAAGGGGCTGTAACTCAGTATTTCAAAACATTCCCCCCCCAACAGGCAAGGAGGGGGGGGGGGGGGACTGTAACTAACCCCAGGGGGCTGAGCGCCGTCGTGCGGTGTTTACAGCTTGTGTGGTTGTGGACGGCCCCCGGGGCAAGGGAGGCTCTTAGGAAGCAGGCCTTTCCATGCTCGGTCACCTTTGTGTGTTAATATATATGATACTCAATCCGGTGTCTACAACGTGTGCTATATTTACATGCCACTCGTGTATGTGTGTGGTGTGTGTGTGGTGTGTGTGTGTCTATATATATATATATATCAATCAGAAAAATGGATGGATTTATTTTACATGCACCATGTAACCTTGTGAGTGTAACTCTGAATGCCCCTCTTGCTCTCTTTGAAGCTCTCTGCACTTCCTGGGTCATTCCTGTCCATGTTACAAACAGGCTACCTCGAAGGCAGTGCTGTGCTCCACAAACACTCTTCATCTATAGATAGTCTGTGTATTACGTACACCAGGTGGAGTCGTGTCTATCTGGGTGTGTGCAACGAGCCACAGACTCTGCTTGGTACAACAAACAAATAATCTTTTACAAAGAGGCTGAGGCAATAAAGCATCGCACCCAACTGACAGCTCATGCAGTCCGGTGTATGCAGCGCACATTTAAATACATAATATAAATAAATACAAAATAACAGCAGGTTGGTCATCAAAGACGAGAGTGGTGTAGAAATAGTAAAAGGGTGGATTGGAGGCAGGCAGGTGAATCAGAGGCTAGAGGCAAGCAGGTGGGTGCGATGTTACAGGCCAGGAGGGTTGGTGGGAGGTTAGATGCAGGCATGTGGATGGGAGGTTAGAGCAGGCAGGTGGATGGGAGGTTAGAGCAGGCAGTTGGATAGGATGTTAGAGGCAGGAGGGTTGATGGGAGGTTAGAGGCAGGCAGGTGGATCTTAGGTTAGAGGCAGGTGGATGAAAGCTTAGAGGGAGGCAGCAGGATGGGAATTTAAACGCAGGCAGGTGGATGGGAGGTTAGACTCAGGCAGGTGGAGGGGAGGTTAGAGCAGGCAGGTGGATGGGAGTTTACAGGCAGGCATGTTGGAGGGAGGTTAGAGGGAGGCAGGCAGGTGCTGGGTTTTGGCAGGTGCATGGATCTGAGCTGGGCCTGATAGTGGTGGCTGCCTATTAAGTATAATGTCCTGACATACTTCAATCCGTTCAAACTTCCTCAGACAGTGTGGTATAATTGTATCCTCCACAGTGCACTTTGTGAACTAGGCGGAGCAGGGAGGGGCTGGTCCCGTGCCCTGAAGTGGCAGGTGACTCTGCTCCATAATCCGGGGTGAAATTTTCACCCACACACCTTTGGCTGCAAGGCTCTGTTTGTGCACAGCGCCATTAGTTAGAGCTGTCGGTGGGTCGTTTCCTCGTTTTTCCTTTTCTCAAGTTGGTCCGGGCCTCACACAAGGCTCTTCCTAGGGGTGCTTGGGGCAGGTGCCCCCTACCCCCGTCACCCCCTCCTGTCCAAGGTTGTTTGTTGCTGAAGCTGCTCTGAGCAGGCCTCATCCTGACCTCCTGTCCTCTGAGGTAGATATGCCTGTCACACACACACCGCCTCTACTGGGTGCCAGGGGCATGCCCCCTTCCAGACCCTCTGGTTCAGGACTGTGGCAGGAGCTCCGAGCACACCCCTTCCTGACCACCTGTCCCCTGAGGTACACGCGTACCTCATGCAGGTGTCTGTCCCTTGTCAGTACCAGGGCGGAGGCTGGCTGGATCTCCGTGTAGGCCCCTGCTGGGCTCTCCTTCCCTCTGGCGGCTCGGTCCTCATTCAGCCCCAAGGATGGGAGCCGAGGTCAGGGGCCCACCCCCTCAGTGCACGGCGCCCCAGCCTGGAAGGCCCGCCCGCTCCACGCTTAAAATACGCATTCCCGGAGCCCCTACCACCAGGGGGGAGGGTGAACGCCATGGTGCTGGGTCGGTGGCCCCAGCCACCCTTGACCCTGGGGACTTCTAGGCGTCTTCTCACCGAAGCCTCCACGTGTCCCCAAGTGCACCTGGCTGCTGTGCGTGGGGACCCGGCCGCATTCAGAGGCTGACTCCATTCTGTTACAATGCAAGCGCCGTCTGTTCCGAGGCCTCCGGTTAAACCACTCACATAGACAGATCTAAAAGATGCACCTCAAGTGACATTCAAGCAAAATATTTACATATCATATGGTGTACGGGGGAGAGTGATGTACTGAGCATTCTATGAAGCGGGTACATAGTATATCTCTGCTGTGAGAGTACCTGCTCAGAAAGCGGAATATCTATATAGGTGTCTAGCAGGCAGGGATTTTCATTCAAAAAAGTGTCTGGGGTTGTGGGAGCACATAGATCGTGCTAACGTCCTGCTCTGGTTAGTTCCCTCTGTATCCCTGCGGCATCGCTTTCGTCATCCGACACAAAGTTCAGACCTACACCCTCCCAGCCCCCACACTCATATGCACCCTCGCCACCTCTGACCCCTCCAGTCACCAACTTAAACTCTCCAAATCATCCAAAACCGCTCCTAACATGAGTATATTGGTTGGAAGCGTAAAGAGCGAGAAAGTGGATTTGTAAAAAAATATATTGTGATAAACTCCTTATAAGGGCGATTTCACTTGCTGTATTAAGTAAATACGCTTACACAAAATTGTGTGCGTGTAGGTATGTGTAGGCGTGTTTGTGTCTGTGTGTGTTACTGAGTGTGTATATTGGATGTAATAAAAAACGAGTGAACCCCTAAACATTATATATATACACACACACACACACACACACACACATATATATATATATATGTGATTGCCCATTATAATAGTGTGAAGGTTCGCATTTCGTGATTGTTGCTATATATGCATATATAGTGTATGTATATTCACACACACACACACATATATCAACATAGACAAAGAGGTATATTATATATATATTTATAGGTATCCATGTATAGATGCATATGATTGTGGCTCACTCAATACCATCCCTGGTGCGTTTACTAGAAGTGTGTACATGCATACTGGAGCGTCTATAGGGGCAGGCATGTATGCTCCCTGGCCGTGCTTGTGTACGTCCGGATCCGTGCACGAGAACGTGTGTCTATAGAACCGTGCCGCGCGTGTATGTGTGTCTATAAATATGTATAAAGGCCGGAGTGTGCGGGGCCATAAATATGTATATGTGTGTTGCCAATTAGCCGGCCGGGCCGGGCTGCCTGCGCGCGCGGGCTGCAGCCTGGGTGCCTCCGCCGCCGCCTCCCCTGCCTGCTGCCTCCCCTGCCTCCCGCTCGCCTCTGCAGCCTGCGCGTCATTTGCAATCTGCAGACTGTTGATCACCTCGCTAATTACACCTCTCCCTCTGCTCTGCCCGCCGCGCTCATTCCCAGAGTGCATATCGGGAATAGACACACAAAGACATGCGCACTCAACTTAATCAGCCATTTTTTTTAAACAGGGCTAAAACGATAATAATTAGCAGAATAAAGACATATCGGATTTTCATTTCCTCTGCTCCTCTCCCCAGCCCCTGCACGAGCGAGCAGCGAGCAGGCGGCGGGCGCAGGCTGCTCTCCGGGCAGCACCCCCGGACCCTCGGCACCGCTGCCCCCGCTCCCCCCGAGCCCTGCCGTGCCAGCAGCCTTCTCAACTTCCAGGATTATTCGCCTCTTTTTTAATTTTTATTTTTTTTTAAATATTTTTTTTTTCCGAGTGAACATTCTCTTCCCCGGTTTCTATGGATGTTGTTGTTCGACGGTGGGCAAATTAAAGCTAAGACCCCCCAAAATGTTATAAAAAAGGAAAGAAGACCGGGGCAGGAGCCGAGCGAGGGGCGATGGAAAGTAAGTTCTTTCTTTAACTTTTATTGAGTAGTTTGTGTTTAAATTTAGGTCGGGTATCGATTATCTTTCCAGGCTGATCTTGCACAATCTTTGATATTTCGCTCGCGCTCCCTCCCCTCCGCCTCGCTCTCGCTGCCTCTCTCACACACTCTGCACACAGCGCTGCCGCCTCTCTCCGGACCCCGGACCCCCGGCCGCCCGCTCCCACCACGGTCCGCGGCGGAGGAGGCAGCGCGCTCCCCGGGGCTGCCAGCTTCCGGCTCCGTGGCTACTTCCAGGGGCAGCTCCGCGCGCTCTGCGCCCCCAGCTCCATGCGTTTCACGCCCAGCCCCGGCTCGGTCCACTTCGCTCCCAGCCCCTCTCTGTGTCATTTTTCAGGGTTATCTCGGTACATAGTGTCCTTCGGTCGAGACCACCTCGATCCCAGCTCTTGCACCCGGCCAGGGAAGGTCTGAACCCACTGTCCCCCTCACAGCGTCCAGTCCGGTCCCCCTTTGATCCCACCTCTTTGCACCGCCCGGGCTCTGCAAACCCCTTGCCGGTCTCAACTCCCGGGACAGATGTGTGTCTCTGCCCCTCCATCCATGCACTCCCGGATCTGCCCTGCCTCGGCAACTCAAGCCGTGCACATCCGGCTCCCTGGCCCTCCAGCCGTGCAGTCCCGGCTCCCTGGCCCCTCCAGCCGTGCACACCCGGCTCCCTGCCCAGCCCTGCACACCTCACTCCCCGGGTCGCCCGTGGCAGTCACTGCCCGGGTTACCAGCCTCCCAGGCACAGTTTTGTAAACAGCCCGGCTGCCTCTGCACATGTTTGTAGCTCGCTTCTGCGCGCCGACACTTTGTGTTTTGTTTTCCGGGTCGGCCGACCATGCTCCCTCTGGAAACTTTCGCCGCCCTGTGCGGAGGGGGATGTGTGTGTGCAGCCTGCGGGCTCTGCCCGGTGGTGGGCTCCTGCCGCCAGCCCTGCGCCTCTCTCGCTGCTGGAAGGGCTGCCTGCTTCAGTGCCCCGTACCCTTTCCCTCCCCGTGACAATAGTCGCCTCGAAGGGGCTGAGAATACAGTGTATCCCGGAATCCACTCCAGCACAAAGTGCTTCCCCAAGAAACAGGGCACTTGCTTTCTTTCCTGTGCCCTCCGACCCCCGCTGTGGTCTTGCCAGGGCGCCCCTTAGAAGTGTGAATGAATGAATGAATGACTGGGTGCTTATGCTTTGAAGGGCAGGCGCACACCCCGAGTGCCCTGCCAGGGAGCCAAGGATGCTCCTACCAGAGTGCACACCGAGGGCCTCTTGGGAGCCTGCCAGCGAGGGCAGCATGGGTGCCCTGATACGGTCTTCTTGACAGGAGAGTAGGTGGTCGCACACACCTCCCGCCCCGGTGGCGCCAGCGCTGCTCGGTTACCTTCCTGGGCGGCTGCGCCCGGCTCCTGCTCGTCCCTCGGCCACGTAGCCCGCATCCCAGGCATGAGCTCCGCGGCGCCGCCGAGGACCCGCTGCCGGAGGTGGGCTCCGGTCCGTCCCTCCGCGCTGGCGGGCCGGCATGCCCGCTCCTCCAGGGCTTGTAAGGCTTCCCCCGGGCTCCTCTCGTGCATGGCCCCCTCAAGCGGCGGGCGCGGGAGCCGTGGCGGGCAGGGAGGCTCCGCGGCGCCCGGAGAGCCCCGGAGCGGGGCGTGTTAGGAGACCCACCGCCCCGGACCCTCCCCCGGGCCGGGCACGGGGCCTCTGGCAGCCGCAGGGGCGGCCGAGCCTGCTCTGCCGCTCGCTCAGATTGAGGCAGAGACTTGGCTGCGATTGGGACGCGGCAGTGACATGGCATCGATCGCTTCCATTGAGAGCAATGCAAAACCGCCAGGGTATGTAACACTGTCGATGCCACCCGCCCTGCTGCCTGCCCGCCTGCTCTGAGCGCGCACCGGAGCAGCTCGCATCCCCGCGGCTCGGCCTCTTCAGAGGACCCCCGGAATCTGGATGGGAAAGAGCACGGCCGGAAGACTGCCTGCCCCCCGTTTGTTGACATCCCCCCATGTTTTTCAGAGCGCGCCATTCATCGCCGCTCCTCCAGAGGACTGCATTTAGAACTTTCGCTTTTTGGCCGGAGATGCTTTGGAGGCTGCACTGTTGGCACAAAGGGACTCTGAGGGCATTTTTAGGAGTTTTGTATTTCCGCCGTGCCCTTGAACAGGGGAGGCACGTCGCCCTATCGCGAGCTGCGGGGCTCGGTGGAACGGGGCGCGGGCACTCCAGCCCAGGCCTCTTATCTGTCCATAGTTACAATACCAGGGCTGCAGATTCTCGCCCGAAGCCGGAAATGTTTGTTTGCGCCTTAAGAACCGTCTGGGGGTTGTTCACCGTATACACGCGCCCGCTTTACCTTTCTGTGTCTGATAATAAACATCAGAGTCAATGAAATCATGGGGACAGAGCGCCATAAATCTGCAAAGAGGGCATATCTAAGGGGCAGAGGTCAGGTAACCCGCATGTCTCTGCCAGAGAGACAGTACCTACAGTGTTGTGTGCACACAGACACACTGCTTTGTTGTTGTGACCAGCTCGAGCACGCAAGGCTTACAAACAAATGTAGCCATCTCGTGTATACAGTGATTCCCTAACGGAAGTCCGAAGCGCTTTAATATTTTCTTTTTCGACTGTAGTGTTCCAAAGACGTACTGGGGTAGCAAAATACACCTAGCAGGGCTGCCGCAGAAGCACCCTGTAATAACAGAGAATTTAGCGCTCCACTCCTCACCCCGAGCCTAAATTCACACAATGAGATTTGATTATCGCTAATAACAATATTAGAGCCGGCCTGGATGGATGAGGAGCCAGGCGCTTTTGTTGATTGCAAGGGTTTAATGTTGCATTTCAGAATCTGATGTGGCTCGGCCTCTCTTCCATTAACTGGAAAGCCCCCGAGGTTTTACAATTATTCCTTAAAGATAATACATTTAAGATTGCATAGCTGGGCTGGAGAGAAGTCATAAAGGCAAGAAGGGAGGCCTTTAATAACTCCTGAGATTCAGACATGTTCAGCAGTTAGATTGGCTCTGACTTCAGCAAGGGTCGACAATGTGTCATTTCCATGAAGCCAAATTGCCCTCTGCCTATATGATATTAATGTGCAAATCAATATTTCAGGGATTAAATTTCCCTTCTTCATTTTTTATGGTTTCTACCTCAATAAGTCTCCAGTCTATTAGAAGAGGCTGGGTGATTTAAAATCTCTGGCTGCAGAATAGCTTGTCGCAGCTTCAGGGTCTCCCTGTGACACTGGAGGTATCTGACAGGGTCTGTGCGCCCGGAGGCACGCGCCATACTGTAAGGCCCTTGTTCGATCGACTGCTCAGAGGTATTGAAAAGATCACCCGCATGTTTGCGCCACGTCCCCACCACATTCCACTGCTTTACAAATATTGTGTTAATCTCCTATTGATTTGGTTCAAAATCAATTGGCGCTCCAATCTTATTAGTGATCTGGTCAATATTCCTCGGTGTTGTGCCTCGTTTTATTAACCAGCGTGCGTTAGAGATGTGTTTCAGTCGGCCGTGACAGCTGGTGTTGTGTGTTTTCAGTGTCTATGGGTGAGCCTTGTTTTTCACGCGCCATTTGACCCGCGCACTCTCTCTGGTCAATGGTTTCCTAGAAGGGCTTCAACACGCAGTCATCCGCGGGGCAGTCGCGGCCTGGCCTCTATGGCCGTAGCACCGTATGAGATATTACTGTGCACAGTCACCGCATCTGCAATAGTCAACATAGAATGTTTGGTGATCTGGGCGCCCATCTTGGACGGTGCAAAGCCCAGGGCTACCCCTCGAGGCTGCGGCCTTGACCTCCGCAATGGCAAAGGCCTACTGTCTGTCACTCGGCTGCTTTCTAGTCTTTTACCATCTGGACCAAGTTCTGCACAGCTGCACGGATTTCTTGTGTGATAGAACATTTTTTCCATTCAGTGCGAAATGTTCCTTCCTATGAAACGCACAGACGCGCTTAATTTAGTCTGCGAGAAGAAATGCTCATGCAAAAGCACAAAAGGTGCCTTAATCTCTGCAAGCTGTTTGTTTTTCTACCCCAGGCTTGTCTATTTGGGTTTGAAAAGTCGTGTTTATTGAGGAGATGTTTCTGGGGTGTGACATTAAAATAATACACGGCTTTTCATGCTGGCTGCGGATTTTTTCAGTTAATCTGCAGGGATAGGTTTTATAGCTGTCAAAGCATGGCTGGTCCAGAATTTTTTTGCACTAATTAAAAATATATTGTTTACAGTGCTATATTCTGTACCTTAGGATATCTAATCATGTTCAGTTCTCTGCTACCACAGTATTTACTTTTGTTAATTATTTCTGCATATATATGGTTGGAAGTTATTAGTTCACGTCATCCTGTTTTTGATTTTCATGATGGTAATTCTTTTTTTGGATGCTGGCTAAATGTTCTGCTTATTAAGTGTTAAAATACCAGGTGCACCAAACATGTTTCATGTAAATTGGGAGGTTGTTTATAGTTTCAAATTGCACATTATTACAGGTATACATGTGCATTTAGAAATAACTTCACATTTCGAAGGTACTCGGTACTTAAAGATTGTAATATTTTATTCTGTACAGTGTATATCTGCCAGTGTTTTCACAAATATCTATTTTATACATACTGTGTCCTGCTATGCTATGGGCTTCAATGTGGGTGTGCAAGTGTATGTACTTTTAACTGATTCCAAAGTCGTGTATGTTAGGATGTTTGTGTGTGCGTGTAACTGTTTTCGTGTGTGTTGGGGAATGTGTGTATGAATAGAGGTCTAAGACTGTCGTGTGGCTTAAATGTGTTTGTTGGGTTTGTGTGTGTGAGTATGTGTGTTTGTATCTGTTTTGTCTTTTAAGCCTTCTCGCCTATTTGGTTGTGTATGTTGGGTTGTGTGTGCACGCGCACGCGTGGGAGGATGGGGAAAGTGTCAAAGACAGGCGTTAGGTTAAGCCCACAGTTCAGATATGAAGCGCTTTTGTGTCTGCCTCAGGGCTCTGCCCACAAGGCAGGCTTTATGGCTCCACAGTCTTTTCATGGGTTAAAGTCTTGGCTTGGGTTCAATCTGAAATAGCGCCAGGGAGATAGCGGTGTAAAGGGCAACTCATGTGAATATGTACAAGATCCATGTAATTAGTCCTTAATTAGATTAGCATATGCAGATTCCCAATGTAGAAACTTGTTGATGCGGCGCTTATCAACGGAGTAAAATTGGGCTTTTGTTTTGAGACAATAATGACTTTCAAGTTGGATTGTGGAAACGCACAACCAGCTAATTTAACTCATGCCATGTTAAAATTTCATAGGTTTCCATGGAGACCACTTTAATTGATGCACCGACTAATGTCCTGGGATACACACTGTCCAAAAGAGAGAGCTTGTTTGCCTAATCCACCCTGTAGAAGCACTTGTTTGTACACGGGTCTCTTGTGCGGGAATTTGCATATGCAAATAAACAGATCTGCAGTCCCATTTGTCAGGGCCGTTTATTACGTATAAAAAGGGCAGGGCTATTGTGCTGCGACTGGGCCCTGGAAGGCAGGGCGGCGTCGACCAGTCGGTGGCATTCTTTCATAATTTGTTTCTGATTAATCGAGCAGAGTGAGGCGCTTTCTATTCAGGCCTCTGCAGGGGGAGGTCAGCCCTGCCTCTGAGAGGAGTTTCAACAGTGACAAGGGAAGCCCTCTCCCCTCTCCTGTCGAAGGCTAGATTCCTACTTGAGGATTCCTGCTTAAAGGAACGTGTCTTCTTAATAATCTCGAGTTACCCAAGAGCACAGAAGAGTCTGCTCTGGAATATGCACCCTCCATCTGCAGGAAAGGTAAACTGACAGAACTGCTTTTCAGTGGCAGGAATGGGGGGTTAGGGGTGCGTAAAAGCATCGGAAAAGGATTAGCATTTTTTTGCATACTGAGAAGCCCTCTTGAATAGGGCAGTGCATGGTTGACTAACCAAGATGAAAGGTGGATGGACGCCCGGCTCCTCTTTCCCTCTGTCTCTACTAGGCTCTCCCCAAAGTTCTGTTTGTCCAAGACTTGAGGAAACAAGGGCCAGCTCAGATTGCAGCCACTTTCCAGGCGAGCTCCCGTCCCTTCATCAAGTGAAGTAATATGTATGCTAATGGCGCGGCTTGGAGATGGTGAACACCGGTCTGCATGTCGTGGGGTTCAGGAACATGGCAGGCACAAGCTCGTCAAATATTGACTTTTGGCCTTGAAGCATCTTCACTGCTTTTACTCTTTGGAGTATGGAGGATTTTTTTTTCACTAGCTCGCAATAGAAAGATGTTTGAAGAAATTTGGTCGGATATAGGAAAGCAAGCATTGCAGCACTGTGGACCGTCTTTCTTTGTAAGTATCAATGTGTTGTAACTTGTATCAATGCTTGGTTTCGAAAATGCTGAAAAACTGTATGTAAGATAAAGGTAATTGGCAGTGAAGCTTTGTTAGGGTATGAAATGATCCAGAGTTTATTTTAGTGAATTTTCAAAGCATCCGGGTGGTGGTCTGGGGTCACCAGGTTTGCCCTTAACATTACTACTAGAGTTACTCATTAGGCTCATTAGCAATAATTCTGAAGCACTGGTCATTTGTAGGAGGCAAGAGCTGCTTTAAATGTGCACCTCTATAAATCAGAGTAAGCTTTGGCTTATCATTAATTTGTGTGCATGTTTAGCATGGCTTCTCGGTGTCAGTTCAGCATAACTGTCCTATTGGTGCTGCTGCAGACAGGCCTTGGCCTTTCAGCCAGATGCTCATTGGGCCGCTTTGTTTGCGGCGGGGTCATAGAGCTCGCAGATCAGGAGCTGTGGTGTCAGTCTAGCGATGCTCCAGCTGGGATAATATTTAACTTGTTCTTTGCAACCGGAGGCCCCCAGGAACATTGGTGGACAATCCACAGAACCTGTTTGCTAGAGCTGCTAGGAGCCATCTAGCCTCAGGATTATCTGCTTTCCCCCAATATTGGTTAACAAGTCTGTTAATGTGTTACCATTAGAAGCTGGTCCTCTCGCTTATTCCCTTCCTGAAATGCTCCTTTCCCATCTACTTATCTACTTTCCAGCTACTTGTGTAGCAAGTGATGTTTGTGAACAGAGAGTGATTGTGAGGGCTAAAGATGTTTGTTTTAGTTTTTACTAATTTGAACTGCATGCAGTGTGCTAGATGATTTGTAAAAGCTCACTGGCCAGGCTGAACTGCTTTCTGGACAACACATGGGTCAATGATCCTACGTGCGCACACACAGCCACACACATGCACTTACATTTCATGTCTAGCATGCTGACCTAATGCACTTGCCACATATACTTGGTTGACAGGCAGGTCGACTATGTCCCAGACTATTGTAGGAAGAGCTAGGATAATCCTGATGTTGGATTTCAGTTTGATCAAAACTACACATTTTGACCATTTGTGTGGAAATGCCACACTTCACGAAGCGCAGGGTGACTTTACAGTTTATTATGGACCTGTGTATGACTAGAGGCCATGTGTTATTGAATCTAATTCCCTCAAACTCAACGCAGTTCTGTGGGTTCTCTTTTAGCGTGCATGCTAACACAGCAGGCCACTTACTCTCAATTGGAAAGCCTGATGTAAAACAAGAAGCTCAGGTACAATAAGGAACAGGAAGTAAGTTTGCACGGCTAGGGCATTTGTGCTGCGTACAGATTTATGTCTGTATTTCTTTGCCTACAGGCTGATGACCCCAGTGTACTGTGTGTAACAAAAAAACAGAGGAAGGGTTAACTGTGGAAACAAACTGGCTAGAACAAAGCTCTGAAGATAAAGACAGGCCTCCTGTTTTTTTTTGTAAACAAAGGGCTCACTGTTCATACGGAGGCCTGTGTACAGTCCTAGCAGTTGTTGATTATAAATTAACTACACATGTGATTTTTGTATCTTCCTTTTTTAACAAACTCTAGAGCTATGATTTGAAACACATACTACTTTTTGAAACTGGTAGATATAATAACACCGGCTACACCTGTTTTAGGCTCTATGTATTTCTTACACCTGAGTGCGGGAGTGGAGAGTATGATGTTATGCCCTTTGAGAAGCAGCACATACTAAGTATTATTAATGTTACCTAAAACTACCCTGACGCAGACATTTGAAATAGTTCCAGTTACCGCCATTTCACTTAATATTTTTAAGTTTTTTTGTGTAGTTCACCATTTCATTATTCTTGTTCTGTGAATTTTTGGGGATAATCAATTACTGTTTGGAAAATCGATATAAATATTATCATATTAAAAAAAGCACAGCCTTCTATTTTTCTAGGGTGTTGGCAGTAGAACGTAATTATGCTTTAAGTACTGATGTACTGTAAGCATCCTCTTGGCCACACATTCATTTTGAACAGAGGAAAATATCCTATCACGACTGGAAAGGACTGAAATGAGGGTGCCTTTATTTAGCCTGCACCCCTGAATATACGCGGGGCATAGGCCAGCACCCTTCCACGTTTGAGAGGAATTGCTTGTCATAGAAGCCTGTTCAAGAGCCCCCTGTCAACAAGGAAACCCTGGCAGCGCTTGAAGTGGCTCACCTCTGAGTTATTCATAAAGCCCACACAAGCACTTGGCTTTGTTGTTGATCTGGCTGGAGGGGTTGATGCCTATCCGAACAGAAATGGAGAGTGCGTTGCACGACCCATAACGGAATAGCCCTTTAGCTCAAAGCTTGACCTCGCTCCCCAAGATCTGTAGTGCCACCATCGACTCTCTTTGGATGTGCAGCCTCTGATGAGTAGCATGAGGTCGCAGCAGGCACACGTGCCACTTGCTGCAAGGATATCAAGCAAGTGTGTACTCTACAGAGATGCAACTTGAGTTCTATCGGAATAGAAATGCGTCCCCATTTGGTTGTGATAAAACTGCCTTTTCTTGCAAGTGGCTTTTAGATTTACCAGGCTTTTTTCAAGTCTGACAGCATTGTTGTGATTTGAAACACTTGATGCTTCTAAAGAACCTGATGTTTGAATGAGAAATAGCCTTGTGTATGAAATACCAGCTGGAGTTCACCCAAAATGAAGCCTGGAAACCCTGTATGATTGACATGTGTTCTGACAGCTTGAAATGCAAGGATTGCCCTGTGTTTTTAACACATTGGGGTCCCAGCTTGTTAACTAGCTGAAGTTAAGAGATTGTTTCCCCTTGTGCTGGCAGTGCACCTTCTCGGGGTGTTCCAGGGAGGTCCAAGGGAGGCGTGGGCTGCCGTGAGACAGTTAACTGGCACAGAGTATGCACTGCAGCAGAAGTTCTGTCTGCGAGGCCTTAATCCCCAGATAAACATTTCCTCAAGGCAAGCCCCATCTGACCCTGTCTCAGACTAGCCTTGCGTTCTGCTGCTAATGTTCTGTTTTGTTGCTGCTTAAAGTTAGAGATCTCTTGAAGGGACACGTCCATCCACAGGAAAATTAAAGAAAGGCGTCATTTTAGGTAGATGGCGATGAGAGTTAATGATATATCTGCAGCTCGCCCAGTCTTCGTGTGCAATCTGATCACAGCCATCAGCTCATTTGTCATGGCTGAAGTGAAAATGTCACGACCAATGAGTGTATGGCGGCTGACGGGGGGCAGGAGGCCCTCTGCAGACACTTTATGTGCTGGGAGTGGGTCACAGCTTAGATGCAGCTCTGGGGAAATGTTGGGATTAGCCAACTCAGTGCTCAAATCCCTACCATAACAGAATTAGTCGAGCAACTGAAGTTTGCTTAGGAGGGGGAAAACTTCTGGCAAGTGGCGCCAGGCTGCAGCCCTATGGACATAGAAACCTGTAAGGTGGTGTGTTAAAGTAGTTGTATCGATTTTATCTGCTGTACAGTGCCTTGCACTCTGGCCTCATGTGTGCGTGGCATGCGAGCAGGGGCGAGGGGGAGAGTTCATAAACTTTACTTGCAAACAGACAATTTTAAGTTGCAGAAATGTCAATCAGGTGTGAATTCATTTGAACGCACTTTGTTGTGGTGGCCTACTGCACACTTTTCTGATGTGGGGAAACCATCTCAAGCGTTGTTTCTAGGTTGCTCACTTCATTGAGTGCAGTGGAGATGGCTAACCTGGTGCAGCATGTTTCTTACAGTATTAGAGCATATGTTCATATTCTGGCTGCCATCACACAACAGCTGAAAAACCTCATCAAACCTGCCACCTGCGCGTCATACTACTGGTTCACTACATGCTCCGTGTATGCACACTTGACTCAATGGGACAAGCCCTTCACCCATTGATTTTGATAGATTTAGGCTACTCTGACTTTATAATCTAAGGACTGTCTCCTGCCCATGCAGACTGTCCTAAGCGGAGGGTAGAGCTGATTAGGTTTGCCTTCCTCCACCACGTGCAGCCATTTAGCTGTTTTAAATGTATAATTATCATTGCATGTCATTAGATAGCTGCACTGATTGCCGCCAACCATTGTCTGCCTGCACTTAATGCTGAAACCTGATCAACGTCTTCCTTTAGTTGATGCTTGGTGGTAAACTTTAATTAACTCTTATTGCATTGAAGAAGAGTTCAGACTCAGTGCTCACCAATCATTTCCCTTCATTATGCCCTGACAGCTTCACTTGTTGTGGCCTCCAATAAATGCATAGTCAATAAATAAACAAGCAGGCCTTCCTGCCTTGAAGTTTATCCTCGCACATACTTCTCTAGCTCTGAATATTAGATAATTGGATGAAGGTAATTATTTGAGCTTCTTGTGTATCCTTATTTTTTCAGTCCCTAATCTCACAGTTCCAGTTTCATGCCAGAAAATGTCCTTTTAGGAGAAACTGTAGATTTATGATAAGATTATTGCTGTAGCATGCTTCTTTGATATATGCATCTTTTGAATCAATGCAATTAAGGTTGTCTCCTATTGGAATGTGTGTAATTATTCTTCTTAAAATAAGTTTCCTGTAATGATATTGGAGTTCATGTAATCAGGTTACTGGCAGATCATGTGAAACTCAGTTCAAGTTCGCTGGCTGCTTGATTTTATTTTAGTCGACATCGAGTTTGTTTGAAAAGGCATAATGTGTGTAGAAAGCAGGGAGCACATAATTATGCCTGACGTTTTGTTTGTTTGTAAAGAAATCGAATTAAAGTTCATACATTTTAAAACGCAAAGGTTAATTAGAGAATTGCTCATTTCACTTGCGCAAAACTGTCGAATTAACTTTCAGTTCCCAGGATGGCAAATGGCAATTCATAACAGAAACAAAAGTGTTCAGCTAAATGAGGGCCTGACAATAGCCAAAGGCCACTAGATCACTCTAAAAAAAGGCCAGTGACCTCGGAATGATAAATGACTTTTTCTTTTTCGCGTTTTGCATGAACCAGAGGGTGTATGGATGGCCCTTTCTAGTTTAATGGAGTGTAAACTAATGCCTAATGCTTCCATGGCATGCACTACACCGCTGAATGTCGTGTTGGACCCATTGCCTGTTATAGGCCGTAGCATTCTCTCAGAGCTCTGCGGACAGACCATGGGTGCATTTTCAGTTGCCCCCACATCTTCAATAGTTTACGCATAAGCTTCAAGTTGCAACATTGCGAGTAAAAGTGGAATGTTGCCAGAAACATCTGACTTGCAATGACGTATATAGAGATAAATATAATAGTGGTAGCTTGCAAGCAAAGCTGTGGCATGGACAAAAGAAAGAAGCCACTCAGACCAGCAAGTGTATTATGATGCTGGGAGATGGCAGCGGTGGTGGCTCGTGTAATGGAACCCACGTGCGCCTGCTGTAGTTGACAGTTCAATAGGTCGCCCGCTTTGTAAAAAGGTGTGTTCACCCCACTGCTGCCTCCGAATGTGATTGGATTGCGCACAGGAACACACGCCTTGCATCCCTGACTGCAGGTTCCATGCTTCTAGTAAGACAATGTGTGGACTTGCGTGCATAGTTGCATTGTTAAAGACCTAGCAGCTCTTGCTGAATCGTGGTATGTCATTGTCTTCTCCGGTCAACAGAGCATGGTCTTACCTCGACTTACACCATTAGTAACTGGAGGAAAGCACACAGATCATCAATGTGTATCCCCGCAAACCTTGAGGCGCCTCGTGTTGTTTCCCATCTGCCAGGCTTTAGCACCATGTGTCAGAGAGGCCATGACACTTGTATTGTCAGAGCAATGCAACAATGCCGGATGAAGCATTAGGAATATTGAGCGATACGTAAACATAGTAATATGATGTGTTAATTCGCAGACACAATTAATCCTGTGCATTTTTTTTAAAGAAAGACTCCATGGATTTCAAGGTTAAGCTTCTTTCAGCACGATTATAAACTTGAACTTTCAAATCTGTGCGAGGATTGGGCGGGTGCAAAGCGAAGAGGCAATGGATTTGGGCCTTTTTCTCATCTACAAAATGCATGTAAATTGGTTCGAATTTACATAACCTTAAGCATTGTCATAATGTATATTGTGGGTGCCATGTAATACCTGGCAAGCCCCAAGTGATTTGTAGATTAATATTTTTGTACTGAAGGAAAACCGAATGGATTAAGAAGTCATAATTTTAACTCTAATCCTGCTTTGCATAGATGGGCCTGGGAGAGGTGATTAATGCCCTCGGCTTTCTGGTGGGCTGTATTTCAGAGGCATTAATTTCTCGAAGGCAAAGTAAAAGTGAGTGTGCCCTGGGTATGAGGCAGCAGCTTTTGGGTGCTGCCTGAGGCTGTTTAGTACTCTGGTTTTTCCTGCTGCGACCAGCGGAAGGGCTCCGTGTCAACCAGAAGAGCGGTGAAGTGGAGCGCCAGCATCACAAGAGGTACAGTGCATCCTCACCCCTTGTCTCCCCCTGACTCTGTCCTCTCAGAGCTGTGTTTGAAGACACAGACTTACCAAAATATGCAAGCAAACAGATTTCCCAGAAGAAGCACGTGTTTGTGTGCAAAGGTAATATGAACTTAATGGAGGGGGGGGGGGGGGAGCATACCTTGCATATTGATTATGAAATGTTCCTGGCAAACACAATGAGTCACAGATTTTCGACTGCCGATCGTGCTCGGGGAGGAGAGCAGCTGTAGTGTTTTATTAAAACCGTGGAAAGAGGAGAAGAAGGTAAAGCAACAGTTCCTGGCCTCGATAATTAAATTACAAATTCCACCGAGTGCTGCAGTTTTATGGCAAACATACACTGCGCCGTTCCTGCTCCGAGTGGATGCAGAGCGACCATGCAGCGAGGCCATCGGTCACACTGGGTCTGATTGTACAATTAAAACAACCTGGAGGGACGGGCAGCTGAGGCCTGGAGGGGCTGGAATGTGGAGATGGGACCAGGTAGAGAACAGTCCACTCTTTGCCTTTCTCGGCCCCCCCCCCCCCTCCGCCTCACCCCCCTCAGTGGGCTCGGGTTGAAAGCTGCACGATATTCGGTTACATCCCTCTGTTCAAACTTAATTACCTCCCCCCTTTGTCGTGACATGGGTGGAAAGTTTCTGGCGTGTCAGAAGAGGTCGTCACACATTCTTTCGCAGTTCTCTTCATTAATTCCCGCGTGCAGAAGCCCTTTCTGTCGTGCTGGGCAGGGAGAAGGGTGTAATGGAAGAGTCCCGAAGCATCAGCAGGAAGCTCTAAGCTGGTTAATGCAGTATAATTGTCTGGACATAGACTGGCCTTTGTTTGTGCAGTTCACTTCGAATCAGCTGTAATTAACTCCAGAGTGTTTCCAGATTGCCAGCAAAGAAAAATTACAGCGTTTCTTCTCGAAATTGTATGGCTCGAGTAGACATTAACTATGCAGATTGTTTTTACTTTGACATATTAAGGGAACGCTTACTTAGCTCACCCTTCTGACCCCAGAAGAAGAAATATGAATATTTACGCGGGTTCTGCTATTAGACTCTGAGTCTATTAAATGTGGTGGACACATGTTAAACTCATATATGCTTACTGGCCACTCTGGGCACCCGTCAGTATCCCCTGGGCAACTGTACATTTTGGGTTGTCACTTTGAGGGCTGTCCCTGCACACTGTGCCAACCACAAGCCAACAGCCTGTACTGTGAAAAAACTCGCCTGCCCATGAGCACGCGTGCAGTTTTTCCCCCAGTTTTTTTTCTATCAAGTTGGCCCCCAGCCATGTGAACAAGAAAAAAAGTAGCAAGCAAAGTGGCCTGTGGTCACGAAACCTTTTTGGCATAAAGCATTTACCTGCACGTTGTTGTTTTGAAAGAATTACTTGGAAAGATGTGATTTGCTTGGCTGTGCCCATGGGCTGGCAACATGCATGTAACACCCTCCCAAAAACACTGGGCTTCTAATAATGGGTTCCTGCAGGGACTAAAATGAGGCAGCATCGTGATCAGGTCCCCGGATAATGCGTCTAATAATACAGCGCTCTACACAAAAGATCTGTCAGCAACCGATGGAAACAGAAGTCCAGCCAAAATCTTTTTTTTCCCTTTCTTCGAATTTAACAATAAGGAATTTAAGCCTCAATGTGGCTTTAGCAACCAAAGAAAAGAAGCTCTTCGTGTCTGCATAATACCACTTTGATGGATTTTTTTCATCAGCCCTCTGTACGTGGCAACAAATAAACAAGTATAATTATAGTTGTGAAGGCCTATTCACCGCTTTGTCAGGATTAGATATATGTGCAGTTCACACTGAGCCTCTCTTTTGTCTTTGCCTAACTCACTATGACATATTGAAAGAGGATTTGGTGTGGGGAAAAGGCCACGGCACAGACAGTGATGACCTTTAGGAAACATGATACAACTCGAGGCTTTTTTTATTTATTTTTTTCCTCTCTCGTTTTGGATGTGCAACGTGTGGTGTTACCACGTTTGGTTTTAAGTTAGCAACTTTTAACCCGTTCTTGACTGCGTCAACAAAGAATCAAAGGCCGAGGAGACAGCTAAAGAGCAGAGAAGAAGAGAAACAAAAGGCCGAGCAACCTATTGGTCTCCGTTCCCAGCGTTTAGCAGCGTGCCTGCCCTGGCATTCCTTCCCCTTTATTCTGCCCTCTTGATCAGATCACGTTCTTTTTAATCAGTTCACAAACACCGTCTCAGTGAAGCGTAGAAGAGGGCCGAGGCTTTCTCAATTAAGAAGCCGGAGTGAAAGCGCCATCTCGGACTCTTTGTTCTAACGGGAGCGCTGCCTTTTAAATCTCCAGCAATTCATCTATTGTCCGGTCAGACCCCTTTTTTTTCATTAGCAGATCTCGCAGGAGGTTGGTTTTTGCAAGTTAGCCGAGCGGAGTTTGGAAAACAGCAACTGTGGAAGTTGACTGCGGGAGCGAAACAGAAGCTGCATATTTTGGCTGAGATTTGGGTAACCGGTTTCTACAAAGGATTTTTGTTTTATTTTTTAAAGTCAAGGCTCGCGCGGAGTACGAGGACGCCATAAATGCAACACTGGATCAAGGTATGCGTTTCTGTGAAGTCAAGCGGCGTCAGTGAGGGCGGTTGGTACCGTTACAGCGTATGTCGTTTCTTGCTTCGTGTGTTAGCATTTCGGATTATTTGCATGTTACGCACGGCGTGTCCTGGACATTTTCCCGGAAGCGCCGCCTTCAAAGGGTGTCGTGACCTGGACATGCTTCTGGAGGGGCAGGAAGTCCTCGTGCGCGGCTCGACTGGTCGATACTCTGTTTTCGCATGGCTTGCACATGTTGACTGAGTGTAGGGGAAGTTCTAACGCAGTTGGACTGTACCATTTGAATAAGGGCGAGGATACAAAAAAGAATGACCCATTCATTGCGTACTGGTGCCTTGTTTGTGATGATCCAGTGGTTGTTATTTAATTATTCATGTTTTCAAAGCCAAGTGTGGTCGAGAGTTCATTTCTAAGACGTGTGAACAATGACAGTGTCATAAAACCCGCTTGTGTGAGTGGCATCCTGCCGTCCTTTAAAATTAAAAAGACAGTTGGAAGTATTTGGTGTCATTGTTTCAAGCTAATGGGTGCCTTAGTAATTTAGAATATGCCTACGTCTTCATGTCTTGCTTTCTGCAGAGAGACATAGCACTATAATTCCGACTTTTGCCAAATGAATACAGTTGTGTAAAGTTTTGTTCGTAAATGATGTACAATATCTTTGGGACTTTGCTGGGCTTTTTGTCTGAAAAGCAGGCGTTAGTAAATGCTCATTAAACGCAGGGTATGCATCCATAATTGTTTTGGTAGGGATTTTGTCACACAGAGGGCATTCTCAGAATCACATGGAATGGTGTCTCTCATGAAAGCCCAAAAGCAAGACTAGATATTGCCATGGTATATCGGATAGGATTCAATTCATTTTCATTCTCACTTGAATCATGGCAAATGTAGTAATATTAAGACTCGCCCATACCAAAGCCGCCGGAACACAAGCATGCTCTGTGTGGATAGGATGGTCTTATAGAAAGAGGTTGGGGAGTGTACAGGGCATTGCCAAATTGATTGACTGCGACCTCTGCTTGGCGCAGCCCAATGTGTTTGAAACTTGGGCTCGTTGTTGTGCATGTCTGCATGGAGTTACTCACTCATTGCAAAGCTAAATACATTTATCCTTCCTGAAATGAAACCATTGCCAGATTTGCATGCCATGAGCACAATTAACCTGCTGCTCTTCAGTGATTACAATTAGGCATTGAATGTGGCACGGTTTCATTAGGGAACAATTGCACTGTCACTTTCACCATCAGATATACCAAAGGTAATTTTGACTAATTCACAATTCATGCAAACTATCAGATACACGTGAAACTGACCATTCCCCCTCCCTGACATAGAGGTTAAATAAAGTAAACAAGTTAGTTACCATTGTGTGCCTAAAAGCAGAGTGACTTCCTTTGAAGATTTTTGTGTGTGCAAATTAATGCTTATTTTGATCCAGACTATCTCCTAGTGTGACCCTTCAGGAGGGTGCTCTACTTAAAGTAGTGTTTTATGGTTTGCTAATTCAAATGACCATGATTGACAGAATACAACATTTTAATGCTTTGTTTGTAAATATAGCCGACTCCAAATTTGCCACAGCTGTTACTCCAAACTGATCACACAGACCCGTTGTGAATAGTAGAAACCATTAAAAATTGCTTTTTCGTTTGAATTGCTTGGCTTACTCTTGCTTGCATTTTTAGGAAAAAAGTCTCATGTATGGAAGCTCAGTAAGAGTCACTCAGTATCCTGTCATTGTTCTCCTTTCCTGAGAGAGAGCGAAAGAATGAGAGTGCAAGCGAGAGACTGTGTTAGAGGGGGAGGGAGAAAGAGAGATAGATATATCAAATTACATTAAAAAACCATTCTTGAAAAGTACAGTTTTTGTTCAGTACTGTGACCTAGATAATTGGGATTTTTTCTGCGGTTGGCAAACCCAGTAGCTGGAAATAATGTCTGTGCTGTGAGCACTTTGTTGTTGTACCATTGTAGTACAGTGCTTCCAGTAGGCAGTACCCACAGGCTCTACCGTGAGACATCTACACAAATGCATATCACTTAAAACTATAATCAGTCACTCTGCATGAGTAATTTGGCCTAGGTTCATCCTGTGCCTATCTGCGCCATTCTGCTGTGGTGTGTCTTTTTAAAGGTTGCCCTTTCACAAGATAGGGAGTTTGTGGTTTGTGATGTGAGCCTGCGACGAATGATTGAAGGATTTCATCAGCAGCGCTTGCGTGAGATTTGTTAAGCCAGGGGAGATGTTGATAGAAGCAGTGGTGAGAGATGGACAGCACACCAGGATTGATTACATCAAAATGGTCTCTGAAATCGTGTTCATTACTTTTTGCAGTGAAAAAACACAGCAAGTGTGATTTCCCCCCAGGATTATGGCACAGGTAGCAGTAAATATTAATTTCTGGCTTGTTGCCTAGTGAGGCACCTGAAGGGTAGGGGAGAACTGGGATTGCTGTTTACTGGGGACCTACTGAGGGTTTTTACAAAGGGACTATTTGACGTAAGCAGGATTGCCTGCTAAAATGAAGACAACTGAGGTGCTGTCTCTCTGCAGGCCACTGTTGCAAGGTTTTAATCTGTTTCTCTCGGTGTGCTGCAGAATTAAAATTTTCATTGCCACCATCATAAACGTGCTTGAAATAATAAATTACAAATGTACATGATGTATACAAAGAATGATTTCTTGTTAATGCAACTATATGTTTTATTCTGTATCAAGAGCATTAAAAAGTATATCTTTCTCATCCCCATGTATGTTTCACACTTATAGTAAAACATATATTTGAGTGTGTGTGTATGTATATGTGGGTGTATATGTATGTGTATATATATATATATATATATATATATTTATATATATATATTTATATATATATGCTACTTGAAAAAGCTGGTAAGTTTACCTGTAAGCAATCTACGTTTCATTGTGTTAAATATGTTCTATGCAGTTGTCTGTGATAGATATTCATACTGGTTTCAAATCAGTTCCCGTAACCCTATTGATAGCCTGTTGAGGAGTAGCTGCAAATTAGTGATGAACTATTAGTGCACTGTGTCATTATTTAATAAAAATGGCTCCTCTCACCTTATTTTTTATCCAGGTCCCTGACAGGCTGGATGAAATGAGATCCCCATGTAGCAATTGCCATGGAAACCTGTGACTCCCCTACTATCTCAAGACAGGAAAATGGGCAGAGCACATCAAAGCTATGCGGAGCGACACAACTTGATAATGAGGTGCCAGAGAAAGTTGCAGGGATGGAGCTTGACAGGGAAATCAGCTCTACAAATGACAACCTGAGAACGGATGAGCGCAAAAGTGAATTCTTGCTGGGTCTCAACATAGAGAATGCGGCTACCTCTCAGGTTACCTCGGCAAAAGAGATACCCTGCAACGAATGTGCCACTTCCTTTCCCAGTTTACAGAAATACATGGAACACCACTGCCCTAACGCCCGCCTTCCTGTCTTGAAGGATGAGAACGAA